>NW_027122381.1:1438657-2877314 GCF_030686945.1 Centruroides vittatus | reverse complement strand
GCACACGGAATACGTATTCGGTGTTCTCGTTCCCGTTACAATTTACATAAACTGCAATAGGCAATGCCATTATATCGCATCCGCCGACAATTCCGAGTCTAACCGTGGCGTTTCTATAAATTGTCTCGAAACGAAACGACGACCTTTACACGAAACGACTTTAATTTACTTAAGTGACAAAAAACGAACCGATTTAGGACCGAGGAAGGGAAAATAATTATCTCTCACCGGAAACGGAAGTGGCGGCATCTTTATTCTCGTCGATCAAGTTTCGGAACTGTTCGAATAACCAAGAGATAAATAATTACAAATTATTCGGAAGCTTAAAAGAACATTACCATTATTAAATAACGAGCGATTATTTGTGACGCCGGGCTGCAATTTTTTTATATTTTTAATTTATATAATTAAAAATATATACTCTCGATCTCAAAATAGTGGTGACTCCTCCTCCCCCATCAGGGGTGGACGAAAAGACTAAATCTTACAAATTTTGAACCGAATATCGCTAATCTTGCCAAGGATCACGAAACTTATTCGTTTCGTCGATTGTCAGTTACAAAAATTATTATTAACATACAGTATATACAAATACAATAAATGTAGAATTGAAAGAAATATGTTAAAATAGTAAGAGCTTTTTTTATTTGTAACACAAACTTTTTGGTGGAGGCCGATGTCGGGTTTTGAAAAGTTGCGGGGGGTCGACGATAAAAAAGTTTGGCCGCGGTACTTTGTGGCCAAACTGCCGTTCCCATAAATTTATAACTAAAAATCCGCACCGGTGGGAGTCGTGGGTTCCGGCCCCTATTCTATTTGCCCGAACTTTCGACCGTACCAACGATTTAATTTTTGACGCGAAAACGTCTTTAAATTTGCTTCCGTACTGGGAGGCAATTCGGAAAACCGATGATAACAAAATCGGGGGATACAGTTTGGCATTGCGGCTACGTATCTATCGTCTACATCCGAAATTTAATTACTCCACTCGATAGTTAAAGGATCAAAGAATTCGTTACGTCGAGTGGGGACTGCGACGCATCGCGCGCGGCCGAGGTGGAAGCGCCGCGTCGCATACTTTCCGTTTAGTATACATTGTGACTGGGACAAGCTACGACGCTCTTTTGAGTTTCAATTTACGGCTCTCGTCAATATTTATCGATTGCCTACACAAAACATTAGTGTGGGGTAGTTACGGTGAATATGTACGGTGTTAAAGTTAAAGTTAAAAATTAAGAAAACTTATTACAATGTCGGCCTATACTAATACAAATCGAAATATAGAAATCGTATACTGTTGGAAAGGGCTTCTCGAGAGCAATCCAGTCGTACCCATAAAATACCGTATGATAGAGTGAAGCCGTGCCGGGAACGTAAAAACACGAAGGCGTCCGAGCGGATCGACGACGGCGCGAGTACGTCTGCCGCCGGGAGGCCAGTCATTAATGGGTTAATGTTACCTTAGGATCCAAAATGGCGGCGGTGGGATTTTTTCCCTACTTCGGAGACTACTACGGGGAAAAAAACTTTCCCTAGTCGTGACGTCGACGCCGTTGAGAATTTTTCCCCGTTCGGTTTCGACCCTGCGTTCGACGTGGCCGAGTTTCCCGTAACCTCGAAACGGACGGTAGTGTGTATTTGCGACGGTAGAGGGAGCTTTTTCGTAGCCTCGTGCGAGTAAAATCGGCGGGAAATACGTAGGGGTGTTACGAACGAATATGCAAATGCATGATCTACGACGTGATTCTGTTCCTTTCCGGGCAATTTTATGCAAATCGACTAGTTTCCAGTTGTAATCGTTTGCTGTAGTGTCGCGACGAATTGCGTATTGGAATAATTGCTGTTTTATTTCGTTACGATATTTCATTCTCGCACAATTTATTATCGGTAAACGTATAGTTTATTTGCAATTGTTCGATAATGAGTAGTTTTGCAGATTTGAGTTGCAACGACGAATTTTGGTCGAAATGCACCACCCGTGATTTCTCCATGTTAATTGAAGACGACTTTTTGGAACCAGGTTTGCCTCCCAGTATCGATAACGCATTGAAATTTGCTGTAAAATTAGGCATACAGCCGACCGAGTCCGTTTGCATTCATTGCGATTCTTTATGCAAATTATACTATCGGAGTAATAGAGAAAGCTGTTTCTTGCGATGTAGTAAGTGCGGAACGAAGACCTCTGCCTTTGATGGAACATTTAAAAGTAAATTTGGCCACATTTCTTGGAGTTGCATTCTGTCGTTTATATGGCACTAACTATGTCTGGAATGTACGGCGACGACCTCGGCGATTGCGGCGGGCAAATCCAGAAAAACGGGAGTCGATCGGTCCAATCACGTACGGTTGGTATTGCTTATAGCTTTGAGTAATTTGACATCGTTTAAAAAAGGAGTGCCGAATAAAACGGTGGAAATCGACGAGACCGTAATATGTAAAAGAAAGTACGAGAAAGGGCGTATATTTAAACATACGTTCGGAAAGGAAAAAAAGATAGGAAGAAGCAGGCAACCACCATCGAAAAGTGAGTAAAAAAATTCTTTTTTTTATTGTTTATTTCGGTTAATATCCGCGGAGTGTGCAGAGAAATTCAAGATGGCGGCCGGAAACGCAGCCATCTTGAATCGAGGGAAAATTTTTTTCCCCGTCGCAGTCTCCAACGTAGGGAAAAATTTCCCCCGCCGCCATTTTGGATTCCAGGGTAACATTAACCCATTAAGGTACCCATCTCTGTGGACACAATGGTACTACAACAGCTACCGCGTCAATTGAACGCCTTCGGATCTCCAATTGACGGCGTCAATTGGAGATCCGAAAGACTTCTTACTGTTAAGGAATGATTATGACATACGTATAATACGCTCAAAGAAAATATTACCCGTTAACGTACACGTATTCGCGTAAAACACACGGCCGTGTCCCCGACACCCCCTTTTTTTATAACGAAACGTCGTTTTCTAAACCACCACAAATTTGTCTTTTGCCAAATAATACCTGCAATTTTATTTGTAATTTCCGATGGAATCTTCCGTTGGAAATCTACAAAGAGAGATTCTTCCCGCGGGTGCCACAGAGTTTTGCGTTTAAAAATCCGTCGACGTCCGGAATATTTGGCCAGATCGATTCTCCGTTACCCTAAACCGCCCATTTTTAATGCGGCTCTAAAACTAATCTAAGTAACGCATTCACGTCGCTACGAAACGCGTTATCCCGCGATTTCGTCCATCGGCCTCGAGAATATTACGTACAGTGCGTACTGTACGTAGAAAACGTGAAGCCCGAGCGATACTCGAGCTCGCGTGTTGCTAAAATTTTAATAAAAGTGTCAAATCAAGGAATCGGGCTTTGATTCTAACGCTGGTAGAAAACTTAAATTAAATCAGGAAATAATAAAATTATTAATCGATAGAAAGAAAAAAAAGTTTTAAATAACCTTAAAAGGAGATATAGCGCGGAGATTGCTTGTCAGACTTACAAAAATTTGAAACAACAGTTAAATACGAGCAGGAATTGCAAAGTGCGACTAATTTCCCTCGATCGGATTCGCGGAAAACGCGGCGTCGAATTCGACCTTTCGTAGCCCGAAACGGTTGTGTTATCTATCTGGATACAAGAAACCCACCAATCGGAAAGTTTCAGATCCGGGGAAAGAATCCTTTAAAAGCCTGGATCTCCGGGACAAAGGTAGACTTCCCCCGCTTCTTGTGAAGTTATCCGAGGAGACTTTTCCCTGCCTTGTCTTCGTTGTTCTACCTTCGGACTCTTCTTCCCGAACGTCACCATCCTGCCTTGGACCGTTCCGGTTCTCGGCGTTTCATCACCGGACTTCCCGACACCCGTAGAAGCATCTCGACTGACCGCCCCGGGGCCATCGATTCTACAGTCCCGCTCCAGCAGTCGACGAGACGCACTACAGATTGTAATACTGCGTTCGCGACACAATCCACGACTCACTTTGATCTGGATTGCAACTGTCGTCGAACTGTTCGCGCAGGCAGCCTGCTCGACAAGAATCCTGCTATTGCGCGCCACGTAACTACTCGATAAGTCACGAACACCAACAAAAAAGGTGGAAGTTTTTTTTTTAACTCTTTCCGCCCTGTGGGCACTAAGAGGGCCTCTTTTAGTAGGCCCATTATGGGTTCGGCCAGGCCCACAATGGGGCGACCGGGTGGTGAGGGACGGGGCCCGACATATCCGAACGGACCACCCCCCGAAAAATTCCCTGGGGATTATTCGACCCGTTCGGATTCGATCCCGGGTCCCCCAGAGCGGTAGGCTGCCACCTTTACCGCTCGGCCATCCGGCCGTCCGGAAGTTTTGGTTAGAAATAAATACTTTTTCTTGCCACATTATCTAGTAATAGCCAGATCTCATCGTCCCTCCAAATCTTTTTTTATTTCTGTCGATAGCCCGACACGTGTTCCGTAACCGGTTATCTTGTTTCTTCTCGCGCGCGTGGGATTGTGGGAACTTTCTTACGACTGGATCTAGTTTCAAAAACTCTATATAGGGTACGTTCGTAAAGTCGAACGAATTAAACGAGAATGATGTCATCGTTATTCTTATTTCGTTTGACTTTTCGAACGATTCGTTTATAACTAAATGGCTGTTTCTAAAATCGAAGATATGAATGTTGCTAGTGCAGCCTTATCCGAAATATTTTTCTTAGATTGCTTCGGGTGGACAGTTATTGCAATCATTTCACCTTTTAATTCACAATTTAAACACTCGAGTAGATCTAGAAACATCGATATCGTCGGGCGCCATTTTCTTAACGAAGTAAACTAACTCTTTCCTTCGTGAGCTTCGTTAGAGTTTCGTTCGAAACGTCATCACCGCAGAGCATGCGCACTGAGCGAGACTACTACTTTTCGAACGATTCGTTACTAACGCGTTTAACTCTTTTGACTTTACGAACGTAGCCATAGTGTCGATTGCGATTGAAACTGTCGAGAGAGGTCGTACCACGGCACAGTCGCCGATCTTATCACAATCTAGATTAAAATACTCGGTGAGAACGGGTATAAGACAGCAAAATAAATGGGTTTATTTGTCACTGCAACTGTCTGCCTCACTTTCCTTCACCCATTGGTATTTGGATATCTCCAATTCGGCGACCTCACAAAAATGAACATTAGAACGTTACGTTGTTACGTACGAAACATTAGAAACTTCATTCAACATTCTTCACACCCCGAAGTTAAGAAAAATAACACAAACCAATGAAGAAAAACTCTTAAGCACCGAGTAATTGAAGAAGGTAGAACAATCAGAAGATTAAATTAATTTAAGCTGCAACAAGGCGCGTGGAGAATAGAAGAACGACGACAGAAAGAAAGGTGACAAACTTGTGAAGGTTTGAGAGCAAAGAAAACACTTTCTGATAGATCTTGCAGTTGCACCTTTACTTTTTTTAAAACTCTTTCTCCCATGTGGGCGCTAAGAGAGCCTCTTTTTGCCGGCCCATTATGGATTCGGCCAGGCCCACAATGGGGCGGTCGGGTGGTGAGGGAAGGACCACTCCCCGAAAAATTCCTGGGGATTATTCGATCCCGGGTCCCCCAGGGCAATAGACTGCCACCTTGCAGCTGGACCTAGTGACAAACAGCGAGGAAAAAAGCAGGTTGTTATTTATGCAGAGATTAAATGACTGAAGACCACGTGTATTCAAAACATGTTCACGGAGAGTCCACCGGACTAATGGCTAAAGACAATATCCATTTTTCTTTGCCCAGAATTTGACGTTTAGGCTCCTTGTTGTATTTTATTTAGATTAAATACAATTAGGGTGCGACTATGCAGACGCGAGCGAACGAGAAGCGATAAATATCAAACCCTGTCAGATATGTGCGAGAACCAAAAATTTGCTCTCGCTTCTCGCTTGTGCATGGTTTTCCTTTGCGAAAACTAAATCGCTCGCAACCTCTCCCTCGCTCTAAATTCGCGTCTGTATAGTCGCACCCCTACTGTAACTTCATTAAGGTAAAAAGAACTAATTAATTATTTCGTTACATACGGGCCTCCAACGTGGGTCGGATCCCAAATACGGCCCATTACGCAACTTTTAGAAAATTTATTATTACAGAAAACTTTTCGAATGCCGCTAATTTTAAATCCACGTTTCCGCAAGTACACGTGTTACAGTATGTTTCAGTACAACTTTCAAATTTTTCTAGTAGTGATAATACAAAACGTCTTAAAACGTTAGATGGGCCTTAATTGGAGAATGTACCTTATTTCAAATAGAATTTCGCATCTAAAAGAAACCCCGCGTACAAATGTACACGCAGGAAACGGCAATTCTATGTTTCTACGCCACATAGTGCATTATACACTATTCCGTTGGCAATTTTTATATTACCGGTTGATCAGATTTAACCTTCTTCGGGCAGATAAATTTTCTCATAAATTCACTAAGAACTTCGTAACGTGACCGTAAAATCGATCATACTCAAAAGTACTATTTTAATTTTGTTCGAACGATGTCGCTCGGTGTTACCTACCATAAACTGCCATAAAACTATAACGGAAGCAATCAATCCCAGAGTTAATTTACATTAACTAGCCAACACCTTTACATTAGCAGAGAGAACGGAAAATAGGAAACTCAGAGGTGTCACAAAATCATTGGTCTTGGGTCTGTGTACCAGGCCTTAATGAAGTTTGCTGTCCCGTGGCCACATCCCTATCCATGTCACCTGTTGGGGGTTTCAAGCATCTCCCCAAACTGGAACCTCTCTCTGTTCAGACGAATGGCAATTGAGCTACATTCTGGCATAGTGACATGCAGACTTGCATAAAAAGAGGGGGAACTGGCGGCTGAGGCATGGCGGCCGTCGTCGCGCAGCCGGTAATGGGTCTCCAATATGTTTGGCAGCCTAGATTGCAGCTCTCGTGACTGTTACAAACAGGATTCCCAGGGAGGCCAAGTCTTTGGATAGAATAAGTGGAGTGTAGTCGATTGGGCTTGTCTGGTGAAAACAGGTAACTCTTCTGATGGAAATGAAAGCACTTATGGGTATGCAATGCAGATATCACTCGACTGGGGCACTGCTGAAACGTGGTAGGGACCTTCTGCTTAGGTAAAATGTGACCAAGTTCCTCGCAATGGGTAATTATATCTGCTTGTAGCAAGATGATTGTTGTGTTTACAGCCTTACCAAGGCAAGTCCCTGGCTAGCCACAGAAAACACTAAAACTTCCAGATTCAAAACCACATCAGTACAGTAACTGGAGGCCATGGACCTGAAAATCCTTACCCACTAGAATCTGATACACTCTTCACAAACTCCTGCTTCCTCCTTTGTGACGCAAGGATGATGTTTGAATGCAGTCGATTCCCCCTAGATGGTGGTAGTGCAAACCACATACTGCTCCCTTTGTGTGGTAAAGGAAAATCAGTTTCCCAGGAGGAAGACTGCATTTTACACGCTCAGTGCTGGCCTGGTGCCATGACTCACATTCTAAAGCCAGTAGGGTGAGGAATCTTACTCCTGTAGCAGATACCTTGCTGGTGACCAGGGGGATAGTGCATATAGAGGATTACAGGCTCCTGCTAACTGATATGTACTATTATAGGCATTGGTAGAGCCACTCCACTGCATAGAGTAAACTTCCTTATGTCCTGAGGGTGGGGTGACAGTGAAAGGTCTATGATGCCAAATGACTGTATCGACCTTGGATAACTGAAAGCGGAAAGAAAGTTTCCTAGTAAGGATGTGGTGGCGGCTACAACAAACAATCGGCCAGGCCGACCTTGGGTAGGAAACCATTTCAATAGGTAGCTGTCTCAGCAGCATGCCAAACTACTCATGGGGAGACTCTCAAATACATACATACTATGATTCTCAAAAGGATTCTGGGCACCTATGAAAGATTAAGGTCACCTTGACCATCCTCTCATATTTCCTTATATATTAGTGGTTACAAAAATGAGTGAATGCGAATGTGCTCACCAACTATCTGGTGCAACTGATGTACAGTACCTAATAAATAAGTTACTAATACCTAACCAGGAGAAAGAGAGAGGCAACATCAGCACCAACCAGGATAGGTAGGCTTGTGTAAGCTGAAGCATGCCAAAAACCCTCAACCAATGTCCAAAGAGGATAGAGTGCTGGGTAGTAATAAGTTGCAAAATGAGGCTGGTGGAAGTGATTCCTCCTTAGATGTCCAGAGACAGAGTTTAATACTGCCTCAGAAAATGAGTCAAATGCTGTGCCAACCACCACTTGGACAAAAAGAGCATTGTGCAGAAGACAGCAAAATAAGGTGACTGGAGCTTCACCAAAAACAAGGGTAGATTGACCCTACCACAACTGCAGATGGGAAAGTAAGTCTGGCAGCAATTGAAACACAGTTGTTAACCCCTGCTGACAAGCAAGACAGTCGTGAAACTGTCATGGACAAAGGGCCACCTTAGACAGTGTCCACAAGAAGCTGACCAATCTTCTGAGGAAGACAGACAATTGCTGTCAGAAATCTGTATGCATGGAAGTCTACGATCCGTTCAGTAGAGCCACAGCAATACTGAATGATCAGGCAGATGAGATAGCCACCCTCAGGGTAGAAAAATAAGACTTTTTAGTCACTGTCAGTCACCAAAACTTCTGCAGAACAAAGAGAAGATGGAGATAGTGGCCAATGCATCTTATGTGACTGTTACTGTCACAGTGCCCCCAAAGTAAAACCAAGGGGGCCCACAAAGAACTATACAAAAAGTTCAGGCCATAGAATACATGCTCCTGGTCTTTCAAAAAGTGAGTATATGAACAGTAACTAAACATGGGAGCTGTTAAAAAAGAACATTAACACAATAAAGTTGTATGATTTCCATAATTTGATAGTAAAATTACAGTAATGGCTATTGATATGTAAGGTCAGCTGGATAATAAAGCCCTGGCCTACCACTCCAGAGACCCAGAATCCAATCCCAGAACCCGAAAAGTTTACAAGCCATGTTCCCCGAAGAAAAACAGCTTTATTAGTACCGGACCGAAAAAGTAAAAAGAATATTGATTTGCATGAGGCACACTGAACATATTATTAATCAACATTAATGTTTTATTGAAAATTCATTAAAATGAACAAATTTATACAATAAAGTTTCAATATTAAATGTTCATACTTGAGCCTTTACTTAACTATATTATTCTATATATAGAAATATCAAAAATTATATTTAAATATAGCATTTCTTTTATATATTTTATATATAAACTAAATAGAATTAAAATCTAATTTTACAACATTATATGAATTTTGTTACAAAATGTATCAATTTCTCTCTGGGCCAAGCATTCCTTTCTGCAAGTCTTAACATTACCAAGTACATTTTTAATACGTGCATTCAGGTGGAGAATATAATCATTGGATCCAAGTAGGGCGACATCTGCCTCCTCCTCTTTGTCTTCTCCACTTCGATATTTGTTGGGGCAGCAAGTGCCACATTGCTTTCTTAACCTATCCACCAATGACGAAATGTCCACCGACCCTTTCGGCGTCACTTCATTATCTTCTCCTTTTTCTATCAAATGAGAAAATAAACCTTTGCCCAAAGAGATGGATTGACTAGAAGAATCACCACTCTCCTGGGAATTTTTACCTTCATCAATTTTTGTCATTTTAAGAATTTTACACCGAAATTTCTCATGTAATTCTTCGTGTTTAAGAGGAGGAAGCTCTAACGGAAGAACGCTGTCATAAATCCCCTGTAAAAATTTGTTTCATATTATAAATTGTACAATAATATTCTGATAAATTTTTTTTATTAGAGCATATCTAATAAAAAAAAATTTAAGATGTATCTTAAATTCAATAATGTCTTATATTTGTGTAAATACAGTACAGTTTGCTACCCAAATTGATCGTTAACCGATCATCCACTGTAGATTTCTTTTTTTTAATTTTAAAAGTTATACCTGCTTAGTACAGCTTTCACTTGTAAAATTAGCAAAATTTTCCAAAAATTGTAATTTTTGCAGTTTTTGTTCCTGATGATGAACTGGAAGCTCAAAAGTGTTTGGGACTTTAAATAAGATTGTTTTGTTTCTCCATTAAAATAGTTTTTAAAAAAATTAGAAAAGTTTAATTTAAACCAGTGATTCCCAAATGTTTTTGAGTCACTGCCCCTTGGTTCCATAAAATTATATCCAACACTCCTAACCCATTTTTCCTTGTCTAAGAAAGGTTTTTTTCTATGAACCTCATACTGTCATTACCATACATGCTCTCAACACCTGGAAACCATTAAATGTAATGTTTCTTCTCATCCGTTTTAACACAGGAAAGGGAAAGGCTGTCAATGATCCCAACCTTCACCTATGATCACTATTCAGTATCCTACCTCCAATGCCCCTTGCTTTTTTTTTGCCCTCTAGATTTAATCACTGCCCACAGAGAGACAGTAGCTGTTAGACTAGATGTTGCTTGTAGGAGAGATTAGTAAAAACTAGTTAGACTTGCATAACTGGTTACATAATAAAGAAACAAAAAGTACACAAAGATTACACTGTCTTGACTCACGGAAGGTCAGTGCCGGAAAGGGGAGTGTGAAACGGGGTCACCGTCCCCGAGGGGTCAACAGCGCCTCCAACCTTTTATTATGTAACGGAAGAACGTTTACAAAACATTGCGACACAATGCGCTGTACGTAATGATGTCGTACAACATTTGACAATAATTTTGATTGTTGATTCCAACAGTAGTACCCACTTTGGAAACCACTGGTTTAAACCTTTATTAATTTCTTTTTATTTAAAATTTGAAATTAGATACCAAGATATTAACTATCAGAAAAGTCAATTAAAGTTTTGCTAATTGGCTTATTTTGGTATTTATCAATAATTTACAAGTTATGTAGAATAGATAGTTCTCTTATTCTTTCTTTTAATCATTCATTTATTGTATTTAAACCAAACAACTTACAAAACTTCTTTACGCAACTTAAAAGAGATACATTTGTTTTGCCAGAATAATATGCACTTTTATGTCAATTTAATGTAATCACAATTGGTTTTATCACAAGAAACCTAATGAAGGTATTTTGATACAAAAGTGTACATAATTCTGTCAAAAAAGAATACTACTAAAATGTTAAATCAATTAAATGATTCATATGTATACATTCAATAATATACAGAAATCTTTCAAAATTTTTGATCAACATTAATTATATAAACTTACCTCGTTTTCTTCTAAAGCAGCATTCTTTTCATCTTGTGGAAATATGATTACGGCAGATGACGACGAACTGCTCGAGACCGAATTTGTGTCTATTATTTCTGCATCTTCAAATTCACTCTGATTTTTACATCTGTACTCTGCACACTAAACAAGATACTTTACAATTAGATTAAATGTATTTCATCCACAATTATTTGTAAAGAAAAACAACATACAAAACTGCTTATAAAATTTAACTCATTTATACTCTTTATAAGAATTAAATTTATTAAAAATTTGATATTATAAATTAAAATTTAAAAATATGGAATATCGGAAAAAAATAAGTCTGTATCTTAAATTTTTAATTTTTAAATCTGTTGAAACTGGAATCACCATTTCTTCAATTTCAATGTTAGTGAATACATTTTTGACAACCAACCTTTCCTTGTAGGTTACTTGGCAATCAAGATTAAAAACTTCTTTTTAAAAACAATGAAAAAATAATCCAATTAAAAAGCAAGTTTTAACATCAGAACTTGTAATGCCACAGACTTCTTTCATTCTCTATCCACCCGTTCAATTTGGGGATTGTAGAGTTTATATCCACTAGAAGCAAGCGCTGGTATATGCAAAGGGTGTCCCAAAATTAATGCAAGATTAAATTTTTGCAACATTTTTCTCCCATTGGGTTGGCAGTGCCATATGAAGTAACATCGTGTAGTAAATACATTGCAGTTAATTAATATGGAGTAATACATGATGGAAGATCACATAATGATGATCAGAACTTATTACAAGTATGGAGAAAGGTTTGCTGCAACTGTGTGCAATTTACGTGGCATTTTTGGTTGGAGAAACATGCCAAACGAAATGCAAAGATTATGCAAAAAATGACCAATGCATACCCAATGAGTGACAACTTAATGTTGATTTTGGACCGGAGGTGGAACCGGACCATATTTGTTTGAAAATGAGACTGAAAAATGAAGTTTCTGTTAACGACGAGCATTATTGAGAGATGATATCGGAGTTTTTGTGGCCTCATTTAGACAGCATGGATTTGAGTGACGTGTGGTTCCATAGGATGGTGCCACCTGTCATATGGCACACGAAACAACTGAGTTGTTGCAACAGAAGTTTCATGGGCAACTCATCAACACAACAGTGATCAGAATTGGTCACGAAGATCATGCAATCTGTCATCTTGCAACTTTTTTCTCTGGGATTTGTCAAGTCCAAACTTCATGCCACTAAAATAAGAACAATCCCCGAATTGAAAACAGAAATTCAAAAAGTTATCAACGAAATTAAGCTGCAATTGTGTGGAAATGTAACTGAAAATTTTGCCAAAAGAACACGAGAGTGTCAGCATTGGTCAGATATTCTATTCCATATTTAATTGAATGATTACTGACACGGTTTCAAAAAATGACAGATGAATGGTTACCCTTTAAAATGATGTAACAACTTTGCCAATTAATGAATAAATAATACGTTCTTTTTAAAATTTAAATCCTGCATTACTTTTAGTAGCCCTACAGATTTTCAGTTGCCCCTTGTTCTTTAATTGTTTATTTTTCATTGTTTTTAAAGGAATGTTTTTAATTCTGACAACCAAGTAGCCTACAAGAAAAGGTTGGTCATCAAAAATGTATTCTGGAACATTGAATTTGAATAAATGGTGATTCCAATTTCAATAGACTATGTCTTCAATTTTTAATATTTTAAACATAATGACTATCCGGCAATATTCTACAACTAAACTGAGATAATAGTCTATTATTTTTGTAAACAGTATACTATTCTACTTTTATGTCCAATATAAACTTTATATTAAACAAAATCATCAGAAGCAGTCTACAGTATATTTAATTAATTGATAAAATAGTTTCTCATTAACAAGGAAAGGAAACAAAGTTATATATTTTAATTTTATTTCATTTTTTGAATGTGAAAATTAGGGTTTCTCATTTCCCAGTCGTTTGTCCCAGGATTCCGGGATAAAAGTAATTATTTTTAAGATATACAAAATATCATGAAATCAAATGATATAATTATTTTTCATTTTTCAAAGTAATTTAATAGGTTCTGTAACCTCCAAAATCATAGTAATAATGCTGTGTAAGATATATATATTAAAAATTACCTTTGAATTATGTAGAAATTTTCACAAATAGAAAAAATTTATTAAAGTTTGCTGGAAACTGCATACAACAACAACAAAAATGCTTTTGAATTGAGTTGAAAATTAAAAAAAAAAAAAAAAAACAGATCAAACTTCTAACTTAGAAGGTAAATTTTGTTTTTTTTTAAAAATAAAATATAATACAAAATATTGTAAATTTTTATAAGATTTTAAAAAGCAAAGATGGTCAATACTCCGATCAGTCAACCTAATTCTTATTTTAGTAACGAAAAGTCTCGCTACCGAGAATGCCCTTTCCGATTCAATTGATGTGATTGGAATCGTCTTTAATGCATTCAAGAGAAAACAGATGTTATGGTTTTTCACTTGTAGCCTGGAAGATTTCTAGTTCATTTTCGAGATTATAGTACTTCTTTTGTTCTCTAGTATTTTTGATTTGTCTACCTCGACTGCTTTAATAAGAAACATCATAGCCCAATAATTCGGCAGTTCGTTTGTCTTTAATAATCGGGTTACAAAGAAAAACTTCACACTTGCAGACTTTGTACTCATTTGTATCCTTGCCCAATTTGCACAACTTGGCGTTACGCAGTTATTGAAGCTATTAAGCATGGTTAAAAATTAAGACAGCATAAGCACACTTATTTCAGATATTACTGGTAAAGAATTTTGAGAGTCCTGCCACAAATAAGCTACGTATTGATTATTGATCATTTGTGACATGCCATAATGAAAAAAATTAAAAAAACTAATTAATAAGTAGGTTTAAAATTAATAAATACAAATTTATTCTGACAGTTTATAAGTTAATTATACTTTCTATTTGCAAAATTTCCTCAACCTTAACAAAAAATAAGAAAAAAGTGAATTTTTAAGAAATTTGCGGGATTTCCCGGGATAAGAAAAATTTCCTGGGTTAAAAAAAACAACTGGGATCTCGTTTGAGAAACCCTAGTAAAAATTTCCTATCAAAAAGACCGTCACTCATTAGTTAATATTGGGTTGTTCAGAAAATAATTTTGGTTTTTTTACCACCAGAGATTAATTGTATTTTTACCCACCAGTTTCATTCTAAATTGTATTGTCATTATATATTTTGACAGCTGACATTTCAAGGGTTATTTGTAAAAAATTTTGTTTGATTCTTTGCAATTTTTTTTGTCCCATCATATATGGAAAATTGAAGTGGCAAAAACAATCACAAAGAATCAAAAAAATTTTTTTTACAAATAACCCTTGAAATGTCAGCTGTCAAAATATATAATGACAATACAATTTAGAATGAAACTGGTGGGTAAAAATACAATTAATCTCTGGTGGTAAAAAAACAAAATTATTTTCTGAATAACCCAATATTAACTAATGAGTGACGGTCTTTTTGATAGGAAATTTTCACATTCAAAAAATGAAATAAAATTGAAAGTTGTTCAAGTAAGAAAAAAATTGTGAGACATGTATGGAGATGATGTGTTGACAGAATGACAATGCAAAAATGGTTGGCAAAATTTTGTTCCAGCAATTTTGATATTGAAGATGCTCCACATTCTGGAAGGCCAGTTGAAGCTTTTGAAGACAAAATAAAGGTATTGATTGAAGCAAACACCAAATAATAACACGAAAAATTGCTAAGAGATTAAATTTGTCAAATTCAACCATTATGATCACTTGACTTGGTTTCGTTTCAAAGCTCGATATATGGGTTCCACATGTTATTAAAGAGAAAAATTTGCTCCGTAACATTGACACATGATTTGCTTCTCAAACACCAAGAAAATGATCCATTTTTGAAGAGAATCATAACTGGTAATGTTTCTTTATAACAATGTCAAATACAAGCGATCACAGAGTAGAAAAGATGAGCCAGCTCAAAGCACTTCTAAAGCTGATATTGATTAAAAAAGAAGTGGTTTCAGTTTGGTGGGATTTTAAAGAAATTGTTTTTTTGAGCTTCTACCAGACAGTTCCACAATTAATTCAGAAGTGTACTGCCATCAACTGGACAAATTGAATGATACCATCGAACAGAAAAGGCCAGAATTGATCAACAGAAAAGGTGTAGTGTTTCACCATGATAATGCCACACCTCACACAAGTTCGGTAACTCGTCGGAAGCTGTTACGGCTCGGACAGGGTTTGCAACCCCGTCCACCGTATTCGCCAGATCTGGCACCCAGATTATTGCTCCAGTTTTGATAAAATTTTTTAAACAGTAAAACATTTACTTCAAATGAGGATGTCAAAAATCACTTGGATCAGTTTTTTGTAAGCAAATATCAGAACTTTAATGAGCGTGGAATTATGCTACCACCAGAAAGATGGCAAAAGATATTGGACCAAAATGGTCAATATATAATTCAATAAAATATTTATATATTATAAAAAAATTGTTTTTCTCCATAAAAAAATGAAATTACTTTCTGAAAAACTCAATAGAACAATAATCCTGGGTAGGTTATGGCTTTATTTTTTAATAACATTTACAAATAGTAAATATGTGAAACCAATTTTAAAATACAAAATATCAAATTAAAAACTTTGTAATATATTATGGTAAAGAGCAAGCAGTCAATATGGTTTTTTAAAACTTTTTAGCATCAGATCCTTTAAGTTTATAGTTCATATTGTTCGTTATATACTTTTCTTTTGAAATGTTAAATATCAACTAAATTGAAATTATAAAAACTGGGAATAGGTTTGCAGATTAGATCCTTAAAATTCGAGCATCTACTCCTGAAAAGTTAGAATATACAGGGGATGATTTTTGGGTTTCAATCTTGTAAACATTAAATAAAAATCATCTTTGGATGTGCAGCATAAAGAAACTTGCTCCTTAAAATCAAAGTTTTACGTAAAATCAAAAAAGTTAAATTGAAACCTAGATTTACTTGTTTTTATGGAGTACTAATTGGGAATTATTACTAAAAGTGAATGTATAATCAGGATAAATCTTAAAATCAATAAATATTATAATTTTCTTTTCACTCAACAAAAGGATGTACAAATAGATTTATAAAAATACAAGAAATGTTAAAATGGGATTTTACTACCTATTCAAATGACACGATAATAAACTAGCAAATTTCCCACTCTTATTAGGGTTGAAATTATATACAAATTCAAAGTACTTTAGTGCAAATTAAAGCAGAAAATTTAATAAATATATTTGTCCCAGAGTTAATATTGTTGATCAAATATCAGTAAACATTTTCCTAATTTAATGGAAAATTGTTACAACAGCTTAGAAAAAAATGGAGCAAAATTTTTCCTTTCACAATCTTCATTAGGACTTGGGTTAAATACTAAAAACTGTTGTTAAGATTTACAGGTTAAAAAAAACTAAATTTCATTAAATTAAAAATTAAATTTTTTAAGTTGACTCAGGATATTTTCTTCATATATTTGAAGTTTAGAGTATTCACAAAAAATATAATATTTTTGAGTCTATCTTTTAATCCTTTAATCCAACCACAGAAGTAACACTTAAAATAGTTTTGAAGAATAAACTTCTTAAACAAAGGTAAAAAATTCACAAAGTTCAATTCATTGCATCAGTTTTCATATTTAGAAAACTTTTTAATTCTAAATATGAAAACTGAAGCAATGAATTGAATTGATCTATTCAACAAATTTTTATTTGTAACCTTAATTTAATATACTCAATAAATATTTATAACTAGCAGACCCGGCCACGCGTTGCTGTGGCTCAAAATGTATCTATTATAAATGTATAATGCCTCCCCCGTGGGGGGACTTTCAAAAAATCTCTTCTTAGTGTACATTCTCTTGACGTACCCTATTAAAACGCAATCAAACACGCATCTAAAATAGTATAATAAAAGTCGAGTTCTTCACGGTAAGCCTTAATCCTGTCCTTCTCCCCCGCAAGGGATTATCGAAAAATCCCTTTCTAGTGTATATTCTGTTGACGTAACCTATTAAAACGCAATCAAAAACGCAAAAAACCGCATGTAAAATAGTATAATAGAAGCCGAGTTCTTCACGGTAAGTTTTAATCCCGTCCATCTCCCCCCAGTAGGGGGAATTTAGACGTGTATATTATATACAAACACTTGCGTATTCGAATGCAACGTTGTGTCAAAATTCAAAAGGAATCGGTAGGAACAAACAAACGTTATATTTTATTTATATAGATAGATAGAAAATGATCTGCTTTAGTCCATTCTAACAGAAAAGCATAATGCCTCACAGAAAAGCCAACTTAGGTTGTCAGAAGTTAGCGCCATCTGTTGGACATGAAAGCATTAATCCATATATAAATATATTTTTGAAGGGGGGAAATAGTGGTCTTCACATATGCCACAAACCTTCGCGGGAGTGTATTAAACAACTTCCCAAAGTTTCATGGCGATCGGATAAATAGTGTGGTAATGCATGAAGGACAGACACACACACAGACAGACATACATTCGTTTTTATATATATTTATAATAAATATGAATTGAGAAAATAATTAATTTAAAAACATAATTTCAAAAAATTATTTCATTAGATTTTAAAAATTATTTGTAATCTTAATTTAATTGACAAATTTTAATTAAATTATCGCTGCAACTTAATTTTATATTAAAAGACATCTTAAAAATTAATTTTATGATCAAAGCTTACAAATATTGTTAAAATAAAATTAATTTAATTCAAATTTGTAATTAGAAAATTAATTTTGTGATCAGTATGGCCCAAACCTATACTATTGACACCTTTATGTTAAAACCACAAAGAATTCTTCTCACCATATTTTTACCTTTGTTTAAGAAGTTTATTCTTCAAAACCATTTTAACTGTTACTTCTGTGGGTTGGATTAAAGGATTTAAAGATAAACTGAAAAATATTATATTTTTTGTGAATAGTCTGAACTTCAAATATAAAAATTAAAAGTTTACCATAAAGTGATTACAAGATCATGCATTACATCTACAAATGTAGAAAGGATCATCATCAAGAATATGTACTACATATGCTTCTTAGAAAAACTTTATCCTATCACTTAAAGACAAGAAGTAGGTTGAACATGAACCTGCAGACTTACAGTAAATAGGAAGCTCAATTTACACCAACTTTTTGGAAACTAATATAGTCATAAAACTGGATTTGGTCATTAAATAAAGTCTACAGTCAAAGCAATGAAACATCATTCAGTAACTGAATTTCAAAACTTACGTAACATAATTTACCAACTGATTTACAAATAATAATGACGATTAAAATATACCTAAAATGATCTAAAACTGAATTTCACAGAAAGAAATAAAAATTTAGGCTACCTACGTAAGTACACTGAAAAAGTTCCAGGAATGTGCAAAAAAAATGAAACATTTTAATGATTTCTTTATATCTACTCTCTGAAAATAATCATCAAGTTTAATACACTTTATCCAAAAATTTTTCCAATTCAAAAAATATTTAGAAAAAATAAACAAATCAGCTTTTTCAGGGATGGCAGTCTTATTTGATTTATCTTGTATGATTCCTGTAAAATAAAACCATCAAATAACTTTGGTAAAGAAAAAAGCCATTAGGAGTTAGACCAGGATTGTCCAACCTTTCTTCCTAATGGGACAAATTAGAAATTTAGGTACAGTACATTCAGTGGTAGTGTGGAGCTTATTTTTACAATTTGTAAATGTGAACCTAATACCCTCTATTTCTGTTCCAATATAGATAGAAAACATTTGTGCCAAAAATCTACTCTATTGGTGAATATTTACTGGTAGCTCAATGTCACTGAAGTTTTATAGGTTCCAAATAGTGAGGATGAACATACGGCAATCACAAACTTCAACCACAGTGTATCCATTTTAGTACGATAGTTAGTAAAACTGTAGTTGGTCGTCTCAATAAATAAGCCATTAAATTAATCACACATTAGTTACGTGATGTTCCCAGAGAATTAATTTCTGTCGTGACTCGTAATCTTTATTTTGCTGACATCGTCAAGTCTTGCTGCGAATGTCTTTCCCTGTTTCTGGTTGAGGCTGACTCGGTGACTCATACTGCTTACGTCGGCACCTATTGGCTATTTGGCTTGTATGGACGGACAAGTTCGGGCACATCACTGAAGGACTGCTGATATCATCAGACGCATAGACTATAAAATCCAGAAACTACTCAAGCAAATCACATAATACATTTTTGTTCACTTCAGCAACATTATTAAATAATAAATATAGTGGCAGCAGCAATTAGATCTAAAACTGAAGTGTACCTCTTGGTTCAACAGGAACTGAATTAACTGGCAACAAGTTTCCATCCTTATGCCAGGCTCTTGGTTTATTTTTACATCACCATCTTCAACGGAAACAAACTATCAGACAGTCATCAGCTGTTGCAATCAAAAAGCTGGCAATATTTTATGAAATGGCAAGGATCCCAATGATGGATCCAAAAATCTGTATAATTAAACTAGAACTAACATTTGAAGAATGGCATTTGCTAAAGAATAACAAGGGACGACAATCTGTAATACAGCAAACAAATGAGGCTAAATTTGTTAGTAAACTAGATGAATTTTTTTGACATTTCTCATCTTAGAGCAGTCGAAATGATAAAAATGCCAGAGGATCACGAGTTCTTGTTAGCTCAGCGTGAGAAAGGACATAAAGAGTCTATAGTAGACATGGATGCAAAATTAGTTGCAAAGGAGAAACAATCAGCACAAAGACAGGAACAGATGTTTAACAAAAAACGTAGAATGGAAGATTTGAAGAAAAGTGGTGAAGAAATAGCAGAACTAATATCCTCAAGCAGCAGCACAGATACTGAAGAAGATGCAAGCTGTGAATAAGACAGTTGGAGGCAAATTATCCAAACAGCAAAAAAGAGACATTCTCTGCCTCTACCAAAATGAACTGATAAAGTTACATTGAACGTAGTACTGAAAATTTCAAATTTTGTGAATTGTGATGTTTAAAAATTTTTTTGTTGCATTTTGGTTTGTAATCCATCAAGTTTTTGAATATTGTAGAATCTACACGACTATTTAATTTGTCTATAATTGTCCAAAAAGGAAAAAAAGTCTTGTTAACCAAAACAGATTCACCTAAATATATAAAATTACTTGTCCTGAGTGACTGACTGATTCATCATTGCCCAGAGCAAACTGCCGAACCTAGAGGTGAAATTTGGTACGCAGTTAGGGTACGTCACGAAAGTGCACGCTATGAAGGGATTTTTCAAAATTCCCCCCCACAGAGGAAGAGGGAGAGCATTAAGGATTAGCCCGAAGAATGGCTTCTACCGTACTATTTTAGATGCGATTTTTTGTTTTCAACTACGTTTAGTCTTCATTGAGTACTTAGGTGTATTAAATTGATAACATTTCAGATGTTGTTATAAAAGTTTTTATATATTTCGATTTTTTAACCAAATGTTCGAACCATTTTAAATTCGAATGTTATTGCCTATTGGTTCGATTATAGAACGATTGTAAACATTCCAGAAAATTGATCAAATTGAAAACGGTTTGTTTGATTCTTGGCAATTCTCGTTCTCGGTGGTAGGTGTTATATAACAATTACTATGGTTGTGAAATACCGAATATAAAGGGTGTTTTCTTGCAAAATCTGCACAGGCAAAGTTGCAGGTAACAGCTAGTTTGTCATAAATTGCTCTTTTTATAAACTTTATGGTCATTGAGCTACCTCTAAATATTAATATATCAAGTTCAAATTTCTTCTGTAGTAATTTGAGATCAGTTGGAATAGTTCTGGAGGAAGGGTAGGACTGGAAAAAAATAAGCAATTTACTTTTTCCCTATTTTAAGCACCACCCTATTCAGTGGGCCACAAATGTACTTTATATATATATACGTTACAATAAAAACCGGTTTTTAGTGAAAACGCATTTTAACTAGTTGAAACTAGTTTTTACTGGATGTCATTGTTATAACCCGTTTTGTCTAGTTAAAACTAGAATTTACTGCTGTACATGTTTTGATTTTAGATAAAACTAAAATCAAACATTAACTTTTTAACTTTTAACATTAGTTAAAACTAATTTTAGCTACATAAATATGTTTGGGGGAAATAAATAAAGTGATGATTGGGATTAAAACATTTCTATTATTTAATACGATATTTATTTAAAATATTGGTCACACATCTGTGTTATTAACATTAATTAACCCTTTGTCCCCGAAGGCACCGATCGATCGGTACCCTGGCTTTTTAAGCAAAACCTCGAGGGTACCAATTTGTAGTTACTTTGGTAAATATCGATTTTTGTAAAATTTATTAACAACAGATATAATCTCGTTCGATACGAAGTGAATAAAGTATAATAATTCATTATATTAGTCGACAGCAGTATAAAATTTTGATTTCAAACAAATGTTTGATATAATGTGCCATAATTTCACAACGAATAAACGTACAAGCGTAAGTGTTATATCAAATTGTACAAAACATACGTCTTTCTGGCTCAGTGCCAGCAAACAACTATGTAACTAGACAATGTTAATTTTCACAAAATGTTACAAATTATCAAGTTTGTGTGTCAGTTCTGATATATATTATTTTTTTTCTTATAAATTTTTCTAATAAAATGCATTGAAAAGTATCCTATTTAAAACTAAAGATATTAATAAATGTAAGTGATTTTTTCATATGGATATAATGATAATTTGATTTTTGGTGAACTTTTAAAATAATATCGCCCGACTGACCTATATTGCCTTGGGAGGGATCGTGAAATAAACGTAAACGAGATGTCGGGGGGAAAGGGTTAAAGCGTTACGAAATTCGTCGTACACTATAGGAACAGTTAGCCGAATGACCTTGGTCGAAACAGTTTTTACTAAGCCATTTTGTTAAAACCCGTTTTGTCTAGTTAAAACTAGTTTTAACTCAAATTCATTTTTGACTAGCAGTAAATTCTAGTTTTAACAATGACATCCAGTAAAAACTAGTTTCAACTAGTTAAAATGCATTTTCACTAAAAATGGGTTTTTACTGTAACATATATATGCTTTTAAAAAGTTCAAAATTTGAATATCAAATTTTAATAACAAATATATATATATATATAATTACAAAAACATCATATTATCGATAGTAAAAAAAAAATTATACTCACACAAAATAAAATAAATTTAATGTGACTTGACATTGTCTTTCTTTTATAATTTTGTCAATATCTGCTTTTATGGTATTACTCTTAATTCTAAGAATGTTAGTTAAATGGGAATCACTCAACTTATTTCTTTCAACAGTTTTGATGTTTTCCGTGCATGAAAAGAATTCTTTACAACAGTATGTTATGCATGTGGGGTAGTACAGTTTTCTAGCACCAATTACGTCATTACGATATCAAAGTGTATCCAGTGAAACAAAAATAATTTTTACGACATACTTTACCAAAATAAATGAAAATGTGCCTAAACACTTTAGGGTGCAGTGGGCCGCATAATTCTGCATCGCATAATAATGACTCAATTTTGCATCCTCGCATATAATTCCATAAAAATTGTTCAAAATAAATATTTTTTGAAATTCTTAGTCATGTAAAAAGTGACCTATTTTATGAAAAAATGAATCTGTACATTTGTGTTAATGATTATTAAATTTCAGTCTTCCAATTGGTTGTCTTATAAAAAGATATGAAAATAAAAATAATTATCAAGCTATTTTATAATAAAACTTACATTTATATCGGCAAAATCATCGTCGTCGTCTAACACGTCAACATTCAGTAAAAGTATATCGAGTGGTCTCAAACTTCCACATTTCTTAATTTCAGATTTTAAATGCTCCTTAATGCTTAACTGATACCTGGGAACAGCCAAACAACTTCCATATCTAAAAAAATGTTAATCAATAAAATGTAAAAATTAATCTACTTAAAGCCTTCACTCATTTTCATTCTTAAATTTTAAATTATTTTATACATTAAAAATAAAAATAATATTACCATGCTTTCTTGATTCTAATATGTACTTTTTTTGGACTTCCTAATCTCCAAAAATTCAAGCGTGCATTAGAAGTGAGTACGAAGTTCACTTAATGCAGTCTTCAGTTTTCAAATCATTTACTCTTAAATCTACTCATTAACTTGTGTTTATTACAACATCAGTATAGTCATGATACACTTTCTTCTCACTATTTTGGTTTTGGTTTTAGAGTAGTTTGGTGGTTTTTTGAACTACAACAAGCCAAATAAATGATGTCCAGCAGATGACTCTCCTATAAAGCCAAGTCAAGTACTATGTTGAAGAATATGGATATTTTAATGTGTTACTTTGTATATGGTAATTTTCATGCTTGTGCATACCAATATGAAATTTCATGTTAAAACATTTGATTGTAAGATGATTTTTATATTTCTCTGCATATCCTGAGTCATAAATGTGGAGTCATAAATGAATACATCTAAAAATACTGACATTATGGAGTACTATAAACATAAAAATAAAAAAACACTTCAAAACATTCACTTATTACTGTTTAAACGCATTAACTTTTTGTAGCTGCACTTTCAATAATAGGGCATGTTTGCAAGTTAACTTTTTTCAAATTTTAACATCTTAAAAAACCAATGTGCATTAGCACCAAGAAAACAAGGTAAATACATTTTTGACTCAAAAGTTATAACACAAGCTGTAACCTTATCAAAAATGACAAAATAAATAAAACTCATTAATCATTTGGTAAAATTGATAATTTTTCTTTTCACAAAACTCAAGCAAAAACTGATCAAAAATGATAACAGAAGAAATGAAACCGATTCTTACTTAAAACTATACAAGCTCTATTACATTACAAAATTTCTTTTATCACACTTTTCCATAATGACTTATCACCTGATAACTTGCTCCATTATTCCAAATCTGAGATATAAACTTTAAGTTATTGTCACTGCAGCAATATGTCCACAATTTTGTTTATCTTTAAATTTAGTCACAAATCCTCCACCTAAAGTTGTACATTTAACTTGTGGACGAAAACATCACAAATAACATTATCCAACGAATTTTGTCGCTGCCATATTCAAGATGTAATTTTATGACAATTTCTGATTTTTGATTTATTTACAATAAAAAAAAAATCAATTACTTCTAATGCTACAGACCAGCTTAATATTAAATAAAGTACAAAATACAATACACTGTGTTTATCAAATAATAATAAGAATTATTATTTTAGCTCACCATTAAGTCTGAAAAAATTCACGATTTTACCAAACAATGACAAAAACTAAAATGATACAATTTTCATTAGTGAAATGTGCATTTCTACTATAACAGCATTCAAATTTTTCTTGGAACAGTCTTAAATTTTAATGATTCACATAAAACAGCCAATGTGCAAACAGAATATCATCTTCAGAATATGAAATTGAATTCATTTAAAACTGACTAAAGCAACCAAGTAAAATAAATTTTGTTTGTACATTAAACAATGTGATATGAAAAGAAACAAAATAAAATTTGCCAATTAAATTTAAGCTAGGCCAAAGCCTCAGAAGTAACTTATTTTCTTGAATTAAGTAAAATAAGAAATAAATTTAATAGTTATTTATTTAATCATTAAAATTTAATACATTATTCTAAGAAACTTTTAATATAAACAAACTTGCTATAGAAATGCACCCCTTCCCCAATGAAAAGTAATTTCTGTAAAGCTAGAAATGTACAAACAGAATATGACATTATTAAATTTAAAACAGTATTATTTTTTCTCATGGAAGAAATGTACAAAACTCTAAATATAAATGTTATGAAAAATACAATAAAAACTAAAATAGATTTTTCAACTTCAAATTGATACAAGCAATAACTGGATGATTACAACTTAAGAAACCTTTACTAGTCAGCATAAAATGTACTCTGAAACAAATTTCTTTAGTTAATTTAATTACCCATCATTAAGTTTCAGAAAACTTCAAAATTCTAGAACCTGAATTATAAGTAATATGCACTAAACTCCAAACTATTATTTATAGCTCAAATGCTCACAAGGTAAGTACCTTGTGTGCATTTTATGCTAGATATTAAAAGGTTTGGTGTCTTAAATTTCAACTTTAAGAAATAATCTTAAAAAAAATAATAAAACTGAAATAAAATAAATATTTATATAAAACAACTCATTAGTTAAGAAGCTGTATATTTGTGACAGTTGAGCATTTTTACTTTACTTTTATAATGATAATACTTTTAAGAAACAGATAAAACTTATACTGAGTTACTACATAGAAAATGAAAAATATAGGGTTATCTCATGCAACTAATGTTACACCTATTTACTATAGACTAGGAGAAGTACTAATGAAATGAACTCTCTTACTTTTGAATGAGAATATAACTAAGATCGACTGTAAGATGAGGAATATGATTTGATCACTAGCAATTATTACTATTACATTATAAATAATAGAAATTTGTTAATTCGGCACCTGATAACACAAAACGTCTTGTTATCTAACATTCTCTAAAAAGTAACCGATAATCCAGAAATATCCATAACAGTATAACAAGCTAGTTTTCCACAAATCAGAATTTTTCAGTCATGTGGTACACTAAAGACTCCAGTTAGAAATTGAGACAAAGGTGGAGGATGCAACCATGCATGCTGCTACACGTTGGAAGGTTAATTGCGAGATCAAGACCAATGTGATTGAGAAAATAAAACCTCATTTTATTACAGCACACTGTGTTGAATCAAACACTTTCACTGGCACTTTCCTATGGCTAATACCTGCCCTACATTCACATCACATGAAACTTACTGAATTCTAGAAAAATATCTGGTAATCTGGCAGTATCCTGGTCTGGTAAGTACCAGATTAACAAACTTCTAATATGTATGTCATCATCTTGGAAATATTACATATTACCAACAATTCTTGATTGCAGATTGTGTAAGATTATATCAATATACTGAATAACCTGCTTAGTCTATTTGTAATTTTTTTCTAGTAGTATTTTATATTGTTTTATCTATACAGTGGGTGATTGGTTAATGAACACCCCATAGAACAAACACAACAAAAAGCAATGTAAAATAATGAATACCAATTGGTTTTCCTTTGTCTTCGGGCAACAATTCGAAACTTTTCGGAGTACGGGAGATATCGACATCGACACTCGACCCGGTATATACCGATCGGATAGTATTCCTCCGAACTTCGAAGCTCTTGTAATTCCCCTTTTATTTTTCTGACAGAAACAATTCTTTTATAGTATTTGCAAGAGTGGTTTTTTATTTTCAAAAGGTGAGAGTATAATAGCAAAGGTAGAGAGTGGGCAGATGTCTGATGTTGCTAGGCAGTATGGCTGAACAAATCTACAGTAGGGTGCAGTTTAATCTTATCTAAGAAAGATACAGTATAATCAAGAAGATTCAAACAGCTAAAGGAGTAACAAAAATCACATCTGAGAAATAAAGAACATCGAAGAGCTCATAATGGAACCTGAAATGCATCTGACAACAGAAGAATGCCAAGAACTCTCGAATGAAGAACACCAAGAATCTCGACGAGATACATTTTCTTCTGAAAAAGAGGATTAATGCCAATATCTGTTATTAAAGTTCTTTTGAAGAAGTGGGAGGATGTCAGAACAACAGTCTTAGAATGGCATCCAAACTAGATTGAGGTTAATAGGCTTGAGGATCTCTGCAATTACAATGTTATTAATTACTTCTGAAAAATCCCGAAGAAGAGAGAAAAGCAATGGACATTAGACAGATTCTTTAACCCGCACGAACGGAAAAAACACGACTAATAAAAATTCAAGACTGCGTATATATTTATTTTTATTATTGCATATAAATAAACATAGTAAGAAAGTATATATTTTTTATTTTTGGGGGTCTCCAGAACAAATTAATCAAATTCCCATAAAAACCTATGGTAAATCGATAATCGATTAACAAACAGTCTCGGAACGGATTACGTTCGTTAAACGATCACCCACCGTATATGTAATGCTATGTATAAAAGAGTATCGTAAGTTAAAAAAACAGTTTTCATTTTGAGCATATAGTGAAGATCCTTCTTACTCGTCACGTGATCTTTACAAATGTTCCGTCCCGAGTCGTTCTGTACGCCTCGAGATTGTCCGTTTGATGGTCCGTTGAAAGTCACACCTCCACACTCGATAATTAGTTATATACAGTTTATTTACAAATATTTACAAAGATGTACACTATGCAATAACATTACGTACGCTAATGTACCGAAACTGAGATGCCGCACGTCGACTTAGCTGGCCGGGGAACACGAGTCACCTTTCCGGAAATGGCTTGACCTCGTGGCCGTCCGTCTCTACGACAACCTTTCTCCAGAGGACTTCCCAAGAGGAGAACACTCTCTCTTCCGCCTCACAGGTCTGCCTGGTGTTAGAGACCGCCACGTATCAGGTCCCTCGCCCTTTCTCCTCGTTTTTTTGCCACCCTTCCAATTTAAGGGATTCTGCTACTCCTTCCTGCGACCAATCAGTGCCTCCCCTTTCTTAGAGCCTTCCAAGACGTCCGCCCTATTTCCCGCCGACGTAGCTTACATTTGCGTCCGCGCTTTATTTACATTTACTTTCCTAAGCTGGCCGGCACGTGGCCAACACATTGACCCTTAAGTGGAGACGCTACACCTTTGATCCTTCCGGCCGTTTATGGCCCCGACTCCAGGTGGGAGCAATTACCTCAGTCGGGCGGTTTCTTTGACTCAGGCCGCCAAAGGCGACCTTTACACCTCCCACTGACAAGGTTCAAACTGCGCTTCAACAAAAGCCTGTTTGACCTCAACAATACTACCTCGACAAACAGCAATCTTTACCGTACAAATTGTTTCGTTACACTACACTTCCTCCTTTCTTATTACAAGGATCAAGTTACAACAAATAATAAACTATACTAACAATATACAGTATTTAATATTTTACAGAAAAAGATATTTTACACAGTCAATAACATCTTCGGCAAATTGTCCCGTCACATTGCATTCAGAATCGCCTGGTAGATACTGATTACACCTATCCGAAGGACTTAATACCGAAATTAAACTGCCTTGTCTGTACGATCTGGGGGTTCCGGATTGCTCCTGATTTCCCGTCTGGATAGTACGTCGAAATCATTACGATTTTTCCCTCTTCTGTGCGCGATTTTTACCTTAGTATCCCGCGCTACCAATGCCCTAGGGACCGATTGTTCCTTAAGAGGCGTGCGGTCAACTAGCCGAAGGGGAACGCTTGCCTGCCGACTATGACCCGCCTTACAATATTTTCTAGCATCGCTCTTTTTATTTGTCGTGGGGCTCGTCCTATTTTCCCCGCTTTCTTTCGCAACCGTAACCTTCGCGACTGGTTTCCGTCGCCTATTCGTTTTCGTCCGTTCGACTCTCCTCAAGACGCAATAATCGGCTGCCGAAAGTAATGCATCTGTACCGCAGCTCAGTTCGTCAGTTAATGCGCAAGTTATCAAGGCTGGAGCGTAATCATTTTTCTTTTTACTCGACCTCCCTTCTAGTCTTACAGGTATTGTCGCTAACACTGCTGATATCTGCTGCCCAAATGCGCTGATTAACTTAACCTTTCTCGCTACCCGCGACACGTAAACAGGCACTACAGACTTCCTAATAACCGTCATATCTACCCCCGTGTCCACTATTGCAGAAAATTTTTTACCTTTACAAGCGAGCAGGAGATTTTTGTTTGCACTAACGGGTACGTTTCCGCTGACCGTTTCCCTGTTCACCTTTACCCTCGCTACTAGTTGCTCGTCCGATTCTACCGTTTCGTCTATTTTAACCGCTCGCGTTGCTTTAGACTTCGGTCCTTCCTCTTTAGTATGTCTCCGAGGACAATCCCTTCTGAGATGACCCATTTGGTCACAGATATAACATCTCATTTTTGATCCTCTATTGTTCGCGCTCATACCTCCAGTTCTAGTGACTGTTCTATCCCTTTCGCATTCAGATATAACTCTAAAGTCACCCTTTCCCACAGCCTCCGCATGCTTATCTGCGTATCTGGCTAACTCTTCCGGTGGGAACCAGCCTTTACCTTCTTGCAACAAAACGTAACGCTTAGTGTCAGCATCTAACTTAGTCTTAAGGTGATCCGAGACCACTAATTTTGTTAGCTGCTCAAAAGAATCTACGCCTCTACTATTTAGATAATACCGATATAGATCCTCCATTCTAGCCGCGAATTGGGGCCACGTTTCTTTGCTTCCCTTTTCAGCGGAAGTGAACTCTCTGAGGTACTCAGCGGCAGACAGTCTCAGCTCGTCTAGTAGGAACTGTTTTAAGGTTTGGTAATCCCTGATCTCGTCTGCCGTAAGCCTATTTAACGCCGTTTTGCATTTCTCCGATAGCACCGTTAAAACTAGCTGCCCCTGAAGTTCTTCCGGCACATCGTACGTTTGTAAAACTACTTCTACGGCACGAAACCACGACGGTACTTCCGCCTCCTTGTCTGGCATTTTAGGTAAAGCCCATCTAATTTTTCTAGCTAGGCTATCCAAGTTACCTCCCAGCTCAGAGTTATTACTAGTCCTAGAATCACTTCGTAGACGATCTCTCTCTAACTCTATTTCGGCTAGTCTAATTTGCATTTCCATTTCTTTTTCGCTCTTTCTAATGTCCATTTCTTTGGTTTTAGATTCTATTTCTTTGTTTTTAGTTTCTATCTCTTTGTTTTTAGTTTCTATCTCGGCTAGTCTAATCTGCAAGCGTAATTTCTCTAACTCGTCAGACTCACGTCCCTCTATTTCATTCTGGTTGTCTGTGACCTCGACCTCGGGGTCCAAAATTTCCTTTTCCGGCTCCGTATCCATTTCCTGGGATTGACTAAGATCAGCCCGACCTCCCTGATCCTCAGAACATGGCATACCCCTTTTTGACCCTTGAGTCCTTCCGCGTCCCGGCATTCTGAATACAAATAATCAAGAACAACTTACCAATGTTGAGTTCTGTTCCGCCTTGATTTCCGGCTACTCTTCCTTCCGTAAGTATCCAAAGTTCTCAACTATCTCGAATGTGGGCTCAGTACTTTCCTGTCGTCTTGCGAGAATCTCCTGAAGATTTGCAAGAAAATCCTGTCGAAGACTGCGCCAGTGAAGATCCTTCTTACTCGTCACGTGATCTTTACAAATGTTCCGTCCCGAGTCGTTCTGTACGCCTCGAGATTGTCCGTTTGATGGTCCGTTGAAAGTCACACCTCCACACTCGATAATTAGTTATATACAGTTTATTTACAAATATTTACAAAGATGTACACTATGCAATAACATTACGTACGCTAATGTACCGAAACTGAGATGCCGCACGTCGACTTAGCTGGCCGGGGAACACGAGTCACCTTTCCGGAAATGGCTTGACCTCGTGGCCGTCCGTCTCTACGACAACCTTTCTCTAGAGGACTTCCCAAGAGGAGAACACTCTCTCTTCCGCCTCACAGGTCTGCCTGGTGTTAGAGACCGCCACGTATCAGGTCCCTCGCCCTTTCTCCTCGTTTTTTTGCCACCCTTCCAATTTAAGGGATTCTGCTACTCCTTCCTGCGACCAATCAGTGCCTCCCCTTCTTAGAGCCTTCAACGACGTCCGCCTTATTTCCCGCCGACGTAGCTTACATTTGCGTCCGCGCTTTATTTACATTTACTTTCCTAAGCTGGCCGGCACGTGGCCAACACATTGACCCTTAAGTGGAGACGCTACACCTTTGATCCTTCCGGCCGTTTATGGCCCCGACTCCAGGTGGGAGCAATTACCTCAGTCGGGCGGTTTCTTTGACTCAGGCCGCCAAAGGCAACCTTTACACATATCTTATTCTAGAGGGACGCGATCCCAAGTTTTTTGAAGTCGTTTACGTGTCGTAGGTGATTTTGCGATTTTTTTTTGGAGCGTTTGTTTGCGAGCACTTTTCTGCTTACCTAGCAGTCTCACGAGATACGTGACCTCATAAGGAAACTCTTTTCCCCTGCTCCGCCACCAGGCACTACAGGGTTCGAGAGACTATGCCTTAATCATGGGCCTTGGTCTCTTACCCGAAGGTAGTCACTGACTCTTTTACTTTTAGTTGGGGCGCCAACGGCTTCTCCTGAGCTGTCATCCGCCCTCTTAGCCCCAACTCACTAACATTGGCATAACTTTTATTTGTTTGTGCGGTTTTCACCGCATATTCTTGCTCTGTCAAGATTTGTTATGCGGCATGCTCCTTTGCCGCAATTGATAAAACGTACAGACTTATCGTAATTGATAATCCCAAGCATTAAATAGGGCACCTTTCCCTACAAGAAGAGGGTGCCCAGCCCAATGCGTCCATTGGGCTCATAGATCGAAAAGATCTGAGACTTTAACCATCAATTCCTTTAGTTTCAATAAGTTTCCTTCACTTGCTGCTAGCGTTCGAAGTACTTGTTCAGGCGGCTTGGACCAGTCGACTTGGTCAGCCCCTCGGCGGAAATCCTCTGTGAGAGGACAGTCAAGTACGTAGTGTCTCGCGTCGCCGCGAGGACACCCACAGGAGCAGCAACCATCTCCTTGTCCAAGAATGGACTTGAAGTGGGGAAACCTCCCGTGTCCGGTCAGTATCTGCGTAAGCAACCTACAACAACTCACTGGGGTAAGGCCAACGTCAGGCACGAAGGCGTGGGTCGACCTACCCACCGTACTCTGAGTCCAGCTCTCTTGCCAACTCCTCATCGACCACTGCAGTAGAGTACCTTTTATGTATGTTGCCGAGGGTTCTACCGTCCTCGTTACAAATGGGCCCCTGGCCCCCGCCTTGGCCAGTTGGTCGGCACGTTCGTTGCCCGGGATCCCGATGTGGCCTCGGACCCACCGCAGGGCAACGTGTCGTTCGTGCCTCGCCCTCAGTACCCTACCTCTGATCTCTCGTACCATCTCATCTCTATGATACCCGTCGCTTAATGCCTGAAGCGACGATTGGCTGTCAGAGTAAACCGTGACAGGCTCAGGACCCGGATGTAATAGGATCCACTGGGACGCCCCCGCCAGAGCCACCAGTTCTGCCTGAAACACGGAAGCCTCCTCGTTCAATCTGACTGATTGTGAGTACACATGTACCCCACCAGAATAGACACAAAACGCAGCACCTACTAAGCCACCGTCTTTAGAGCCGTCGGTGTATATTTCAACACCGATGCCTGTCGGTTCACCGACATCCCAGTCTAGTCCAATCCTATGGGCCGGATGGACTTTCAAAACGTCTGCCAAACGTCTCGGTCTGGCTGGGCACATCTGATTACAATGCTTTGCCTCGATGCCCTCCACAGTTGTCCTGTAGAAGGCCGCCTCTTGGCTGACGACCAAGGGCAACGGGAGCAGCCCGGCCAAGACCAGGGCCGCCTCCGTGGACACAGTTCCGTACGCTCTTGTGATCCGCAATGCAGCGGGTCTCTGAATCGAGAGCAGCGTCCTGCTCTGACAGACGTTGGCAGATTCCTTCCACCAAATACCACAGGCGTAGCAGACAACGCGCTCTACACTCATCTTATAGATGGATCGTAGCGCGTGCCCACTAAGGCCGTAATCCTGTCTCGCTAGTCTCGATAGTGCCGCTATCGTGAGGTTTGTCGTTTCTCGAACACTCCTCAGATGTGGCGTCCAGCATAGTGTCTGATCGATGATAACACCGAGGTACTTCAGCTCGCTCACCCTTTGGATGGGGTTACCCCGAATTCGGTATATTGGTCGGCGAGCCAACACACCGGTTCGGGCCACCGTCAGGGCCTCCGATTTCTCGGGGCTGAAGGAGAGCTTATTCAGTTCTCCCCAGCGAACGAGTCGTTCTATTGCTTCGTTGCCGTGGGTTTCCATCTCCTTACGGCTATGGCCGGCAACTACTAACAACAGATCGTCTGCGTAAGCCTGCAGCTGGACTTCGTCCGGTAGGACTTGCCTCAGCGCCGTGTCCGCTAGAACGTTCCAGAGCAATGGTCCGATACAGGATCCTTGGGGACAACCCCTCTCCAGTACCTTCTCGAAACTCATGCTGGGTGTATGGTAAACTACCGCGCGGTCGCTCAGGAAACTCCTGGAAAGCGATACGAGGTTGGTCGGCAGGTTCGCCTTCCGCAGTTCACCCACGATGGATGGCCACCAGACATTGTCAAACGCCCCCACTACGTCCATCGAGATGAGAGACGTGTGGAGACCCTGCTGGCGGTTCTGGTAAACCAGATTGACCGCCCGATGTAATGCTCTGCAGGTAGACAAGTCCGGCCGGAACCCATATTGTTGTGGGTGCAACAGCCCTCTCCGCTTAAGGTGGTAGTACACCCTGTCACTAAGGATTCTGTCAAGAACCTTCCCTAGGACTGGTAATAGGCTTATGGGCCTATAAGACTTAGGTTCGTTCTTCGGGCGCCTTCCCTTGCGAATGAACACAAGACGCGCCCGCTTCCACTGCACTGGGAAATGACCCAGGAGCAGACACTTCTGATACAGAGTACGGAGCAGGTTAGGACGTTCATGTTGCAGAACTTGTACCATTTCGGCCGTGATTCCGTCATCGCCAGGTGCCTTTCTCTTCCTTAGGTTGCCGATTGTGTGGGCCACCTCAGAGTCAGTTACCGGCTCTGTCGACACGACCTCAAGAACGGGCAACTCCGCATCTCTGCGAAGCCGCCGCTGTTCTTCAGTGTCCTCAGACTGCTCATCGCACGGAAAGTGCGAGCGGAGCAGTACCTCAATCGACTCCTCCTGTGAGGAGGTTAGGGTCCCGTCGGGCTTTTTGATGGGCCCCAAGACCGTACTACGCTTGAACTTGCCCACCACTAGCTTGTAGGGTAGACAGAACGGGTTTTCGTCACTAATTTCCTGACAGAAACTGAGCCATGAGGTCTTCTTAGCATCGTTCAACTTGTACTTGTACTCGGCGTTTGCCTGCTGGAACTCCAGTTTCCTGGTTGCTCGAAGGTCGCTATCTGTACAGCGTTGGAAACGTCGGCGGAGCGCCCTCGTACGCTTCCGTAGGACACTCAGTTCCTGGGTCCACCAGGGAACTGACCGGTGGTTGCTGGGCCTACCGTGCACGAGTGTGCGGTCTCCCGCTCCTCTGACTGCATTGGTAAGAGCGGCCACAGCTTCCTTACCTGTAGTTCACACGGACTGACTTTTGGGAAAGTCTGCTACCTTCTCGAGGTGCGTCCTGTCAGTAGCTCGTTAGAGTGAAGCTAAAAGCAGGCATCTCTTTTGCCTTTTTAAGGCTCTTTTATGGCTAATAGGCCAAACCCTGAAGACAGTTGTAGTGAGGAAAGTTCCTCTGCTGGCAAGGAGGAAGGGGAGTTGGAGTTGGGTCCCGATGGGAACAGGTTTGCAGCCGCTGAAAGACTCCAGCGGGAGTTAGGAAAGTACCTGACTAAAAATGGGCGATCTTGCATGGGAACGAGAGAACATTACGACTATATAATGGGTGTGGTAGGAGATATCATAGATTTATTTCGGAAGGGAGAGAGAGAAGATCTGCAAGTCCAGATTAAAGAACTTAACGATAAAATAGAAAGCATTATGCAGCCAACCAGACCGCTCTATTCACAAGTTGTGACGAGTAAGAAAGCGGTGTCTACTAAAGAAGTCATTTTCGTGGAACCAGAAGCAGAGGGGGATGACCCCGAAGAGACGAAGAAGAAGCTGAAGAAGAAGATTGACCCCAAAAGTCTTGGGGTAGGTATTCAGGCCGTGAGAAAGTTGAAGAAAGGCGGAGTGGCTATTGAAGTGGGTAGCGCAGAGGAGAAAGTCAAACTAAGGAAGGAAATAGAAGGGGTTGGGCTTAAAACATCAGAGCCCACCAAGAGGAAGCCACGGGTGATAATATATGGCGTCCCCAAGGATTACACCAAGGAAGAAGTAATAGAAAGCATTTACCACCAAAATGAAGGAATAGCCGCAGTTCATAACGATGTCAAGAAATATAAAGCAGAAGTCATAGCAAAGTTCCCTCTGGGAGGGAGAGACAAGCCCAGAACAAACTGGGTACTAGAAGTTACCCCAGTTTACAGGAATATTCTTAAAAAATTCAAGAAAGTGAACATACAGTGGATCAGATGTGGAGTCGACGACTTCGTGTCTGTAATACAATGTTTTAAATGTTGTCGTCTCGGGCATTTCGCCAAGGATTGCCCGGAAGGAAAACGGGTATGTAGTCAGTGCGGCCAAGACCATACATATCGTGAGTGTCCAAACAAAAAGACCATTAAGGAGTGTGTTAACTGCAAGAAAGAAAAGGGAAGTAACTATAACCATAATTCATGCGACAAGAGCTGCCCATCAATAATGAGAATCAGAAAAATGATAATGACAAAGATCGATTATGGACAATAGTCCCGTCATTAATCAAGAAAATGAAATGACTGTTTTACAAGTTAATCTACAAAAGTCTAAAGGAGCCATGGCAGCTTTATGTAAAACGATGGAGCGAGTGGATGTTGCTATTATTCAGGAACCCTACTGTATTAGGGGTTCAATAGGTTGTGTTCGGAAGCAATACGTGCTTTTGCACGAGCCCTCTCCACTAGCCGCCATAGTGGTTAGGAACGCCAGGATCCCAGTTTTCTATCACGGGAACCTTAGCACTCGTAGGGTGGCCTGCGCCACTATAGGCACTGGTTCCAACCAGTATGTTCTGGTCAGCATCTACTGCCAAATAACCGTAGATCTTGAGGAGATTCTTGCCCCATTGGACAATATCGTTGGGCAGTTTCGAGGAGAGAAGATCATAATAGGTGGGGACATTAACGCCCACTCCCAACTGTGGGGCGACCCCGATAACGATGACCGGGCCGACGAATTCTTACAGTTTGTCAGCGCCAAAGGGCTGTACGTTATTAATGACCCCAGTTCCCTCCCCACGTTTGATGCCGCCATAGGGCAAAGCTGGGTGGATATCACTTGCTGTAACGGCAGGTCGCTTGGGCATGTTACGGACTGGAGAGTGTCGGCACACGCTAGTCTTAGTGATCATTCTTATATCTTTTACAAGATCGGAATTACGGGAGAGACTGAAGAAGGTGTCCTGAAATACGATGTTAAAAGGGCCGACTGGGCCACCCTTGAATCAAAGCTTAGGGAAACGGTTGAGGCCCTTAGGCTGGATGAGATTCAGGACAGTACAGTTGCAGAATATAAAATCAGTACTTTTATTAATGTCCTCGAGGATATTTGTTGTGAGACAATTCCAAGGAAGAAAAAACGGGACAGGGCCGTCCCCTGGTGGACCCCTGAGCTTTCGGCTTTAAGGTCTGAGAACAATTGCCTCAGGCGGCGTTATCAAAGGGCAAGGGACCAGAATGAACGGCAAAGGAAATATACTCTTTATCGAGAACACGAGAAGAAATATAAGGCGGCTATCTTGAGCACAAAGCTTGCCTCCTGGAAGGACTTTTGTACTTCTAGTTCCAACAGGCCATGGAGTTATTTATATAAAAGTTGCACAGGAAAGCTTAAAACAACAAACATTCTTCGGAGCCTCAATGCCAACGGCGAGTTTACGATGGATACTGAGAGCACTATCAATGCCCTCATGGACCGGTTTTTTCCGGTCGATGACCCTGACTCTGACCGTCCAGAGCATAGGAAGGTCAGGGAAACCATCGAAGAGAGTTATCAGGCAGAGGATGGGCCTCCGTTCTCCTTTGCAGAAGTGGAAGATGGAGTGCGTCACTTAAAGAGGGGCAAGGCCCCTGGCGTGGATAACCTGACTAGTGAGATTGTTCAGAAGATTTGGACGATGATACCAGACACCTTGGTCACGCTTTACAACGCATGTCTTGAACATGGCGTTTTTCCAGAACGCTGGAAACAGGGAAAACTGACTATAATACCTAAAGGAGAAGGAAAGGCGAGAGACGAGGCGGGCAGTTACAGGCCAATCAGCCTCCTTCCCGTGATGGGAAAGGTTTTGGACTACCTTATCGTCCAAAGGCTAACTTACCAAGTCCTGCATGAAAAGGCGTTTAGCCCGAAACAATACGGATTCCTACCGGGCAAATCTACTGAAGATGTCATCTGTTCAGTCGTTACCGATGTCAAAGACACTATCAAAGCATACAAGTATTGTTGCCTCCTAAGCTTGGACATTAGAGGGGCGTTTGACCACGCCTGGTGGGCGCAGATCTTCTTGCATCTAAGGCAATGGCGCTGTCCGAAAAACCTCTACAATCTTGTGAGGAATTACTTCAATAACCGGAACGTCAGTTACACACACGGCAATGTCCAGATTACTCGGAAGGTCAATAGAGGATGCCCACAGGGGTCGAACTCAGGCCCCTTCTTCTGGAACGTCTTGTATGACGGGTTCTTGAGGGTTGACAAAGGAGTGACAGAATACGCCTATGCTGACGATACGGTGCTTCTATTTGGTGCCAATTCCAGAAGGGAGATAGAGATAGTTGGAACAACCCTGCTTGAAAAAGTTACGGAAGTCGGGCATAATTACAAGCTTGAATTCAACTCAAAGAAGACGCAAGGCATAGTGTTTCATAGGCCGGGAGAAACGGACCTTTATAAGAGAGTCCCGACTATAAAAATGAATAACGACTCGATCAAAATAGTTCAATCCATGAAATACTTAGGGGTGGTTCTGGACAAGAACCTGAATTGGGCAGATCACATCACTATGGTCAAGACCAGAAGCGACTTACTCTTCAATCACCTTGCCAGGGTGGCCAAAGCTGACTGGGGGTTAGACTCAGCAGCCATCAAAGAACTTTACAATGCTGTCTTTATTCCCAAGATCACTTACGCTGCGAATGCATGGCATATAGCAGCAGACAAGGTAAGGAACAAACGGACCTTATTGGCCGCCCAGAGGCATGCTGCTTTACGTATGGCCAAAGCCTTCCGGACTGTCTCTACAGAGGCTCTCCTGGTGATATGTGGAATCTTACCAATTGACCTTGTGCTACATGAAAAGGCCCAACGCTATCGGGTCAGGAAAGGGGATGCCATCAGTGTTGGGGATCTCAGGTTTGATGCCGGCACCTATGGTTTCAGGCCGGCTCTCACCGACCTTCCCAGCCCACCAGATCGGATAACTATAATGGAATCAACAGAGAACGGACACGAGAATATAGAAGTGTATACAGATGGATCCAAGACGGATGAAGGAGTCGGGGCAGCCTTCGTGGTGTTCAAACATGGGAAAGAACTGACCAACCGACAATATAAGCTTGACGGAAGATGCAGTGTATTTCAGGCCGAGCTGTTGGCTCTTAAAATGGCAGTCAAGTATTATAGCGATAAGATGAGTGACGAGGATGTAACCATGTGTTCAGATAGCAGGAGTGCTATAGATGCATTAAAGCAATTTAAAGACAGCAACCATCTTGCGATGGAAATCAAGAATATTATTAAAAGCTGTGGAGGACGTGGAACCATCAAATTCAGGTGGGTCAGAGCCCACGTTGGCCTGATAGGCAACGAAAGGGCGGATGAGCTTGCTAAGGCAGCAATTAACAAGAATAACACAGACTACACAGTGTTACCAGCCACTTATATAAAAAGGCAAATAGCAGAGGGAATGAGGAATAGGTGGCAGCTTAGGTGGACAGAGTCCACCAAAGGCAGGCATACTCATAACATCCTGCCGAACATCAAGGAAAGGCTGGAAGACCTATGGTGGATGCCCACAGGCTTCACCCTTACTCAAGTGCTCTCTGGGCACGCTATCTGTAACTCCTACCTTCATAGGATTAATAGGAGCCCTACTGACGAGTGCGATTGCGGGGAAGATCAGCAAACCGTTCTACACCTTATCTTTAATTGCCACAAATTCGCCGCTCTGCGGCAGGAGCTGGAATGTGTCTTTTATCATGAAAAGCCAAGTCATACCTTTGACCTCTACAACGTTACTCGGACTAAATCTACTTACCCGGAATTCTCAAGGCTTATTAACGCCATTTTTAAACGGACCTAAGTCACTGGGATAGGCCTCCCATGTGGCTCTGGTGGTGTGAGGCCACCTCTCGGTGTTTGTTCAACTGGAAACGCACCAATGTAAACATTGTATATACCTTTGTTTTGTTTACTTGTCTTATTTGTTGTATGGCATAAAGATTAATGCTAATAAAGGATGGGAAGCCCTCTGCAGTGCTAATGCGGAACAGAGGGGTATTCTGATCCCCGTAAGGGGAAATGATGATTTTCCTTTGACTCAGGCCGCCAAAGGCGACCTTTACACATATCTTATTCTAGAGACTAAGAATTGGTTTTTAGGTATTTGTAAATAACTATAAGTAAGTAACAATTATTTCACTAATATTTATAAAAAACATTTTTTTTCCCATCTTATGTATAAAACAATTTTAGAATAATAACTTAAGCTTTTAGTAAATTAAAAAGAATTATGTTTTTATTTTTCAACTTACTCTTCACAGAATGTATCATATTCCGTAGAAATTATTTCATTGTTTTCTAAACCTTTCTGACAACTATACAAAAATTCCAATTTGTCATTGATTTTATCCTCTTCCTTTTTAATCATAACTTGATTTTGATGCAAATACTTTTTTAATTTTTTTAGAAGTATATCTTCTCTTTCGTTTAGAAGCTTTCTCAGTTTATTAAAGTTTTCATGGATGTTTTCTTCTACCTATTAAGGAGAAATTTTTTAATTTATGAAACAAGCTTTTACATACTAATTCTTATTCATTTTTAATTTATCAACTTTCAATAAGTTTCAGGAAAATTATACGATCTTTATTAAAAAAAGAAGTAATATTCTCTCAGTTTCTAATTCTTTTTCAAACTGTATATAATGTAGTTAACAATATGTAAATTATTTTCTGGATTACAAACTGTAGTAGTAAAGAAAATTTCCCCAAATATACAATGAATGTTATTCAAATATGAATATAACATTAATTGTGCTTTAAATGATATTTCATAGTAATATGAAATTAATGCAAAGGGACAATATGATCAAGAATGAACAAAAAGCTTTAAACAAAACAATTACAGGTATCCCTTGCATAACAAGGTAGTTTACATTTAGAAAAAGTTAACAAAAGAATACTATTCTTTTTCGTTACTAAGAGAAATATGTAACTAACAAGCACATTTAAAAGTACCGTTAATATTAATTTTAGTCAAACGAGGATGTTTTCTTTTTACAAAATATCGTTGTCTTCTGAGCTTTTTTGTTGATCTTGATCAGAAATATCAGCAATGCCTTCATTTTTTAAAATTTTTACCATAAAAATTTCTTATGCACGACAAAATAAAAATATGTTCTAGTGGATCACGTTTGTTAATCGAGTACTGAGCAATTTCTTTTTCCAGAATTTGTGTTCGAATACAGAGATACCACTGTATTTTGTTCGTCATTTTTACGAATGATTACTTACCTACAATTGAAAAAGGTTAATAACACTTATCTAAACATGTTTAAATAAACTACTAAATATGAAGATTAATCTGTAAAAACAAAACACAGTGACAGTCTTAAAGGTTAAAATCTAAAAACAATGACAACACCTAGTTGATAAGAAAGCTAGGACAAGGAAGAAAAATAATTGCACTATCAGTTTTCATTAAACCTGATAAAAAACACAAAAACAAATTAAAATTTCAATATTCTAAAATCCATGGACAAAGCTGAGATAACAGGAATGTTTACTTGAATAAAAAAATATTGAATAAATGAGTTAGCACTTAAAAAGTTGTAAAAGTTTGTACGGAGGATTTCCCAAACTCTTGTACCGAGTTAGAGCGAAACCGTATGGTATGAGAGATACCCGTATATTCGTTTAATTTAAACTTTTTTACACGTTTTTTTCAAATTTAATTATTTTGGGTGCATTTTGAAATTTATTTCTATCTGTTCTGAAACGTATTTCTAGGCCTTAAGATGAACTGTTAAAATGCTATGATTGAAGAGTACCTGTTTATTTATTAAACTATTGCCTACATCTGTGTAACAATGATTTGCCACTGATCCTCGCTCAATGGTTTCTTGAAGAAACCATCGAGCAAGAATGACACGATACAAAACCATAAAAGAATGACACGATATAGAACACACCTTGGGATAATAAAGAGAGACAGACACACTAAACAGCTGTAGCCAACTCCATGTTCACTAGACAAAGTGATTTGTTCAAATGCTATGCAAAATGATAAGTCACAATATGTGGCACAATTCTACACAGATCAAAGTAAACGTCTCTCTGTTCACAAAAACTACACAAACTGTAATTTCTAACATGATAATGAAACATGGTCCACAACATTTTTACATAGATGTGGACATAACTTTAGAAACTCCACTATAAGAGAAGTTTTGTTGTTTTTTTAAGTATAACTTGGCGTTGACATTTGAATTTCAACAACACAATTAGAATATTGTTTTATATGACATTTTTTAATCATCAGATAAATTCTGATCAAAAGTCTCTTCTTATCCCAATTTTCAACATTCGAGTAACTTCATACAAAGGATAACAACAGACCTTACTTGTTATTAATCCGTTCTTTTATTTCCACTTACATAAATGCATGTAAGTGTATTCCTCTTCAGTATAGATGGAAAGTTTGTATCTCTAAGTAAAACAGATACATGAAGTTTAGCATCTTCTTACACAATTCTACATTTCTAAGGATACAACTAAAAGTTTAGTTTTTAGTTAAATCCTTAAAAATGTACAATTTTTATTCCATTTTTTATTTTTACATTATTGCTGCAATTATGGAAATTAAGACACTTTTTTTACTTGCTTTCTTAACTCGCTGATTTGTTGAGATGATCTCACATCTCTGCAATTTCTGGAGTCTGTCTGATATGGCCTGATGTATGTGCTGCATTTGAAAGTCAAACCTAAAATCATCATTCCTGAAGTTGAACATGTAACTGAAGGCTGAACAAAATCCAAAAGAAATATTTTTGATGGCGACTGCTCTTACCATGCAAAATAGTTTAAAGTAGTACATCAAACCTAGCTCTGTTTGGGACTCTGTGGTTGCCAGCAAAAAATGGCTGAAAGATGACAGTGCTATTCTTAAACGTGTCAACAAATCAAAAGATACGGATAACTTATCTCGTTTCTCTTACTATCAAGCTTTACAAGATTACATCGCTGCTACCAACTGCACAGTGGTGCTATCTATCTGGAGTGGTTACAAATCTAAAGTTAAACATTTTACAACACATCTTTGGACAATAACCTCCACATGAATAAGGATATTGTCCTCTCACCTTCTACACTGTTATTTACTTTGGCAAAAGTAGATAAACTAAGCAGAAAATTAAGACACACCACAGATAAAAGCTCTTTGCCTACCATCCATGTTTAAAGCATTCTTAATAAATTTGTTATTGGGCACCTTTCCAGCTATAACTCCAGCATTACAGAACAATTAGCTCTTATTAGAAAGTTCCAAGACCATGTATTTTTTGAAGAATAATATATCACAGTCCTGAACTTTGAAGCCTTATATCCTTCTATAGGATTACAACAGTATTTTGCAATCTCAGGGACTTCGTCCTCCATAACATCAAGCACTTTTCTACACTACACCACAAATCTTGGAATTAACACACATGGCCACATAGTCTTTCTTTTTTTTATTTGATGGCACTTCATACATTCAGAATAGAGGTGTCCCTATGGGCATCCCCTTTCAGGAACTCTGCGTGAGATTTTAGAATCATTGATTTTACCTAAGTATGCATCTATCATCATTTATATGTTAGATTTATTAATGATGCTTTGATCATTTGAAATGATGTCCAGACATCTGGGAATTTATTTGTGACATCAACACTAACCCATATGACCTCGCCTTGCACTTGGAACAAGAAAGTGACTATGAAGCTTACTTCAAAAAGAGATGCAAACATTTAGGAAGTAGTCTGGTTAAAACCAATATCTTTAGAAAACCCATTTACAATCTGTTCTTCATTGCCCGGGCCTCCCATAACTCTATGCACTATAAACTGGCAGTGTTAGGGCTCTGATTAGAAGAACCTACACATGGTTAAAATAGCGAGGTTGAGGCCGAAGTTTTCAACGTGAAAACGTGAATGTCAGACATTCGGTGCTGCCTTTGACAATGGTGTTTGGAACGTCAGTGGAATCATGCTTGACATTCCAAATGCCATTGTCAAACGTCTAGGCTTACAGGAAAGCAGCGCTGAATGTCCGACGTTCACGTTTTCGCATTAAAAACTTCGGCCTCAATCTCGCTAATGCCTGGAACAAGATGCAAGAATTTAAGATGGGGCTGTCCATAAATTTTTCTTGAAATTTTTACCTCCCTCTTGTTCCAGTTTGTCCAAGTTTCTATAACTCCCCCTCCTTTGGACATCTGACAAAAATCAACACCCTTTAAAACCTTTATCACTTTACAAATGATATATACCATAAGTAGAAACAAAATATACAAGGAATTTTGAAATAAATATAATACAGGGTGAGTCAAAATTATGTGAACAATCTTAGGTGAATCAAAATTATGTGAATACTATTTGAGAGAAAGCATTTACTCAAAGTTTGCATTATACAGAGTCTCAAACTGACCACCAACATGATTAATGAACTCAAACCAACGTTCAACAGTACAATTTAGTGCCAGAACACACATTTCTGGGGAAATTTTGGATATCACACCTTTTATTCTGTCCTTGAGGTCTTCGAGGTCTCTCACATTTGTACTATACACATGCTCCCATAACCAGAAGTCACAGGGTGTGAGATCCGGAGATTGGGGAGGCCATAACAACGGTCCATCGCGACCAATCCAATGCTTTGGGAACATTTGATCAAGATAAGCACGAACAGTACGAGCAAAATGGGGCGGTGCACCATCACGTCGAAAATACCCTTCTCGTCTAAGTTGTAGGGGCATGTTATCAATGGCAAACTCTTGCAGCATTTGCAAGTAGTCACGTGCATTCACTATTGGGGTTGTAAAGAAATATGCCAATTACACCAGTAACGGTCACAACACACCACACGTTTACCAAAATCCTTTTATGAAGACAGGATTAAAAAGCTACCATCAAGATGGCAAGAAATTGTATAAAATAATGGTGAATACATTATAGATTGAAATAAAATTTAATTAAAATGTTTTTGTTGCTTTTTTCATAGATAAGAATACGCACGAACTTATGGACTGACCTGATAGTTTCTTTGAGAGTAGTGTTGCTATGTTAACTTCATCTGAAATAAGATTACAACTTTATTTTGTAGTACAACAATAAAATAATTCATATCCACATACAAATGGAGAATTTTAGGGTTTTTTTCAAAATATCAATTCTGGATTTCACAATCATTTTCAATTCTTACGCTTATGTTTATTAATTAATAAATGTACTATGCTAAAAATGAGAATCATTAATTTTTCTAAACTAAAATAAACTTTAAAAAGTATTCAAAAGAATCAGAATTGGGAGTTTTCAGCAGAATCAAAATCAGGAGAAATTTTGGTATTGTCACATCTTACTACTTATAACTTGGGCTGTGCTCAGTAACGCAGAATTCTCGCTAAGTCTAGTTATGCTGCAATGTCGAACTCGTTTCCGACTCCTCCCACCACTAAAATTCTAGCTAGTTCAGTTAGCTTCTTTTATCTATTCTTAGCTCCGCCCACTAAGCCACTCAGAATTCTAACTTAGGTGTTCTGTGTTACCGAACACGGACCTGTTATTCGAACAGCTAGTCTTGTCCTTTCTCATCTAAATCAGATTGACTTCATTCTCTCTATTTTTAAAAGTTGTATTTCTTTATCTTTCTATCTGAAACACGATAAACAAGTTTTAAAGGCTAAAACTTTAAAATATTATGAATTATTTCCTAAAACAAATTTCAGACCTAAATGCATTTAATTTCAATCTAGAATAACTTTTGTAATCTAGATTTAGTTTATTCAAATGTCTAACAAAAATTTCCTTGTACTAGATAATTCAAAATTATAACTTATCAAAGAGCTGATTTATTGTTAGAAAAATTTCAGAAAGATTTCCTCCCCCTTCTTTAATTTCAGCTTTCCTTCAAAATTTGTTTATTAATTATCTCATCAAACTGCTAATAATTTAGTGAGTTCAGCAAATATTTTTGATGATTACTATCTACATCTTAGTATAGCTTTCCCTTAACAACATTCCTGGTCTATCTCAGACTGCTTTTGAATAAACAAGTTTGCTCTCATTCACTAAAGATAATGTTCCTCAATGAGTTTTAAAGATAACATTTGACCTATCAATGATAAATCAAAAACATATACTATAAGAAATGTACTATATCTATTCAAGTTTGGCTAAAAATTGTAATCTCAAGCCAGACATGCAATTAAAATCCTATTTGTTTTTATTAAATTTACAACTAAAATCATTTGTTTATTTATTTACTGCATTTCCATAGTAATACCTTACAGGCAAATAATTACTTTCCTAATAAATAATTATCATTAAAATATAAAACTTCACATTTTGTTTTTTCTTTGCAGAGAGAAAACAATGAAAATTTATTTTAGTGCAAAATCTAGCATGTTTAAAGCACCACCAGTGTATTGCAAATAGATATCTCAAGATACTAATTCCATGTTAGAAATGTTACACTGAAAAATGAGTCAACTTTATTAATTTATGATTAGAATAATGTTTTGATTTAGCACAAAGACCATAACAACCAATTTTAAAAATATAATTCACTTCAAAATCTTCATTCATAACTCCAATATGCAGTATGTATATAACAGTATATAGATGAAGGAAAATTCTGAGTGAACAATAAATCTGATATATTTTCACAAAAACTCTACATTTTTAATTACTATGTAAATTATTTTCTGACTTTTGCAAAATTACTGAATACTAGTAAAATAAATAAATATGATTATTTTGTCTGGAGTTAATAGAAAAAGAAAAAACATTAACATAATAGCAATTTTTAATTAAAAACATCATATGAAAGAACTTTTGTCTAACCTAACTGGGATTTATCAGTTAAAACTTTTAAATAACAGGCAATGTTCTGCAATGTATGTGTTAACTGCTTGTCTCCACGCATTAAAACAATATTGCCCTATATCCCATTATCTGTAAAAAACATTCACATTCCACTTGAATTTTGTATTATTTAATTAGTTTGTTCGACAGTTTGTTGTATCAGATACATTGTAACCATAGAATAAATTTCAAAACTTTGAAATTTAAACTGCATTCTATTGAGCACATTCTTCATGTTCTTAATAATTAAGTAAAACTAAGTATTAAATATAGCATTAGACTATTTATTATAAATTTAATTATAATTATGATATTTATTGACATTCAAATAAGCTTTATCGCAAACATAATTTAGGTTTTTTACTTAAATAAATATAATGAAAGTCCTCCACACGAATTGCATTAATATTTAAATAAAAACTTTATAATTCAGTAAATCTTCATTTAAATATAATAATAATTTTGTGAACTGTTTAAGGTTTTGATGAAAATGTGACTTATCCACTAAGTTATATTCAGAAAATTATTAAAAATAATTTTACCTGATTAAAATTTTCATCATTCACATTTTTTAATACATCTAATTTTCTTCTTATATTTACTGCATTACAAATTTTTCTTTCTACATTTTCTAAACAATCTTCTTTTGATGAAAGTGGCAACAATGAAAAATTATTCTTGTCCATCATCTATAAAAATAAATATATTAACAGATTTAATATTTAAAATTAATTTTTTTAACCTATAAAATGCTAATTTCACATATTAAAATTAGTGTATGTTAATTGTTATTTAAAATATTAAGTCTACAAAATATCCATTAACTTATTTTACCATTTCTTGCTAAAACACAATTCAAAATAGATTGTGAAATATTACATCTAATGGTTTAAAGTAACAAGTAATATTTGTTTCTAACTTACAGTCTCTTAAGCAACTAAAACATGATAGGCCTAAATGTAAAAGTGACAGTGATCAAAGTTCAGAAGTTCATACACCAACTTATAAATATTATACAATTTGTGTATTTTTATCACTGATCTTCCAATAGTAATCACCACAGACCAAAATTTAAAAAAGTTGTAGCACAAATAAAAATTTCATTCGTCTAAACATTCTTCAATTTAAAAATTGTAAAATTTCCAAAATTAGTTTTTTCAACATCTAATTTTGTAGCAGACTTCTTGTTCTTCTGTCTTTGAATGCCGTGAAGTATTTGTCGCGTATAAACCGATTTCGAACGCGACGAGGAACGGTCCTTTTCTTCGGTCTAAAGACGGGTCGAAGGAAATTTTTATTCCGGTCGATAGCATCGCCTGCCAATTACAAATCGAAGAAATACGCGAGATGAGACGCGACGTAATTACGACCGTGCATTTTGGGTACGACTCGTCCTTTGTCGATCTCTGCAATCCATAGGTGGCAAAGACTGCAATTTTATACATTTTCAAATTTTAAAACAACCATCAACTGAAAATACAAATCTGGAATTTTATTATTTACACCAATCATAATTCTATAAAATATTAAATATATTGGCTTTCCTTACATTTTCTATTATGACATTTAATCAAGAGTCAAAAAAGTTAAATACTAATACAAGCTAAAAACATATAATTCAAATAATAGAACGTTCTTTTTAAAATTTCGATTAATGCATTCGATTCGTAGAATAAACGACGACCCGACAAAGGTTCCCGAAAGCGACCGAAAATATTTACTTTTCCAATAAATGTACCGGTACTTGCCGGAATAAGTATGCAAAAGTGTCTGGGAGTTATTTGTAGATTTTAGTTCAAGACTAAACTATGTGAAGTTTGAAAAAAATTGGATGGTGTCAAGCGCAGAGGTTTGCAGTTCAAATGGAATGCTCCATTAGACACATTTAAATCCTTTATGCATATATAGCATAATAATGAATTCATTTTGAAGATTGCTAAAAACAAATTCAATATTTTTAAGTATTAAAACCAATATTACAATTACAGATGTAATATAAAAATTGAAAAACATTAAAATAATTATCTTATACATATATATTCAAATTGATTAATCATTAATAATTATAATGATTAATTATTAATTAGTGGTACTGTTAACAGTATTAACAATTAATAGTGATTAAAATAACAATGAAAATTTTATCTATTTATGTTCATTAATTTTTATTTACACAAAAGAAATGTTTTTGGTCAAAATCTGGCCATCTTCAGCTTAAAATCTTCCATTTAACAATTTTTAATAATATAGCATAGAATACATACATCAGAACAAATTCAAATTAAATTTTAGAACAATTAGAATAAAACAGCAATTTTTTCTCTAAATTGGGCTTGTTGTTATATGTAAACTAATAATAATTTATATGCTAAACATATTATTATTAGTTAAAGATCTATGAAGTACAAAATGACAAATTAAATTTGACAAATTTCAGTTAGAATTGTTCATTTATAATGCAATAACTAGGTATTTAATTTATCACCAAACTTTTAATTTCTATAAGAAAAGCTATTCAATTAATAATTCTTAATGATAAAATCACTGTAATAACTTTTACTCACGTAAATCTAATTTGACTCAATTTTTATTATGAAGCATGCAATGCCATAATGTTGTAAATGTCATTTTTCTCTAAATATATTTATTGAAAAAATGAATTCTAAATGCAATATTTTCTGCTGCAAAAAATGTTGTGGCAATAGTGGACCGTAAGTGACTGTATTTTGGAGTTGAATTTATGTGCAGACCGTATCAATATATTTTGCACTAACTGGATAGATAGATGAAAAAAATGTAACCGACGAAGGTCGGCGAAGCTAATCGAAAACGTTATTATTTTATTAAATTTAATTGCTGGATTTTTTTTGTGTGCAGGCCGTAACTTTTTAAGTGCCAGAGTTCGAGCCACGTTACTTTTGGTGCTTAAAATGTTACGGCTTATGTTTAAATCATTTTGTTATTGCAGCAAACTTGTATACTAATGAGTTATTTACCATTTTATTGTACAATTGAAAAGAATTCCTTCGAGCTTGAAGGAATTCATTCACTAGAAAAAGTGTTTTCTATCTCTATAATTTATATCTATATAGGTAAATTAAATACTTCGAGCAGACGTCACGCCAACTATTTTACTAACATAGAGAAAGTTGAAAGATCTCTCTTCCCGGCCACTACCTTACGTAATCCGAGAGACCGGACTATAGTCCGCCCCTCCCTGCCGTTCTGTGGCCGCGTTACAACCCGGATTTGTCAGATTTTTAGACAAAATAATTTACTATTAGCTATTACCCCTCGCCCTAATCTGAGGAGGTTATTATGTAACGACCGAGATGTAATTTCGATCCTAGAAAAGTCTGGCATATATTCTATTCCGTCGAAAAACCCACTGCCGGGGGCACACACCCACTACGTAGGGGCGACCGCCGGGATGCCGTCCACCCATATAGCAAAACACCGACGGTCTGTCGCAGGGGGCAGCTGCGACACCGAGTTGTCCAAGTCGGTTGTACGGCACCACCACGCCCCACTTTGGGACCGTGCAGTGATGAAAGGAGATTGGTGCACATTTGGGAGGCCCTCTTCGCCACACTGCTGTCTCCTTGTAATTCTCCCACTCTCGAGTTGCCCGGCACTTGGATCAATCTGTACAAATGGATAAAACACCTTCATTACATCCGTTTCAATATCCGTGCCTTCCTTGTGCAGTAAGGCGTGTGCGCGAAGATGTTACGTGTATTTAAATTATTTCTGTAAACTTTATTGTTTTTAACCTTTTTTGTTAAAAACGGCCAATTGCCGTTCCCGTTCTCTGCACTCTAAACGCATGCGCGTCGATGTTATGCAAATTTAAGTTCAAGTTTTGCGTTACGTTCTAAATGGCTAACGCCATTCGTGGTTTTGCACGGCAGGATGCACGCGTGACGTCGTTACGCATACGTTTTTAAATATAATGTTTTGTGTTCTCTTATTTTAAACTTGTTACATTTCATGTGGCTAATGCCGTTTTGTTCTAAAAAGTTTGTTTGAATTCTATTTCTGCCCAAAGACGACATTTTTAAATATGTCGAAAGCACTCGCAGGAAAATAAAACATTTATTTTAATGTTCTTTAACGCCTCTTCATGTGAATATTTCTCTATATATCTATATAATTCAAAAAAATATTTATATATTATAAGAAAATTGTTTTTTTCCTACTTTCCTAACAACCCAATATATACAATATATACACAAACATCATACAACACACCATAATTTAACTTATAAAAATATTACAATAAATTATAAATGAATAAGAAAATGATTTTGTAACATTAACTTCTCTTACATCATTGGAAAAAACAAAATGTATATATAAGATGTTTAAACTGATATTTTAGTCTCAGTTTTGTTTATATCAATCAATTTATTGCACTGTAGAAAAAACACTTTGCACATAGAATAAGAGGAAATTGGATTAAAGTGAAAACTGCACTGATATGTTGATAGAGAAATCTATTAACTAATTAAATAAATATAAAAGATTAAAAATTTCATGTTCTAATAACTTTTAAAAAAATAACAAGTTATTATAAACAAAAAGTAATGTTTTAAATTTAATTTCTTTTATAAGTTTAATATTTTGAGAGTTTTCTTAAATATTTAATTTATTATATAAATATTTTCTATATATTTAACATTGAATGTGAAATTTTTTGTCAACTTCTTTATATTTCATATTATAAATTATAAATACTTTTTGCATTACTCAAGAAGTCGTTTGTGAAATTTTCTAAAACTCTTTCAAAATTCTTATATTTCATCAATAGAAAAATTAACATGATCCAAAACTATTAACTCAAAAGTAACATAGATTTAGAACTTTATCAGTTTTTCCAGTGTAGATATTTTAAAAATCTTGAAGAAATAAATTTCATAAATAATTTTAATTTAAAAAAGTGTATAAAAAAATCACACAGTATTATCATATTATATTGTTGTGCAATTCAATAAACAGAAGTTTATTTTATATTAACAGAAAACTTGATAGATAATTCAGAAAATCTTGAAATTATTTTGAATAGGAACAGATGTATACGGAACTGTTTCCGAGAACATCTGGTTGAGCGCACGCTATGAATAGTAGGATGAAAATATTTACCCAACTAGTGAAGCATATAAAACATTACTATAGTTTAAAAAATAAATGAAGTGCTGTGACTAGATATACTCTTTTAGAAATCTAAATATATAAAATTACTTGTCTTGACTGACTAACTGATTCGTCGTCGCCCGGAGCAAACTGCCGAACCTAGAGGTGAAATTTGGTACGCAGTTAGGGTACATCACGAAAGTGCACGCTATGAAGGGATTTTTCAAAATTCCCCGCTAGAGGAGGGGGAGAACATTAAGGCTTAACCCGAAGAACGGCTTCTACCGTACTATTTTACATGCAATTTTTTGTTTTCGACTATATTTAGCCTTCATTGAGTACTTAGGTGTATTAAATCGATAACATTTCGGATGTTGTTATAAAAATTTTTATATATTTCGATTTTTTAACCAAATATTCAAACTGTTTTAAATTCAAATTTGTTATTGCGTATTGGTTTGATTATAGAACAATTGTAAATGTTCCAGAAAATTGATCAAATCGAAAATGGTTTGTTTGATTCTCGGCAATTCTTGTTCTTGGCAGTGTTATGTAGCAATTACTATGGTTGTGAAATACCGAATATAAATGGTGTTTTCTTGCAAAATCCGCACGGGCAAAGTTGCGGGTAACAGCTAGTACTCTGTAAGTTACTTGCTTTACCTCACCAAAACCTCAAATTAAAATATACCCTTTCGCTTAACAGTTAAAATTTATTTTAAAATTATTTCTTAAAATTAGACTATTTCTTTTTTTAAAATATATTTTCCTAAAAATATTCTTTAAAAAAAATCACTCAATCTTTTTGTAACATTATTTCTCTTAAACACACGGGGTTCTCCAAATGATATACAAGCATTCGAACATACACCTAAGCACTAATTTTCCAGCAAATAAACGTAAACAAACTTACACTTCGAACGCTTTCGGCCACAAATTTATTGGCCTTCTTCATTTGTGGCCGAAAACGTTCAAAGTGTAACTTTGTTTACGTTTATTTGCTGGAAAATTAGTGCTTAGATGTATGTTCAAATCTATATATACTGTTCCAGTTTTTTGAGGAAGTTCTATTCAGTATGATATACAAGCAACAATTTCATCTTAAAATTGCCAACAGCATTGCCACAAAGCAAAAGAATTAGCCTGTCTTTCATTGGCCTGTGTCCAGGAAAAACGTTTTCCTCCTGGGTTATGTATGTACTGTTTGGCATTTTTTTCCAAAACAGTCAGTTTCATCACAAACACTTGCTGGGGGACAAAACCCTCAGCGCTCGCGCGCACACCAAATTCTTTTACAAACTTTTCTGCATCTTTTTTGTTCACACTTGAAGCCTCTCCATGCCAAACCATGTTGTGTATGCCATTTCACTTCTTAAACTTTCCAAACCAGCCTTGACTAGCCTTAAACACTTCAGTCTCAAAACTTGAACCTGATGTTTTCTTGAGCAAATTTTGGTGCAAAAACTTTGCTTACTCACAAATGATAGTCTCCAAAATACTGTTGCTGACCCAACTGCTTTTCATTGAACCAAACCTTGAGCAACTTTTCCATTTCTAATGTCTGCAATTTTTTTTTTGTAATCATAGTGACTCCTTTAACAATATTAGCATCCTTTATTGCTTCCTTGTTCTCGAGAATAGTACAGATCGACGACTTTCCTAACTCGAACTGCAAAGCCAGATCCAAGATGCAAACACCATTTTCGTGCTTCCGTATCAATCTTTTTCTTCATCTCTATTGTTATTTTCTCATTTCCTTTATGCTTACACTATCGTTCTTAGATCCCATGATAGCTTACGGAGTAAAAAAAAACCAGAAGAAATAATGCACGACAAAGTCAAAAAACAATTTGTTGCAAAGTGATACCGTGCCACTGCCAGTTCCACAGATTACAGATACATAGACGAACAACTTCGAGAAAATCACGCGACTAAAGATATGCAAAACACCATTGGCCAAAGCACGGTACAACAACGATCGAGCAATTTACATTTTCCATTTAACACAAACGATATCATTAGTTCAACATCAATTTACCACGGTGTAAGATTTCCTTTGTTTCTAGTGCTGTTGTTCATAATTTAAAAACATTAAATAGAGTTAAATGCACAATTGTTGCTTCCATGAGCAATAATTTGCTATTGTTTACTTTTCCTGAAAATTCAGAAAAGTAATTAATAATATTTTTGTATGATAATTAAATTTTTTTCTGGCTTACATATACCCATGTTTTTCTAAAAGATATTACAAGTTCTTGCATTTAATTAATATTGATAAATATAATGCCGAACGTTACGTACTAATGAGAAATAATATAAAAAATAATATATTTAATAATAAATATTTTATTTAATTTGAGTTGAGCATCTTTAAATACGAATTACTGGATGTCATTTATATTATTACAATGTCAATTAACGCAGTTTTTATTAATTAAATTTAAAGTTAATTGTGACGAGTACCAAAAACCAGAAATAGTATCTTACCTACACACGCATCGAAATCCGATTCGAATAACAATGTCGTCGACGGTTTGCGTTCAAACGTCTAACGACGCCGGGCAAATCTCGGCACCACCACCGAATCGGTTGTCCCGTCGTCGATTTTCGTTAGCGTCGGAAGTATAGGAAGTCGACCGCCGGCGGCCGGCTCCGCCAGGTAGTTCGTTCGGAAACCGAGTCGTCGTATTGCAACCGGAGCAAATACGGCATTTAAAACTTCGTTCACAAACGGGGGCATTCGTAACCAGAGGTTCAACCATATTTTATTTTTGTACCACGTACGTTTGCTCGTATTTATTTTTTAGGTTTTGATTATAACACGTATTTATTTTTTTATATCCCTCGTATTTGAATCGTACAAACGTTCAACTAATTTAGAATGTTCTTCCCATTCTTTTTAAATTATTTTCATTGCGTTATCATTTTCCAAATATTTTTTTGTTCTTTTCTCACTTTAGTTTGACGTTCCAACCAAAGAAGGCCTACGAAAGTAGGTCAAAAACATTTTTGATCGACTAAATATATTTCCGGAGTTATACGAGACGTACTTTTGTTTGATACTTCTCCAGTTACGTCAAATTATTTTTCTGACCAGCATAACGATAGATATAGGGATACACTTTTGAGTTATACGAATTTCACATTTACCCTATCATTATAAGACGGCATGCAAAAATTCCTACTATTTTAAAATAATCTCCGATAATTGTCTTTAAATTTTTAAAATGCACATTAGTAAATTCAATAACAAATTAGTAACTACAGTATTTCAAACAATACTTGTCGACTTTTGATGTTTACTTCAAATACATTATAACAGAAAGTAAACAGACTCTTGTTCGGAGTAAAGTATCGACAGCTACCAGACAACAATGATTTTCTTTACAAACTGCACCCGGTCTATAAAAACCACGTTAAAAGAGTTCCAACTGTTTATAATTGGTAAAAGAAATATTACAAGTTATATCATAACAAACTGTTTATAAATATTGAGATGTATCATTAATTTGTGTAAACACTATCTTGGCAAGCTGTTTACACGAATTAATAACAAATTTATAACAATAGTATTATTATTATAATTAATAAAGTTATATTCTGATACAAAATTATTATATAATAATTTGATAGTTTATTATTAGATCACATAACATTTGTTTTAATTAAAAAAATCTTTAATACGAAAGTCTTAATCTTACATAATCATAATAATAATATTTTAGTAATAAAAATGTTAAATTCTTGAATATTTAACTTTAATTACAGAATTATCATCGAATAAATTCAAAACAAAGAACAAAGTCTAGAATTTAGTGTCGTCGACCTTTAAGCACTTCAAATGTCCGACACTTAATCGGTTACTTATTGCACATTAATCCGAACTACCCACCGCGTAAATAAATTTTATTAATCGTATATTTCGTTTTTCTTTAAATATCATATTAATCACCACGCACGAGATAAAAATTTCTACAAAACTCTTATTAATTTAATTATAATTGTTAAATTTAATAAGAGATGGCATCCAATGCCAATGCCTCTCTCTAGTATCAAATTTTTCAGAACTTAACTATAAAGCTATTATTAATACGGTCAGTATTCAATTTGAAATAAATTTAAGGTACTTAATTAACATCTTAATGTCTCGTAATTAAATAATAGTCTTTATATTATTGTTTACTTTAGATCCGGATAGCCCAGTTTCTAATCGTTTAACCGGCGTTAAAAAGTACGCGGCGGATACGCAGAGTCCTACCGTATTAATACCGCAAAGATATACTCGAGCATTTATATATTTATTTAAATCTTGTTAATGTATAAAATATTAAGAAGAAACTACCCGCATTTTCTTTTTTTTAACAAAATTTCAATTACAAATACTAGATTAAACTGTCCCCAAGTTAAATTTATTTTAGAAAATAAGCAAGTTTTACAATTTATTTTTTTTGCCAGAACAATCACTAAGAATTACACCATCTTTTTTTAATAATTAAATACAATGCAACAATTTAAAACAATCTAGCAAGGAGTTGTTTAACTTTCCCAGCAACATTCGATAGCATTATTTGTTATATTTTATTTTAAAAACTTTTTATATTTTTAACTATTTATTATAAAATGGCAAAAAGCTTAATTTCGAGGGTAGGGACGGGTTTTATAAAAACTCGTAAATGCCAATAACCGGTAAAATCGTCATCAAGTCCGACCCTACCGGAGATACGCGCCGTCCTCTTTATCTTCCCCTCGACCTATAATCGCCAAAATTTAATATCGTCGATCCCCAAGAAACAAACTACCCCGAAAAATTTCGAGAAAAAGCGCAGCAGTTATTAAGCTTCGAAGACGGCGAACAAAACAGTGCCAAACACGGACAAACGTCCACGCATACGGAAAAATCCCCGGAAGAATTTTTTGCATTTCTTTACGTTTTAAGGTCCCCCGAGTCCAAAAATGTGAAAATCCAAAGGAGTCGCTTTTTGGCCGATCGCCATACTTTTCCTCCGTTACATATAACAGCCAGGGAAGTATTAATCCTAAAAATCTATTCAGAAATCTTTTCATTTTCTCTAGTTTTATAGATCCGTAGAAAAATATACACTTCTTAAGAAAGTTTTCTAATTCAAATTGCTTTTCTAAAAACTCACGATTTCGGCCCATACTTACAGTACATTATCGGTAATCAACAAAAGAGAGACTAAGAGCTGCCAGATTAAATTAATATACTTACATTTTACTATAAACATTCTAAAACTAAGATAACGTATAGGTCTACTCTACTCATTCCACGCGTCATTAATAGTTGGTAAATAAATGCCCAGGTAATAAGCGTATCCGGTTTCCACGGTCGCCTTCCAGCCCGAAACTAACTAATTTTAAACTTAGTAATTTATCAAGCGACGACAAATTTTATAGCACCATTGGCGAGCTATCGATTGTAAAAAAATAATTACTTTTACCCGCATTTCAAAATAACCAGGTCGTTTAAAAACGACTTTAAATTAAACGCACGTCACAAAATATCCCTTAATTATACCATTTTGGAGAGCGAGAGTAACGAATTTGTAATTTTCAAACGGCACGGGAAAACGCAATATTTAAATCTCCGAAACCCACCGACGGAATTCCCGAGGAGTCTGGCAAAATCGCCGACGTAAAATTTATTCCGGCACCTCCGCCTTCCCCGACGAAAATCGAGTTTACCTCCACGGCCGCGCTTCTCGACCGTCGAGTCGACGACTCGAACCCGACCGCCGCGACGATAATTACAAGAAATTTAAGTAAAACCACGATTCGAACATTCAAAATTTATAAATAGTTAATTCTTAATACAGGTTAAAGGTTGCCAGACATTCAAAAACCGAATTCTAGGCCAAGATAAAGGGACAAAATTTAATCTATTTGTCACTACGATACAAAATGGGACCAAAGTAGTTTTTTGATGAGGTGTAAAGTATTTACGTATTTTGTTACTTTTGTTAAAGAAAAACTATATTTTTACGGCTTGTGAAGAAAGACAAGATCTTATCTGCTGGATTCAAAACTGTAGTTAGTGGCATAAATCGTAAAGGTTAACATCCATCGAATATTGACTTACGGGGCATTGCTTGGAAGCGACCAAGAACGAGGCACGAAATGCATTTGATTGTCGCGAAACCGCCGGTCGGAAAACTCGATGTGGTAATCAATTGAAAAACGAAACGTCTTTGTGCTAATAAATAACGGCATTTCCGAATACGATAAGAAATGCACAGGTAAACACGACGGGCGAAATCTCCAAACTTCTGCCAAGTTTGCAAGTAGGTTACTCACGCGCAATTCCTTTATTTAAAACTTTACGCTTACGATATAAGACCGAAATGCGTTAAAATATCGTTAAAATATGTAGAAATTCATTTAAGACAAAACCTGCGGATATCCTCAGAGATTACGTTCCGTACGTCCGTCGAACATACCGCTGACCGAAAGTGCCCTCTAGCGTGTTTTCGTCGGGAATGACGTGGGCCGAGTTGCCACGTAATCGGGTGAAATTTCACTTCCGTTTATGTGTCTTTTTAATTTATCTGGTTTGTTATTCCATATTAATGTTTTAAAACCTAATGTTTCAATTTTTCTAATTACGTCGCGGGGAATTGAGATAAAATTTGCCATAAATTGAATCTTGCCGCATATTTGCGTATTATATATTAAGGCTTATCCTCTTAGGTTGATGTTTCTACTACCTACGTTGTTTACTCTATATCGGCGGTTCTTAACCTTTTTAGTGGTCGGCACCCCCTTGGATATGAAAATAAGCTCTTGCACCCCCCTTAAAAAAATGCGTGTATATTTTTTTATTTAAGAAAAAAACATTTATTGCATAAACAAATGTCGTGTTTATTTACAATATATATTACTATATAACAAAAAGCAATATTTAAATTTTAATGGCTAGGTTGTTGTTTATTCGTAATAATTCTATTAAAACCAGGCTCTTTTTTGAAAGAGCCAAGCTAAGTCGTCAGATGCATTTAAGCCATTTCCGGCTTTTGTTTCGACGTGCAAAAGTGCTGAAAATCCCGTTTCACCATGGTAGGTGGTGGCAAATGGTAAAAGTGTCTCTAGTGCAGCTTTTGCCAGTTGTGGATAAGCTTCTAACTGTTTACTCCAGAACTGTTCTAAGTCTAGTTTTTCCATTTCCATACGCGTATTGTTTTTTTTTTGAAATTTCTCTCGCACCTCTGAGGGTGTACGCACTCGAGGTTTTTTTTTTTTTTTTTTTTTTTTTTGTAACTCTTTTCGCCCAGTGGGCACTAAGAGGGCCTCTTAAAGCAAGCCCATTATGGGTTCGGCCAGGCCCACAATGGGGCGGCCGGGTGGTGAGGGACGGGGACCGACATATCCGGACGGACCACCCCCGAAAAATTCCTGGGGATTTTTCGACCCGTCCGGATTCGATCCCGGGTCCCCCAGGGCGGCAGGCTGCTAACCTTGACCGCTCGGCCATCCGGCCGACACTCGAGGTTAAGAACCACTGCTATATATTTACATTTTTCAATTATCGAGTCAAATTTTCTTTGTAATGTTTCTTTAACCTCGCCGAAAGGAATTCCCAGAATTTTTGCTTCGGTTTTCCATTTGATTTAGTTGTGCGGATATATCGGTGTCTTTCGCCAGCCGCCTAATTTGATTCCGACCGTCTTCCGGATGTTGACCTTTAACCCTGATATTGTTTCAAAGTGTTGCAGCAGCTGAGCTAGTCTTCTTATACTCCTTTCGGTGGTACAAAAGCGGGTTAAGTCGTCTGCCTGTGCTATTACCTTTGTTTGAGTTTTACAACCGGAAACTCGCAGACCCTCTATATGTTTGTCTTCTTTTATTGTCCTGATTAGTGTGTCTATTGCAGTTACAAAGAGCAGCATCGACAGTTTACATTTTTCTGTACTGATTGATTTCTTTCTTCGTGCTAAGAGGTTCGTACGGAGTTTATTGGCTGTTAGCCCTTTACTCCGAGAGACTTGTAGTTGATCGCTAGGCGACCGAAGAGCCGTCCTAAACGTACGCGAGGAGAGATAGAATGCCTTTCCGGAAGGACTTTTATGGGAAGCTGGGCGATTGGGGCGATTGGGGCTATTTGGGCGATTATGGACGTGGAGAAAACCCGGAAAAACTCCATGCTGCCAGCCCGTCCGAGCGCGGCGCGAACCTACGACCGAACTCCCAGTGTTTAGCGTCTGGTCTCCACCGTTATGAGCGAAGACAGAGTCCACTCGGCCACCAGCGGTGCGCCGTCATCGGAAGCGGTGGAAGCGCCGTTTCCGCCTTCCAATGACCTTACTTTGTAGTTTCTAAAATATAAATTTTCATATTTTAACGTACTTTAAATTAATTAAAATTAATATTTTATTATAACTGCATTATGTATCTTATTACAAATTTCGGTCAAAGTATACCTAGGGAACCCCAATGGTGGCTCTATGACGGCCGGATGGCCGAGCGGTTAAGGTGGCAGCCTACCGCTCTGGGGGACCCAAGATCGAATCCGAACGGGTCGAAAATCCCCAGGAATTTTTCGGGGAGTGGTCCGTTCGAATATGTCGGGCCCCGTCCCTCACCACCCGGTCGCCCCATTGCGGGCCTGGCCGAACCCATAATGGGCCTTCTAAAAGAGGCCCTCTTAGTGCCCACAGTGCGGAAAGAGTTAAAAAAAAAATGGTGGCGCTATGGCCGCGCTTCCGACTGTTCGTGCTCCCGACTGACCTCCAGGAGGGGAGCCGCCGGCAGGCCGCCATGTGCTAAACGTCACTAATTATTGATTCACGGTAGTCATTGAACAAACGAAAAAAAAGGAAATGTCTACTAAAAATATAGTTAATCTAACCTAACCTAACAGAAACGCCGCCATTGGGATTTCCTAGGTAAACTTTAACCCAAATTCCTATACTACATGTGAAAAAAATAAGATTGCTATTCGAATATCAGTGGCGGTATGGAAGCACTTACGGGACAGCTTCCACGGCGACAATAACTGAATGGTGTAAAACAGCCAGAGGGCATTGGCGCGTGCGCTTTACAGAGCACCAACCTCACTCGGTTTAGTTGGTGGAAGCTACACACGCGTAACGCTTCTATCCCTTAGCTTATTCTATCACTGGGTAGGGAGCTATTAAGTGAATTGTTTAAGATTTAAAAAGTAAAGAGTATTCGATGTTATTTTTATGTGCAGTACGTTTCTTTGCAAAGTTATATTTAATTATAATTTTCTTTAAATTATACCGTAATTATATTGACTGATTTTCAGACATAAAATCTTTAGAATTTTTATCACTTTTACATGTTTTTCATAATATTAAAATTATTAACAATTTTTCCAAGCGTGTTTTAATTCTTTAAATCAAGTAAATTTTATGGGAAATTTTTTGATTTATCTAAATTACGTAGCGAATCGCGATATTTATAATCGTGTCCGGACTATATCGACGAGTAACTCTTGAACATAAAACATTTTATAATTAATGTCGATCCGAACAAAGACGTACCGAAAGAATCATACGATTTAATATCGTGAATTTTTACGGTACCATCTACCGGTGGGTCTGCCGAGCGCAGTTTTTCGACCACGGAGCAAATTCGTACATTAGCCAGAAACACTCGGTCGGTCGGAGGAAAAATTGTGGTCGCTAGCGTCGCTTTCGATAGAAAAAGAGCTTTTAAATACGTCGACGGAGTCAACGACCGGCGACTTTTACGATAAAGTAATTAACGACTTGGCGGAAAAAATCGCCGAATAGAATTAGTTTATAAAAAATTAAAAAAACAAGATTTCCATCATTGTTTGTTTCGTATCAATTTGTATTATGCATGTCTTATTTGTATTTTAGAATTAAAATACATAAATTGTTTATTTTGTCATTTTCAGTATTTGTTTAAAACTCTTATGGAAATGTCACGTATCGGACGGGTCTGACCCGTCACGAAAGACGCGAAAAAACGGTTAATTTAGAGAAAAATTTATTAGTTTAAAAAAACGTAGGTAAAAGTCGTTCGTAGTCGGACACCCGTCGTTTATATCAAACTGCCGGGCAGAAACCGTAAATCGCGGAAGGAAGTCGTCCTATGATCGGTAGAACATCGAATTCGTCTTCGATTTTGACTTTTCTCGCTCTCCGGGTAGGAGTCTCGTTACGTTTAGTAACCGGGGACCGACCACTCGGGAAGCGTGATCGAGAGAGAACGACCGATCAAATGGACGAAAGAAAGAACGGAGATCGATATAATCTCCGAGGACACCCGGCACTCGGTTAACTTTCCGGATAACCAAAACGCCGTGTGTCAACGCGCAAAAAAAAAAAAATAATAAAAAATAAAAATACAATTTCTCGTCTATTGTGCCAACCCGTAACCCGTGCCACTTCAGACTTAGACCGCGTCCCCGACTCCAACGGACGAAGTCTCCCCGTGCCCTACAGACTCGTCCACGCCACTGTCCCGGGGCCACCTTCGATCGACCGTCGAAGAACCGCATCGACGCTCGGGACGTCCGAACGGCCGATTGTCCTAAAGCAAACTATTTTGTACGTAGTATATGTTTATTTTATGTTTCTTTTTTGTCGGTTTTTGTCAGGTACGTCTCTTCCGCCACCACGCACGTACGAATGGACCCTAGGCCTTACTTACTTAAATGGAGCAGTCCATCCTTCCTGACAGTTCGTCAGGAGGTTGGTACTCCAACTTTATTCGCGACCTTGCTTCGCATCTTGCTTTGCAAGGGTTTAAATACATACGTGCGGACGTAGCCGCTATATTATTATCCCGACATTGTTATCTAATTTATAATTTATTTGTATCCGGATAATGTTGATGAGTTCGAAAGTTCACTCGTGTTAGAATGTTTGTTAAGTTTTTGAGTAGTGACAGTTTGTCTTTTCCTTGTCTAAGCTCCTATGAACTCCGCTAACATATTGTGCACAATACTCACTTCGGTATTAAGAGGATCCTTATGTCTTATTGTGTTGTTCTATGGTAATAGTGTGTATTTCTTCTTCCTCCCCGTTGTGTTTTATCGCTGTTTTCCTGTCCTCCGTTTCGTTGTATTCCATCCTTTCTCATCGTACTAGTCTGTCGTTCCCATTGACATATTCTGTCGCACGTTCTCGATACTTACTTTGGTGAGGATAGGGGTTTCCCGTCTTTATCGTTGTGCGCTATCATAGTATTCTGTGATTATTCCTCCTAGTTGTTGTGTTATATCTTTCTGCTGACATTGTATTCTATCATGGAGTTTTATTGGTATTTTCCCTTCGTTGTTAATCTTGTAAATGTGTTTGCAGTTAGTATTTCGTATGAAACCATTTCTTGTTTCAGCACGTTTTCTCAGAACGCACTGGTTGAGTTCTTACATGTATTCCATTATATATTAGTTGTCGGTTATTATGGTTATATAAACAATAATAATATTAATTGCTTTATAATACAGTGGAGGGTGTATCACTATAATCTATGGTCGGCTACGAAAGTTTATTTCACAAACTATTCCAATAGTTGATAGGAATATGTTAGATAAGGCACCTATGTGGTGCAGGTGGACCCTAGGCCATCACTGACGCGCAATTAACTGATTGCCTCTGGAAGTCGGCTTCTTACAGAAACAAAGCTTCCCTATCATCAAATGTCACGGCACGCCACTGTGCAATTGTGAAGTAAGTCCTCCTGGAATAACAGCAAGCTCTGTATTTCCTTGTCTCAATTTCTCTTTCACAGAATTTTTCAAATGACTACTAAACTGATCTAGCACAAGAAGAAAACTCTTCTTCAATAAAGCACCTTTCCTTCTCTCCCACAATCTGTTAACCCATAACTTCATACCAGCCTCGTCCATCCAACCCTTGTCATATACGTGAACAACAACACATGGCGGTATTTCAGAAGGTTTTGGCATTGTTTTGCGCTTGAAAATGATCATTGGATTAAGTTTAGTACCGTCAGCACAACATGAAAGGACAACAGTGTAGTGCATTTTTTCACGTTCACTTGTTTTCATAGTAAAAGTTTCAGCACCTTTCGTGGCAACAGTTCTGTTACTCGGCACATCAAATGTCAGAGGAGTTTCGTCCATATACACTATTTGGCCATATACACTGGTTTTCTTTCGATGTTGAATAATAAAGCGATGGAAAGATATTTTCTCTTCATACTCTTGTGGCATCTTCTGAGATATTTTGGTTTTGGTTCGCATGCTAAGTCCATGACGCTTCATAAACCTGTAGCATCAACCGACTCCACTCTTAAAGTCTGTTAAGTTCCACTGTAGCTTACGAACGTGTATTTGAATCATTTTTGTATTAATTCCAATGCCATTTTGACGATGTCCTTGAATCCATTTCAATATGTCATCTAGTTTTGGCCATTTTGCATTCAGTCCTATATTTGCGTCTTCCTCACTTTTTTCAGTTCATTACTAGCCCGCCAATCGCGAATGGTTTTTTCTGTTGGTGGAGGGCCGAAATGCCGCTCACCTGCTCTGTTTCCATGTTCTTCTGCATATGCTATTACAGTAGAACCCCTCTAATCCGTCACCTTTAGGACTGGAGGTATGGTCGGAACGCAAAAGAGGTCGGATTATCAGAAAAAAGTAAAATAAACAATCTTTCAACTCAAGAATGACTATTGTTCTCTACAGTAAAAACATTGCAATGAATCGCACAAAAGCTGTTATTATTAATGAAAAAGAGCAATACTGTATGCATTTACTACATACTGTACACTGTAACAAATACAGAACTGGCGCGTAACGCGACAGGCGGTGAGTCACCAACGAGTCGGGACAAGTTTCTCAACTCCGACCACGGTCGGATTAACCGGCGCGTCGGACTAGAGGGGTTCTACTGTACTTTCAATTTACAGCCCGCATCATATGAATACCGGTACCTTTTATTTTTTCCTTTACGAAACTAGCTACTAACAAAAATATTGTATTGTTACCGATAACAAATCACTTTCAATTCAAGTTCACTGGCACCGTAGACTGCAATGTCGCATCATAGGCTAGACCAGGCCTGGCCAACCCGCGGCCCGTCACGTTAAGTTGTGTGGCCCGCTAAGCGATATTATATATCTATTAAAACTTTTGTTTCCCGTTATGTGTATACCAAAATAATTAAATAAATGAAAATTTGCATGTGTCATTGTTATAATGCGCAAGTATGAGTACGAACTCTTGGTATAACAATAAAATCTTATTCATTTTGTATTTGTTTTACTTTTTTAAAAGCATCTTTGCCCAAATTGTGGCCCACCGTAATGTTACGCGTGATCAAAGTGGCCCGCGAAACAATTTGAGTTGGCCAGGCCTGGGCTAGACAGTATTCTAAGTTTGTGATGACGGGGCGGGAGGGAGACAGTGTTAGCAAGCTTGTGAATCCCCGCAACTCATGTTCGTCGCATCGGTGCACTGCTGCTGCCAGTTGAATTCAATGTTGCTAGACAGAGATGGGTTTCCCGCGGCATCAAATATATGGCCATTTTTAAGACTGGCGGGAATTTTAAATCAAACACTGGACATTTTTATATTAATTTCGAGTATAAGACGCACCTGAATTTTGGAAGCAATTTTTCGAAGAAAAAAGTGTGTCTTATAGTCCGTAAAATACGGTATACATTATTTATCATTGTGACTCAAATCATAATCATTTGTCAAAAGGAGTGAATTAACTGGGTTAATGATAACTGTTTCCAAATTTTCAAATGTATCCTTCTTCATTTACATAAAAGGATATCTTTGCTTGCAGTAAAAGATCGTTTAACATCCACACGTTAGCAGCAGGTACTTGGGTCTCGAGTTGAAATTCTAAATCGTTGCATTCCAGGACTTCTTTAAGTCTAGATTCTCGAAAAGACCCTTCTCGAGTTTTTGCTTGGCAAATCCGTCTAACTCATCTCTTACCTAAGAAAACAGTCTCCACTGCTTTTCTTTTTAAAGTTGCTTCCTTTCTAATTTAGTAATTGTGTCAACAAAGAATTTATATGAATATACAGCAGACTGTTCTTCCCGAACACTAGCATTCAAAACTAATAGGGTGTATACAAAAACTGACTTTTTAAAAACCAGTTTTCAAATCTCAATTTTTCTACAACCGGTTTTAACCGGTTTTCGAATTTTTACCAAAAATGGAGATAACGAATATTTACAGGTTGTTTTAAAACTTTTGAATTTATTTAATATTTATAAATTTCAAAAATATAACAAAATAAAATTGACTAACGTCTACACACAACGAAAAAAAAAAAAAGCTAGAATATTACATTAAACTACAAAATTTACTCCATAGAAAACTATAAAGAAAAAGGAATAACAATGAATGCCTACAGAATATTATTTTATTTCTTATTTTTCCTAAGAAAATATGATTTTGAAAGCAAAGAACGTCTATAAATCTATTGCTCAATCGTGTTCTTATTTTGCACATAAAATTGCCAGAAATAGAAAAAATTCTCTCACTTGCTACTGAGCTGGGTTTAACTGTCTTTAAATAAAGCATTAAATAATAAATCAAAATTTTTCATTTTTTCTGTTTATACCCTCTAATACTAAAAACTTCTTTAGTGTCTCAGGGCTGGACAAAGTCGCTTTTTCAAGTTCTTCGAGATATTTATGTAATCAATCTCACATGACCCGATTTTGGGGGCTGTAACTCGCAAAGGGTGACTTGTAGAGGTATGGTTCCTTTGACTTTTTTGCTCCTATGGATATGCTCTACAGCTCTGATAAGGTCCCAGCCGTCTCATTCAGAGCTTGAATTGAGCCGAATTGGATACTTTTTAGGTGTAGAGGGATGTTTTGTTTTGTAGTTAGTTTTATGAAACTTAGTAGTTAACAATATTCCCGTTTTATGCCAGAGACGATTTTGTGTCAAAATGTCAATATTTTTAATCAAATAATTAATTTTTATGTTTTAAGTGTAGACTCAAAAACTGTTTTTTTTTTTTTTTTACTTGGGAAAACCCGGTTTTCAAATTATACAAATTTCTTCAAAAACCGGGTTTTAAAAACCAACAAAACCTAAAAACTAAGTTCTTAATTTAACCAACTGTGGCAGAATCAGATTTTTCTACATGCAAAGCAAATTCTTTGATTTTCTGAACATTTTTTCAATATAATAATACCAGCCCTTATCTGCATTTCCCACTTTGTAAAAATGGATTAGGTGGCAGAGAAAGCTGTTTTACTTCACAGTACACAGTGACTCTTGCTGGAGCTATCTCTAAAACTTTTTTCATCTCTGAAATAAACATGTTTGTTTTAAACATTACCATGTACTGATGCATATGCCAAACAAAGGGCATGTGTTGTGTATGAAATGTGATTTGAATTGACAAACACCGGTTTTAAGTTCCCGAAAGCAGAGAGCAAATAAGGTGTTTGGTCTATTGGGACGGCTCGCATTTTGGTATTTAATGCCACCCGGCCACGGTTTTGTGCAGGCACCATTAAATGGATGGCATTGTTCTTTTGCAGCTCGTATATCTATTGATATAAGACCATTGCCTCTATTAGTTTGCCTGTTACTGGAGCCATTAAAATATTCAAAACTAACTGTTTTGTCATCCATTGTTTCAGCTACAAGAAAGAAAACAGGGTTATCTCTAATAATATTCTTTATCTTATTGATTGTTTTTGCATCATTAAACATCATCATCAACATTATCATTTTGGATATAGACATGGATTCACTGGCCAAGCTGTATAGAAAACTGATCCTTTGTCTCTAGTTTCACTAAAATATCTGCTCTTACACTCCTTCATTCTCTAAAATTCTGGAATGTATGATTCCTGTTTATTTCTATTACTCTAGCATTAGTTATTATTTTTGACTCGGAAGTCCGTCGGTCTGAATTGTGACCAGAGGGTTGGCACCTCTTTAGTGCCTCGTCGGGACTGACACCACGGTGTCTTCTAGGATAGACAGAGATACCTTAAAGGCTGCAAATTCGGAGTTCGTGCAAGCAGTCGTGCGTGGGCGACCGGATTCGGGATGGAGGAGAGTTGAGAGTCGGCGGATCGGAAGTGAATTACTCAGATAAGAGGATAACAACTAAAATAACCAATTTAATTCAACTAAAAAGTATACATCTTCATATGTCGAATAACGGTTGAGAGAGAGAGAGTTTACAAGAAACTGCGAGTTGGTGTAGATACCTTTGATGCACTTATAATTGTGCGGACTTCCTGATGGATGAACTTCGATCGGTCGTTCGGTCGGGACGGAATCCAGAAGCAGTCGGGGAGGCATTAAATTTTCCTTTGTCTTGCTTGGAGGTCAGAATGAGGGAGAACCGGAGTATATAATAATCCGTATCGGTGGGAAGTTCAAAGGTGTTCCTAAAGGAGCACAGGGTATGAAATTCTTGGTAGCCTGGACGATGATAATATTTCTCTTTTGTTCAGAGTACTAGGTCGATGCACTCGTGGACTCTCGACGACCTCTTGTCCTCGAGTCACTTCTTTTATACCTCCAAGTCACGTTATTCTTTTTCACCAATCGTAAATTTTTGCTCTTATTTCCCAGCGACACATTCGATGAGTTCCCTGGGAAAGGAAACAACTCTGGGGAGAGAGATGCGATCATCCTCTGGTAATAAAAAAGAAAAAATTTCAAAAGACAAAAAATAAATTTTTTCTCCAAATTTTCGTCAAGTCCAGTCTCTCGCAGAATTCTTCAGGCTGATTCAATTTGAATCTAATCAAATCTGCCTGAAGAGGATAGTTGTAAACTATCAAAAGTACTTGTGAATAAAACATTGATTTTAATGCCACAAGGCAGAATATGTTACGTTTTAACATTATACTAGAAGCAATATGTAATTGCTCTTACTAATTATTAGTTACGGCTTTTGTTTCTTTTGTTTTCTATGATGTTCTTGTACTTTTGAATGAGTTCTAACAATAAACTTTTATTTTCCATACTAAAGTTGCTAAAATTACCACTCTAGGATAGTTATGATTATTAAACAAAGCATGTGCTTTGTTTAGAATCATAACTATTCTAGAGTGTCTGGCAAGTGCATGGCAAAATCTCTGAATCTGTTTAGAGCAATCACATCTATCCTAACCAATTCTTGTTTCAAGTCAAATAATTCTGTTAAGTTCATATCAAATGAACATGGTAAACAGGGTTGCTGAGTTAAGCAATAAACTACATAACCTTGCTTTTTTGCCTTTTTAAAATTATTCGCATTTCCAATAATTTGGATAACTTTATAAAAGGTGACTGCATGTTTTTGCAACATTATTTACTACAAAAAGAAAAATGATGTCAGTTTCCTGTCACTTGGCCATCTTCACATTTTCATTGATACTTGGGTGGAGAGGCAGACAAGGAGGGGCCACTGAGAGTTTATATGGGCCAGGGGTAGAGCAAGCTCTTTTTGCCATTTTTTTTTGAACAAATAAAATATGTAGAATGTTTCTTTATTGATCAAAAGCAGTCAGAGATTTATTTTTTTTTAGTAAAAAAATATTAATTTATAAGGGTAAAAACTACAGGATCCTAAGTTTCCTTCTCAGTTCTCCCCCTCTCATTAGACTACAGGCAAGTGTCCCGGTGAGAAAACACCTTGTAATATTATTTATAAACAAACTTACAAAGGAAATAACAGTTCAGTTCAATGCAATAAGTTATTGGTTTGAATAAATTGGTAAGTCCATTGATTTATGGTATTTTGAAACTAACTGAAATTTTCTGAGCACAACAGGAAAGAGGAGTGAATATAAAGAAAGAAGAGGAAGCATAAACAGCAGTGAAGAACGATGTAAAATATGTGTTTTGTTTAAATGTTTAAATGTAATTTATTGTGTAATATTGTGTTATATGTAATCTGTATTTAATTGTAATGTTTCTTGATCTTTTGATTGAATGTGTGCATGTCAAATTTTAACAGATACTGTTAAGATTTCAATAAAACGAACTCACAACACCTCGTAAATGAGCAGCCAAATTTATTATCCTCTAACGTTTTTGATCATGTTGAATGACCTTTCTCAAGAAAAAATTAAGAAAATCGAATGCTCAGAAAATTTGCATTTTCGAATGTATTTTAAAAATATTCTATTGCAGCCACGTGTGCCATTTTTATCAATGGCTGCTAGATAATTAAGAATACAGAAGTAAAAATAAAAATAACAGTACAAAACTATAAGATCATATTGAAAAATAATGAAAAACAAAAACCCGCAATTAATACGTAACTAAGGCACAGAGTAGGGCTACATGCATTTAAGTTGCCGGGTTCTTCCCCTAAATGAGTTTTTGGCGTTTATAAGAAGCTTGAAGTCCAAGCTGCCAAAACTTTAGTTGATTCTCGGAAGTTGATGGAAAGACCTTTTTGGTTGGCTTCGCAAGTGAGTTTGTTTTATTGATTAGATATGCAGTCTTTGATGTGTCGTTAAGATTTCATTTATGAAGCTACACACCACTATAATTTTGCACATACGTAAGTGTTTATTCTTCTATACCGAGATATACTAAGTGTATCGTGTGTATGTGTAAAAAATGATTTGAAATAAAATGAAATAGGAAACTGTTTCAGAAACTGTTTATTAGACATAGCACTACAATTAAAAGATAAAATTAATGTTTACACTATACAATATATTGGGGCATAAAAAAATGCTATTTTAATTCTCCTGTTTTTTAAAACCATTGGACATTTAGGATTAAATAACAACTGTTATTCACAAACCCTGCAGAATGCTAAAAAATTACCACTATTTAACAATACTTATTTGCCCATCCTTAACTTAACTTAAAATTTACAATGCTTTTATGTTCATTAATAATAATAATAATAATATAATATATATATATATATAATTAAATTTCACAAATATTGGGCTTTGTACATCTTCAATAAAAATGTTAAAATTGCAAGCGTGTTATGTAATCTGGCACAAACTTCGTAACAACATTAATAAAAGTATCTTGCATAATATTAATTTATCCACATAAAATGCTATTGTCTGACTGAACTTGTATAATACAACACTTCTTTCACTCCTTAAAACTAAATAAAACATTGTTTCATATATGAAACGGGATGATTCTATAGAGTTATTTCATATTTATAATTATATATTTTTTAAATATATGTATATAGATGTTATTTCGTAGCGATATGTAATGAGTGGCAACTTTCAACATGTCAAATTTTTGCGAAAATCTTTACTGCTTAGGCACAAATCCCACTTGTGAGTCTGTCTGTTCAATTTTGGGAAACTTCTTGGGGGACGAACATGTCGACGTCCACACAAATGACTAGTATCGTTCCCATTTTTGTTTATCTTTTAAGTGTTATTGAGAGCACAAATAAAGTTGCTATACATTATGTATTGGAAACTGAAAAATAAAAGTTTTTAAATTAATAAATATTGAATAGATTTCTAAAGTTAAGATTAAGTAATTTTGTCCATTGTTATCTTCATAAATTAAATTTCCATATAGTTAAAATAAATTTAATTTTTAGAAAGGAAAAAACTTCAAGTTTGGAATGATTTTGTTAGTATAACAATTGATATTATCATTGAATAATTAACTAACCATATTGAGTCTTCTTCAGCTTATATGTGGGCTCTGACTCAAGCCATAGAGGTATGTTTGCTGCAACCAAATTTTAAACAAATTTGACATGATTAAATTAATAAATAGTTTTAAGAAAAAGCTAAATGAAACCTGTTTAAAATCTAAGGAATCTCTTAAATAGACTACATTTGACTAATTTCAAACAATTCTTTATTGATTGTTTCATTTTAAGTCTGAACAATGTAAAATATAATGTAAAATAACTTTTTCCAATAGGTATGTTTCGACAATCTAGAGGCTCTCTCTTAATCTTTCTGCACCATAAACATCAAGAGGGCCTTTTTTCCCCATAGACTTGTGGATTTGCCTCTGATGGCAAGGGATGGTGCCTGACATTTCCGGGGACAAACCACTACCAAGGTGATGGCCAGTGGCTTATCTGTCTTGACTGCACAAATGTCTTGAAGCTTTTTTTATGCAATAATTTTATAACAACAACTATACTAAGTCATTCACAAGAGTAATTTTAGAACATTTTTGTATACATGGGTCAATCAGAAAGTAATGCCTCTGATTTTCTCTCTCTCTTATTTTACAAGAAACCTAAATGAAATTTACATAGAATATAGCCATAACTTTCAGGATTAATTTCTCACTTTTTAATATAATCTTTGTCCTTTTCAACAGTTTTTGTTCACCTTTTAACAAAAGCATGTATTCTTGCACAGTAAAAATCACTGTCCTCCTTCCTTGGCCATTGGCACATGGAAATTTTCAGGGTTTCCTCATCTTCAAAATGATGCCCACGATGAACTTCCTTTAGTGGACTGAACAGATGGTAGTCTGATGGTGCTAGGTCAGGCTGTATGGTGGATGAAGCAAGACTTTACATTCAATTTTCAATCTCACGAGTGTTCTGAGCACTGATGTATAATCTTGCATAAGAAAAACATTCACCAGAGTTTTGTTGGGCAAACTTGCCAAAGATACACTTTACTACATCAGCACCCATAAGAAGCTTAAACAGAATTTATTGTGCACCCGTGCTCAAAAAATCAACCAGAATCACACCCTCCATGTCCCACAACACTGTTGCCATAACTTTCCCTGCAGATTGTACACTTTTGAATTTTTCCCTTTCTTGGTGACGACGTGTGGCGCAATTCCATCGATAACCTCTTGGATTCAGGTTCAAAGAAACAAACCCAAGTCTCATTCCCTGTCAATGTTTGCCAGGAACTCCTCCCCTTCCATATTGAAACATTGTAATAGGTCAGTGGCTATTGTTTTCCTTGCCTCTTTATTTTGTCAGTCAATATTTTTGGTATCCACCATTCACAGACCTTTGAGTAGCCCAGTTTACCAATAATGGCTATCACACTGCCTTTACTGATATAAAGCATGCAGCACAATTAATTAGTTGTTACCTGGCAGTCAGCACAAATGATCTCAGTGACTCATTGCATGTTCTTTCAAGTCACTGCAGTGGCCAGCTGATTGCTCGCTTTTCATCAGCTGAAGGGGTCCTTCAGTTTTTATACAGTGACAAACCCAGCAGTCAACAGTGCTGACATCCAATGTTGTGTCACCATAAACATTCTTCAGCATTTCACCTTCTGCAGTCAGGAATTCTGTCACAGATTGTTTTTATATGCATATTAATGTCAGCCATTTTTTGAAACAATGCAGTACTGCCACCTGTTGACTAATGAAGGTATTATTGCAAAGGACTGCAGATGAAAATTGGAGGAATTGCATTGAATTCAAATTTCTCACATTACCAACTTATTTAATGAGGGGGAAAAAAAATAGGAGAAATTACTTTCTGACTGTCTTTCATACAATTTGCAATGTAATTTAATGCAAAACGTTTCTAAAAGTCTTCATAAAGTTTGGAATAACTCATGTCATTACACAGATAATGTAATTACTGAATGTAAGGTATGGAATCGCCAAGACGCGCGATTCCCACCTGTTTGTTATAACGAACTGTCATAACGGAAAAGTCGTTAGGATCGGCCGGTAGAAACGACCGTTAGGAACTTCCGTGGGAAGAACCGTTAAGTTTCAAATCGTCGACCATCGGACGATTGGCCGGCGGGAAGTGACCGTTGGCGGCCGTTGCGGGAACATTCAAATTTGATTGGAGCAGGGTTCGAACGCCGTCGACTATTTAAGCTCGGATCGAGCTCGTATCGGGAGTTAGGATCGGCTGGCATCGTATCGGAGGTGATCGGATCGGATCGGATCAAGGGAGATCGTCGTTATCGAGGTGCTAACTAACTCTCTCGTTGGAAGTTACGTGTTTGTGTATGAACTTGTTCCTGACTCGGAGGTTTTGTTAATTACAAGTCTGTTTGTTCGTAAGGAGTTCTTTCGACGAATTTGTACGGGAATAGTCGGTTGTTGTTGGAATTAGTGTTGTGCATATTTAATTGTAACTCTAAAGTGGATTATTTTGTACATTACTGTAAATATAAAATTTGTGTTTTTCGTCAAACCGACTGAGTGGTTATTTTGAACATTACTGGCGCAGTCTCGACAGGATATTTTGGATACTTTGGATTACGTTGGATTATCCTGGATTATACTTCAAAGAATCGGAAGAACTGAGCTACGACAGAGAAGCAGACGTACGTACAGAGCATCACCAGCAATTAGACCCAGGTAAATTTTTTGTTTCTCGCTAGCACACAGAGATGCCTAGACGCGCGAAATCGCGGCAGCTAGAGGCTAGAGAGTGGGAGGATGACAAGCAGGGAATGGCGCGTAGGACAAGCAGGTCGAGTCGCGAACTCGAAGCACGTAGGTTACGGGCCGAGATCGCAAAAATCAAAGCAGAGATGGCGAACAAAGCCCAGGCAGCAGAGGCGAGAAGAGCGGAAATTGAGTCAGAGACGAGGAAAGCAGAGATAGAGTTAGAACAACTTAAGTTACGGCTGGGGATCACCGGAAAATTAGACGATACGAAGCGGCAGGAACAGCAAACACGATCCGAAGGACTTAAAGTCGAGAGGAACCGCGACTTCGGGGATAGAATTAGCTTGTCGGGAAAAAAGCCGCAGGGGGAATTAGATAGGCCAAGGGAAACTGACCGGCAGAAAAGAGGGTGTTCTGATAGGCGGGTAGACGATGAGGCCGAACGCATGCGACCCAAGGCAGCGGACCGCGTGGTGGTGGAGGTGAGAGCATCCAAACTCTCTTGCCCACCGGGGAGCGGGGAAGCAAAGGATCGGGTCAAGGCAATGCGGGGAGAAGGGAGGCCCACGTACGTAGCCGGATCGAGGACGGGAACCGCTGGGGTCAGGGTGGCCAAAGTCCCCATGCTAAGAGTAGAAAGTAGGCGCAGCTCACAGGTAGACCGGGACATTAGGGAGCCTAGTGGAGTCGCGGCAAGACGAGAGGAGGCAGTTCATAATATCCAACCCGAAGTCGGGAGGTCGCTGAAGGAAGCTGAGACAGTAAGCGGCAGAAATGGTCCCCCAGTTAAGGACGTTTCGGGAACGGAAGCGTCGGGGTTAAGGGAGTCATGGGTCCCTAAAGCGGTGACGGGAACGAAGGAGAAAAGCCAACTCGTTGGAGCCTTCGGTCACCAGGTAGAGGCAGGCGTAGCGTCAGTGCCGCTTGGATTGTGGGAGGAAGGACGCGAAGAAACGCCGGGATCGGCACGGGTGACGTGTGCGATCACCAATAGGTTAGGGAAAGCGACAGACGCACTCTTAACGGAAAGGGACTTCCGAGCGCTGGTAGAAGCGAGAGAGAAAGCGGATTCCGAGGCAAGAAAAAGGGAATTAGCTGAGGAGCAGAGTATATTAAGTGCGGTAGCGGGGATGTTCGTGGAAGCGAGCGAGGCGGTTAAACGAGAGCCGCCCGACGACAAAAACCGGGGGATGGTCATAGGACCGCTTGACCAGACACAAGAGCGGCAGCGCACGGCCCAGTGTGAGCGGAGGGCGCAGTCTGAGCAAAATAAAGCAGGGGACGCGACTCCTATTGCGAGGAGATATTCCGGTAGCGAATCGGATAGCCGAAGCGAACGACCCGCCGCGAACAGGAAACTGGAGGGCGAGGACGCTGATGAAGGGAGGCCGGGAGTCAGAGCAGTAAAGAATGGGGTAGCTGGGACGCCTCAGGGTCAAAATTGTGGCGTCGGGGAAATAATCGACTTGGGAGATATCGGCCGGGAACCCGCGACTCAGTTGGCGCAACACGCCGATGACCAAAGACGAGCGATCGGGGAAACTAGCGAACCGCTGCTAGGGTTACCGAATACGACACGGGATGAGCCTCTGGATGCTACGAAGGAGTGTCATTCCGTGGACGACTTGGCCGGATTGATTGGGCAACAGGCGAACGTGATCTTGGCGACCGTCACTCGGGTTCAAAGGAAACACAGCGGTGAAGAGACCCGGAGGTCTCGGGCCACGGCGGGCGCGGCCAGTGGCCAATCGGAACCACCCACACACGTGCTAAGTCCGGAGGGAGGCATATCGCCGGTCCGGAAAACGACGGACAACGGGCACAACCGAGCTCGCGGTAAGAAACCCAAATTCCGTGAGAAGGGCCGAGCGACATCTGGTGACCAACAAAACCGGATGACGCGCCGAAGGCGACGGGGACGACCTCCTCGTAGGGGGACCCGCGCGGATAGGTCTCGGGGATCCAAGGGGTCCTACACTATCGCGAGGCATCTCTGTGCGCGGGTTATAGCGAGTTTGCCCGGTTGTACCGGAGGTAAGGGTCAGTCCGCACCAACGGACATTTGTAAAATTGCTGAGTGTTGTTGGATCAAACAGGCTTGGGCTAAGCTCAGTTTGATCCTTGGCCGCGGAGGTGTAAGGTATGGAATCGCCAAGACGCGCGATTCCCACCTGTTTGTTATAACGAACTGTCATAACGGAAAAGTCGTTAGGATCGGCCGGTAGAAACGACCGTTAGGAACTTCCGTGGGAAGAACCGTTAAGTTTCAAATCGTCGACCATCGGACGATTGGCCGGCGGGAAGTGACCGTTGGCGGCCGTTGCGGGAACATTCAAATTTGATTGGAGCAGGGTTCGAACGCCGTCGACTATTTAAGCTCGGATCGAGCTCGTATCGGGAGTTCGGATCGGCTGGCATCGTATCGGAGGTGATCGGATCGGATCGGATCAAGGGAGATCGTCGTTATCGAGGTGCTAACTAACTCTCTCGTTGGAAGTTACGTGTTTGTGTATGAACTTGTTCCTGACTCGGAGGTTTTGTTAATTACAAGTCTGTTTGTTCGTAAGGAGTTCTTTCGACGAATTTGTACGGGAATAGTCGGTTGTTGTTGGAATTAGTGTTGTGCATATTTAATTGTAACTCTAAAGTGGATTATTTTGTACATTACTGTAAATATAAAATTTGTGTTTTTCGTCAAACCGACTGAGTGGTTATTTTGAACATTACTCTGAAATTTTTAACCTAACAGATTATTTTCAGGTTATATACTCAAAGATCTGTTAAGTAATTCAAAAATATATTTTGCTATGTGAAAATATTTTTAAGTAATATTTGTAAACAAGTTCAGTACTAGATTAATAAGTTTGGATCTTATGTGATGCTATAAAATTATACTTGGGTTTAAAATCATATTCCCTTCAGAACTAAAAATTTAGCAAAATGAAATAATAATCTAAATACACAATGTACAATAAAACAATATTTCAAGCACTTATAGAAAAACTGGAAACAAATATACCAATCACACTTTTCCATCACTAGTTTAATCAAAACAAATGTTCTCAATTCCCTTCAGAGGTTAAAAACAGTTCTTTTTTTAATTTGTATTTTAATATGTTTTTAACCTGAGGCAAACCTCTGAACGAGGTTAAAAACATTTGTTTTGATTAAACTAGTGATGGAAAAGTGTGTAAGATGTAGTGTGATTGGTTAAAACAATATTTAATGAATCAAGTAACTAATAAATAGTCTATATACAACTAAACAAAACGAAAGTATTTACAATATAATGAATGGAATACAATATAATCTGAGTTTGAATAGAATATAAAAAAATTTTTAAAACAATAGAAATGAAAATAATTTACAGCTGTTAGAATTGTTTCATAAATCACACTGTATTAGAGAAACTTTTAAAACTACAGAAAAATAATTATCATTATTTTAATTTTTTGTAGTGTTTAAAATACTTATTATATGTGATGTTTCAAATAAATAAAAAAATTGTATTAATTACAAATATTCTGATACCTTTAGTTTTATTTGCATATTCAATTATTTGCATCAAACATCTTCCAAATTCTTCTAAAACCAGCCTTTCGAGTGTGGACACGGGCAGTCCAGATCTCTCACCATCTTCGGCTTGAGCTAATAAACATTGGCAAGTTGCTTCCACCACTTCTTGTGTTATAAAAGCAAATGGCAATCTAAGAAAAAAAAAATTATTTTAAATTTCAATATAAAATACAATAATAAAAATTAAAATGTCTATTTTACAAAATAATTTGAACTGGACTATAATCCTACTGTTACCCACATGATGTCGTTAGTAGAAGACTTATATTGAACTCGACTTTTACAGTCCTGTACAAACCTCCCAATAAAGAATATCTCATAGATGAAGATCCAGTTTAAAGAAATTTTAGAAAATGAAAGGTAGTTATTTTAGAATTGAGATTCAAAAATTGTTATATTTTTATTACCATAATGTCATACAAATTTATATAAATTTCAAAAAACTTCTAATGATTTCTTAAATTAATATTTGAGGAAAAATATTAATTTCATTAAAATATTGTAATAACTCTCCTCACTCAAACAATTTCTTAGAATTTAGTGGCAAAATCTATTTAAACTTTTTGTTGCTGTTTTCTGAAATTCTGAAAAATCTTTATAATTAATGGTGATTTTATAATCACTAGTATTTTGGTGCTAAGAAGTATAATGTAACAACGTCTATTTTACAAAACTAGTAGCTAAAACATTTAAAGTTCTAGGAGATTAATGAGTTACATGTATTAGTTAATCAATTTAGTAAAATTTGTTCAGCTTGTACAGTGTGGTTATAATTAAACCGACCTTATTTGGAGCCCGTGGGGGCCATTCTAATAGACATATGGCAATGAAACTTGGTCCATATGCTATTCACTCCATGGGGAACAATTTCTGGAAAACAAAAATTAGTACAAATTTTTGCCAGTAGGTAAAAATATAGTGCTTCAAGTACAATAACAATAAGTCTATAAGGCAAAATGCCATTTTACACTATCTTACACTATGTGTTTAATGTGCATGTCTTCTGCATTGATTGCATGTTGGAAGCATAATATGACATTATGAATTGTCAAACGAAGCATTTTGATGGGAGTATTGGCAATATGCTGTGTTATGTTGGCCTTCAGCTGAGGCAGAGATTGCTATAGCCCAGGCATGTATTTTCTACAATAATTTGCATAGCATTACATTACTGTGCTTGTTTTTGAAGTGATATATTTTTACCTAGTGGTGGAAATTTAAACTAATTTTTATTTCCCATGATTTTAATAGAATATACCAAGTGTTATCTACATATGTCCATGGAACTGACCTCAGAGGGTTCTAAGTGCAGTCAGTTTAATTATAAACACCTGTATTCAACTTTTTTAAGAAATAAGACAATATTTCAGAATAATATAAAATCACTGTGTATTTGGTGTGATGAAGATTGGTTTGATGGGATAAGTTAAGATAAGTAATCTGTTTACACTGTGACTGATTTTTTTTTCGATAAGTAAAAATCAATCCAAATTTTATTAACATATCGCTTGTACTAACTGTTGTAAAACAGGGTTACAAAGAAATAATTAAGATAAAATATTACATGATTTAGACACCAACCAAATGCCGAAAATCTATCGGGCTAGATATGGCTAAATACTAAATAAATTATGTAACCAATTTGGCACTAGAGGGAAGCATTAGGCACCATCTCATTAACTTTAATAATTATAATTTTAATTAATTAATTTTCCCTCTAGTGCCAAATTGGTTACATAATTTATTTAGTATTTAGTCATATCTAGCCCGAAAGATTTTCGGCATCTGGTTGGTGTCTAGCTTATAGCATATTGGGTCTAGTGATGTTGTTTATATTAAATGATTTAGTTATTTAATTGGGTTACAATATGAAAAAAATTGTTGACCTATAAATTGTCCCTGTTGTCTGTGTTTTTTCTTAATCTCAAGAATGGAGTTAGAGAGATGAAATCAGAGACCAGATATGGAAACCTTAGAAGCAAGAGGCCCTGATTAACTATATACAAACTTCTGATGCAAACTGGAAGTTACATTATTTAGATTCAAATCTTTTCCCCAGAGAGCAGTTAATAGATGACTGGCATGACTCTATTGTTAAAGGAAAAGTATGATGTACAGGGGAAAGACACTTTAGTACTAATTTGAGATGGAGAACATATATTTTAAATTAAATAAATTAAAAATATGATTAAAATTGTAGCTCAGTTTTGGGAATAAAGTTATATGCTGATGATTTGATTTCTTTTGAAATCAGAAGTTTATTTATTTGATAATAGTATGTTAGAACTTTGAAAATCTCTCTGATAGATTAATTTTTTAAATTACTTTATAAAATGATTTATCATCATAAAAAGTTTTCATTTCTTTTGAATTGAATTTAATATATTTTTATTATTTACTTTTATTAAACCTTTAAAAATTAAGTTTGAACCTTAACACAATTTAAGTGTCTTTAAAGTACTTAAAAGCATTCTGTAATAAAATCATTTAATTTCAATTTTTAATAAGAATAAAGCAAAATGTATATTGACAATAAAGTTGTTTACTTGCAAAGTATTTAATTAAGATCAAGTACTTTCGACATTATAAAATGTCATCTTCAGGTTGAGCATATACCATTCAAATTACAATTTTTTTAAAAATTGTTTTTATAATTCTTAAAAAATTAATGTAGTAAACAACTTTAATGCCAATAGACAGTTTGCTTTACTCTTATTCTAAATTTTGGTGTGGTAAACAGCATATTTATATCCAAGTTTTAATTATTGTTATTAAAAATATCTTGGAAAAATTTTAAATTTAGTTTCTTAAATAAGATTGACAAACAAATCTTATTTAGAAAGAAAAATTTAGTTTTTTGAATAAGTCTTTAAAAAGTAGATAAGATAATGCAAGAATTTGTATTAAAAATTTCTTAAATATTTAAGAAAGATGTGCAAGAATTAGAAAATAAATATAAAATTCCCCAATATTTACAAATATTATTCTTGCTTGTTAGTGTGATCTGTAATGGATGTCTGAAAATAATCTGTACAAAATATCTCAGGCTCTAGCTAACAGCCAATACTGCAGAACACTCCAAAATCTTTCACTTCATTCAATTTTCTGTTTTTTTTTTTTTTTTTTTGAAAATAGCAATGAAAAAAGATGCTTTATGCTAAGAGTTTACAACTTTTACACATTTTTTCTCCCTAATGTTTTATTTAAACCATTTTGCAATTGAAGGAATTTCAAAACAGACTGTATATTGCATTCTCCAATGTTTCGAGAGTGGATTACCACCACAGAGATGACTTTTGCTTTTCTATCAAAACCCTTTCAAGTTGAAAGGATTGAAAATGACTTTTGAAGACAGTGAGAAGGCTTTGATTTAATCTGTGGTTCTAAACTGAAAATTTCAGAAAGTTAGCATTGTGAAGCTGTGGTCCATATTGACCATATTAAACAATATCTCACCCACATAATATATCCTGACAGACCCAGACAACTGCAAAGATGTGAGGACAAGAAAGATCAGGAAGGTGATGACAAAGACCAACCAGACATTCCATACCTCCCCTCATCCATTGTAGAACTAAGAATTCACCAATTTGGAACAGTGACAAACATCATCAAGATCACCCTAATAATCAAGAAAAATTTGCTCATAATTATAATCTCTGCAGCAGGCAGCTCGATTTTCCAGTCTGCACTATGGAAAATAATTTCCAGGGGGTCAAGTGACAATTGCCTGCCAGGTATTATATGTAAATATATTTAGTTATATGAGGTGCAGTCAAAAGTTCCAGGACTGGTCCAGTAAAATTTGTCTGATGTACAGTACATGTTAATTTATTAAGAGTTGTTGCCTTCAAAATAAGTTCCTTCTGCAGCTATACATAGATTCCAGCACTTCTCCCTGTTTACAAATCATTCCTGAAACTTTTTTTTGTGATGTTGTTAAGCACTTGCTGCAATTCTGTTTGAATGTCATCAATGTTCTCAATTGCTGTTCTTTCGGCACTTCTTTCAGCCATAGAAATAGTAAAAAGTCACACGGTGCCTTGTCTGGTGAGTAAAGAGAGTGAGGCCACTTTCAATTTTGGCAAGAAACTATTTTATAGAGATAGCTGTGTGTTCAGACTGTCATCATGATGCAACCAACAATTTTGAGCTTTCCAAAGATCTGGTCTTTTTTGTATGACATTTTCACGCAGGCACCTCAAAACATTCATAAATAACTTTTGATTCACATTTTGATCTTGTGAAACAAATCCCAGGTAAGAAGAACTAGCCTGGAATAGGATTTAAATCTGCAACCTCCACTCACTGTGTGGTGTGCTGCCAGTTAGGCCACTTGGACTTCCAAGCAATTTTTCACTTCACGATTACTCACAGTGCTGGCTGGGGACAACACTCATGCCCACAGCCTATGTTTATGACACTCAGCTGGCTGGCTATTGCTTTACATATATGTATATATATACCGTATTTTACGGACTATAAGACGCACTTTTTTCTTCGAAAAATTGCTTCCAAAATTCAGGTGCGTCTTATAGTCCGTAGCGTCTTATAGGTATTTTTTTTTTTTAAATTGCTTAAAAATTAAGGCGTGTCTTATAGTCTCTAGTGTCTTATAGTCCGTAAAATACGGTATATAATAATTTTGGTATTACAGTTGAGTCTGCATAAGTCGTCATAGGTATAACTAGACACCGTCAGTAAAGTACAGTCATCCCTCAGTTGTGGTTAATAGAGACCAGAACTGGCCATGATGAGTGAAAAACTGCAAAGTAGTGTCACCCTCTCATTTTTAACGCGATCATCGTGCGCAGCTTCGGATAGAGCTGGATCATCGCAGACAGCTTCGGATAGAGCTGGGGTAGCTGCAGGAGGTGGCGTAGAGGCAGCAGAAGGAGTTTCTGCAAAATGTTTTCGGCGCACAAGGAACATCGTGATGAGGAGTTGTGACCGTTGTTTTTTCTTCTGAGCAAAGATGCCCTTGTACAACGCCATTACACCGTCAATATGGTTACTGAATTCTACGGCTCTGACCATGTTGTCGTCTATTTCTTGGGCCCTTTGTTGCAGAGTCCGTGCTATGTTGCAGAGTTCTTGCAGGTTTTCCAAGGTAAGGCCATGTTCTTCAGCTTTGTTGTTGTCACCATCGTCAGATACCTCTTCTTCTTCCTCACTCGCCGATCTTGTCATTTCGACGAGTTCCTTGTCGGTTAAGGGATTCGAGTGGCACTCGATCAGTGTGTTCACTTCTTCCGTCATCACGTCGGAGAACCCTTCATTGGCTACCAACTGAGCCAGCCTCACAGCCTTATCTACAGCAGAGTGGTGAACTTTGTCAGGCGTAAATCCCTCGTAGTCATGGGTGACATTTTTGGCCACAATTTCCTCCAACTTGCAATCAGTGTCTGCTCTTTCATCTCATTAAGAGCATTCTGAATGTTGACCAGGCACATTGCAATGTTGTATCTTCGCCAATAGTTCTTCAGGCTGAAGACCACGTTGTCTTCGTCGATGGAGAAGATGAGGCCATCCATCGTGGACCTCGTGTAGAGGGCCTTGAAGGCCCGAATGACCTCCTGATCCATGGGTTGTATAAGGAAAGTGGTGTTGGGGGCAGGAACTCCACTTGGACCCCCTCATAATGGAGACTGGTTGCATGTCCTCCTGCACAGTCCATGAAGAGGACGACCTTAAAAGGAAGCCCTTTTCAGCGAGGTACAACTTCCCTGCAGGATAAAACAGTTTACAAACCAGTCGAGTGTGAGGGCTTTTGTTATCCATGCCTTTTTGTTGTGCATCCAGTAGACGGGCAGCAAGGCTTTGTTTTTGTTTTTCAAAGCCCGAGGATTCAAGGACTTGTAAATTAAGCCAGGCTTGAGCACGAAGCCCACAGCATTCCCACACATGAGGAGAGTCACTCGATCTTTGTGGGCCTTGAACCCTGGATTCTTCAATTTGTCCTTGTAAAGGAATGTCTGGGATGGCATCCTCTTCCAGAAGAGGCCAGTCTCATCCATGTTAAAGACCTGCTCCGGGAGATAACCACCCTCATCAATTATCTTTGGAAACTCTTCCTCGACGTAACGAAGAGCTGCCTCTTGGTCTGCCGAGGAGGCCTCCCCATACAAAGGAACGCTGCGAAGGCCAAATCTCCTCTTGAATTTCTCGAACCAGCCCTTGCTGGCAACAAAATCATGTTTTTCTCATGGGGCAGGATCACTTGAGGCACTGGTACTAGGATGAGATTCATTTTCTTCATTGTCATCACCTTTGTCGTCTTCATTCAACTCTCCTTCGGAAACAAGTCTATCATACAGGACTTTGGCTTTAGTGCAAATCATATTGGTATCAAGACTAACCTTCTTTTCCCGACAGTCCGATATCCACACTAAGGCATTCTCCATTTTCACAATTCGCTTATTACAAGAAGTCAAAACTCGCTTAGTGTCTTTGGAGAACAATATCGAGGCAGTTTTACGGATATTCACTTCATCCTTTTTTATGTAGCAAACTGTCGATTTGTTCAATCCGTAATGGCAGGCAACAGACGCATAGCTATGGCCTGCCTTAAGCATGTCCAATAAATTAACTTTCTTGTTCAATGTCATCATTTTTCTCTTCTTCTTGGGTTCACTAGAGGATTTAGAGGGTGGAGGATGTTTAGGAGCCATTTTCAAGGGCGTCACAAGCACTATATTGAACAAAAATACACAAGAGAACAACAAAAATTAGCACACCTTGAGACTAAGCATCACTCAAACATTGATTTGAATGAGCGCTGTCATCTTCACTAGGTATGAGAGCAAAGGTGGAAGAAAAGTCTAGGCCAATCAGCTTGCGAGATTCCCGAGTCGGGCGGGATATCAAATGGCGGGATGTTAGTCAGCCAATCAGAGACGTGGATTTTGAATTGTATGAGCACTCCCTGCCTTCTGCTAGCATGTGAGCAACTTTCGTGTCATAATTCCTCAATTTTGAGTTTTTAATGAATATTTTTGAACAATCCGCAATAGATTAAACGCGAAGTAGTGAGGGATTACTGTAGTCAGTTTCTGTGGTCCCAGCTGACTTACATAGGCATTAATGTTAAACCATTACATCACCAACTGCCGTAAATAATCGGGCTATAAACCATTAAAGATTATAAATAAATTTGGCACTTGAGGTAGGCATTAGGCGCCATCTCTTATTAAAATTAATAATTATAATAATTTAAATAAATTTAGATTAAACTGGAAGAAAAGAATTGGCCCGAAGCGGGACTCGAACCTGCAACTCCCGCTTACCGTGCGGTCATGTTGCCAGTTACGCTACCCGGACCTTTGGTCCGATCTCCTCTTCCGGCATATATAAGCCAAAGCCATAACCATTGGCCATGGGCACGGAGTTGTCCCCAGTTGCACCGTAATAGCCATCAATGGTTATGGCTTTGGCTTATATATGCTGTAAGAGGAGATCAGACCGAAGGTCCGGGTAGCGTAACTGGCAACGTGACCGCACGGTAAGCGGGAGTTGTGGGTTCGAGTCCCACTTCGGGCCGATTCTTTTCTTCCAGTTTAATCTAAATTTATTTAAATTATTATAATTATTAATTTTAATAAGAGATGGTACCTAACGCCTACCTCAAGTGCCAAATTTATTTATAATCTTTAATCGTTTATAGCCCAATTATTTACGGCAGTTGGTGATGTAATGGATTAATATTATCGGGTTTAATGAGTGTTTAGTTGTATTAATGTTAAAAAACTCTGGTTTACTTGAACCGTTTAACTCATCACCCCTGGATAAATCGATATATTTTTCTGTCCCACACTCATTTAGACATCTGATAAGTCAACTCCACTCCTGAAAAAAATGAGTTCACATTGAACAGCAAGCTGTGTGGTGTAAACTCATTTTTTCAGGAGGGAAGTTGACTTATTTATTAATATATACATATTAATAAAGATATCTTAACATTTTATGTATTTTTATATATAAAATAGTAATAGATAAACAAAAAGAAAATATGTAATCTATATCAATGTCACAGCAGAATCCAATCTTGCAGTTTCTCACCTTTCATTCATGTGTTATTTGTAGCACGTGTTTCACATTTCTGTTAGAAATGAGTATCCAAAAGCTAACAATGCCTTTGCTGAAGGAAAAATACAAACTTGTATCTGAATTTGAATGTAATAAAAGTTTGCAAGCCAAATTTTCAAAATGAGAAATCCTTCCAAAAACAACATTGGTGAAACTCTGAAGAAAAAAAGATGAAATTAAGACTTTTTCTTGGGTCTTTGTCGCCACTGTCTAAAAACGTCAAAGAAAGTTGCTGGACAAAGATGTCGAAGATGTATTGGTATGTTGGCTAAAGCAAATTCATTCATCAAATCTTCCTGTTTCAGGATGATACCGAAACAAAAAGTAATGGAAATCACTGGAGTATTTGGAGTAGAAACCAACTTTAGAGCCAGTGATAGATGGTCAGAGATACATTGCATGTACTGTACTCCATAAAGCACTACTGTATTTTCCTAATTGTAGTTTTGTAGTTTTTTCCAACTTCATTTTAGTCATCATATTGGATAACTCAACACATTTCCACTTTCCCTTAGGGTATCAATTTATGTGGACTCAACAGTATTAAAAATTATAATTATTAATTTAGATAAGAGAGGGCATCCAACATCTACCTCTATTACCAAATTATTTAATATTTAATTATTATTAATAGAAAAATAATAGCCCATTTAATTACAGCAATTATTTTGTTTAGTACCAATACATCAGGCTTTGGAATGTTTATTATATAGAAACTAGAATTAATATTTGTTTTTACATTCCTCAAAATTATCCATGTGCTAACTTTACACCCTTTTTGCATTCAAATTTTTGTAATATGATTTACAAAAATGACTTGGAAGAAGGTTTCAAGACAAACATTTGCAGTTTGTGGAGTTTCTATTAGAATTTCCGGTTTTCCCTCAAAGCAGTCAAAATTGTACAAGCTTGTCAAAGACTTTGAATTACAATCTATACTCCCAAACTTATTTCTCTTGCTGCACATTTACCTTAAGTCCTTCAGGTAATGTTAGTGGGGAGAAGTTGGTAGCACAAAATTTTGTGCCACACAATGGACAAACTCACTTAAATTAACTTGAATATGTTTATTGAGGTGGATATTACCAAAAAGGTCTTGATGAAATAATAAAAAAATCTATCCGTAGAAAAGCTTCAAAAATGCATTTCCTGATCTGATTCTGACCTGTTTACGCATTGTTGTATTGTAAATGTGTAATTTGCAATTACACCACTTAAAATTTAGTTATGGGTAGTTATTAAATAGAAAGGGAAGGGGCCCAAGACATTAAACCTTGCCATGTGTGGCAAATATGCAACACACCCAGCAATTAACCCAGGCAGTATATTGCAGAAATACAACACACATCATACATTGAAATCTGTGCTGTGTTTCTTCAGAGCAACAGGCTATCCATATAAACTTAATGGAAATACAGTAGTGTGTCGTTTATCCGAATCAATTGGGGACTGGGGTTGTTCAGATAACTGATTTTTTCGGATAATCAATTATGTACGAAAAATGTATTAACTTATCCAATGTTGAAATTTTTCTCCATTGCGTGTTGAATTTTCGTCGATTTTAAGCCTAACGAAAATTTTTATAATAATAATCGAGGCTATTGTATCGTTAAAAATTATTTCTTTATTTTGTACAAACAAAATAAATATATTGAAAAATATAAAAACAAAAAAATTATACTTTAGAAATTAATCTAGTATCAAAAACGTTCGATTTGGCAAGACACAGTCCAATTGGAAAGCTTTCAGATAATTGGCTTTCGGATAAACGACGCTCTACTGTAGTTAGAGCATGGCCTGTGGGAATGGAAATTGCACTTGGCTCAGTACATTGTTTTTTGATAGAATGCTAATAGAAATTTAATTTTTTTCCCTATAAAATATAAAAAATATGTAAAGTTTATTATTTTTCTAATGTTTTTCTTGCGCAATAAAAGTGAATAAGTACAATATCATGAAAATATAAAACAAAACAAAACAACAAAAAAAAATATTTGAGAAACAATCTTCATTTTCTGTTAATGAACAAAAATAGTAAGTGTTTTATTTTAGTGATTATTCTATTTTTCTTAGATTTGAATTAATCCATTATGCAACCCAGAACTTATGCATTTATATAGTAGAAGTTCAACAGAACTTCTACTATACTTGATGAACATACAAGAGGGATATAACATGATCAGGAGAAATAATTCAGGCCACATGTTGCAATTCCGCAACATGCCTAAAAATTGAGAAAAAAATGTTTTTCTCAACAATGAAGACAAAATTATATTAAAAAAACCACAATTTTTTGCTATTTTGTCCATAAAAAAGTGTGAGATCCATTGTGATATTTTATGCTCCTCTATAGGGACACTTAATGTGTTAAAATATCTCTGGATGTCTGAAAAAAGTGAATGGTTAGCTAATAAATATGGCAGAAAAGATTTCTCCTTACCACTGACAAGAAGTTATATTTTGACTTAACATAATACAGTCCTTTTATTAAAAAAATTCAAGTCACCATTTTATGTATATAAATTTTTTTTCTTGCATAGGCACAATGCAGTGACAGTTGATTTAAAACACTGGGCAAATTTTCATCCTTTATTCAGTTGGAACGCTTTTTACATTGCGCATTTCGAGCCGATGCTCCTCTTCAGCCAACTTTTATCTTTTCTTGGTATCCGTTATCTTGATGTTGAACCATGTTCTTCTCTCCAATGATGATATTTGCTGTTTCTATATTAATAATTTAATTTCATCTTGAGAAAACCAAGAAAAGATAAAAGTTGGCTGAAGAGGGGCATCGGCCTGAAACGCACAATGTAAAAAGCGTTCCAACCGAATAAAGGATAAAAATTTGCCCAGTGTTTTAAATCAACTGTCACTGCATTGTGTCTACGCAAAAAAGAAAACATTAAACACGGTTTCCTCAAGATGAAATTAAATTATTAATATAGAAACGGCAAATATCATTGGAGAGAAAAACATGGTTCAACATCAAGATAACGGATACCAAGAAAAGATAAAAGTTGGCTGAAAAGGGGCATCGGCCCGAAACGCGCAATGTAAAAAGCGTTCCAACCGAATAAAGGATGAAAGTTTGCCCAGTGTTTTAAATCAACTGTCACTGCATTGTGTCTATGCAAGAGGAGAGAGTATGGGAGATCGGATAAGGTTGGTTGTGCTTGTCTGGGCTCCAGCTTTGGTTTACGTTTTTGGCGGTTCCTTTGGTTATAGGCACAAATGCGATACATCGTTGGAAAGCACTTCGTCAGGGGGTTCGTATAGTATATTTGTAACGATAGGTTAAGCAGGGGGAAGTTATAAGGGGTTAATTAAATTTAAGGTTTTTTTTATTATCTATTATTATTATTATTTATTTATTTATTTATTTTTTCTTATTTATTTATTTATTTATTTATTCTTTGACTGGTTCTACCGGGAATTAAATAATCGTAAGAGGGGCGGACATAGGGGGATTGGTAGAAGGTACTGTACTAGTGGGAAGGTGGATGTAAAGTTGGGTGAAGGTAGGTCTTATATTAACTGTTACAGGGTAGTTAAAACTTTGCTTCATTATGTCCATGGGAAAAAATTTCAATTTTTCAATCGCCAACGGCTTTTCCAACGGCCTTTCCCGCTGTTTAATACTGTTCTAACGTCTTTCTCAACGGCCGTAACGGTCTTTTTAACAACTGGTCGGGTTATTTATTTATTTATTTTTTCTCGTAATTTTAGTTTTAGTTTTTTTCCCTGGGTTTACTGGAGGGGTTCTGTTACATACTGGGTTAGAGGAGGTTGGCATGCCCCGCTCCTTCTCTCCCTTCACCGAGTAAACCTTGCCCACCTTTCTTTAACTAATTTTTGGACTTTTTCATTGCTTCCAACATGTCTAAGAACACAATCGAGGACTTCATAGCAAGCTCAAACAAGGTGCTAAATGAGCTTAAAGGGTACTGTGCCAATAAACATAATAATAAATTAGGTTCTAAAGAATCAACGCGTGTGATAACTGAACATTTTACGAAAGTTATTAAAATGGCCGTGACTTTCTTTAAGGCTAACTGCTTCCCAGAATCCCTGGGACAAAAGCTGGCCACACTAATTTCTAAAGAAAAGGACCTCATACAATTAGTGACATCTCAACAAGAGAAGTCTTTGGCTGCAATCTATGAATTTAAAGCTGATTTTGACAAAATAAGTAAAACTAATGCTGATAATGACCACATACAATTACTGGTCACTCAACAAGAGAAAACCCTGACTGAAATCACCGCTTTGAAAGCTGATGTCGACAAAATAAGTAAAACAAATACTGACAATGATCATATACAACTACTGGTCACACAACAAGAGAAGATCTTGACTGAAATCACTGACCTGAAAGCTGAGGTCGATAAAATAAATAAAATTAATGTAGATAATGAACACATACAATTACTGGTCACTCAACAAGAGAAGACCTTGACTGAAGTCACTGATTTGAAGGCTGATGTCCACAACATAAGTAAAAAGAATACTGACAATGATCATACACAACTATTGGTCACCCAACAGGAGAAGTTCTTGGCTGCAGTCTCAGAAGATATAAATAAGGTTATTGAGGCCACTAAGAGATTGGAAATAGAGTTTTCTGGTGTAAGAGAAATAGGTAGGGCATCTGAAAATATGGCAAGCGGTAGTGAAAACAGAACATTATACAGTGACATCCTCAAGGGGGGCGCTAAGCCTAAACCTAAAAACACGAATTTTCCGAACACCATACTGGTCTACCCAACTGATAGTAAAGCGAACTCTGAGGACACCAAAAGACTATTAAAAGAAAAGATCAATCCAATACAAATCAAGGTTGGCATCAGAGGCTTTCGTAGGATAGAAGGGAAAGGAATTGCTATAGATGTTGGTACTAAAAATGAACTCCAGATTCTCGAAAGGGAAATTAAGGAAAGGGCCCCCAATCTTAAAATAAGGGTTCCGAACAAAAGGAAACCAAAGGTTCTTATTAGGCAAATACCAAGGCACCTTGAAAAAGAGGAGGTTGTTGACTGCATCTTCCAACAAAATGAGACTATTCATGCTAACTTTGAAAGGGAAAAATTTGATGAGGGGTTTGAATTGAGATATGCCTTTGGAGGAGATAGCAAAAACAATGTGGTGAACTGGGTGGCTGACGTTACTCCATATGTGCTGAAAATCCTTACCACAGTACGGAAATTAAATATTGAATGGGCTCGTTGTTGGACAACGGAACACTTCTCTATACTGCAGTGTTTCAAATGCTGCAGATTTGGGCACCAAAGCAAAAACTGTGAAGAAAAAGAAGAAATCTGCAGCCAATGTGCTGGCAATCATAAATATAGAGACTGCCCGCAAAAGAATAAGAGCCCTATTTGCCATAATTGCCACCTTCAGGGAGATAAAGACCAGAAACATAATGCATTTGACAGGGTTTGCCCAGTTTACAAACGTATAAGGAACTTAATAATGACCAGGACCAATTATGGGGACTGACTATAATAGACTAAATTTTCTGCAAATAAACCTACAGAGGTCTATCGGCACAATTTCTTCATTGGGCAAGGACTTATCTAACTTTGATATTGTACTGTTGCAAGAACCTTATAGCATTAGCAACAGGGTGGCTTGCCTTCCACACAGGCATCTTGTAGTACAGGACAATACTCATACCCCATGGGCTGCCATTGTTGTGCCCAATAACAATGTGGCCATACTCCATCATAAGAAGTATACAACAGACAAAATAGTCTGCATCGAAACCACACTTGGGGACCTCAGTCTGATTATTATCAACGTTTATGCTCCAGGCAAGGAAGACATAACTAATGAACTGGACCAAATACAGGATATCATAAATCACTTCAAGGATAGCCAATATGTGATTGCTGGTGATCTAAATGCCCACTCGCCTACTTGGGGGGGCAAGAAATTGGACCCCAGGGGGAGGCTATCGAGGAGTTCCTGGCTGTGAATGGTTTGGTTGTTATTAACCCCTTTCTGTCCGCAATCGAACTCAGTTCGATCGGTTTACATAGCGTTACACAGAAAATGGTGTTTTAGACCCTCGGAGAAAAAAAATCGGCGAAAAAAAAATGTTTTTTTGGACTTTCGGATGTATTTTCAGTCCCCAAATTTTTTGAAAAATTTTTTCCCGCGCGAAAAAATTTTATTGCGATTTTAATTAACCCTTAATGACGGGCAATTAACGCTTAATTGTTTTTTTATGGGATTTTTTTATAGAACTTTATTTATCCTTCTAAACTTCTAGCGCACCGATTTTACTTCGGTAAAGTTATTTAAAGCTATTTTCTGATGTAAAAAACAACATCCAATAGTTTTTTAATTTTTTTAATTAATAGATTTTTTTATAATTACGTTTAATTAAGTCGGGGGGGTCGGAAATTTCAATAAAAATCGTAATTAAAAAAAAAAGTTTTGAAATATCCAGCCATCTAGTATTCACCCTACTTTTTACCCTTCTCCTCCCGAGAGTTTCATGAGAATGTCCCGCGAAACACGACACCAGCTGTTCTCAAGGTCATCCAGCTGTGTAAACAATGACTCATCAGTGTCAAGTTTCGCGCTAAGGCGAGAAAAAGGAAATTGTACTTTGAAGTGTTTTCTTCAAAATTAACACATTTCTTTCGTTTTTTTTTTAGTTTTGACTATTTTTAATTATAATTTAATTATTAATTATGATTTTTTTTAAAATTCGCGCAGACAAGAAGGGGGTTAATGACCCTAATTCCCCTCCTACGTACGAAGGTCCCAGGGGGCATTCCTGGATAGACATAACCTGTGTCTCTACTGGTATAATTAACAAGTTGCACAACTGGAAGGTCTGCACTAAAGACAGTCTATCGGACCACAGTTACATTAACTTCCATATTGGCTGTACAGATGACTATAGCACAATAAACAACATCAAATTCTACAGAACGAACAATGTGGATTGGGACTTTTTCTTCGAATGCCTAGATGATCGGATAGATCTGTCTCCCTCAATTAATAATAGGAGTGAGGCTGTGGACTACATTGACACCCAGATCCTAATGATCTCGCAAGTCTGTGATGAGTGCTTCCCTACTGATAGACCAAGGAAACAAGGGGTACCTTGGTGGAACAAAAATCTGGATAACATGAGGAAAATAAACAACCAAAACAGGAAGGCTTACCAACGCTGCAAGAACAATGACAGGGATTCTCTAAAGTTACGGTATCAGAACTATCAGGCCATCTATAAGGAGGCTATAAAGGACGCTAAGGTTAAATCATGGAAGGAATACTGCTCCTCCGCTTCTACAGACCCATGGGGTTTTGTTTACAAATGCTGCGCATCTAAACTTAAGACTCCCTCCTGCCTCACTAGTATCTGCTCGTCTGATGGTGGTGTGAAAAATATGGAGGACACGATCAATCTTATAATGGGGACCCTATGCCCGGACGATAACGAATCGGACGATGATTCTTTCCAGCACTCCATTAGGGAGCAGACTAGTGCTCCATTGCATTATAACAGCCCGCATTCTTTTACCGTTATGGAAATTGAGGCAGCTGTCAATAGGCTGGCAACACGTAAGGCTCCGGGTCTGGATGGGATAACTGCGGTCATTGTTCGGAAAATTTGGGAAAACCGTCCGAATCTCCTACTAACACTATACAACTTCTGCCTAAAGTTCTGTATATTTCCTGCCGATTGGAAAAAAGCGAGGATGGTACTTATTCCCAAGACCAAAGATGCCCATATCACTTCTCCGGGAGATTACCGGAATATCTCCCTACTTCCCATTTTGGGTAAAACATTAGAAAGGCTAATAATGAATAGAATGGTTTGGCATTTGGAGAAGGAAGAATACTTAAACGTACAGCAATTTGGATTTAGGTCTGGGACATGTACAACGGATGCCATTTTCTCACTGGTTAATAAAATTAAAGCCCTGCAAAACACCCACCCATACATTATGGGGCTCAGTCTGGATATAGCAGGCGCATTTAACTCGGCCTGGTGGCCTATGATATTGATGTGTCTTAAAAAGAGCCAGTGTCCAAATTATATATTCAACATGATAAGGAACTACTTGCATGATCGTACCGTCACACTACAAGTGGGCTCACGTTCCCATACTCGGCATATCACACGTGGGTGCCCGCAGGGCTCCGTGCTGGGCCCGCTATTGTGGAACTTGTTGTTCAATGGCTTTGTAAATGAAAATTTTGGAGGTGTCTGGACAGGGGCCTATGCCGACGACGCGATGATACTGGTAACAGCACATTCAAGGGCCGAACTTGAACACAAGGCCAACAGAATTCTGGAGAAGGTCCTCAATTGGGGAAGGAGGAACAAGCTTGAGTTTAATCCAAGCAAGACAAAAGGGATAATTTTTACCAGACCAAGGGCACGACATCTATACAAAAGGGTACCGACCATTAAAATGGGCGGCACCAGTGTTAAGGTAGTACCAACATTAAAATACTTGGGAATCTCGCTACACCACAAGCTTAGTTGGCTTCCTCATGTCAAGAACATTTGTAATAAAACTAATCTGCTATTCAATAAAATGACAAAGGTAGCGAAAACGAAATGGGGGCTCTCTCCCCAAATTATGAGTGTGATCTATGATTCTGTGTTCCTTCCTATGATCTCATACGCAGCCCCGGTCTGGGTCGAGGGCCAGAACCAGGTACATATTCATCGGAAGCTACAGAGCGCCCAGCGGAGAGCACTCCTTAGGATTTGTAGGGCGTACTCGACAACCTCCACGGCAGCCCTGCAGGTCATCGCAGGCAAACTGCCAATTGCACAGGAACTCGAGATGGTTTCGCAACGATGGAAAATGAGACATGGCTTGGATGTCCTCATAAACAATGAGAACTATAACAATATAGAGCAAACTCTACACTGCAAGTATAGTGAAGCACCAGAGAACTGGCCCTTTATTGCCAGTCACCCCTGGGCAGACCAAACTCTGGCCATTTTCTCGGATGGATCGAAGGATGGAGAGCAGGTAGGCAGCGCCTTCGTTGTCTATCAGGATAATAATGAAGTTCACCACTCCTCATATAAGTTGGGAAGATTCTGTTCCGTGTTCCAAGCAGAACTTTGGGGTATCCTCTCAGCCGTAAGATGGTGCAATGATAACTTTGGTGGTATGAAAATTAATCTCTTTACTGACTCCAATTCCTCTGCGCAATCCATATGTAACTACAATTGGCGCCACCCAATTGTAAATCAAATCCTCAAAGAAATATCAAAGAATGTCAACAGTTTTGCAATCGTTTGGGTAAGAGGACACATTGGAGTCTGCGGGAATGAGCGAGCAGACGAGCTGGCTCGGTGTGCTTCAAATATGAATTGTAATCCAAGCTACACTGCAATCCCTCAAAGCTTCATAATTAGTCGACTCAAAGAAAGTGCGCTTATCAAGTGGCAGCAGATCTGGGACACTCAGAATAAAATAACAAGAAACTTCTTTCCCAAAGTTTCTACTACTGCTGGACATCTCATCCAACATAATGTCACCCAGTTCTACACAGCGCATGGAAGGTTCCAGAACTACCTTTACAGATTTAACAAGTCTTCAAACCAGAACTGCTTTTTGTGCGATGTCCCTGATGGTGTGGAGCACTACCTATTTTGGTGCCCCATGCTCGAGGACATGCGTCATCACATTATTACCATGTTGCCTGCTCATACCAACTGGCCATGCAATTTAAATGTACTTATCAACGATAAAAACATAAATCAAGCTTTTAACAAACTTGTTAATATGTATTTTAAAAGAACGATGGTCAGATAGGAATATAATGGATAGTGTTGTTTTGTTACTGTAATCTCCAAGCGAATTACTCTGTTCTGATGCTATATTCTTAATGTGAGCAACTTTGTTGTTAAATATTATATTGGCTGTGTTTATTTATATACTTTGGTCGGACAAGCATATGCTCTCAAATATTAAACTGTATTATATTCAAAAGCGAATAACTTTGTTGATTTTATTTCTAAAGTGTATATATTTTAAACCTTATTCCGTAATCTATGGGATTGTGGCCGCCAGCGCCAGAGATCCCGAACACTGCCTGGCAACACTTGCCAACGAGATGTTGGCTGGCAACTTGTAAGAAAAAGAGGCGCGAAAGTTTGCGGGGTTTTTGTCTGGATGTTGGCCGAGGATGTCGATGACAGTTCTCACGTTTTTAATAAAGTTTTTTTGTTACTGTTCGTGTTTGTCTGCTTAATTCTAAAGATCAGTAGGATCGGATGACAAAGTGGTGAACCCGAACGTGATGCGATTAGCGAACTACCTGGACTTTCGACTGAATTGGATAGTGAACAACTCTGTGTCTTTGAAGGAATATTTTTAACAGGACATGCAGGTATGATCAGTTTCTGAATCGTAAATTCAATAAGACGACTAAGAGTGCGTGACTCAGGCTAAGCCTAATCAAAGACTATCCTGCTTTCCTTCTACACGCATAGTTAGGCGCCCGAAATGGCGGAACAGAACGAGTTGGAAATCGGACGTGTACAGGCAAAAATGCCTATCTTCACTAAAACCAACATCAAATTATTTTTTGTGCAGCTAGACGCAGCTTTTGCCATTAATCGGATTACAAGTGAGAACACTAAGTACAACTATTTAATCAATTCCCTGGACGCGGAGATTCTATCTAACGTCAGTGACTTAGTATTTGACTGTCCAGCCGAGGCTCCGTTTACTAAACTCAAAGATCGACTCCTCGAAATTTTTCAGAACTCCGCTGCTAAAGAGGCTAAAATTCTGCTTGAAGATCTGGCGTTAGGGGATCAGAAACCCAGCGTTTTACTCCGTAAAATGAGGGAGCTTTCAGCGGGCAAGATTACCGAAGAATTTCTTAGAAACTTGTGGCTCCAACGTCTCCTCAAAAATATTCAGACAGTTCTGGCTGTTAGCGGTGATGAACTAGACAAGCTAGCCATCCTTGCTGACAAGGTTGCTGAACTTACAGAACCAACCCAACTGGCCAGCATCAACTTAGAAGCCGGAAATCCCGTAATCAAAAATCTCGAAATGCAGATTTTAGAACTCGCAACGAAGGTTGCAGAACTTAATGTATCGCGTACTGCTCGTCCCCGTTATCGTAGGAGAGAGAGAAACCGACATGTTCCGAATTCGAGGTATCGCATTAGTTCGTGCCCTCGAGGAAGAAGCCTCAATCGTCAGGGATATTGTTACTACCATGATAAGTTTGGATCAGCCGCTAGGAAATGTCGTTCGCCGTGTTCCTTCGACCGAACTGCTGATCAGGGAAACGAGCGCAGTCAGCCGCAGTAACGGCCTGTGGGTCCAGCCAGGCTCCTAAATATAGCCGTCTGTTTGTGTATGACAACAAAACTGGCCTAAATTTTTTAATTGATTCTGGAGCAGATTTATCGATCATTCCCAATCGCACTAAGAATCAGCCTACAAAGGTTGAATTGTATGCTGCCAACGACTCTAAAATCTCGACGTATGGAACAAAGGTGCTAGAACTTGACCTCAACTTAAGACGTTCTTTCAGATGGGAATTTACCATAGCTGATGTGCAGAAGCCTATAATCGGTGCAGACTTTTTGGCTAACTTTGGACTCATTCTCGACATCAGAAACAGATTACTGGTTGACCCCCTGACTTCTCTTACTACACGAGGAAGATATTATACAGGACCACCTACTTCGGTCAAAACTATAATCAGCAATTCCCCAATGCAGGATATTCTCAAGGACTTTCCACATCTCACTCGTCCTCGACCGTTTTCAGATAAAGTCAGGCACAACACAGTGCATTATATCGAGACACACGGTCCACCCGTATTTGCCAAACCCCGTAGATTGCATCCGGCTCAGCTGCAAGTAGCAAAGCAAGAATTCCAGCACATGATGGAGTTAGGTATATGCAGACCATCAAAGTCCAACTGGGCTTCTCCCCTCCATATGGTGCCGAAGGGTCGTAACGATTGGAGACCTACTGGAGACTATCGTGCCCTGAATAGGATAACTGTTCCCGATCACTATCCAGTGCCACACATCCACGATTTTGGTCAAAGTCTACACGGAGCCCGAATATTTTCCAAGATCGATTTGGTTAGAGCCTTCCATCATATACCAGTTAACCCAGATGATGTGCCAAAGACAGCCATTACAACGCCATTTGGGCTATTTGAATTCGTTTTCCTTCCTTTTAGTCCCTGCAACGCAGCCCAATCATTCCAACAATTCATGCACGAAGTTTTGAAAGGCTTAAACTTTTGTTTTTCATACCTAGATGACATCCTCATTGCTAGCACTTCGTGGGAGGAACATAAGATGCACATGCGGCAAGTGTTTCAACGCCTTGACAAGTACGGTCTGCAAATCAATGCATCCAAGTGTACTTTTGCTGCTCCACATGTATCATTCTTAGGATACACGGTGTCTCCCCACGGCGTTATGCCACTTCCAGAACGTGTATCTGCCATAACTCAACAGAAGCGACCACAGACCCTCAAACAACTGAGAAGGTTCTTAGGCATCTTGAACTTCTATCGTAGGTTCCTACCCCATGCGGCCCATCACCAAGCTCCTTTACACGACCTACTTAAAGGAGCAAAGAAAAACGACCAGCGCGAGATTAAATGGACTGACAATTCGATTCAGGCATTTGAGTCATGTAAGTCACAATTAGCAGATGCCACCTTACTGCATCATCCTTCACCAAGTGCTACCCTTGCACTTCACGTCGATGCATCCGATTCTGCTGTGGGCGCTGCCCTTCATCAAGTTACAGCACAAGGTCTCCAGCCACTGGCGTTCTTTTCCCGCAAACTGAGTAACTCTCAGCGTCAGTATTCTGCATACGACCGAGAACTTTTGGCTGTGTATTTGGCTGTGAAACATTTCCGGTTTATGCTGGAAGCACGACAGTTCACCATTTACACAGACCATAAACCATTAACGTTTGCCTTCCAGCAACGACACGATAAGTGTACACCCCGTCAGTTGAGACATCTTGATTTTATAGGACAATTCTCAACAGACATCAGACACATAAAGGGGATCGATAACGTTCCAGCTGATGCTCTTTCCCGTATTGAATCAATTAGTAGCCCATCTATAGATTATAGCAAAATTGCAAAAGACCAACAGCAAGATCCTGAGCTCCAGTCTCTCCTGACTTCAAGTGACTCATCACTTGTACTTAAGAAGTTTAAACTTCCTGATAGTGATGTCGAAATTTACTGTGATGTATCGACAGGTCGCATTCGTCCATACATTCCGCCTAGTTATCGTCGCACTGCTTTCAACACTGTCCATAACCTGTCCCATCCAGGTGTAAGGAGCTCAACAAGATTGGTAAAAGCAAAATTTGTTTGGCCATCCATCAGTAAAGACTGCCAGACATGGTCTCGCACCTGCATTTCTTGTCAACGATCGAAGATCCAGAGACATGTCGCTAGCCCTTTGGGAACCTTTCCTATTCCAGACGCTAGATTTTTAAATATTCATATTGACATTGTTGGTCCATTGCCACCTTCCAACGGCTCAACATATTGCCTCACAATCATCGATAGATTTTCTCGTTGGCCTGAAGCAATCCCGTTGCCAGATATAGCAGCTGAAACAGTAGCTTCAGCCCTGTACTCAGGCTGGATATCTCGCTTTGGAGTGCCTGCCCAAATAACATCTGACCAAGGACGGCAATTCGAATCTGGCTTATTTAAATCCCTCACTCAACTTCTTGGTACCCAAAGAGTTAGGACAACAGCATACCATCCAATTGCAAATGGCATTGTTGAACGCTTTCATCGTTCACTTAAAACTGCCATCAAGTGTCACTCTACTGAAAGATGGACGGAAGTGCTACCTACAGTCTTGTTAGGATTGCGAACTGCGCTCCGTGAAGACACCAATACTACCGCGGCTGAGATGCTCTATGGCACCAGCCTCCGACTGCCTGGAGAGTTTTTCGTCCCAGGTTCTCAGGACGTCAATCCATGTTCTTTCGTCGAAAAACTCAGGACGATGATGGCAAACTTAAAACCAGTGCCTGTGGTGCACCACTCCTACCGCAACCCATTTATCCACAAAGAACTGCAGTCATGTTCCCACGTATTTCTTCGCAATGATGCTGTACGGAAGCCCTTGCAGCCTCCATACGATGGACCCTACGAAGTCGTGTCACGTGGTAGCAAGACATTCACTCTATGCATAAAGGGAAAAGAAACTGTAGTTTCTATTGATCGACTGAAACCGGCTTTTATTCTCGCAGCGAGTGAGTCGGACCAGTTACCCCCAACGTCTCCAATGCCAAGACCAGCGCCAACTAGACGTACCACAGACAATCCAGCCCCAACGCGACAAACTACCACACGCTCTGGCCGACATGTATCCTTTCCCGCTCGTTTCGTGTCGCAGACACTGGTGGGGGAGTAGCTGTGGCCGCCAGCGCCAGAGATCCCGAACACTGCCTGGCAACACTTGCCAACGAGATGTTGGCTGGCAACTTGTAAGAAAAAGAGGCGCGAAAGTTCGCGGGTTTTTGCCTGGATGTTGGCCGAGGATGTCGGTGACAGTTCTCACCTTTTTAATAAAGTTTTTTTGTTACTGTTCGTGTTTGTCTGCTTAGTTCTAAAGATCAGTAGGATCGGATGACAAAGGATATATGGTCTGATTTGTATACTTTCAATGTCATCTCTGCAGTTGTACATGCGAGCTTTTATAGACTATTATCTTTGTGTTTATATTGTATATAGTAAAAATGTTAAAATGTAAATATTCTCTGTACCTCACCTCGGTAATGCACTGCGGTGCCGAGGCAATTTGTAATAAAGTCTTTTACAGAGTGAAGTGTCTACGCAAGAAAGAAAACATAAAACACAGTTTCCTCAAGATGAAAGTATATAAATTTTGTTTTATAAAAATCCAAGATAAAGAAGAAAAATATAAATTTCTTATGTTATGTATCACAAAATCTATATTATTTTCAACATTCCATATCAAAATTCACATGTCTTTTACATTTTAAAATGCCCTTTATTTAACCAAGTTTAATTTCTATATAATAAAGTATTGAAAGTCAGATTAAATAAGTAAAATCTTATTTTTCATATTGATAAATGTTAAAACTGATTAAAATATTGACTAATTTCTGCAATTGTAGCCACTGCATTTCAGTTATAAGTGTAGGACAATATGCTGCAGTGAAATTTGATTAGTGCACATGACATGAATGGCATTATTGATGATATTCTCTTGGTCGTAGTATCCACTTTTGTCACTCTTGTTAGTTAACTAAAAACTTGTTAGTTTTGTTGTTTTTCATTATTCTGTAAATTAATAAAATGAAAACAGAAATACTAAGAAATGGTTTCTGTCAAGAAGAAAATAATCAAAGCTTTCATTAAGTATATTTAAATAGTTATATTACTTTAAACCAGTGATGCATAGACTTTAATATGACATGGCCCCCTTTCCCATAAATGAAATGTAGCTGGGAGGATTTACTTATAAATTATATGACATGTTGTCTATTCCTTTACTAATTATGAAGAAAATATGCATGTGTATATATTATTTAAGAAAGTTCTTTACAAATTAATTACTTTCTTTAGTCATCTTTTCAAAATCTGGATTAAATTTTAGTGTTTATCCTTAATATTGTTTCCAAATGTTCATAAACATTTTTTAAGAACACAAATCTTTCATGTTTATAATAGAAAACAACTGTTCACAAATATACATAAAACCTAATATTATCAAAAATTTTGCTGCAGAATTTTTGGTATTGGCAATTAGATGTTAGAGAAAATCTCAAAATTTTATTTCTTGTATCAGATACAGCATATGTTGTGCAACATATCTAAGGTATGGTATAATAGGAAAACTAATCCTTGAATGATATGTCATTAGTATAAAATTATGGTTTCACTCCATGAATAAAGTTGATGCCAATTTATTATACTGGTAAAAGTATGTTATGAATGGAAGGTAAACTTAAAACATAGACCTCATATGATCCTTTGAAATGAAAAAATGTTCATGATTTTAACTGATCTGAAGTTATTTATTGAACAAATAATTAAACACTTTGAACAGTAAATAAAAATTTAGAAACATATGCAAAGCTTATTTTTCTAATTCCATGAAATAGGAATAGAACAATCTGCTTTCAAAATAATTCTTTTATTAATGTTACAATTTTGATTATAAAGTTCAATAATAGATTATTTATAATTTTATGAATGTTAATAATAATAAAAAAATGGTTACCTTTCACCAGTAGTAGAAATTATTGGTGGTCTTGTGGGAAGATCTTGAATTTGTGAAGAAATTTTTGTTTTAGCTGCTGCTTGCTGCTGTACTCTAACCTCAGCAGCATCAGCTAAATGCATTAAAGTTTTTCTTTCTGAACTATCTTCAAAATTTTTACAACCAACACATTTACATAAATTAGTACATAATATTTTTGCCTATAAAAAAAATCATAATTATATATTTTAATAATAATAATAATAATAATAATAAGCAAATATAATACACCAAGAGCTTGCAAAGAAACACAAATTAGTAGACATCCACGAACCATACTACAAATACATTCCGCAGACAGTATTGGAAAACAACACGCACAAAATGTACTACGACAGAGCCATAATCACAGATAAAACAATTTATCACAACAGACCAGACATCACACTCATTGACAAACACAATAAAATCACATACATTATAGACATATCCATTCCAAACACTCACAATATACAAAATGCATGCACTGAAAAAATTAGCAAGTACACAGAACTTGCCCAGGAAATAAGGCATCTGTGGAGGATGGATAGAGTGCTTATTGTACCTGTTGTTCTCTCTTCTACAGGTGTCATACCACACACAGTACACAAAAGCCTGGGCACATTACAATTGAATAGAAACACATACATCACACTACAGAAGGCCACTATATTGAATACATGTCATATTGTGAGAAAGTTCCTAAATACAGACGCACACACTGATACACTTCTTTAATTTTTGTTTCGGTTACTATGCCTTGACTTTGGTCCGGCATAGTACACAGCCACCGGTGTTAACCGAGTATATCTCACTTAACCCAACATAATAATAATAATAATAAAGACAAAATTACATCAAACAGTTAGTTAGCTTGGGGAGGCCTCTTTGGGGAGATGGAAGGATTCATTATTGCCATACAGAATCAGGTCAGAAATACAGGTATACCTTCTCTTACGTCGGTAATTGGTTTCAGGAGAGTCGAATTTACTTGTGTAGTTACGACGTAAGTCGAAACTACGACTTACGTTGTAACTAAACGCCAATAATGGAGGAAATGCCAATAATGAGCACTTAAAGACCACTAAATAAGATGACAACACAGAAACACAGATGTTTTCATGTTTTGTTCTCTAGGATTTATGATGATCATATTAACATTTACTGTAAATGTACATATTTTAATATGATTTTATGTGCTTTCAACGCTTTTCTAGTGATATTACGACTTCAATGTTTGAGGCAGACGGATTTAAAGTCGAATAAACTGACTTAAACTTTATTTTTATTTTTCCATATACTTTTTTGACAAACAATGTATAATTGGGAACGACGTAACTCGAGATATACCTGTACTAAAAACTACAGAAAACACATACTCAGAGATACAACACTCAGAAATGACACATGCAAAAATGTCACATCATGCCAGAAACTATATAATACATCACTTCCGATTGCAAGCTCTTGGCACAGACAGATTATTTACATAGATGAATAGTCAATCAAGTAGCAAATATAATACATCAAGAGCTTGCAAAGAAACACAAATTAGTAGTCATCCACAAACCATACTACATATACATTTCACAGACAGTATTGGAAAACAACACCCACAAAATTTACTACCACAGAGCCATAATCACAGATAAAACAATTTACCACAATAGACCAGACATCACACTCATTGACAAACACAATAAAATCACATACATTATAGACATATCCATTCCAAACACTCACAATGTACAAAACACATGAACTGAGAAAGTCAGCAAGTACACAGAACTGGCCCAGGAAATAAGGCATCTGTGGAGGATGGATAGGGTGCTTATTGTACCTGTCGTTCTCTCCTCTACAGGTGTCATACCACACACACTACACAAAAGCCTGGGCACATTACAATTGAATAGAAATACATACATCACACTACAGAAGGCCACTATATTGAATACATGTCATATTGTGAGGAAATTCCTGAATACTGACACACTTTTTTAATTTTTGTTTTAGTTACTATGCCTTGACTTTGGTCCAGCATAGTACACAGCCTCTGGTGTTAACTGAGTATATCTCACATAACCCAACATAATAATAATAATGATAATTTTGGTGATTTCCTGTGCTGTACTGCCCTGTTTGTTCTCACAATCAAAATAATGTCACTGGTGATAAAACCTGGTTGCATTTCTACAATTAGTTGCAATCAGCTGTCTGCTACTCACCTGTGACAAAATTGAAAACATTGTTTTGCACACACATTAACAGTCAAACACAGTGTCATATTTGAGCAAGATTTTGGACAGATGAATCAAAAACTATTCTCTACAGCAGTGATGAGCAACTTCTTGTTGTGAGCCACATGCATTTTTTCTTTGAGTTGCAGGTTTAAAGTCTGTTGAGTACCAAACATATGCCATAACCACTAGTACTGTACATTTGGTACTAAAATAATATGCAAACTAATTAATAATATAAAAGCCACTGCATGTGCATGCATGATTTCCCTGTAACTCCTGCTATTTTTGTCCAATCCTAATGAAATTTTGGCTATATTCTTTTTATGTTCTGATGGAAAGTATAGGCTATTTCATTTGTGGAAATATTAGTGTGAAAGTATTAAAGTTGTTATTTTACTTTATTAGCTATTAGCTTTAGAAAAAAGGTTTTATTGATGTCAGCTCAGTAACACTACTCACTTACTTTAAGCTGTATTTTTAAATATTTTGGCAAATGGCATAATTATAAATTTACTTTATTAAATTTTTAAAAAATAGCCTTTTTGTGTTGCTTCTACAACAAAACCTTTCTGTAGTGACCATGTGACATTCTATTATCCAATTGGAAGTAATTATCTAATGAGCTTGTTATTTAAAATATATTATCCAGCATCTATTATGTTCTGACAGACAGCATAGGGTACTAATTTATAGAAATATTAGCAACTGTTCTTGAATTTCTTGAAATCTCTTACTCTTCTCAATTACTAGAAATTGAGAAGAGGGCAATCCCAACCATGCTTGACATGGGAATTTCTGATAATATATAGTAGTTTAATTCAACCAGTGAAAAGATGAAAATAATCTGAATGTTCTTAAGTATGCATAATGGCACAAAGAAAAAAACAAGGAAAATAACATTGATGTCAAAGCCTTGGGCTGCATATTAGAACCTTGTGGATTGCTCTCATGACTGTTTTACATTGATACAGAATTTGTTAGAGCTATACTTTCAAGAAAGGAAAGTCAGTCTCAATTTGTTTTGATCTTCCTTCATATATAACAATAATACACAATATTTTAGTTATCTCTAATCTGTGATTTCAAAGTCTAAATAAACTAAAATTACAAATACTGCAGGAGAAACATCCATATAATATTATTTAAAAAAGCTAGAATTTAACATAATTCATATATTACAGCATTTCTCAACCTGTGGTCTGCAATGATGGGACAGGTAGTCAGCAGGCAATTAATTTTATTAAGGCTCAACTCCAAACAACAGGTTATTTTCTGTACTCTGAAATGGAATGGACAGTGAATATACACAACTTTTGCTTCATTCTGAAACTTGCTGGCTTCTAGGGGCAAAGTACTAATGTAAGGAACTGAGTCCAAGCGTTATTTTTATTTTATTATTATTTTTCTGTTTTATTATATTTTGTTTGGGGCTTATGTTTATTTAGGACGAAGGTTCCCCACCACTCTCTTGTTAGTAACGAAAAAAAAGAAGATAAAACAACTCACGGAGAAATAAGCGCCGTAGGAAAAATCTTGCGCACTTGCGCTGCCCAGCGGAAGTAAACGATCCGCAGAAAAAAAAATGGAGGGGGGAGTCCCCACACTCACTAGTAAAGAAATACTTGATAAACCGTCTTAACATCCCAGAAAATTATGATAAATACTTTGTAAACGGTTTATAAGCTTTGTCGGAAACTTAAAGCTGCCAGAAAAGAAAATTAATGTTAGCAACTAAGTATGTAAATAAGGGGAGTAACTCAGCTGAAGTGTGACGTCACCTCACAGTATAAAACCCGTATGTTAACTGAAGAACAGGGAGGTGAATTTCCAGAGAGGTGATTTCCAAATCGAGGCGACTTTGAGAGCGAGGTGAATTCGAAAGCGAAGTATTTTCTGATAGAAGTCCAGATTGATAATTGGACGATCCAAGGTGTTAAAGAGGAATTCGATTTGACGATATCGAAAGGATTGAGGAAATAGGTTCTTCGTATAGTGAGGTGACGGATAGACGTTTAATTAGTAAGAGATTTTGTTCATAGTTTCTAAGTATTTGATTTGTCGAAAATTTAAAGGGGAATTAATATTAAGTTAAGCTAAGTAGCTGAGTTTATTGTCGGGTTGACTTGTTGATTTTCGTTAATAAATTTTGTTTGGATTATTGACATTTGTACGTAGTACATTCTAGTTGCTAATTAAATATATTTGAACTTTTTGATTTGACTTGATATTTATCATTATTATTACTAAATTTTCGGTGCACACTTAAAAGCCCAGGCCTGGCAAACTAATCTCGAATCCGCGTAAAGTACCTGTTAGGTTAATGGAAGTTTTACCGACCGCAATTAGTGTCGGTTTCCTAAGATACTAAAAATAGTACTTTACACTAATAAAGTTATTCAATTAAGGCACAAAATTTATGGTTTGTAAATGAATGTAATTCTGATTTTGCATCATTCCTTGTTGAAGAAACATGGTTATTAGCACTATCCTATCTTTCAGACATTTTTTCTAAATTAAATGAACTAAATCTCTCCCTTCAGGAAAATTCTTTAACTCTTCTCGCTGCCTATGACAAAATAAAGGCATCCAAGAAAAAACTGGTGTTATGAATTAGTATGTAAAATACAATTTGCACCTTTTCCAACATTAAAACCCTTTTTAGTGGAAAATGATATTTCCATTGACGATGAGTTTCTTGAAAGGGTTTGTGACCACCTCAAAGCTGCAAAACAGAAATTTGAAACACATTTTCTGATAACTATAAATAGTCACTTGATACGACAAATCATGTTTTGTGAATAGTGTGGTTTTATGTTGTGAATGAACTTACCAACCATTTTAGTCAATGTACCTTGATGTTTTAAACTTTATTGTATAGTCAACATTGTGATATTGATTACTCCCATGATAGTTAAAACAAAAAGTAAAGCGCATTTGATTGATGTAGAAGGAAAGTCAAAAGACAGTATTATCTAAATTATGATGGCTTTAGTTTCATGGTGTAATGGACTTAAAAAGAAGATAAAAAACATACCAAAATGAAAACACCATCAAGCGGTAAGGAATTAACTTTAAATATGGTTACAGTGTTTGGTAAATTAACATCAATTTTATTAAGGTCTTTATGATTATTGTTATAATGTACATAGTGGTTATAGTGTAAGGAGCGGAGGCCAAATTGCATTTTTATTTCCTTTAATTTTTATTTAGTTCTTGTTATTATTTATTTTGGGATGTTTTATTTTGTTAAAGGACAAAAGCTCCTTATCCAACCAAAACTAAATTTGAAAAATAATAGTCTTACCAAGACTGACACCTGTACCACCTATGTTCCAATCTACTATGGCATCTCAGATTGTGTGATTTCTGAACAGGAATTAAAAGAATGGTCTCTTAATCCCAATTGTGACTAATTTCTAAAAATCAAAAGTAATTTTTTTGAAAAGATTGGTAAAGACAAATGTTTGAAAGATTGCAAAGGAAAAAAAATCATCACTTGTTAGTATAAGTATGTAAATGAGTGGAAGTGGCACAGCTGTTTGTTGTCACATGGAATATAAAAATTTGACAAGCCTGAAGAAAGACAAGGTGAAGTTCATGAGCAAGTGTGATTGGTGAGCAAAGATTTTGAGATGACTTTTCCTTTTGGTGTGACAGTTAGGTGTAAGATGTTTTTTTGTGAATCTTGTAAATAGTCTAGTCTTCTTATTTGTCGGTTTTTGTGGAGATAAACTTAACCTCTTGGCGTATTAATTAATTCAAACTCTATATAAAAATCAATAAAAAATACTTAAAACTGAAAAAAAAAACGAAAGAAATGTGTTAATTTTAAAGTAAAAGCTTCAAAGTACAATTTCCTTTTTCTCGCCTTAGCGTGAAACTTGACACCGATGAGTCATTGTTTACACAGCTGGATGACCTTGAGAACAGCTGGTGTTGTCTTTCGCGGGACATTCTCATGAAACTCTTGGGAGGAGAAGGGTAAAAAGTAGGGTGAATACTAGATGGCGGTATATTTCTAAATATTTTTTTAAAATTACGATTTTAATTGAAATTTTCGACCCCCCGACTTAATTAAATGTATATATAATAAAATCTATTAATTAAAAAAATTAAAAAACTATTGGATGTTGTTTTTGACATCAGAAAATAGCTTTAAATAACTTTACCGAAGTAAAATCGGCGCACTAGAACTTTAGAAGGATGAATAAAGTTCCATAAAAAAATCCCATAAAAAAACAATTGAGCGTTAATCGTGCGTCATTAAAGGTTAATTAAAATCGCAATAAAATTTTTCAAAAAATTTGGAGACTTAGAAAACATTCCAAAGATGCAAAAAAAAAAAAAAAAAAATTTTTCCGGGCCAAAAGTACCGTTTTGTTTGTAACGCTATGAAACTTGCCCGAGTTAACTCGGGTCCGGACGCCAAGTGGTTAAGTTAGAATTATCTTAGAACTAAGTTCCCAAGTGTTGGGAAAGTTTTTTTTGTACATGCTTGTTGCTTTTGGTTCTGATTAGATAAAATATTGTTGAAATTTTTATAACTTGTAAAGTTCATTTCTTCTAACTTATTGCGTATTTATTTCTATTAACTATTGTATATAGTTGCTCATATTATAATAAATTTAATTATATTTTGATGCATAATCAGGGATTTATTTTGAGTTTTACATACATTGACCAATTTGTATGTTTGAACAAATTTGTTCATGGTTTTGCCCATTTAAAAGCCCAGGCCTGGTACTGACCAATTCTCAATTTTGTGTTTTTGCTTATGTAACAACACTGCATATTTGATAATTTCTGGGCTTAAAAACAAATTAAACTGACATTTATATCTGTATATTGTATTTCATTTTATTAGATTCTTTTGTGTGTATATGTAACTTAGCTAAAGAGGTGTCTCTTAAAAAACCTGAAATGCATATTCAGGAGTGAGTATTAAGTAAATCGAAAAAGTGTGTGATAAGTCTGATAATTATAACAATAAGACCAGAAGGCTCATATGGTTATTTACCTATTAACAATTTTACTACTATTTAACAATTTAATCTTTTTCTTGTTTTTTTGACAAGACTATGTTTTGTTTATGAAATCGTACTGCCTGATGTCTTACCAGCTTAGAGGTATGAAGGAGTACATGTCAGGAGTTGAAATTTGGCACAGAGTATTAGGTGCCCAAATCATGTGCGCATAAAAAAACCAGACTCGTAGGTAGTCGGGGGACCGAGAACCAAGACAAAATAAAATACAAAATAGCGACACTCTCTACAAACAGGCAGTAGTGCGAGATTTGCACATGTGTTGCTGGTTGGTAAGTTGGAAATACAAATATTGTGAAATCGAATTTTGACAAACGTGTGTTGGGAACGTCGAAAAGCGAATGTTGCTAAATTGAATTTTGACAAACAAATCTTTGAAAAAAACCATTTACCTGTCCCGTGTCATTCCCCTCATATTTCTGGTCGCCACGTGCTAACCTCGACCGATCGACCGGCGATATCTCGTTTCATCATCGGAACTTTTTGAAACTAAATGGCTTGTCATTATAATTTTATATTAAAACTAACTTCCAAAATATAATTACTTTTTCTTTTTACATTTATTAATATATATATATATATTTCATTTGTGTAAAATAAAAAACTAATTGTGAATGATACAATAGCCACCATTATTTTTTCCAAAATGGAATATTTTCACATTGACAAAAATTCAACCTGGGGCATCATGCAACTGAAAGAAATTTCGACATTGGATAGGTTAATTTCACCGAAAATGCATGGTGGATGATCTTGTAGTGGTGGCCGTGGCTGGCAAAGTTTGAATGATCACGCTCAAAACCAGCGATATGAAAGATGATTGGAGAATGAAAACGAGATCTGTCGTGAGTGTCCCGCTTAGTAGTGAGTCTCCAAGACATAGTCTTGTCCCAAATACGGCCTTGCCATTTTACTTGTTTTTATTTCAAAATATCCCTTCAACTTATTATTTATATTACAATTTATCCCCTCACAAATTTATTTTTCTCTCATTTTAAAGTTTTGATTTTATCTAAATTTATTTCACATACTGCTAAATTACAATGTTTTGCCATTACATAATTTTCATATTTGTATTTTATTGCTCTAATATGTTCTGTTACTTTCATAGATAATAATCTCTCCATTTCTCTCACATATATCTTTGGTATATCCCATGAACATTCCAACTTATATACTGTTTTCCTTTTTAAATTTACTTTTATTCATTATCATCTTTTAAAGTATAATTTTTCATACCTTCTGTGTATTACGATCCCTAAATATTTTTTGAATTTTTGAAAAAATTAATTGTTATAATAAAATTTTTTAAATATACAATTTTGTTTATTTTTACATTTATTTTTATTCTTTATATTTAAAATATTTTCAATCCACTTATCTAATATTTTTTAGGGTATTCATTCAATATAAACCTTTTTAAAATATTTTAATCCATTTTTTTTAGGTTTCTTCTGTAGTTCTTTTTAATACTTTTTATATATACATTTTTAAAATATTCATTTTTATGTATTGTGGAGTATGCAAATAATAATTAACAACTTTACTGACATTTCAAGGTTTTTTCATATTTTTGTATTTCAAAATAACTAGCAGAAACCTGTCAAAATCAATGATATTGATTTCGACAATGATCAATGATTCAATTAAAATACAGTGAACTTATTAAAATTTGGTGTTCTACACAAAAATCATCAGCACAGCAAGTGCTTTCTGAGCTGTTTGTAGGTGATTTGCATCTACCTGTTCTCTGGTACCATGAGGCACATCCCATAGTCCTCTCTCTCTCTCAATGGCTTCTTTCAATTTTGAAACCAGATTCCAAGTGGTCAATTTAGCATTGTTAAGGCTAACCAACTTCAATTGGCAGGATTCTGGATTAATGGTGAAAGTAGTATTGGCCCATCTAATAGCAATCTCATTGGCTATTATAAAACTCTTAAGCTATCAGCAGTTGAATGTTCAAGTTTATTCTACATTTTAGTTGGTAGATTTGTCAAGAAAGCCATCAATTCGCATTAAGTAACAAACTGGACAGTCAGATTCACATTTTGGTCTCAACACGAAGTAATAGTAAATAAAAACAGATCAGTGCTAAAAGTTGATAGGTGGCAGTGTAGTCAATATTGACAAAACTAATTTATTGAAAAGTAATAAAAAATGTCTTAAGGCATTAATTAAGGCATAATTAGCAAACAAAGCAAAATATCACAGTAATGGAGTGCAACAGGATGTTCGAGCAGTTAAGAAAATCTAAATCACAATGGCTTCCAAGTGCCCGACATGTTTGTCAATGTCTTCCTGTTGACCTAACATTTCATCTTTGCTACTAAACTATACCTGAACAATTGCACCTAAATCAGAGTTGCTGTAAAAGGTAATAAACACACTCAAATAACCTTGAAGAAACAGCAAAAACTTAATAACTAAAATGTTTTTGGACATTTTTAACAATCGTCTTCAAGTAGAATATGTAGTGGAATGCCACAACGGTAATTTGGATAATAATATTCTAGAATACAAATTCAGATTTTACCATCTGAATGTTAAGATATTGTAAAACAAACATAAATTTGAAAATATTCAAAAAATGATCGCAAATAAATAAAATGAAATAAAATAAAAGAAGACATAAAAATAAATCAATAAATATACAGTGAAACATTAAAATTAATTAAATACAAAATATTATTAAACAATAACCCATATCTATTAAATCAAATAATGTAAACAGTCCATACCATAGCCATCACAAAGTTTTGCGTTATTGAAGTAGAGGGTTCGCAAAAGAGAACCTTCAAGCTGCTGACAGAGAGTTAATGTCCTTATAAATGATAGAATATCCCATACATGCCACACTAATTTACTCTTTGTTAGTAATTCCTTTATGTTTTTGTTGAGGTTTGAGAGTTTTAGTTATTCTGTTTAGCTGATGGTCTTGCAATGATTTTTCTCTTTTGTTCAGAATAATTTACTCATTCCTGTATATTCTGTATCTGCAGTTTCCAAAGTACAAGTTGAAAAAGGTTTTACAATTGCTTGACGTGTTTGCCTATTAGACTTAACATTTTATCTTTACCACATTTGAACTATTGTACCTTTTTCTAATCACTCTTCAACAGTATCATTTACAAGTTAAGAATTTTAATTTGATACCCAAACCATATTTTTTAGTCCCAGCCATCTACTCTAAGTCAGAAAACTGAAACCCTCTTTCAATTAATATATAGATTATTTTATTCCTGAAATGGTGCATTTACCATTATCAAGTATATTTTGCAATCTTCTCTAATCTGTGAATCCCAGTGTAGTTAAAATTGGGATCTTGTCCACTAAAAAAATCCTTTAAAGTGACTTTTTAATCATCTCAGTCCTGAAAATTTTTTCTTGCACAGAACAAAATAAGTGAAAATCAGTGATAAGTGCTATATGAAGATATGCATTATTTTGGTAAAATATAATTCTTCATCTTTGGTTTAATGCAGGAAATTTTTGAGAAATTAATTCTTTAGACATCTAATCTAGTAATACTTGTCACATGTTGAACTCCAGCAAAGTAGTCTGTTATTTTTAAAGAACTTTCAGTTGTTTTCACATTTAACGTGAACTATTTGGGGCAAATGATTTATAGGATATATTTCAATATTCTTGTACTTAAGAAGTGTATTTTTCAAGAAAATGAAAAGCTCAAATTTTTTGAAAAAATATTTAGAATCTTCTAGTAATTGTTATCAACTGTTTGAAAAACTACAGAAACATATTAACCAAAATAATTAAAACTTACCTCATAACATTCACAATAATTCTTTAAACAACCTGAGCGTTTGCAGTTACAACCCTTTGTATGCCTTCTTTCATGATCACCATCTTTACCTTTCCCTAAAATTTAAATAAAAATTGTTGTATTTCATGATTAATTTTTCTGTAAAGAAATGTTAATATTGATTTCTTCACAACACCTTTTTAAAGTTTGGATAAAATCTAAATAAAAGCACTAAATCGCATTTTGAAAACTAAATATTTGAGTTATGATGGGCTACAAAGAACAACCTCTAAATAATAACTGAAATGTGATTTTTTAAATACAGTGGGTGGTCGGTTAACGAACATAATCCGCTGCAAGACTTTGTTCGCTATACAAATTGTTCGTTAACCGATTATCGATTTAACATAGGTTTTTATGAGAATTTGATTAATTCGTTCTGGAAATCCCCAAAAAATAAAAAATATATACTTTCTTACTACGTTTATTTATATGTAATAATAAAAATATATACATACACAGTCTTACATTTTTATTAGTCATGTTTTTTCCATTTGTGGGGGTTAAAGAATCTGTCTAATGTCGATTGCTTTTCCCTCTTCTTCAGGATTTTTCAGAAGTAATTAATAGCATTGTAATTGTAGATATCCCCAAGCCTATTAACCTCACCCTGGTTTGAATGCCATTCTAAGATGTTGTTCTGACATCCTCTCACTTCTTCAAAAGATCTTTAATAGCAGATATCGGCATTAGTCCTCTTTTTCAGAATAAAACATATCTCATCGAGTTTCTTGGCGTTCTTCTGTTGTCAGATCCATTTCGGGTTCCATTATGAGCTCTTCGATGTTCTTTATTTCTCAGATGTGATTTTGATACTCCTTTAGCTGTTTGAGTCTTCTTGATTATACTGTATCTTTCTTAGATAAGATTGAACTTCACCCTACTGTAGACCTGTTCAGCCATACTGCCTAGCATTAATGAGACATTAATGAGAGAAAATGGTCAAGCTGAAGCATAGCCTGAGGAGAAAAGTGGAGAAGATAGAGAGAGGAACGGAGTGGGGTGAGAGCGAGAAAAGGGAGAGGGATCTCATGAATGCCGGCACGGGGACCGTTTATTGAGTAGCTAAAGGATACATACAGTAAATAACAGTATAAACAAATAGATACAGGTATACAGGATTATCCCAATAAGTCCAAATTAAACATGGCGTTAATGAAATGATTCGAACAGATGAAACCCATGGAGAAACAGTTTATAGATGGGTCAGTAGAAGATGGACATAGCGAACACAACAGCTGGTAGTTTAACTGAGAATTTTGATGGCGTTCAGATACTTTATTAGTTCATGATAGATGTCCTTGTGCTTTAGAAGAGTGTCCGGAGTGCAAGGCCACGCTGTGGCCGTGGCTAAAGCAGCGGTGATAAGAGGTTTCCTTGCATGGTCGTTAGGGATTGCAATTGCTGGATCCCTCATCCAGCAATCCAGCTGGATCCCTCATCCAGCAATCCAGCTGGATCCAGCGCATTCTTCGGCCTGCTGGATCCAGCACCAAGTGCTGGATCCAACGCTGCGGATCCGCAAATACTCAATTAACTTGTTAAATAATTGCGAAAAAGTCTACGTCGTCGCGTTGCCGCTTTGCTAACTACTAGACTGCTACTAATTACTTACTCACTACTTTACTAACACTAATAATTAAATTACTCATAAATAAACTATACCTTAATCAATCCAGCAAAATTTAATAAAATAATAACGTACTCAATCGCTTTTAACGATCTTCCTCAGTTACAAAAAAATACATTAACTATAGAACATAAAATGTGTTTCGAATAAATATAAAAAGAATAGTGCTTAATTACATCCCATTTTTTTTAAACGAGATACATAGATGTACTGCCAGGTCTGATAATTTTCATATTGTATGCCGACGTAATCCCACTGTTTTCAAACTTTTAAGAAACGATAAAAAGAAATAGGATCGGAATTCAACAACGAGTATATATTCGGTGCCTTTACACAACCAACGTTTCAATTCCAAGCTTGTTTATGTGGGTGCAACGATGCGCAGTTTAAAACAAAGGCCCAAGAGCACAAATATACAATCAGTAAGAACCTTGACAACACTGCGCTGGCATCATACACAAGACAGAAGGATGTTAACGTCTAATGGGATCAAGCGACAATTATAAAAACGACGACAAATAGGCAAACGGTCAAACATCTTGAGAGATTGGAAATCTGCAAGGCGCACATGACAACTAGTTGTATAAACCATAGAGATGCGGACTCATTGTCTACCATGTGGAGATCCTTTTACATTAATTAATGTTATTAACGGACAATGCTGGTTTCATTGGATCTTATATAGGCTACAGAGTGTTTTTTTTAAACTGACGGTACTCAGAGACATCTGTAGAGCAATCTAACAGCCGAACTGTCGCCAAAATTGGGAGAGTGACTAAGGACGACATGGGAAAGAGATTCCACGAAGAAAAAAGTAGTACCCAAATTTTTCGGTAGGGGTGGATTTGGCGCTGTTGTAGCAAAACAGCTAAGAATCTGCATAAAATCCAGCTGCAATTAACAAATACACGAATGAATAATCAGACAGAGGCTTCAGTGTAATAACGAAAGTTTAATTAATCAGCAAATAACCTTCTCCCTTCTTCAATGTGATCACCGTCCTGCTGGACAACTCATTGCATCCTGAACACCGTGTTTTCTATGGCCGAACGTAACATGGCTTCCGCAGGAATGTTCATCACAGTTCGAGAAATGTTGTCCTTCAAAGTCATCAAGTTTGGGACACTACTAAGATAGACCTTGGACTTTAAGTAACCCCACAGGAAAAAGTAACATGGGGTTAGATCCGGGGAGCGAGGCGGCCATGCAAGTGGAAAAAAGCGACTGATGACCCTTTCTTCAGTGAAGTGCTGGTAGCTTTTTCGCTACAACAGCGCCAAATCCTCCTCTACCGGCGAATTTAGGTACTACTTTTTTCTTCGCGGAATCTCTTTTCCATGTCGTCCTTAGTCACTCTCCCAAATTTGGCGACAGTCCGGCTGCTAGATTGCTCTACAGATGTTTCTGAGTACCGTCAGTTAAAAAAAAAACACCCTGTATATATTTTTTCCGCTATTTATTTTGTTTATTTATCTATATTTTGTCCGTTTGGGCGTTTTCCGTTAATTTTCATATTTATTCCGAACACATTTTATGTTCTATATTTAATGTTCTATTTTTTTTGTAACCGAGGAAGATCGTTAAAAACGATTGAAAACGTTATTATTTTATTAAATTTTGCTGGATTGATAAAGGTGTAGTTTATTTAACTTATTCTACTTCCAGTACATAGTTTTACATACCTATAAATAACTACAGACTAATATGTAGAGCTATATATATGAAAACTGGTAAGACTGATAGCCACTTAGCCACTGATTATCCGTCCTTACATTATTATAATATATTAATATAAATTAATCAGTAGAATTACCTTTGCTATTATTTAACTTAGATTATAATTATAATGTAATCTTAACTAAACATTTAAAGTTAATTATTTCTATCTCAAATGTTAAACCGAACCAAAGTTAATTTTACTACCTAAGTGTGTAAGAAGTTTTACTGATTTATAGTGACCAGTCTAAATAATAAAAGCTTTTAAAGTATTTTTTTTAAATGTTTTATTTCATTAAAAAAACATAAATTGCAGGATAGATAGATAGATAGATAGATAACATTTTATTGCACCAAAACTACATCCACGCTGGATCGCGCTGGATCCAGCTGGAATGATTTCAATCCAGCAAAAATCCAGCTGGATTCAAAACACTGCTGGATTGCAATCCCTAATGGTTGTACAGGGAACAGTTAAAGAGAAGATGTAAGCTATCCTGTCTTTGGCCCAGGGGACACGAGCATAGACCAGTGCCTTTACTTAAGAACCTCGCCAGGTAGCTATGCAGGTCCCATGACATGTTAGGACTTGAGTGAGTTCATAAGATGGAATTATATATTTTTGTTTCATCCTTTCAGTTATGGAGGGTAAGAAGCTGTAAACGGTTCTTCCAGTATCACTATTGTCCCAATGCTTTTGCCAACAATCGACGGTGTAGCTGTGAACTTTGTCTGCCAGCCAGCTAATGGGGATTTCAGCATAAGAGAATGTGCATAAGTTGATGATGGCTTTCTTGGCTAGCAAGTCCGCCTGCGTGTTCCCCTTGTTGCCTGTGTGCCCTTTGATCCAACAGAGAGTGATGTCGTGACGGGAGTTGCTGAGTGCACTGATGGTATCACGCATGATTGGGAGTTTAGTGTTTTTATTTAGCACTTGATGAAGGGCAACTTTGCTATCAGTATAGATGATGATTCTTTTGCCGTTGAGAGTACTGGGGGTGCTTCCTGTGTAGTTGATTGCTTTCAGAATCGCAAGCGATTCTGCTTGATTGTTCGAGCAGTGGTTTTCCATTCGGAAGTAATGTTGGTGTATGGTCTTATCAGTCCGGTCATACACAACAAACAAACCCCCTGTGCCCAGCTCAGAGTGGGAACCATCTGTATATATCCTTATGCCATTGTGGTTGGGGGGAGGGCTCCATCCAAGATAATGTTACAGTTGGGCTCAGAGGCAGGGTGCGAGTAGGTGGTTTCCTTGTCAATGTCTAGGCCTTTGTCTGTCAGGAATTTTGTCAGCTGAGGGATATAGTCTCCCTCTATCAGAGGGGCTACTTTCTTACTGTATTGTTCGGTAGTGATTTCTCCATTCACTAATCTTTTAAAGTTATGAAGAAGGAACTTTCCTGTTATGTGTAAGTCAATTGGCTTTAGATTTGCAATGGTGAGCAGACCATCGGTTGGGGCTGTTTTATAAGCTTGGGTAATAAAAATAGTGGCTAGTCTCTGCAGAGATAGAAGTTTTTTGCTAATATGAACGTTTTTGACCCTGTGGCCCCAAACCTCGCAGCCGTAGGATGCTATTTGTTGGATGATAGCAATGTAGGTCGTCCTTCTAGCCCTGAAACCCAGACCCCATTTGTTTCTGGAGATGGTGGCAAGGGCATGAGTGACCTCAGCTGCTTTCTCGTAGGTTTTTAGGATGTGCTCCTTCCACAGTAACCTATTATCAATAATTAATCCAGTAGTTCCCAACCTTCTCTAGGATGCGGAACACTTTTGTGAGCAATTTTCTTTAGCGGAACACTTACCTAAGTTAATATGAAATACATAAGCTTGTCATCAGTTATTTTATTAGAATTGAGCAGTTATAATTCAAAATCTCTACTCATATTATTAACGCCAATTCTAAGACAGGAAAAAATATACCTAAATAACTTTAATGGGAAACTTGTGCCTGATGTTTTTTACATATTTCATTCAATTTTTATCATTGCCTTTATCTTATTCGAAACAGTAGTACACTTCATAAGTACGAGTTGTACATATATATTTAAGTTTATGAAAATTTTATGATTTCAATTTTTTAATATTCGGTGGCTAGAATACGATTGTACACTTTCCGATTTGCAACTAAATCTGTGGAACACTTGGGAGATGCTTACGGAACACCAGTGTTTCGCGGAACACCGGTTGGGAACCACTGGATTAATCCTAGGTACTTGATGGACATAGTGTGGATTATTTTTTGATTCATAATTTTAACAGACGGTGGTTTCTGTAAAGGGTTCCCTTTTGGGAAAAGAATGCAGTTACACTTTTTGTAGTTTATTTGAAGGTATGTTTTGTCACTCCAGTTTTGAATTTTTACTAAGAGAGTGTTCATTTTATCTTGCAGGATTTCTTGGTTTGTGTGACACATCATTATGACAGTGTCATCTGCGTATCCTTGAATTACTATATTGAGTGGTTCACCTTCTTGAATATTTAAAAGACTGTTGTAGAGTATATTCCACATTAAAGGACCTGATTTTGAGCCCTGAGGGCAACCTCTATTAACCGACCTGTTATAGACTAGTTTCTTTCCGTAGTAGTAACTTGCCTCTCTGTCAGTAAGGTAACTTCTGGTGATTCTGTAGATGTTGTTTGGGCAGTTGGACTTGCCTAGCTGGTTCAGGATCATTGGCCACCATGCGTGGTCGAATGCTCCTTTGAAGTCAATAGCGACTAAAATAGTGTGTTTTCCTTCTTTTTTAGCCATAGTAATGTAATCTACCAGATTATCTAGTGCATTTACAGTGCTTTTCTGTTACATGAAACCAAACTGCAGGGGATGGAAGTAATTTGGTTGTACAGGTGAGTTCTTATCCTATTACTTATCAGACCATCTAGAGTTTTACCCAGGAATGATAGAAGAGAGATTGGCCTGAAATCAGTTAGAGCTTTTGGGGTTTTGTTGCGGTTTTTTGGGATCAGTTTTACTGAGGCTTGTTTCCAGCTGGTTGGGAAATGCCCAATTTCAAGACACTTATTAAGTAAGACCTGGAATGTGGTTGAGAGAGCATCCATTGCCTCCCTGGCCATTTTCCATGTGATGAAATCAGGTTCAGGGGCCTTATTCCTTTTAATATTTGTGATTTCCCTCTGTATCTCTTTAGCTGTAAATGGCTGGTTGTTATGATCACCTCTATAATTTCTAGCAAACTCCCTTATAATTTGTTGGTATTCTGTGTCCTCCGTTGGATTATCCTGTGGGAAGAGCTCTTCCAAAATATGATGACAGGTGTCATAAATGGAGGTGGTGTAGGAGCCACTCCCATTCTCAATGGTGGGCGGAAGGTTACTAGCTTTCCCTTTATGCCTGATAGTATAGTAGGGGACAGACCAAGGGTTGTCCCCACAATTGCTTGTACAGTATTTTCTCCAGGATTTAGTCCTGCTTATGTTAATTTGTTGCTTATACTGTTTATAACACTCTATATATTCAGTCCTTCTCTGCTCTTCAAGAAGGGGGTTATTCTCCCTCCTAAATTTCCGCTTACGCCTCCTTACTTCTTTTCTCTTCTTCTTTAAGTCATTATCCCACCAGGGGGCGTCAACTTTTTGGACTGTTATTCTTGTTGATAGAAACAGTGCCTCATGGATGGTGTGTGTTAGATTCAAAGTAACGTTATCAAGATCTTCGTTCGAACTGATGTCTACGAGTGGGTGTGGTCTCCAAAGACTGTGAAGTCGTTGTCTAAAAAGATCTCAGTTCGTCCTGTTTATTATTTTGAAGTTAGTCTAAATCCATCCACTTTTAATGGTTGTCAGAATGTAGCGATGGTCACTGGCTGATGTAATATCCATGGTGCTGCAGTCTACACTCTGATTTAGGAGGGTGGGGTTTCCCAGACCCACATCTATCCAGCTTTCGCCGTTACTGGTGGAGAACGTTGGGAGCGGGCTGTCGTTGAGGGAGGTGAGGTCGTAGGCTGTCATGAATTCACACAGAAGGTAACCCCTTGGGTCCTCTACAGGGTTATGCCACAGGTGGGATTTGGCATTAAAATCGCCCAGCAAGTGCACTGAGTTATTGTAGAGGCTGTTTAAAGTGATGCCTAGCTGGTCAAGGGCGTCATTCAGGTCCTCATCCAGGAAGCAATAAAACGAGATAACATAAAGGATGCCTTGACTAGTTTCCATCTTAATGGTAAAGTAATACTTGTTCGAATGCTGCGTCATAAGGTATGCAAGAATATCCTTGTTATATATAACCAGTCCAGTTTTGATGGGATTACCTGGGTCTATAGCGGTGAGGATCCTACCATGTCCCAGCATGGCAACTTTTTCCCTGAATATGTAGGGTTCCTGAATAGCCAGAATATCCACGTTTAGTTGTTGGGCCATTTGAAGGGCATCCGAAGAAGCTGCTTTAGACCTCTGCAGGTTTATTTGCAGGATATTGAGCGTATCCTTATTAAAATTGTGTTGTTGGTTGTTACTAGCCATGATGGTACTTGACGGAACAGGGGTTAGGTAAAAGACCGTGATGCAGCCATTATGTGTATTGAGTTATCCTGACCTGATTTGCCTTATACCGCTGCAGCACCGGGCAGCTCTTATCAAAGGCATTATGGTCTATCATCAGTGCCTTGTTTTCTGGTACATTTTTGTTATATTGCTTGCAGTTGGTGCATACAGGGTCTTACCTTAGATTTGGGCACTCTTTGAACTTGTGCTTTTTGGTGCAATGGGTGCAGTGCTGTTTTTCGGTGCATTTGTGGGACGTATGTCCGAATCCTGTGCAGTTGTAGCATCTGATAATGGCTAGATAGTCATCAATCCTTATTGATGTCAAGCCCAGGTATAATCTTTTACTTTTTATAAGAGCGTTTCTCAGGTCTGGACGGACATTCAAGACAATGTGCCTTCTCTGAGAGCCCTGTTTTGGTCGGAAGCTATGGGATATTGTTGTGCTTTCCTTAAATTCATCCTCAGGGATGACTTCCGCTAGCTGATTATTTTGAACATAGTGTCAGTGAAGAGGTCTTCATCCTTCACTTCATTAGTAATATTGAAAAGTATCACTTTCGGGACTTTTTTCTGTTTTTCTACTATTTTGATTTTGTCAGTAAGGGCTTCATGTGATTTCACCACACTGATCAGGGCGTGTAGATCCTTTTCCTTGTGGGTCTGTATTTTTAGGTCTCCACTAGAGAGTGGATGGATGGATTTGATCTTGACACCTAGACGCTTAGGGTCAACATGCGCTTGAAGAAGATCAAGCATTTCCTCCGAGACGCGGGCTGGTTCCTTTGGGTTCTTTACAGCCGTGATGATGACTTCGTAACTCTCGTTCTTAGGATTTTTGACTCCTTCGAGCACAGCTGAATTCGCCGCAATTAGTTTCGTAGTGCTACTAGTTGGGCCTAGATTGCATTGAACTATGGTAGCACAGGACATTACTTGGGGGTGTTGATCTGGGCAGGATTGAGCTTTCAACTTTTTGCGAAGCTCTAAGACAATTCCATAAATCTGATTGGCAGCTACATGCATCTGTGTAGCTGCCTCCCTTTCGTTTTAACAGAAACATTGGAATTGGTTGGGATATTATCCATAATGATCAATTGTTTTTTGATATTGTCTATGAGGGTTTCTTCAATGGAGCTGGTAACAGGAACCACACTAGGGACCTCGACTTCCACTTCATCGTCAGATGGGGGCACATCACGGCAACACACTGTGGACAAGAAGGAAACAAGCTGGGCTGTACAGAAGAGCTGGCTCACTTGATCCAAATAACACAGAAAAGCAGTTTGGCAAGATGTCAGACGGCAACCACCGTCCACCAAAACGGGGTGGTGAAGTTCACAGATGGATAGAGCACCTTGAGATGCCCAGTAGAAGCCAAAGCCAAAAGAATTAACCAAAGGTGCCACCAGGAGCCGGAAACGCCGAGCAGCACAAAGAACGCCAAACAGCTAGACAGAAACTGACACACGCCAGATAGCTAGAATACGCGCTGGTCGGCTGACACGCGCCGGTCGGTTAAACACCGCGCCACACAGCGAGCACGTGGTCCTTTGTTTAACGGTAAAGAATTAAAGTTCAATAACTTCACCAATAAATAACATACATGGACGAAAATACATACACACAAACTACTAACCAAGGGCTAACTAAAACTGTTGACAAAGTTACCCGAATGCACAAGGGGGGCCCGATGGGGGCCAAACAAAGTGAAAAGTTATGGACGACCGTAACTTCAGAACAAATGATTGGAGAATAAAAAGTAAACACTTACGGAATCCACTATACTTCCTCTAACCGACGATATAAAGAAAACACTTGTAAACGCAAGTAACCCAAAGAAATCGCGGTCAGAACAGGAGCACACAAAACCACGACTGACGACAATGGCAACTAGACGCCACCTCCATGCTGCCTAGCAACATCAGACATCTTCTGCCCACTCTCTACCTTTGTTGTTATACTCTCACCTTTCAAAAATAAAAACTGATGCAAGACTTAACGAGTGCCCACCTGAATACTATAAAAGAATTGTTTCTGTCAGAAACATAATAGGGGAATTACAAGAGCTTCGAAGTTCAGAGGAATACTATCCAATCAGTATATACTGGGTTGAGTGTTGATGTTGATATCTCCTGTACTCTGAAAAGTTTTGAATTATTGCCCGAAGACAAAGGAAGACCAATTGGTATTCATTATTTTACATTGCTTCTTGTTGTGTTTGTTCTGTGAGGTGTCCGTTGTCCGAACATAAAAATCTTTTGTGAAAGTGTCCGATTTCTTCTTTAACCAATCACCCACTGTATTTAAAAACAATTCATTTGGTATTAGTATAAGAAAATATTCTTGTTAGTCAATTGAAAGCTTTCGATCTTATAGTTGTAATGATATAATTAACGTTCCACCGAACGTTTTTTGCAACTTGTCCGTTTTTCACCTGATGAAGAACTTTTATGTTTGAAAACGTTTGTGACAATTTTATTTATATGATATAACGCACCATTTTTGGTTTTCCGTGGACATTATCGTTTATTTATCATGGTGTGCAGTTGATGTTTTACTTTGGTAGCGATGCCAACTACTCCTTATTATAGAATGATATAATTAACTTAAACATGAGACAATTTTGTATCAAATAATTATAGATTTCTTTTATTGCTGAAAATATTATATAAATAATAATAAAAATAACTGTCTTATAAAATAGTTTCTATTACCATTATAAGTCTTATTTTACTCTGACTCTGCCAAACTACAGATACTCTACTGCAGCAGTTCCCAACTTACTTTTATTGTGGAACCCTTTTCACCTCAACTTTCCAGCAACTTCATCCTGTAGCTGACAAAGCAAGAACACCTATGTGTAAGCTGGAAAAGGCCGCACAAGCCCTGCTCACTCCCAACCTTGAGAGGTATCCTTATACAGTTGCTAACTCAGTAGAGCTTATAACCCTTTTGAAGGATGTCACCTCCCCCAATATATCACTGTCTTGGATTTAAGTCCCTCTACCCCTCTATTGAGCTTCCTCCAGCCTTTTGTGCACTCAGGGACATCCTATTTCATATTGTTGATGATGACACCTTACATCACCACTTACTGGAGATGTCCCACTTAATATGTTATAATTCATTTTTTCAGTTTAATGGTGTAGTCTTCACTTGGAAGAGACATCCCCGTGGGGAGTCCTGTATCAGGGGACCTACGTGAAATGGTAGTAAGACAGAGAGCAAACTCCTTCCATAGTTCCTCCACAACATCTTTTTATACATAGATGGTACATAGGAGATACCATCATTTTTTGAAGAACAGTACTAGATTTGACAGCCTTTGGCGACACTATTAATGATAATTTATGTTCAAGAAGTGGAACAAGCTAACCCCACAGAGGTCCACTTCCTGAACATAAATATTAGAGTGAAGGGGTCAGGCATCCACACATTGGCATTCCAGAAACCAAGTTCAATGTCTATGTACTGTACATACCAGTGGGGTCAGGTGACCCTTTTCTGTATAAGATTGCAGCATACAAGGATTTAATAAAGAGGGATTTACCCATTCATTTACTCCACAAGCTCTTGTCGCTGAATTAATGTTTATGCAGTGATAGGTACCTAGTTTACATCATGCTAAATGCTTCTTAAGGAGGTCAGATTACAGGAGCATTGCATGGAGATACAACATGCAAGAAACACCACAGCCCTCACCACATATGCTGCTGATCTGGACATCGTAGCGGACTTTAACCGAGCGAGGCTCACCCTCGCTTCATCCCCACAGAACACCTAGAAGGTTGAAGACCGTACACATATTTAAATCCAGTTTCATCTCCACCTGCATTAATTATAAAAAGGAGTTGGTTTTGTCGATAGCCTGACAGGTGCTGATTGACACTAACCTTTAAGTGTTAAGCTTTGCTTGCCATCTGAATGTGCATGCGCAACATGATGTTTAAATATTTCTCATGTGTCGGATTCAAACGATTTATTAAATGTTCACATTCCAAAAGCTTTAACATTCCATCATACATTCTTTTACACCTGAATAAAAACTCAGGGGAGTTCGAACACATCAGGTGTGAATTTTTCTTTTGTTTGTTTTTTCATTGCACACTGGTCATTGGTTCATAGAGTATGTTACTGACTATACCCCAGTATTGTGTGTTGTTGATGAAAATATTGTTATGGAAACAAGTGATATGACAGCATACACACAACGATTATATCTGCTTCAAGTTTTGTGATGATGTACTAAGCATGGATGTAAATCATTCATTTCTGATGTCCATTTCAACTGTTGGCATGATTTACCTGCCTTAGTGGTCTGTGGCTGGAATGCTTCATAAATATCAAGGTTAAGTCAGTGGTGTGGGATTGCAGTAGCCATACTTGGACAATTGCTGCTTTGACCACCGACAGCCAAGGGAGACTGTGACATATTTTTTGAATGTGAGCCTCCGCCTAACTCACAAGTGTGGAATTTGTTAACCTGAGTAACATCCGAGCTGGTTACATTTGGATCATGTTGTCACCACAGTTCAATCTCCATAGATATGGATTCAGTCATTCTTGGCTCCATTTTTTCCCACAGACCTCGCTGACATGGATGATTCTACCAGGAGCAGATGCTCCAGCTGAAATAGCTCTGTGGTTCATCAGAATTACCGAGCTCTCTCACACAGCAAAGCGATGACTGGTGAGTTGTTTGTTGTTATGATTATGATTATAATGGGTTAAGTGAAATATACTCGGTTAACACCAGTGGCTGTGTACTATGCCTGACCAAAGTCAAGGCATAGTAACCAAAACAGAAATTAAAGAAGTGTATCAGTGTGTGTGTCTGTATTCAGGAATTTTCTCACAATATGACATGTATTCAATATAGTGGCCTTCTGTAGTGTGATGTATGTGTTTCTATTCAATTGTAATGTGCCCAGGCTTTTGTGTACTGTGTGCGGTATGACACCTGTACAGGAGAGAACAACAGGTACAACAAGCACCCTATCCATCTTCCACAGATGCCTTATTTCCTGGCCAGTTCTGTGTACTTGCTGACTTTCTCAGTTCATGTGTTTTGTACATTGTGAGTGTTTGGAATGAATATATCTATAATGTATGTGATTTTATTGTGTTTGTCAATGAGTGTGATGTCTGGTCTGTTGTGGTAAATTGTTTTATCTGTGATTATGGCTCTGTCATAGTACATTTTGTGCGTGTTGTTTTCCAATACAGTCTGTGGAATGTATTTGTAGTATGGCTCGTGGATGTCTACTAATTTGTGTTTCTTTACAAGCTCTTGGTGTATTATATTTGCTACTTGATTATGTCTGTGTAAATAATCTGTTTGTGCCAAGAGCTTGCAACCAGAGGTGATGTGTTGTATAGTTTCTGGCATGACGTGACATTTTCTGCATGTGTCATTTGTGAGTGTTGTATCTTTGAGTATGTGTTTTCTGTAGTTTTTAGTATTTATGACCTGATCCTGTATGGCGATCATGAATCCTTCCGTCTCCCCAAAGAGGCATCCCCGTGCTAACCAGCTGTTTGACGCAGTTTTGTCAACAAAATCCTGGGCCAGATCATAAGGATGCCTGCCATGGAGTGCCTTTCGAGCCCACGATTGCTTAATGGTGTCTGTGCTTTTTATATGTTGCGTTGTGTCCATATGATGTGAGTGTAAGTTTAATAGAAAGACAATCTTCACCCGTGATTACCGGTACAAATAAATTCCAAAACAGTCTCTTCAACCTTAAAATTCCCGGTACATAAGACGACAGTTAACACATAAACTAACGTTTTCGATCCTCCACCGAGGTCTTCGTCAGGTTCGTTGATCATGGAATGCGAAAAGAATCGAACGCTTTCGAAATTCAAAAAAAATCGAATATCCCCGCGTGCAGTAATGACGAATGCTACATCGTAAATTTAATAGACAGGAATAAAACATGATTACCACTGCGGATGTATCTCAGAGGCATATCGCCACGCGTACGATAATACGTTACTTTCCTTGAAATTAATACATTTCCCCGATTTGGTAGCCTTGTAAATCTCAAGAGTCTCCAAAGCCCTGATGTGGTCCGTCTTAAACGACTTCTTAATGAGTCTGGTGTTATCGAAGTCTGCTCTTATATCGGGGTCCGTAGCGTACGTCGACAGGGCGGTGGTGTGTCTTTTTTTGGCCACATCATATCTATGCTCAGAAACCCTTTTTTGAACAGATCTCTTGGTAGACCCAATGTATACCAGGTCCCTTTGGAACCTGTGATCTCTTATCGGGATACTATACACCCCTGGTGCCCTTAACATATCTGATTTGTCTTTAGCGTTTCTGAGAAGCGAGTAGATAGATCGCGTCCTCGAGTATGCCAACTCGGTGCCCTTCCTTAGCGCTATTTCCTTGTACAGGGAATGCAGACGTTTGTTGTATTGTACAACCGTGCGTTGGTGTTGGTCGGGATTCAAATTAGACTCACTCCGCACCGCGGAGGCGTGTCGCGCTGTACTTGTATCAAGGAAATTACGGGCTAAACTACGGATAAGGTTACCTCCGTACCCATGACTAGCGGCAATGTCTTCAATGTGTTTGAGCTCCGTGATCATATCTTCTCTTTTAGAATTATGGGTGAATGCCCTACTAACTAACAGGCTTAAACAGGGCGGTGGTCGCGTCACCAGATACACCCAGGCTTTTTGCTTTTGCGAAAACGCACAAGCCTACACCGGCACTCAGACCAATACTGGATAAAGCTAGAGCCCCCACTAGAATTCTGGAGAACAAGTTACACTTCATATTAGCTAGACATCTAGAAGATTATTCTCTAACGGTGAAGAACTCCAGAGAGCTGGTCGACGAGTTGAAAAGTACACAGATAACTGAGAACGCGCACGTCACGGTGTTTGATTTTCAGGCTCTGTATCCATCCATCAAACTCCAACCTTGCTTCTGCGCCCTTAGGGACGTCTTACTATCCAAGTACAACGTTCCAGCACACCGCAAGCATGTACTTGAGCTCACGCATCTAATGTGCTACAATTCGCTGTTTAGGTTCGGCAATACCACATATCTACAAAAGAGGGGAGTACCCATGGGGAGCCCTATTTCGGGCGACCTATGCGAATTAGTGTTACGGCGGTTAGAGAGGGAAGTCATTTCCAGGTTCACACCTGATATTATTTTGTACCGTAGGTACGTGGATGACGTGATTATCATATGGAGGAACGAGCCGAAGGTTGATGATTTTTTGCACAGCGTAAATGACAACCCGTATGGCCTAACGCTCAAACTTGATCAACTATCAGACACCAGAGTGCACTTTTTAGACGTCACCATTCAACTCAATATGAACAATATTGAGACGCGGGTGTACTACAAACCCGGCTACCTGCCTATATACATACCCGCTGGGTCTGAAGATCCATATCCATACAAGATAGCGGCGTTCAGGGCGTTAGTTAGTAGGGCATTCACCCATAATTCTAAAAGAGAAGATATGATCACGGAGCTTAAACACATTGAAGACATTGCCGCTAGTCATGGGTACGGAGGTAACCTTATCCGTAGTTTAGCCCGTAATTTCCTTGATACAAGTACAGCGCGACACGCCTCCGCGGTGCGGAGTGAGTCTAATTTGAATCCCGACCAACACCAACGCACGGTTGTACAATACAACAAACGTCTGCATTCCCTGTACAAGGAAATAGCGCTAAGGAAGGGCACCGAGTTGGCATACTCGAGGACGCGATCTATCTACTCGCTTCTCAGAAACGCTAAAGACAAATCAGATATGTTAAGGGCACCAGGGGTGTATAGTATCCCGATAAGAGATCACAGGTTCCAAAGGGACCTGGTATACATTGGGTCTACCAAGAGATCTGTTCAAAAAAGGGTTTCTGAGCATAGATATGATGTGGCCAAAAAAAGACACACCACCGCCCTGTCGACGTACGCTACGGACCCCGATATAAGAGCAGACTTCGATAACACCAGACTCATTAAGAAGTCGTTTAAGACGGACCACATCAGGGCTTTGGAGACTCTTGAGATTTACAAGGCTACCAAATCGGGGAAATGTATTAATTTCAAGGAAAGTAACGTATTATCGTACGCGTGGCGATATGCCTCTGAGATACATCCGCAGTGGTAATCATGTTTTATTCCTGTCTATTAAATTTACGATGTAGCATTCGTCATTACTGCACGCGGGGATATTCGATTTTTTTTGAATTTCGAAAGCGTTCGATTCTTTTCGCATTCCATGATCAACGAACCTGACGAAGACCTCGGTGGAGGATCGAAAACGTTAGTTTATGTGTTAACTGTCGTCTTATGTACCGGGAATTTTAAGGTTGAAGAGACTGTTTTGGAATGTAAGTTTAATGAGTGTGTTATTTGAATCTGCTAGAGTTACTGCTTTATGTAATTGTGATGTTTCTTGTTTTTTGTAGAAAAACTCTCGCAGTGACTGTATTTGTTTGTAGTGAAGGTTAACTATGTCAATCAGGCCACGTCCACCATCTTTACGTGGAAGGGTTAATCTTTCTGTGGCGGATTTAGGATGATGTTGTTTATGCTTAGTAAGTGTAGTTCTTGTTTTCCTTTGGAGTTGCTCAAGATCTGTGTGAGTCCAATGTATAACTCCAAAAGAATATGTGAGTACTGGGATGACATATGTGTTTATTGCTTTAACTGTGTGTTTTGCATTTAACTGTGTTCTGAGAATAGCATTTAACCTACTTTGGTATTCTTTAATTAATCTTTGCTTTATTTGTGCATGTTCTGTTAGTTTGGCCTGTTGGAATCCTAAATACTTGTAGAACTCGCCCTCTTCCATGGATTCAATAACGTCTCCATTTCCAAGTGCAAAATCTTCTTTCTTCAGGATTCCTTTTTCTATGTGAAGTGTTTTGCATTTATCTAGGCCAAATTCCATTTGTATGTCCTTGGTGTATGAATGTGTGATTTGTAGGAGTTGATGAAGTTGTTTTTGTGTGGATGCATAAAGTTTTATGTCATCCATGTACATGAGATGTGACAGTGTATACTGTGTTGTTTTTTCATGCCTGATATTGTAGCCATATTGTGTGTTGTTTAACATGTTGGATAATGGATTCAAGGCTAGGCAGAACCAGAGAGGACTCAAGGAATCTCCTTGAAAAATTCCTCGCCTAATAAAGATTTGGTTTGTTTGTATAGAAGTGTTATGAACCCTGAGATGTAGTGTTGTTCTCCAGTGCTGCATAGTGTTTTGAAAGAATGTAATGAATGATGGATGTATTTTGTACATGTGTAGAATATGTAGCAGCCAACTGTGTGGAACACTGTCGAATGCTTTTCTGTAGTCTATATATGCCATGTGTATGTTTCTGTGTTGTTTGTGTGCTTGCCGTAGAATGACTGAATCTATGAGTAACTGTTCTTTGCATCCCTTGTGATTTCTACGGCAACCTTTTTGTTGTTCTGTTAGAATGTCGTGTTCTTCAACATGTTTGTATATTTTGTTTGCAATACAGGATGTCAATAATTTGTAGAGTGTTGGAAGACATGTAATTGGTCTGTATTGTGTGGGGTCTGTGGTATTGTTGTTTTTAGGTTTCATGTAGGTGATGCCCTGAGTAAGAAAATTTGATCATGTCTTGTGGATTGATGATGATGTGTGTTAGGTGTTTAGCTAGTTCCTGGTGCAGTGATGTAAACTTTTTGTACCAGAAATTGTGAATGTTGTCTACACCAGGTGTCTTCCAGTTGTGTGTTCTGTTAACAGTGTATTGGAAATCATGTATGCTTATTTCAACACAGGGCATAGTTGGTATGTTGTGTAAGTTTCTGTTCTCCTCCTCGATCCAGCCTGCTTCAGCATTGTGCGTGACAGCACTGGACCAAAGAGAAGACCAATATGTTGTGAGTTCTTCTTCTGTTGGTGTGCCACTGTGCTGTGTATCAGTGTTTGCTTTGTTATTAATTTGTCTGTAAAAGAGTTTTTCATTGTTTGTAAATAATTTATTTTGTTGTTTTCGTAGTGTACATGTTTTGTATCGTTTGAGTCTACGTGCTTTGGCAGCAAGTTTTTGTTTTAGTGTATCAATGTATTCTGTAATGTGTGTGTTGTGACTGTTCATGTTTTGTGTGTGTTTTTATTTTCTTGAAAATGTTTTTGAGCTGTTTCCTTAATTTAGGTGTTATGTTGTTTTTAGTGTATTGTGTCAGCCTGCCTAATTGCTGTCTAATGTCATTTATTTGTGTTTCTATTCTTCTCTGCCAGGCAGGCTTGTGATAGAATTGTGTTTTCTGTGTATTTGTCTGTGATTGTACTTTCAGTCCATGTTGTGTCACTACTGTGACTGCCCCAGCATAAACTAATGTATGAATGTCTGAGAGTGTAGAAATTGAATGAATGTAGTGTGGTAGTAAGTGAGTGTTTACATAATTTAGTGTTTTTCCTACTTCCTTCGACGTGTTGATTTTTGGTATTCGTGGTCTTTGTGTGGGATCTGTGCCTGTATATTTAGTGAGTGTTTCCTGAAATATAAGTGAGAGCGTATTAACTAAATCCATGTCTATGTTATCAGTGATGGATGAGGAAGTGTCTGTAGTATCATTAGTGGTAATTGTTGTATGTGTGTTATTATCAATGCTTGTTGCTGGATTATCCTGACAGGTTACATGATCTTCATTAATGTTAGATGTTTCTGTCTGTTGATGTATTTGATCAGCAACCTGTTGTTTGATAAGTTCAAGTGTTGTTTGTGGAATAAGGTTGTTGTGTATAATTGTTCTTTTTTGATCAACAACCCTTTGTTCGGTGACAGTGAGATGAGGATACTGTTGTGTGAATCTAAGGTGTAGTTGTTGTCTGTATGCTGTCATGTTTGTTTCGAGTTTTGTGATCGTGTAGTAAGTACGGATGATAAACTCATTCATTTCTACAGTCCATTTCATCCGTTGGCGTGGTTTTCCAGCCTTTGTGGTCTGTGGATGCATTGCCACAGAAACACCAAGGCTGGGTTGGTTCCTCACATCTGTTGAGGGCATTGCAGTAGCCATGCTTGGGCCGGTGCTGCTTTCGCCACCAGTAACCAAGGGAGACTGTGGCCTATTTTTCGAACGTGAGCCTCTGCCTAACTCACGAACGCAGACCTTGTTAACCCGGGCGACGTCCGAGCCGGTATCACATTTAGATCTGGTTACTACTATGATACATATCTCCGCAGAATGTGGGTGTGTGGTCACTCTTAGCTTCATTTCTCCCCATAGACCTTACTGGCATAGGTGTCCCTACCAGGAGCTTGTGCTCCAGCCTGCATTGCCCTATGGATCAGTAAAATTACTGGGCTCTCCCACCACGACCAGGTGGTGACCATGGGAGAGTTGTTATTATTATTGTTATTGTTGTGTGTTGTTGTTGTTGTGTTATTATTATTATTATTATTATTATAATTATTATTGTGTTGGTGGAGTGTTTCTTACACTGCATATATACCAGTGCTAGGGAAAGTAAAGCATAACTACAAAAAGAAATGTTTTGTTTATGTGCTGTTTGTGTATATGTTTAAGAATTTCCTAATTATGTGTTTAGTATGGCAGTCTTCTGTAGTATTGTGTATCACATTTACATTTAACAGTATCATACAGATCTATTTTTTATCACATCACAGAAAAATATAAAACCAGTAGAACATTTACAGCATGAAAGTTTCACCCATTTTAAAAGAAAAAAATGTCAAGATATTTTATATCAATGATGAACTAGAATTAGAATTTTTGCGATAATTTAGTATATAAGCTCTTATTTTTATATATATGTCACTGTGAAAGACCAAAATTAGAGAATGTCGAGATTCTCTGGTGAATGTTGACACATACGAAAGACTGTCGGTGAAAGACCGAATATTTGATTATATTATTAATGTTACGTTAGGTTAGGTTAAGTTAAGGTTTGTTTTAGATTAGGTTAGGTTAGGTAAAACATGTCCCTGAGAGAAGCACCGCAACTAATTCAAGAAGTGGAAGGCAAGGATATACACGTAATTGCAAAAAAAAACTGTTCCATGACTAAATGCTAGGAACAATATTTTTATTCAACATTCACATCAGTACATGCTGAATATCGATGTAAGTGAGAAATAATGATATTTAGCAAATATTTCGTACATACATGAAATGACTGTGTGAATGCTGACATTCACCAGATATCAGTCTTTCACAGTAACATATGTCTATAAACCAAAAAATAACAGAGTAAAAAACATGATTTAACACAGTATGTGTTAATGCATTAATGTACAACAAATTTAAAAATTTATAATAAAAAAAAACATAGTGAAGACAATAGAATAAAAAACAAAAATTTAAATAATATTGTATAAAGTATTGAAAAAAATATATAAAAAGTGTCAAATATTCACTATTTGAAGCAGAAATATATGTTGATAAACTTTGACGGGTTGCTTCACCATAACAATCAACTCCTCTCCCAGCTAAGTAATTTGAGACGTAGTGTAAATAATGGCAATAACTTCTCCCCTGCTCTAGCTTAGAAAGTGATTGTCATATATTAATTCATTAACACATACCATGTTAAATCATGTTTTTTACTCTCTGTTATTTTTTGGTTTTAACTGTAATTCATTCATTTTTTAGGGATTTTGTCAATTAGGAGTGGATATCTTTTGTCACCCTGACCTAAACGATGTATTAAATAAAATAAATAAATTACAACTGAGCCGAAATTTATTATATTGAATTATTACTTTTAGTCGCATATAGGTTTATTTTTATTATTAATAAAGGTTTTATGTAGCATTTTTTGTATTTAATAAATTGAAAACAATCTTGTAATCAGCATTTCTGGCAATCAATATAAAGTTCAATTTGCACATTACTGTAATAGTTTATATACTATAATGACAATAAAAATGTAGTAAATGTTTGTTTAAATAATAATTTCAAAAATTTGTATTAATTTAACTTTGAAAAAGAAAAAATGTAAACACTGCATATCTTTGGTTATGAAATCCTGAAGCCATGCATTAGCTGAATTATCTTAAGTACAAAAATTTCTACAGTCATCATTAGTAGTGATCTAAGCATTTATTTACCATAATAAGTCATGCTATCATGATATGCAAAATAATAAAGAATTAACTTTTTCTGGGCAGTTAGCATGCCAATAGGCATATATCATGTAACTTTTTCATTAATCGATGATGTCGGCAATGTCCTTCGGTGTAAATTAAAAAATTAATCAAAAAATTTGATTAATTTGCATTATATTTGAGTTTTCCAGCGATCTTAGCTTTGATTCGCTCTTCTGTAGGTTGATTGACTTTGTTTAAGCCAGTAAGTGTTTTGTTACCACCCCTGGGCCATAAATACTTTGGTAAATACATCCCCCTACCATTCTATAGCAAATCTTCGCAGTTATCTACACAGTTGGCTGAAAACAATCAAAGGGAAACTCCTTCTAAGGTTTTATTGGGTATCTTTTGTCTTTGTTGACATTACTTTAACTAATCACAGACTTGTGAAAGGAAAAAAATTGCCATGAAAAACCCTGCCTCCAACCTTCAAAGTAAAAAGTAAACAATTGCAATAAATTTGCTTTTTAAATTGTTTTTTAGCTTTAATTAACTAATTTAATGTACTTAGACATTAAATTAGCTAATTCGACAATATTTAGGTGAGTAAATATGTTTTCAAAACTATCTAGCAACAAATAATTCCAGGAAACTTCACCTCCCTATAGTAAGTCTATGGAAGATCTTCTTGCTGTTAATTGTTTTTAAAATTTTTGTTTCTACACCTATTATGCTCTAATTGGTAATTTATATTATGACTGAATCAACTTCAACGAGACTTTTTTCAGAACCATTTGGTCTGGATTTTCCTGCGAAGAACCAATCCATGTGATTGGAGTCAGAATGTAAACAAACATTAAAAAATAACTAAAATTCTTTATTTTAGAGCATAATTCTACTAGTTTTCATGTTGTTAGACTCTACTTTGACAAAAAGATTTATCAAAAGCTTCCAGCTGAAAAATTTACCGGAAAAACTCATTACTTCCGGATATTGCGTAATCACACGAAAAAAATAACTAATCGCTTATTATAGTGTATTATTGTATAAAGTATTGAAAAAAATATATAAAAAGTGTCAAATATTCACTATTTGAAGCAGAAATATATGTTGATAAACTTTGACGGGTTGCTTCACCATAACAATCAACTCCTCTCCCAGCTAAGTAATTTGAGACGTAGTGTAAATAATGGCAATAACTTCTCCCCTGCTCTAGCTTAGAAAGCTGCAGTTTGTTTTGTTTAAAAGAAGACAGATGTGTCTAACTAACAAATGTTCAAAGTTCAGTGAATCTCTGTAAATTAACTTTTTTTTTCATTTATTCGTAAAACAAATTTCAAATTTTAATATTATTTTAAATTTGTATTAAACTAAAAATTAAACAAATGTAAACTGTAATATGTTTTTAATCAAACACAAAAAACATATTGAATATAGCACAATTCTGAAGCAAAATATCACAATTTAAAAAATTATCCAAAAAATGCACCACATGATGAATTCCACCTAATTACTTTATGTTATTTTTCGTCAGTCCAGAAAAAGTTAAAGATCATTAATCATTGAGAAATATATTATGAAAGAGAAATTTTAAATATGTCTTAAGTAAATATCTGTGAGAAAAGTTTAAATCATTCTTTTGATATAGTGAATTATTAGAAAGTTTTAAATATGCAAACCAAAAACAATTGAAAGTTTGCAACATTATAAAACTTTTCAAATATTGTTATGTCTATCATACAAATTAATTATAAAATTGTACTTCAATACATTTTAAATTCAGGTATCATAAACCTATGAAATGTCACCTTAAGAAATGCTTTAAGAAAAAAATAATTCAAAAATAAGCAAAATATTACATTAAAAGATTGAGTGATATAAAAAAGCATACTTTTACCTATTTTTGGATGAAAGGCAAGTGGGTTTCTATCTAAACATGCCTTAATTGCTTTCTGTCTTTCTTCTTCATGTTCCAAATTATTGAAACAGTTATTACAGTTGCAATTATTGCAGAACTCTCCATTTGCAAAACAATCACAGTAACTGTCAAAATAATATAATATATTTAAATGAACTTTCAAGCATTACTAATTTAATAAACAATGGCTATCCAAATTTTTATTGAAGAAAATGTTAGAATATTTTAGTACTATTTTATGTTTACATTTACATTTAAATTTATTTCAAATGCAGATGAGATAGAAATGTTCAAAATGAATTTTTGAAAATTAATATTTCTCATTAATTTTACCATTACTATTATAAATATGCAACAGAAAAGAACAATGAAATCACTGCTTTTCATTTCATATTATTTTATAATTTCTCAATTTTTAAAGTTTGTCAAAAGTAAAGATTAAATCAAAAGTGAAAATAAAACAATATGTCAATTTTATTTCTAATACATTCTGTTATAATGCTTATTTTTGGTCTTTGGATCATTTCTGAGAATCGGAAACCTGTATATTTGGTGGAAGACTACAGCTATGTACAACAATGTATAAAAGTATTTTCATGATATATCAAATTCAGTTTTAATCATATTCACTGTTATCTTAATGGCAAGAAAAACAAAGTAGCCTTTCAAAAATTATAAAGTACTATTCATATAAATAAGGATGAATACAATTTAATTTGTCAATGATCTGCTTGGGCTTTATCATCATCAGCATAACAAAAATTTAATTACACTATTGATATTATTTTAAAAATATATAAAATATTGGGCCATTGCATATAAAATAGCCAGTTTTTAAAAGTTAAGCTTTCCAGCCTTCTAGTTCAACTTTTTTCCATGTGAACAGTGCTGTATGTTTGCAATTGAAAGAACACACACATTATATGTGAATTAAAAATGTAATCTCATTTACATTGTGAATTCCACATGTTTAAGAGTACTTTTTCTGATGGCATAAAAAAAAGGAAATCAAATAATTTTCTTTTACGAGTATATGCAGGGACATAATGCAGCTGAAGCAACCCAAAATACCAATGAAACTTTTGGTGAAGGTTCTGTGAGTGAGCAGGCCACCAGGCATTGGTTTAAAAAATTTCATTCTGTGAATATAAATCTCAAAAATCAGTTTTGAAGAACATTGTCAAATCAGAACATCACCTGACTTCTGGGAAATTGCAGAAAGTTGAATATACTGGACATTATTCAACCATTTCCCTATGTCTAAACACATTAGGGAAAGTCAAGAAGTTTGACAAATGGGTACCACACAAACTTAGTGAGAGAGATAAAGAGCATCATTTGGATGTCTGAGGTTTTAATTATTCGTGACAAAAATGAAAGTATTCAATTGAAATTCTTTCCCATCCACCTTATTTGCCAGACTTTTTTCCAACAGACTATCACTTTTTTATATATTTAGACAGTTTTTTTGGCAAGGAAAGTCTTCGAGGAAGAGGGGACAATAAAAAAGTACCTTTAACAACTTTTTGGCTTCTCGTTCTCGCAATTTCTATCGAATTGGCATTAATGCATTTCTATTGCATTAACGCCAATTTGATAGAAAAAATGTATTAATGTTGGTGGATACAATTTTGATTGAATATGTAAGTTTTAAATTAAATTAATAAATGTTCAAAGTCTGAAGTAAAAATAGGTCATTTCATTTGCAACAAACCTAATAAATCAAGTAAATTTTCAATATAAAGAATAATTACTAAAATAAATAAATTAACATGGCATTACTTTTTATTGTAACATTATAATTTAACACATTCAGCTGATCATAAACTAACAGTAGGTCACAATGCAAATTTTCTGATGTTAGCATTCACTATTGGTGTATCATATTTATAATATAATGAAATCCTTCTTGTGCATTCACAATTGCAGCAAAATCTGGTGGCAAAATTCTAATTAGCACAAAAAGGACAAAAAGACAGACAATATCAATTTTAAGAATTTAAGATGGAAAAAGACTAAAGATTATTTTGGTACACCACAATGTACAATACACCAACTAAATGAAAAGATAAAACATTATCTTTGCAATCATTTCTCCAATCAAAAGAAGCAAGGAACACTTAAATTATAGAAGTCTTGTATCTACATAATTTCATAAATTTTTATTTATATCCTAGGTCAATATTTTTATATTGCACTGTATGAGAATTGTTATAAAATAAATAAACAATATTCCAAAGACAGTCCAAATGCTTTCAATATCAGTGCAACTTATTTCATTCAAAGATTCAAACCATATTCTGAATACAATCAATTTGGTATAACATGACAATTAAATTCCTACGAAATCTTGTGTGAAATCGTGTTACATGGATATAAATACCAATATGAAGATAGAGATTACATTCCAAAAGCTAACATAAATCTATCATATTTGCAGAAATAAAAGATCTTGCATTAATACCAGTTCTAATTTTCTGTTAATTATTTCTTTATTGGACTGCAATTTGAAAAATTATCATTGTTGTCCATCTACTATCTGTCCTTCCTTAATCTCAAGAATGGCGTTAGATAGATGAAGGTAGAGACCAGGTATAGAAAGCTTAGGAGCAGGAGGCCCTGATTAACTATATATGAACTTCTGGTTTGGACCAGACGTTAACATTATTCCAATTCAAAAATTTCCCCCCAAAAGGAGTTAGTTAGATGACCAGCATAACTCTATTGCTAACAGGAAAAGTATGATATACAAGGCAAGACACTACTAAAAAACTGAGATTGTAGTGACAAATAATTACGTTCTGGAACTGTGACAATGTCACAATAAATAATTGCTCATTATCTATATTTTTGCTTCATTTAGATTTAAACTTTTGGCAACAAATGATATTGTTTTTATCATTTTCCTTTTTTGAAGCATTATTTTAAAATTTCATAACTTTTAGTCTCACAAAAATCTTTAAAACTTGACACCACATGTTACAAGGAATGTGTGTGTTATGGTTGAAATGTAGTAGATTTTTTATATCAATCAAAAACTTAACATTGAGCTTATTACAGAAATACAAAAATTTTAACCCCAATCACAGTACATGAACACAAGTTGCATAATTATTCTCTACAAAAAATTTTAACAATTTGCAGAATTTATGGCAATTATGAACTGCAATAACAATCTAATTGATGTAATTGTTAGAAAAGTGATTATCACATTTGTCCTAACCAAAAAAGTGATCAAAACAGAAAACTTATGCTTTGACCATTTTATCTAGATTTATGAATGCTATTTCAATTCCTTTGTCTATCTCCTGCAAACACAAATTCTAATTAGTACATTTATAGTATATAATTAGTACATGTATAGTGCATTACGTTAATTTTTAATTACAAAAATCAATTACTTTTACTATTTGTGGCCAATGACAATAAATGTAAACAAATTTGTGCAGGGATTTTTAAGTTACTGCATTTTTTGAAAAAACTTTCAAAATTTTTTTTGCATTCAACCACGATTGAGGTTAAAATTTCTATATTTCTGTAATAAGCTCAATGTAAATTTTCGATATTAATGTTTCAAATTGAATTGGGTAGATATAAAAATATCTACCTGATTCCAACCATAACTCGTACACTTTCCTTGTTGATGTTTTAATGAAGATAAAAGAACAGTTGAATTAAGGAAACCAAAAAATTTTTAATAGATGAGAAATGTTTTCAGACTATTTACAGTCAGATTTCAGTTTGTACATGTTTTGGAATTGAATTTTGTTGTTAGTCTACCAAAAGTAAAGATCAAATTGAAAGTGAAGATGAAACAACAACAGAATCATATACAAATTTTGGATACTTATTAGAGCAAGTCTCTTTTGAGTGTGTTTTTTTCACTTTCATTAGGCATAATTTAGTATTGAAATTTAATTCATAACAAAGAAATTATTCCAATACAATTTGAAAGAAAGATTTTACTGATACCAGAAAAATTAATAACTGATTTAAATAGCAAACCAAAATAATTTTTAACAAATTTATTTACCTTACAACTCAAAGAAATATATGATGTGATCAATAAAAAATTGGACTGTTCCTACTATTTGACAATAGCAGGAAGTACAGTCTTTTTTGCCAAGCGGGATTGCAGCCTTATGTACTAATATTTGTACATCAGTTTTCCACGCAGTGATGAGTTTTACAAACCAAAATACTTGCTGCAAGCAATTTCACAATGTAGTGTTGTGATATGATTTTAGAATGGACTTGAAAACTGAGCTAAAAGCAAATGTTAAATTTTTCATTAAACTTGGGAAATATGCCACTGAAATCTTTGAAATGTTTTGGGAGGCCTACAGCAATAAAACCATGTGCTTTGAGTGATACTCAAACATTTTAAAAAGCATCAAATGGTGCTGGAAGATAATGAAAAGTCAGGATAACTATGTACCAGTCCAACCTCAAAAACATTAATGAAATTTAAAAAGTTGTTCATGATAATCATCAAATCACTCATCAGAAAGTTGCTGACATGTTGGTATTTCATTTTTTAGTGCTTAGGTGATCAAAACAGTCAATCTGGGCATATATTGAATAGAAGAACCATCACATCACCAACTATAAAGATCTTTTGATACATACCAGAAAAATTTAAACAGGCCACTGCTGATCAGTGATGCACCCAGAGGAGGGCCAAAGGGCCATGGCACCCTCCAAAGAGAGGGGAAAAATACTAGAAAATTTTCCAAACATCTTTTCCTAATTAAAATTAATTTTTTCTTTACATTGTATCTTTTATTTCTATACTACTTATGAATTAGCAATCATATAAGATGAGAATTTTATTGAATTTGCATAAAAAATTTTTTAAACGGTTTAACTTGGCTCCTCCAAGATTAAATCCTGAGTTCACCAGTGTTGATGACCCTTCATGTTAAGGATCACTGCAGGGGAGGAGTTGAAAATTTTTATGGCTATGACCAAGCAGAAACTAGCAGCAGTCAAGTCAGAAATGCAACAGAGCTTGTTGATTGATTTTGACTAAGAGGATTGTGTACTAGGAATTTCTTTCTACTGATCAGACATAGCAAATTCAGATTTTTACTGTAATGTTTTCAGGTGACTATGTGAGGATATTCATTGTAAAAAATTGAAACTCTAGCAAAACTGAACCTGATGCCTTCAGGGCAATGCTTACACAAACATCCTTTGAAATGTGAGCATTTTTAGTAGAAAATAGTTCTTTCCCACCCTCCTCCTTAACTCACTAAATTCAGCCACGTGACTTTTTTGTTCTCCAGAATAAAAGTGAAGCTCAAGAGGTGGCATTTCTATATGATCAAAGAAATCCAGGCCTAATCACAACAGGCGCTTTGGAACTTTAAGACAGACTTTGAAGAAGCAATTGACACTTGGAGGGAGATCACTGTATAAATGCATGACACTTTTGACTACTTTGAAGAGGAAGGCAGTCAAACTTAAATTAGTCAAGTGTTAAAATATTTATCACAATAAAAAATTTTTGAGATTTAACATCTCATCTTCTGCTCTAACTCTACTAATATAAACATCCATAAACCCAATTCTTAGATTAATGTCACATTACATCAGGCTATATTAACAATACTAATTACTAATTAAATGTCAAGTAATTGGGCCTAAAGGTAGGATTTGGTGCCATCTCTTCATAAATTTAATAATTATAATTAAATTAATATTTTAATAATTTAGAAAATCCTAGAAGAAAATCAACCTAAAGTGGAACTTGAACCAACAACTCTTGCTTGTTATGCAAATGCATTACCAGTTATGTATCTGAACTGCCATTCAATCTTTGCTTCCAGAACTGTTAATTTAGATGTAACAACCATACTGGTTACTCATGGCTCATGGTGCAGACCACAGTGTCTATAGTCTGTAAGACCCACCATTGCACGCAGCCTGCTTTCACTTTATCCCCACATGGTATATATATATATATATATGTTATGGACAAAGTGATTAATCGGGATTATGAATAATGACAAAAAGGGCAGGCAGTGTAATAAATATTGATTAATTTATCAAATTGACCGGTCATTATGAATACTGCTATCACCTAGTCGGGCAAAGTGATGATAATAAGTTGAGGAATGATCATCCGACATACGCTAGCTAATCAGCACTCAGTTGCGTGTGCGTATCGTGTTTAGTACCGAATTTAAAATTTGATTAAAAAAACCTCCACTTATTTCATTTAGAAATATTTATTTTTTGTGAATTATTTCAAAGTATTTTAAAAAGAACATGTAATCTTTTAAAACTAAGTACTATTAACTATATTAATTAAATGGCAAAATTTTACCTATGTGCACCATCTTGGCAGTGGTCGCGACTGTTTGTGCTCTCGACGGATTTCTCCTGGAGGGAAGCCACCAGCAGGCCGTCGATTCTTTAACATTACTAGATATTGATACATACCACAGTAGAGACTCGTTAATCGGAACCCCGGTAATCGGAATGATTTTCAGTCGGACTGTGTCGTGCCGAATTGAACGTTTTTGATACTAAGATTTACTTCTAAAGTACAATTTTCATGTTTTTATATTCTTCAATATATTTATTTTGTTTGTACAAAATGCAGAAATAATTTTTAACGATACGATAGCCTCGATTATTATTATAAAAATTTTCGTTAGGCTTAAAATCGACGAAAATTCAACACGAAGCGACACGCAACGGAGAAAAATTTGAACATCGGACAGGTTAATATATTTATTCGTACATAATCGGTAATTGGAACAAATCACTAATCTGAACAACCCCAGTCCCCAATTGATTCCGATTTTCGGTTCTCTACTGTAGTTATTGATACACGTGTTCAAGAACTACTGTGAATAAATAACTAGTGACGTTAAACAATCGATGGCCTGCCGGCGGCTCCCCTCTGAGAAGAATCTGTTGAGAGCACAAACAGTCGCAACTGCCGCAAAATTCGGTACTAAACACAGTACGCATGCGACACTGAGTGCCAATTGGCTAGCGTATGTCGTATGATCACTCCTCAACTTATTATTATCACTTTGCCCGACTAGGTGATAGCAATATTCATAATGACTGGTCAATTTGATAAATTATTGAAATTTATTACAATGCCCGATTTTGTTGGTCACTATTCATAATGCCCGTATTAATCACTTTTGTCCATAACACACACACACACACACATATATATATATATATATATATAGATATATATCATATGGGGATAAAGTGAAAGCAGGCTGAGTGCAATGGTGGGTCTTACAGACTATACATACATACATACATACATCTATATATACATACACACACAAATATAAACATCCATAAACCCATTATTCATAAAAGGCATTGACTTAAAAATCAAATTTGTGGATGCTTATATTTGTATATATACCATGATGGATTAAAGCAATAGCTGGCTGAGTGCCATGATGGGAATTAACATGTTAACTGCCTCAACATATTTTTTTTTATCCACTGTAAACCAATATTCTCTAACAAAAAAAGAAAAAAATTGACATAACTTCCAGAAACTTATATTATGATCAAATATTATAATATTGGGTCGAACTACAAAGTTAGCATATGTATGTGTGCATGATTGCCAACTGGTCAGATGGCACTGGGTTGATCTTATTTTACCTCAGTGCAGTGTGACCCACCAATGGCTACACCTTTTTTCATTTCATAGTAATTATTATGTTATTTTTTATTTTCATGTAAAATGTTTCAACATATATCAGTCAAATCATTTATTTATTTTGTATACAAAAGGAAATGTTGGATGACAATTGATCTCTACCCCTCCATTAACAATTGAAACAAAAATCCTAATAAATATACATTATATAATGGCTCAAACACATGGAAAATACAAGTGTAATATTTATAACCATGAGTAAACTTAGACATATGCATAGTAAAATAAATGTATATACATTTAAAAACATTTGATTATACACACAAATAAACAAAAACAAGTAAATATGACAGAATACATTAACCTATCTGATGTTCAAATTCTTCACCATTGCCTGTGATGCCATGTTAAATTTTTGTTGATGTTAAGCCTAATGAAAAGTACACTTTTTTTTTTAAAAAAGTAATTGTAAAGTAAAAGTAAAAGCTATTTCATCATCCAAAATTATATTTTTATTTTTCACAAATAAAAAATATATATTAATAAATATAAAAACAAAAAAAAATTATATTTTGGAAGTTAGTTTTAATATAAAATTTATAATGACTAGCGACATCTTGTTCCAAAAACATACCGATACTGTAAAGAGATATTGTAAGAGGTTCAATGCAAAAGGAATTACACTAAAGTGTGATATCCAACAAAACAACTTTAATTTCACAATAGAACAGATTATTTATAGGTTCCCGCTCTTTGTGGACTTTCCAAGTCTTTCTGTGTTAACAAGACAACAGCAATTAGCGTAATTAATTCCGTCACAAATTCCCAATGCTATTGATACACAATACAACTTATCCTATGATCGTGAACAATTCTTAACCTAACTTAAAAACTAATTAGAAAATAGATAGATAGAAGAGGAAGTGAGAAGGATTGATAGGAAAGGGGTACCCAATTTCTCGATATGAATTCTCGTTCTGACTTCCAAGTTACTCGTACGTTCTATTCTCCCTTTTCTCTCCAGAATGATAACTCTCCAAGGAATTTACCTCCAGTTCTGGCTGCTTAACTTTCGCATGGATCTCCCACTCTAAGGACCTACTCGCCAGTGCTCGTCGATCTCGAAACTCCCAAGCCTTGCTGGTACATGTCTTTCTCTCTCCGTGTCTGGCCAAAGAATGTCTACTCGAAGTGGGGCTTTTGCCCTCCAGCTTTGATGTAGCCTATTCATGTCCCACACACTGGTGGGAAAGGATTGAGTCAGAATTTCTTAGAAGTTTGGAAACAATAGAACAAAGGAAATTGGACAGGGAAACAGGATTTAAAGATATAGAATATGAAATTAAAACTATACACAAAAAAAGGAATGGCATACAGCCACAATATCTCAGGTCAACCGGTTGAGGTCAGAGGTCACAACGCTAAAATATGTCACGAATAAAACAAGATAAGTTAAACATTATAAAAAGTACTACAACAAGAACTTTTAAATTGCGTAAAATCATAATATAAAAGATGTTCAACTAAACTCATACGTTCAAATATCCTATAAAAAATGAACAATGGGATAAAGATAAATGATAAAACAATATAAAAAAACATGACATATCACCAAAGGTACTCTCAACCTTAGCCAATAATTATGTATTAGACCATTAAAAAAATTCACAACATAGGATATGATCAAAGTATTTAATTCTTTCTGTTTGGATTGGTAAACTGAGCCTAACTTAAGCTACATCTGGGTTATCAATATAGGGCAAATGATAGACTGTATTTAGCAGCAGGTAAATTTTATTAATTTCCTTAATAACTTTGTTGAAAAGGGAGAGCATAGTCATTGACCAAATAAGTAAACTATAAGTATTTTCTTGGCATAAGGTTGCTGTTGAGAACAAATCACACAGGAACACTTTTACTGGAAAAAGGTTTGTTTATTGATGGAAACAGATATGCATTTCGGGCTTAATGCCCCTCTTCAACATCAGAATAAAAACCCATAAATTAAATGAATCTTACTGCCCACTGGTTGACATTAAATTTTATGTTCTTTACAACTTACAGAAATTCCTTAAAAATAAACTAAATATATTTGATAATTCAATTAATAGCATTAAAAACTCTGACCAGTTCATAAAAAACCTCCAAAATCTCAATATAAATAAAGATATCAGAACGTTGAACCTGGATATAAAAAACATGTACCCCTCCATCCAAAAAGTTTAATATCAATTAGTCAATAATTATTTTATTTGTAATATTAGTTTCTTTACACAATTAGATGGTATCTTTATGGGCTCTTGCATCAATCCAAAACTCACTGAACTGTGCATGATTAACATTGATAATATTATCCACAAACTACAGGGTATAATGTTTTACAACTGTTATGTTGACGACTGCTTTGTTTAATCAACCCGCATACTTCAATACGCCAACAATATCCAGAAGAATATATGTTTCGAAATAGAAAATGAAAATAACAGCAAACTTAATTTTTTAGACATCACTGTACTAAGACATGATAATTTCATTACCTTTAAAAATATATAAAACCTTGTGACGTCAGTAAAGTAATAAATTACCACTCTAGCACATCCATATATATTAAAAAGAACATATTCAATATGTATGTCAACAAAATCAAAACATGTACAGTACAAGTGATACTTCTAACCAAAACATAAAAATAGATCAAATTTATCACACTTTTCAATTAAATAACTACCCAAACAGAATTATCAACAAATGGCTACACAACCACTCGTCAGGTCAACCCAAACCAAAACTACAAATAATTTACAAAAAATTAGATTATACCACTACTATTTTTGAAAATATCCAAAGAACACTAACACCACATAATATCATTTTAGCACCCACACTAAACAATAAAATCAAAAATTTCTTAAAAACCAAAGAACAAACTAATAGTAATACTGATGTTTTATTAAATAATAATCTTGTTTACAGCTTCACTTGTACATGTCACCCAAAGTACTATTACATAGGTGAAACTAGCAGAGCATTAAAAACCCATATAAAAGAGCATATAAGAGTGGTAAAGTATGATTACACCAACTCAGCAGTCGCCACTCACTGCAACCAAGCTAGCTGCGAGATCTCGTTCGACAGTGTCAAAATTCTTAAAAAAGAAAAAAAATATTATTAAAATTTTATGAACACATTGAACTATAACTTCAAAACGAACCTGTTACCGGTGTAAATCTTGCGAAAATCGTCCTACGAGTGTCTGACTAACGTTTTCGAACTTAAAACAGTTCTTCTTCAGGTGAAGATGGAAGAATTTGAAAGATAGAATAGAATGTTTCAAATCGAACCGCTTCGTTTAATTCCGTCATGGCTGACATGCGCAGTAGTGTCCGGGTGTTGGTTTTCATCTATGCGTGTCTAAAAGGATTTGCCAGGCCGATGAAATGTCGATCTCTTCTTTTTGGTTAATGCAGATATTATTACAGCTCGTTTTATATATAGCGACCGCTTCTAACCATTTTATATGTTCCGGGTGGGGCGTCGTTACGGTGATTTTAGCCTTATCTAGTTCTGCGTTGATATCTTGATCAGGTGCGTATATACTTAGCGCCGTGTTGAGTTTTCGGTGTTGTAGGTCAGCTTGGTGTTCTTTTAATCTGGTCTTTAACGAGCGCTTAGTGGAACCGATGTAAACGAGCTCCCTTTTCCACTAAGCGCTCGTTAAAGACCAGATTAAAAGAACACCAAGCTGACCTACAACACCGAAAACTCAACACGGCGCTAAGTATATACGCACCTGATCAAGATATCAACGCAGAACTAGATAAGGCTAAAATCACCGTAACGACGCCCCACCCGGAACATATAAAATGGTTAGAAGCGGTCGCTATATATAAAACGAGCTGTAATAATATCTGCATTAACCAAAAAGAAGAGATCGACATTTCATCGGCCTGGCAAATCCTTTTAGACACGCATAGATGAAAACCAACACCCGGACACTACTGCGCATGTCAGCCATGACGGAATTAAACGAAGCGGTTCGATTTGAAACATTCTATTCTATCTTTCAAATTCTTCCATCTTCACCTGAAGAAGAACTGTTTTAAGTTCGAAAACGTTAGTCAGACACTCGTAGGACGATTTTCGCAAGATTTACACCGGTAACAGGTTCGTTTTGAAGTTATAGTTATAATACCCGGTGTCAGTAAAGAGCAGAGCAGTACTTTGAACACATTGAAATTATTAAAACTAATGAAATGTACAGAATGAACCTAAATACAGGTGCAATCATCAATGACATCTGGCAACCATTGCTACCTAAGCAGCAAAGCCCATTAAGATGTACTACCTCCCTCCCTCTATTGTATCCCACTGTGTAGGTCAACACACCAAACACTCAGTGTACAATACAGGGAATACTCACATCTTTTTAACCTCTCCTATCTGGTCTAAGTTTGTTTTCTCTGTATATTTCATCAGAATTATTTCACACCCTACAGGTATTCTGTTATTAATTTTATAAAAATTCCACCTCTTAATTATACACTTAATTTTAGATTTAAGTTTATCTCCTTTTTATTCTAGCACTTGTTATACTGTTCTAATGTGTATAAAAGGGTGGAGCTAAAATTCTTTTAGCTCCATTTTCCTCCCCTTTTTTCACCTATGTCTTCTCATGAGTTGTCAAAAATGATACCTAGATCATATAAGACTCAATTAATATTAAAAATGTACACTAAATATCACAAACCTGATATCTAGTATACATTATCAAAGAAATTTAAGTATTTCTTTGAAAATGTATACTAGATATCAGGTTTGTGATATTTAGTGTACATTTTTAATATTAACAGGTTATGTTCACTATAATGCTTTAGAAGGAAGTTGATTCAACAATTTTTCTCTATTTTCAATAAAAGTTGATCTTTATTATTCTTTCCTTCATTCAAATCCAAAGATAACCTAAAATTTTTCATATTGGTAAAACCTCAGATGTTCCTGAGGCATCATGTATCCATTAATACAACACACACTATTTTGCCAATAAGAAAAATTGTAATATAAACTAAGTAATAGTGTGACACACTGGCAGTACATATGGCAAATTATGAAAAGTTGAATGTAACATACCAGAACATCACATGACATTAAACGTGTTAAAAATTTTTAGAATGCCATTTAGATCCTTATGGAAAGTTTGAATGATTCAAACCATATTCAAGACAGTTTAGGAATGGTGATTAGAACAAGTATTTGAAGTTAAAAACATTAACCAAATATCAAAATCAGCCTTTTTTTAAACACTTAATGAAACATCAAACATCTTCTATTGCTGAGAAATGTTCATTAAATGAAACACTAACAATTTCAACTTAATAGAATAGGTCATTTTCAGATTATACCTGAAGATAAATTTATAGGCCAAATTTAGTTGCTCTTTGATTGCACCTCGTATTCAATAGTCAAAAATAAGCACAAATTCCTAACACAGACATCGCAACAAAATAAGAAAAAAACGATTAGAAAAATCTCAATATTTTAACAGTTGGCATATTAACAGTAAAATAAAAAAAAGAAGAAATGTCAAAAAATAACATTAACATAATAGAAAGGTTTTTTCATACAAAAATTCAAAATACTGTGTTATGTAAAATTTTCCACATTTCTTCAAGACCATGTTGTAGAAGTTCTGTGTTATACAAGTGTTGCCTGTATATGTTAAATTTTGAATTTGAAATATGTTATTAACCAACTTATTATTATTTATAAGCTTATGTTAAAATGCAACTCTCCTATAAGCAAACATAAATATGTTTGTATTTTTCTTAACTTTCAGCAATTATTGGGCTGCAATTTGAAAAAATTATAACCCATAAATTCCCATTGTCATCTGTCCATCTGTCCTTCCTAAATCTTGAGAATGGTGTTAGATAGATGAAAGTTGAGACCAGATATGAAAAGCTTAGGGGTACGAAGCTCCAATTAACTATTTATGAACTTCTGGCTTGGATTAGATGATGATTGGCATGACTATTCTTATCAGGAATAGTGGGATGTACAGGGGTAAGACTACTAATTTAAGATCAAGAACATATATTTTAAATTAAATAAATTAAAAATTGCTGCCTGGCATTGTGACAATGTCACAATAATTTTTGCTCGTGATTATTGAATTTTCATTGAAAACAATGAAACTGATTCTACGAAGTGGGAATAAAATGCTGGAAGTTGTAAACACAATCTAATAATAATATTTACCAAATTTGTCTCTTCAAATTTGATTAATGCAATTTGCATTCATTATACTTTCATCCTTTTTCAAAAAACGTAAATATTCACATTAACAACACATAAGACATCATTTAATGTAAATGTAAACAAACTTGCCCTGTTTGCATTTGTCATTTTAAATCTGTACAGCACCCTCTATAGTTTGTTGGAATCACCAATAGTGTTTTATTATCAACCCCATCTTAAAAAGAACAAATATTTTTATTATTTATGTCAGGATTTTCTTAAAAAATTTGAAAATAAAATTAAGGCAAAAAAATTACTTTTATATATAAAATATATTATTTATGATAAAACTTAACTGATAATTACTAGAATGCTTTATTACTGTTGTTTTGTGAACATGATATCATGGGCAGAAATTCAATCTGTTCTGAAAGTAATTTAATAGTTAAAATGATGGGTATAATTACTGGTAGGAAACAATTTGTTGCCTAACATTCCAATCAAAATAAATATCAGCTTTTTGAGAATTTATGAACTGACAATCATTACAGAAATTTCAAATGTATATGGTTGAATATTGGATGGCAAGAATCACTGATATGACATACATTTAATTATTATAAAAATGATCAAAAAATTTCCTTATAAAAATATTGACTTTATTTAAGAGGAAAAAACAATGAATCAAAAATTCTTTTTTACTAAATATATTAAAAATTACAATTAAGTCATATTTTATATGCTAGAATAAAGATTTTATTACAATAATTTTAAAAATGAAGAACTTACAGTTTCAAACATTGAGATTTTGTACAGTTACATGGTTTACGTGGTCTAGAATCTCCACTTTCTGTTGATCTACTGAAATATATTTAACAATTAGTTTTTAAACAATATTGTTGTTATCTTCATGTCACAATCCATAATAAAATCATAAAAACTCTTACCCATTAATATGATTTCGTGAATAAGAAGATAAGGTTTGAGATGAATTGTGATCAAACATTTGATTGGTTGTTGCAGCTGCAACTGGTACATAGTTTGTTTGTTGAACATTAGAATTATTATTGTTTCCTGGAGTTGGGGAAGGTAAAATATTGTGAGGCTGAACTGACTGAATCAGCATTTGTGTTCCAGCTAAAGTATTTGATTGAGACTGATTTGTTTGCTGTAACTGAGAGATAAAAGAATTATTAGAAAAAAGACTGCATATAAACAAATACATAATTTAAGGATATTCAGAATATACTATATGTTAGTAAAGCTTAAGATTATTCAATATTAACAGAATAACTGAAATGCTTAAACTAAATGTAAGTTGAAGATTTAATTTATCACACTACACCTTTTGTGTTGCCGAGATAGTTTTATTGAAAAACTAATGTTTTTGGCCTTCTCTATAGGCCATCCTCAGGCTTAATGAGAGAAACAGAACATTGGCGTTCCATTAAATAGAATACATATATTCAAAATTCAAAACATCGACAACGGAAAAAAAACAAGAAAATAACTGAAAAATAATACATACAAATATAAATATACAATAAAATCAGACATAGTAATAGAAATAAAAAGTAAAAAATAAAAATAAATCTACTAGTAATACTTTATATAGGGTCTTTCAACAAGAGGTGTCATTTTAAATCAACAGAAAAATGCAATATTTTCGTGAAAAGTGGTGATATTTTTATTTTAATCCAAAGTACAAACTCTGAGGTTAGTAATGGAACACAATATCAGGCAAATGTCCTCCTCAGCTCTTACAAATGGTCATTCTTTTGATGAAATTTTTCATTATGTTTTCACATAATAGTGACTGTATTTCACCAATAGCAGCTGTAATATTGTCTTTGAGTGCTTGAATCATTGCTGGAGCATTGGTGTAGACTTTACCTTTAACGTAGCCTCAAAGAAAAAAGTCTAATGATGTTAAATTGCTTAATCTTGGCAGCCAATTGAAGTTTCCATTTCTAGAAATCACATGTCCTGGAAATTTTTCATGCAATAGAGCCATTGTTTCACAAGCTGTGTGACAGGTGGCACTGTCCTGTTGAAAATAAATGTCGTCTGCATCTATAGCATCAATTTTAGGCCAAAAAAGTCAGTCAACATCATTTCAACTCAGTCAGTCAGTCAACTCAGTTTCAGCCACACTCTCAGCTACAGTGGCGATATTTCCAGGTGATTTAGCAGAACTAGCACGAATTGGAGTGTTCACACTAACTTGTCTGAGACATTCAAATTTATTGATTAAATTCACTATAACTGTGCAAGAAGGCACTTGATGATGACCAAAAGTAGTACGAACTTTTCGACCCATCTCCGCAATATTTTCACCGTTTTTGTAGTGAATTTTCACTATTTCAATGCATTGTGCGACTGTGTATCAATCAATATTTGAAAACCTCCTAGTTTTTACTTGTCAAATGTCACCGCAATGACAGATGTATGTTGACAGTTGAAAAATGGCGAGAAATTTAAAATGACACCTCTTGTTGAAAGACCCGGGTATTACTAGTAGATTTATTTTTATTTTTTACTTTTTATCAGAGCCAGCCCTATCATAGGGTGAACGGAGAAGTTGCTTCAGATGCTAAGTCCTAGAGGGTGCCTCAGTGGTAAAGAAAATTAAAGGAAAAAATATACAGTAGAGCATCGATTATCTGACCCCCGATCAACCGTCACATCGGTTAACCGACCACGTTCTAGTCGGCAAATTCAAATGTCTGCTAGTGATGTGGCGCTACAATATTTGGCTATGTCTTGGCTACTTTAATATTATTTTTGTTAAATTTTTGCGTGTTTTAGCTGGAAACACTGGCTCGACCATGAAAGGGAAGCCAGTATTTAAACCAGGCTTAATTTTCTATTTTTCTTTATTTCTGTATTTATTTTGTGCAAAATAAAGAAATAATTTAATGATTATTATTATTTAAAAAAAAAAATTGTTAGGCTTAACATCGATGAAAATTCAACGCGAAGTAGGTTAATGGCGATATACTAATATACTATACTAATAATGTATTTTTTCATACTTTTCAGTTATCTGTTTTTTTAGTTATCCGACCAACCTCAGTTTCCAACTGAGTCGAATAATCGATGCTCTACTGTATTTTTTTTCACTTTTCGATATATTGATTGCGAGTCTGTGACCAGTATGTGAATAGCCTTATCTGTTAAGATGCGTGCGGGTCGACTGCGTGGGCAGAGTTCCAACCCCGCCTCGGTTACATCACCAGTGTTGCCGCCACAGGCACTGCTGTTTTAGTTGGAGAGTCCATTTCGAAGCGCCAGCACTACCGAGCATGTTCCCACGCTTTCTGTGTGAATTTCACTTGGCGGCTGACATGTGAGTAAGTATTTTTTTATTTGTTAAGGTATTCTTTCATACTTTACAGAGATACCTATGAGATGTACTGTACCTACTTTGTATTATAAAGGTGTCCCAAAATTTACATAAGATTTGAATTAAATAGAAAACACAGTTTTTTTTTTTTTAAATTATAATTTCTTTATTGAATCATAAAGTACTGTACCTTAGGTCGACTCTTGCAGAAGACAAGCTTTCTGATCTAGCCTTGCTGTCCATTGAAAATGATATAGCTCAGACATTATTGTATGAGGAGATCATAAAAAAATTTGCAAATGCAAAAGTGCGTAAGCAGAGATTCAATTAAAATTTGTTCTTCGGGTGATTTGAGTAGTTTATTATTGTTGTTATTATTAGGAGCCAGTAGCCTGAATAGTTAAAAATTTTATAAGTATCATTACATTAATTAGTGAACATAATAAATAAGTACCAGTACCAACATTGATAATGCTTATTGATCTTGCCAACGAATATTGACTGAATTTTCATTTACTAGTTAGTAAAATAATACCAATGAGTGATCTCATTATAAAAGTAATACTTGTGATAAAGAAATGTACCTTAATCCCACATATATTTTTTTTTTCATTCTATGAACTGTTCCTATAGGTATTGTGAGGAGTGAGGTGCCAATGAGTACGGCTGTTTTCAATTAACAAATTAAACAGATACTTAATTAAGATGTTGTCCAGATTTTCCAAGTTACTTGCTTGCATGCATCACTGGTATAAATCAGGGGCAACCAAAAGGGGCTTCATAATAGGATCTCGCTCCATCCTAAAACTTGCCTCGAGCCAGCACTGATAAACATAGTAGTAAATTGTTAAGGACTAATTGATGAAACTTGTAACTATAAACTAAGACAAGAATATGAGTTCATGTTAAATTTTTTGACTATAAATTTCCATGCTGTCGGTAGGCTGTCTGCGTCCCTTGCATTTATGAATGCCTCTTTCAGTTTGTTTTTGTAAATTTCAATTTTTTCAGTGGGGTTTGCTAATGTTGGGGAGCTCAAGGGTTTGACAATAACCACTTCATCCCATTTTATTATTGAGCCATTGAGACTTTACATCAAACCAATGCACAGCCTGCTTTACATTCCATCGCAATCAAATGATCCATACCGTTACAAGCTGGCAGCATTCCGAGCTCTAATCAGAAGAGCCTTTCCGTATTGTGACAGTGTTGTTGATAGGACAAAGGAAATTGATAGAATTGTACAAGTAGCTGAAACCCTAGGATATAAAAAAGGCACAATAGCAGGAATAGTTAAAAAATACAAGATGGGCACAGAAAGAAGTTCAAAACACGATCCCAGTAAAGTCACAGAGTTTACATACAACAAGAATATGAAAGGCATTATGAAAGAAATTGCAAACTGCAAAGAGGCAAGAATGGTTCTAAAATGTGCTTAGAACCTATATACAATCTTAAGAAATGATAGAGATCACATTAAAAAGAAAGAAAAAGCAAGAGTGTACCAAATTTCTTACGAGAACACACAGCAAGGAATCAAAAGAGACTATTGGAGTCACAACAAGAAACTTGGGGATAAGACTTAAAGAACGCAAATATGACATCAGAAAAGGCTCCAACTCAATAGTACTTTCGCAGTTTGCGCAGATCCAAAGCTCAATAATAAAATGGGATGAAGTGGTTATTGTCAAACCCTTGAGCTCCCCAACATTAGCAAATACCGCTGAAAAAAAATTGAAATTTACAAAAGCAAACTGAAAGAGGTATGCATAAATGCAAGGGATGCAGACAGCCTACCGACAGCATGGAAATTTATAGTCAAAAAATTTAACATGAATTTGTAGTCTTGCTTTAGTTTATAGTTACACGTTTCATTAATTATTCCTTAACAATTTACTACTAAGTTTATATAAAGTATTACTAGTAGATTTATTTTTATTTTTTATTTCTATTACTATGTCTGACTTTATTGTATATTTATATTTATATGTATTATTTTTCAGTTATTTTCTTGTTTTTTTTCCGTTGTCGATGTTTTGAATTTTTGAACATATGTATTCTATTTAATGGAACGCCAATGTTCTGTTTCTCTCATTAAGCCTGAGGATGGCCTATAGAGTAGGTCAAAAACATTAGTTTTTCAATAAAACTATCTCGGCAACACAAAAGGTGTAGTGTAATAAATTAATTATTTGCTAAGCACATTCTGTTTAATGTAAGTTGAAGTTTTGTGAAAAAATGTTAGTTTCAAAAAGTATTCATCATATCTTTAATTCCTCAAGTTCAAAATATATGGAATGTTAATTCTAATAAGTGGATAACATTTTAAACAGAAAGTAGTAACAACCCATATTGTTAAACTTTTAATAAAACTTTTTATTATTATAAAAATTTTTTAAAATTTCTCTAATAATAATAAAGTTATATTAAAAAATTTAATAATATAGTGGTGTTACTACTCTGTCTAAAAATAACTTTTTTTAAAAAAAAAAAGTTAAACTGCTGTAAATACAAGCTGAGTTTAATTTATATAAATTAATTATAGACATTTTATAACTTAAAAGTTAAATTTATGAATTCTTTAAATATCTACCATATTTTCTATTTCCAAAAACATTAATGTTTCCTTTAGCATTTATTTAACAACTAATTTTATTAGATCTGATTAATTATATTTTTTTAGTTGCAGTTTAACTGACATGCTGGGCAATCCACAGAAATACGATACTAGTTTCTCAGAGATTGCTTGCAATTAACTAAAAATAACATTTATTTTATTTAGTTGTTAAATCTTTATTTATTGAGTTAAACACAGTTTATCTTCTCACAGATTTTGGAATAAAAAATGCTTGTTGTATTAATGAAATATTACACTTTTCTTACATTAAACAAGCTTAGTAGAGATACAATTCAAAAATTAACTAAAACTGAAAAATTCTTACTTGTGCAATATTATATTGGGCAGGGACCATAAGAATACTACCCCCGGCAGCTGGTATTAATGTACCCGCAGGCAATTGTCGAAGAGCCATTGTGGGCATAGATGTATTAGTTCGTGATGTAGAAGTTACGCTCGATGCAGGAATAAGCATACGCTGAGGTACCGATGATGATTTAGATGTTACCTAAATTATTTAATGTGACAATGATGACAATGATATTAAATTACGAATAACAATGACACAGAAGATTATAATTAGTCATATATTAATAAACTAAATATTATAATTTCAATGAATATTTATGTCCCCATTTTATCAATCCATGTTTTAGCTTCAATATACTCTTTAAAACTATAATGTTAATACAACAACTTATGCTAGGATTAATAATACTTGATTATTTTAAGTCTCAGTAATGTAGGAAGAACAAAACTAAAATCAACACATTTTTAAATATTGCCAATATGAAGTTTAACAGACACAAGTATTGAAGTCCTTACTTTTTATTTATGAGAAATGTTTTGAAATCATTCAAATTCATCATTGACTGATTTTTCTGTTAAAAATTTTTGATTTCAAACAAAAAATTTTTAATTGGTAATTATAAAATACTAACTAATAGAGTATAAACAATATTTTACATAAATTTGTAAATAAATCAATCATCCATTTCAAAATCTATGATCTAAATTCTGGCTCTTATTGACAATCTAAAAAACATTGTTTGTCTTTTGGCTTATTAATAAAACAAGTAATATAAAAAAATCTTTTTAAAGTCAATTCGTATTTAGGTCAACAAAAAAAATTTTATTTTAGTTGCTTGTGCTGACCACTTGTTCTAACGTCCGTCTCTTGTCGTTGTTGGTCCGAAAAGTGAATGAGTAGTTCAAAGTTCGCTTTTTTTCTCCTCGCGCCCTCTATCGGTCGGAATCGGCATATTGCTGATGGGCGTCACAGTTTAAATTTAATTAATTAATGAATTAATATTTGAAAAAACTGTATTAACATCAAGTGCCATCCACTACAAGTTTTAAAAAATGTATTTGAACTTGAGTGGATGAATAAAAAGTATTTTATTAACGATTGAAAATTTGAACAAGATATATAAATATAGGGAGAGTGTAAACTAATAGTAGGAATTGAATGATATACAGTAGAAGTTTGTTAAACTGACATCTAAGAGCCTAGTATGATACCACATTATCAAAAATGCCAGATTATTGGACATTTTGAATCTTTGCAAAATTCAATGTTAATGTGAGCTAAATGTTGAAGACATTGCCCTACATTTTGTACCAATGCACACTTGTATGCTTCTAATTTGTTTGTGGACATCTTTTAATCAATCTGAAAATAACATGGTGCATGACTGTGTATTAAGATTGAAAAACCAGTGTTACTGAATACATTATTGCATAAAATCAACATTCACAATGATTCATTTGCATATAATATTTATTTTCCAAACATATACTGTATATATTTGATTTACACGAGCTATACATGCTCCAAGTATTAAAAAAACTCTGTTTTTTTGGTATGTTTTCCTCACATTGGTCTATGGGAAAGAAAATATATCAGCAATGGATATTACTGAATACAAAACATATGCAATAGTTCTAATTCTATAATGTTTATTAAACAGAATCTTGTGCTGAACATTGAATATTTGTTTTTTGTACCTGGGTTTCAGGTATACAGTTATTACCTAAATACTTGAATAACAACTATGTAATAATAATATAATAAGAAATGCTTACTGGAACTAAATCCGAAATTAAATCTATTTAACGCCTTTAATGTGTCCAGCATACTGTTAAATTTTCATAATGAAAATTAATGAAAATTTAACAGTATGCTGGACACATTAAAGGCGTAAAATAGATTTAATTTTGTAATAATAATATAACTGTAATAATATTATTACTATAATAATAATAATGCAATGTAGACATGGATGAGTATGCAGATAATTGTCACACACATCACAAGAAGGTAGAGATGGTTACAACAATGTTACATAATGCTAAGAGTAACAGAATGATTCATTTTTGTATCAAAAAATCAAATTGCATAGTGAACTGCACTGTTTGTCACCACTTTGTATGTAATTAATACCATGTGTTGTGTATATTCTTCAGTACAATTAAGAGGATTGATTGAGGATATGTATTATACAATTTTGGGGATGGTACGTGCAATGCATTATGGAGCATTACAGGAGGATCAGATGGTAGTTGAAAAGTATAAACATAGCATTATGTAATTTATGAATAATAAGGAATTTCATATAAACTACATCATGTATATATTATAGCTAGAAGGCATGTGGCATGATTGCACCATGTGTCTGCTAGTAAAATATATTATGATTAGGTGAGTTTAATAATAATGTAATCATTTCATTATTCTTACAACAATATATCTATAAATTTGCAACAAATCTATTTACATTAAATTACCTGAGTTTGACCTGCAATGACAGGAGAAATAGGAAGAGTAAGTTTAACAGGAGCACCAGATGAAACATTTACAACAGAAGATATTGAAGAAGGTTGCTGCTGACTACTATTGTTTACTGTGGTAGTAGCAGCAGTCACTATTGGCCTTGTTGTTACAGGAATAAGTGTAGCTTGTTTATTTCCTTTCAAAACAAAAAACATTACATTAATACATTTAATAAAAATTTTATATAATAAATACTTAAAATTTTTATTGTATTTAGATTACTTTTCTAATTTTAGTCTTTTCAAATAAACAAACAAAACAAGATTCCTTTTTAAAATAAATGATATGATTACTAGAAATATATTTATTAAAAATAATTTCCTTTGATTAATTGAATTTTTGTTTAATGTATTTTCTGTCTAAAAAAACAAAATTTATAAAATCTGAATACATTCAAATAAAAACATTTTTCATAAATTCACTAAGGTGATTTTTATTTTGAAAACATCATGAGAAATTCCTATCTGCAACAAAAAATTTTCAGTACACTACCAAACAGCAGAAGCAGAACTACAATATCAGGAAAATAAAAGCACATGGTACTAATGTACTATTACAGTTTTTGTTCATTTGTAGTTATGTTTTGTAAGTTTTCTCGTATTAAATAATTTGTGTGCATGAAATAATAGAAAATTTATAAACTAAAGTACATACACACATACAAAAAAATAAAATAAAATAAAAATACAATACAATACAGGTGTTTAAGGATGCAGGCACAATATGAATTTACCACAACTGCAACTATCAAGCACAGTAAATAGGTGCCATTTACTGATACATTAAATACAACATAATGAACTTGGTAGTGCCACGCAAAACCAAATATGTACAAATTTGGTACATAATAAAGATATTGAATGAATGTTTATACTGTGTATTATTTTGTTTTTTATTACTTATTTAATTTTTTTACTACAAAACAAAAATAGAAATATTTTTATTATTATTTATGTTGAAATCAACTGGCAACATTGTTGCAAGATGTTAATAAAGTTAGTTTTGCTTTCTGTTTTGACTTCTTGAATTCCAAATTCAAACTTAAGAACTTGCTTAAAAATTTAGAAAGATACTTAAAAACAGTCATTTCACTTATGCATTTATTTTTGTGTATGTGCTATTGCATGTGATTTTGCAGTGTAGTTTAAAAAGCCTCCAGCAACAGTACAAACCTTGGGATGGCTGGATGGCCAAGCAGTTAAGTGGCAGCCTATCACTCTGGGGGACCCGGGATCGAATCCGGACGAGTTGATTAATTCCCAGGAATTTTTTGGGGGGTAATTCGACCAGATATGTCAAACCCTGTCCCTACCATCTGGCTGCCCCATTGTGGGCCTGGCCAAACCCATAATGGGCTTGCTAAATGAGGCACACTCTTAGTGCCCACAGGGCAGAAATAATTAAAAAAAGTACAAACCTTGGACTGCATATTGTGTGTAGAGGAGTTTGTTTCTACTTGTGTTTCAGCTTAAAAAGCTTAGAAACATCATTGAGGTGTATTGAAGTCTTTAATATATTTTTCTTGTGCTCTGTCAATTAATTACTGCATTTCTATTAAATAAAATAATAACAAAAAAAATTTATTTTCAACCTTTTTTTTTGTTAAACTGGTATGGATCCTGTGGAATTTTTATAGGTTTGTATGCAAATAAATTATTCATTATACAGTATTTCACTTTATGGTCAAGTTTTCCAAAACATATCCTGGCTGTATATAAAGGACATTATATTTTAGCAAAGTAGTCTATTAAAACCAAAATGCTTTAAAATGATAAGATTTATTAGGTAAATTTTTGATATAAACACAGCAATTATTTATTATGAAATATATAAAAGTATTGAGAGATTTATTTCAACTGTAGTAAATCTTTTAATAGTTTTATTTCCATTATTAAATATGTATGCAAAAGAAGTAATTGTTTAGAGGTAGGAAGAGAAAAAAATTAGAAAGTAACCAAGTTGTGCAGTTATTAGGTCTACAAAGTTCAATCTGAGCAGTGTTCAGTAACACAGAATACTAAATAACAAATCTAACTGGCAAAGAAGATAGAGTAAAGAACTGTTCTGTATATCTCTGAATTCTGAATCAGTGAATCAGACGGTTGTATTTAAAATGTTAGAAGAGATAAAAATAATTTTTCATTCAACATCCAAACAACACTGGGTGAAGTCAACCTGTTACTGGTGTGAGTTGCAAGAAGGACAAAGTACATTACAAACATTTTCAAACCAATTAAAGTTCTTCCTCAAATGATACACAAAATATCTGATGGAACACAGAGCAAGCTTTAAATGCCAACAGCTGTTACCCACACAAATGCACGTCCAACAGGATGATTTCACAAGACACGTATTTGATCTAATATTAAAATCTTTGTGTCCTATTTACTCTGTGTTCCATCAAATATTCTGTGTTTCACCTGAGGAAGAACTTTAATTGGTTCAAAAACGTTTGTGATGTACTTTATCCTTCTTGCAACTCACATCAGTAACAGGTTCAAAGTATGTTGTTAATTTTTCATTCATATAAACATAATTTCATCATATAATATAATTTCATCATAATTAATATATATATATATATATATATATATACATATACATACAGGATACAGGTAGCCCTCGGTTTACGTCGATTCACAATAACACCGCTGCGCAATTCACCATTTCGCAGTGTAATTCTCCGATTTTCCCTATGCTAGACTAATTTTCATTTCAGTGTTGATGTATTTACCAAGCCATGACATTGTACATTCGTTAAAACAAAGATTTTTATTTCCGTCTCGACTTCTATCAACCTTTACAAAATGCAGCTTTCTAAATTTTAATTCCAAACATTTTCGGTCTTTTTAAAAGGCTTTCTTCAGGAAAACAAATTGAAATGATTCTTTCTTTAAAGGACTGCTTGTTCTGGAATGTTATAAATTTTAACTTTAAATTTAACTTTAGATTTAACCGCTCAGGCTAGTATATAAATATCTATAAATGATGATGTTACTCATATTAATATACATAATAATGTACATAAATATACTATATGAATACATAAATAATTAGCCTCTTGTCTCTGAGTTATTCAAACTTATGCCTGCTCTCTAAGCGGCTGATAGTTTACTGGACTCTTGAAAATTTATTGCGAGTTCCTCTTGGTATGTCATATATCTGCAACACCTCCGCATATTTCAAGTGCCTCTTGTCGTGGATCTTTTGTATTAGTTTAGCCCTATGTCAATCTATAGTGACTTCCTCAGGGTCTGCAATAGCATACGTAGCTAGGGCCATGACTGGTTGCTCATTACGAACGTTTCTTTCATGCTCTTTCAGTCTTTCTTTTAACAATCTTCCTGTTGCCCCAATTTAGTATAACTCTGTATGTCTCCTTACATCTTGTACAGGGATCTTATATACCCCTGGAATCAAGCTCTGGTCTAATTCTTCCTTGTCATTGCGTAGTATTTGGTAAACTGTGGGATTTCTTTTGAAGATTACTTTCTTGTTTCTTGCTGTTCTTATTTCGTTGTAAATATTGCTTAAAGGAGCAGTGTAGTCCATAACTGTGTATTCTGTCATTTTTTCCCGCTCAGCCTTATCTATACCGTCTATTCTTGTTTTGTTAATGATGGCTCTTATCGTATTTTGGTGGATACCGCACTGCCTGACTAGTTCTTTTACGTATTCTAATTCTTTCATTCTGTCTTGTGGTTTGCTGCAGTGTGTGTATGCTCTCTTTACTAATGCCTGGAACACTGCTATTTTGTAAGGTGCTGGGTCGTGCGAGTTCCACAGTATAAATAGTGGGTTATATGTTGTCTTTCTGTACACTTTTGTTACAAACTCCCCTCCTTTCTCAATTTCTATTTCTATGTCTAGGAAGTGCACCCTTTTGTTGTCCTCTTGCTCTAGTTCCAGCTCTATGCCGAATTTGTTGGAATTGACATCCTTGATAAAGTTTGTTCAGAAAAATACCTTATGACACAGTAGTACTTCTGGCAATCACAAACTATCATTAATGATTAATTAAAATAAAGACAAAATCTGCCCAAAAGGGATCACTATTTATTTTCTCTGTGTTCCAAGACAATACACTTTTCGGCAACTGACCTTTCTTTCTAGGCTACTTGTTGCCAGAAGCTACTAAAAAGTCCTTTTTAAAAACAGAAAACACTTTCAATTGAAATTATAAATAATTTGTAAAAAAAGGAACTGGTGACATTCAGATGTCTTGCTTGCATCCATCCATACCTTGGAGGTTTTTGGATGCTTTTATCCACTTGAAACAGGCACTGGAAAATGTAGATTTTTAAGACAGCTGCCCCCTGGCGATGATATTTGTAGAATTTACTGATGAAAATTCCTAACCTAACCTAACCCTCAGGAGTGGTGCAAGGCCCATTTTCCTGATTTCCTCTCGTCTGCGGAATGGCCACCATACTCACCGGATCTGAACTTGATGGACTACAGTTTGTGGTCCATTTTGGAGGCCAGGGCCTGCACTAAGTGCCACAAAAGTTTGGAGTCTCAGCAACTCCAAACTTTTGTGGCCACTTAGCCCAACAAGCAATCCTTGCACTAAAAGTGGGACAAACTGTCTCCAAAAGAGCTGCGGCCCATTGCCGGGAATTTCAAAATGCGTTTGGGGCTCTGCATCAAGGCAAAAGGAGGCGACTTTGAAACTGGCTGAATATTTGATTAATGCGTAAAGAATTTTCACTATTATCCGCTGTTGTTTTGCTAATTTTCATTTCTTTAATAAATTTACAATGCAAAAAACTTGTATGGGTTAGTTATTGTCACCCTATATTTTATATGTTGTTCATACATTTTGATAATTTAAAGTTAGTATATATTGCATTTTGAAAAAAAAAAACTTTATACAATGGAACAAGTTCCACAAATTTCTGGTGCATGAGTGCAATTGTCATTTTTTACAGCTTTTGTATCCACATCTAATAGTGAAGCTACAGTTTTATGATTTGTACATGTATTCCAGGCTGTCATCAAGATGTAGCTTAAAAAGACAAAGTGATTAAAAGAGTGAAAAAATAAAGAAAAAATGAGATTTCACCAAAAGAATACTGACAGAAATATATGAAACAAAACTTTTATCCTGTAAATAATTTTAAGTAATTTTGACAAATGTTTTTGATCTTATGCAATTTAGAATGTTGACCTGATGCAGATCTTATGCAAGATCAAAAATGTTTGTCAAATTTACAGTAAAATTATTTACTGGATTGTAAAGGTTTTACTTGATGTTCTTAATTATCAATCCAGTTATCAGGAAGACACTGACAAAAATTAGAAACTTCAGAAAAGTAGTTTAGTTTTTAAAAATGGATAATTCAAATTATTGGTAATTTGAAGTGTTTTGGATTTCCATGATCTTCAAATTAAAAAAATTTGATGTCATATGTATGTTTTTTAATTTTCTGAAATATCATAACTAATCTTACTACAATGCCTTTAAGAGCAGTGGCGTAACGGGGGGGTGTAGTAGGTGTGGTCTGCACCGGGTCCCTGGAAAGCAATAGGCCCATGGGGGCCCAAAATCACAGGAAAAAAAGACCCAAAAAATTTTTCATGGCAAAATTTCAAAACAAAGCACCGGGGCCCCGCGATTGAGGGGGCCCCAACATTATCAAGAATGCAGTATTTTTAGTAATTTTTCTGAAGTAATTAATGTATTAGCAAGAACAAAATCACGCTTTAAATAAACATGCATTAATATATGTTTGTGTTTGTAAATTTTTTTATTTTAGAAAAACATTTGGGCCCAAATAGTTTCTTGCACCCGGGCCCCTTTATCGAGAAGGCCGGCCCTGCCCAAAATCACAGGAAAAAAAGACCCAAAAAATTTTTCATGGCAAAATTTCAAAACAAAGCAAAATTTGGAATTTGGCTGCTCGAGCTGCTGGGGCCCCTATTATACAGGAAAACCAGCAACTCAACTGTAATCGAGTTATACACTATATAAACCACTACACAAAAATATTTTAATCCATTTACATAACAAAACAAAAAAATACCTAATGCATCATTTACCAAACGAAAGAAATTGAACATCTAAACGTAATGTTTTTAACGAAATAAATAAATTCAAAAGCCAAAATTTACAGAAAAAGTTACTTGTTTTTGTTTGGACGTTCCCGATTACCATTACAGGAAAAGGACACCCCTGCTGAAAAATTTTTTTCGGGGCCCACAAATCTGGTTCCGCACCAGGCCCAGAGAACCCTAGCTATGCCTCTGTTTAAGAGTAAAGAAAAACCAAACAAAATAATAATTAACATCAATGTAGTAATTATAATGTAATAATTTTGATAAAAGTAAAACTTTAGATAGAATTGACTGGCAATTATGCATGAATTAATAGCCGAAAATAAGTACAGTCAAACCTGTTTTTATGCTGGGGATAGGGACGGCATAAAAGAAAATGCATTAAAAAAATCGCGCGAAACTTCACGAGTGGCTATAAAAAATAGTTTTCGCAACACAATTAAAAAATATTTTTTTTATGCGGTGAATAGGGACCGCATAAAAAAAATCTCATGTAGAAAATAACTCGAAACCGTACGAAATAACTTGGAATTGCTTTTTTTAACTCCTTGGGCATTTTTCCGCAACACCTAATGGGAAAAAAATCCTCTAAGAATTTTAATTTTTATATTAATTAATTATTTCCACTTAAATACGAATCTAACATTAAAAAGTTAAAAATAATCGTTAAATAATGATTTTATTTGATAAATATAGCTGCAGGAAGTGTTATTTCATTTAACAAGGCGTGAAATTTCACACCCGCAGTCTAAAGCCGGAGGAGAGCTAACTTACCACATCTGTTCAAATATAACATAATATTTATGGTTTTTATGCTATTAAAATAAGAGGGGACCGAAAAAAACGTATGAGAAAAAAATTTTACTGAATAAAAAATGAAAAAACCTGCTGATGTCATAGAAAACAACCAATAGAGTTTTTTAAAAATTTTACAGGAGTCAATTATGTTCCAATTTGATTGAAATTTTCATATACCGCACAAAAGAAATCGCACAAAACAAATCGCAAAAATAAAAATCGCACAAAAACAGGTTTACAGTGAAACTGTATTACAACTGTATTACAGTGAAACTTCAATCTAATATTATCCAATGTATTGTTTTCCAGAAACATCATTCAATTTCTAAGGTCTGTAAACAAAACCTATTTAAATTTTGAATATTAAACCCACACCAACAGTTCAACTTACTTTCAATAGGAAAAGTAAAATAAACTTACCAATAGTTCATTTTACTTTCCCTGTTGGTCAGAATTTTTAGTTCTGAATTCTAGACTGATCATTTTTAAGAAAAATTAACACCATACACACAAATGTTAATATGCATTGGTAGTAGTAACAATAGTTGGTGTTTTTTTGGAATGTAGTGTAGCAAATAACTGTTTGGACTCTGTGTAATTACCTATATAACTTTGCACTCCAACCTGCCAGACAGTGGGCTAGATGGAAGGGGTTTTGGTAATGATGACAAAGCTAAGCCTAATCACCTGTATCTTTTGAGCTATCCTGAAGCTGAATGAGTACAATAAGATGTCATTGGACATTCTAAACATATTAAAGAGCTTCGATTTAATAAAATGTGCACAACTCATGATCCTTGACTATAAAAGTTTATATCTCTCTCTATCTCTTGGACTGAAAATTTCACCATCGTTTACAAATTAACCTCAATCAGAGGGAGCTGGACCTCATAAGGAAACTCTTTTCCCCTGCTCCGCCACAAGGCACTACAGGGTTCTAGAGACTATGCCTTAATCATGGGCCTTGGTCTCTTACCCCAAGGTAGTCACTGACTCTTTTCTTTTTAGTTGGGGCGCCGAAGACATCTCCTGGGCTGCCATCCGTCCTCTTAGCCCCAACTCACTAACTTGGCATAACTTTTATGTTTGTGCGGTTTGCACCGCACTTAGAAATTTTTAGCTCTGTCATTGTATAGTTATGCGGCCTTCGCCTTCGCCACATTCGTGGGTTTGCACAGCCGGTTTAGGATAAACCCAAGCACAAAATAGGGTACCACTCCCTACAAGAAGAAGGCACCCTGCCCAATGCGTCCATTGGGCTCATAGATCGAATAGATCTGAGACTTTGACCATCAATTCCTTTAGTTTCAATAAGTTTCCTTCACTTGCTGCTAGCATTCGAAGTACTTGTTCAGACGGCTTGGACCAGTCGACTTGGCCAGCCCCTCGACGGAAATCCTCTGTAAGAGGACAGTCAAGTACATAGTGTCTCGCGTCACCGCGAGGACACCCACAGGAGCAGCAACCATCTCCTTGTCCAAGAATGGACTTGAAGTGGGGGAACCTCCCGTGTCTGGTCAGTATCTGCGTAAGCAACCTACAACAACTCACTGGGGTAAAGAGGGAGCTGGGATACAATCATTTCCAAATACTTTGCATTTTATAATCCACATAACATATTATGCCTACAATAGGCATTACTATAGCCAAGCCTAGGCACTCCCACTGCCACTCTCTGTACTAAGATTTTGTAGGAATTTACCTTGCTTTTAATTAATCTCCAATAATGAAGATTTTCAGTAAAAAATCCTGGTGGCTTTCCAGTACATGAACAACCTCCAATTGCAATAGACCAAAAAGAAATTTACCAAAAATTCATGAAAAATCAATGTAAACAAAATTGAGTAACAATAAAGGGACTTTAGTTCCATGGCACTAACATCTACTACCTAAATCTGAAATTAGCATGATGGATTGACAATGTTAGACAGATGTATGTAGGAAATCCTCATATTTCCCATCATGCATCTATTATGCTTCCAAAAACTCCTTCAAGTACAAGATTACACATTTAGTTTCTATTGTTTCTATTCTATGATGTATCCAACTTTGAAAAAAATAGAAACCAAATAAATAAATAAAGTATTATTTTATTTCACTTATTCTGTTGGATTTGTTTCAAATTCAAAAATTCTATTTAGAATATTAATTTTGAATGTGTTCTAATTTATATATTATATTTAACAGTTTAGTTTTTGAATTGATGATCAGATTTGGACCAAAGATGTTTCTTATAGTTAACTAACTTCATGAAACTAACAGTAATTTATTTCTTTATTTACAAAGATGTCCCTTTTATAAGTTTTTTAATGTTTTAATCCAGAATCTGTTTTGGTCTTGGTACAAGCACTGCTGAATTTTACACGTACAAAACGTGAAAAGATAAATGCAAAGTTTACATGACAGACCTTCGAGAAATCAAAACTTTAAAAAAGAATATACAGATAATCATTACCACCTTTGATTACATCAAAACTACAAAAGACTCACTTCCTCAGACTAAAAAAGCAGGAATGTATCAAATACCACTGACAGAAGAGAATAAAGGGCCTTTTAAATACTATACTAGCAGCATTGCTTGCCAACTCAACAACAGATTTAAAAAAAATATCAAGGAAGCTTTTATCATAATAGCCCTAACCCAAACAGCTAGAAAATGGTAAGTCCAAATATAGTGAGTCTAAATGCAGATATCACATATAACTCTGAGTTCCTACTCTCAGAACAGTAGATTTATTGATTGCTGTGAATAAGGATAAAGTTAGCAATATGAAAAAAGATAGTGACATTGTTGCTAACTACCCAGAAATGTACTCTGATACTCAATGCAAGAGTCACTGTCAGCTGGCTGACATAATCTTACGTCCAATTATCATAGCAGACTTATATAGAACTTTAAATAATGCTCATTTTAAAATGCCTTCTGTCAAATGTTATCTAGTAGATCTGAAATTAGAAATATAAAGGTCCAAAAATGTTTATCTTTTTAACTGTTTTACTGGAATCTTTACTTTATGAGTGTAAGTTTAAATCTTTAATGTTCTCATTAAGATATAATATTTTATAATTTTAATATAATGTTAAAGAAAAACTATGATAAGAGAAAGTTTTAAAGTTATTCTGATTTCATACTTGTTTTTAATGTAAAAATGAAGTTTTTAAAATACATAATAAATACAGTAGACCTTTGCTTTTATGACCTAATTAGTTCCAAGTAAATTTTTAGGTGAGCACATATTCCATATTCTGTATAAAAAATTAAGAATACATTCCTATAAACACAGTTTAAACTATATAATATCAACTAAAATGACCAATGAAAAGTAGGAATTGTAAAAAAAATTGTTGTAAAGTAAAAGATCTACAATATAATTAATAAATAAATTATTAATATCACTCACCTGTACCAGAAATATTTTGTGATGGAGGGGTTACTAATCTTACATAATGAAATTTACTGCCTGGTACCTGAATTTGTTGAACAGTATTTCCTGTTACAGGTACTATTTGCTTTCCTGTAGTAGGATTATCAACATTACTTAAAACTGTATTTGTCTGATTCGTGGAAACATTGGTACCTGGTTTCAATGTTGTCTATTGAATAAAAATAATAATATATAATTATTTGAAATAGATAATTATATACATTTAAAAAAAATTATGCTTTCATATAATTTGAAATAACAACAAATATTTAAACAAAAATTATACCAGAGCATTAAAGAAATTAATGAAATCAGATAAAAAAAAAAAGTATGTACAATATGATTTTCCAGAAATTTTCTACAGTTGACAAAATACCCTGCAATGCAAAATATATATATAACTTATACGAGGGTCATTTTAAAAGAAAAGAACATTTTGATCAGACAGCCGCACAGTTCTCCCCACTCCCGCATCATGAACCTTCTCATTTTTTCACACCAGTCTGACACTAACAGTGAGCCACAACAATCATTTACTGTTTATAGTGTGACTTTAAAATGTGTGACAAAATTAAAGATTCTGCCAAGTGTGAGGTTCGTAGTGTAATATGCTTTTTGAACGCAAAAAAAGTCTGCCCTATCAAAATTTACAGACACACAACCAAGGTTTATCTGTCTGTAAATTTTCACCATGAGGGGCCATTCAAAACAAATGGCAGGGATTGTTGTCCAGAGGCATTGTGCTTCTTCAAGGATAACGCACGTCCAAAGTGCTGTTAGGCTTAACTCAATCATCTAATATAAAAAACTGACTTTGCTCAAAATATTATAGAAACCATCAAAATTTCTTGCTGATAGTTTAGACATAAATGTTTTTTTCTCTGCATGAAATGAAGCAATCAAAAAAATAATGGGTGGACCATGAAAAATTCAGCAAATTACAACATGTTCTTGATTCTGTAATTTGTTTTCTTCATAATATAAAATCTTCACATAAAAATACTTAAAAAATGCATCCATGTCAATTCCTGAATGTTATAAAAATGAAATTATCAAAAATTTTATAAGTTTTACAATTTGTATTATCATAATTTATTTTTGTGTTTTTTGTCGTGCGTTGTGTATCGCACGACATAAAAGTCGTGACGCGTTCAATCACAGCGATTTCATTTATAATTACTTGAAATGTAGCTCAGGCTGCCTTTTTAGGTTTATTTTGTTGTGCAGTGATGGAAAATGAATACAGGTACTCCTCACTTTACGACCGAGTTCCATTCCGATGAGTTCCATTCCACTATGTCGTTAAGCGAATTGGTCGATAAGCAAGGAATATAGGATCGTTGTAAAATTATACAAATTATGCAACAAACTTCAAATTTATTCATAAAAAGACTATTATAGTACGCTATTAGCCTATTATAGTACTATAAGACAATTATAGTACGTGCAACCCTATTATAGTACGCTTAGTGTGCATGTCACCATTCGCCACTGATTGACAGACACTCAAGCTGGGAAAGGGGATTCCCCGAATTGCAGGTCGAAACTCGATTGGTCGTAAGTGCGAGTGGTCGTTATGCAGATAGGTTGTAAAGTGAAGAGTATCTGTACTTTTAAAAGATATTGACACAGATGTATTAAAATAATTTTAGACTGAAGAGGTATTAATTGATCTGTTTGAAAGAACATATTTGTTTAAATTTTGAATGTTCTACTAAACTTATGATAAAAATTGAGATTGAACTACACTCAAGGAATATGCAAGAGTTACACCTTTTGTACATATCTACTTCTCAAAGTTTAATTAGCTGGGCAACAAAAAACTACAGCAGGATACCTGGCAAAAAAAACCTGGAAAGAACACTATAAATTATATTAATTTTAAGTAAATTTTCTTCTTTATGTAACTTTACACTATGAAGATTCTTTGTTCTATAGTTCAAGAAATTTCTAGTTATTGAAAATACTTAATTTATTTAATGCTATACTTGAGAGGCGGTGATGTGTGACAAGTCAGTCACGTGTCAGCAACTCACAGTACAAACTCCTTGTACTATTTTTGGAGTTCTTTTTTGTTTGATTAATTGTGATAAATATCATTAATTTTTTATTTTGTAGGATTTTTTAATCTGAAAGAATTCTTCTTCATTTAGAAAAAAAAAGAATTTAGATTTATTTATTATTAAAATGAAAAATTCCAAAAACTGAATGTAATTACTAAAATCAATTCTAAAAAACCTTAAATCCAATAAAAAATGGAATAAGTAATAAATACACTAAATACTGGATAATACTCAAAACACTTATGCAACCAAAGTTCTTTAACTTGAGGATGATTGCTGAAAGCAATTGAAAACATTTGTTTTCTCCACCATTGTTTCACAAGTTGGATTTTTGGTTGCGTTTTAATGGAATGGAAAAAACATTTTTGACCATGCATAATGGCCATCTTCAGGTCCTAGAATGGAACAGAAAGCAAATTTGAAATTACAAGCATTTGAAAAATGCAAATTTACATAGTGAGTCACAAGCTCAGGATCATAAATAACTTAAATGAAAAAAATATAGAAAGTAACATTAAAAATTAACAAGAAAAATATTCAATACAAAATAAAATAATCCAGCAACTTCAACCTTTAAATTTCCAGTACAAACGACGAAAATTAACAGAAAAAACTAACGTTTTCGAATCTCCATCGAGATCTTCTTCAGGTTCGTTAATGGAATGTCATGAGAATTAACGAACCTGAAGAAGATCTCAATGGAAATTCGAAAACGTTAGTTTTTTCTGTTAATTTTCGTCGTTTGTACCAGAAATTTAAAGGTTGAAGTTGCTGGATTAGACTTTATATGTACCGGTAGTCACGAGTTAAGTTTGTTTACAAAATAAAATAAATAAATACAGCGAAATATACAAATATTGTGAATAAAAGCATAATTATAGCAAAAGATGATAAAGAATACTATAAAACTTCAGATAATGCTTTCCATGTATGTGACACTGCTACCAATTCTTTAAAGTTAATTGTAGTCCCTTGATAGCTTTATAAATTTCCATCCTTTCCAGATAAATACTTGATAATTGTTAATTTAATCCACAACATCAATTCGTAAGGATTGTTGTTGATCTTATCAAAGAATTTTTGGATAGAAGGGTTATAATTCCATACAAAATCAGGATATCATACATTATCTGGAAAACAGGAAAATGTAATCTTTAAAGATTGCAGCTGAATGTGCTTCCAATCATTCAACCACAAGTTCTTAAAGGGTACCCAAAATTGGACTACCCAGGGGTATGCCCCTAGATGGAAGATACATGGAACCCTCAAAGCAAGAGGAGTGAGCCAACTCTAAGATAGACGAATGATAGTTTTGTAAATATTTGATGTTGTAAAGCAAAAAATCACACAATTTACAGAAACAGGGCTCAATTCTTATTGAAGGAAAAAGTGGCTGAAAGTCACAAACGATAAAGCATATCTTCATTGGCAGATTAAGGTCACAGTTTTCTTAATAAAGTGTCTAGTCCTTTAACAACAGAGATTGCTGAAGGGGCTTACCCATGAGTAATACAATTTCAGGCAGGTCTTTCAAGATACATTACTCAGAAAGATACATTACTCAGAAATGACAAAGATCCTGCAGATGAAACTACTCTTCCAGGTGTTTATTCAATACTTTTATATGACAACAGCAACAGACTAGGTTGTGCCTTTGAATAGATTGGTGTCACATGTAGATCTCTGCATATTAGGATCAAAAAACATCCAAACTCAATCAGAAAATTCCTGACTACAACTATCTTAGCATTGATGTATTTTTTGATAAGGAAAATTTAATACATCATGCATTGGCTCCTTCTCATCTATAATATCTGGAAATGTTCAAAATCTATAAAGCAATTTGTAAAGGGACTTAAATTAACAGTAGAGACATAACACTGTTGACACATGCATGGAGGTCTTTGTTTGAAGTTGTCTAGTTTAATTTAACATCTCTCTATTATTATTACACTTTTATTAATTTTAACATTTTAACTTTCTTTTGTTATATGTTTACTCATTTGTATAATGTACTTTTTGTTTATATTCATTTTGTATGTATTTTTATTTTAATTTATTTTCTTTAGATATTTGTTAATTCTAATTAAAGCTGGAACTGTCTTCTAAATACTAAAATTCCCATTTCCTCTCATTTTACAGCATTCTATATCGAACATCTAATATAGACTTTCGATATAGAATCTGCTTAATCTGATGCAGGTCATTGAAGGTAGCCAAAAACATTTGTTTTTAATCAGTGAACACTGTAAAGTGAGAGGAAAATGTGAATTTTAGTATTTCTTTAGATATTTTATTTTAACTACTTTTATGTATTTATTTTTAATTTTGTTAAATATTAACCAATTTGTGTATTCAACCCTTGGGCATGTGATATGCAATATGATGCAAATTGTTTGATCATTTTTTTAAAGTTGTTTTCTGTTCTATTTCAAGAACCTGATGATGATATTTAAATAATATTGAAAACGTTAGGTTAATTAAATTTGCTTTTTGTTACTGAATTAAGGTGTATTTTGAGTTAATTATAGTAGTACATCCAGTTTTTTTGTAGTAATTAATGAGAGAGAATAGCAACCTTATAGGTACTCCATCTTTCTGATGTTGAAACTGACTGTTGTAAAAAAATTATTATTCTAAACCACTGCTAAATTAGCTTGTATATTTAAGGTGTTTGGATATGTTTTGCCTATTCAGCCACAACTATCCTATGCAGGTTAATTTCTAATGATAGGGACCAGAAATAAATCCCGGAAAACTTAGGTGTTTACAAAGTTTCTCTCTGCGATTTAGCCATGAACAACTCCACCTCCTTTATTCATCCAACAACTAAAATGCTCACTACATATACATCAGAGCATAAAAAAAGACACCTTACAAAAAATCCAGCAAAAAGTTGCTTAACTTTCCTGGCAACATTTAAAACTGTGCAGCACCATTTGTTATGACATTTTACTAAAAAACTTTTTATAAATTATAAAATGGCAAAAAGCTTAATTTTGAGGGTAGGGATGAGTTTTATAAAACATTGTAAATGCTAATAATGAGTAAAATCATCATTAAGTCCGACCCTACTCAAGAATATGACATAAAACCCTCCTTTGTATCTCCACCCCTCAACCATTAACAACCAAAATTTATTTATTTCAATCACATTAGAAAAAGTCCTACAACAATAGATTTCATCTCCTTTAATTAACACTTAAACCCCAAATATTAATAAAATACATAAAAATAACAAAAACAATAATTGACAAATACTATTAGTTGTTCAAAGTAATTTCATTTTTTTTATGGGGAAAAAAAACAATTTTCTTATAATATATAAACATTTTATTGAATTATATATTCGCCATTTTGGTCCGATACATTTTGCCATCTTTCTGGTGGTAGCATAATTCCACACTCATTGAAGTTCTGATCTTTGCTTACAAAAAACTGATCCAAATGATTTTTGACATCCTCATTTGAAATAAATGTTTTACTGTTTAAAAAATTTTGTAAAAACTGGAACAATAATCTAAGGGTGCCAGATCAGGCAAATATGGTGGATGGGGTAGCAAACCCTGTCCGAGCCGTAACAGCTTCCGACGAGTTACCGAACTTGTGAGAGGTGTGGCATTATCATGGTGAAACACTACACCTTTTCTGTTGATCAATTCTGGCCTTTTCTGTTTGATGGTATCATTCAATTTGTCCAGTTGATGGCAGTACACTTCTGAATCAATTATGGAACTGTCTGGTAGAAGCTCAAAAAAAAAAAAAAAAAAAAAAAAAAAAAAAAAAAATTCCATTAAAATCCCACCTAACAGAAAGCATCACTTTTTTAATCAATATCAGCTTTAGAAGTGCTTTGAGCCGGCTCATCCATGATCGCTTGCATTTGACATTGTTATAAACAAACATTACCAGTTATGATTCTCTTCAAAAATGGATCATTTTCTTGGTGTTTGAGAAGCAAATCACAGATGTCAATGCAACAGAGCAAATCTCTTTCTTTAGGAACATATGGAACCCATATATCAAGCTTTGAAATGAAACCAAGTCATTTCAAGGGATCACAAATGGTTGAATTTGACAAATTTAATCTCTTAGTGATTTCTCGTGCTGTTGTTCGGCAGTTTGCTTCAATCAGTACCTTTATTTTGTCTTCATTGGCTTCAACTGACCTTCCAGAACATGGTGCATCTTCAATACCAAAATTGCCAGAAGAAAATTTTGAAAACTTGTTTTGGCATTATTGTTCTGTCAACACATCTTCTCCATATATGGCACAATTTTTTTTCTTGCTTGAACAGCATTCTTACATTTTCGGTAATAAAAAAAGCAAAATATCTAAAAAATGTTGCTTTCAATTTTCCATATTTGATGGGACACCAAACAAAAACAATTGCAAAGAATCGAAGAACAATTTTTTACAAATAAGTCTTGAAATGTCAGCTGTCAAAATATATAATGACAATACGATTTAGAATGAAATTCACAGGTAAAAATATAACTAATCCTTCTAATGGTAAAAAAATAAAATTATTTTTCAAACAACCCAATAAAATACAATTAATATAAAAAATGAAGAAAAAAACAATTAAAAAGAATGTAATATAAAATACAATAAAAAATAGGTTAGAAAATATATAATAGTTGTTTATATGTTTTTTTGTAATGACAATAATCAGTGTGTAATAAGTGTTCAGATTCTGCTATATAATTTAATAAAGTCGATGCCCTAATACACAAACCTTCCTACAAAATTTCAGAAATTTTCAACGAAAAGCAGAGGAGTTATTAAGTTTCAAAGAGGATAAACAAACTCATGCCACACACACACTAAAATCCAAAAAACACCCAAACTGTTTTGCATTTCTTGACATTTCAATGTCCCAAGTCCAAATACGTAAAAATCTTCGGATGCATTTTTTCACTGATCAACATACTTTTTTCCTCTGTTATATATAACAAAGTCAGAAAAGTAAAAAGGTGCATGATCAAACTGGCTAAAGCAGTGTTAGATAACAACTTCAATCCTAAGTGAGAGATTGCCTGGTTTTTGCATTATTGTTCTTATCCTCCTTTAGTTTACATTTGAAAAACTGTGCATATAATTACTCTGACCTGTAAAATCAACCAACTCTAAACCTACCAGAGCTTGGGTCTCACTAGTTAAAATGTTGAAGTAACGGGTCGGGTCCTTTCTCCTCTCTCTCTGTTTAAAGTTTTTTTGATCAGTTTAATCTTTTCAGAATTTTGTTCAAATGAGTTTGAAGGCAAGTGGTTGTGTTAAATTTTAAATCTGATTCTGTTGCAATTGCCTGATGGAGATAAATTTTTTTATTGAAAATGCTTGTTGTGTTTAACAAAATATTGTCTTTTATATTTAATAAATAGCATCACAAGACAGTTGATTTTACATTTTATTCCTCATTTTAATAGTACAGTGGAACCTCACTTAATGAGCATAATTTGTTCCAGAATCGTACTCATAATGCGAAACACTCATTAAATGAAACAATTTTTCCCATATGAATTAGTGTAAAATACAATAATGCATTCCATGCCAAAAAAATGCTCAAATATTTTATGTGTAATGTTTATTCAAAGAAAATTATACGATATGCATTGTTAAGGAGTGGAAATCATCATCGTCTTTTCTTCTAGCGTAAACTAAATCAACCTGGAATGCAAATTTGATTTGCAGAAAAGAAAAAAATTCTCAGATACTATGTCTGATAAACAGGCCAAATGATATGCCAAATTCTTGGGCTATGTAAAAGCTATAATTAAATATTAGAAATTAATTAACTTGACTAGAAGTAGACAGTTATGCTTTCCTCTCGTATTTAATGTAATAATTATAAATACAGTGGAAGCTCGCTTAACGAGCATAATTCGTTCTAGAGTCTTACTCGTAAATAATTATAAAATATTATTATTACAACAATATACAAACTATAAATTTAAGTAAGATACTCGTTAAGTGAAACAATTTTTCCCATATAATTTAATGTAAAATACAATAATGTGTTCCACGCCGAAAAAATGCTCATATGTTTTATGTATAACATTTATTCAAAAAAAACTGTACAATATACACTGTTAAGGAGTGTGAATCATCATCATCTTTTCGTCTAGCGCAAAATGTACCAACCTGGAATGAGAATTCAATTTGCAGAAACAAAAAAAAAAAAAAATCACAGCTAATATGTTTGTATGTTTGATAAACACTCCAAACAATATGCCAAATTCTTGGGTTAGGTGAAGGCTATAATTAAATATTAGAAATTAATTAATTTGACAAGAGGTAGGCAGTTATGTTTCCATCTTGTATTAAATTTAATAATTATAAATAGTTAATTTTTAATTCAGACATTTCTAAAATTTAATTTGGAATCGGTCATCAAATTTAATGACTCAAGAATATGGCATAATGTTTGGCGTGTTTATTATATAACGGGCTATGGTTGTTGATGTTTATGTGTAAATATGTGTGATCACAAGTTTGGAAAAATGTGTGATCACAAGCGACACTAAGATGCTAGCAGAACGAGTGCTAAACACAGACTGATGGAGCATGTGCACAATCTGAGACTTCCCCTCTCCTGGTCACTTGTTATGTGAAACATTGCTTGTTAAGCGAGTCATTTTTTAACAATTTGTTTTGCTCGTTATCCAGTTGTTTGTGCGGTACTCCCATTGGAGTAACCAGTTTTCGTTAAACTGTTGTGCAGTACTCCAGTCGGAGTAAGTGTCAATTTTTTTTTCGTAATTAACTAGTTGATGGCGATTTAAGCACTGATTGGCTTTTACCTACAAAGACTAAGTCTGTTTCAATGAATAAGATATTTGTTACCACCCCGTATTTTTAAATTTACTAACAAAACTCCTCCTTTCCATGTTAAGTCTATGGGAGACCCTTCTTTTGTTCATTTGACAATAAAATCCTAGTTAGCATGCCCATTAGGCTCTAATTGGTATATTATAGTTAAATGACTATCCTTTAACCAATAAGCATGTTTTTTAAACCATTCAGCCATAAATCTTTCAAAAAACAAAGTACTTCCAGTTATCGTGGTATCTTCCGTAATACATAAGAAATACATGTATAGTTGTTAATATAATAAAGTAATAATCGCTTATTATAGTCTACTATTAGTACAATAGTGTAAATAATGTATAAATAGAATCAAATACACATCATCAATAATAAAAGTGTATTGATCTAAATTTAGAAAGGCCACCACCCCCCGCCGATCAGTGTTATAATCTATAGGCCGTATTATTTCTCTACATCAATTTAGAAAGCTGCAGTTTTTCTGTTTGACAGAAAATAGACATATCTAAGTAACGTATATAACAAATTAATGGAATATTTATTAAAAAACGATTTTTTTAAATATTTTAAAATCTTAAATTTTATTAATTTTTTTAAACATACATAATATTTTGAAGCTAACAATCGTAAAGTGTGATATGTATGTGATAGAAAACCAAAAACAGATCATATCTATAACAATTTTTAAGCAAGATATCACAAACTGAAAAACCACTTTAAAAATCACAAATTGTCTACACAACAGCAGTGTTGTTTCGGATTATCAAGTGACAGCTGACAGGTTATGCAAGGTGCTCATTAAGCAAGGTTCCACTGTATACTCTTGTGACCAAAAAGCATCGGGAATGGTTTAATAAAATGCAAAATTTGAATTTATTCATTAAAATTTATTTTGTTTCCTTCATAGCAATCCCCCACTACAATGCATTTGTGCCAACATTTTTTCCAATCCTCAAAGCATGCTTTGAAGTATTTTTGTGAAATCCCTTTGGAACTTTCAGCAAATTTTGTTTTACGGCATCAATTAACAGAAAATGGAATTTTAGTCAAGGAAATGGGAAAAAATTACATAGTGCCATATCAGGTGAATATGGAGCTTGCAGAACTGTATTTGTTAAATTTTTGGCTAAAAATTCATGAATAACAACAGCAGTGTAAGTGGGTGCATTATCTTGATGCAAAATCCATTAGTTTTCCCTCCAAAAATTGAGCTGTTTTCTACTAATTGCTTCACACAAATGACAAAAAATGCTCAAATAATATTCTTTGTTGACAGTCTGGCCAGTCAGTCAGAAGGAATTTGTGATGCACACCATGACAATTGAATTGAAGAAAACAGTCAAAATGATCCTGATTTTTGCCTGAGTTTGAAATGGTCTGTTTTGTCTCACTTCATTTTTTGAACTCCATTCACTCAATTGTTGAGCTGTTTTCAGTGTCGAAAGCATAGCTCCATGTTTCATCACATGTAATGCCACATTTCCTCAGAGAATCAAACATGTTGCTTTTGGAAAAAATTTAAATTTCCAAGTGGTGGTGATCTTTTAAAACTGCACAACAAAATCTAAATGATACTGGAATATGTTCAATAATGTCCCTAATTGTTAAATGACAATCATTGAGCCCCAAATCTATGACTCGAGTGATGTGTTGTTCATCAGTCAAAGTATATGATCTACAGAGTGTGGTTCATCTTTGATGCAATCTCTGCCTTCCATGAACATTTCATACCACTTGAAAATTCTTGTTTTTGATAGACTATGGTCAGTCACCAAAGGCTTCCTGCAACATTTCCAATGTCTTTGTATCAGTAATTCTGTTGCAAAAATAAAATTTATTGCATGTTCTTTGCCTGATTACACTCAACATTTTGAAAACTCACCAGCACAAAGATTCTTTACCCACAAAAAATCATTTATTTACAAACAAAAACAGATGGTGACATAAGAAATTGCTGCTGGATGTCAAAGAAAGTCATACCAAATGATGAAAAAAATGATTGGAGTATGTTTTTCCAGTCATTGAGAATAAGTTCTTGGTTAAATTAATCCATTTTAAAAGGAAGCAACTCTCATTACTGAAGGAGATCTCTACCTTGCAAATTTGTCCTTTGTAAAAGTGTGTTTTCTGGATTAATCATCCACTTGTATACTGGTGTAGTAAATAATTCACTCCCAACAACCTTTGAAAAAACCAGTAATAGTTAATTGAAAACAAACGTTTTCAACCGTTACCTCGGTCTTCATCAGGTTATAACTACTGAGATTCGTTACAACTTCAAAACTCTTTCAGAACGTATTCAAACTTTTGAATAGAACCGTTGTGCGCTCGTGTTGCCATGGAATCATACGTGCTGTTGACATACGTAACACGCATGGTGCAACAAAATAATGTAATTATATTCCATATATAAACGAAGGTATAGGGATGTATGTTAAATAGAGCTGTGGGGAACTTCCCCTTTGTAACAGAACTTCCAAGCTTGAGAAATGTTACACGCATCTTTAGAATTGATGCAGGTTGTGCGCAGCCCAGCTTTGTATATCTCCAGAGTTTCCAGGGATTGTAGATGGTCCAATTGGTAGGAGAGTTTAATCAATTCCGTGTTTTGCAGATGTGTTTTCTGGAAATTTTATATGAACAATTAAATAAAATCTATTCAATGGCCTTGAATTTTGAAAAATATTATAAAAAGCATCTTTGCAAAAAGTTCCATTAGCTGGCTTTAAGGTTTCCAAAACTTAAAAAAGCAATGTAGCCAAAGCAATACCATAACTTTCCTGGAGTTGTCCTTCCTGCAGCTGTCAAGTCAGTTCTTCAGCAAGGTTCTAAACCACACTCCACGTCATTACAAATAATACCAGCAATTTTTTCAATAATCAGGAATATGCTTCTGGAGGATGTAAGAGGATGTATGCTTTGTTAAAAGTAATAACTTAAACTATTATTTAAAATTTAATTAAAAATAATAGCAGTAAAGGAGTCCAATTTAATATGGCAGTAGTTTGACATAGTAAAGCTATTCATTTTGGACAAACTTAAACAGATCATTATTTATAAATTCTCTTACCAGCTATATTAACCCCACCATTGAATATTGCTTATTAATATTGTTTGTTTTTTGAGGCTAAAAACCTGTAACGACTGTTGGTCATTATGCACATTAGTTAACCTGTCTTTTACTAGTCACTATTGTGCCCATCATGTAACTTGACAGGTGGGTTGCCACCATGCACTCATTCCTGTTTGTCATGAAGCAACCAACAATCATTGGTGTGTCTTCAGTGTGGGAGGAATGATAGCAGTATCTTTTGGTTCTAACATAAAGTTTTTATCATGACTTTACATAATGGGTGATAAAAAGAAATGGATGATTGAATCAGTACAATCATTGTATTAGGAATACCTGCCTAATGATGAGTTAGTCAACTTTCTGGCTGATCAAAACTTGCAAATGCAAAGACATGGGGACTCTACCGGATGCCAAACATCCTGTACACTTAACTGGATCCTGTCTACTTGAGACAGTTTTGTCAGTTGATGCACATTTTGCAGAGGAGTGGGTGACAACTTCACCACACATTCCAGCATATCCCAAACATGTTCAATAGGGTTGAAGTCTGAGGGAGTTTCATGCCCAAGACAGTATATGAAATTCATTGTCCTGTTCCTCCAACCATTCCCAAGTGATCCTCACCACATGGTGTATTAACATGTTGAAACATTGCATTGTTGTCAAGAAACAGCCTCGAGATACAGGTGTAGATCATCACCTAACTGGTCCCTGTTTCTTTCACCATTCAAAGATTGTAGGATAATGACCAATGGCTCTAGTCTTGCCAAGATGATGCTCCCCAGACCATGATACTGCCATCACCAACTTGTGGAACTCAAACTATGCAACCAAGGGATACAGATTCATGCTGTTTATGCCAGATTTGGACCCAATAATCAATATGGATCATTATTAAAGAGAACTCATCATTCCAGAGAACCTTCTTTCATAAGTCCAAGGCCCAATGATGCTTTTCCCAATGATCAACAGAGACATTCATGCAGGTTGATGGCTATTAACCCCTTTCTGTCCGTAATCGAACTCAGTTCGAGCGGATCACATAGCGTTACACAAAAAACGATGTTTTAGACCCTTGGAGTAAAAAAATCGGCGAAAAAAAAAATTTTTTTTTGAATTTTCGGATGTTTTTTCAGTCCCCAAATTTTTTGAAAAATTTTTTCCCGCGCGAAAAAATTTTATTGCGATTTTAATTAACCCTTAATGATGCGCGATTAACGCTTAATTGTTTTTTTATGGGATTTTTTTATAGAACTTTATTTATCCTTCTAAACTTCTAGCGCACCGATTTTACTTCGGTAAAGTTATTTAAAGCTATTTTATGATGTAAATAACAACATCCAATAGTTTTTTAATTTTTTTAATTAATAGATTTTTTCATAATTACGTTTAATTAAGTCGGGGGGGTCGGAAATTTCAATTAAAATCGTAATTAAAAAAAAATATTTTGAAATATCCCGCCATCTAGTATTCACCCTACTTTTTACCCTTCTCCTCCCGAGAGTTTCATGAGAATGTCCCGCGAAAGACGACACCAGCTGTTCTCAAGGTCATCCAGCTGTGTAAACAATGACTCGTCGGTGTCAAGTTTCGCGCTAAGGCGAGAAAAAGGAAATTGTACTTTGAAGTGTTTTCTTCAAAATTAACACATTTCTTTCGTTTTTTTTTAGTTTTGACTATTTTTAATTATAATTTAATTATTAATTATGATTTTTTTTTTAAATTCGCGCGGACAAAAAGGGGTTAAACCCCAATGTAATATACATGGCTTGGTCATTGTCAAAACACATCTGCCTTATCCATTGGTTGCACTGATGAGTAAGCTGTTCCATTATGGCATGTCTTTGTTCAGATACCAGTCTTCCTCTCTGGGATCCATCACATGTGGTCTGCCACTGTGTGATCTTATGGTTAATGTTTTTGCATGATCCAGCCACTCATGGTACAACATTGATTATTCTTGTACAATGGTGTCCACACCATGGTACAAGAATTACCATGGTGTGGTAATTCTTGATCGGAAACCAGACCAGAAATATCAGCATCTACCCTCCATATCCCAATGATCTGTCCATGCTCAAAGTTGCTCAAATCACTCCATTTGCCCATCACTGTCAACTACTGCCTTCTACTATGCAATAGAGTACATCAAAATTGCAGTGAATTGTGACATGGCAATTATAGGACATTCCTCTACCACTTCCACGATGATGTTGGAGTGGTGTTCCTAATGTAATGATCCTTCAGTACAGTGTGTTAATCAAGAGTGAACAAATAGACACTTGTTTAGTTACACAAGAGGCCAATTATCGTGCCTTGTTTGCCAAGAAGTAATAGCCATTCCAAAGGAATACAATCTTTGTTGCCATTTCAAATCAAAACATCCTGACTTAAGTAAATTGGACACCAATGAAAACAAATTGAACCATCCAAATACTTGAAGAAAATGTGGAGAACAATTGTTTACAAGAAAGTAAACTCAGAAAATGAGATAGCTACTAAGGTTAGTTTTCAGATTTATAAAAAAAATTGTTATTGCTGGAAAGTCTTTTACTGAAGGTGAGTTCATAAAGATGTGTTTGCTGAGTGCAGTTTCTGGATTACATCCTGATAAAAGAAAAGTGTTTTTGAGAATATGTTTGTCCCATATGACCATGCAGCAAAGAGTAGCTGATATAGCGATGGCACTCCATCCATGTATAGGAAAAACCTTCATGCAGTAACTCTAGTTGAAGAGTTTGCTGGCAAAAAAAAATAACTAAGTATCATTTCATTGTATTTTCGAGAATGTTATGCAGCAAAAATTTGAATTTTGATCAGGTAACGTCAATGATACTTTCGATTGTAAACTATATTAATTCAAGGGGACTAAAATGTAGGTTGTCTCAAACATTTCTTGAGGTTGGTACCACCTGCAACAATATACTCAATCATACAGAAGAAGTTCATTGGTTGAGCCATTTAGGCTCAACCAATGAACTTCTTCTGTATGATTGAGTATATTGTTGCAGGTGGTACCAACCTCAAGAAATGTTTGAGACAACCTACATTTTAGTCCCCTTGAATTAATATAGTTTACAATCGAAAGTATCATTGACGTTACCTGATCAAAATTCAAATTTTTGCTGCATAACATTCTCGAAAATACAATGAAATGATACTTAGTTATTTTTTTTTGTTTTGTTGCTCTCAAGGAATCATTCAATTCTTAGAGAATGACAAAAAAATTTCCCAGAAATACACAATGACGTTTGGAATAATGTCCTGAATTTTTTATGACATCAGTCTAAATGAATTGAATTCACAGCTTCACAGGAAAAGTTAACTTATTCTTCAAATTATTGCTGCAGTAAAAGCTTTCAAAACGAAACTGAGGCTATTCAAAAGTCAAAAGTCGACAGTCAAAAGGAATCATGTGCCACTTTACTATGTGTATGAAACATATTCCATTGTGTAAGCATGCCAAGTTAGGAAAACAATATTAAAAGGACATTGAAGTTTTGATCCAGGAGTTTAACACTATCCAAAAACAGACATTAAATTTGATTTAATTTAAGATTTTGTCTGTGGATCCACAAGAACTCCCCATATATTTACAGCTAACTTTAGTGCTCAACAGTTTATCAAAATAAATACAGAAAAACTGGCCACCAAGAACATGATAAACTTTAAAAATCTGCAAGATGGTACTTTACAGATTTTCAGCATATTCAGGAGTACAGTCATACCTCGGTACTCGAATGTTTCGAAGCCCGAACAAATCGGTACCCGACCAAAAATTTCAAAAAAAAAAAAAAAATGCTCCTGTTCCCGAACAAAATTTTGGTACTCAAACGGGAAAGCCCGCCAAGCCGACAGCGGCGGCGTCAGTTACGAGGCAGTCATTGTTTCGCAAGCACATTAACTTACGCAGTGCTATATTTTTTGGATTAGCATCCTTTTCTTTTGATTTATTAGCCCTTAGACATGGGTCCCAAGAAAAATAAAAGTGAAAGTGGTCAAGGGAAAAGGAAAACAGTGAGAACAACAATCGAACTGAAAAAAGAAATCATTGCTAAACACGAAAATGGAGTGTGTTTCAAATCTTGCTGTCCAATATTCTTTGGCTAAGTCGACGATATCGACTATTTTAAAGAATAAAGAAACAATAAAAAGAGCTAATGTTGCAAAAGGAGTGACTATGTTGACAAAGCAAGGCCTCAGATACTTGAAGAAGTGGAGAAGTTGCTACTTATTTTTATAAATGAGAAACAGTTAGTTACGAGGTGATAGCATTAGTGAGACATTTATTTGTAAAAAGGCGCTAGAAATCTATGACAATTTAGTGAAGAAAACCCCTGGTACAAGTACAAGTGCTTTTGTATTCAAGGTCAGTAGAGGGTGGTTTGAAAATTTTAAGAACTGAAGTGGAATACATAACATAGTAAGGCATGGAGCTAGTTCAGACAAGGAAGGGGCTGAGAAATTTGTTGCCGAGTTTAGTAAACTTATGATGGAAGAAGGTTATGCACTTCAACAGGTGTTCAATGCAGATGAAACTGGGCTATTTTGGAAGAAAATGCCAAAGAGAACCTATATTACAAAGGAAGAAAAAGCACTACCAGGGTACAAGCCAATGAAAGATAGGCTTACTCTTTTGCTGTGTGGTAACGCAAGTGGAGATTTTAAGGTTAAGCCATTATTGGTTTATCACTCCGACAACCCAAGGGTGTTCAAAAGGAACAATATTATGAAGAGTAAATTGCCTGTTATGTGGTGTGCTAATTCAAAGGCCTGGGTGACTCAGCAAATTTTTGTTGAATGGGTGCATGAAGTTTTTGCACCAAGTGTGAAAGAATATTTGCAAGAAAAGAACTTGCCAATAAAATGCCTTCTCTTATTAGATAATGCTCCTGTTCACCCTCCAGGCTTGGAGAAGGATTTAGTCAAAGAATTCGACTTTATTCGGGTTAAATATCTGTCACCTAACACAACCCTTTTACTACAACCAATGGATCAACAGGTCATTTCTAATTTCAAGAAATTGTACACTAAATCCTTGTTTCAAAAGTGTTTTGAAGTCACTAATGACACTCGGTTAACTTTGAAAGAATTTTGGAAAAATCATTTCCATATTCTTAATTGCATTCATCTTATTGACAATGCATGGAACCAAGTGACATACCACACCACGAATTCAGCATGGAGGAAACTCTGGCCCTACTGTGTACCGGAGCGAGATTTTGAGGGCTTTAATGAAGAAATTGTGGATGACATTGTTTCTATTACATTGTTTCATTGGACAAAGCATAAGCTTGGACATCGACAATGTGGATATTGAAGAGCTCGTGGAAGACCACAGTACCGAGCTTAATACAGAAGAGTTGGAGCACCTTCAAAATGAGCAACAAAGGATTTTGGCTGAGGATATGTCTTCGGGGGAGGAGGAAGGGAAGGAGGATATCCCAAGTTCAGAGATTAAAGAAATTTATGCTAAGTAGGGGGATGTGCAAGCTTTTGTTGAAAAATCTCATCCTGATACCATGGTAGCCAATAGGGCTGTACACCTTTTCAATGAAAATGTCATGTCTCATTTGCGTAAAATTCTGCAAAAAAGGCAGAAGCGACAGACAATGAATAAGTTTTTAATTAAAGATTTACCTGCCCAAAAGCGACAGAAAAGGGAAGCAACCCCTGAAGTTCCATTACCAGATGTTTTTATGAAAGGAGATTCCCCTTCTCGGCAGTAACTCCTGCTCTTCCTCTTCACACCTCTATCCACTTACGCCACCATATTGCAATCAAAAAGGTAAGTTTTTGTATGTTAAAATGACTTCTTTAATGTTTTTACTATTTATTGAGAGTTATATATATGTTATTTACTGCTTGCCTAAAAACTAAGTATCATTTATATTCTAATCTGCTATGTTATTAGCGAATAAACTGGGGATTGGAACGCATTAATCCATTTTACATTATCTGTAATGAGAAAAATGATTTGGAGTCTGAACATATTGGTACTCGAACCTCTTTCTGGAACGGATTATGTTCAAATACCAAGGTACCACTGTACCTATATACGTGAACAAACCTCCCTATGAAATTGAATAAAAACAAGCAACAATCAACTCTAACCAATGAACAATTGGAGGATATCTTGAAGACACTGATTTCAAACATAATTCTGGAGTATGATAAACTAATTGGTGACAAGAAGTGTAATATGTCCCATTAACTAAATGTAATAAGAAAACCCGAAAAATGTATTAAAATTGCACTGCTTAGCGAAGTAATTATTTAACACTAATGTGATTTCATGAAAAATAAAAATCATAAGTAATAAGTGTAATTAATTGATATTAACTGTTAACTGAAATTTCCCTCTTTTTTATAATATAGTTTATTTGAAAAATAGTTTAATCATAATTATACCTTTACTTGGAAAGTAAGCTGCTAAAAACTTATCTGTTGCCCAAAGTTTAGCCTATTTTTATTTTGGCCCCTACCTACTATCAAGTTGTGCAAGTCTGATGTATGATATACTGATTATTAATGAAAATCTTATAATTTTGTCATTGTAGCCAATAGCATATTTAGAAAATATGTGCCCCTAGGCCCACAATATGTAGGCTACCCCAAACTAATTAAATCATACAATGCAAAATGATATTATTTTATAATTTTAATTCTGTAATAATTGTATTTTTACAGATTTTTAAATATTACAAGGGGCGAAGGATATTACTATTAAAAATCCATCATTAGTATTACCATTTTGTTCATGCAAAATATATTCATATATAGTATTAACATTATTCAATTAATATGTCTTATTTTGTCCTTACTTATGCTTTTAATTTGCACTACTTCCTTTGTGAATTTCTCTATGTAAAAATTATTTTTTCATTATTTTATTGTTATTATTTTGAAAGTTTGCATCCTAAACACTCGCACCCTTAAACTTGGATCTATTGGGCCTAATGGAAATCCACCACTGACTAACATTTCTGTTGCAAAACTTCTATCAAAAATCACCACAAATAAGTACAAACACACCAATACACACACACAAAAAAAAAATCAGCTAGTACTAAAACAAAAATATATAGGTCTATGAATTAGATTCAAAACACAGTTACCATAGGTAGAAAGAAAATAATACATTCTCTTATTCCCACTTTGTTAACAAGCTAATTAGTGGTGTTAAGTAATGGTATGTCTATGTATTGTAAATTTTGAGGCCAATTTTTGCACTTGGAAAGGCCAGATACAAAAATAATGATCATAATAATAACAGAGAGTGCTCAGCAAACCATTAAATAGATACAAAACACCTTTTTTCGTCGCCTGATGACGGCCTGTGGACGAGGCCGAAAACGTTTGTTTCTGAATTAAATATATCTCGGCAACGAAAAAAGGTGTTTTGTAGCTAAATAATGACAACTTTCATTTTTTTCATAAACAAATTTATCTAATATCTCTTGAAACATTACTTATTTTCTGTATGGGTTAGAAAGGTTTCTCTTATAAGAAATCTCAATATTTTTATTTCACAATACTACAACTTATTCTGTACTCATCACTGTGCAATGCTTTTAAACATTTTATGTTTAATAGTATTACAGTACACACACTTTTTTCTTTTTTAATAAAGCTACAGTGTATCTGAAACATAATATAACAGATTCTGCTTGTATATCACACACATCTTGAGTTTGAAAACATTTATGATGAGAATAAAAGGTTCTCGATGTTAAAAATTAACTATTTCTATTTCTTACATTCAAAGTCACATTTCTCATATTATTTTTTCACCCCATAAAATTTACAGAAATATTTACAAATCTTTTTTTATGCAAAATTATAAAATGTAAATGTTTCTATGATATTTAGTTATTTGCTGACTGAATGTTGCTGTTAATAATGAGATGATATTTGAATCAGCAAGCTGCTTTAACAATTATTTTGAAAAAGTAAAAAATCTATATCATCTATTATACAGATATTAAAAATATTATCTGTAGATAATAACTACGTACGAAGCAGAAATTTTGCATAATGTAATTAAATGTGTGTTAGTTTATAGTGAGAAACTTAAGATTTCATGTAAGTGAAAAATAATGAAAATATAACTGATTGTAGTAAGACAATCTAAAAATGTCTAAATTTATTAGGATATGCTAAAAATTTTTAATATTGGCAATTTTTTGATTTGTTTGTGTAACAACTTTACTATCAATGTATGGTATTTTCCTATCATGAATTTTTCAAATTGCACCCTCAGACAATAATTTGTGATGAATATCGTGTTCTTTTTCTTTTTGAAGAGAATGCAAGAATGCTCAAGCCTTTGTGATAATGTCTATCATTCCTTAAATGATTTTTATATAAGTTTATTATTATTATTCATTTAAGTTTACATTTTCAGTTTTATTCTATTTCTTTTTACTGCTACTTTTAAATTTTATTTAAAATGTTAACTATTTTCATTTTTTAATAAATATTTTATTAATTAATTGTGTTCTCTATTTGTAATTCTTCATATTTTGTAATGTCTTTAAAGTATGTAATATTTTCTTAGAATATTTACATTTCATTCAACTTTCAATTTGTTGGTATTTTGTATATATTCATTCACATCTAAAAAACTTTTGAGCACTTATTACAGAATCTAACAATATCAGAGTATTACAATGTCATTATAAAGCAGTTTATTTCAAGAAGTTCTAAGAAAATATGTCCAAAAATAAGAGATTTAAATTTAATGTAATCAGTTTATAACACCAATTGATTCAAAAAATTTAAATAATAAAATGAAAAAAGTCAATATTTTCATATTGTTCAAGAAAGACAATTGACAACTTTTCACACACCATCAGATGAGTAAATATTAAATTACTTTTAATCAAAAAATGCAATTTGTTAAACTTTACATAATTTGTCATATAAACTATTTTTATTGCCAGGGTGAAGCATACAAAGTTTCTTATAAAAATCTTACAGTTTAAAACTTATTGCAGCATAAACAAATGCACAGTAACAAAATATACATTGTTTTTTCCAAGCAAATTATGAATCTTGCTAGGAAAAAATAGAAAATTCCCAATGATAGGAAAAGTCTCTAAAACAACTTTTTTGCTAGATGAAAATATAAGAAATTTCCTATTTGATGATATAATTTAACAGTTTCTTTCCACTGAATGATAAATGGTAGCCTATTAGCTACCTTAATACTTGAGGATCGCTACATCATATTCTGGCAAATTGTATATATGTATATATATGTATAAACAATTCCACAAAACCCAATTACTTTAAAAAAATGTAATTTGTATATACCAATTACTTTAACTAAAGCCAAATGATCTGCCAAATTATTCCATTATAATAAGGCTAATAATTAGGTATGAAGTAATTTGTATAGTGGTAGGCAGCTAGGCCACCATCTCTTGTTAATTTTAATAATTATAATAAATTAATTTTTAATTTAGAATTCTGTGAGAAATCATGAATTGTGGGTTCAAGTCCCACTCTGAGCCAATTCTTTTCTCCAAAAATTCTAAATGGCAACCTAACCACCTACCTCTGGTAAAATTACTTCATATCTAATTATTAACTTAGCCTTATTATAGCCTGATAATTTGACAGATGTCTGACCTTAACTATATCAAATTCCTTAATAAAAATGACAAGTCAGAAAACACTAATTTAACTATCAATAATATGAACTATCACATTTTATTCTGGAAAGCTGTGTCTACATTTTTAGAGAGGCAGAATAATATCACTTTTCATCTACATAAATTTAACACTTTTAAGTAAGAAGTTATTACATTCTTAAAAAAATTAAATATAATTTTCATCTGTCCGCATCGAACTCAGTTCGATCGGCTTACATAGCGTTACACCGAAAATGGGTTTTTAGACCCTCGGGAGAAAAAAAAATTTTTTTTGATTTTTCGGATGTTTTTTCAAGTCCCCAAATTTTTTGAAAATTTTTACCCGCGCGAAAAAATTTTATTGCGATTTTAATTAACCCTTAATGATGGGGCATTAACACTTAATTGTTTTTTTATGGGATTTTTTTATGAACTTTTATTCATCCTTCTAAAGTTCTAGCGCAGCCGATTTTACTTCGGTAAAGTTATTTAAAGCTATTTTCTGATGTAAAAAACAACATCCAATAGTTTTTTAATTTTTTTAATTAATAGATTTTTTTATAATTACGTGTAATTAAGTCGGGGGGGTCGGAAATTTCAATTAAAATCGTAATTAAAAAAAAAAGTTTCGAAATATACCGCCATCTAGTATTCACCCTACTTTTTACCCTTCTCCTCCCGAGAGTTTCATGAGAATGTCCCGCGAAACACGACACCAGCTGTTCTCAAGGTCATCCAGCTGTGTAAACAATGACTCATCAGTGTCAAGTTTCGCGCTAAGGCGTGAAAAAGGAAATTGTACTTCGAAGCTTTTTCTTCAAAATTAACACATTTCTTTCGTTTTTTTTTCATTTTTATTATTTTTAATATAATTAATTATGTTTAATTACATAATTTAAAAAAAAAGTAGGAAAGAAGGGGTTAAAAAAATTAAATATAATTTTCATTTGCATCATTAACAAAATTCAAACATCTAAAATCAATAATAAACTAAAAGTCTCCTGAAGGTAAAGTTTACATATTCTAAAAATGTTAAAGTTTTTAATGAACTGTTTTAACTTCAAAAACAAAGTTGCAATTAGTTTATTTTGGAAAATATAGTAATACTGGATTTAACATACTCTCTCTAAACAAGACTTTATCTACTTAGGACAGGTGTCCACTTAATGCAAATATCTGTTAAAACTGCTATATATTTTACTATATCAAATAGTTTTTAAATAATCAATGCATTGTTTTGTTTGGTAAAAAATATGTAATAAGAACAGTATCAGAAATAGCAAAAGTCACTAAAAATACAGGACTACTTTTAGGAATAGTTAAGTAACATAATTTAGAACTAGAAATGTTAAGTGCTATTTTCTACTAAATATAATAATTTGAAATTAACAATTAATTAATTTAGACAAATCTAGCCGATATGAAATACAGTAGTACTAAAGGGGACAACTATTATAAATTAGGCAACAAATTCATGTAATTAGTGTAGTTAATAATGTTGCCTAAGCAGGCAACATTACTAACTACACTAATTACATGAATAGTTAATAATGTTGCCTAAGCAGGCAACATTATTAACTACACTATCTTGGCTTCTCAAACAAGACGTTTGCCAATTTTTCCAATACATGGCTCATTTGATTTATTCTGTATCATTTATTATTTCCTTCTTCAAAATTATCTAAAAAGCAGAAATCATAGAATCATCATTTTACATCTGAAAATGTCTACTGGAAAGCAGATGAAAACGTTTGTGTAATGGTTTAATTGCTGGAGTTTGAGTAACACTGAGTAGTTTTTTGTTTTCTGAATTTGTTATAACTGAGTCTCAAAAGTGTTTTTTTCACTGAGTGGCCATAGTCTATGATGTAAAGTCACTGACTACTGATCATAGAATGACATGTGCTGGTTAAAATCTTGCTTTTTAAAATTTTTTTTTGTTGTTTTTAAAATTTATATATACAGTCATACCTCGGTACTCGAACGTTTCGGAGCCCGAACAAATTGGTACTCGACCAAAAATTTCGAAAAAAAAATGCCCCTGTTTCCGAACAAAATTTTGGTACTCGAACGGGAAAGCCCGCCAAGTCGACGCCGACGCCACGGCGGCGGCGTTAGTTACGAGACAGTCCAGTTAGGCCTAAATTTATTTAAATTATTTAATTAAAATTCCAATTATTAAATTTAGCAAGAGATGGCGCTTAACGCCTAACTCTAGTACCAAATTATCTTAAATTATTAATATTACTATAGCCATTTGCTAGCCCGATAATACGGCAGTTGTTGGTCTTTTCGAGACAGTCATTGTTTGGCATGCACATTAACTTACGCTGTGCTATATTTTTTGAATTAGCATCCTTTTCTTTTGATTTATTAGCCCTTAAACATGGGTCCCAAGAAGAATAAAAGTGAAACTGGTCAAGTGAAAAGGAAAACAGCAAGAACAACAATCGAACTGAAAAAAGAAATCATTGCTAAACACGAAAATGGAGTGCGTGTTTCGGATCTTGCTGTCAAATATTCTATGACTAAGTCGACGATATCGACTATTTTAAAGAATAAAGAAACAATAAAAAACATACTAGCGAATCAACTGGGGATTGGAACGCATTATTCTATTTTACATTACAGTCAAACCTGTTTTTATGCGCTCTTTTTTATGTGCGATTTTTATTTGTGCGATTTTTTTAATGCGAATTTTTAATTTGTGCGGTATAGTTGGCGACTAGTCTCGTGCGATTCGTCATGTCTTACGTTGACTTATTATAGCTAAATAAACTTATTATAGCATAAATGCACTTATTATAGTAATATTATTGCATGAATATGCGAAAAATGAAATAATTTACTTTTTAAGTCAACAAAACACCACCTGGACAAAAATATGTAAAACAGACGATAGACCAGACGATGCAGTCAAGTGCTGACATCTGTTGTCAATAAATTCTATTTCGTACGGTTTTGAGGTATTTTCTATCTGAGACTTTTTTTATGCGGTCCCTGTTGACTGCATAAAAAAAAATATTTTTTAATTGTGTTGCGAAAACTATTATTTACAGCCATTCGTGAAGTTTCGTGAGATTTTTGTTTATGCGTTTTTTTTAATGCGGTCCCTATCCCCCGCATAAAAACAGGTTTGACTGTATTTGTAATGGGAAAAAATGATTTGGGGTTCGAACATATTGGTACTCGAACCTCTTTCTGGAACGGATTATGTTCGAATACCAAGGTACCACTGTATATACACACTAGGGGCTTCGACCGACTGCTGTAGGCAGCCCAACTCCCCCGCTCGCTTCAAAATCTTTGTCCATTTATTTCCAATGTCAATTATTCATAACAAAAATTTCAATAATAATAATGTCAATAGAAAAAAACCTTTTTTTTTTTCACTTCCACAACAATACTTTTAATTTCACTTCCACTTTAAATTCTGATACCAGTCTTTTGATAGCATCACATATAACTGTCCATGACTAAACAATGACCTATGTATATTCCAACGTGGTCAAAACTTTGATCTAAATATATAAAATTACATGTCCTAACTGACTGACAGATTCGTCAGAGCAAACCGCTGAACCTAAAGAGGTAAAATTTGGTACTTAATTAGGGTACGTCATGAAAATGCACACTAAGAAGAGATTTTTCGAAATCCCCCACAGGGAGAGAGGGACAAGATTAAGGCTTAACCTGAAAAACAGCTTCTACTGTACTATTTTAAATGCAATTTTTTGTTTTTATAGTAATAACTAATGATTGAGAATCTTATTGAAGTACCGAGGGAGGGTTATTTCTATCAAATTGCAAATTCCGCATGGGTAAAGCCGTGGGTAACAGCTAGTAACAGTATAAAAAAAAACAAGAGTTTTTATCACTCTTGGCATTGACAGTGTAATATTTGTTATTTTCTTTCTCTATATTCTTTCAAACATTCTATAGATGTTTTGCTAGTGATTTTGATATTGAAGAACATTTGTCATTGTCCAAACTATGATTTCATTTCTTTCTTTTATTTTTGTTCAAAAGGCATTAGTAAATTTTATCCTTATTCCACATGAAGATTCTGTAAATTAAACTAAATATAGGTCCATTTTGAAATGCACCTCCATACTGAAATTAAAAAATCAGTTTTTATTCAAATCATATAAAGAAAAAACTAACTTTCCTTTAAGATTTTCTTGACCAAAATCAAAAATGAAACAATCTTTGGATTCTAGAACAAAAACATTCATTTTTTTTCCTTTGAATCAGAAGGCGGCCCCAATTTTTTTTCAAATACCTTATAGAAAAACATTCAAATTCCACAGTTATGCAGTTCACTCTGCTTGTTCACCCCATGGTTTTAGTTGACTTGTTCAAAAATTTATAGATTTATTATTCACAAACTGGCAATTTGTAAATAATAACTGAATTTGTAGATAAGTGGCATAACCACCTCCATTCAGTTTATTCTTTACCTTCCTGCTTACTGCACTCTCTTCCTTTAACCCACTTTGCTCACTTGTTCAAAAATTTTGTGATGATTCATCAGTTCTCAGTGTCATCATTTCTATTTCTTTTTTCCTGGCTTCTGTTAAGTGACCTAACCTATCACTTGCCCCATCAGTTTTGCCCCATTTATTTCCAATATAAACTGTTCATAAAAATTTCATAATGATTTATCAATTCTTAATGTCACTATTTTCACTTTGCTTTTTTTCTTAACAGAAAGTGTCGTGATGATTTTAGGCTAAGTATTTTATGTAACTAGCTGTCACCCTCGGCTTCGCCCGCCGGATTTTGCAATTTGATAGAAATAATCCTCCCTCAGTACTTCACTAAGGTTCTCAATTATTAGTTGTTACTAATTTGGTAAAATTACTGGTTTTTGTTTGTTTCAAACTATGGACTGCTAATGCATCTAAATTCAAGTTTCAAATATTACCGTATTTTACGGACTATAAGACGCACTTTTTTCTTCGAAAAATTGCCTCCAAAATTCAGGTGCGTCTTATAGTCTGTGGCGTCTTATAGTTCATAAAATACGGTATGGGATTTTGAGATATGATAAATCTGAGTTTAATTTTTTTTCGAAACATAAATGACATTATCTGAAACTCCCTAAATTTAAATAAATAATAAAATGTAAAAATACGAAGCATTCACAAAGATAGAACCTTTGTCGTTGCACACCATCAGCAGTCCATTGAAAATTACAAAAATTACGAAGACGATCTTCCCTTTTAGGCTACTGCCTCTGCAACAAACATGCAAAAATGGTAAAACGTCCTCTGGTGTTTTGCCACTATCACAATAATATTTTTTTTTAAATTAACAAAGTAAAATCGTGGCCGACCACACCATAGTAATTATTTAATTTATAACAATCTAAATATATAAAATTCTCACACGCGCGACAATCAAACGCAGGTCATATCAACTTATACTAACTTATAACTTTCTTACAATTAAGGAAAATGGAAAAAAAGCAAAAGGGATAGGAAAGGAATAGAAATACCCGGGTTTTTCGTTGCGACGTGCTCTTGCATAGAACGCCACTTTGAAACTCTCTTTTATTCGTGACCCTCTTCTTGTCATAGACCTTTCGTCCATTCCTGACTTCATCGTTTGTTTTCAAGGTTTTCTGTCCGTAGTCTATTTTTTCTTTCTAACTTCTTTGGCACCTTTCAGTCTCTGATCATCTTTCTCAAAGTCTGGAGCAATCTTTTTTCCTCCTTACTTATTTGAGATTTTCACCAAAAGTGACTCTTTCTCTGTCCGTTTGGCCCCAGGGCCCCACACCATCTTTTGTTCTACTTATTTTTGTGGAAAAGATAATCCTACCCAAGGGCAAAAGGGTTAAACGGCCACACCATAATCGAACAAATATGTAATAACAAATTTGAATTTAAACAGTTGGAACATTTGGTTAAAAAATCGTAATATGTAAATATTGTACGTTTGGAAATTATGTTATTACCATCAGAAACAAAAATCGCATCTGAAATAGTACAGTAGAAGCCGTTCTTCCAGTTAAACCTTAATGCTCTCCCCCTGTAAGGGAATTTCGAAAAATCCCTTCTTAAGTGTGCATTCCCATGGCATACCCTAACTGTGTACCAAATTTCACCTCTCTAGGTTCAGCGGTTTGCTCTAGGTGATGATGAATCAATCAGTCAGTCAGTCAGTCAGTCAGTCAGGACAAGTAGTTTTATTTTATATAATGTATACAGTATGAGCAAAAAGTCCTTTGCACCCTTTTCATACCAAAAATACTGAAGATATTTTCTTAATGTAGTTCTTAATGTAGTCATAAGAAGTCATGTATGAAGAATTGAAAGTCATATACAGTGGGTAATTGGTTAACAAACATAATCTGTTCCAAGACTTTGTTCGCTAACTGATTATTGATTTACCATAGGTTTTTATGGGAATTTTATTAATTTGTTCTGGAGACACCCAAAAATAAAAAAATATATACTTCCTTACTACGTTTATTGATACGTAATAATAAAAAGAGATATACGCACAGTCTTGCATTTTTATTAGTCATGTTTTTTTCTGTTTGTGGGGGTTAAAGAATCTGTCCAATGTCGATTGCTTTCCTCTCTTTTTCAGGATTTTTCAGAAGTAATTAATAGCATTGTAATTGTAAAGATCCCCCAAGCCTATTAACCTCAACCTAGTTTGGATACCATTCTAAGATATTGTTCTGACATCCTCCCACTTCTTCAAAAGATGTTTAATAGCAGACATCTGCATTAATCCTCTTTTTCAGAAGAAAACATCTTGCCAAATTTCTTGGTGTTCTTCATTTGAGAGTTCTTGGCATTCTTCTGTCGTCAGATCAGTTACAGGTTCCATTACGAGTTCTTCAATGTTCTTTATTTCTCATATGTGATTTTTGTTACTCCTTTAGCTGCTTGAGTCTTCTTGATTATACAGTACCTTTCTTAGATAAGATTGAACTGCGGCCTACCGTAGACCTGTTCGAGCCATACTGCCCAGCAACGTCAGACATCTTCTGCCCACTCACTACCTTTGCTATTATACCTTTTGAAAATAAAAACTAACCAAAAACTTAAGATGTGCCCGCCCGACAGTCTCACGAATACTATAAAAGAATTGTTTGTCAGAAAAATAAAAGGCTGGAATTACATGAGAGAGCTTCAAAGTTCAGAGGAATGCCATCCGATCAGTATATACCGGGTTGAGTGTTAATGTTGACATCTCCAGCGCTCTGAAAAGTTTCGAATTGTTGCATGAAGACAAGAGAAGACCAATCGGTATTCATTATTTTACATTGCTGCTTCTTGTGTTTGTTGTCTGAACATAAAAATCTTTCGCAAAAGTGTTTGCTATCTGATTTGGTTGTTAACTGAACTGTTTGTTAACCTATCACACCCACTGTATAGAGAATTCTCCATATTTGATTTCTTATGCAATTATTCTCTCTCTCCTCAACCTGTAGGTTGGTGAGCAATATCATCAGCATATTATATTGTGGTGTATAATTTCCCATTTATTTTAATTTCTGTTCTGTTGTGACTAGGAATTCTATGTACATATTGAATAGGAGTAGGGAAAGTCTGCATCACCGTCCTACTCCTTTCCTGATTTTTGCCTCCTCTTCTTATCGTCCTGAAATGCTTGTCTGGTTTTTATATAGTTCTAACATAATTCTTCTATCTCTATAGTTGACTTCCAGTGTCTTTAGTGCTTTGAACATAATCTTCCAATCAATGTTGTCGAAAGTTTTCTCAATATCGATAAAAGCTATTAACACTTGTCTATTAATTCAGAGAATCTGTTTAATGATCAATCGTAGGTTTAATATTGCTCCTCTTGTTCCCTTCTCTGTCAAAATCCAAATTGATCATCTAATAGGATCTGTTCTATTCTTCTTTCTAGTCTTTGATGCATGTAACAACAGAATCAAGGTTCTATGTTCTTTGCATTTCTATTTCTCTGCTTTCTTTTTCTTCAGAATGGATATTATTATACTCTTCTTGAAGTCTTCTGACATATTTTCAGTCATGTACAATTTGTTCACCAAATCGTAAAGTTCTTGCTCAATAGTTTTTCTTAATGCTTTTATAATCTACACTGCAATTTGATCTATTGTTGGGACTATTCTCTACTTTATTTTTCTTTTAATGTTATCAAATTCCTGTTTCAGTACTATTGGGCCCACTGCATCCAAATCACTTTCATCCTCTAATGCAAGGTTACTCAGACTATATAGAGGACCTCTAAAAAAACCACTCTCTCCATCTTTTTGCAATTTATTTTTTTTCTACCAAGATGTTTCCCTGTTTATCCATAATGATATCCCCTTGTTTTTTTCTTTCCTCAAATTGCCTTTTAGATTCCGTTTCCTTTCTGCATGTTTTCCTCTATTTTTTTTTACATGCATACTGTGCAATTTTTTAATCTTCTTTACCTCTCTATTCCTAAGTTCCTATACAGCTTACATTTCTCTTTTTTATTCATCACCTTGCACAGCCTTCTCATCTCCATCAATTCCAGTATTTCATCTGTTATCTAAAGTTTGTACGCTACTTTCTTTTATAAATTTGTCTGCTGCTTTTATTATGCCTGTCTTCATTGCTACCCATTTCAATTCTGTATCTGCTGCTAATTCTAATCTTTGATATTTCGATCTCTCTACTTCTGCAGCTTTCTGGAATTCTCTTTGCACATCACTATTTCTTTTTAATGACCCATCTTTAACTTTGCTTGCATATGCAAGTTTTCTTCATTCATAGTCAAAATAAGACAATAATTCTAAATTATTATTTTAGTACTAAAAATTTATTCCTTAATAACTAAAATCTTAAATATTAAATCACACCCTCCACATCTTTTCCAGCATAAAGATGCACTTCATTAAAACTAGGTTGTGATCAGAAACAATGTCTGCACCTGGGTAGCTTTTGCTCATATTCAGCTGCTTTCTGTATTTTTGCCTGACCAGTATATAGTCAATTTGGTATCAATTCTATCTCCTGGTTTTGTCCATGTATATTTTCTTCTGCATAATTGTTGGAAGGGAGTATTTGTTATTGTAAGGTTATGGTTTCTGCAAAATTCAGCTAATGTTGCATTTATACTTCCCAATCTGTTTCTCCAACTAAATTATCTTCTTTGTCTTCACCTATGGTAGCACCCCAGTCTCCCATGATGATGAAATTTTCTGCTTCTGGAATTTTCAGCTTGATCATCGATCTCTTCAGATATTTCTTCCACTTTATTGTCTGTATGACTTGACGTGGTCATGTATACTTACATCAAAGTAATATTCTTTGGGACTGCTCATAGCTTCACCATTATTATCCTTTTGTTGTATCTCCAGCTTCCTATTACTTCCTGTCCCATCCTCTTGTTTCAACAAGGGAACAAACAAAATCCAACTCTGGCAGTCCTGTTCAAAAATTCCAAAAATGTTATTCTGTAGTCCTCACTCCAAAAGTCTTCTCTGTCTGGCCATTGGACTTCACTTTTTCCCAAGACATCTACCTTCATTCTTCTCATCTCTTTTTTTAAGAAGTTTGAGCTTTCCCTGTTGATAAAGCAATCTTACATTCTATGTAACTACTTTAACAAAATTAAAATATCTTTAGTACTTTTGAAATGAAAAAAATGCAGAGGACTTTTGACCCATCCTGTAGAGTTTATATCTATATTCATTATATATCATCTGAAACAAATTATAATGCTATTAATTTTATAAATTTAATTATATTAAGTAATTAAGTAAATAACTATAAAATATCCACTTTGTAGTGAAGTTGTAAAAATTTTGAATATTTATTATTTATTTTATAATAGATTTTTTAAAATAAATTTATAAATTAATATTTCTCATTCAACAGAACTAGAATTAAAAGCAATTACAAAAATTAGAATTTGTATAATTGATGGAATCTGCCATTGTGTCTATGACATGCATGCACTGTAAAGTATTTTCACTTGGGCTTTTCCAGTGTGCTCACTTCTGACATCAGAAGAACACACATCATTTTTTTAAATATAAACATGAGTCAATTTTCAACAGATTTTATCATGACAATATTAGGACATTGCAGACTTTGTCATATTGCAATAGAATTGAAGAGCAGCCAGAAAGAAAGAAGTGATCCTTGCATTTGTTAGGCACAGAAGAGGGGATTCTTGTACAGTATCTGACAGACATGGACAGGTAAACTTTGCTCTTGCTGCCACTAAAAAGGTTATCCTCATACCTGCCGCCACAGAAGACACAATCTTGGCACTGGCCAGATATGGAGAGATAATCCAAGAATAAAGCAATTGCCATCAATTGCTTCATTCTTGTGTTTTGTTTGTTTTTACACCTATTTTCCATTAGGTGCACGTAACACTGTTTATATTTGTGATCCCTACACCTAAATTCCATTAGTTGCGCTCATCACATCAGAGAGTATGGACATTGTTACTGTAGTATCTTTATATATCAAAAATGAAGTCATGGACTCCCTGCTTTTACTTTCCTGGCTGTTATATATAACAGAGAGAAAGTATGGTGATTGATCAAAAAAAATGACTCTCTAAGATTTTTAATTTTTGGATTTGGGGACTTTGAAACATTGAAGAATGCAAAAACATTCAGAGTTTTTTCTGTCTGTATGGATGGTAATGTGTGTGTTTGTGTGTTAAAACAAATTTTATTTACCCTCTTTGAAGCTTAATAATTCCTGTGCTTTTGATAATTTCTGAAATTTTGCAGGAAGATTTGTGTATTAGAAAAATTAATCTATTCAAATTTGGCATTTTAAGGTCAACCGGATAGGGAGATAAAGAGTGGTCGTGTGTCATATCTCACATAGAATTTGACTTGATAACAATTTTACTAATTATTAGAATTTACAATTTTTTTATAAAACCTATTCCTACTCTCAAAATTAAGCTTTTTGTCATTTTATAATAATCAAAAATGTAAACAGGTTTTTTCTTTTTAATGAAATATCATAACAGATAGCACCACCAGAATTTTAAATGTTGTAGGAAAAGTTAAGTGATTCATTGTTAGATTTTTTACATTTAAATAGACGCACATTACATTTCTGGATTCCTTGTCTCAAGTAACAGAAAATGGCAAAATTTTAACAAAATCAATCCATTAAATTTTGAGAACGAACTCGATTTTATAAGCCCATACAAGACTTGATAGTGACTGTGAAACATAGCATAACAAAGTCATGATATTCATGCAATATTGCTTTGTCGCACGTGCCTGTGAAATGACCTTATATCTCGAAAATGAAGTCATGGACCCCCATTTTTTATTGCATTTTTTGATTTTGCATTACAATTAATGGAAAATGGCAAAATTTAATGAAAATCTATCAAACAGATTTTAAGAACAAACACAATTCTGTAAGCCTTGTAGAATAAGCTTTGCTAACCTCTGCTTCAATAACTCAGGCATGCACAAGAATAATTTTTAGACAGGAGCCACTTGCACCCACTGTCAATTTCACATTTTTGGTATGAATGTGCTGATTGGTCTTAGATTCAACATAACAGGAATTCTCTGTGCACAAAGTGTTAACTAACACCTGTATATCATGTTTCTGCATGTTGAACTGATGTACTTATTTAAGAGTATAAAACATTGTTCTATAGCTTTTAGAGAATTAACTGTAAGTTAAACACACCCAAGTGCACTGTTGTACACTATGGAAAATCCATAGTGGCTTAGCACTTCTAAATACAAATGTCTTTTAAAACCATGTTTCACTGTATTTCATATATCATAATAAGGCAATGATTTTTTTATTTATTACTCTAAAATAGTCTGTCTATGATTTATTTAAATAATATATAAAAAATGATGCATAATGATGCAACCAACTACAAGTAAATACTATCTAATTTAGATTACTGTATTATTTTTTGCTAGAAAGATTATAATTTACTAAATCAATCATATAAATTAAATTTTGTAATTTATACTGTTTTTAATATAGACATTCAATTAACTATATTAGATTTTCTTCAGAAAAATCAAAATTAATCATGTAATTTTCAATTAACGTCATGAAAAATTCAATAATTATAATATAATTAAAACCAGTGTAGAAATTACTGACAATTTATTATTTAAAATAAATATTAAATAACATAAAACTTTTTTGTTCCCTGATCACAGTTTAACAGAATAAAAAATGATAGACAACATAATTATCTAAAAAATAAAGAAATTTATTCAAATATTTCTAAAATCATATATATTTATGATTTTTAAAAAATACCTATCAATTATGAAATTTCTAGAATAATATATTTAATTTTAATTATTGTAATGAATTTATTTTTAGAAGTTTTAAATATCTTAGTCTAAAATGTTCTTGATATTTTTGATTTTAATAATGGAGTTGGATAATAACTTTTTAATTATTATATTTAAGAAAAATATCAAAAAATTGAATAGACAAAACAATTTAAATAATTGTTAAAATTTAGAACAAACATACTGGAACAACAGGTTTCAGAATGACTTTTGTTGGAGACGATGGAGTTGTAACAGGTTTTGCTATTGTTGTAGCTAATGCTGATGATGATACTGCAGCAGCAGCAGCAGTAACTATGGTAACTTTAGAACCAGGAATTAAACAGCCAGTGCTAGGTGCTGGTGCTATTCTCTGTGGAGATTTAGCAAATGAGATAGGACTGGTTACTTTACCTTTCACTCTTGAAAACATGACAACATTCTGAAAGAAAAATGTTTGAATTTATAATTAATTTCAAAAAATTAATCACTATATCAGCTTTAAAAAACCAGAAATATCAATAGAAACATTAATATAATATTTCTTAGTAAACAAAAAACAAAATTTTTCAATCAGTTCAGATAGAAAATGAGAGATTCATTTTTTAGCATGTATGAGAGGTGTATCATATTGAGTTACACTTTAATTTTTTTGACAAACAAATCACAACTCAGTAGGTAAGTCCACCTTTTTGATATAGTCTCCCTTCAGCTGTAAGCACTTCTGCCACTGTGTGACAGCCTCTCCAGATCCTCCTTCAGCCACTTTTTTGGAGCATGTCACACACACAACAATGGCTTTCAGTTCAAGGCCCTGAACAAGTAATAGACAGAAGGGGCCTAATTGGGGAGTATGAAGATGTGGCAGTAGCCGGAATCTCATCTTGGCAATAACAGCAGTTGTTTCCCAACTGGTGTGGGAACACACATTGTCATGTTGCAGGCACTCAACTTTTGCCCATTTCCCTGGCAACTTCTCTTGAATTTCGTGATGCAAGTGCTAGAGAATCACAACATATTGTTACTAATACAGATGTTACTAATGTTGAACTGTGATTTCAGCCAGTCAATGAAAACATGGCCATGCACTTGCTGGCTAAGGGCACTATCTGGAATTTCTTCAGCAGGAGTAGCTCTTATGCTTCCATTGCACTGATTAAACCTTGGTCTCCATGTCTCATTGCTCATAGTAACGAAGCCACATCTCATTGCTGGTCACATACTTTAACCTATGTTGGCTCATGCGCTGACAATGGCTGAATAAATATGCTGTGGTGTTCACAGACTTCATTCCTTTGTCCACTGTTGCCATCTTGTAGCACACTAATGTCCAAACTAATGTGACTGTCATAACAAACCAAATGATGGACCATGGGTTGCAGTTAATTAGAAAGTGTGAATCCATGTGGTACACCACTCATACATATAAATACTAATGCAAATATCAAATTACTGACTTTCTTTATTTTTTCAATTCACATGCTTTCTACTCGTGAATTCCATGACAGCCATTTGGATTTGTCATCATAATAAAGTTTGATATCTCAAATGGACTTTTGGTTGTTTTATTATTATTGTAACATTAGTAAAATGTATCTTACACAGCATATATGCTGGTACCTAGCAATATGCCAGAACAAATTCAACATATAACTGCAGAACAAGCTTTTATATGAGCTGCTTTCATGTTTATCTGTGTTTAAGAATTTCCTCAAGATGGACATGTGTTGGTATGGCAGTTTTTTATAGTGTGATTTATTATATGTACAGTACAGTTGTGAAGCCCTAATGTATCAAGATTTGCGTAATGTATATGGTATGATGTCTGTGCTAGAAATCTTCAGACACTTAGACAACAACTTTCAGTCACATTCCTACCTAGTACATCAACAATCATGTCAAGAAGCAAATCTTCATTCTCTGGCAAGGCAGCTGGAACCATGACACTCACCTACACTTTCATCCCCAAGGTTGACACTATTGCAACTCTTTGCCACTTTTACCCTAGTTACACCCTCAATCAGTACTTACAGGACACAGCAACTTGAAGCAATACTTGCATAGATTTAACCTTGGAGACAATCCACAATACGATTGTGGTATTACAAAGGACCAAACACCACTTCACTTAGTTTTTCACTGTGATAGGTACAATCACATTAGATAGTTTAATGAGAGCTGCTATTCTTGAAGAGTACAACTTGCCTTGCAATCTGCACCGACTCATTCACATGCATACAATGTTCCATCATCTACTCACATTCATTTCCCTTAGTGAGGCTCTTGACAGCACTCACTCCAGGGCATGGTTGGCAATGAGCTTTCTCATGCTTTGTTTCAACTGTCAGTATATAGCTGCCTTTCAACTTTACTATTATTATATTTTATATTATCTAAATATATAAAATTATTTGTCCTGACTGATTGACTGATTGATTTATCATCGCCCAGAGCAAACCGCTGAACCTAAAGAGGTGAAACTTGGTACACAGAGTACGTCATGGAAATGCACACTAACGGATTTTTCGAAATTACCCACAGGGAGAAAGGAAGAGCATTAAGGCTTAACCTAAAGAATGGCTTCTACTGTACTATTTTAGATGTGATCTTTTGTTTTCAACTAAGCTTAGTCTTCATTGAGTACTTAGGTGTATTAAATAATAACATTTCAGACGTTGTTATAAAATTTTTTATATATTTTGATTTTTTAACCAGATGTTCGAACCATTTTAAATTTGAATTTGTTATTGCGTATTGGTTTGATTATATAATGATTGTAAACGTTCCAGAAAATTGATCAAATTGAAAACAGTTCGTTTGATTCTCAGTAATAGGTGTTATATAACAATTACTATGGTTGTTGAAATATCGAATATAAATGGGGTTTGCTTGCAAAATCTGCATGGACGAAGTCGTGGGTAACAGCTAGTTATATTATATTTTATTATATTTTATACAACTTTATTATATTTTAATTCTTATTTTATGTCTTCTTTTTCAGTTTAAATTCAGTTAGTTTATGTTGTAAGTTACAGTAGATTTGGTACTCTTAGCTTGGTGTCTGGTTACGTTACATTAGGTTAGGATTTGTAAGCTTTATTCATCTGGTTAGGTTTGTCCTAGGTTATGATAGGTTAGTTTAGTTAGTAAATTAATGTTAAAAAAAAATAAATAAATAATAATAATAACCAGAAACTATACAACACATCACCTCTGCCCAGAAAGTATACAACACATCACCTCTGATTGCAAGCTCTTGGCACAGACAGATTATTTACACAGACATAATCAAGTAGCAAATATAATACACCAAGAGCTTGCAAAGAAACACAAATTAGTAGACATCCACAAACCATACTACATATACATTTCACAGACAGTATTGGAAAACAACACGCACAAAATGTACTACGACAGAGCCATAATCATAGATAAAACAATTTACCACAACAGACCACACATCACACTCATTGACAAACACAATAAAATCACATACATTATAGACATATCCATTCCAAGCACTCACAATAATACAAAATGCATGCACTGAAACAATTAGCAAGTACACAGAACTCACCCAAGAAATAAGGCATCTGTGGAGGATGGATAGGGTGCTTATTGTACCTGTTGTTCTCTCCTCTACAGGTGTCATACCACACACACTACACAAAAGCCTGGGCACATTACAATTGAATAGAAACACATACATCACACTACAGAAGGCCACTATATTGAATACATGTCATATTGTGAGAAAATTCCTGAATACAGACACACACTGATACACTTCTTTAATTTCTGTTTTGGTTACTATGCCTTGACTTTGGTCTGGCATGGTACACAGCCACCGGTGTTAACCGAGTATATCTCACTTAACCCAACATAATAATAATAATTAAAAAAATGAATTTGGTTTGTCTTCTGTCGGTCTGTTCATCTCGTCTAGTTTGTCGTTGTGTTCGTTTGTTTCTCGTGCTGTCTGTCTAGCTGTTACATAGTATTAAGATTCACACTCACATTCAGTTTTATTAGTATTAAGTAGATATAAGTCTTCCTACTAACAGCCACTTGGCACTAACTTCTACACTTAGCTATTCATGGCAGCACTCAATTATTAGTGTTTGCTACACTCAGGTTCTCTTAGGCTGTAGACTGCAAACTGCTTAGTCTTGCAGCCTAAAAACTGCATGCCAACATCAATCATAGTAGTCGTTCAGAGGGATCCTACCTTTGTCTACTGTCTATCTCCTCTCCCTCCTCCTTTCCATCCCCTTTCCCTTACCCTTTTTTCCACCAGCTAAACACCTTGTGTACGGCCGATGTCTTTCATGTATGCATGTATGTATGTATGTATGTATGTGCAAGAAATCTTTTCCCCACAAACACTTCATTTTGTGAATAAGTTAAGAGTATTTACTAATTTTTTCAGTTAGTGCTTTTTGTAAGTCATAAGTGTTTGTAACAGTTATGTTTATGATGTATATGATTTTTGTTTTGTTTGTCAATGAATGGAATGTCTGGTCTGTTGTGATGGATTGTTTGTCTGTGATTATAGCATGGTCACAATCTTGAAAATGTCACAAAATCAAATGTGTAGAAAATCTGAAATTAAAAATTGAAGTTATAATTGAACACCTTCTCGAGGAGAGAAAAAAAGAGAGAGAACAAGAAGACTTCTCCAAAAATGCAATTTTTTTATTCCTTATTCATATAGTCCATATGTATGTGCACAATACAGGAAAAAGAGAGCTTCTCGATACATCAGAATACATCAAAATGTGATTGAGTATTCCTGTGATTGAAAGAAAGATACATGTTCAGTAGTACCTCTCTTCTCTGCAAATGGAATAGCCAAAATAATAAACACTGAAGTAGAGCAGTCTGTGATTTCTCTGCAAAAATGAAAGTAACAGAAATACAGTCAAAGCACTGATATTTGAAAACAAGCCAGCTTGCAACCAGAAGTGATGTGTATAGTTTCAGGCATGATGTGACATTTTCTGCATGCATCATTTGTGAGAGTTGTATCTGAGTATGTATGTTCTGTAGTCTTTAGTATTTATGACCTGATCCTGTATGGCAATCATGAATCTTTCCATCTTCCCAAAAAGGCATTCCCAAGCTAACCAGCTGTTTGATGCAGTTTTGTCAACAAAATCCTGGACTAGGTCGTAGGGATGCCTGCCATGGAGTGCCTTTTGAACCATGACTTCTTAATGGTATCTATGCTTTTCATATGTTGTGTCGTATTTATACATTGTGAGTATAAATTTTAATGGTGTGTTATTTGAGTCTGCTAGTTACTGCTTTGTGTAACTGTGATGTTTCTTCTGTTTGTAGAAAAACTCTCACAGTGTCTGTATTTGTTTGCAGTAAAAGTTTACTATGTTAATCAGGCCACATGGAAGGGTTAATCTTTCTATGGCTGATTATGGATGATGATGTTTATGCTTAGTAAGTGTTGTTCTTGTTGGAGTTGCTCAAGATCTGTGTGAGTCCAATGTATAACTCCAAAAGAATATGTGAGTACTGGGATGACATATGTGTTTATTGCTATAACTGTGTGATTTGCATTTAACAAATGTTCTGAGAATAGCGTTTAACCTACTTTGGTATTTTTTAAATTAATCTTTGCTTTATTTGTGTACGTTCTGTATAGTTTGGCCTATTGGAATCCTAAATACTTGTTGAACTCATCCTCTTCCATGGATTCAATAATGTCTCCTTTTCCAAGTGCAAAATCTTCATTTTTCAGGAGTCCTTTTACTATATGAAGTGTTTTGCATTTGTCTAGGCCAAACTCCATTTGTATGTCTTTGGTGTATGAATGTGTGATTTTTAGGAATTGATGAAATTGCTTTTGTGTGGATGCATAAAGTTTTATGTCATCCATGTACATGAGATGTGACAGTTGTGTAAACTGTGTTGTTTTTTCATGTCTGATATTGTAACCATATTGTGTGTTGTTTAATATGTTGGATAATGGGTTCAGGGCTAAACAGAACCAGAGAGGACTCAAGAAATTTCCTTGAAAAATTCCTCGCCTGATGAATGTTTGGTTTGATTGTATGGAAGTGTTATGAATCCTGAGATGTAGAGTTGTTCTCCAGTGCTGCGTAGTGTTTTGAAAGAATGCAATGAGGGATGAATGTATTTTGTACATGTGTAGAATATGTAGCAGCCAACTGTGTGGAACACTGTCGAATGCTTTTCTGTAGTCTATATATGCCATGTGTGTGTTTCTGTGTTGTTTGTGTGCTTGCCGTAGAACGACTGAATCTATGAGTAACTGTTCTTTGCATCCCCTGTGATTTCTATGGCAATCTTTTTTGTTGTTCCATAAGAATGTTGTGTTCTTCAACACGTTTGTATATTTTGTTTGCGATACAAGATGTCAATAATTTGTAGTGTGTTGGAAGATTATGTAATTGGTCTGTATTGTGTGGGGTCTGTAGTATTGTTGTGTTTAGGTTTCATGTAGGTGATGCCCTGAGTAAAAAATTCTGGCATTTCTTGTGGATTGTTGATGTATGTTAGGTGTTTAGCTAGATCCTAGTGCAGTGAAACTTTTTGTACTAGAAATTGTGAATGTTGTCTACACCAGGTGTCTTCCAGTTGTGAGTTCTGTTAATGGTGTATCAGATGTGATGAACATTTATTTCAGCATAGGGCATAGTTGGTACATTATGCAAGTTTTTGTTTTCTTCCTCAATCCAGTCTGCATCAGCAATGCTTGTGACAGTACTGGACCAAAGAGAGGACCAATAACTTGTGAGTTGTTGTTCTATTGGTGTGCCACTGTGCTGTGTATCAGTGGCTGTTTTGGTACTAATTTGTCTGTAGAAGAGTTTTTCATTGTTTGTAAATAACTTGTTTTGTTGTTTTCGTAATGTACATGTTGTGTATCATTTGGGTCTACAAGCTTTGGCTGCAAAATTTTGTTTTAGCATATCAATGTATTCTGTAATATGTGTGTTGTGATGTTTGTGTTTTGTGTGTTTTGATTTTTTTGAAAATGTTTTTGAGTTGTTTCTTTAATTTTAGTGTTATGTTGTTTTTAGTGTATTGTTTCAGCCTGCCTAATTGTTGTCTAATGTCATTTATTTGTGTTTCCATTCTTCTCTGCCAGACAGGCTTGTGATAGAATTGTTTTGTATCTGTCTGCAATTGTATTTTCAGTCTATGGCATGTCACTACTGTGACTGCCCCAGCATAAACTAATGTATGAATACAAAAACTAAACCAGCACCTGATCACTCGCTGAGAGATATTTATTCTTAACACAAATGTTTTCAATCCATGATTGATCAATCCATCGCTGATTGGATCATCATCAGGTAAAATAGAACATTATAAAAAATAGAACAACAAGTTCAAAATACAAAAAATATAACGGCTAACCAATATGTAACTAACAGCACAATAACGTTTCGAAATATCAAAAAATTAATAAAAATGCTGCTAAAGTTAAAAATAAAATAATAATATATAACAAACAAATAGTGTATACAAAATATTAATACTTCTGCCTTAATAAACAAATTAATAACACTAAATGTTAACACTGCTTAATAAGCTGTACAGAGTTTTTCATTTAACAATACATATTAATAAAGCTACTGCTCTTATTTGAAGTTTACAACTGCAAACTTCCATGCGGAAGGAAGTCCCTCAGCATCTCTTGCGTTGATGCAATTCCCTTTAAGCTTGCTTTTATAGATTTCTAATTTTTTGGCCGTTCTTGCCAAGGTCGGGGAGTGTATCTGTTTCAGTATATCTGCTTCATTCCATCTTACTATTGAGCCTTCCGTTTGTGCCATTTGTGACAATACTGTGGCATTAGAACCTTTTCTAACATCATATCTGTGCTCTTTTATCCTTACCCCTAGGTTTCTGGTAGTAACCCCAACATAATCTTTATTTATTCCTAACATCTGATTCTCGTAAGGAATCTTATAAACGCCGGACCTATGATATAATGCTTCCTAAGTCTTTGTTGTACGTAAATTTCGTGTATGCAGATGGACCGCGACCACGACCAGGTACTGTATCAGTACTAACTTCTAATTTATTAATAATCCCCTTTAACACATTCCTCTTGTAGCCCAATGCTTCTGCTACCTGCGTGATTCTTTCTATTTCTGCATCCCTGTCTATAACACTTTCGCAGTATAAAAAAGCCCTCCTAACTAACGCTCTAAACGCTGCTAATTTATATTTATAGGGATCGTTAGAGCCAGCAGGAATATAAAGTGGGCTATGAGTTGGTTTAATAAATACCCCGGTAGATATACGTCCCTCTCTAAAGTTTTGCGTAATTTCAGGAACAGCATCGTATACTACAAAAGGTATGTTGATGATATATTCATAATTTGGAAAAGCAATCGATTAATTGCTAGATTTATTGACAAGATCAATGATAATGAAGATGGCCTAAGCTTAAAACTAGAGCAAAAAAGCTCTGTTATGATACATTTTTTGGACATTAAGGTTATGTTTAGAGAGGGACGTATATCTACCGGGGTATTTATTAAACCAACTCATAGCCCACTTTATATTCCTGCTGGCTCTAACGATCCCTATAAATATAAATTAGCAGCGTTTAGAGCGTTAGTTAGGAGGGCTTTTTTATACTGCGAAAGTGTTATAGACAGGGATGCAGAAATAGAAAGAATCACGCAGGTAGCAGAAGCATTGGGCTACAAGAGGAATGTGTTAAAGGGGATTATTAATAAATTAGAAGTTAGTACTGATACAGTACCTGGTCGTGGTCGCGGTCCATCTGCATACACGATATTTACGTACAACAAAGACTTAGGAAGCATTATATCATAGGTCCGGCGTTTATAAGATTCCTTACGAGAATCAGATGTTAGGAATAAATAAAGATTATGTTGGGGTTACTACCAGAAACCTAGGGGTAAGGATAAAAGAGCACAGATATGATGTTAGAAAAGGTTCTAATGCCACAGTATTGTCACAAATGGCACAAACGGAAGGCTCAATAGTAAGATGGAATGAAGCAGATATACTGAAACAGATACACTCCCCGACCTTGGCAAGAACGGCCAAAAAATTAGAAATCTATAAAAGCAAGCTTAAAGGGAATTGCATCAACGCAAGAGATGCTGAGGGACTTCCTTCCGCATGGAAGTTTGCAGTTGTAAACTTCAAATAAGAGCAGTAGCTTTATTAATATGTATTGTTAAATGAAAAACTCTGTACAGCTTATTAAGCAGTGTTAACATTTAGTGTTATTAATTTGTTTATTAAGGCAGAAGTATTAATATTTTGTATACACTATTTGTTTGTTATATATTATTATTTTATTTTTAACTTTAGCAGCATTTTTATTAATTTTTTGATATTTCGAAACGTTATTGTGCTGTTAGTTACATATTGGTTAGCCGTTATATTTTTTGTATTTTGAACTTGTTGTTCTATTTTTTATAATGTTCTATTTTACCTGATGATGATCCATTGATTGGATTGAAAACATTTGTGTTAAGAATAAATATCTCTCAGCGAGTGATCAGGTGCTGGTTTAGTTTTTGTATATATTTTCTGCTGAGCACGCTGTAGATTGTCTAATGTATAAATGTCTGAGAATGTAGAAATTGAATGAATGTAGTGTGGTAGTAAGTGAGTGTTTACATAATTTAGTGTTTTTCCAACTACCTTTGACATGTCGATTTTTGGTATTCGTGGTCTTTGTGTAGGATCTGTACCTGTATATTTAGTGAGTGTTTTCTGAAATATAAGTGAAAGTGTATTAACTAAATCTATATCTATGTTATCAGTGGTGGATGAGGAAGTGTCTGTAGTATCATTAGTGGTAGTTGTTGTGTGTGTGTGTGCTATTATCACTGCTTGTTGCTGGATTATCCTGACAGGTTATGTGATCTTCATTAATGTTAGATGTTTCTGTCTGTTGATGTATTTGATCAGCAGCCTGTTGTTTAATAAGTTCAAGTGTTGTTTATGGGATAAAGTTGTTGTGTATAATTGTTCTTTTTTGATCAACAACTCTTTGTTTAGTGACAGTGAGGAGAGGATATAGTTGTGTAAATCTATGGTGTAGTTGTTGTCTGTTTGCTGTCATGTTTATTTCGAGTCTTGTGATGGTGTAGTGAGTTTGGATGATAAACTTGTTCATTTCCATTGTCCATTTCATCCATTAGCATCGTTTTCCAGCCTTTGTGAGGAACCAACCTTAACACCTAGGCCAGGTTGATTCCTCACAACTTGCAGTAGCCATGCTTGGGCCAGCACTGCATTCACCGCCAGTAGCCAAGGGAGACTGTGTCCTGTTTTTCAAATGTGAGCTCTTGTCTAACCCACGATCACAGACCTTGTTAACCTAGGTAACATTCAAGCGGGCATCACACTTAGACCTGGGTTACTACCATGGAAATTATCTCCACAGAATGTGGGTGTGGTCAGTTTGAGCTTTATTTCTCTCCACAGATCTTACTGGCATGGGTATCCTTATCAGGAGCTTGTGCTGCAGCCAGCATTGCTCTATGGATCAGTAAATTATTGGACTCTCCCACCATGACCTCAAGAGAATTATTATTATTATTTCAATTTTATGAAGCAAAAACATGATTGAAAAAAACTGAATATGTTTGAAAAATAGATTGTTCTTTTATTTTCATAATAAATTTGTTAAAAAATGTACCTAAATATTTGTTTTTTATGTAATTTTATTCTATTTTAAATCATAAATAAATTCTATGCATAATTATTTATTATACTCAATGTTCTTAATATTCTATAATTGCTTTGAAACAAAAATGTAAACTATATGTAAAAAATTAATATAAAATATTTATACTGTAGGAATAATGATAAATTAGCAAACCTGTTTAGGTGGTGTACTGGGAACAGATCTAATAATTCTAGGTGTTCCAAGAGTTCCTGATGATTTTGACATGGCATATGTTTTTGTAGGACTAGCCAATAAAATTGTTGATTGTTGTCCTAAGTTATCACTTGCAATTAAAGTACCAGTATTTGTTGCTGTTAATGATCCAGCTATAGGAGTTACTGCAGGCTGATGAGTTGTTGGATTACTTTTTATTATCACTTTAGTTATCATCTGATTTCCTATTGTAGAACTTGGAGTACGTTTTAAGGTAGCTGCTGAGAGTGCATTACTTGTATTAATTTGGGGCACTGAAACTAAAGCTGTTTGAGTAGGACTAATTGCTTGTGATACAATTACCTTAACTTCAGTACCTTTTATTGTTGTAAGATGACTTCCAACAGGATTTGATATTTGAGAGGACTGGATCCCAGAATTTAGAACTGTCTCAGTTTTGACAATTTCTTTTGGTTTGCTAACACATGGGACTGACTGCAAAGAAGATACAGTAGCTGTACTTTTAACTGAAGAATTTTGAGTTTGCAATACAATGGGAATAGTACTTGAAACATGCTTTGGAACAAACAGTAATGACTGCTTGATTTCAGAACTAGCAGAAACACCTGTTGTTACAGTACAATCATTAGTTTTAGTTATTCCTGAAGATACTCCAGTTGAAGATATCACATTATTTACTGAAGCATTGTCACTAACCATATTCATTATTTTACACTGCTCTGTATTTTGACTTTTCACTACAGGTTTTACATTTTTCACATTACTTGAAATTTTTTGTTTATTAGTTTGTTCATCTAATTTCAAATTAGAATCAACACTTTGTTCTTTATGAGGAAAATACGATGTCAAATTATCTAACTCTGCTTGTATTTTTTCAAGATTTTCTAAATCTTTAGTTGTCAATTTCACAACATTACCATCTCCTTCTTTTAACTCAGATATACTTTCCAATGGCTGTAATTTTTCAGCTTCTGAAGCATCAGGCTCCCCAGGAGAATTTGTGGAATGGACTTCTGTCATTACTGAAGAGTCTGTTAATGAAAAAACTAAAGTTAGTAAAACGTAAAATTTTTAAAATCAAAATCAAATGTTTCAGTTTAAATATAAAAATTTTAAGCAATAATGAAATGTAAATAAAGTTTATAAGAATACTATGTCAGTTTAAGTAAGACAATATTAGATATTAGATCAAAGGCAGAGAGAGCTATCCGTTACTTGCTTACGGACTTGGCCCTGTTGGAAGAGGAAAGAAGGAAGAGCATGTGGTCGAAGTGTGAAGAGAAAGTAAGATAGGAAAGTGTGAAGTAAGGCCTGGGAGACGCCATGGGCGCCCGCATCGCATTTATTAATAAACTGATTACAGACAATTACAAATAATTACAGTTGGTTATAACGTGACTACAATATAGACTTTACATCGATGATGTGTACACAGAGCATGGATGGTCAACATAAATATAATTACAGGGTAACATGATTAAAGTAGGAAAACAGGTACAATTGGCTAGCTCCACAAAAACGTGGCGGCGCTGCGCTCGCCGCGCGTGTTACAACAGGAGACTTAATACTAGCATATATGAAGTAAAATTTCTACATTAATAGGTTAGAGGAACAGAAAACAGCATCACGGCCATTATGCCGCGTTTACAACACATGGGATAACGAAAACGCAATTTGACATTTACAAGGAGCATTACCTTACACATACGCGAGTTAAATAATTCAATACGTAAGATACATGACTATACAAGATGATACGGCTGCCTACACAGCCCCTGTGGATACCAGAAGCTAATACAGAGTTACCAATCCACCGAAAGTACCGTCCAACAGCCGTTCGAATGACCTTTAACAATGCGGCTCTACACCGCCTGGCATTGGTGTGGTTGGTAGATGACGAGTCCTATGTCGCGGTCACAGTACGATAGTTGTTGCACAGCGCCTTTGTGTTTTTGATGTAATTCTTGAGGCTGTTCCAGACATCTTTGTTCTTAAAAATGTCATTCGGTCTTGGGGGCCAGTTGAGACCGTTTTTAAGGCAGGTCCCCATAAACGGGAGCCTTTCTTGCTCGTAGATTGGACAGTCATAGAGAAGATGGTTGCCATCACCTTCGCTTAAGTCGTCGCAATTACATGTGTTAGCCTCTCGTTTGCCGAATCGGCAAAGGTAAGAGGCGAAGTTGCCGTGGCCAGTAAGGATCTGCGAGGTTTCAGCGTCAGGAGTGTAATGTTTGGTCTTTAAGCGGAGATGGATTGATGGGATGTAGTTGTGAGTAGTCCTGCCGGTATCGGCAGAGTCCCAATCACGTTGCCACTGGCTGATTTCAAGCGTGTGCAGTTGATTTTTAAGCCAAGTGTTAGGAAGTCTTTTATAAGTAGGTTCACCGTCTAATATGCTAGCCCTTTTTGCCAGTTTGTCTGCGAGTTCATTACCGGGGATTCCCTGGTGTCCCGGTACCCAGTTGAAGATGACTTTCTTGGTTTTCCCCAGATTATTGGCCGTTGATATTAGTTCTTGCGAGAGGCCGGTATACCTTCTTTTGTTCATGAGGATCTTAAGTGCCGTTTGGCTATCTGTATGAAACTTTATATGGCCTTTATACCTTTGGTTGTTCTCCGTGACATACTTGATTGCTCTGTATAAGGCCCACTGTTCCGCTTGTATGTTTGTACAGTGGGAGGCCATCTTGAGGTAGGCTTGGTATTTAGCCTTCCCTTGATTGTTCATTATAACAAAACTGGCACCCGTTCCTTCGTCGCTCTTTGACCCGTCTGTGTAGACGTCCCATGTAATTTGAGTGTTTCCGTCGTTTTCCGGGTTAAGGTTTACTACATAGGTGTTATCCTCGTGTGGGTGACGTCTTTCCATGCCGGTTGTCTGTATGCTTTCCATTCCGTTTTTGTTAATTGTCTCTATTATGTCCGAGATTCCTCTTGTATATTGATTCTCGTTCCCGTTGCTCGGTCTTGTTGTCGTATGTTGAATGTTTATGTTTTTACTAATGAGCCACTTGTAGGCTACACTTATGGCCTTTATGTGGATCGGTGTTATACCGGCCATAACTAGCAGGGCGTTGGTGGGCGCTGTACGGTAAGTCCTACAGACTTGTATGGTGTAGCGCCTCTGGATCGATAGCAGCTGCCTCTTTGCATGTATGTTGTTCAATGCCTCGTACCAGATTGGAATGGCATACAACAGAGCGGGCTCAAGGGCTGCCTTATAAATAGCTCTCTTGTTTTTGAAATTTAATCCCCAATCTTTTCCCGTGATCCATTTTAACACGTTTGCCCGTTGGATTGAAGTCTGGTATAGCTGCTTGATGTGATGCTGCCAGTTTAACTTCTCGTCGAAGTATATGCCGAGGTACTTTAGCTCCTGGCCGACCTTTATTTTTTTCCCTCCGATGTAGATGCAGGGTGCCCTTTGTAGCCTTCCGCCTTTATTTTGACGGGTGCAGACCAGAGCTTGGCATTTCTCGAAATTTATTGGCAGCTTGTTGTTTGTGCTCCAATCGTAGATGTGTTCCAGATGTTTGTTGGAGATTTCTGCTAGTTTAATGCTATTTCTGTGGGCAACCATTAACAGTAGGTCGTCGGCAAACGCCTGGATGGACGCTTCTTCGGAGTTTGGGAACGAGTTTAATAGGCTGTCGAACACTAGGTTCCATAGACCTGGTCCGCATCTTGAGCCCTGTGGACAGCCCCTGTTGATGTTCTTTTCGATGTTTATAGTTCCCTTCCTGAATACCACTTTCCTGTTTGTGAGGTAATTTTTGGTGATTCTGTAGATATTCATTGGGGATTTTATTGTCTTTAGCCGGTGTAGGACGCTCGGCCACCAAAGATGGTCAAACGCCTTCTTGAAGTCTATACTGATTAAGATTGCATGGTTGTTTTTCTTCCAAGTGTTTTTAATGTAAGTTTTAACCTGAAGGGCGGCGTCTGTTGTTGATTTTCCAGGACGGAAGCCGTATTGTTTGGGGCTTTGATGGTTTCCTTGGTGTAATATCCAATTAATTCTTTCGATGATTAGTCCGTCCAGGGCCTTCCCGAGCACCGGGAGAAGGCTTAATGGTCTGTAGTGACTGGGCTCGGTTGGTTTTTTTACCTTGGGGATTAGTTTGATATTCCCCACCTTCCATTCGCTCGGGATGAAGCCTGTCTGTAAGCATTTGTTGAATAAGTGGACCAACGAGATTGGTATGGCCTTAAAGACTTCTTTCACCATTTCGGGTGTAATATTGTCCAAACCGGGCGCTTTTTTATTGGCGAGCGACGTGATTGCCCGCTCCACCTCCCGGAATGAGAATAGCTGGTCGTTACTCGTTGTTGTGTAGTTATCGGCGCCAGTGCGGATGGTATTGTGTATTGATGAGTCCTCCTCTGCGATATCCATCGGGAAGTGATAATCCATGATTTCTGTGATATTTTGTTGGATATTGGGAATGTTGTTGTTTTCCTGGTGGCTAGTTTCGATGATGTCGGGGATGTTTAGCTTTTGTCTCTTTTTGTAGATAACGTGGTATGGAATGTCCCAGGGACCGTTTTTATTGGACGCACTACAAAATTCCCTCCACGCCTTCGTTCTCGTTTTATTTATCAGTTTCTTGTATTCTTTTAGTTTTGTCTTATATATCTCTTTTAGCCTTGCTTTCTCCTCCTCGTCTCTCGTTCTGGAGGCCTTTCTGCGGGTCTTGGAGACCCTATCCCTTTGTATGGATAATTCATCCGTCCACCAGTAAGTCTTTCTGTGTTTTGTAATTTTTACTTTGGTGGCTTGCTTCTTGGCCAGTAAAATGGTTTCAGTGATGAATTTTGCGTATCCATCCATGTCTTCCTGGGTCTTTATATCAGGGAAATGGTAGGTCCTCCATTGCCTGCTAAAACATTCCCGAAATGCCTCCCAGTTTGTTTGCATTCTATGATGATTAGTTTGTCGTTCTTCGATTATGATGTCAGAGACTTGGGTCAGGAGGTATCTGTGATCGCTGGCGGACGGAATAAGCAACGTCTCGCAGTCAGCGATCCGATGACTTAGGTCCGCAGAAACCAGACAGGCATCCGTCCAGCCCTCCGCATGAGGAGTGTGGAAAGTTGGGTGGGTTGTCATGTTGACCGATATGAGGTCATTTTCGTCCATAAAATCTGCCACCAATCTTCCCCTTTTATCTTCCTTAGTGTGGAACCAGATCGCTGATTTTGCGTTCAGGTCCCCAGCAATGATGACATTTTTTATGTCAATTTTGTTTGTAACACTTGCCAGCTCGTTGATGCAGCTCTCATCATTTTCGTCAGGTGAAAAATACACACTGATTAGGTATATTGGATTCTCCTGGTGTAACACCGCAGTGCATATGTTGGGCGAGCAAAGCCACGGGATGAGGGCGATGTTTAAGTTGTCGTTGCAAACGAGAATCCCGCTCTTCGGCCGTGTATTTACGTGGCCTGCAAGAATTCTCCAGTTCCCAAATCTGACGATAGTATTGTCAATAGTGTAGGGCTCCTGGATCATTATGATATCGCTGTTTGTGTCGTTTGCTGTCTTAATAAGTAACGAGCTGGCTGCCTTGCACTTTTGGGCGTTTATTTGAAGGATTCTGATCGTGTTGGTAGTCCGGTGTTGGCTATTTGTTGTTGTTTCCTCCGTCAACTGGTTGTCAGTGGTGTGAATCTGAGTTGGATTGCTATTGTGACTATAGGCCATAATCTGTTCTATTTATGCGTTGTTGCTTCAGTCTTTGGAGGATAGGGCAGTTGTTGCTGAATGCATTATGATTGATCGGCCTTTGTTTGTTTTCTGGGAGACTTTCGTTTGCTTTTTTGCAGTTAACACATACTGGATTTTTCTGCCGTCTGTTACAATCTTTGTAGCCATGATCCTTCGTGCAGTGGCTACATTTTCTATCACTTGTGCAGTCCCGTGCATAATGGTCAAAACCACAGCACTGGTAGCACCGGACAATCGGTATGAAGTCATCGACGTAGATCGTAAACCACGACATGGATATATGTCTGTGGTGGATGAGAATGTTGCGGATGGCTGGCGTGACTGACAGAACAACGTTTCGGCAGTTCTCTTTGACTCTGCCGTTTTTCAGAATTGTGCTGATTTTACACTCTGTTCTTACTTTGTCCGTTGGCTTGTTTCCCCAAATATAATTCTGCTCTGCCATAACTCCGATGATGTCTTCTTCTGTTATGGCGTTGGGGACGTTTAGTAGTATAACCCTGGGCTTTCTGCCCTCAGATATCTTGCAGTTGATTTTCGATTGTATGTTCGGTATAGCGTCGATGGCGTCTTTTAATACTTTACTGTCTTCCTCACTTCCGACCCTAACACACACTCCATCTGCCTTGACCCTGCGAACGGCCTTAACCGTTATCTTTAGCTTGTGAGGTTTGATTTCTTTGAATATTTTTGATGTAACCTCGTTCATATCGATTTTCTCACCTTCCTCTACGGCTTGTGGGTACAGGAGGACGGCGTGGGTTCCTCCAGTGCCCTCAGACTGCACCTTCGTGCGAATCGAGTCCGAAATGGTTCTCGTTGTGCGGCTAGGTCTGATGCCAGGTCCTATGTCTGCGATAGCGCTGGCCACCTGTGCATAAGATTTCCTCGTTGAGGGTGATTCCTGGACTGGGATCTGTGCTGGAGTGGCCTCTAGTTTGGTCCTCATTTCGCGCAGAATCCCGAACATCTGATTCACGCAACTGTGCAGTTGTAACGCACGGTTCTTTAACTCCTTACGTTCTTCTGTGTTCAGTGTAGGTTTATGCTTGGCGGGGAGAAGATCCATAACCTTCTTAAAATGCAGGCTGGCTTCCCCCAAGATCTTGTCTTCGAGGTTTTGTATACTGGCCGGAGGACCTTGTGTGGCTGGTACTGATGGCGTAGATGGTACTGTTAGTTGTTCCACATCCTCAGGCGGTTTTGGAGATTCCATCGTGATCGAGAAGCGAAGTCAAAACGTTCCTTACCAATAAATATACCGCAATAGCCGTTCGGCTCGTACACGCCGATCGGCTTAATGAAAGTAACTTTAACACAACAAGGATTTAGGCCTCGGAGAACTGGGCCCTTAGCAAATACAGCAATACACGTGAAACAGTTAAGTAAACGCGGAGACAATTTGTTCCGAAAAACAACAGTACTCCGATCGGCTAAGCGCCTAGCCGTTAACCCGCCGAACCGAATCAGCTCGCACTAACCCGGTGGGTAAAAAAGTAAAGATAAAGTTTCCACCAAAAAGCGGAACCGGGAGGCAGATACCCGCTATCACACGAGAACGACGCCGAACGGTTAAAACCACGCCGATCGGCTAGCAACCACGTGGCGGATTGGCTCTTTGTTAACGGTAAAATTAGATCGTTAATAACTCAATAACCGTAAGAGCGAGCCGAATGAAATTTATACACGTCTTAGATGGGAGTATTATCTGACTAATACCGTCGTTAATCTTAATCGATGGCAAAAATGGGGCCCTAAGGAGCCCGAGCAAAATCGAAAATTACGGACGCTCGTAACTTTCGAACTACCGGTCGGAAAACCAAAATGTTTACCCTTACGGAATCCTTATTACTTGCGCTATCCAACGGTATATTCCTTTTATCTGTCGACGCAAAATATCCTGAGATTTGGCGATCAAAGTACGGAGCACAATTACTAGCACCCATTCACCTGGCGAGCTAAGCGCCCTCAAGTAAGACAATAACAGTTTAATGATGTACACTCATTTAAATAACAAAATTTAATGTAAAGAATATTGTTTGATAAAATAATAATACCGTAAAAAAAAATGCACAAAATATTTTAACAAAATATGATTAACAGGCAATCATCAGGCTTAAAAATAAGATGAAACATTCTAAACTAAGAGTTCCCAATCTTTTTGAAGCCATGACCTCCTTTCAGATAAGATTTTTGCTTGCAATCCCCTACTACTTGGTCTTTTCTTTCTGATTTATATCCTCCTGTTTCACCAGATGCACTGAGAGCTTAAAAAAGAGAAATGCTAATCTCATTGAGGAATGCCATCAAAACAAAAGCGAGAAATCACTTTAAATTTTGTATTTACAACAAATATTAATATGGCATTTTTTGTTTTATTATGTAAAATCTCTTGTGAACCCTAGGGGCAGCGCCGGATTAAGCCTCTAGTGGGCCCTAGACAAAATTTAAATTGGGGCTCCATATAAATAAGTTGCTTGTAAACAAATCTTAAATAATGTCACTTAAAATTTTTATTAATAATAGAAAATACAAACACTAATACAATAATAATTGTACAACAAAAGAGTTTCTGGTACTTTGCTTTGCACAGCTTGGTACAGCGCTTTGCTGTCTAGGAACGCATCCCCCGCTTAATGCGGGGGATGCGTTCCTAGACCACAAAGCGCTAAACGAGACCATTTTAACATAGAGTAAATAGGGATACGGAAACACGCAACCAAAAAATAAGCAATTTTACTATAATTTTAAGTAATTTTTATATAAATTTTCTCATAATAATATATGTTAAATAACACATAAACTTGTTTTTTGCGATGAAATCCTGTAGTTTCATTGGTTGCTTTCTTTTTCTTTCCTTAAGCATATGTCGGTAGCAGAAGATCGCATCAAAAATGCCTCGTTTTGCTTTGGCACTCCTAACAAAATTTGGATCATTCGCTACAACGATTTCGGTTATCGTTACCAAACTTTTCCTAAGGAAATCTGTAGCAAGTTCTTTGTTCTTCGTCTTCAGAATCTCTATTTTGCAGTTCTACACGAATTCCTTGTTCTGCCAGTTCTTGAAGTCGTTGGTAAGGCTCTTACCAGAAACCTGCAGTAACTCCCCAATATCCTGCTCGCCTACATCTGTATCGATTAAGTTGACAATTTTGTCAACCTAACGATACAGCGATAGACTCTTCTCGATGAGAATTCTTGGATACCTCCAGCAATAACTTCTTCCACACCTCCGTTCATGCATTTATCAGTTAATTCTTGCCAAGCGAAGTCCGTATTTCCTATGGCATCCATGATGTTATATTTTTTCCAAAATTGAACAAAACAAACATAGATTTAAGGGAAGAACAGCGCTATGACGAATTGCCACCTTTTGCAGATTGGTTCGTGTTTGGGAATAATTGTATTATATATGAATTAATGAAGTACCGCGTTAATTTGAATCAGCATAAATTTTGAGTGTTTTTTAGGTGTCAAGCAGACTGCGTTATATTGAATCAGCGTTAAGCAGGGGTCTTACTGTATATAATTTTAGTCATTAATCAGCCTTTTGAATATTTAAATTTTTCATTTTTGGATTTTCATTTCAGAAAATTGATCAATCTAGCCGTTTCAGTGTGTCTTTCTTTAGTAAGCATTGTTAAAGACAGTCTTTCCTGTCCTATCGAATTTCTTAAATAATTTTTAACTCGTTTTAAAACAGAGAAAGATTCTGCACTGAAGCCGGGCCCCTCCGGATTACGGGCCCTAGACATTTGTCTAATTTGTCTACTGGTTAATCCGGCCCTGCCTAGGGGTCATACCCACACTTTAAGAACTGTGGTTCTAAACAAACAATATTCTATATTATTCTATCTAATTCTGTTAATCAGATTGAAAATACAGTATTTGCAATTTAATTAAATACTAGTTTGCTGTTAATGGTGTGAGTCTTCCTGTATTCAAATATTTAAAATTCAGTAATTTTTGTCTCTAATATAATAAAGCTTCACTAGCCTTATTGACCATTAACATGAAATGTTTGAGTATAAGTGGATTTCTTACAGAAAAATGTAATAATGCATCAAAAAAAGGATTTTGAATATCTAATAATATAACATCCTATGCTTTTACATTGTGAGCTCTATGTAAATGCATTTTATTGGTGGAACATGCATTTCTATGGCAGCTATTCAAATTAAAATTTTTCTTAAATGATGTGATTAATGTTTAACTTTCTTAACTTCTTACTACACCGGAATGAATATAAAAATAACTTGATGTGATTAATGAATTATTCTTAGTTTTTGTTGTCATCATTTGATAAAATTGGTAATTTTCTTAACAAAAACTTAATGGTGAACAAAAATGATTATCATTATTTGATAAATCTTAACACATCAAAAATAACTGATTTTCTGACGTAAGTGAATCAAAACTAAAAAATAATTATATTTTGAATGCAGAATCGACAAAATTTGCTCATTAACAATAATAATAGAATAAACTGCTAAATTTCTTATTAAAATGTTTGGTAACCAGAATTTTAGTGGTTTATTTTATTATTAAAAATGGTACCAAGTTTTGTGGATTTTCACTATAATGTTATCCATGGGAAAACACTTTTCACAAGTTAACTATACTTGATGGCACTAGTCCAAATTCAAAAACTGATTTCAGATATCAGATTCAGGACACGTTGCAAATTATTACATGACAATTTTTACAAAAAATATTATGTAAGAAATTTTATAGTTCAATAAAGCCTGCATAGTTTTAAGTAAACATCAATTTCTTCAGTTCTTCTCATCTTTTTTGATAGATTTTTGTAATAAAATTATCAATTTTATCAGATGAACAACAGGTTTTTTTCTCTCTTCTACCATTTTTTGATGGGTACAGTTTGTTTTGTATTCACCAGAAAAATCTGCAATCTCAAAAATGTCAGATATTTTAGGCCCCTATGAAATTTCAAAGTTTGATCCACAATATGTCAAAGAACATCAGCATGTCCATTGAACAATTAAGTACCATCTTCCTACTTTTAATCCTTCCTTAATTTTCTTTGCTTTGTTTTAAATACTAGCATTTTCATTTTGTCTTACTATTAATTATCTTTATTTGTTTTTTAAAATATTAGAACTTATTTAATGTAGATAAGCCTTACTGCATCTATTCTACAGTTTATTTTCATTTGAAATAATGAGAATCAAAAATATGCCCAATTTCACTCTTGGCATAGCAGTGCTCATTTCATTCTGGCTATAAAACTTACCCAATCCAGTATAAAAATGCTTCTGAAAATAACTTCTAGAGTTAACATTCTTTCATTAATTTCGAAGTATTTTTCAATTTTTGATTACTTTTTAATTTTATGTTATTAGCAGAAAGAGCATTGTAAAATAAATTCTAGTCAGGAGAACTGATGTCATTTGTTTTGAATAAAATGGTGCCTAAGTGAGAAATTATTACAGATGAGCAAATGAAAAATGAAAAACTATATTCAATTAAATCTCATCAACTTAATCTACATGTAGAAATGAACATCCAACTTTCAAGTATTTACACAAAAGATGCTGTATATCATGAAATTTTATAAGTCTTAAATTTATTTACATAAAATTTAGTAATACATTTGCTTTTGTAATTTCCCTATTTATTTATAATTTACCAATAATTTTTTACAATAGATATTTTGCTAGGTACAACTAGTTAATAATAATAGTAATAATAACAACAATAACAAAGATTAATTAAAGAATACCAAAGTAGACAAAGATTAATTAAAGAATACCAAAGTAGGTTAAATGCTATTCTCAGAACACAGTTAAATGTAAAACACACAGTTAAAGCAATAAACACGTATGTCATCCCAGTACTCACATATTCTTTTGGAGTTATACATTGGACTCACACAGATCTCGAGCAGCTCCAAAGCAAACAAGAACACTCACTAAGCATAAAGAACATCATCCTAAATCTGTCACAGAAAGATTAACCCTTCCACATAAAGATAGTGGATATGGCCTGATTGACATAGTTATTTTAACCTTCACTACAAACAAATACAGTCACCGCAAGAGTTTTTCTACAAAAAACAAGAAACATCACAGTTACATAAAGCAGTAACTCTAGCAGACTCAAATAACACACCATTAAACTTACGCTCACATCATATGGACACAACACAACATATAAAAAGCATAGACACCATTAAGCAATCGTGGGCTCGAAAGGCACTCCATGGCAGGCATCCTTATGATCTGGCCCAGGATTTTGTTGACAAAACTGCATCAAACAGCTGGTTAGCTTGGGGATGCCTCTTTGGGGAGATGGAAAGATTCATTATTACCATACAGGATCAGGCCATAAATACTAAAGACTACAAAAAACACATACTCAAAGATATAACACTCACAAATGACAGATGCAGAAAATGTCACATCATGCCAGAAACTATACAACACATCACCTCTTGTTGCAAGCTCTTGGCACAGACAGATTATTTACACAGACATAATCAAGTAGCAAATATAATACACCAAGAGTTTGCAAAGAAACACACATTAGTAGACATCCATGAACCATACTACAAATACATTCCACAGACAGTATTGGAAAACAACAGAGCCATAACAACAGATAAAACAACTTACCACAAAAGACCAGACATCACATTCATTGACAAATGCAATAAAATCATATACATTATAGACATATCCATTTCGACACTCACAATATACAAAACACATGCACTGAAAAAATTAGCAAGTACACAGAACTCGCCCAGGAAATAAGGCTTGAAATAATCTGTGGAGGATGGATAGGGTGCTTATTGTACCTGTTGTTCTCTCCTCTACAGGTGTCATACCACACACACTACACAAAAGTCTGGGCTTAATATTTTACTCTAAAAAGTTTATAAAACTTATTGGTGGCATATTTTTTTTCATAGATGAAGCAGTGTATCTTCAAATCAAACACAGCTTAACATTTTTGAAATAGCTTTATCATCAGAATAACCCTATATCAAATTCAAGAATATTGTTAAAAATCTAGCATTTTTTTTTTTTAAACTTTAATTTCTGAAAATCTTAAAATTCAACTAATTAAAATTATGCAAAATTTTTTTGTTTTTAAATATACATAAACCAAAACTGAAACAAGAAACTGAATAAAATATCAAGATGTGTCTTTATATGCATGCAAATAATCTTTCATCACTGCAGGATATAAATAATTTTGTGATGTTAAATAGGAACTTAAGAAATTGGACCAAAGAGTAGCAAAAATGACCAAAATGCATATCCCTATATGAAAGAGTATCTCTTGTTGATTATGGCTTCTGAAAAATTCTACTACACATGATCCACTGATGAAGGCAGTTAATAAAGGCAAAATGCATCTGGAATTTTTGAAAAAAAGCAAAAATAAAGGTTTAGTATTCGTTTATTTTGTTTGTTGGCCTAATAAATTTCTCAAAGTCAGATATAAAGTGTCACAAACAAAACCTTTTTTACCAGTAATTGAACTAAACAAAACCTCCGAACATTTTCGGCCTTCACCAAGACCTGCTTCAGATGCTGAACTAAACTAGCTTCTTATTTGGACCGTTAGAATGATGCTGTTCAATTTTAAACATCGTATACATCACATTTCATCCCTCTGCCTGGCTCTGTTAGAATTCCTCGAACAGGTATCTCCACATGCGTGATAGTCTCACCGTCTTTCAAGTTAATACAGTTGCATCTTAAGTTGGCTTTATAAGTTGGATATAAAGTGTATATATTACTCGTTAACATTCTGAAATTGATTTTAGAATTTACATATTTACACAAGTTTCATTAACTATAATTTCATCATTGATCAGATCAATTAAAACATATGTCGTCAGCTTTACAATGGACCTTATTACACTTAAAGTACCCTCTAGTAAAACACTTTATAAACAATATTGACATACATCAAACTTTCACAAAATCAGGGTCATTTATAATGAAGGTTAAGGGGAGTGAATAAAACTGTTATAGCAATAATTTGTAATAAATGATTATGTATTTATTTCTGATTTTCAAATGCATGCAGCATTTTCACTTAATCAAAATGCAGAAAATCGTCATTCGTACTGTAAGGCCGAAACTCCACTAGCGTAAAAACGGGCGTAAAACCCCTCGCCGTAAAGACTTTTAATCACGTGACCTATTTGCATTTGCGCTTGGATTGCGATGGAGGTCCGGCTAGCAAAGCTTTTATGGCGACGGTACTGTCGAAGTTACGCCTGTACTGTTGTATACGTGATATATCAATATAACGACAATGATTATATTTTACGAGTTTTTCTGTACTATAATTACAAATGTAGTAAAAATAATATCTTTACTTTCATATATTAACTTTTATTATCGTATTATTAATATAATATACAGCACTTATAAGCTTAGTTTTTTTATTATACAGGTATACCTCGTCTTACGTCGGTAATTGGTTCCAGGAGAGGCGACGTAAGTCAAAAAACGACATAAGTCGAATTTACTTGTGTAGTTACGACGTAAGTCGTAGTTTCGACTTACGTCGTAACTAAACGCCAATAATGGAGGAAACGCCAATAATGAGCACTTAAAGACCGCTAAATAAGACAACACAGAAACACAGATGTTTTCATGTTTCGTTCTCTAGGATTTATGATGATTATATTAACATTTACTGTAAATGTACATATTTTAATATGATTTTATGTGCTTTCAACGCTTTTCTAGTGATATTACGACTTCAATGTTTATGGCAGACGGATTTAAAGTCGAATAATCTGACTTAAACTTGATTTTTATTTTTCCATATACTTTTTTGACAAACGACGTATAATCGGGAACGATGTAACTCAAGAGCGACGTAACTCAAAGTATACCTGTATACTCCTCTAAATTGGAGGATTTTTCTTTGGCCGTCCATATTGCATGTTTTAGGCATCCATTATTATAATCGGGATACCTCTTGTCATAGATACATAGATACTTTTGGATGTTTTCAATAAATCTTTCCAGATCTATTCTAGAATAGCCACAAGTGAACATACACAAAAGCTTGTTTTCTGCTATTTTCACACCGTGTCACAATGACCTAGACTTCACTAACTTCTGATTGGTGGATGGTACCGTTTTATGGCAGTATTCGCGTTGAAAGTTGAATACTGCTCAACTCGCTTTTATGCTGATTTTATGACCTGCTCGGGCGTAAAATATCGTGGTCACATGATTAAAAGCTTTTACAGCAAGGGGGTTTTATACCCATTTTACGCTAGTGGAGTCTCAACCTAAGCAAAACGTTACTTATATTATAATACAGTAGAAGAAATTGTCTATGCATATGATACTGGAGGAATAGGTACTATTAAAGAACTTACTTAAAATAGTGAATATTCAATAATGTCCACCAAAAAACCAAAAAAAAAAATAATGGTGCATTATCTCATAAAATAAAATTGTCACAAATTTTATTTTTATGAGATAACGCACCATTTTTTTTGGTTTTTTGGTGGACGTTATTGTTTATTTATCGTAATGTGCAGTTGATGTTTTAATAGTGAATATTTCTTTGGACTTTGGTATGAAAAACACAAACACTTAATTTCTTTTCTTTTTCATCCAAATGTTCATTGGCATTTGCATTATGTCAATGGAAGAAAGTTTATAAAATCACAAGTCTCTGAACAGCACCTTTTAATTAATACCACCTTCATGCCTTACACTTTATCTTCCTCTTCCAATTCACCACTTCTCACGTTAGTAATGAAAGTGATAATGTCTTTATCGGTCATATTGCATTCTATCATGACAATATTTATGATTTAGAGATTTCAATTGCCTATTAATCCTTAACTTTGTAAATTACACAGCATTGACCTTGACCCTGAAAATAGTTAATTTGAATTTTTGATAAAGCAAACTAACTACTGTTCCCCTAGTGATTCATATTAACATGAATTGACTGAATTTGAAAAATATTTTATAAGTTTAAAAAATTTTTCTTTGAGAAAATGAAATGCGAAGTGCTTTGTGATTTGAAATTCTAAGAACTTTCAAAGTATTTATCTACTTAAAATTATTTGCTTTTTGTCCTATATTTTAATTAATCTTCTTAATAGCTGTTTTTAATTTGCTATAAATTTTAAGGACTTGTCAGAACACAGTTTTCAATTAGAAAATTCACTGAGATTTTATTAAATCAATATGTACATTATGTACAAAATCTCAGTGAACTTTCAAATTGAAAACTGTAAAATCCATCCAATGAACAAAGCAATAATTATAAATATAATTACATCGCACTAACCTTATATAGCTCTGCAGTAAATTTTTGAAATGTAAAACTAGTGTTTTTGGTCCACCCTAGGACCTTCTTCAGGTGGAGTTCTATAAAAAATTTTTCTGGTGTGATCCAAGTTTGATTTAGTTTCCAATTCTAATCGTTCCAATTCTGAATGCTTCTATTTTCAAATTTATTTTTTAAAATTTTAAATTTCCAAAAAAATGTGCCCCTGCACCAGCTGCTATAGTGTCGGGTCGTACATAACCTGCCATGCTCTCGGGAGTAGACATGCATTTTGACTGCATGCCTCATATATAGCTCCACCCAAAACAACATCTCAGATATTTAGAGCAGGTAGAAATTCACGAGGCCACCAAAAAAGAAAATACTGCCATTAACTTTTGTAATGTATATTCCTTCCTCCTGCATGGAAGACATTCTATGAACTGTTAACTTTCTATCCTTTCCCCCTCTCCTTCTCGATACTTTTATGGCAATCACCATTGTTGCGGGATCATTTAGCCCAAAGATGCCTGTTTAACACGGGAGAAATTGTTAGCTCTGTTACTTTTTCTGCTGGTTTTTGGTTTCAGTCACTGCTTTTATCAAGTTTACTTGGTAGTGAGTGGTTGTTTTATAAAAAATGATGATATTGTTAAAACTTCTGATTATAAAAAATCCACTATACTATTTTGAAGTTTAGACTATTTACGAAAAAATATATAATATTTTTTGAGTCTATCTTTAATCCTTTCACACTACCATAGAAACTTCAAAATTGAAGATAAAATATCCTGAGTCATCATTGAACCACTATATTATTGTTTTGTTGTGTTGTGTCGTGTCAATGGAACAAACCTGCCACTTTTTTAATTTTTAAAAGAAAAATTACCAAAAGAGTTTACATTCATATTCATTTAAAAGGATAGATGGATAGTTGGGGAAAGAAATGAAGTTATGGATAAAAAAAAAGTGTGGTCTGGTGTTCTGGCAGTTTATATCAGAAACCTTCTTTGTTAGTATGGAATCAGGTTAGATACCATAAAACCAAAGATGTAAAAATGAATTTTGCAAAATAAACATAAAAATAGGTATAATCCCAGGAGGACTCACTCTTATGCTTCAACCTTTAGATGTATCAATAAACAAACCATTAAAAGGATTTTTGAGGAAAAAATAAGTCAACTGGATGCAATCTCCAAATTTTGGGGAAGCATCTATATGTAGGAGGAAAAAAAAGACCATAATTTTATAGTTTTGAGATTGGGTAGAGTTTATGACATGAGGTGAAACCCAAAATTATTATAGAATCATTTAAAAAGTGAAGCATTAGTAATTCTCTTGATTGTACTGAAGATGACTTACTATTTCAAGACAACAATGAGGTTGTTTCTAATGAAGACTCTAGTTCAAAAAATTTTGAGTTTAAAGATAAAAATGAATAAAGATTTGAAAAGATTAATCAAATTTACAAAAAGTAACCTTAACATAAATGTACTTTATTTTTAATAATCTTTATGAAAAGATCTTATCTACCACATGTAAAGAATTATTTTATTTATACAGAGGTTATAAATTTTCTGTAGTTGCTGCAGAAGTTACATGTAAATTATGGACTTATGGGTAATATTAATAATAAAAGTTCTACTATACCACTAAACCAGCAAAAGATGTCCTTTTTAAAAATAGACAAAAACATTTGCTTTCCAAAGTGAGCTGGTTTATTGGTATAGTACAGGGGTCGGCAACCTTTTGAGTCGGAAGAGTCAAAAATTACAATTTACAAAATTTCGAAGTTTTTAAAGAGCCACAAAATTTTTTCTTGCCAACAATAAATAGTACTCGCATAAATAAAGTTTTTTGATTAAAAAAAAAAACTAATCTATTTATTCATATATAAGTAGTGTTTTTCACAACAAATTAGATAATATATATATGGCATTATTATATAATTACTTATTATTTAAGTAAAAAATTAAAACAATCAAACATTTACTTAAGTATGCTGGGGTGTAACCCAAAACCTGGTGTTCTGTGTTTTTTTTCTTCTGCTTTTTTTAATTTGTCATTAAAGGTCTTTATTATTAATTAAACATTTACTTACAACACTAACTTGTACTTGAATAACAAACAATTGAGCAAACAAATTCACTGGGAGCGTTGGCTTTGCATGGTTTTAGAAAGTTTCGATAAATTTGGCTCATAACTTGTTGTTTTAAGTTTCAGACACGATTCTAAATTTTCATTTGTTAGTTGGCTTCTTACTTTACTTTTAATTATATTCATGCAAGAGAACGCTTGCTTGCACGAATATGTCGATCCGAAGATAGTCAGCACTCCAAATGCCAACTTCTTCACCTCACTGTAGCAATCTGGAAGACTATTCCATGCGTCGAATATAAGTGCCTCAAGTCGCGGCATTTCTTTTAAAGCTGTCCACTTTTGTTGCGTTACGTACATACATTTCTGGACCTCCAACTCTTCCAACTTGCTTTTCAACTCTGTAAATTTTCCACTCCACAAAGCTTTACTTTTTAAATCGATCAATTGCATTTCTAGAGATCCAGTATCAATTCCAAATGGCTCAATGTGGATTTCGTTACTATTTGTGTTAAGAGGATTTACTATGAATGCTAGAGTGGTTTTGTTGGTTTTGAATTGCTCAAATCTGTCAGCAAATTCATCTTTAATTTTTTTTATAACTGTGCTGAAGTAATTCATGTCAACAGTTGCACTGGTTTTATCGCGATATTGCTTTAGAAATTGAAAATGAAGTAATTTACCGCTCTGAATATCTTCTGCAAAAAGAATTAATTTTTCTTCAAAACAAACCAATTCTTCTACCAAAACATAGGCTGGGTTTCCCTTTCCTTGCAGTTTTAGATTCAGCTCATTTAATTTCGCTGTGATATCCACCATAAAGTAAAATTTTTGCAACCATTTGTTGTTCTCTAATTCAGGGTGATTAATGCCTTTTTCATTTAGGAATGTATTTATTTCATTCAAGCACAAAGCGAAACGTTTCAACACCTTACCTTTCGAAAGCCATCGCACTTTATTGTGAAGAAGGAGGTCGTATAAATAATATTTGCGTATGGAACTAAAGAGCCGCAGCTTCACATCCAAAGAGCCGCATGTGGCTCGCGAGCCGCAGGTTGCCGACCCCTGGTATAGTAGAACTTTTATCATTAAAATGAATTCTTTTAAAGAACAGTGTATATTTGTGAAATTTTGTTTCAAATTTGGAAAAACTACAAAAGAATCACACACAATGTTTAAAAAAAGCTTTTGGCAATAATGCAATGAGCTCACTCAAATCAAAGAAAGTACACCAAGTGAGGTAGAATCTCAAGAGCATGCTCATTGTTTTTTTTTCTTTTTGATAGAGAGAGAATTATTTTTTGAAAATTTGTTCCACAATGTCAAACTGTAAAACAAAATTTTTGTATGGATGTTTTGAGGCACCTGCATGAAAACATCAGACAAAAAACACCAGATCTTTGAAAAGCTCAGAACTGGTTGTTGCCTCATGACATCACCTCCCATTCACACAACTATCTCTATTCAATAGTTTCTCACAAAAAATAAAAGGACCATGGTTCCCACCCTCCTTATTTACCAGACTCAGTACCATGTGACTTTTTCTATTTCCATAGATGAAAAAAGTGCTGAAAGGATGGTGATTTGAGAACATTAATGACATTCAAACAGAATCACAGCAAGTGCTTAACAATGTCACAAAAAAAGTTTCAGGAATGTTTTGAAAACTAGGAGAAAGGTTGGAATCTGTGTATAACTGACGAAGGAACTTATTTTAAAGGCAACAACTCTCAATAAATTAACATTTATGTCAATTATTTTTTAATGGATCAGTTCCAGAACTTTTTGACTGCATCTTGTAAATTACCTTTTAACATTAGCCACAAAATTTTCATTAAACATGAATAAGACATTAATCTTTTATATACTTGTCCAGTCATGTCTTTTACTCATGAAAAGTAGGTTAAGTCAGGAACTTATGGCAGTTTCTTCATATATACTAGCAGCATAATTATGCTGCACACTTGCTAGTACATACATACAGGAATACCACAATGAGGTATGACTTCATTTAGCATGGGATTAACTATAATGTGTTTTATAATACTGTATATGCCATAAAATTCAGCTACTGCTGAATGCTTCACCATACTGCAGTCACTGCCAGCTTAATATATATAGGCAAATTTAATGTAACTATAGTTTTAAAATAAACAAGTAAACTGTAAAGCCATTCTTGGGACGAGACTATGTGAGCGCAAGCAACACATGTGCAAATCTCGCACTTGTGCCTGTTTGTAGAAACAGTCTCAGCATTTGTATTTTATTTTGACCTGGTTCTTGGTCCCTTGACTACCTACAGGTCTGGTTTATTTTATGTGTGCATGATTTGGACACCAAATACACTGTGCCATACTGCAACTCCTGACATGTACTCCCTTCATACGTCTAAGGTGTGCATTACACTTATAAATGTTAATGAACAATAGTATAAATGTAAGTTTGTTGATAAAAAGTGATTCAGTGCCATTTTAAAAGTGCTATTAATTTATAAATATAGGGTAGATGTACCAGTTTTGGCCAGTGTACCAGTTCTGGCCAGAAAACAAATTTAACTTAAAAATATAATCACCATATATTCAAATCTGTCCAATGAAACAAACTTTTATTGTTAACTGTTCACACTGTTAACAATAAAAGTTTGTTTCATTTGTGATTATATCTTTAAGTTAAATTTGTTTTCTGGCCAGAACTGGTACTACACTGGCCAAAACTGGTACATCTACCCTACTTCAATAAAAAAAAATTACAAATGTCATTACAAGTCACAATTCAATTATGTTTGAAAAATTTAAAACACTAAGATGCTATTCTTACTATTAAGAACAGCAATAACAGGTATGTTCAATTGAGCAATTCAAAATGAATGATAGTCAATTGAGTAACAGAAACCTAAAAACTTTTTGCATGCTTTACAAGTGTACAATTTCACGGATTTTTCTGTAAATATTATTAAAATATATAGAAATATAATTCACAAGTCATTCAAATTTATGGATTTTTATAAATAAATTACAAAAAATTCAAAAAGTACATAAAGTTGATTATGAAAGAAGGGTAGCAGGTTTTCAACATCTAATAATTGTTGTGGGAGGAGGGGGTTGAAATAATTTGACCAAAAGTTAATTACTAGACACTAAATTAAAAGACACTACTAATTAATACTGGTGTACTATTAATATTTGAAAAGTGATCCATGTTGGATAGGTTGTGATGGCACTCGCACGTGATTGAAGTTGCTAACCTTAACATCCAAAAGACTTCATATAACTTGTTTAAACAAGAAATGATTGCTACATTAAATTGGGCTATCATTCGGCTTTAATATAACTATCGAGCTTACAAATGTTTATATTTGTATATCTAGCATTGTTTTCTTACTTCTTTTTATCTTTCTGTAAGGTCTTCAAACACAAACAAATGGAGTATGAATGATATTCCATTTCTTCTCAAATTATTTCATATTTTCCACCTAATTCAGCTTTCTCTAACCTGTCTTATTAGTAATTTCACTTTCTTCTTTGGGCCTACCACTCAGAACACTTATTCATTGCTAATCTTTAAATATAAAACAAACAGCCAAGTTCCTTTATCAGCCTTAAATAGCCTGATAAAAGAATCTGATTGTTCATTTGATATTTAAAGTAATTATTGGGTTAGTTGTACATATCATTGCTAATTTTTTTAATTTATCTGATTTTTAATATCCTTCTCCGTATCCATGTATGACACTTCCTCCTTTTACTCCCAAAGTCAATTTAACATCCATAATAACCTTTCAAATGTAGCATTTTTCTCTCTCTCTCTCAGCTCTAAATTTAGTGGCTGAAATAAGATTCTTGCCATTCTAATAAAGCTTTATTTAGCAATTCTACTCTTATTCATATTCTTATTATAATGCCAATTTTAACAATACTGCCTAAATACTTAAAGCTACACACCACTCCTCTTAACTCTATTATTATTTTAGTGTTGTTCTCAATACAAATCATTTTGTCTTACACTTATTTACTTTCACGTAATATTCTTCACAAACTATTTTTTTTTTTTAAAATCACATATTCCTTTTCTTTTCTTGAAAGAATGACTATATAAGAAGCAGATTGTAACAATAAACTTTGATTATATTTAAAAACTTATAATTATGAAAAAATATTAAAATATTGCAATATTTTAATATTTTTTAATATTAAAACAGTACTCAATTTTTCATTATTACAGTAGTCAACAATAATTATAATTAATATTTTTTTTATTTATGTATGAAAAAAAAATTTTTATTGCTTGCATTATCTTAGATCTTGCACTTCCACATACGTACATTGTTCCGACAAATGGTTTGATTCGTCTGACGTTTTTGGTTTGCTTCGCGATGCTAACATTTTTCAATTAAAACGATCAAAAATGTTACTGTGCCATAATGTTAGTAATAGCTGTTCATTGCTTGAGGTTTCAAGTGTTGATATATTTTGTAACAAATTTCAGTTGGACATGTAGTAGTAGTAGCTGGACTAAAGTTGTTTTAAAAAATAAATAAAACCACAAACTACAAGCATGCTTATTTCATTCAAATTAAGTTTAAATAAATAATATATTAGATCTGTAAACAATACGAATACAATATTAGATCTGTATCTTTTATTATACAATATTAGAATTTTAAATACTATGTAAAAAATACTTCAATCTTTATAAATATATATAGGCCTATATATTTAAATTTCCAAAATTTTTCTAATCTTTTACAATATTGTCATTTAAATGCATTAGATGATTAGAAATCTATAAACTACAAATACTGTCAAAAAGTTAATGTGCACCAAGCTGACAAGAGTAAAAATTCTTATACCTGTAGGGTTAATCATACTTTGTGATTTTTAATAAAGCTTACCAAATCTCTTCTTCATTTGCAATGAGTTTTGAACTATTCCAGATTCGAACGAAAGAATCCAGTTCCAACAAAAAACAAATTTAGCCCGAGGAAGAGCCCAAGAGAGGCATCGAAAACGTTTGCCAGTTTTGGATATTTCACGCCAGTTATTGGTTATAGAGTGTGTATTCTGTTTCATACAATCCGACGAGGCAGGAAGCTTTAGTTATTCCAAATTCTTTACAAATTCATTTTAAATTTTATATATTAGTTCACAATTTCGGTCTTTTATTATCCATAAACGGGCAAAAGAAAATGCGGAAGATTTAACAATTTTAACCAGTAACCATATTTGCAGCAAAAGTTCTAAGAACTTGCACTGTAAATAATGACACAAATGATCCAGGGGAGAGAGTAATAGAGAATCAGCTCTAAGCCTTTTATGGCTTTTATAAAAAAAAAAGTCTTAAACAGTGGCGTAGCGTGGGCGTCAGCCGCCCGGGGCGGAGGAAAATTTCACCGCCCCCTTATTTAGGTAATTTTACAAGATATTATTATTTATTGTAAAATTTTGCCGCCTCCTAAAAGTGCCGCCTGGGGCGGGCCGCCCCTGCTACGCTACGCCACTGGTCTTAAACTGATTACAGTATATATATTTATCTAAATAAGTTATTATACTTGATTTTTTCATTTCCTAGTAAGTTCTCTTCTTATTCTGTATTCGCACACATATTAATGCAAATAAACGATAACGACGCGTCGTCACTTATTCCGTTTATGCACGTCTTACGACGGAATAGTATTTTGAAATTTTAAAATTATCGAATTTAATTCGACAACAAATTCTTACATCAAAATAATTAAAATATATTCTTAAAAACACAAAACAAAAAAGCATAATCCCAAAAACGTCTCCAAAGAGCAAATAAATATTTTCGGACAGACACTCCAAAACCTTAAACAAATAATGGTAAAAGAATAGTCAATTTCCAAATAAATTACGTACGTACATAATTTTATATGTAATAAAATAACAACAGTCGCCGAAATCTTAAAAATTTTCCGGAGTATTAAATCCCGACCGGTAATTAAAATACGAACGTCTCCGTCGACGCGCCAAGTCGGAAAAAAAATTCGTAACGAGTTTACGGTTTAATTCGAAACGCACAAATAACCTTCGCACGCGACGACGTATAATTTATGCACCGTAAGTAACCGTACGGCCAAAGATTTCGACCGGACGGCTTCCGTCTAAAATTACAAACGTCCGCGGTTTCGACGGATTCGAAAGCGTCTCTCTCGGACGGATCCGAGCCACCGGAGGCGACCGGCGAGGCACGTCGACCGCCGACTCCGACGCACGTACGAAATCGATCCGGGGCCGGACGGTACTGGGCGGTCCGCACGATTCCGACGGAACTCCGGATCCGAAGCGACCAAAAACGAACGGACGGTCGGTCGGAACCGAACCGATTCCGCGTCTGTTCGAACCGACATTCGATTCCAAAGAGAAGTCCCAAGGGCAACAAGTCATCCGTCGTCCTTCTTTAAAGGTACCCGGAGAATTCGATTTAAAAAAAAAATCGTAACCGGTCCAATCGGGTTACGCGATACGAGTTGTATTCGATACGTAAACAGATCACACACGAAATCATCGATTAGAACTCGGTCAACGTGGACGGTCACGTAGAGGGGCAAAAATTAAAACCCAGAGACTGGTGGAAACCATACTAAATCAACGGGTTGGTGGACAAACGGACTTTAAAAGCTTAAATCGGAGACACTAATTACGAAATAAAGTCGGAAAAGATTGGATTTCGAAGCGAGTAAAAAAAGAAAACTGGATTTTACGGATACGACCATTAATCAACATAATGTAAATAGGAAGTAGTGCACATTAGAAAAGACGTAAAAGTTAGGGTCTAAGCCAAGCCAATGCGAAGATATCGCGGTGTTTGCGCGTCGTCGGTGGCGTAATTTTGGAAAATAAAGGGAGAAAAACCTACTTGAACGAGCATTCTGCCACGAAGACAAAATCAGACGACACTCGGTCTTAAAAGACGCGCCATTAATAGGCTTAACAGAACTGGGAAATTTGAACTGCTTAATTCAACATAAATGGAATAAACATGCGGCTTCCATAGTTTTGTGACGTCGGTCGTGGCACGTAAATCGAGCGAACTTATGAAGATCGACGAACGAGTGTAGATTCCTACTTATTTATTGCTTAACAATTCCAATAGGCTTAATGAAGGATATATACTCTAAGCAGGAGCAATCTTGCAATATTTGTGCATCGTCCGTTTTCCCTACTCCGCAGATGCTTTATATTTTTTAATTTTTTATCTTAATTATAATAAAAAACATACTGTTTTTATATCATATTGACATCAATTACCCGATCTTTGGGCGGGCATCTTCCGAGTCTTCAAAATCACGCGCCGACCATTGCCATCCCATAATACTAATCACCGCCCTCGACCGATCCGCGGAGCGCGCAGACACTGTTAGCCGGGGCGGTGGCAATTTCATTTTTCTTTCCCTTTTCTTCTCTCCTTGCCCGCCCGACACTTCCAAAAGACCTCAAACTCGTAAATTCTCCCTCTTCTCTTCCGATTAATACATAATTTCCTAACCAAACGTCTAATATTAAATTTCTTATATTCTTCCACATTTACAGTGTCGTCTTCGTTTACCCAAATTTTTTCGGAAAGATTCAAATAAATTACAATTCTAGAAATTTATTTATCGGTTTAGTTTCTTTTCGGGCCATGTTAATCTAAAATTAAAGCCCGTTAATCGATTTTAAGTACGCGCTTAACATTATTTTTTTCCGCCGCCTTACTTTGACCCGACCACCAGAGGGCTAATTGCGAATTAAAATTTTAAAGTCGAATGGCGGGGTAATATTTAACGTTTAATTTTCATTTTAATTCGATTTAACCAAGCCAAACGAAGGACGTTAACCGCGAAAGATTTAGAATAATGAGAATGCCAAAGATTAAATAAAATCTTTGAGAAAAAAATGAAAATATTTTCAAACTATTTTATAAATCAATTAATTTTTTTACTCTTTTTGCCCTCTGGGCGCTAAGAGAGCCTCATTTAGCCAGTCCATCGTGGGTTCGGTCGGGTGTTGAAAGACGGAACACGACGCATTCGGACGCACTTTTTATATTATTAAATTAATTACTGTAAAATAGCAAAAAGCTTAATTTTTAGGATAGGGATAACTTTTATATAAGGATAAAAATTGTAAATGTTAATAACGAGTAACCAATCGGTATTCATTATTTTACATTGCACTTTTCGATCGCTTATATTTCGGCACCGCGTTACAGAAAATCTTAAAATTTTGCGCACTATCCGAGAAACCAATTTTCTTTCCAACGAGATATTCGGAATTATTTCGGGTGTTTGGGGAACGGAGAGATCTCGACTCCCGAAAATCTGCAACTCTGACTCCTGTATATATAGTCGGTCGGCGAGGGTTTTGCTTGGCAGGGAATCATCACCGTGACCCCTGATATTGTATTTAATGTAATGTATATCTACACAGTATATATATATAAAAGAAAAAGTTTGAATGTTTGCTCGCTATACATTTCTAGGCCGTTCGACCATTTGCTACAAATGTCGGCAGTTACGTTTATATACCCATAACACACATAATGTCGTGCATCCACCCCTAAAATGTCTGTTGGATTTCTGTAAATCGATTAATTTCTATCTACATTCGATTCGCCGATTTACACGTCGCGTCGCCTATTGACAAAAATTTAACAAAACTGTAAACTAAATATAATTCTTATAAAAAAAGGAAATAATTTTAAAAAAATATAGATTATATTCAGTTAATTACTGGGACAGTAATATAGCGCCAAATAGAGGCGCTACATCGTCGCCGAGACAGGTAGCGCGTAGCACTTGCCCGCGTTCGAGCGAAAGTGTTCTCCCGTGGAAAATCTACAAGTATTTAATTTTGCACATCTAAAGACTCGGGTTTTTTCATTTCCGAACGGTCCTTTCTTAATTCTAATAAGCGCCCTCCGGTAGCCGAGCGCGTAAAACCACCGAATTCCGGTAGTTGGTCGTGGGTCGAGGCACGGCAAACGGGCTGGGCGCGTGAAGTTTTCCGGGTTTTCTTCCCGTTAGTAACACCTAAATAAGGTCCGGCTTCCCGTAAAAGTTTTCCCGGGAGCATCCTTCCCGGCAGATGGCTGACGTATGGCGTTGCCGTAACCAAATAAACCAAACTAATTTTAACCGGCGATTATTTATCGCGCGACTCCGTTACAATAGTGGTGGTTTTGTCCCCGTACATCGTACTTTTCCCGTTAGCAATAGAGTCGTGCCGGTTATCTATTTAACTTCGATTAACTTCGGGGGAAATTTAAAACGGAAGTAACGTGACGTCCATTCCAAACATGGAGATTCCATATACTTAATCCGGGCCTCCTGCCCCTACTCTTTCTAGATCTGGTCTAGATTTTTTCGAGATCGAGGAAAGACATACAGACCGACAACAGTCGAAATTCGTGGGTCTACGATTTTTCAAATCGCGGTCCAATAATTTTTCTATAAACGCGATATTTGCGAGAACATTCTTCCCACATAACGTACGATCCGCTGCAAAAATGTACCCACTTTATTATAACATAAAGTACTTAACTAATACCCAGCTAGATGCTTCTTGACCTTCGCAAAAACACCTTATCTGACCGAGAATTAATTAACCGTTTGTCATTCGATCCTACTGATCTTTAGAACTAAGCACACAAACACGAACAGTAACAAAAAAACTTTATTAAAAAGGTGAGAACTGTCACCAACATCCAGGCAAAAACCCGCGAACTTCCGCGTTTCCTTTTCTACAAGTTGCCAGCCAACTTCTCGTTGGCAAGTGTTGCCAGGCAGTGTTCGGGATCTCTGGCGCTGGCGGCCACAAATTCTTATATACTTATTTTTTATCTTGTTCCCGTGATTATTTTTAATTTTTATTTAATTTTATTTTATATTTTGTTATTCCGTTAATTATTTAATTTTTTTAATTTTGTATTTTATTTTGGAATGCTTTAGTTCCAATTTAGTTCGGAACCCGATGATGACCTGTAAATCGGGCTGAAAACGTTTATTTTCGAAATAAATATTTTCTCGGAAAAGATAAAGTGTTATTTGTACGTTAACAACAAACATTGGGATTATCAGATTCTTTCGTACTTCTAACCCTTTTATATAAATACGAATGTTACTCTAAGAAACCGTTCCATTCGCAGCCGCGTATCGAACGGTCGTCTGACAACCGACGAAATTTGGAGAAAAACGGACCGACTATTTTAACTCGGCCGCTTAAATCTATTCGGTGCCGGCCGATAGCCTCGTATTACGTAATTTTCCTATTCGAATGCCACCGTACCGGCCAATCCGTCGCGGAAGGGAGTCGAAGTAATTCGAGCGAAAGTAGTCGCCGACCTCCTCCCAAAAGAGAGGACGGTCGACCGCTACTAATTAATACCGGTCTACTATTAATATTCGAAAAGGATCCGTGTTCGCTTTCCGGCTTGGGATGGCCGAGCGCGTGATCGACTCGCTAACCTTAACGTCCGAAAGACTCCCTACGACTCGTTTAAATAAAAAATCTTGTAAATAATCGCTCTGGTGTTATACCTACGAAAAACACCTTATCTCGCCGAGAATTATTTATTAACCGTATCCAACGTTTTTTATCTATTTTATTATTTTCTTATTTGTATATATATTACTGTAATTTATTCTTTGGTTCAAATAGCTCAATATTCTAAAGAATTTTGGGTTAATGTTACCTACGGTTACAAAATGGCGGCTCGTCTCCGATTCCGGGAAATAGAAGAACGGAAACGGTGCGGACGCGAGTTCCTACCTAACCTGACCTATTCTAATAAATTACCATAATTATTACCAACAAAATTATTGGAATAGGTTAGGCTAGGTTAGAACGTGCGTCCCCACCGTTTCCGTTCTTCTATTTCCCGGAATCGGAGACGAGCCGCCATTTTGGAACCATAGGTAACATTCACCGAATTTTGTATTTCAAACGTGTTCTTAACTGTTTTTAAAAACCCGAAGATGGCCTTTAGAACGGGTTGGAAACGTTTGTTACGGTTGTGGCCGCCAGCGCCAGAGATCCCGAACACTGCCTGGCAACACTTGCCAACGAGAAGTTGGCTGGCAACTTGTAAGAAAAAGAGGCGCGAAAGTTCGCGGGTTTTTGCCTGGATGTTGGCCGAGGATGTCGGTGACAGTTCTCACCTTTTTAATAAAGTTTTTTGTTACTGTTCGTGTTTGTCTGCTTAGTTCTAACACAGCCTACAATAAGAAACAGCCTAGTCAAATGGGAAAAATCCCATTGAAGAGTTGTGTCCAAACGAAAATATTTTCTCCCGCTAGATGGAGCCACACAACGGACCATAACAACACACACTGATTAAGTTATCCTAGCTACATGCTGTCATATGTTCGTAAAATAAAACAGTAATTCAAACAGGATATAGCAAATTATTGATTTTTTTTAATTAAGATTTTGCCCGGATTTCTGCAGAACAATCTAAAACAATAGACATGTTATCAATAATTATCTAGACGGTTAAATACGATAATAATTAATGGGCTAGATGTACTGTACCTATTCTGGTCATATTAAAACAATTTTCAACTTTAAAAAATATTTTTATATCCTTACAATTTTTTAAAGCAATGAAACAGTAAAAATAATGCAAAAAACATGTTCTCTTTTACTTTATTACATTAATTTTGATTAATTTTAACATTTTATAAACAAAATTTAAATTTTTTAAAATATACAAAAATCACGAGTTTTCACCAGGCCTGTACCAGTTGTGGCCACCCCATGTTTATAGAGGTGCCACTTTTATTATTTTTCTTGATAAAGCTTTATTATTTGACGTTTTGGGTCTATGATTCTCCCGAATATAAGTGTCGTTCACAGTTCTTATGTAGTTGGAAATGTAGGGTCTGATGAATTTTCTTAGAATTACATTACACAGTATATTTTGGTGTCCATCTTTACCACACATAAACAATGGATTTTTCTCCATCCAAGGAAGAATAATCTTACATAAATTACGCATCACAGCTGGTTGCTGAATTAAAAATGGTAAGCCTGCATGAATAGCCTTCTCCAGTTGCTGCAAAAACCCAATAAACTCTACTTTTGGATATAAGAGCCCGCCTAGATCATTTAAATTTATTATGCCCATGATAGGTGCAGGGGATTTCACTGATGCAAGTATGTCCAAACAGTCGGAACATTCAATTTTCTCTTCGGTGATACGTACTAAGTATCCAGCAATGTATGCCATTGTAGCAGATTGAATGTTTGGCTTTATAATATTGGAAGGTCTAATCTCTAGCTGTTTCAGTTGTGGCTCAATATGCTTAGTAACTTCCTTGATAGTATAGTTCTTATCCATGCATGCCTTTAAAAATAATAAATTATTATTATAATGATTACTTTATTAGGTATATTAAATTAAATTAAATTAGGTCTATTAAAGTAATTTATTAATCAAAATATAATACCTGATTTACAATAATGGACATGTCTTCATTAGGAGACATCCATTCCTCACAATCTAAGCTTTCTGCATTGCTTTCAAGGGATGCACTAATTAGTCCTGTTTTAAGAATTGTATGCAGTCCTTGCATTATGCTGCAGGCGTTTGTCTGGTCATTGAATCCAGACATGGACCGCAGTCCACTAAAAAGGTTCTCTATATCATCTGAATTGAATTTTCTGGTTAATATAAAATCAAAACCATTCTCCAACAAATACCTGATACACAGAACAGTGGATCTGGTTGTGAGACAAGCAGCTTCATAAGTTTGCTTACTGATAAATTGAACATTGGGACTGTCACAGCTATCTTTCCAGGACTGTAAATATCCCAAAAACTCACCATCCAACCAATTGAGCCTTTCGTCATTAGCAGAAACAAACTGCATCACTGTTGCATTTCTGGAATGAATGTGGTGTTGAGTATTGCTGATATTGTGAATAGCAAACCATTTTTGCATCATTTCCAAATACTCAATTGTGCCCTCGGCCTCAACAAAGTTCAAGTTCCCAAACCTGTGTCCGTGCTTCTGTAAAAACTTCAGTGCAGCAATTACATTTTGGCTGCATATGTCCACTGCACGCTTAACCTTCATCTTATCAAAATTTGTTGGATAGACATGTTTAAAAGTTAAGCATCTTACTGGTTTAATAACATGATCTCTCTGTAGGTGAAACAAGTTTCGGAGAAATACACCACTAATATGTTTTCCATGATTCACCATTACCCTACTTGGAGAAAGAAGCAATGACCAGAAATTTTTTAATATATGACATGGATCGTATGATAGGAATATTGAACGATTATTATCCATTGGATGTGGAATCTTTGGAATTGGAGGGTTAACAGCACTAAGTAATTCAAATAACTTAACATTTTTACTATGGCCATCAGCAACTATCCCGAGTACTTTTAGACCTGCTGTCTCCACTGAATGAATCACATCTAAAGTTAAAGTATAAAGTTCCTGACCTTTTAAATCATTGATAAAAAAATATGCAACAGGAATTCGAAAATTTTTTGATAATCCTGAAAACACAAAACACAGGAGACTATTTGCTGTGACATGTTCAAGTCCAAGTTGTTTTTCCAGGCCATTCATCTTTACCGTTCCCACTACTTCGTCTGCTTGCTTGTTATACTGTTGATTAGGTTTAATGGTCATTTCATCCAAAATAAGTGAACCTAATTTTTCCACTTGTGACAACTTTTTTGCCTCCCGAGTTAATCGTTGCTTAATTAGGGAACCCACACTAACCCCAGAAACAGAGCCTATATATCTTTTCAATGTTGATTTTGATGGTAATGATAAAAGTGGAGTTTTCCTAGCAAATGTATATGCCCTAGAAGACTTTTTGCTCCATAAGACACAGTATTTTACTGTGTTGTCACTCCAACGAGGCTTTTGTTTATTGTAAACAACCAGCTGTTCAAGTATGAAATCTGCTTTGCAGTTACCTAAAAGTACAATATAATTTTATTAGTCACTAACACAAATCTGCCAAAAAAGTTAAACAATCAATAGCAGATTACATAAAACCAATTTTGTGTTATAATGTACTATATTGATATAATAGGATATTAGGAATATTAATATGTTATCACATGAATTATTGTAACATACCTTGGGCACTGTCATTCTCTAAGCTTTCTATATGATATTTTTCAAGCTTTCCAGCTAACAATTTATTTTCTGCTTTCATTCTACGTTGTTCTTCATACAGGCGCTTGATAGTGTAATCTTGTCTCCTGCATTTCTGCTCCAAAGTTTTCAGTCTTCTCTTGTCAGAATTCAGTTTTAACATTGTATAACTTGTCCCTACAGAAACTTCTATACCAGATGCAGAACTAGATGGCCTTATGTCACAGTCTGAAAGTTCACATCTGGCTGTGGAACTAGAGAACCTGCTTTCATAGTCTAAAAAAACAGCTCCGTCCACAGGACTCATTAATGGAACTTGATCATGTACTTGTTGCTCAGATCGAACATGCTTTCGTTTGGTACCAGTACAAACTCCTTTCTTGGGACTAACCTTTTTTACTTCTCTTCTGGCTTCTTTACAAACAACCTGCTTATAGGATGGGTATTCGGGAAAAACGCTTGGGACGGCATTTCGAATCAATATTCTCTTTTTCAATCCTGGTTTATAATCTGATTCTAGAAAGTGCTTACTGCAGACAACTGACCAGTCACTTGGCTTCCAAAGTTTGGAACTGTTTTCATCTGTAAATTTTAAAAAGAGTTAGCTTATACAGTAAATCTATTAGTTATACCATCTATAAATAATTTGTACGCATAAATAGATAAATTGTACAAAAATTTAAAATGCAATTGCAATATAGCCTAATCTCATTGAAGTTAGGGGTTGTGCAAAAACCGTACCTGTCCTCATTAAGGGGGAGTATATGTATTTAATTTTATTTGTATTTTAAAAAGCTGAAATTAAATGCTTTTCAAATACACCCATGTGGTTTTCAGCAATGTCTTTCTACCGTTTTTGAAATATCCGAGAAATTTGATAAAAGAAAGTAATATATAAATTTTCGAGGGTTGAAATTTTCCATGTGCTTTTTTAGGGAGGTTTTATAAAAGCCACAAAAGATCATAATGGGAAGGGGAAGCAAGATTTGGGAAATATGGGGACACGTGGTTTTTGCACGAACCCTTACAGCATATAATAAAATAATTGCAAAAGTGTAGCATCAATGGCAAGTAGCATAGATGTTATAAAATTATTCGTTTTTCCTACATTATTTAATTATGGAGTATTAAATAAATCTTACCTTTTCTGCTGACAGCTTTTATCCATTTTAAACGTAAACTCTCTTCCGCGGGATATTCGTGAAAACTTGTTCCATCTTTTTTTGATTTGTTTGATGTACAAAACGGCACAGAGCAACGAACCATTTTAAATCAAACTTTATAAAAATTTACCAATATCTTGATGTAAAATATTTTCAAAATTTTAATTTTTTAAATATATTATAACCACGTCTTTACAACAGAATTAGCATTGATCACTTGATCGAATAGTCCGGTCATCAGCGCTCCTAGTGAGGACTATGTGCAAACCGCCTCAGGAATCGACACACGTGTTCAGAGCAAATGACTAGGCTGTTTCTTATTGTAGGCTGTGGTTCTAAAGATCAGTAGGATCGAATGACAAGGTGGTGACCCGAACGTGATCCGATTAACGAACTACCTGGACTTTCGACTGAATTGGATAGTGAACAACTCTGTGTCTATGAAGGAACATTTTTAACAGGACATGCAGGTATGATCAGTTTCTGAATCGTAAATTCAATAAGACGACTAAGAGTGCGTGACTCGGGCTAAGCCTAATCAAAGACTATCCCGCTTTCCTTGTACCCGCATAGTTAGGCGCCCGAAATGGCGGAACAGAACGAGTTGGAAATCGGACGTGTACAGGCAAAAATGCCTATCTTCACTAAAACCAACATCAAATTATTTTTTGTGCAGCTAGACGCAGCTTTTGCCATTAATCGGATTACAAGTGAGAACACTAAGTACAACTATTTAATCAATTCCCTGGACGCGGAGATTCTATCTAACGTCAGTGACTTAGTATTTGACCGTCCAGCCGAGGCTCCGTTTACTAAACTCAAAGATCGACTCCTCGAAATTTTTCAGAACTCCGCTGCTAAAGAGGCTAAAATTCTGCTTGAAGATCTGGCGTTAGGGGATCAGAAACCCAGCGTTTTACTCCGTAAAATGAGGGAGCTTTCAGTGGGCAAGATTACCGAAGAATTTCTTAGAAACTTGTGGCTCCAACGTCTCCCCAAAAATATTCAGACAGTTCTGGCTGTTAGCGGTGATGAACTAGACAAGCTAGCCATCCTTGCTGACAAGGTTGCTGAACTTACAGAACCAACCCAACTGGCCAGCATCAACTTAGAAGCCGGAAATCCCGTAATCAAAAATCTCGAAATGCAGATTTTAGAACTCGCAACGAAGGTTGCAGAACTTAATGTATCGCGTACTGCTCGTCCCCGTTATCGTAGGAGAGAGAGAAACCGACATGTTCCGAATTCGAGGTATCGCATTAGTTCGTGCCCTCGAGGAAGAAGCCTCAATCGTCAGGGATATTGTTACTACCATGATAAGTTTGGATCAGCCGCTAGGAAATGTCGTTCGCCGTGTTCCTTCGACCGAACTGCTGATCAGGGAAACGAGCGCAGTCAGCCGCAGTAACGGCCTGTGGGTCCAGCCAGGCTCCTAAATATAGCCGTCTGTTTGTGTATGACAACAAAACTGGCCTAAATTTTTTAATTGATTCTGGAGCAGATTTATCGATCATTCCCAATCGCACTAAGAATCAGCCTACAAAGGTTGAATTGTATGCTGCCAACGACTCTAAAATCTCGACGTATGGAACAAAGGTGCTAGAACTTGACCTCAACTTAAGACGTTCTTTCAGATGGGAATTTACCATAGCTGATGTGCAGAAGCCTATAATCGGTGCAGACTTTTTGGCTAACTTTGGACTCATTCTCGACATCAGAAACAGATTACTGGTTGACCCCCTGACTTCTCTTACTACACGAGGAAGATATTATACAGGACCACCTACTTCGGTCAAAACTATAATCAGCAATTCCCCAATGCAGGATATTCTCAAGGACTTTCCACATCTCACTCGTCCTCGACTGTTTTCAGATAAAGTCAGGCACAACACAGTGCATTATATCGAGACACACGGTCCATCCGTATTTGCTAAACCCCGTAGATTGCATCCGGCTCAGCTGCAAGTAGCAAAGCAAGAATTCCAGCACATGATGGAGTTAGGTATATGCAGACCATCAAAGTCCAACTGGGCTTCTCCCCTCCATATGGTGCCGAAGGGTCGTAACGATTGGAGACCTACTGGAGACTATCGTGCCCTGAATAGGATAACTGTTCCCGATCACTATCCAGTGCCACACATCCACGATTTTGGTCAAAGTCTACACGGAGCCCGAATATTTTCCAAGATCGATTTGGTTAGAGCCTTCCATCATATACCAGTTAACCCAGATGATGTGCCAAAGACAGCCATTACAACGCCATTTGGGCTATTTGAATTCGTTTTCCTCCCTTTTGGTCTCTGCAACGCAGCCCAATCATTCCAACGATTCATGCACGAAGTTCTGAAAGGCTTAAACTTTTGTTTTTCATACCTAGATGACATCCTCATTGCTAGCACTTCGTGGGAGGAACATAACATGCACATGCGGCAAGTGTTTCAACGCCTTGACAAGTACGGTCTGCAAATCAATGCATCCAAGTGTACTTTTGCTGCTCCACATGTATCATTCTTAGGATACATGGTGTCTCCCCACGGCGTTATGCCACTTCCAGAACGTGTATCTGCCATAACTCAACAGAAGCGACCACAGACCCTCAAACAACTGAGAAGGTTCTTAGGCATCTTGAACTTCTATCGTAGGTTCCTACCCCATGCGGCCCATCACCAAGCTCCTTTACACGACCTACTTAAAGGAGCAAAGAAAAACGACCAGCGCGAGATTAAATGGACTGACAATTCGATTCAGGCATTTGAGTCATGTAAGTCACAATTAGCAGATGCCACCTTACTACATCATCCTTCACCAAGTGCTACCCTTGCACTTCACGTCGATGCATCCGATTCTGCTGTGGGCGCTGCCCTTCATCAAGTTACAGCACAAGGTCTCCAGCCACTGGCGTTCTTTTCCCGCAAACTGAGTAACTCTCAGCGTCAGTATTCTGCATACGACCGAGAACTTCTGGCTGTGTATTTGGCTGTGAAACATTTCCGGTTTATGCTGGAAGCACGACAGTTCACCATTTACACAGACCATAAACCATTAACGTTTGCCTTCCAGCAACGACACGATAAGTGTACACCCCGTCAGTTGAGACATCTTGATTTTATAGGACAATTCTCAACAGACATCAGACACATAAAGGGGATCGATAACGTTCCAGCTGATGCTCTTTCCCGTATTGAATCAATTAGTAGCCCATCTATAGATTATAGCAAAATTGCAAAAGACCAACAGCAAGATCCTGAGCTCCAGTCTCTCCTGACTTCAAGTGACTCATCACTTGTACTTAAGAAGTTTAAACTTCCTGATAGTGATGTCGAAATTTACTGTGATGTATCGACAGGTCGCATTCGTCCATACATTCCGCCTAGATATCGTCGCACTGCTTTCAACACTGTCCATAACCTGTCCCATCCAGGTGTAAGGAGCTCAACAAGATTGGTAAAAGCAAAATTTGTTTGGCCATCCATCAGTAAAGACTGCCAGACATGGTCTCGCACCTGCATTTCTTGTCAACGATCGAAGATCCAGAGACATGTCGCTAGCCCTTTGGGAACCTTTCCTATTCCAGACGCTAGATTTTTAAATATTCATATTGACATTGTTGGTCCATTGCCACCTTCCAACGGCTCAACATATTGCCTCACAATCATCGATAGATTTTCTCGTTGGCCTGAAGCAATCCCGTTGCCAGATATAGCAGCTGAAACAGTAGCTTCAGCCCTGTACTCAGGCTGGATATCTCGCTTTGGAGTGCCTGCCCAAATAACATCTGACCAAGGACGGCAATTCGAATCTGGCTTATTTAAATCCCTCACTCAACTTCTTGGTACCCAAAGAGTTAGGACAACAGCATACCATCCAATTGCAAATGGCATTGTTGAACGCTTTCATCGTTCACTTAAAACTGCCATCAAGTGTCACTCTACTGAAAGATGGACGGAAGTGCTACCTACAGTCTTGTTAGGATTACGAACTGCGCTCCGTGAAGACACCAATACTACCGCGGCTGAGATGCTCTATGGCACCAGCCTCCGACTGCCTGGAGAGTTTTTCGTTCCAGGTTCTCAGGACGTCAATCCATGTTCTTTCGTCGAAAAACTCAGGACGATGATGGCAAACTTAAAACCAGTGCCTGTGGTGCACCACTCCTACCGCAACCCATTTATCCACAAAGAACTGCAGTCATGTTCCCACGTATTTCTTCGCAATGATGCTGTACGGAAGCCCTTGCAGCCTCCATACGATGGACCCTACGAAGTCGTGTCACGTGGTAGCAAGACATTCACTCTATGCATAAAAGGAAAAGAAACTGTAGTTTCTATTGATCGACTGAAACCGGCTTTTATTCTCGCAGAGAGTGAGTCGGACCAGTTACCCCCAATGTCTCCAATGCCAAGACCAGCGCCAACTAAACGTACCACAGACAATCCAGCCCCAACGCGACAAACTACCACACGCTCTGGCCGACATGTAACCTTTCCCGCTCGTTTCGTGTCGCAGACACTGGTGGGGGAGTAGCTGTGGCCGCCAGCGCCAGAGATCCCGAACACTGCCTGGCAACACTTGCCAACGAGATGTTGGCTGGCAACTTGTAAGAAAAAGAGGCGCGAAAGTTCGCGTGTTTTTTGCCTGGGTGTTGGCCGAAGATGTCGGTGACAGTTTTCACCTTTTTAATAAAGTTTTTGTTACTGTTCGTGTTTGCTTAGTTCTAAAGATCAGTAGGATCGAATGACAAAAATTAATAAAATATCTCTAATAAAATTACTAATTTAATTGGTTAGAGTTCTTAGTAAATTTTTCAATCATAAACTTCCGTGCAGAAGGAAGACTTTCTGCATCCCTCGCATTCAAACATCCTTCGTGTAGTTTACTCCTATAAATCTGAATTTTTCCACCGTCGTTGCCAAAGACGGGGAATATACAGGTGTTACGATGGCTGGGTTTATGATTAAAAAAATTACTAAAAGCTCTAACCAATTAAATTAGTAATTTTCTTTTTTAAAAAATAATTGATGAAACTTCACAGTTAAGAACGATAAGTTGAACCGTTGTTATTTTATCTGGATCGCATTCCATCGGAGACAAAGACTACTGGGTTTTATCTTCGTTATTCTTTATTTTACTACGCATTTCGGGTGCAATCTTTTGGTCTAACTCGCACCCCTCGTCGGGTGTTACATTTCTACAAGTGGTAGAAAACGCATTTATTACAGTAATTATTGTAGTGAAATTATTACAATTTTGTTTGTTAACAGGTTACGAGATGTTATTACAAATTATATTATTATTAACATTATAGTAAACTAACCTTTTTTCCACATTTAGACATTTAGTTACGAGGTGTTGATGTTTTGTCCCCTAAGGCATCAATCAGAAAGACTGTTAGAAATGCCTTAGTACGTGCCCTCCTTGCCTTTGGCCATAGGCCAGCATCGAGAGAGGGCACGTACAGTACAGTACTACGGCTCGGTACCGGTTCCGATACTGCTCACGCACACTCGCTCGCAGCATCGACATTTTCAACCGACTGGAACCTTATTGTTGGTCGTCGGATACGAGGCAAGAACTCGTCACCATCAAACTGGTAGCGTTGCGAGAGTTCCACGCGTTGGTTTCCTCGCTGGTTCGGGACCCACGGCCAAGCTTCGAATACCCCCGTTTGCGGATAGTTGGACGAAGACTCTCGGCACTAATGCGCGAGCGTTTTTCCGGCTGTCCGACATGCACGCGTCATTCCTCCCGAATCGTTGCGCCGCATCGCGGCAGAGATCGGCCATTCCTATCGTCGTCGACAGAGGCGTAGCTACCGTGGAGCGGTTGGAGTAAACTGGTCTAAAGCGCACGAATCTCCAAGTTAGAAAGGGCAAAATAAAAACTTGTAAAAAAGTTTTTTGGATTTAATAATTAATCAATTAACTATTAGATTTGAATCCATTGGACAATCGCGTACACTTTTTAAATGCTTATCGCCGACAAATCTCGTCGCATCATCCGATAAAAATATTCCGGGTCGGAATTGTTACAATTGGCAAATTCCTGCGACATTTCGCTTGGTTTTTGATCTCGACTGCTTCGATTTAAAATGCGTTTTTATACTCGAGTAAAAGAAAATACTTGTATACGCCCCGTGGTGGAACTACTTTTAATTCGCACCGCAGCCTCGAGTAGCTACAGCATTATTGACGATATTACGACATTATTGCAGCATGCCTCATTTTTTTAACTTTACCGGCGACGACGGCGATAGCGGAATGAAGTTTTCAAAACTAAAATTAATCGAAACGTATTTAAGAAGCAGCGTGTCACAACACCGTTTTAGCTCCGGTTTTAGCTCTTTAGCTCTATCGATTGAAAAAACAATGGCTTGTCAACTCGATCTGGAGAAAGGGATTGACCGATTTGCAAACGAAAAAGCCAAAAAATTTTGAAGATTTTTAATGCGTTATTATGCATTTGTTACGAAACTAAACTCGCATACATTATGTCAATACAGATTATATAATATCTAGTAAATGTTATTAGGTACTCCGTACTTAAAAAATTACATTTAGTTTTATTATTATTTATTTATTAAATTGAATATGTTATTGTCGAAATGCCTGGAATCTCAAATATAAATTGTTATTAAGTAAGGTTTTAAATCGAAATAATTAAATATATGTTTTTAATTTAAATGTTGAAAAAAAATTTAACCGGACCTCATCCGAGGAACGAGGGGGTGCAACGATTTTACTCGCTCCGGGCGCCAAATACGTAGCTACGCCACTAGTCGTCCACTTCGCACATTTCACCCGACGACCGACAGCGGCAGTACGGTAGACACCGACAATCGTTTGCCAACGTTTCTAACACTTCTTCGGCCGCGAGAAATTTTATCGGCGTACGCCGCTGGGAACGTACGTCACCGACATTCGCCATTTTTGACGGTTCCGTCCGACGGGAAAACTCGGAATTTTCCACGACTTTAGCAAAAGCTTCCGGGTACAACTGAAAAGCGGAACCACATCGCAGTCTCCGTTCTCCACATCTGTATTACGGCGCATTACTTTCCGAACGACCCTCGGGTGTTTGTTAGTTACAAAATCGTTCTTTTAACTCGTTTCTTAAAAAATGTCATTTAAATTTACCGGGAAGTAGATCGATAGAAAATAATAAAAGATTGGTGATTTCGATGACAATAAAAAAGTTCTATTTTTGTCTATTATTGATCTCGTGTTGTCCCCCGGACAGTCGACGGTGTTCCGAAACAGTTGTTTGCGTTCTACCCGCATTAACTATTATTAGGATGTTTCTTAAAATACGAATTGTTTGTCACCAGGTAATTATAAATTCTAGCTAAATTTTTAAAATTTGTAGCCAAATTTTAAAAAGTTGCTCGTCCGACGATAAAATGCCAGGATAACACCGTCCGACTAAGGCTACAAATTACGTGGCAGCGTCCAGCGACCGCGGGCGTGAACGCGCTTCCGAGCGGAGCGGACAAACCGGTTCGAGCAAATGTGCGCGTCCGGAATAACCACCAGATGACGCTTCTACACGCGCGTGCAGAAAGCGGCTACCGAGCCCGCTTCCAAAGAAGAAAATGACTGATTTTGTAGATAAATAAAAACAGAATGACAAATAAATTGTGTATATATGTTGCGTGTACTTTAATTAGTAATCTTACGTGATTTAATAATTTCTGGTTTTGTATAAATGTAACGTTTTAAAAATAAAACTTTTTTTTAACTTATATAATTTTACAAAGATTATTTGTTGTGTATCTAGTTAGCGATAACATTTACCTTTCAAACTTACCGTTCTAATGCTTGTCATATTTTCCGTATTAGCATTCGACCGAGTCTTCTCGCCGCCATCTTGTAAACAACACGCGTCCATTCTAGGGCCTTAGGACAGAAGTTGGACGCGCGTACAAAGATTCTTTCCGCCCGCTGTCACGTAGGCGTAGGCCCGAGAAAAAAAAATGTTGAGCGTGGCAGCGTCCAGCGACCGCGGGCGGAAAGAATCTTTGTACGCGCGTCCAACTCGCGAGCGACTTCTGTCCAGAGTGGATGTGTGTTGTTTACAAAATGGCGGCGAGACGACTTCGTCGAATGCTCGCTACGGAAAGTATGGCGAGCATTAAAACGGTAAATTTGATAGGTAATTGTTATCACTAACTAGATACACAACAAATATAAAGAATCCTCACAGAATAATAAGTTAAAAAAAGTTTTATTTTAAAACGTTACATTTACAAAATCAGAAATTATTAAATTACGTAAAAGATTATTAATTAAAGTACATACAACATATATACATAATTTATTTGTCATTCTGTTTCATTCATCTACAAAATCAGCCATTTTCTTCTTTGGAAGCGCGAGCAGTGGAAGCGGCGATCAAACTCGCTCGGTAGCCGCTTCCTGGAAGGGCGTGTAGAAGCGCCATCTGGTGGTCGCTACACGCTAAACGCGGCTACTCCGGACGCGCACATTTGCTCGAACCGGTTTGTCCGCTCCGCTTGGAAGCGCGTTCACGCCCGCGGTCGCTGGACGCTGCCACGTAGGACGTACCCTAAGACACACCCTTAGGGAATCGATGCTATTAAATTGTAGTTTGGAAATAACGGGGATAGGGATTGTAAATTTACCGGTAATTCGGTAAATGAAAATTAAAATACCGGTAAATTTTTTCCCGAAAAATAAAATTAAGGCGATAAAAAATATGTCATTTTGATTTCCATTTGACATTTTTTATTTCAAAGATATAGAATATAAAAATTATAAAAATTAAAGTGTTATTCTAAACAAACTAAAATAATAACTTTTAGAAACAGAAAAATAAAAACACAACAGAAATAATATATAGTACCTAATACCGTTTTATCGATTACCATTTTTTAAAAAATAACTTGTCGAGAAACTTAAATTATTTAGTCTTATCTCCTAATTTTTATCTAATTTTTGTACAAAATAATCTAGGTCCCGAGAATACCCTTTCTTACTCGACACTCGTCGGGCGAATGGCCATTAGATAATCAAATACTATTTGAATATACTTCTCTCGTACTTTTTCTCGGCGGAAGTACTCTAATTCTTTTTTTACTATTTGTTTCCAATCTTTCGTGTTTTTTGCTCGTGGAACCGACTCTTCTCGACATTCTGTTTTTTTGTTCGATAAGGTCATAGAGTTTCCGCTTCGTCGATAATTCGACATTAGGTGTAGAAGTATCGATATTTTCGTTATCCGACTTTGAATTGGAATCCAAATCGGGATCGTTTAAGTGTCTCTGACTACTCTCGACGATAATCGAAAGTATTTCGGCAATGCTTTTGATTATTGACGCTTTACCGTTTATATTAAGAATGTCATAATTTTCTTGTCCCGACAAAACCAAATTAGGGTCTGTCAAATAGCGTAACGTGTCCGAATAAACAGTCCTTCTTTCCTTTACGCTATATATTAATGGTTTTTATTTTTAGTTCAACGCTTAAAAATGTATTTTGGTCGGTTAATTCACCCAAGATAAATTTCAAAGTAACATCGGCTACATATAAATTAGTCTTTTCGTTGCAGTGTTTCGACGGCTAACGGCGGGCTCGAGATTATATTTGTAGTAATTTTATTCTTCTGTCATTGAAATCTAACTTCAGTTTCAAATCTATTAGACTTTTTCGGACAGCATCTTTAAGTAATAAAAATCTTTCCAGCAGGTTTAGTAAGCTATTCCACCTGGTTCTACAATCTAAAATTAAAGAAGGTTCTTTTTCGATAACTTCTTTGACATATTTTTGTAGTAATGTAGTTTTCGTTGGCGACTTTCTAAAAAGTCCTACTATCTGTCGTATTTTTGTAATTAATTAAAGAATTTAATTCCGCATTTTGTAGAGTAAGTTCGGTACAGCCAGTAGTTTCTTGGTTTATTTCAAAATTATCGTATTCGATGTCCGAGTTATCAGAATCAGAATCTGTAGTACCGTATTTTACGGACTATAAGACGCACCTGAATTTTTGAGGCAATTTTTCGAAGAAAAAAAATGCGTCTTATAGTCCGTAAAATACGGTAAGTAGTAAATTAGCATTATATTCGTCGTCATTCTGTGCATCCGATGTGCTTATATTGTAAAGAACTTTTATCATTGCGATTCGCAATCCATGTACAGTACAAGACATACCTGATGGTTTTTATCGAGTAATTTCGTCGTTTTCTTCACGACGGCAGCTCCGTCCGATGTTACGCAGACAATATTTTTCGAAGAAATTTGAAATTCTTTTAATTTATTTTCTATTAATTCTGCGCATACCTCGGCAGGCGCGGGTCCATAAATTCGACTAAATCCGAGATTACCTAAGAAAATAATACATATTTTGCACAATCCTAAGGCATAATGTAAGAATCTTGTAATAAATATTTGTATTTAATTATTTTAAACAGTTGTTAGAAGTAAAACATTTTAATGTTATTTTACAATAATATTGCGTGTGGTGTATTCAAAATTGCTATTAATTTAAAAAATACGTGAAATATTTACTTATTCTTTAAGAAAAGCGTCGATTGTAAAGATTTGAAACCTTTAAAAATCTCAAAAACTGCAGAGCACAAATCACATATGATAACTAGCGCTTTCTGTACGATTTACAGCGCCTCTCAAACCCGAGAAAGTTTGAATTAAAATTACACAAAAAATATCTCACATAAAATTAATAATTAGGTATGTTGTCGCTTACACTTACCCGTTTTTTCATTTTCGATGTCTCTTTAGCCCTTTCGAATATCTATAAACACAATATTTTCTACGTAAAAATTTCTAGTATGGATTTTTCATTTACCGAATGATTTTTTGTCAATTTATCGGTAAACCCGTATACAATCCCTAAACGGGGATGGCGTCTATCTGCGGTAGGATCGAACGTGACGATGATTTTACAAATTATTAGCGTTTACATTTTTTATAAAATTCATCCCAACCCTCAAAATTAATTTCTTTGCCGTTTAATAATAGTTAAAAATATAAAAAGTTTTCAAAATAAAATATGGTAACGTATGGGAGCCACCAAAATTTTAAATGTTGCCGGGAATGTCGAGCAACTTCTCGCCGGTTTATCGAAGACGGATACTCGAAAACTGTCGACGTGTAAATAACGTTCGCCGAGACATATACAAATAATAGGTGTATGTATGACCAACTTCGTTGCACACTGGGAATAAGGATATTTAAGGAGGCGAAACGAACGAGCTTAAATTTGAATAAATGCAAAGAAGCCGACACCGAGACGACCGACCGAAAGAACGATTGGAAAGGGCGGGCCATGGCGCGACACCTTATATGCCGGAAGGCCGGACGGCCGAGCGGTCAAGGTGGCAGCCTACCGCTCTGGGGGACCCGGGTTCGAATCCCGACGGGTCGAAAAATCCCCAGGAATTTTTCGGGGGGTGGTCCGTCCGGATATGTCGGGCCCCGTCCCTCACCACCCGGTCGCCCCATTGTGGGCCTGGCCGAACCCATAATGGCTTGCAAAAAGAGGCCCTCTTAGTGCCCACAGGGTGGAAAGAGTTAAAAAAAAAAAAAAAAAAAACCTTATATGCCGGATGATTTCTCCCGACCCACTCCCGGTACTCTAAGGTACGGAGTCTTTTAAAAGTGACTTTTATTTTTCGGAGTTTGTCTCTACACCGTCTCCCGGCCATTTAAAATCGACGACGCCGACGTTGGTTTCTATACTCGCGTCTAAGCCCGAGCTATAAACCGATGGAATTATAATTTTAACAGACTCGAGAAGATATCGAAGTCTATAAGAGGGATAAACCCAGCTTTGGAACACGTAACATTAATAGTAAGAGACGACTGACTTTCGAAAATGCAGATTAAAATGTTTATTCTGGAGGTACGGGAATGGAGGAGGAACATTGCCCCAACCTCTTCTATACGGCTTAAAGAATTGTCTTCCGCGAGTCGATTTGGACTAAACTTTGCTATTTTACGTAATACGAGAGGAGGGGATTAAAAATGCCATAAGAATCGGGGGTCCGCCATTTCGTTTTCGAGATACCGTGCTCCGAGTCGCTAGCACCGGCGCGGGCAATATTTTTAAAAATTCTTTTTTATATTCGAGTGAATTTTAAAATTTAATCGAGAAGGGTCGACGATTAATAAGCGCGGAAGAGCCCAAATGGTTAGGAGTCGAAAGTTGAAATTTGGTACACAGTTACGGTACATCGCGAGAATGCGCACTAACAAGTAAGAAGGAATTTTTCAAAATTCCCCCCCCCCGCGGAGAACAGGCAGAGGATTAAGGCTTACCCCGAAGAACTCGGCTTCTATTATACTATGTTAGATTTTTTTTTTTGCGTTTTTGCGGGAAATCGAACATATTTTTAGACTCATCTAAAAATTCTCTAATACGTTTAGGGGGACCTAATTCTTGCACTCGGTGAAAACGGGTAAGATCAGCTATAATCTAATAATCTTAATTTTTGCTAGTAGTTAATATTATTGTCTCGGTTCTAGCGGAGATTCGTTTTGGAGAAGACGGAGTGAACGGAAGCTTGCCTAGTTAATGTTATAAAGTATCGGGGAATTGGTGCAATCCGTCGCGACATTCTTTATCTTTTTCTTCTACGTCCGCAGCGTTGCCCGACGACAAATCTCGGTAATATCGAAGAATCCCGTCTTCTCTAAAACGAATCCCCGCTAGTCGTTCGATGCGAATATTTGCCAAGTCGAGCGAAACCCCTTTTGCCACCTCTTCTGACATCCGGTCGTTTCCCTTTTTTGTTTACCGTTTTACCGTCAATGCAAATTTAATATCAAAAACTTAAAAACTTAACCGGAATGTCGTTCCGACTTCAAACACAAAATCCACACGTCCTTATACAAAAAGATAACTAATAATAGTTTACTTTCTATGTCACGTGATCGGTACAATTACTTTTCTTTACCGCAGTAATGGGATAGTGCGGATGATGCAACATTTTAAAAAGTGGATAAGAGGAAGTTTGGAACGTGACACGCATCCTTCGTTTGCCGGTAACTTTTCTATTCTCAAGACTATTGTTGTAAGTTTCGTTTTTTCAATCTCTTCTTATTTTTAAATAATGCCCGAATATACACCTAAAGGATGGATTGTCCGTAAATTACGTCGGGCCATTTTCGTACTTTTCGACCACCGTCCCACCCACCCTTTCGTAATTCTCCCTAACACTGTCGCGCACACCCCCAGAAATTACGTAACGCGTCTTCCCATCGGTGCCTTAATTGCATTAAGGAATAATACGCGCGGCACGAGATACCGAACGTTGCGTTACTATATTAATTGCACTCGTAACGTAAAAAATAGTGACGTAAACGATACGATTAGCCAACCACGCAACATTTCCTTCGTTGTCTAAATTGGTCAAAAACCCAGACGAAAGTTTCGGTCGAATCCGAAAACTGGCAATTTGGCAAAAACTACCGTAATTAATCCCCACGTATTTAACAAACGACACCGGCCGACTTACCCCCGTATTCACCAACGCGAGTTAAACGGAGAGTTGACGAACTCGAGTTTAGATGTAACTCGAAGTCAGATTACGAGTTACTCTTCTTTCGTATTCAGATAAAAATTTAACTCTAGAGTTTCGCTACTCTAGAGTTAATATTTAAAAACAATCCTGCGTTCGAGATTAAACAAGTTTTCTTTCGAAAGCAGAGTCTTGATTGGTTGAAAGCAAACATGTGTAGAAAATGGCGGAAAGTCAGACGGTAACGGTGCACGCCGCAATTTTACTAATTTTGAAAAAGAAATTCTCCTCGAATTAGTCGAGAAATATAAATCAATAAGTGAGAACAAAAAACAAACGCTGTTTCTTCCAAGCGGAAGAGAGACGCGTGGGAATTAGTAACTAGTCCAGATACTATACTCAGACACCTGCTGAGGACAGAATAAAAACTCTCACGTGGTTGCAATGTTCTTGTTAGCCATGCAGGAAAATCCAAATCTGAATATAGTTGATCATAAATTCATGGTGAGTGGCCACAGTCACTTAGAATGTGACGTTGACCGTGGCCTGATCGAAAAACAAAAGAAGAAGCTGCAAGTACCAATGGCTCATCCGCATGACTGGTATCGACTGGTACGCTCAGTTGGCAAGAAAAGGAAATTTGGAGTTGTAAAACTGTCACATACTGACTTCTTGGATTTTGCTGGTGTTCTTAAAGACACCTTACAACTTCGAAAGATACACAGGGAAATCAATTTAAATGGCAGGATGTTAAATGGTTTCGTTTTACGAAAGAGTATGGTACAGTGTTTTTCTAAAAGAGTCTCAATGAGGATGAGCCGTTTCAATCAATAAGCTTCATTCGTAGAGGGAAGATAGGTGCTCGACTGCAGCCTGAAAAATGTTATCGTTACACACTACCAATTTCAAAAAAAAGAAAGACCTTTTGGATCTTCTCCCACTCGTTCCACCTACATTCCATAACTTTTACAAAGATCTCAAAACAAACGAAGATAAGGACAACTATCCTGACATAGAAGAATTCCACGGTGACTGAATTAGTGCTGCTATCCCGTCGATCATTTAGCCGTAGATTCTGCGCAAACTTTGTTCTAAGTTAAGACATTATTATTATTTTTTTTGTTCTTTTTATTTTCATCACATAAAATTATATATACAGGGTGTTTTTTTAAACTGACGCTACTCAGAGACATCTGTAGAGCAATCTAACAGCCAGACTGTCGCCAAATTTGAGAGAGTGACTAAGGACGACACGGGAAAGAGATTCCGCGAAGAAAAAAGTAGTACCCAAATTCGCCGGTAGGAGTGAATTTGGCGCTGTTGCAGCGAAACAGCTAAGAATTTGCATAACGCGCTGATAACACCTCAAAATGCAAATTCACAATGACGTAATCGACGGCAGCACCACCTAATTTGAGCTTAAAAGACAAGGACAAAAGTCCGAAGCGCATTCCGGATGTCGGCAGAGTTCAACACGCATCTTTCGTTACCTCAACGCGCGTTGCTTGTGAAACTTTATTTTTGTGTTCCGAGCGCACTCTTTATGGAGAGAGGGTGACCGGAAGAAATCGATCGCCGCTTAAAATACAGAAATGCACATTCGTACGGCGGCTTAATTAATTAAAGAAGGAATCGATGCCGATTGGCGGACGATGGCAACTACCGGACATCTTTATCTTTCTTATTTATACCAACCGGGAAAGAAAAAATTATAAAAATGCATTTTATTACGTGTGGCGCCGTTTGTGGACTTTTGGTCGGGGGAGGTAAGGAAAAATCACGCCGTGGCGACACGGCATTACAGCCAAAACGGCAATCGAACCGAAGTACAGGGGCCGCACGTCGCGTAAGGTGAAGAAATGAATCTGGACCGAGAGCCGATCTACCCGTCAAAATTTCCGATAAGCTCGGCTTCTTTGGTTTGTCTAGAAATTTTGCTCGGATGGGCCCGGTGATTTATCCCACGGAAAACGTCGTGGGGGAGACGGAAGAGTCTCGTTTACTAAAGTCGGAAGAGGGGAGTGACCGGTGGCCGAAACACGTTACGTGGCAAATAAAATATTTAAAAAATGTAATTAAAAACTGCAAAGAAAACGTCCGAGATGTAAACGATTGCGCCGAGTAAAACATTATGGCGATTTGGATGACAAATGTTTTCTTGAGAGTTTCCTTTGCTAAAATGAGCTTGGCGCTCGGAAGTGGAATGTAGAAAACATTATTACGGGGTAAAATCTCGCGGGCACCACTTCCGAGCGCCGAGCTCATCTTTACCGACGAAAAACTAATAGGAAAAGAATTTGTGTTCATATTTTACGTCTCGCGAGTTTTTGTTTGGATAAAAATTGCTTTTCCGTCAATGATGTTCGTGCTACATCCAGACCCAAGAAAGTGACCTCCCGCACAACTCGGCTGCCGATAAAACGCATCTGATACGCCATTAGTAGGGGTAAAATCGTTATAAAAACTTTTAATTTGCATTAATTTGCGCTTTTTAAAATTCTGGATAAGGTTTTGGATGAAAATCATTCGTTTCCATCCAATTTTATTCTTATAAGCATAAAATTAAGCCACAATAGCAAAAATAGCTCTGTAGGTAACTCTCGTAAAACTGACCTATCGACCCGGACATTTGGCCGACACCTCTAAGATAATCACACAGACTTAATTTCGGTTTATTAGACCCAGTCGTTTTGGGTGTACTATAGATTACCATCTATGGAATTTCGGGACTCAGAGTATATATTCGAACTCGGAGGACCGAGACGAGTTCAACGGTACCCTACTTTTGGGCCGGAGGCAAAAAATAAAGTTATCATACTTTTTTCGGCGATCGCGCGTTGATCGGGAGTCGCGTCGCTCTCTCCGCTAAGCCTATCGCGTGTTTAACAGGCAGTCCGACACTCGGCCATATATACCTTCGACAAAGGCAGATGTTGATCCACGAGCACACCGATCGTCTGCAGTTCGAGTTAAGTCCTTTTTGCAAACCCTCGCGCTCGTCGACCTCGGGGCTACGGCTTCTCAGTCTCGCTATCGCTCGCGGTCGGGAGTCGCGATGCTTGAAAAAAGGAACTGGCGTTCGACTGTTCGTGCAATTTCTTGCCTTTCAGAGCGCATTTTTTAAATTTGTTTGCAGACTTTACCCGCGAGATGGCAGCACTAGCAACTACGGTGCCGTCTGCACGAAGGCATTAAAAAAGTATAACTTTCTTATTTTTCGCCTCCAGTCCAAAAGTAGGGTATCGTTGAACTCGTCTCGGTCCTCCGAGTTCAGATATATACTCAAAGTCCCGAAATTCAATAGGTGGTAATCTATAGTATCCCCGTAGTTTTTTTCCTAGGATCGGATGCGGTGCCGGATGAAGAAAAGAAAATACGACTTTTTTGGCCATTTTCGCACATTTCTATGGTTATATTTCAGTAACTGCTTTATGGAAAAATTTGAAATTTTGCACGCTACCCAAGAAAACGTATCTTTTCACCGAGATATTTGGACTTACTATAAGCCTTTGGGAATGGAAAAACCCACTCCCGAAAATCGGTAACTCTGATTTCTGTCAGGGGTCACGGTGGTGATTCCCTGCCAAGCAAAACACTCACCGACCGACTATATATACAGGAATCAGAGTTGCAGATTTTCGGGAGTCGGGATCTCTCCGTTCCCCATACACCCGAAATAATTCCGAATATCTCGTTGGAAAGAAAATTGGTTTCTCGGATAGTGCGCAAAATTTCAAGATTTTCTGTAATGCGGTGCCGAAATATAAGCGATCGAAAAGTGCAAAAATCACCAAAAAGCTGTATTTTCTTCACTGCAGACGCTCGTAGACACAAAACTGCCGGGTCTACAAAGCTCGAGTTTTAAACTTAAGCCTTTCTCCTTATCGGCGAGGTGCTGACCAAACTTCCGGGTCGACGGGTCCAAGTTTACGGCGGTTTCTCGTAGAGTTAACTCAGTTTCACGGCTTAATTTTACGCTTATAAAGATAAAATTGCATGGAAACAAACGAAATTTATTCGAAATTACAAAATTTCAAATTTATGCAATTAAAACTTTTTATATCAATTTTTCTAAATGGCGTATCGAAAGCGTCGGTCAGCGGCGCGTTCAGTCGCCGAGCGTCGACTGAATTGTACGTGATCGTCTTCTGGTTTTGAAGTAATAATACAATTATTAATCAAAGACAATTCGTATCCAAAGAAAACATCCGAGATGTAAAACAATTTTAGCATGTAAAAAGTTATGACAATTCAGACGACGGTCATAATTTTTTTTAGCGGTCTTTCTTTGGTAAAGATAAGTTTGGCGATCGAAAGAGGTACCCAAAAGATTTTAATCCGTATTATTGTTTTTTACAATTCGCCTCCAAGCGCCAAGCTTATCTTTACCAAAGTAAGACCGCTAAAAAAAATTATGACCGTCGTCTGAATTGTCATAACTTTTTACTTGGCCTAAATTTTTAACATGTATATAGTCGGTCGGAGGCTTTTTACTTGGCGGAGAGTCACTGCCACGACTCTCGCTATTTTGTTTTTTCGTCGAATGATGGACTATGAAAAACACGTAATACATTACGTGTTTTTCATACTCCATCATTCGACGAAAAAACAAAATAGCGATAATTTACAGTACGTGTTAATTTCTTCTCTTCTGGAATTTAAATAAATTCGGTTGTAAGAGTTTATGTCGGGTTTGGTTTGAATTTATTCAAAATAAATTTTTTCTCTAAATACGTCGAGTTATTTACAATGCGGCACCAATGATAACACTTTTTCAATAACTAACACCATGTTCAAACACCATTTTCGGCGCCTTTCTACATGGACCTCCCCAACAAGTAAATATAAAAACCAAATTGATTACGTGTTAATAAGAACAAGATGGAGATCATCGGTAAATAATGCCAGAGCGAGACCTGGAGTATTCTGCAACTCTGATCATAAGCTACTAAAAGCGGAAGTAACATTAAAACTCCATACAACAAAAATATCAAAGATCAACCCAAGACTCGAGACTCCGGCTAGTTCGATCTTACAACAGACTCCGAAATTTAGACCCTCCATCCTTTAGAAACAACCCAGATGATTTATGGACACAAACAAAAAGTTGGATTTTAACTGGAGTACAACAATGCACCACACAACACTGGCCACAGAAAAAGAAACATTGGATGACAAATAGTACCCTTGAATTAATAGACGAAAGGAAAAAATTATTAACTTCAGCAATCGTTGCGGATGAAAAGAAGAAAGTGCTAGACAAAAAAAAAAAAAAATCAAAAAGGCTTGTAAGGAAGACAAAAGTGATTATATCTGCAATGAAATTGAAGTCCATGCAAATAATAATCAGACTCGTGAACTATACGATAAAGTTAGATATCTAGCAAGAGAGTTCATCAAACCACGCACACAAATAATTAAAAGTGATGAAAATGAAATTATAACCGACGCGAAAGGAACTGCGGATATTGTGAGAAACTTTATAAAGTTACTGGACAAACAAATGGTAATAATCAACTTCAGAATGGATGGACAGGGAAAGTTGAACCATCTATTCTTAAATCACAGATAGAAAAAGCCATAAATACATTAAGGAATCACAAAGCTCCGGGACCCGACAACATAACCTCCGAAATTTTAAAAGCAATGGGAGAACTGGGTGTTGACATATTTCATAAAATCTGCTCCTTAATTTGGAAATCTGAATAGATGGCCAGAGGAATGGTGTAAATCGATATTTATCCTAATTTATAAAAAAGGTGCACCAACAGACTAGTAACTACAGAACTGTCAGCCTAATTAACCACGCCAGTAAATTAATGCTCCAAATACTTAATAACCGTTTGAAACCCTTCCTATTACCCGAAATGGCCGAAGAACAATCGAGGTTTATTCCTGGTAAAGGAACTCGTGAACAAATCATTGAAAAAGCCTATGAATTTAATATCAAAGCTTACCTTTGTTTCTTAGACTATACCAAAGCCTTATTGTGTAAAATGGCACAAACTGTGGCACGCTCTCCAGAACGTGGAAGTCCCGCGCCATCTTATTTCGATGATCAGAAATTTATATGAGAATAACTCTGCAAAGTGTAAGAGTTAACAAAACTATGCGTAATACATTTACATCCGAAGCTGGTGTAAGACAGGGATGTATTCTTTCCCCTTTACTCTTTAATGCTTATTCTGAAATAATCACGAGAAGGATATTAGATAAGTGGAACGGACGAATTTCCGTCGGGGGCCGTAAAGTTAACCACCCGAGATACGCTGACGATACACTTATCGTAGCATCCAACGAATCAGAACTTGAATATATTATGAAACGTCTTGAAACCGAGAGCAGGGAATACGGATTGCTGATTAACGGAAGTAACACGAAAGTTATAATAATTGATCGTTCCTTGACACAACTGCGGTAACTAGGCTATAAGGTGGTGAATTGACGGCCGGATGGCCGAGCGGTAAAGGTGGCAGCCTACCGTTCTGGGGGACCCGGGATCGAATCCGAACGGGTCGAATAATCCCCAGGAATTTTTCGGGGGTAATCCGTTCGGATATGTCGGGCCCCGTCCCTCACCACCCGGTCGCCCCATTGTGGGCCTGGCCGAACCCATAATGGGCCTACTAAAAGAGACCCTCTTAGTGCCCACAGGGCGGAAAGAGTAAAAAAAAAAAAAAAGGTGGTGAATGAATTTGTTTACCTCGGATCACTTTTTATAAATAAAGGATGCGATAATAAAATTAAATGCAGAATTTGTCTTACTCGCAATGCAACCTCTAAATTATTTAGAATTTGAAAAGATTGTGCAATCACTATTTTTAATAAACTAAAGCTCATAATAACGCTTATTTTTCCGATTGCCACATATGCCTCGGAAACCTGGACCATAAATGCCACTTCTCGGAAGAAACTTGATTCTTTTGAAATATGGACACAGAATAATGTTGAGAATCTCTTGGACGGAGTGCCGAATAAATTTCTCTATCCTAAATCAACTGAAAACCACAACACGCCTTACCACTAAAATATACCAATCCTACCTTCGCTTCTTGGGACATATTTCCAGATGCAAAAATGGATTTGAGAAACAAATCCTAGAAGGGAAGGTCAATGACAGATATAGAATTAGGTGGGCAGACCAAGTAATGATGATTTCGGGACATACATTGCACTGTACGAAGCCAACCACATGGCACAACACCGGGAGCGGTGGAAAGATACAATTAAAGTCGTCAATTCGTGATATCACCGTGCCCTCCGAAGGGCATAAGACTGAGAAGAGTGCGAACAATCGTCATTGTTGGGTTGCAATTAGAAAATTTTAGACCTATAAATTTCCACTGTCGTTCACCCGTCTTTCCTGAATCTCGAGAACGGAGTTAAGTAGATGAAATCCGAGACTAGATATGGAGACCCGTGGAGCAGGAAGTTCACATATAGTTAATCGGCACCCCGAGGAGGCCCCGATTAACTATATGTGAACTTCCGATGCAAACCGGAAGTCATGTTATTTCAATTGAAACTTTTCCACCGAAAGATGTTAGACGATAGGCACGACTCTATTATTAAAAGAAAATTATGCAGTACGGAGGCAAGCCACTAATAATTTGACGCGAAGAGCATATATTTTAAATTAAATAAATTAAAAATACTATCGGAATACTATCCGATCAGTATATATCGGATTTAGCGTCGATGTCGACGTCTCCCGCGCTCCGAAAAGTTTCGAATTGTTGTCCAAAGACAAGAGAAGACCAATCGGTATTCATTATTTTACGTCGCTTCTACTTGTTTGTTCTGCGAGGTGTTCGTTATCCGAACATAAAAATCTTTCGGAAAGTGTTCGTTATCCGATCACCCACTAACATAAGATAATGGCACAATTTTATTCGAGAACACTTCGGATAATTCGAAGTGTTTTTTCTTTCGATCCCTCGAATTTCCAAGTAACGGGGTTTCACTGTACAGTATTTGAATTGAATTTTCTCCGCAACATCCCGTACGGTAAAATTTGTGTCAAATATTCCCGCAAATACCGTATTTTACGGACTATAAGACGCACCTGAATTTTGGAGGCAATTTTTCGAAGAAAAAAGTGCGTCTTATAGTCCGTAAAATACGGTAATTGTTTGCAATTGAAGAGAGACTATTTCAAATTCATTATTTTTAATGAGATTCATAGTTCCAATGATTTATTATATGCGGTTTTTACACAGGAATAGGCCTGAAATTATCAACACAAAATAGCAGTTCACAAGAAAAAAATGATGTGGCAACCGTTGGAAGCCCACGGATACATGTTACATATGTCCGCCATCGTCGGCTTTCACTAATTTTCACGAGTCTTTATTCTAATTTATTAGTAAGTTATTAGTCGGACCAATGTCATTTGGTGATCAAAAGTATCATGGAATTTTTTATACAGATGAATTTCGCAGAAAAATTTTAATGAGAAAGTAAAGTTCTTTCTATTCTTATTAAAATATGACTTCAACTTTCTTTTTCTAAATTAATCTACAAAGAAAATTAATAAGCCAACGACTTTATCGAAAGCGCTTATAAGGATAAATCCTTTAAAAATTATATTTCCACAATATCGAATTACAGGCACTTTATAACATGAACGACACCGAAGCTCACTAAACCGCATCTTTTTGCATTCCCAGACATAATGTTCACCACATGACAGAGGTGTCACACTCCAATAATGACAGAAAACTTTCACAACAATTCTCAACGCTGCAATTTTAATTATCTAAACACCTAAAAAAATATATTAAGAAGAGCTGAGAAATTGCTGTAAAGCTATAATTTCGGTACAAGTAAATCTCGTGTATAACAACAAGTGTCTATTAGAAAATTTTAAATCATATTTAAAAATTACAGTAAAAATATAATTTAAAGTAGAAATTATTAGACGTAATGTGCTAAATATATTTAACGTATTTATTGTAACTTCTACCAGAGAAGTTGGGGGAAAAATTGAAGTGTTAAGCGAACAAACAGGTTGTTTCTAAAACAATACCGAAAAATCAGATATATAATTAGGGATAATTTTAATTTACACAAAGATTTCGTCAAAATGTAGGAACTTGCTTTAACATTAAGTATAATTCATATAATTCATTTTCGTATAATATATACAAAGTTTTGTCGGAATATCCACAGAATCGTTTGATCTTAAATTCTACTATAATACAAATATTAACTACAAACAATTTTCGATGGTGGCGCAATATCTGTCGACTATTTAACATATTCTGCACGTGCCTTTAAGTAATAAATTCGAAGAGAGTGTAATTTGATAAATTTTAATAGACATAAAAAAAATAGATCGAGTATCAATAGCTTTACAGATTTCTCATTTTTAGAAACTTAATTTCTAAATAAAAACATACGACGGTAAAATAGGCTAAGTATCCTCGGAAACGCAGTAACAATATCTTACATTTTGATAAATAAATTTCCTCTGAAAATTTGCATCGTAACAAACAAATTGATATAAAACAGAATTCACACTTTCACTTCCATCCTTAACAATCAATATAATACAGCAGTGTATGATATATAAATGATGGATAATAAAAGTGAATTTTTACTACGCTAATTAATTTGATAATTACAATTAAAAAATTTCGTTAATGTATTGTCGAATCTCTACACAACACAACGAATGGAGCCGTATCGTTCTCGCATTGCACACGCAAACTCAATTTTTATATCAAATTTAACCGAGTCTGTCCGTTTGGTTTGCGTAGCAAACACTTTTACGTCGATTTGACATTCCTTCTTCAGTTTTACAATGAGAAATAACGAAGTGCGACGTCAGATTTACGTAAAAATGTGCATCATCTCGACCGGTCGGACAGCCTTTAGGTCTCGATCGATTTTGAAGTGGTATATGAAAAAATCGTATATCGAATATAAATTATTTGAAAACTAAATTTTGTATTAGAAACATTTTTTGTTTAGTCAAAGATCAATTTTTCAGATTTGAAAAATTTCACGAAACTGTAGCACCAATAATTTACTGCATTCGTATTAATAAATCACGGGGTTCAGTTTCATCACTTACATAATAATAATAACGTGATGAAACTATATTATTTTATAATTGTTTATTACAAAGTAATTCTAATGTAATATATAGAAACTCCGACATCATTTCGACGGTATACTCACAAAAAGAACAAAACTAAGAATTTTGTTCCATAATAATGATTTGAACAATTTTCTATCGACTCTCGATTAACTGATACCTGTGTACGAAATTATGCATTTCAGCCGTTCGTTGTTAAATTATAGGTCAAAAATAAAAACATTGCCAGGTAAATATCACATATATTTTGTAATCGATTACAGACTACACAGTTTTTATTGTATGTAATTGAAATTTATATGAAATAATTATTTACGCAAACATATCTTAAATATCCAAAAGTGATTTACAGGGTTTTTGGGAATGCTGAAAGTTATAATAATAATAAGCCTATCTCTAGCACTAAACAGTAGGCAAAAACGTTATTCGGCACGAATAAAAAAGTATGGACTATTATAAAGCCCATTATATCTACGCATGAAATATATGATAATGAAACAGTATTAAAAATTTATGACGATAATTCAAATTTTGTGGGCCTTTGACAATGGGGGCCCGGGGCTTAAGCCCTATTAATTCTCTATGTAGATCCGTCCTGAACACGATACGTGTATGCCGACCGAGTTCCGCCAGCTTTCGATACAATCTGGCCGTGTTAAATGCTTCGAATGACGTCGTGCGCGTGCACTCGTTTGCCGCGGAAAACCTCTACGCCAGCCAGCCAGTTCCCGCAAGCGCGGCACAGACTTAAAACGGCTAGCCGCTAGCTGCCAATGTAAAAGCACAAACCCAAATGATAAAAGAGTTTTATACGTTAGAATAAATTATTATTGGCATATTTGTTCTCGTAAAAAGTATATTGACAGTCAAAACTTCCTTTCAGGCATGCTGCGCATGCTAAACAAGCCTAGAGAATTCGCCCTTGGTGATTTATAAATAATCAAACAAACTCCAAATCCAAATTCTTTAAACAAATGTTTGTTATATTGGAGCTAACTTGAATTTGCGGGAGCTCCAGTAAAGCACATTTTTGTTATAACTTTATTCGATGTTGGGACTACCAATAAACAGACAAATTGTAAACATGGAAACCTGAACTGATAGGTGATTATGGTAAATTCCAACTTCACATTTAAAATAGCAATTTTGCGAGTGTATATGTATATATATATATATATATATATATACTTGCAAAATTGCTGTTTTATATATCATATTATATAAACATGCATAAATACGATATATGATGCCGTCAGGCTTTAATAAATTTTAGCAATATAGATGGTGAAAAAATACTCAAAATGCATAGGATAACAGGCATGTACCTGCTTTATTGCTAAATATTTTCATTTTACGTGGCTTCCTTACGTAACGATGCAAACGGCTTTAACAATCTTGGCTGGCAGAGTACCTCTTCTAAGCTAGCAAACGGCGTTGTCATGTAGGGAGCATTTCTTACTTTGTTCTATTGTAAATGCGAGCGTAAAAGAAATAGTTTAAACATATAGATAAATTTATCAATTTGGTTATTTAATAGTAATTTTATATTGTAAGACCAAATTGTCAATATTTATATTTTTGAGATTCAATCCAAAGATATAGAAAAAATTATAAATACTTAAAGCAGCTATTGGATCAAAAGATCATAATTGCATTCAAACGAGAGTTCGAGAGGAAGCGTATTAACAAACAAGTTAAAATGTTCGGACTTATTTTATGCTTAATTGCGGTATATAAAAGCTGGAAATCAAAGATTTAAGCACAGTTTACAATCACTATGAAAGCTTACAAATTTTTAAATTCAGAAATTTTGCTATAAACTTGTAACTTTTAGAGAACAGAAATAATAAAAATAATTCAACAGTTTCGTAATTCTAGAATAGCCTAACGAATTGTTAAATGCTGATTTGGAAAATCTTATTATTAGTAACATTTTCTTAAAATGTAATATGTCTGTCAATGAATAGCACTAACTGAAAACTTGAACGTATAAAAAATATGTCAAGATTTGGTGTGCCTATTAATTAATTATGTTAATACACCTCTGTTTCTTCTAGTGTTTCATTATGTTCTTATCTTACTTTAAAAAAGATATAATATTTTAAGAAACAGTTTATGATAATTGATTATACAAAAGATAAAACAAAAAATTTGCTCCCGAAGTTTATACATACGCGCAATAGTATATCAACTTTATCTTATAAAAATAATTAGTCATAGATTAGCATAACTTCGTCTTCAAGACCTTAAATTCTTCTCAACAAATATTAGAATGATCATGTTTTCGTACGAATTTTCTTTAAAAAACATAATAATTTAAAATAATTCGTAAATGACCCAATAACTGTATTTTAAAAAAGTAATTTTAATTTTTTCTTTTATAAGTATATATTTTAATTATCTACATGATACAGAGAAAAGATATACAAAATTAGTCAGTACTTACTGTGATTATTATTCGTGCGTAGTAAAATTTTATTCTATTGAAATAACATAATTGCTCATTAATCGAGGGAACAACAAGAGAATTTACATAAAAGTAAATTACTTTCAACTTTTCAACAAAATTCCTTAGCTATAACAATCTTTCGATGATATTTTTATGATAAACCTTGAATATCCTTTTTAAACTAAAAACTGCAGCAAGCAATAATAATTTGGTAAATAATTAGTTCAAGAGAGAAGTTCCAAAAAAATGAAGTAGAAAAACGATCAAAGACAATATGAGACGAGCGGGAAAAAATTCTTAAAAAGTGAAACGTCGAAAGAGTTAAATGCTACAATTTTAACCGGTTTTTATAACTGTATTGAAATAATATGCAATATAAAATGTGTCAAATCTCCACGGCTTACTTCTGTAAAAAATACAAACGTATTGCAAAGAGAATTATGCACGAAAAAATTAGAATTATAAATAAGAATAAGACAAAAATATTACAATTCATAAGAGAACTGTACTTCAACTATCATCACCACGATAAAAATGATTTTTTTATGAAAATGAACACTTCGACAATGAAAAGATTGCCAGCCATCAAATTAACTATATCCTAATTTATGTGTATTTAACATTGCATGTCCAATATCCAATTTTGCTTACAGTACATACATGCTATTTTATTATTTAAATGTCTACTAGAACATTTAAATAATATAAAATATTATAAAATAAATAAAAGCTTAAGAATAAATACATATATGCTATTCCGTCTTACTATTTCTTTAATATTTTCTAAGTGAAAAGTAACTTACAATTTATATTTTAATGAGATTTAAACAATTTAAAAGATATTTCAAAGTTTCAATATATGTAACACTGCAAAATATCACAAAATTTGGTAATATAAGAAAAATACATTAAATGTTTTTGATTTGACTGGCATAAGAAAACATTTTGCAGTTAACTATAACTAATTTCAGTTTAGGATTTTACTGCTGTTTAAACTTGGTTTGATTTTAAATACTGATAATTATATTATTATTCTACCTCATTAAATTAACATCTATTATAGCACTTTTTAATTATATACAATATTGTATGTAATAAGAAACCAAATATTTTAAATTTATTAAAGGTTATTAAGATGAATAAATCCATTAAAACTATCAATACTGGATAGAAATTAAAAGATGAAAATATTCCTATTTAATGATAACATAAGCAACTATTTACAAACAGCATTCTATATTTCATTACTAAACAGAGGTAATTTATATTAGATTTAAGCAAATAATTATACTGACATTTTGAATCTGGTAAAAATATTTATTCTAAAACATTTTCACATATCCTCTCATCATTACCGCAATGATTATTCTATCATTAATTAAAAACTATTTAAATAAACCGTTTCTATATACATATAGAAATAACATTTTCACACAGTAATTCTGTAAAATAATTATTAATTTTTGAATTCTTAAAAGCAAAAATCAACAAAATGCAAACCACAGTTTGAGAATATTATAATATTGGATTAATTTTGTAACAAATTCAGTACCATCAATTTGGTTTAAACAACTCAAATAATATATTTCATCACAGTAAAAAAAATCACCATTTTACAGTGTACATATTCTGCATGTTTATGTAGAGCAGGAGTCTCAAACTCGAATGCAGCAAAGAGTAAGTCAGATACATTATATTAGATGTCAGCTGTATTTATTATTATTTGGTAAACCAAAATATACTGTAATTAAAAATAGGCTCTAACAAAGATCCTTGTGTTGCCAGGCCTTTAAGACTTACGTAAACAATTAGATGTTTTGATCGTCGCAAGATGTTGGAAAACATCGATTTTTAGAAAAGAAATCACCGAGGCTACGGGCCGGTTACGAAGTCTTAACGAACCGTATCTGGCCCGCAGGCTGCCAGTTTGCAACCTCTGGTCTAGAGTTACTCTGTCACCTAACTCCACCATAAAATTTCTTTTTAATCTTTGTCTGACAGTCAGTTTTGTGTAAAGTGAACCTGTTAATTTTGCTGTCATCACAATGTTCTGTACTTTTTTCAGACAGTATATGTAACACAATTGCACTTCGTCATTATACATTTTATACATGTTTAGCAACTTAATCTTTATTAAATTTTTAAATAATTTAATGCAAAATTGCAAAATAGCGTTTGTTTATTTTTGATATTAACTGTATTAGTATTACATTTACATTTTTGTGAAACATTTCGTTAGACTTTCTATTGCACTATTTAAAATTTCTTAAATTTATCACTCGCCAAACCATCACCGGTTTGTGTCACGAAAAAAAAAAATTCTTACAAACGTTTTCGTCTACTCGAAATAGACATCCTTGGGTCTCGACGATATCGAACAAATGGCCAATAAAATAGAATGGTTTTTAAAAGTTCAAATTGAACCAGACTCCACCGACAGAAACTCGCATTAAGGATAATTTAAATTACGGAGAATAATTTAGGGGAAATTAGTTTATTATTTATTCGAATATTTTAAATTATTTTACATATTTTAAAATTATATCCCAAACATTACATAAATTTTGACTATATGTATTCGACTTACGTAACCGATCCAAACTTTTAAAAAACATTATTTTACTGGCCGTTTGTTCGATACGGCCGAGACCCGAGGATGTCTATTTCACATAGACGAAAACGATCGTAAGAATTTTTCTTTTTTCGTGACACGAACTGGTGATGGTTTGGTGAGTGGTATATTTACAATTACCCAGTTTTTCAGATATATTAAAATTCCTTAATTTAAATATATATTTACAATTTATTATGTAACAACAACAGAGTTTTTTTTCAAATTAAATATAATATAATGACATAAGCAATGATGATTTTTTCAACAATTTATTGTCGTATCTTCTTTTAGGATATTCTACACAAATATTTTAAAAGAGTAAAAGCAACTTGTTTAATTTTATAGAACTGTTAATGCAGCCATTATGTTGTGTGTGTAGAGATTACATAAATTTAAAAAGAGAACCGAGCAAATTAATACCACTATATATACAAGTGCTTTGAATACTTTCAAAAAGAATAAATAAATAAATAAACGACAACAATAAAAAATGCATTTAAACATGCCTTACTTTGAAGATTGTATGATGTCTCAAAATACAACATCCACTGCCCAGTCTGCCGATAAGAATATTACTTAATAAATACGCTTCACTAAACATATAAAACTTTTTGCATCTGGACAAAATTATGTATTGTAGAATGGAATGTATCTGTAATAATGTATTTTAATTATAGTATTAAATTTTGCATGAAATTTCATTCAACAAGTTTAATGCAATGTTAAGAATGAATTTATGATGTTTCACATTTAAGAAAATATAATGATGAACTAATGTACTATTTACATAAAAGATGATGCTTATTTCAAGTAAAGTGTACTCTTATATTTTTACCTCTGCAAAGTAAAACTAGTTCCTCTTTTAAAAAGTTTTGTGGTACTGAAATACTTTTTATGCTTTCTATTTACATATAATGACTGATTTTAATTACACAATTGCACAAATATGAAAAGAGTTTAAAGAGAATATGGTTTATATTATTAAAAACAAATTAATTTTATTTCTTTAGAGCTAACTATTATGGAGATATAAACAATTAGGAATTGGATATTGCACTATTTTATTACTTTTGATTATTTAAAAAATACTAAATTTCATATGAAAGATGTGAAGTTTAAATAATTAATTTTGACTTGACTTTGATTATAAATATGCATTTAACTGAAGTGAATCTGGATTATTTAGAAAAAATAATGATCTACATTTATTTATTTTTCTCTTTAACAGAGCAGCAAAATCAAAATGTTTCTTATAAATAGACTAAGTTAAAAATTCTTCAAAAAAAATGTATTTTGTATATCATCATTCAGCATACATTTTAAGGATGGCATAACACAATCAGGGAATAAAAATCTACAATATACACCAAAAAATAATAAAATAAAAACTTAATTATAAAAAATATTTCTAAATCACTTTAATAGAATTTTGACAAAAATAAAATTCCATAACTAAGCTGACTTAGACTTCAAAAACATACTGAAAATTATATAATTTAAAGAAATTAAAATTACCAGACTGAGCAGCAGTGTGTCTCAGTATACAACTTGGCCAGATGGCATATATATATGTATGTATATATATTATTATAATTATTATTATTATTATTATTATTATTATTAGTATTAGTATTAGCAATGGACTTGAACCAAAATATGAGCATTTGACAGTAAATGTTGACTAGTGTACATCCTGTTCTAGTACAGAATGTCTCCTCAAAGGTTTTGTGACTCGAGGAGATTTACCAGACGGATCCAAATTCTATTCAGGAACTGATTTCTATCTCCGTCGATTATACGGATTAGCTGTACCATTTGAGGATTGGTCTGATAGACAGTCTTCTCCGTCTTCTATTGCACCGTCTAATAATTTTGTTCCAAAAAATATATATATATTTTTTAAAATTGAATAAATCATTCTTGACTATGAAATTTAAAAATTTAATTACTTCAGTAAAATTCAATGGAAATAAAATCTTGAATTAAATCAAATTGATAAAAGTCTGATCCATCAAAATTTATAATACATTTTAATGAAATATTTAAAGCAACAATTTGCAATTTTAAAATATTTAAAAAATAGCTGAAAAATACAATGATGTAAAATATAATCATTAAATATAAAATAAGAGTAAAGCAATTAAAGTAAATCCCTGATTTTATAAATTAGCTCAATGATGGTTTTTCTGAAATCAGTTAACTATTATAATCAAACTCTAATTTTCCAAAGACACTCATAAATTAAAGCTATATTTTTAGAAACATAGTTTGAACTGTGTAATATCACACACAAATAGTTAATAAGAAAATAAGAAATTTAAATAATGAAATAAACATTTTTTAACTAAGTAAAATTAAATGTTAAACTATTTATATTGTTTGGAGCCTCTTAAAATTGAAAATTTGCATTTACCTTCTTTGGAGCTAGAGTCTCTACATTTAATAGCAACACATCTTTCTCACACTTCCAGCGATAACTATTTTTGGGCTGCAATTTGAAAAAACTGTAGACGTGTAAATTCCCACTGTCGTCTGTCTGTCCTTCCTTAATTTCGAGAATGGGGCGTTAGATAGATGAAAGCCAAGACCAGATATGGAAAGCATAAGAGCAGGAAGCCCCGATTAACTATATGCAAACTTCCAATGCAAATCAAAAGTCACATCATTTCAATTAAAAAATTTCCCCCTGAAAAGAGTTAATAGATGACTGGCATGACTCCACTGCTAACAGGAAATGTATGATGTACAGGGGCAAGACACTACTAATTTGAAGTGGGGAGCATATATTTTAAATTAATTAAATTAAAAATTGCAGCCCGGCACCGTGACAATGTCACAATAAATACTTGCTCATTTATTATCAAATGTTTTTAGTCTCTTTCAGAGGCCTACTTCAGGTTACAATTGTGCATCAAATATTGGCTGAAACTTTTTAAATTTAGAATGTTCTTGTTATTGCTGGAAGTATGAGAAAGGTGTGGTGGTGTTAAATATTTTGTTCTAGTTTCCATTAAATGATATTTATAAAGTGTACAGAAATTTTAAAATTTTGCAATAAGTACAATGAGCACCCAATCAGTAGAAAGATGATTCGTATGCAAATATCAGGAAGGAGACATTACAGGTGATGTGAGGGCACAAAAATGTGTGCAGTCAGTGCTTGCAGTTCAAGACTACAATACAAAAAAAGGACAAAAGGCACTATTAAAGACATTTGCTGCAAGTGTAAGTGAGTTTGTACATGCAATATGACTAGAAGAAACCATCTGGATGACTTTACATGTGGTGGAATGATCGGCAAGCTTGAGGGGACGTAGTGTGACGAGTTTAGCCCAAGAGTCTGGAATCAACAAAAGTGTTGTTTCACAAGTTGGAAAGCCTTCCAAACCACAGGTATAGCTGTAAGAAAGGTTGGTGGTGGTCGTCAAAAAAAACAATGGCAATGGATGACTGATATATCATTATGCAGAAGAAAAGAGATCGATACCAGTGCTCAGCAGCAACATACAGCAACAGGATGAAAAGTGTCATGGTTTAATGTGGCCTATTCGTCTGCTGTCTTAAAAGCTGCATCCCATTGACAGCTGCCCATCAGCAGCACCATTTGGACTGGTGTAAGGAACACAAAGACCGGACATCTCATCCATGGAATTGTGTCTTCTTTACAGATGACAGTCATTTCAGCATCACAAACAATTCTTAATGCCAGTTGATATGAAGAGAAGTAGGGACACAGTTTTATCTCACTAATATAATGGAACGTGACCATTATGGTCGTCCTGGGATGCTCATTTGGAGAGGCATTATGATGAATGGGTGGGCTGAGCTCCAAATTTTTGACAGAAGTACTGTTACTGGAGTTTGCTATGTCAGCAAGTGACATGCATCTGTTCCGAGGTGCCATTGGTGCAGACTTTTTGGTCCCATATTCTAGCCTCAAGTGATCTGTACGTGGATCCAATGTATCTTATACATCTATTAAAATGTTCATCATGCAATGGAATGCAGTACACATAAGATTGTTTGAAAAAGTAAAAAATATTTTTTGGTGCCAAAATAGTAAAAAGTTCCAACCACTGTTGCACCATCACACTGTAACAGGTTGGTACCAGTGCCATAACTAGCCTTTTATGCACCCGGTGCGAGCTTCTGTAACTATGCCCTTGAAAAATGCTCTAATCTTACTCGGTTCTGACAATAAAATGGAAAATGTCCATAAAAATAAATCTAAAAACTAAATTTTTATTTATAGGTACCTACTTAGTAGAATTTAGAATATATTTAGTAAAAAAGTTTATTTGAAAATGTTTGCCAAAATACACAATAATACAATACAAAAATGATACCAGACACTCATTAGCAGAGATAGTAAAAACCCAAGGCTAAGGCAAACCGTAAACACAAACAAAAGAAAAAACAACTACCTAGGTCAGGCATGGCCAACATACAACCCACTTAATGAATTTATGTAGCCCGTGATTAATCTTTCAATATTACTTAACTTCCAATAATTGGTCGAATGGATTCGCGATACTTTTTTATTTTTAAAAAAAATTCCATTGTAGAGATTTACAACTTTTGTACTCGTCTGTATGATAGTCCAGAATAAAAAAAAAAAAAAAAAGATAAATTTAAAATATTAATATTTACTATATGTACCACCAAAGCAAATACACAATATTAATATTTATCATAATGTATGTAAACAGTAATTCAAGATATACAGGTGATATTCAATTTAACTTAGTAATTGGTGTGCTTTGCTAGAAATATAATACTAATATATTCAAACATTTATTTACTTAAATGACTTGTTTTTGTATTTAACATTTTTTTAATTTTAATATTTCGTTTGGCCCGTGAAAAAAGTTTTCTTTCCAATTCGACCCGGAGGCAAAAACTGTTGGCCACACCTGACCTAGACACAGATTTACTTTCCACACTTTCCTCGTTGCGAAGTCTTTGATGACATTGTCATATGACGGAAGCTGTGTTGTGTCGCATTCAATCGACAAAATTGCTAGCCCAGACAATCTTTCTTGGCCATTGTTGAGTGCAGGTACATCTTTATCAATTTGAGCTTATTAAATGACCTCTTGCAGGAAGCTACAGTCACTGGTATTGTTAAAAAAATCTTTATAGTGACTACTAAGTTGGGAAACATTTCTTTTAAATCCAGTTCTACTATAGCTTTAAGAAGAACCCAGACTTGACTGACATTCACATTTATCAAATAATGCAGTCGCTTCAATTTGACTCTTCGAAGTTTCTAATTTGGCCCTTAATTCTGTGGTATTTATATCTGTTGAATATTTGATACTCAAGTCAGCAGCATGTTTTTTTAGTTCTTCAACTGAATATGTAGTTATGCCTTGTACCGTCAAAAAATTGAAAAAGTGGTGAATGCTGTATAGTTTTTCGAATTGCCATTTGAATTCAGAAATTACTCTATCTATTGCTTCATTTATCTGAATTTTGAAACTTTGTTGTTGGGTAATGTCATAGCCAGTGTCTAACCTTTCGCTTACATGTGTCTTTTTATTCGCTTTCGTCGCTTTTCAGGAAAATTGTCTTTAATGTCACATTCTTCACAAACTTCTTTTGCCTTTTCGAAAACATTGTCCACACTCTCGTGAATATTTTGAATCTACCTTGTTAATCCCTTGATTAATTAGAGGTTTTTGTCAATAGTAATGGTTTTCGACTGTAGAGCTACATTAACTCTGTCAACAGATTCTAAAACTTGATCCTAAATTTGCAGAGTACAGTACATATGAATTTGTAGTTTATTAGGTTCATTATGCTTTTAGCTGTAGCGATTGTTTCTGCATTATAATCGTTGGTAGTTAGCACACACCAGATTTGGGAAATTTGCATGTTTAAAGCTTTGACGGCCCTAGCTTTAGAGACCCATCTAGTGTCGGCATGTTTTTTCAAAGAAATATTTAAATGTTTCATTAAAGTTTCCAATCTGACTGTAGAACTCGAAAAAAAACAAATATTTTCTAGATTATTCCAAAATAAACATAGTACACTTCACGCCAGCGTTTAGAAATTAAATAAATGACACTTCTGTGTTGTGGCATTACTAACAGCGATTTATTAAACTTCAGATATACTTGCAAGTACTTTCAACAGTTTACAACTGTCATCCTCAAGCAAAAATTGAATACCTTTACTATCGAATTATCACCTTTTTAACGGAAATTTCAAATTATGTGATGCACGTGGTTGGAATATAGAATAAAACATTAAAATTGAAAATTGAATAATTATATATATGTTACTGGCAAAACCTGATTTTACGCCAAACTAGTTTGGCGTAAGCGTGTCAGGTCAAACTAGTTTAGAATTATTATTCAAGTATATTAATGGTTAATTTAAGTTTAATTTTAAAAGTTATTTTTATTATTTTGTTTGAATTTTTGAAAATATTTTCGAAAGTTAACTACCTTTAAAAGTGCATGGCTTAATAAAAAAAAAAATACAAACTGATAAGTACTGATTAGCTTATTTTTATTTTATAGTTTTGTACAAGTCATTTAATTCTCTTGCAAACCTTGTAACCAGTGCTGTCAAAGTTCGTACGCAAATGTTTTCGGCCCCTCACTAGGTCCTTCTTCAAGCAAAAATTTTTTTTTCTTTTTTCGACCGTTACATCGAAGAATATCCTCTTTCCGGATAAAAATTCGAATTGTCCAATTCTGAATCTATCGAAACTGCGTGCCATCAACATTCCAAACTTTACGTAATACGATCACGTGCTTATCTTCGTGATGTAAACTATCAAACCGCAATCCGATTGCATCTTTATCCATGCGAGTTCCCTGTAAGGGTCTCTTTAATCATTTTGCCTCCTTGCTTCGAATCGCTGTCTCAAATTAGTGCCGGCCATGCTAAAGACAACTTCATCTCGTCCTTCGAATTGATTGGTTGGGTGTACTTGAAGGCTTTACATATCTCCATTTGCTCTAACCATCGAAGGTGGTCCGTGTGCCGTGTGGTAATGAGGAGTTTAGTGCTCGTGAAGTCCGCTGTTATTTCTTGATCTGAGGCGTAAACTGCTAATGTCTTGCTGATGTTCCTTCCACCTAATTTCTACCGATCTTTTCGTGGCGCCAATGTACATTAAATCTCTGTTAAATCTATGGTCCTTTAAAGGGACCACATACACCCCTGGCAGTTTTTTTCTGTCCGGTCTATCCTTATCATTACGGAGGATTTGAAAAATCGACGGGCATTGTCTGTATGCGATACGTATTCCTTGTTTCTTCGCAATTCTTTTATATAACGATGCCAACTGGGAGTTGTATGTTATCGGTACCAGTTGTTGTGTCGGTTGTCCTATGAAGTCATTAGTGGGTGGCGCCTGACGTGATATTGCCTCTCTAGCCTCCGTATTAATCCATTATATCCGTGCCTTTTTGCTACTTCTCACAGGTACTTCATTTCCTGTTCAAGTGCTTCCCGTGTCGAGCAGTGTGTGTGCGCCCTTTTGACCAGAGTCCTGAACACCGTCATTTTGTATTGGTAAGGGTCACAAGAAGTCTTGATGTATGCCGGGAAATTAGAAGTCTTGCGGTATATGGAGGTATTTATGCTATTTTCCCCTAACTCAATGCTCAGGTCCAGGAAATGTACCGCTGTCCCACTATGTTGCTCAAGCTCGACATTGAGGCCATATCGGTTGTCGTTAAACTGTTCTATTAATACCTTGATGTCTATGTCCGTTGTCCATAGTACTATGATGTCATCCACGTATCTTGTATATAAGCTTATGTTGTTGCTGTACGATGGAATTATCCTCTTTTCCAGTTGCCAAATTACAAGCTCACAGATGTTGCCCGAGACCACACTGCCCATGGGTACGCCTCTCCCCTGCGTGTAAGTAATTCCTCCGAATTGATATATCAAACAGTAGCAAATTAAGTGCGCCAATTTCAAAATCTGATTTTGTAATTTCTCGTCGTTCACGTATTGGAACAAAAAGTCTCTAAGCGCGCAAAAACATAGCAGCAATTCGATGGATGGGTACAGGGACCGGAAATCCATGACAGAGACTTGATTCGGGCATTCCGTGCTTCTAAGAGTTTCTAACAATTCCTCAGAACTGGATATCGAGAATTGGTATCCTTGTAAGTGCGGCGCTAATATATTATGTAGTGTGGTCTCCAGCTTACAAGTGGAGGGCGACTGCTTTATCCACTACTGGTCTGAGTTTGTGTCCCTGTTTGTGGGTTTTTGCAAAAGCAAAGAGTTTTGGTGTATCGGGGGCATCCATTATAATATCTTTCATACCCAGTCTTGCTGCCAGTTCTGATTTTGAGACGCGTTTAACTCTGTTTTGGAGCTTTTCAATCTCGTCGCTTCCTTGAACAATACATCTAGTATCATTAATGTATTCGAGTAATGAGGGGCCGAAAATGTTCGCGTACGAACTTTGACAGCACCGGTTACAAGGTTTGCAAGAGAATTAAATGGTTTCACCCTGGTGTGTATAGGTGAATCGTATTTTGTACAAGTGTTGTGTCACTTCTAATCAATACCATTTTTGGTTAATGTTACTCTAGGTATCGAAGATGGTGGCACGTCTCCGATTCCAGTGATCAGAAGACAGGGAACAGTGGGGATGCACGTTCTAACCTAATCTATTCTAATAATTTGGTTGCCAATAATTATGGTAATTTATTAGAATAGGTTAGGTTAGGTTAGAACGTGTGCCTCCACTGTTCCCTGTCTTCTGATTTCTGGAATCGGAGACAAGCTGCCATCTTCAATATCTAGGGTAACATTAACCCTGTTTTTTATAATTAAGTAGACTATGTTTAAATAAATATTGTTCATCTAATTGATTGCCTTTTAATTTTATTTTAACCATTAAACTTGAATAATAAATCTAAACTAGTTTGGCCTGACACACTTATGCCAAACTAGTTTGGCGTAAAATTGGGTTTTGCCGGTAACATATATATTTCATTTTTTTTTAAAAGAAATGTACTGTAATAACATAAGCTCCCCAAAAACAAAAATAGCTAGTAATTGTGCTGTGTATGGCTGTGGTATAAAATTAGAGCAACAAAATTATAACTTGAATTGCTTAAACAAAGTTATCCATAGCTGTGGTATTTCCAATGTTGGCAAATTACGCGGCAGTATGGCGGATATGTAAAGGTTCTCCCATATGAATATTTGTCTATGATCATTGCAATGCTTGAGCAATTTAGTGTGGCTCCAAAGTAGCAGATAATCTTGGTCTAGAACCTTTTTCACTAATTCTGTTGCTAGTCTGTTATTTCTAATGTCCTCTTGATGTTCAAGGATGCAGGACCGTAGCATTCTGGAGATAGTTCCAATGTAGACAATTTCCTCTCCTATTATTGTATGCTTTAACAGAATTTTATAAACCTCCAATTTTTTGTTCAATGTGAGAGTGTCTCTATCGTTGCACAATGTTCTTCGTAATGATGGTTGAGGAGTTACAGGTATAAATAAAACCAATATAAAACCATGTCTTCTAAACATACGTGTTATTTTTAGTAATATGGAGCCCAAATATGGTACCGGAGGGTTTATTATCTTTAGGTCTTCCTTGTTGCAGAGGAAAGATTTTGGAAACAATTTGTTTGTGACCCAGTTGTAGAGATATCGATACTTGGAATTAAAATATCCGGCATTGTGACCGGCTATACAAATAATTTGTAATTCTTTATCAATTAATATCTGGGCTGATAGGATAAGGAGCACTCTCCAAATAAGAGAAGTAATAGTGGAATTTATAAAATTTGAGGGTTGGAAGGCAGTTGCAGGGATAATATCAGGCACTTTGTTGTTTTTGTGGTGCACTGCAAAACTAAGGTCAGAAGATCTATGTACAGTAGAGCATCGATTATCCGACTTAATTGGGGACTGGGGTTGGTTGGATAACCGAAAAGTATGAAAAAATACATTATTAGTATAGTGTATTAGACCTGGTTTAAATACTAGCCTCCCTTTCATGGTCGAGCCAGTGCTGCCAGCTAAAACATGCAAAAATTTAACAAAAATAATATTAAAGTAGCCAAGACATAACCAAATATTGTAGCGCCACATCACTAGCAGACATTTGAATTTGCCGACTAGAACGCGGTTGGTTAACCGATAAGTCGGTTAATCGGGGGTCGGATAATCGATGCTCTACTGTATTTCCAAATCTAAAAAGGAAACTTTGTTATCTTGTTCTTCTTCTACAGTAAAATTGATAGGATATATTGAAGCCAACATTTGGATAAATTTGTCTAAATCCTCTGCAGAGCCATCCCATGCAAGAAAAATATCATCAACATATCGTAGATACATAATAAGATAGTGAATTGTTAAAGGTGCATGGAAAATACAATACTCTATATTCCTCATCATGAGTTTTGCCAAAATGGGTGACAAGGGGAACCCATTGGTATATCCTGAGTTTGTTTGTACATTTTGCAATTAAATTGAAAATAATTATTTTCCGTGACAAGTAAGAGGGCCTCATGCAGATGTAATACATGTGATATAGGGTGCGCAGAGTTCAGTAGCAGTGTATTTGCAAGCATGACTGCTCCAAAATGTGGTACCGATGGATTTAGTGAAATTACGTCTATTTTGTACAACCGATACGACTGAGTGAGGAGGTTATTTAATGTAGCCACTATGTTAGCTTTAGCATCCAAAACAGCATTGGTTACAAAGTTGGAGGGAGGAACTAAAGCAGAGATATGTTTTGCCAGTGCTGTCTCAAGGAAATATGTAGAGTGGGAGTATTTATTAATCAACAGTCTTAATGACCAAGCAGGTGTATGTGTCTTCACTTCAAAGAATAATCTCGAAAAGCAACGTTTGTTGGAGGATTAAGAGATCCTATTAAAGAAGCTGCTACCCCTGGGAGCGCAATAACCTTACGTGTCTTCCTTAGTATAGTTGCCGTCGGATCCTCTTTTAGTATAACCAATTTGGATTGTTGAAGGAATACATTGGATCTTGATAGGAAATCCTGGTTTTTGCATAATACAAATCTTTTATCTTTATCTGCTACCAACAGGTTTAAATGATTACTTCCAAGAAACGATTTAACTATCTGAGCAGTTTGTGCGTTCGAATTGTTGGATTTTGAACTTCACTTTGATGCTATGTTGGTTATTGCAGAAAGCTCCAATTTAGGTTGCAACTCTGGACAGCAGGTGTTCTTTATAGCTGCCATGGTGGGAGGAATGAGTTATGCATAATCAAATGTTGGAATGGATATATGTTACCTGATATGATCACTTTTTTTTGAATTACTCCAAAAAAAGTGATCATATCAGGTGTCACACTAGCAGCGTGTACGCCAGATAAATTCAAAGAATGCGCTGCACACGAAACGTAATCAGCATTATCATTAATTTGTTTTATTTTGGCTTGAACACTGTTATATTTATATTACTACCATTGTCGTAACCTTGGCCACGAACATCTTGAATGTTCAATCTGTCAGCTTCTAATTTCTCTAAAATTTCTTTCAATAAACTCTTGCCTGTTTTTCATGAGACTTGAAGAAATCTATAAAATGTTCTTTGATTGTAACTTTTTGCTTGGATATTTTTACAAATCTCAATATTTGTAACATCTGCTCTTGATGCGATACATTTGGCATACAATCAAAAAGCATAGAAAAGTATTTTGCCGCACAAATGTCGTCTAAACTTTGTTTTTTGACCTCAGACGCAAGGATATCCACTAGCTCATTTTGTATATATGGCGTAAAATATGAAATATTTCCTTTATCAAGCGATTCGATGTGCACTCTACATTCAGGATCGAATTTTGAAATCATATCCACGGCACTTAGGAAAACTCCAGATCCTGATTTTCCAATATGCTCATGAGAACCTGTGAGAGGTAAATTATTTTCTGTGCAGAACAAAAGTATGCTAGTACACACTTTTAAAATATGTCTCCACTTTTGTGTTTATTGATCAATAGTTTTTTTTTGTAAAAATGCATCTATTGTGGTCTTACTTTTTAATTGCTGTTCAAGCATTTTCCACTTAATAAAATTTTCTCTATGAAATGTAGAGTTTTCGTACTCAGGAATACATGGACTTAAATGACACCAATCATTAAATCCTTTTTGTGCATCAGCAAGTGCTGACCTTATCTGGTTAGTTGCGAAAGAATCAAAAAGTATATTTGGGAAATAAAATATTGTGTCTTTTTTTTTTACTGTACATCAACCATCGCCTGGGTATCATCTCACCCTTGCTCATCTTTTTTGTAAACCAATGCATATAAAATTTTCATCCTGTGTCTTCAGTTGAAGAAATGTTTTTACTACCTTTTCCTTGATCAGGTCCTTTCTTGACAAAGAAACAACAAATGGAGTCAGTTAAGGGTAACCATGAATCAGGATCGTTTGTGTCCAATTGGGTCTTATTCGTTGCAGCTGTTTCTACAATTTGAATTTCAGAACTTTGACTAACGACGGACAAAGTCAAGTCTTGCTGGATTGGGCTGACTGGGCTGTCTTTATTTTTTTCTTTAAATTATTTTCAGACCCAGACATACCAGAGGGTGTCAAAACATCATTAGGTACATCATCTTCCTGTCTATTTTCTGCCTGTGTGACTATCCACTTTCTTAACAAGTTTCTCAATTTTTTGGCTTCAATCTCCCTCATGTGCTTTTTTTTTTTCGAAATTCAGATCTGGATGGACGTTTTTGTGATATGGTGTTTGTTATGATGTGCTTGCTTGGCTTACAGTAGCTGGCAGGTAATATTTATGAAAGAAGATTCGCGAATCAGGTCTAGTCTAGTATATATATAGGTTATGTACTTGTGTGCTGAACATGAGCATAGAAATGGTCATCATAAAAATGTCATCTAAAAATGAATATACTTAGGAAGGTACTTAATCCAACATCTAAAGTAATAACTAACAACATTTACAAGACAGTATTATTTATTAATATTAAATAATAAAACTTTCCAGTACAACTTACAAATACAATTTTTCAACTTACCCAAATGAGTTCATCAACAAGTATCAAATCAACAAAAAGCTTATTCACTCTCACACACGATTTCACTTTAAATTAAATTTTAAATATATAAAGACCATAAAATAACGACGAGACAATAACCTCCGAGTGCCCCCGATGTTAACAATATGACAATGATCAAAATGAACATGGCTGACAGCGTGAACTACATATAAATCTCAGCTAGTTTGATAGATTTGCTTAGAGGTGGTGCCATCTTTCAAATTAATTTAGATTCTTGTCTCATGGTATACTTTTGTTTGTGTGTGTAATGTTGCGAGACTTACGAGTGTTGTAGTTTCAAGATCGCTCGACAAATGTCATATAGTATAGTAGGGCACATCTACACCCATATACGCAATACAAACTATTGTATGTGTGCTATTAACTATGGGTTGGCCAACTTGCATCTGTACTAGATAGTTATTTTTTCTTTGGATTGGCAGCAATGTGTCTTTCTTTTGTCAAACACAAGGACCAATTTTTGGAGAATGCATGGCATGTATGACCCAAATCTTGGTCCAGGTCATTTCTGTGCCCTGTACCTGGGCACCGCGCTGGTTGGTACCACATCATGCTTGAAGAACGCTGGGAATTGTCCTTATATACAGGGTGTCATATAATTGGTGGTACAAGTGGAAAGGTGGTGTTCTGTATGAAATACTGAATCAAAAATATAGAATAAAATTTTTTCATACAAGACTTTGTTTCTAGAAAAATGGCTTTGAAAGTTTATCAAGTACGCATGCAATGGATCAAGATTTAACTAAATGGCTTTCATATAAACTATCTCTACTAACACTTATAACCCAATGTTTCCAATGTCTGTATGCATCAAATGAATTAATTGGAGAGGGTGCAGAATAAGACAAAATGTTTACTTTTCAGGAAATTTTTTAATTCAAGAATTGTTGGAAATGATGTCCACATTGTTGCACACATAACTGAGCTCTTCTTATTAAATTTATACAAACATTTTCTATGTATAGTTTTGCAGTTTCAATTTTTATATGCCATAATAATTTTTCTTTTAACTTTTCAATATTTGGTATGTCACCACTATACATGAGACATATAAGAGAAGAATAAGAATGATAAAAAAAATAATAATATGAACAGTGTTTACAAATATATCAAGTAACACAACAATGTTTAAAAAGTATGAAAGTAAAAACAGCATACAGCAACATCTGATGAATCGTAATCCAGTAATCAAGTGCACGCATATTCAATAAACTTTGAAAGCCATTTTTCTCAAAAACAGAGCTGCTTATGAAAAATTTTTTTTCTATATTTTCAATTCAGTATTTCATGTAGAATCCACCACCTTCTCACCTGTACTGCCAGTTACATGACACCCTGTATAATAGTTATCTTTATTATTCCTTATTCTTCTGTGGTGATATGTCATATTACTGTATATATTTTAGATATAAGTTTTCTTTCTTCTTTGTTCTCCCCTTTTTTTTCCCTCAAATTTTCGACTAACATTCCTTTCCTGTGGGTGGAGTAACCCTTTCTAAAATCCACATTAACAATGGGAAGTGAAGGCCCTGGGGTTACTATAACAGATAAGAAGGGACATTCTTGGATTGGAATTTCGGTGAAAGCAGACACATGAAAGGTACACACCTGCTTATCATCTAGAAGAACAAAAGGAGACGAAAGTGGCCTGCGAAGGAGAGAAAGGACCCTGCGAACATGAGGAGAGAAAAAAAACATCCCTTGTATAAGGAGGATCATTGAATAGATCCAATTAAAGATCATTGGGAAACAGGATTTATAGTGGCTCCCCATCAGAAGAGCATCAAGACCAGACAAAAAACCTGGGTATTCGTTATAACCTCCTCTTCTATCATACTGAAATCGTTTTTTGTTAACCTTTCTTTCCTCTTTTAGTTTATAATTTAGTGTAAGTATTAGTTGTAAGATTACAAGTCTGTCTTTTACTTATTTGTTGCAAATGGGTTCCCTTGATTTGTATTTACTTGACTCCTTGCTCCAATTTTGGATATTTTGTAACACTCAGAGTTGGAATCTGAAAAGAATCCCGTGTATTACTAATCACTAATCACGTGAAAAATAAATAATTGTTGTTATTTATTTGTGTACTGCCTTTCGTGGACCTTTGTACATTCGCGTGACTCTCACACTTCTGTAACAGCTTGATCCGTAAACTGCTTTCCTTAAAGTTGATACTGAAGCTGATTGTGTTTAATAATAATTATATTATATAAATAACAATTCTGCTATAGAGTTAAAAATATAAAATAAAACTTTTTAACAAACAAATGCTTTTGACTTTCTTAAATATCCTCTTTTGATATTGAATCGTAAAATCTAAAGTTGACCATTTAAGATAGTCAAAGATGTGCATGCATTATTATAAGATAGCTTTTAAAATTATCTTTAATAGTTTTATTTATTGCAGACATTTCTATTAAAAAAATTTTTCATAACTTTTATTTAGCAAACCATCATCTCAAACTAATACAGGGGACCCTTGTCATATCACACATGTCAGAAAACAAACCAAATGAGTGATATATTAGATAGAATTATATAACAATGTATTTATTTACCTGATTTGTCTACTTTTGATCTCCATATCAATTTACTTTTTTGTGGGTTTTATTTCATACAATGGTAATTTCAATGCTAATAATTGGTGTAAGATAATATTCCATTGCCAGTAGAATTTCTACTGGCAATGGAATATTACCTTACACCAATTTTTAAAAATTATTGACTAAAGCAGTTTTATATTTGAAAGATAAAAAAAAGCACTATATATCTAAATGAGTGATATATACAGGGGCTACTGTATCAACAGATATTGTTCACATGACTACTATAAATTTCAGAAAATATTTGAGGTAAACACATATTTTATGTACTAAAACAGTTTTAAATTAAACCACTAACAACATAATAAAAACTTTAATTACCTGTTTGTGAATTATGATGAGATCGTCCTGAATTTAAAGCTATTCCTAATGTATTGTGTGTCTGTTCATATTCCAAAACCTCTTGATAAATCAATTCTATGGAAAAAATTAACACAGTACAATAAAAATATTTTAATAAAATAAAAATTTTCTACAGACCTAATTTTAACAGATTAATATCTTCTGATTAATTTTAATATTGATTCAAACAATTTATACTTAAGAAAATGCTACACAAGGTCATAATTTTTTCATTTTTTCTATTATTTTATTATATATATCCCAAACTTATGTAAATGGATATCAGATGTATAGTCAGTATGCAGAATATATATTTTACATAAAATTTCTTCTTCATAATATTGTTGTATTGGCTCAAAAAATTTTTCTTGTTAATTCATCACAAGATTTATAAATTAATTAATTAAAAAATAAAATTTGTTGAAAAAATTTCGTTTTATATATTCTAAAAACATACTAATTTACTAAATATAATTAAATAGTATAGAAAACTAAATATATAAATTAAGTAGTTTATTAAGTTATCAAATAGTCACTAAAATTTATTTTTATTTTAAATTCACTTTCAGCTTTAGTTTGCAAATCTTTCTCTGTAATTATTGTAATTTGTTATTATAACTGATTCTTTTTATCTGCTGGAGAAAATGCCATTCAGTCTAATCATAGAGTGAATTCCAATTTCAGGTATGCAGGATTTAGACCTCAGAAAAACTACTCTGACAGATTCTTGCACTGAGGTCTAATATTGAACACAGATTCCAATATATACACTGGACGACAAAAAAAATAACGCACTATAAAGGACTTGTTGGATTTGAATAAAAATTGGTATGTGACATCGTCATAGCTAGACAGGTATATAATTGCAACCATAAAGCAAAAACATACTTTAATGTGCAGTAATGTTCAATACAGTGCAGGCACTAATATCCCGTTGGGCCGCCTCTAGCGCGGATACAAGCTGTGATACGCCTTGGCATGGAGGCATAAAGGTTGTGTATAATGTTCTGTGGCATATCTGTCCATGCGTGATGCAACTGAGACTCAAGATGTGTCAGATCTCACGGCTGTCGCAGCTGGTGTCCCAGGTAGTTTCATACATGTTTGATTAACGATAAATCTGGAGACCGTGTAAGCCAAAGAAGTGTGGCAATGTTATGTAGGCATGCTTGGGAGACCGCTGCGGTGTGTAGCTGGGCATTATCCTGCTGGAATATGCCTGTTGGAAGCCCTGCCATGAGGGGCAACCCATGTGGTTAGAGAATGTATTGCACATATCGTTAGGCTGTGAGGGTAGTACGCATGACAACTAGAGGTGTCCTACTGTCATATGTTACAACTCCCCACACCATAACACCGGGGGTTGGGCCCATGTGCCGCTCCACAGTATAGGCTGGGTTGATGCCTTGATCAGCGGGCCGCCATACCCTCACACGGCCATTGTGAGCCCCCAAACAAAAGCGGGATTCATTGCTGAAGACAATACGCTGCCAGTCGGTAGCTGTCCATGATTGTCATACAAGACACCACTGCAGACGGAGGCATTGGTTGGTGGCTGTTAATGGTAGAACACATACTGGGCGTTGGGAGACCAATCCGCCTTCTACTAAACGCCTGGAAATGGTGCGGCTGGATACATGGTTCCGTAACGCAGGTGCTACTGCTGCGTGAATGGTAGACGACGAAGCTGTAGACGCTGTCTGTGCTTGACATACAATGAGACGATCCTCCCACTTGGTGGTCTGTTAATAGCGTCTGGAGCCTGTTTGCCATTCATGCTTACCCCTACGTACCCACTGCTCATAACACATCCTAACAGTTCCATCAGAACGGTTCAGATGGCGGCCAATCTGGCAGTATGACAATCCTCTTCCTCTCAATCCAACGATGTGACCTCTCTCAAACTCACTTAACTGAGTGTAAGGCCGTCGAATGTGTCGTAGAGGCATGTCTATCACTCAACGAAGTCACAACCATCAACACAAGTGCAGGACATATGCACAAGTCATCACAGTGTGCACCTTTATACCAGACAGAGGAAGCACTTTTCTACCCTCTGGTGGTGATACAACACAGGAACCTGATCCCAAAAGCTAATCATTTACATATCTAGCTATGATGATGCAATATACTAATTTTTATTCAAATCCAACAAGTCCTTCGTGGTGCATATTTTTTTTGTCGTCCAGTGTATATGTATATGTGGTACGATCCAAAAGTTCGAGGACTGCAGCAATCTATGACAACAAAAGCATGTATTTGAAGTTACAGCGTATGAAATGGATTCTACCAAACCACCTCTACGTGTTCGGGTTAATTTCACCCGTGTCATGCGATTAAACCGCGAGCGCTGCTGTTTTTTCCGGAGATAGTTACCTTTGTTCTGCGACGTAATAAAAGCGGAGTTTCAAGAACAACCTCCAACATTTCGACTTCGCCGTGGTAAAATCACCATACACCTTTCTTAGCAATTTTAAAGTCTCCATACGTGTTTTACCTAAACGCTGACAAAATTTAATGTTGGAGGTTATTCTTGAAACTCCACTTTTATTACGTCGCAGAACAAAGGTAACTATCTCTGGAAAAAAACAGCAGCGCTGGCAGTTTAATCACATGACATGGGCGAAATTAACCCGAACACGTAGAGGTGGTTTGGTAGAATCCATTTCATACGCTGTAACTTCAAATACATGCTTTTGTTGTCATAGATTGCTGCAGTCCCCGAACTTTTGGATCGTACCACGTATATACACATCCCGATGCCCAATATATTAATACTAAACCATATGATTACTGTAATTAATCAGACTATTCAGACTATTTTATGTTACAATTATGCCAAACATCTACCTCTAGTACCAAATTACTTAATTTATAATTATCAATTGTAGCATAAAATAGCCTGATTAATTACAGTGATCATTTGGTTTAGATTCCGATAAAATCTAAATTAAGAACAGTAGCTATATATGGCACTATGTGACAGAGGATATACTGGTAATTGATATTTTTTATCAGTAAATATGGCTAAAAATAAGTAGGCCTGTAATGACTTTTCAAAGCCAAATATGCATTTGTACACTCTTTCATCTAAATTTATGTTTTTATATATTAACACTTACCCTATTGGCCCTATGAATATTCACTCCTCAAAAGTGAAATTGCAGGACTGGTAGAGATGACAGAGATATGCAAATGATTAAGTTTGCATAAGCATTGGATCATGTGGTAAGCAGTTTTTGGCTCTAAAGACCAGCAGCTGGCTTGAATTTTAAATGCTATCAGCAACAGTTTGCAGCAGCCAAACTTTCAAAGAAATATAGACAATGCCTCGGAGATGACAGTAAGCTGAATACCACCTGTTAATATCTGAGGAATAAAACTATCCCGGAGATGTGTGACCTCAGTTTTGTGGCTGTACGCCATATAAATTTTGTAATTACATGCGGATATTTTTATATTCTTATTTTTCCTTCTATTTCTATATCTCCTGCATATTTTCTCCTCTTTGTTCTATTGTTTGTCTTTCCTAGAATTTTCTTACTCAGAATATCTTACCTTATATGGTCAAAGTGAAACAATGGGGATCGATAGCCCGAGGGCAATTGTGAGGGAGAGAGGTTCCTTTTTGGTTCGAACCTCGGAGGGTAGAGACGTGCATCCAGGATTCCAGCACGCCTTAGCTCCGTGCGGATTGGTCTAGAGAAGTGTGACCAAAGAATTAAGTGTTGGTGATTTATAAAACGATAATGAAAGGGAAAAAGTGAAAACGTAGTAATTTAAACCCAGTGATTTATTTTGAGAAGAAGCGAGACGAGAAGCCCGGATTCGTCGGATTAACGGGATCGATCCACGTGCTTGCAACCATTTTTTTTTGGACAAAGAAAACTTTGGGTACCCATTCTCCTATTCTTGTTATCTGTCCTATTTTCTATCTTTCTTCTTAGTTGTAGATTTAGTTTTAAAAATTAGTTTTAGATCAATTTTTAGCTGTAAGCGGTGTATTTCAAGAGTGGGTTGTTCGTTTTACCATCAGACACATACCTTTGTCGTGTGTCGTAATCCGGTTACGAATCTTGGGATTGTAAAGATAAAAGAAAAGTTTTAATTAAATTTGTGTAGTAGCTGTATTTATGTTTAATAGGTGGTTGTCTCTTTAATCCGAAAATATTCGGTAGACTAACTTACAGCTAAACAGGCTTAAAACTTTTTTATTGGTTCTTCATCAAATGCATTTCGGACCAGTTTTATGAGTCCTGGTCCCTCATCAGTGCTACAGGAAATCAAAGGTTTTTTATTAACATGGGTGACGCGAGTACGTACATAATAAGATTTACAAAAAATTCCTTAAAAAACATTTTTGACTAAATACATTTTTTATACCTTTTTAGTTCTTCGTATACTCCTTATTAACAATACATTGCTTACTGGTATCTGTTTTCATATTCGTTTTTTATTCATATTTTCCCGTGTACTTACAGTAGTACTATAATTATAAAGTTTTCTTATATAAAATTTTTTTACAAAGATCTGTGTAACTAATATAGTTTTTTAAAAGTAAATACGTACTCACTATTATTCCGGATGTATTTCAAACATTTTACAGCAAATTTTGGTTCTATAAATATACACTTAAGGTTGTTCGAAAAGCATTGCACTTTTTACAATACTAGAACGTTTTCGCAGTAGGGTGCCACACACAAAACTATTAGTCTGTTGCACCCTCTATTACATAATACCACTGTTGGTCGATTTGCATACCATTTGACAGATTTACTAAGTTACTATTATTGCTATGTTTTTTTATTTCTATGTGTTCTTTAAACTTGCGTTTATATATATTTTTCTCGGAATGTAAAATTTTGGTGTTATTTTTTTCTACTTGGCAACTATTGTTTATTATGTGGTTAAACCAAGGGGAGGTGTTATGTTTCAACCTGATGGCAGCCATATGTTCATTGATCTGTGATTCCAATTTACGTCCAGTTTCACCTATGTAATATTGTGGGTGTTGACAATTGCAGCTGATTTTATAAACGACTCCTGTTTTTTTCCCATATATTATTATTATTTGGTTTTTTAACATTACAGATTTGCTGCGATATTTTGTTTGTTAACAAAGGGGCCAAAACAATATTGTCATTTTTTAGGGATTTGGAACATTTTTCATAAATATGTTTAGATATATAAGGGAACGGTTTATGGTTGGTTTCCTTCTTGTTTTTTATATTAAACCTGTGTTTGTAATATTGTGTTTGCCAGATATTTAATAAGTGGTTGGGGTAGTTATTAAGTGTATATTTATGATTTAAATTTTCAACCATAGTTTGGCGTTCGTTATGTTGAAAATTAAATAGAAACCCATATGGAAAAATTAAAAAAGATTTAACGATAATGGTAAAAAACATGTATCTGAACAATAAAATTAAAGAAATAGATAAAAATTACATACTAAATTTCAAAAATAATAGAACTCCTAAATTAAATATAAGGTTAAAAACACATAAAGCTGGTGAAAAATATAGACCAATAGTAGATTTTCGAAACTCAATTGTATATAATTTAGAAAATTACATTAAACAACAATTAAAAAATTTTGAAAATTCAAAAAATAGTATTAAAAATGCCGATGAAGTCATTAATATAATTCAAAAAATAAAAATAGATAAAACAGATACTTTAATCAGTCTGGATGTTAAAAACATGTATCCAAACATAAAATGGGATCTAATAAAAAAACAGCCTCCTAAATGAAACCGTTGATCATGATTTAATAACCCTAATAGAATTTGCCTATAAAAACAATTATTTTGAAGTATTTAATGAATTTTACAGACAAACTGATGGGATCAGCATGGGATCAAAAATGGGACCAAAGCTGGCTGAATTAGTAATGAAAGATTTCGATAACAAGATACAAAATATTCCGGGTGTGAAAAGAGTAATGAGATATGTGGACGATTACTTATTGATTTTTAACCATCAGATAACCAATGAAAAAATAATTTTTGAGAAAATTAATAGCATAAACCAATACATAAAATTTGATACAGAATTAGAAAAATATAAAAAAATCAACTTTTTAGATATTACTATAAAAAAAGGAAAAGATTGTTTCACTTTTAAAACTTACAAAAAACCATCAGACGTAAACAAAACAATCAATTATTATTCCTACACCCCTAGTACCATAAAAAAGAATACATATATTATGGACTTAAAGAAAATATACACTGGGACGAGTCAACATAACGAACGCCAAACTATGGTTGAAAATTTAAATCGTAAATATACACTTAATAACTACCCCAACCACTTATTAAATATCTGGCAAACACAATATTACAAACACAGGTTTAATATAAAAAACAAGAAGGAAACCAACCATAAACCGTTCCCTTATATATCTAAACATATTTATGAAAAATGCTCCAAATCCCTAAAAAATGACAATATTGTTTTGGCCCCTTTGTTAACAAACAAAATATCGCAGCAAATCTGTAATGTTAAAAAACCAAATAATAATAATATATGGGAAAAAACAGGAGTCGTTTATAAAATCAGCTGCAATTGTCAACACCCACAATATTACATAGGTGAAACTGGGACGTAAATTGGAATCACAGATCAATGAACATATGGCTGCCATCAGGTTGAAACATAACACCTCCCCTTGGTTTAACCACATAATAAACAATAGTTGCCAAATAGAAAAAAATAACACCAAAATTTTACATTCCGAGAAAAATATATATAAACATAAGTTTAAAGAACACATAGAAATAAAAAAACATAGCAATAATAGTAACTTAGTAAATCTGTCAAATGGTATGCAAATCGACCAACAGTGGTATTATGTAATAGAGGGCGCAACAGACTAATAGTTTTGTGTGTGGCACCCTACTGCGAAAACGTTCTAGTATTGTAAAAAGCGCAATGCTTTTCGAACAACCTTAAGTGTATATTTATAGAACCAAAATTTGCTGTAAAATGTTTGAAATACATCCGGAATAATAGTAAGTACGTATTTACTTTTAAAAAACTCTATATTAGTTACACAGATCTTTGTAAAAAAATTTTATATAAGAAAACTTTATAATTGTAGTACTACTGTAAGTACACGGGAAAATATGAATTAAAAACGAATATGAAAACAGATACCAGTAAGCAATGTATTGTTAATAAGGAGTATACGAAGAACTAAAAAGGTTTTTTTAGTAAATATAAAATATAATTATGACATACAAAGATAAAAAACTTTGCTCTTGTCTTTCTTTTTCGCCGTTCACTCCATCGGCAGTCCTTAGACGATTCACATAATCTCGAAGACGACCTTTCCTTTGAGGCTACTGCCTCCGCAGAACAAATGTAAAATCAGGTAACAGCGTCATCTGGTGTTATTGCCACATTTATAATATAACATTTTTAAAGTAAAGAATTAATAAAAATTCGTGGCCGGCGTTAAATTACATTTAGTAAATATAAAATTTACTATTATACATTTAGTAAATGTTATATTATAAATGTGGCAATAACACCAGATGACGCTGTTACCTGATTTTACATTTGTTCTGCGGAGGCAGTAGCCTCAAAGGAAAGGTCGTCTCCGAGATTATGTGAATCGTCTAAGGACTGCCGATGGAGTGAACGGCGAAAAAGAAAGACAAGAGCAAAGTTTTTTATCTTTGTATGTCATAATTATATTTTATATTTACTAAATGTAATTTAACGCCGGCCACGAATTTTTATTAATTCTTTACTTTAAAAATGTTATATTATAAATGTGGCAATAACACCAGATGACGCTGTTACCTGATTTTACATTTGTTCTGCGGAGGCAGTAGCCTCAAAGGAAAGGTCGTCTCCGAGATTATGTGAATCGTCTAAGGACTGCCGATGGAGTGAACGGCGAAAAAGAAAGACAAGAGCAAAGTTTTTTATCTTTGTATGTCATAATTATATTTTATATTTACTAAATGTAATTTAACGCCGGCCACGAATTTTTATTAATTCTTTACTTTAAAAATGTTATATTATAAATGTGGCAATAACACCAGATGACGCTGTTACCTGATTTTACATTTGTTCTGCGGAGGCAGTAGCCTCAAAGGAAAGGTCGTCTCCGAGATTATGTGAATCGTCTAAGGACTGCCGATGGAGTGAACGGCGAAAAAGAAAGACAAGAGCAAAGTTTTTTATCTTTGTATGTCATAATTATATTTTATATTTACTAAATGTAATTTAACGCCGGCCACGAATTTTTATTAATTCTTTACTTTAAAAACTAAAAAGGTATAAAAAATGTATTGGGTTGTTCGGAAAGTTCGTAGCGATTTTTGATAGCCGACAGTTGAGACACCGATTGACGCAAAAATGATTAGAATTGTACAAACCAATGAATATTACGATAAATGACCTTGAGACGCGTCCGTTACAAAAAAACCGTTAAGATTATTCAAATAGCGTTTAATTTGGCTCATTGCAAAAATGGATGCGAACAACGTGCATTATCGACACTTGTTTCTTTTCTTTTTTCGTAAACGCAAAAATGCTGTACAAACAGCAAAAAAGATATGTGATGTTTATGGTGGGAGTGCTGTATCAGAATCAACTGTTCGAAAGTGGTTTGCAAAATTTAAAACGGGTAATTTCAGCCTTGAAGATGCTCCTCGCTCAGGAAGACCTCCTGTTATTGAAGAGGACCAAATCAAAGCATTATTGGATGAAAACCCTCATTACACAACTCGAGAGATTGCAGACATAGTGAAGTCATCAAACAGTACTGTATTTCAACATCTAAAGAAGCTCGGATACGTGAATCGTTATGACATTTGGATACCTCACGACTTAACAGAAAAAAACTTACTGGATCGCATCTCCATTTGTGATTCTCTTGAAAAACGAAATGAAAATGACCCTTTTCTGAAGCGTTTAGTGACAGGTGATGAAAAGTGGATCATTTATAACAACATCAGCCGAAAACGATCGTGGGGTAAGAAAAATGAATCACCATTAAAAACTCCAAAGGCCGGTCTTCATCCAAAGAAGGTCATGCTCACTGTCTGGTGGGATTGGAAAGGAATCCTGTACTATGAGCTGCTTCCACAGAATCAAACAATTGATTCTGATAAGTATTGTTCCCAATTGGATAAGCTGAACATGGCAATTAAAGAAAAACGTCCGGAACTGGCCAATAGAAAAGGCATTGTGTTTCACCAAGATAATGCCAGACCTCACACGTCTTTACGAACACGCCAAAAATTATTGGAACTAGGCTGGGATGTTTTACCCCACCCCCCTTACTCACCCGACCTTGCCCCGTCGGACTACCATTTGTTCCGTTCTCTACAAAATTCCCTTCATGATAAAAACTTTGATACTTTGGAAGCTTGCAAAAACCACGTGGATCAGTTTTTCGCGGAAAAAACTGGAAAGTTCTACGAAGAGGGTATCATGAAGCTGCCCCATAGATGGCAACACGTCATTAAAAACAATGGCGCATACATAATGGAATAAAAGTATATTTTTAGTATTAAAACAATTTCTTTTATTTCTCTTAAAAATCGCTACGAACTTTCCGAACAACCCAATATTTAGTTAAAAATGTTTTTTAAGGAATTTTTTGTAAATCTTATTATGTACGTACTCGCGTCACCCATGTTAATAAAAAACCTTTGATTTCCTGTAGCACTGATGAGGGACCAGGACTCATAAAACTGGTCCGAAATGCATTTGATGAAGAACCAATAAAAAAGTTTTAAGCCTGTTTAGCTGTAAGTTAGTCTACCGAATATTTTCAGATTAAAGAGACAACCACCTATTAAATAAAAGAAAAGTGTCTCTAGTGTTGAGCGGTGGAATTGAGACTGCCTGGCATCTAATTCAAAAATCTGTACATCATTGCGATAGAAAAATAAATGTTTTCTTTGTTTGAGTACTCTTTGTGGTTGTTAATCAAGCATCATAATCTCACACTTTGTTGATGCATGCAGTTGCCATATGTGTTGGACACAATGTGAGTACCATCTAGAGTTTCTCATTTCACGGTCTTTTGTTTGTCCCGGGATTCTGGGATAAAAGTGAACTGTTTCCCAGGATTTCGGGATATAATTAATTATTTTTAAGATATACAAAATATCCTGAAATCAAATGATATAATTATTTTTTTATTTTTTAAAGTAATTTAATACATTCTGCAATCTCCAAAATCTTATTAATAATGCTGTGTAAGATACATATTAAAAATTACTTTTGAATTACACAGAAATTTTCACACGTAGAAAAAATTTATTAAAGTTTGCTGGAAACTGTATACAACAACAACAAAAATGCTTTAAATTGAGTTGAAATTTTTAAAAAATGAACTTAAAAGGTAATTTTTGTGATTTAAATAAAACATAATACAAAATATTATTGTAAATTTTTATAAGATTTTAAAAAGCAAAGAAGGTCAATACTCCAATGACTCAATCTGATTCTTAGTTCAGTAATGAAAAGTCCTGCTACTGAGAATGTTCTTTCTCATTCAATTGATATGAGTGGAATTGTGTTTAGTGCATTTAAGAGAAATCACCTGTTTTTTCACCTGTAAGCCTGGAAGATTTCTAGTTCATTTTCAAGATTGTATTACTTCTTTTGCTATCTAGTATTCTTGATTTGTCTACCTTGGCTGCTTTAACAGTGATATCAAGCTTATAGACCAATAATTTGGCAATTCATTTGGCTTTAATAATTAGGTTTATGAAGAAAAACTTAATACTCATTTCTATCCTTGCCCAATTTGCACAACCTGGCATTACAGCTATGCAGTTATTGAAGCTACTGGGTTAAAAATTAAGACAGCATAAGCACAATTATTCCAGATATTACAGGTTCTGACAATTAAAGAATTTTCAGAGTCCTGCCACAAATAAGCTATGTATTGATTATTGACCATTTATGACATGCCATAACAAGCAAAAATTAAAAAAAACTAATAAGTAGATTTAAAATTAATAAATACAAATGTATTCTAACAGTTTATGCATTAATTATACTTTCTACGTGCAAAATTTCCTCAACCTTAAAACAAAATAAGAAAAAAGTGAACTTTTAAGAAATTTGCAGGATTTCCCGGAATGAGAAGAATTTCCCGAGTTAAAAAAAAAACAACTGGGATCCCGGAATCCTATTTGAGAAACCCTAGTACCATCCAGTGATATGCAATATGATAGATGCAGGAACACCTGCAAACATATCAATGGAGGGTGTGAATTGCACTAGCCTAGGACAGAGTGCACAAACTGGCAGATTTGCCAAACAGCCCATTGAGACCCGTTCACCATAGCACGTAACATCCGAAGCCACCTGTTGCCATCAATGGGTACACATGTGTCCACCCAAACCATTGTCAACAGGCTGCATGAAGTTGGGCTGCACACAAGGCAACCAGAAATGGGTGTACCATTAACTACTTGACACAAAGATGCAAGACTGGTATGGCAAGCGTCATTGCAACTGGACAACTGAATGGCATCAGGTATTACTTACAAATGAATCCTGCTTCTGTCTGTAGAGGAATGATGGGTGTGGTGGTATCCCAGAGAAAGCTATGTGCCAGCTCTTTACACTGAGCATCACACAGGCCCAATGCCAGGCATAATGGTTTGGGGACAGGAGCAAACTGGCCATGTGGAAAATTCCACATGGCCAGTTTGCTCAAATTGTATATATGGCCATGTGGAAAATTCCACATAGGCCATATACAATTTGAGCTGTTTTTCTAAATAAGTACATAAAATACTGTTTTGTTCAGTAAAAATAAGAAATTACCATTAAACCAGCAATTAATTGTCATTTAAACAAATGTTTTCTTGTTTTAAATGCTCATTGTCAGGTTTTGATGTAATGGAATGTTTGTAAAAGAACGTAAATTCCAAAATTGGAATAAAATAGAATAAATAGGATAAATAAAAATTAACAAACATACTAAAATGATATACTATATGAAATAAGCACAGTAAACTAGAATGTATGATGTCAAGAAACAAGGAAAACGCTTCGTGCAGGATGAGAAATGCAAATGAATTAGCAAAAATTTTTGAAAACTTCTTTGTCTTAAATGTAACAAGTACAGTACATATTTCCTATTAAATTACATTTAATAGGAAATATGTTAATTAAACCTAGAATCTTCTACCAGTCAACACATTCTTCTAAGAAATGCCACAAAAGAAAAATTCTGAAAATTTCCAGGAGCTGATCTATCAGCAGCAAGGGCATTTTAGCAGAAAATTGAAAAGCCAATACATTGACAGATTGGGTGTTTAAAGGTCAATATAAACTAAATGTTATCAATAGTGTATCAGTTAATTTGAGATTTTAATACATTTTAAAGTTTTTCGTATAACTTACTGGAGTTATTTTGTAAATAGTGATCTGGATTCTAAGCATATGTAGATTCTGGAACTGAAATTTGATGTAATAAATTTACTAATTTTTGGTTCTTAATACAGGGTGTTTCACAATGTTTTGATGATTTCAAAGTTGAATAACTCGCATTAAAACCAAGATACAGCAATGGTGGTGCCCTCTATTAGTAGTGCAGATTGTCAACTTTCATCTCATATAGGTTACTACGTAATATCCTGGCTTACTGATGGAAGCAACATTGTGCATTCGCGGTAGAGTGCTATTTTAGTGTTGGAGAATCTGTCACATGCAACGTGAATTTCGTAAACATTTTAAGATTCAGCCACAATATCCAATTCCTGCTCGTGGAACAATATTAAATTGGGTAAAAAACTTCCATGAAACTGCCAGTGCATGCCACACAGCCAAGAAGACTTTTGAAGTTCTCTGTGAAGCTTTTGGCAACCACATAATTTCCAAAAGTGCTCGTTTCGAATGGCCACCTTGCTCACCTGATTTAACCCCACCAGACCAACTTATGGGGTTATTTGAAGGCGAGAGTGTACTCTGACTGGCCAAGAAGCTTGGAACAATTAAGAGATCAAATTTAAGATGAAATTTCCAGAATTCCTCCAGCAGTTATGAAAAATGTGTTCAATAGCTGGGTGAAACACCTCGAGTCTTGTGTAACCACAAATGGTCGACGTAGTATTTCATAAGTAAAATTGAATAAATTTTGTATCTTGTGTAAAATTTTCAACTTTTTTTTAGCAATTAGTTTGTGAGTTATTCAACTTTGTTTTGAAATCATCAAAACATTGTGAAACACCCTGTATTTATTATATAAGTTTAACTTTATAAAAAACCTGTATATCTCATCTATCTCATCTTAATCACCACGTGATCTCCCCATAGACAATATTCCACAATTGTCGATAGAGATGTTTAAAGTTTAACTTCACTGAAAATAGAATAAGATTCGGTTTCACCCGAAACTGACTTTAAAACAAAAATTCGGTTTGATTGCAAAATCCAATTTTGGTTGGACCTTACTTATCTGTGAAAAATGTAATGATACCAGGATCTAATATCTGAAGAAAAGTATCAATACTGGTATCGATACTGACCAAAAGTATCGAGTACTCTGTACTGAACTCATTTTTTGATTGAATTAAAACATACTCTGTATTGAAGGAAAAGTACCAACACAATATCAGTATGTTGTATTGGTACTTTTAACATTTTTAATATTTTTAACAGTTAATTCATTATTTTCAGTCTTGTATTTAAAAAAAAATAAATACCTTTCCACTGTTCAACAGTATGTTCTCTTTCATCTACTGAATGGTCATAGGGAGCAGGAGCAGGCTAAAATATAAATATTTTATACACTAACTTCTTTCTATACATGTATACAATATTAATAAATTTAATAAAATACTTACAGCATTAACTTCACTCTCATCATACCAGACATTAATGTATGGATGCATAAGAGCTTCGTCGACTGATATCCTTTTCTCGGGATCTATCACTAACATTTTGGACAACAAATCACGCGCTTGACTAGCTGAAAATTTTATTTTTTGAATATCACATTCAATAAACATTATTAACACTTCAATTACAAAAAATACCTTTCAGTCTACTATGTTCTGAACTATCTGCTGGAAATAAAACATCTGGAAATAATTTTTCAAATGTGTAACCAGTATATTTAGGTCTATTTTCAACATAATTTCGAACAGTTGGTTGTAGTCGCTTCATAAAATCCTGTGATGGAGTACCTAACTGTTCAATAATTTTATTCCATTGGTCAATATCTGTTTTATAATTCAAGAATTCAAATAACAAGATTCTTTTATAATAAAAATACTGTAACTGTTTATATATTTAAGTTATATATTATAAGTTGGTTACTCCAGCACTTATGGGGCCAGAGTAATGCCAAATTACTGGATGTTTTTTTGTACTTTTGTAAAATTTGATAATGAGATCTCACATTCCCATGTGCACTGAATATTTTGTATCAGTGCACATGGGAATGTGAGAGCCCAGATTTTATTTAACTATAAAACTTTTGCACAATTATATAAATCGAAAAATAATGCTTAAAAATCTATAATAAATGCAAAGAAAACTATATAAATTTTTCCCAACAATTAATAAAAAGATGGAAAGATACGATTGCATCTTCCATTGGATTCACTTCCTTTCAAAGGTAACATAGCTTCTGAATATGTCACCCAGAACTTACAACCGAAATTCATCTATTGGCCACGACCTGTAACATTACCAAAAAAGAACAATAGAGAAACGAGAAGAACCCCAAGATAAAAGGGATGATCGTGGTCCATTGTTATTGAAAGTTTGCCCTCTCCCCGGAGTTGCACTAGAGCTCGGTTATCTTACTGACACCGAAGATTTCTTACCTAAGTGACTTCCCTCCATCTGATGACCCTCATGTCACCTAAACAGTCCATATATCAAGACCTTCCAGAGCCTTCCACTGAAACTTCCAAATCATCAACTCGTCATGTTGGCAATTCAAGTCCTCAACCTGATCGGCAATGAAGCGCATCATCAGATTCTCCACAAGGTATTTATCTGCCTGTGAATCTATGTCAACTCTTGCTGTCAAGATTAGGACTCAAGTGGATAGTTAATATAATATGCTAAGGCTTTAATACAATATACAAGCCTTATAAAATATAATAGATAACCATAATGTTCAACCTTTCAATTGTAAACAGCCTATGTTCAGCCTATTTGTAAATAGCTTATAGTTAAATGGGTACAGTGGGTGATCGGTTAATGAACATAATAATCTGTTTCAAGACTTTGTTTGCTATCCAAATTGTTTGTTAACCGATTATTGATTTACCATAGGTTTCTATGGGAATTTTATTAATTCATTCTGGAGACTCCAAAAAATAAAAAAATATATACTTTCTTACTACATTTATTTATATGTAATAATAAAAATACATATATACACAGTCTTACATTTTTATTAGTCATGGTTTTTCCGTTTGTGGGGGTTAAAAAATCTGTCTAATGTCGATTGCTTTTCTCTCTTCTTCAGGATTTTCCAGAAGTAATTAATAGCATTGTAATTGTAGATATCCCTAAGCCTATTAACCTCAACCTGGATGCCATTCTAAGACCATTGTTCTGACATCCTCCCACTTCAAAAGATCTTTAATAGCAGATACCAGCATTAATCCTCTTTTTCAGAAGAAAACATATCTTGCCGAGTTTCTTGGTGTTCTTCATTCAAGAGTTCTTGACATTCTTCTGTCATCTGATCAATTGCAGGTTTCATTATGAGCTCTTCAATGTTCTTTATTTCTCATATGTGATTTTTGTTACTCCTTTAGCTGCTCGAGTCTTCTTGATTATACAGTATCTTTCTTAGATAAGATTGAACTGTGGCCTACTGTAGACCTGTTTGAGCCATACTGCCCAGCAACGTCAGACATCTTCTGTGCACTCTCTACGTTTGCTATTATACCTTTCGAAAATAAGAACTGACACAAAACTTAACAAGTGCCCGCTCGACAGTCTCACGAATACTATAAAAGAATTGTTTCTGTCAGAAAAATAAAAGGCTGGAATTACAAGGAAGAGTTTCAAGGTTCAAGATAATACTATTCCGGTCAGTATATATCGGGTTTAGCGTCAATGTTGACGTCTCCTGTGCTCTGAAAAGTTTCAAATTGTTGCCCGAAGACAAGAGAAGACCAATCGGTATTCATTATTTTATGTCGCTTCTTCTCGTGTTTGTTTTGTAAGGCGTTCGTTGTCTGAACATAAAAATCTTTTTCGAAAGTGTTTGTTATCCGATTTGTTCATTAACAAATCACCCACTGTATTTGTTATTGTTAATCTTTTGTGTTTGGTGCACTTCCTTTAAAACACGCTGTCTCTAGTATTACCTCCATCCTGAATCCAACCATGTAAATATGTGACCACTCGTGCAAGAATGCTATCACTATTGCGATTTCTATGCCACTTAAGACATAGTCATCCTGACATGATGCCGATCCTTTGGTCACAGGAATATGCTTCTAATTTGTGCATGCATGTTCATTAATCAGTCTAAAGATGATAAGGAGCATAACTATACTGTGTTAAGATTAATCGAAAAACTTGCAAAACATTAAATAACATGCTATTGCACAAAATCAATCTCCACATTTTTTACTTTTGCTTCAATCTCTGCCTGTGGTCTTTAGTACACCTTTGTTTAAATATGTGCACCACATGTTCAAACAAATTCTGATTCACAGAATACCTGACAAACAGTGTGTTACCATACTCCACTCCAAATATTATATAATACTTAATACACATAATATCAGACAGCATTAAAATCCTTTTTTATAACACAAGTACAGGGTGTCTCATAAATCTGTAGTTTAAAAATTCATAAAAGTTGAAAGAATTGGTATATTTGAATGCGATTTGCATAAAAGTTATTCTCACAAAAGAGGATTTTTTTAGAGGGTAAAGAAAAAGAAAATAGTTCAAATTTTTGTTGATAGAGGGTGCTGAATGCAAGAAAAATCACTGGAATTGTGCAAATCTGAGTCTTATAAAATGCAGGGTGTATGATTAACAGCTCATTTCTGAATTTTCCTGTTACTGGCACTGACATACGGTTTTCATTATGATGTTGACATTGGTGGATAAAGCATTATTGGTGAAGTTGTTTTATCTCAGCCACGAATCGCCGGCTGAAACTTTACGAAGGTTTAGGACACAGAAGAGAATGAAGAAAGGTTCAGGTCCAATCACTCCTGCTGGATAGGTTTCCATTTGTGAAGCCACATCAGAGGTACGGACCTCTGATGAACATAGTGCACCACTGCGTGGGCGATTACACAAACTTCCTGTTTCTTCAAAATGTCGTATTAGGGAAACCTTGATGGCATAACTACTAGGGTGATTAAACACGTGTTTGAGGCCAATCCTACAGCATTTGTTATTCTCTTTAATATCTGCTTGAACACTGGCCTCTTTCCTACTCAGTGGAAAAAGGATAGTGTTAAATTGATTCCCAAACCCACCAGCACTAACACTTACAAAAAATACAGGCCAATCTAACTTCTCCCAACTCTGGGAAAAGTGTTAGATGGTCTAATGATTAATAGCATCACTTGTCATCTATGCAAGCATAGAGTCCCGCATCAGAATCAGTTCAGTTTCTATAAAAACAGAGATACTGTGGATGCCATCCACCAGGTTGTTAATTACATCCACCAGGCTAAGCTTAATAATCAGCATACAGCAATAATCACTATGAACTTTAGAGGCATTTTAGATCATGCCTGGTGGCCTTCTATCCTGCACATATTACATGCTCATCACTGCCCTCAAAATCTTCACAAACTTCTTCAATCCTATCTTAGCAACAGGATTATAGGTGTTTATACAACATAAAATACAGTAATATAATCATACTTATCACTTGAGGCTATCTTCAGGAATCCAGGTCTTTGTAACATAGCCTATAACTCTATCCTGCATTTAAACGACATCTTGCCTCCTGGCTGCCACATACAGAACTATGCGGACGACACAATTATCCTAGCTTCACACAGGAACAGTGAATGCTTATAGAACATATGCAACAACATTCTCAATAACATTCACCCGTGGAGTATTAAACATAGGCAACCCATTAACACAGAGAAATGCAAAAGCATGATAGTTGGTAGGAATGCACCATTTGTCAAGAAGCTTAACCTTCGAATAGGTGCTCACAGAATAAAGCAAACAATGGAAATTAAATATTTAGGCATTATTCTTGATGAGTAACTTAACTTCACACCCCACATCAAATACATCACAAACAAAGCTAAAAAGATGGCCAACGCCCTCATTAGTATTGCTAGGAACACATGGGATCTTTGTCCTGATGCTACTAAGCTTATTTACAGGGGTGCAATTCAGCCAGCACTCTATGCTGTACAGGTCTGGGGCCACGTGTCGATAACTGTAAAAAACTGTTATCTGTTCAAAGGATTACAGCTTTCTGCATTTATAAGGCTTATAGGACTGCACCCACTAGTGCCCTTTTGGTAATGTCAAGATTGACCCCTATCAACTTAGAAATGAAATGCATTATTTGGCAGGAAAGTCTCGTCACCTTACCCTGGCAAGATTATAGTGACTTAGATTCATTTTTTTCGTCCGATGGTTGTTTTAATTTTAATTAATATTTGGAGGCAAAGTTTGCCCATCAGGGACCACCATTTATTAATTCTGTGTTCCAGACAGACAATACAATCTCGGTGACCGACCTTCCTTTTTACACTACTAGCCGCCAAAATGCTAAAAAGTCCTTTTAAAAAACACTTGCCGGAAGATCAGTCGCCGAGATTGTATTGTCTGTCTGGAACACAGAATTAGTAAATGGTAGTCCCAGCATGGGCAAACTTTGTCTCCAAATATTAATTAAAAGTGACTTAGATGTCGACAAAATGATTAGAGTAGGTAAGATTCCCCCCCCCAGTTTGATCTTGATCGATGATATCAAAAAATTCAGCATTACCACTATTACCACCCCTCCCATCAGCTTGCCTCTGTCATTTACTTTGAAGATCCAGGTGACCATCCCAAGTTTAGGATTTACACTGACGGTTCCAAGATAGGTGACGAAGTGGGTGCCACTTTTGTAGTTTACTCCGACTTAGGCCGCGAGCTTCACAATGCTTTTTTTTGTGTCGGTACACACTGCTTAATAGCACAGGCAGAAACTTTAGCTATTTATATGAGCTTAATTCACATTAGGCATAGGAAGGACAAAAGACACTAGTTACACTATTGCATTTATTCTGTCAGTAGGGTAGCTTACACAGGATTATGACGTTTGATAGCCACTTAAAACTCTTCCATCTCATACACCACATCTTCAGACACTGACACAACAACATAAGAATAGATTTCAAATGGGTCAGGTGGGGTTTCTAGGCTACGAGACCACTGACCGTCTTCCCAAACAAGCTGCAAAGTCTTCAGTCACTAGTACTTTCAGTTACATTCCTACCTTGTATATCAACAATCACGTCAAGAAGTGAATCTTCATTCTCTGGCAAGACAGCTGGGACCGTGACACCATTGGTACACTCACCTACACTTTCATTCCCAAGGTTGACGTTACTGTGACTCTTTGCCACTTTTACCCTGGTTACGCCTTCACTTGGCTACTTACAGGACACAGCAACTTGAAGCAATACTTGCATAGATTTAACTTTGGGGACAATCCGCAATGCCATTGTGGTATTCAGGAGGACCAAACACCACTTCACTTAGTTTTTTGCTGCAATAGGTACAATCACATTAGATAGTTTAATGAGAGCTGCTATTCTTGAAGGGTACAACTTGCCTTGCAATCTGCACCAACTCATTCACACGCATACAGTGTTCCATCATCTACTCACATTCATTTCCCTTAGTGAGGCTCTAGAGAGCACTCACTCTGAGGGCATGGATGGCAATTAGCTTTCCCTTGCTTTGTTTCAGCTGTTAATATATAGCTGTCTTTCAACTTTGTATTTAATTCTTATTTTCCATCTTCTTTTTCAGTCTAAATTCATTTAGTTTAAGTTGGTCCTAGTTGTAAGTTAGATTAGGGACTCTTAGCTTGGTTTCTGGTTAGGTTATGCTAGGTTAGGTTAAATTAGATTCAAATTTGCAAGCTTTCGTCATCTCGTTAGGTTTGTCCTAGGTTATGGTAGGGTAGATTAGTTAGTGAGTAAGTTAATGTTTTAAAAAAAATTTGGGTCTTGCTTCTTTGTCTTTTGTCGATCCATTTGTCTCGTCTACTTTGTCACCGTGTTTGTTTGTTTCTCCCGTTGTCTGTCTAGCTGTTAAGTAGTATTAAGAATTGCACTTGCATTCAGTTTTATTAGTATGAAGTAGATATAAGTCTTCCTATTAACAGCCACTTGGCACTAACTTCAACACTTAGCTATTTGTGGCAGCACTCAATCATTGGTGTTCACAATTTGTGGCTACACTCAGGTTTTCTTTTAGACCTTTCGGAGAACTATGGCTTTGCAGCCTAAAAACTGCAAGCCAACTTTAAACATAGAAAGTACTGTAGCCATATGTATGCATTTCAGAGGGATCCTATCTTTCTCTAGTGTCTATCTCCTCTCCTTCCTTCTTCACCCCCCTTTCCCTTACCCTCTTTTCCACAAGCTAAACACCTTGTGTACGGCTGAAGTCTTTCTTGTATGTATGTATATGCTGTCTGCTAACAAGAAAATATCAGTTAATAATTCTTTCTTACACGAAAAACCTTGACAATCCAGTGTTTTTATATACAACTGCTAACGTTTTCAACCCCTTCGGGGTCTTCATCAGGCACAGCACAAAGGTAGTTTCAAATGCCCGTGAATGGAACCAAGAAACCAAAGCGAGTTCTATTCCAATTTTTGAAATCAAAGAAATTGGAAGATAAAAATGGAACATTATGCACGAGCTATTATCTATTATCTACGCCTGCATACTATGTACGTTCACCGCTCTTTAAATTTAAAACAATTAATGCAATATTAAGTTATTTGTGGGTGTGGGATTCCCTCATAGTAAAATTTCCATGCTTGCAAGATGTTGATTGCATCCTTGTAGTTGATGCACGTGTTGTGCAAACCCGCTTTATATATCTCTAGGGTCTCCAGCGTTCTGAGTTGGTCCGTGTGTTGTGACATTCTGATTATACGGGCGTTTTTGAGGTCGGCAGTGATTCCCTGCTGTGTGGCATACGTTGCCAGTGTGGTAGATAGTTTATTATTGGCAATGTCGTACCTGTGCTCTCGGAGTCGCTGATGGAGGGAGCGTTTGGTCGAACCCACGTAGACCAGACTTCTATTAAATCTGTCATCCCACAGGGGAACCTCATATACGCCCGGTGCGTGTTTCATGTCCAAATTAGTCGGTTAATAAAACAATTCTACCAAACAGACTTATAACAAATTCTCATATGACAGTTCAATCTTTAATTTCATTCAAATAATTTGATTTACAACACAAAAAACTGGAACCAATTTAAAAATATAGCTGCATTTCCAATTATGCAGCTACAATACACATTTAGATAAGCATAATATATCAATTAAATAACTCTAGGATGATGAATACAAACGCAAATTTTGTATCCTAAACATACGACATAATTAATGCATGATCATGCAATATTTTAAATAAGTATATCATATGCAAACAAATTTATTTAAAGATAAAACATTACAGATATTGTTAAGCTATAATTTTAAATAAATTACTCAAATGCTTAAATATTAATTACAGTATTTACTCTCATATAAGACGAGATTTTTACTCATTTATCACGGCTTCAAATTCCTAGGTCATCCTATATGCACGAATGAAAGATGTTTTGCTTTTCGGCAAAAAATTTTTGTAAATTGTGTATTTGCATTTTGTACTGGATGCTTACCTTCTTGTATTTAAAAACAAGTATTTTTTCTGGGTTGTTTGAATCGTTCTTGTATATCAGGGATGGGCAACCTTTTTCTACGTAAGGGCCGCACTTCAAAACTTTTGAACCGATGCAGGCCGCACACAAGAGAAAAGAGGGGGGAACTGTCGGTAAATCACAATTCTTTATTTATATATAATTATAAATTAGCATATGTATACTTAATATAGCTTCTGGCACTGATCTGAACATAATATATTGGAAATATTTGGTTAAATATTAGTCACTGCTAGTTTTAAATTAGTTTTGATGTGTCTGTTAGCCGGTTTCTTGTTTTAATTTTTACTAAATTCATTGCAAAAAAACTATTCACAAACATAAGTTGTAGAAAATAACGTTTGGTTTTTGTCCAATACTTCCTTAAGCTGGGAAATTGATATATTTATTTATATTTTATGCCATGCGGGCCACAAAAAATATTACTGCAGGTCACACATGCCCGAGGGCTGCAGGTTGCCCATCCCTGTTGTATATTGTCAGGAATAAAGATACATAGCAATAGGAAAAGCAAAGCTTTTGAATTGAATTCCAGATTGAAATTCCAAAATCACATGGGAGCACGATATAAGTTTTAATCCATTCCCACGTAAAAAGAGATGATTATTCGGAAATCAGAATTCAAAGAAACTCATAAGTGTAACAGATAGAGAGTGGATTTGACTGTTATGAATTGGCAAAAAAGGTTCCCGATTGTCCAGCTTTACATGAACAAATTATGTTGTCGATTTTACAAAATTTTTCCTTCAAGTTTAAAATGCTAGTAATTTTTGCATGACAATGTGTGCATTTATGTTCATTTGATGTTTTACTTATGATTAAATGAAATAAAATTAGAATTGTATTAATAAATCTAATTTTCTTTATTTTGATCTTTAAAGTCACACCTTGTCCTATATACAAGGTTGTCTTATATTTGAGTAAATACAATATTTATTGTATTAGATAAGGAACAAGTAAAACAGCAAAGCAATTTTTGGAATGAGACTATGTCTTGGAGAGTGTGAGCAACACATGTGCAAATGTCGCACTCAGGCCTGTTTGTAGAAACAGTCTCAGCATTTTGTGTTTTATTTTGACCCGGTTCTCACTCCCCTGACTACCTACAAGTCTGATTTATTTTGTGTGTGCATGATTTGGGTACCAAATACTCTACGCCAAATTGCAACTCCTGACATGTACTCCTTCATACCTCTAAGGTGTGCAGTAGTTGACAGCAGCGGTTTTTTATAGATGAGACATAGTCTTGTCAATAAATGGCAATTTTTTATGGCTAAAATTTTTAAAATTAAGTTATTTTTATATTTACATATTCAGCTCATTTATTATATTAAACTGATGTTACAAGTATTATATGCTTTCATGTACTCATTTATATATATATATATATATATATATATGTGTGTGTGTGTGTGTGTGTGTGTGTGTGTACACACAGAACACACACACACACACACAAACACAAAAGGATACGGTCTGTTTCCAGGAAACAAAACAGCTCCTCTAATCATTTCTCCCATAATACATCCAACTGACCAGATGTCAACTATTAAAATTGAAAAATTGGAATCTTATGAATAACAATATAAATACAATAATAAGAATACGAAGGATAATTTAACACCAAGTGACAGATTAAACAATTATTTAAAATAAAAAGATCAATGCACCTTAAAGCTGGCATGCAATAGTAAATCAAATTCAGCATGTGGAATGATAGTAAGAATATGAAAAATTCATTACAATATCACAGCACAAGGATATATCATTGAAGAACAGTTTCATCACAATATTGCATATTAGTAGTTGTAGAACCATCTATTGACATTGCTCAGTTTATGTTAATTGCCAGACTATTTGCCATTTTCTGATGTAACATTTCTTTAATAATGTATCCTTATCCTGTAATAGAGTAATAATTTCTTTTTTATATTATCATTCCACGTTCTATATTTGATTGCTATGAAATGCTGATTTTAAGGTGTGTCAATTTTTTTGCAATGGTGAGATTCTGTAATAGTAAATTATGATTATTTAGAATTACTTTAAAATTTTGTTAAAGATTATTTTCATTCATTAAAAATAACTATCAAATTATTGTAAAATGTTGAATTACAACCTAAGTAACAATTATAAATCAAATTATTCTTATTAGTTATAACAACGTAACTAGTAAATAGCATAAAGTCTAATAAATTATTGTAATAAACTATACCTCAGTTTTTAATAAGCAACCATATCTGACAGCTAAATTGTTTTAGGAATTAATCTGAAAATAATTTGGCTTTTAGATTTTATTTATTTATTACATTAACAGTTGGAAATGTAGTAAGACAGCAGACTTCCTCCCCATTAAACAGCAAAACCCTTAACAAAAAAAACAATAAAATATGAGAAAAATATACTGCATAATACAGTTGTCATTTTTAATGTCATTAAGCATAAAATGACAAAGACGTATAAATGGTGCTCACAGTCGGGGTTGGATCTACATAGAGACTAATAGGGCTTAAGCCCTGGGCCCCCAAGTGTCAAAATGGACCCACAAAAATTGAATTATCATCATAAATTTTTAATACTTTTTCATTAACAATGAGCACTTATTGTATAGTAAAAAATAGTTAATATTAATAATATAATAATAATGATAATTTATAGTATTATTTGTTTTATTGTAATCAATGTAACGTAACAAGTCAGGTCACCATTTCAATAAGTCCTAGGCCCTAAAAAACCTAGATCCACCCCTGTTCACAGTATTTTGAATATATATTCAATATATTGTAGAGCATTGTTCATAAATTGAGAATGGTTTCTGAAGTTTCATAGTTTTAAGATTTAAGTTATTTCAACAATCCAGATGAAATTGATTCATCTTTGATTACAACAAATCAAACAGTCTATTGTGTGAACTTTGAAATTTGAATTAATGTATCACAGATAGTTTTAAAAATTTTTTTAAAGTTGAAATCTGATTTTTAAAAATCTGTTTGTTTGATACAGAATTATCTCTCATAAATTTTTGTATAATGTCCTTAAAAAATAAACTGAATCAGTGAAATTCTATAATAAGTACTGTACATTACACAAAAATTTATAAGTGATAAATCTGTATCAAACAAACAATTTTTAAAAATCTGATTTCAACCTTAAAAAACTTTGACATCTGAATAAAGTATATTGTATAAAAACACTTCTACATAAACTGAAACTAACTTTGCTTGAACAACACCTGAAACATGTTATCGAAAGTTGTCAAAAGCTTGGCAATCACTGGTGGATAACCTGATAATGGTAATTGGGCGATTTGTGGATAACCCGGTCGGCAATCATACAATATACTCAACATCTTCTGTGGCAGTATATCTTGAGATTTTTTCCTTACATTACGTTTTTTTCTTTTTTTTTTTTGTTTACCCCTTGTATTTCCAATCTATTGTGTGAACTTAAAATTTTAATTAATGTATCACAGTTAGCTTTGAAAAGTTTTTAAAGTTGAAATCAGATTTTTAAAAATCCTTTTGTTTGATACAGAATTTAACTAGATAAGTAAAATCGTGCAGGGAGATTCTATCTTTCTGCTTGGTATTCAAAATTTGGACTGTCTTATTTCTTTGCATAACTTCAACTTTGGACTTGCCTCCCTTGCAATCCAATTGAGGAGGACCAGTCAGACAAGTTTTGGAGTAGTAGTCCCAGGAAGTAGAGGAGGAGAAACTTTACTTTTGGATGAGAGACGAGCCAGGTCAGATGTGAGATCCCCTCTTAGAAAGAGAAGACTTATGCAGGCAAGAGAAGAAGGTTGTCAAAAGAAATCACATGGCATTAAGGTTTTGAATACAGACTCTCAAAATCTGTGATATATTTATCACTAGTTAATGTATTCTGCTATATTTCCTGAGCTCACTGTAGAGGGTTGCTGACACTAAAGGAATAAGGAAATGCTTCCTTGGTTAAAACTTAAATAATAATTAAATTTTTGAACTGTAATATTACACTGGAAATACTAACTAAAAAGTATATAAGGCTAATGAATAAACTAATATGTCTCAACCAGCATGATCAAGTAATTAAACTCCAACAAATTGAAATGTGTGACTTTGACCTGTCCATTTTTTAAATGTCACATTACAATTCCTTTTATAGAGAAGATACCACTAGGTATCTGAATACTTTTATCTAAAATTTCTCTATAAAAAGTTGTACTAAAATTGAGCATGAAGAAAATCAAAAAAAGGATATAACAAATTTACCTTGAAAAAACTTTTGAGTACATAAAGACACATACATCTTAATCCACTTCTATTAGTTAATTATAAAAATTGATTTAAATTTAATCATTTTACAGGAAAAATTTAAATACAATAAATAAAAATAAATGATTTGATTAATGAATGATGTAATAAATTGGCTTGCAAAATAGTTTCTCTAGCTCCAGCTAACGTGAGAATGGTTAATTTCCAACCAACAGTAGACTAAACTCAACTATATTGTGGAATTTTAAAATATGAAGTTTGGAAATATATATACCAGTCATCTTGAACTGACGTGTACAATCCTGTGCCAAGAAATTCAACTGGTCAATAATAAACTGGAACAATCCTATTAATTACATTTTGCAGTTTTTGCTTCGTTTCCTCCTTTAGTTTCTTGCAGTTAGATTCTGATCTCGGTTTTATTTTATCACTGTGCTTCTATTGACTGTTTTAAGACTAAATTATGTTATACAAGATATAAGCAATAATAAACAGTTACAATAGAAAGGCAATGAAAAAATTAATTTGTCAAAAATAATTGATATCCCAAAAAACATTTAAGATAAAAAATATTGTGCCAAGTAAAAATTATGACACCTGAAATGAGAGTCAAATTTTTTCTTGGGAGTTTCTCTTTGGTAAAGATAAGCTTGGCACTTTGAAGTCACACCTTATGATTGTCTCTGCACTTTGCATTCTTGTTTAAACAACATAGTAACATTATGGAGCTTTCAAGAACAAATTTCAAAGATATTTGGGTTGCAATTTAAAAAAATTGAAGACCTATAAATTCCCGCTGTCGTCCATCTGTCTGTCTTTCCTTAATCTCAAGAACAAAGTTCAATGAAAGACAGGGTTTCCATATGTGGTGCTCAAGGGCAGGAGGCCCTGATTAACTAAATGCGAACTTTCGACAAATACTGGAAGTCGTGTTATTTTGATTCAAAAATTTCCCCCTGAAAGGATAGACAGGTGACCAACACAACTTGATTGCTAACAGGAAATGTATGATGTACAGGGTCAAGTCGCTATTAAGTTGGAGAACAAATATTTTAAATTAAATAAATTAAAAATATGATTAAAAATTGAAGCCCAGCATTGTGACAATGTCACAATAAATAATAGCTCTTCTTTGTTTTAAAATTTAATAGTGATTAAGCTTTTATATCAGCTTCTAGTCGGAGGACTTATCATACATTTTGAAATGTTTTCACTTGGACACCAAAAGACCTTGTTTTGGCTTTTCTATTTTATTAAAATCAGCATTGTATAACAAATGGATAAAAAGTTACATCAAAATATTGAGTTTTATGTAAAAGTTTCTTAAATTTTTACAGTATTATAGTACAACATTTATTTCAAAAACAAAATAGTTTATTGAAGAAAATAATTGCCATTACATTCCAGTACCTTTTCCATTGATTGAACAGGTCATGGATTCCTACTGAATAAAACTTGGTTGTTTTGACTCTCTGCAAGTGCTATTTATCTCATCATCATCAGCAAACTGCTTTCCATCTTCCAGTGTGCATGGAGAAGAAGAGACAGTAGTTGGATGGTGCAATGTCTAGGCTATATGGGAAGTAAGAGAGAACCTCTCAGCTGAAATTAAGAAGTTTCTTGTCAGGTCAACTTTGCAGATTTGGCAGAAGCATGTGTAGTCATGTTGATGTGAAGACAGCACAAAATGTTCATCTGTGGACAAACTATGACGGAGTGGTCACAACCATGTGTCTTGATAACTTCTTGCATGGATTGGCTTCCACAGCTACTGTAGCTTGTCATCCAATAGGATGGAAGACCTTTCTGAGCATGTCTTATCTTTGAATTCATATTGCCCAGCTTTAAATTTACTCCACCAATCATAGATTGTAAACTTAGAGATAATGTTCTTGCCAAATGATTGCACCATATGATAATAAGATTCAGCTGCTTTTATACCAAATTGATAATTGTAAAGTGCACATGTGTAAATTTGGTCATGAGAAAAAATTGGTAAACTTGACACATTTAAAAAGTTGGTATCACCACACAAAATGGCATTTACATACACCACAAGAAACTTCCAGAAACTTTTACACCATGCTAATAATTTCACATCTGTTACAGAAGTTGCCAAAAAAAGTTGATATTTTATAAAAAGAACCCTGGATAGGAAGATATGTGTAAAATCAATGAGATACCATATAGTGTTTCAAATGTTGAAGGGGAATAGGGAAATCACTTGAGAATATAGAAAATATGCTCGTATGATGTCCTGTAATGTTGAAAGGAATTCTAGTCAGTACAAAATTCTTTTTAGACAGAACAGAGACATTCAAATTTAATTTAAAGCAAACTTTTGTATCTTACTGCTAGGGTAGCAGGCATTAAAACCTTTGTAGTCACTTACCTGAAAACCACTTCCAGAACAAAAATATTTTACATGTAATGTGTTGTATATTATCCAATTTTAAATAAATATATTCTGGATTTTATTTAAATATATATTTATATATTTCATCTTGCTTTTTTACATAACTATCAAGGATAAAGTATTTTTCTAACAATAAAGTGTTAATCACTATAAAACTCACAAACCTTATTGTGCTTTGCATTTAGTTATGAAAACTGTTATTCAGTAAAGTTTTTGGCCCACACCTAGGATCTTCCTCAGATAGATATCTGTTTGTTATAATGTTTCCAATATATTAATGCATTGGAAATACAGGGTGTCTGAGAAAGATCTTTATCATTCTAAACATTAATAATAAAAATAGTAACAGGTGAAATGAAATGAAGTTTGCTGCAAAAGAATGAAGACATCTAAGAGTTTTTTCTGGTATCAATTGCCTGAGGTAGATGGATTGATCGGTTGTGGAGGACCCATATCTTAAATTCCGCAATCACCCGACATAACTCCACTGGATTTTTTTTTTGGGTTATGTTAAAGACAGGGTTTATCAAACACCTGTTTCTGATATATCCGTTTTAAAGGAAAGGATACAATTAGCAATCCTCACTGTTACACCGCAAATGTTAAAAAAAAACACTTGGAGGGAAATCGAGCAGACTCGCCATTGTTCATGCTACTGTATTAACGGAGCTCACATACTGTATGTGAATTGTATCCTTTCCTTTAAAATGGATATATCAGAAACAGGTGTTTGATAAACCCTGTCTTTAACATAACCCCCAAAAAAGAAATCTGGTGGAGTTATGTCGGGCGATCGCAGAGACCAAGATATGGGTCTTCCACGACCAATCAATCCATCTACCTCAGGCAATTGATACCAGAAAAAACTCTTAGATGTCTTCATTCTTTTGCAGCAAACTTCATTTCATTTCACCTGTTAGTATTTTTATTATTAATGTTTAGAACGATAAAGATCTTTTTCGGACACCCTGTATTATAGCAAACAACACAGGTGTACCTTATTGGATAACAAAAGAAAAATGTTTAAAAAAGAAAACATTTGAAATTTGAATACATTGAAGTCTTATACGCATTCCAAGATAAAATGCTAAAACCGGAAAGGTTCAATTTTTTAGGTAGTTCTATATCTGAGGAAGTTCCTAGGTATGGATCAAAAACATTAGTGTCATAACAGTTTTCACAATTAAATGCAAAGCACAATAAAGCTTGTGAGTTTTATTTATATTATCCAAGCTTTATTAATATGAGACAATAAATGAGTATATGCATAGGAGATAATTGCCCTGAAACAGTAACGAAAGAGAAAATATAGTTTAAAATAAGTACATTCTAGCTATTATTCAAATAAAACCAACAATTTTCTAGTTAACTTTATGCAAAACTGAAATAAAAAATAAGATATCGTAATTAAATTAGAAACTTTAAAACCAATTTACAGTATCATAAATCTTTTCAATTTATATTACAACAACATGCTAAAACTTATGCTGAATAAAATTTATAGTCTAATCTTTTTAACAGTTTATTTCAGATGAAAAACTACAATTTAATAAACATATCAACTAAAGTTTAAATAAATTCATGAAATTTTGCTTCCAGGTCAAAAAATTTTGCAAAAAGTTCTTCCATTTCATTAGAGTTAAACAAATAATATTTAATATTTTTGTTTACCATTTTCTTTATAACCCATTCCTAAGATAACTTCCGGTGCTCGATAATAACGTGTTACTACGTAAGGAGTCATCATGAAAGTCGTTCCTGCAGTTCTGGCGAGTCCAAAATCCAATATCTTTAACGTACAATCAGACTTCACAACAATATTACTAGGTTTTAGGTCCTACAGTAGTTAAAAATATATTTAATAATATAATCACATATATACATATCGTAGTTAAAAAGTTATTAAAGTTATTTTGTAAGTTTTTTAATTAAATCCAACAGATTCAATCTAAAACTAATATCTAGAATTTATAAGAAATTTCATAAAATTTTAATTAAAAAATTTTTGTAGCCTTTTGCATTTTGTAGATACCGTATATCTCGGCAGATAAGACGACATATAAATTTTTGTCGAAGGTTTATAGTTTTAGCATATATCTGTCCTATAAGACGACCCCCAAACTATCAACGGCCTATGAATTTAGTTTAGATCAGTAATCATTATCTGAATAATAATACTGTATAGCGTATATGGAATTGTGTCCTATTTGTAATTTTTCGAATGAACAAATTTTATTTTCTTGCATCTGGTTATTTTTGCAAACACTCGCACTAATTCGGACATTCGGGTAATGACCGTGACTATTCACAAAAACATTGTATGGGCTATTCTATTTTGTGCACATACCCTACTCTCTTCTAGTAAATAATTACAGTTTGTCTGTCTTTTTATAATGGTTTTAATTTATATAAATTTCAATCTAATTTTTTTGTATCTGTCCTATAAGACGACCCCGGATTTTCGGGGCCATTTTTTATTGTTCAACTATTGTCTTATCTGCCGAGATATATAGTAGTTATACATTTGTTCAGTTATATAGTTGAAATGTTTAACATCTGAGATACATACTCTTGTTAACAGTTTTGAAACAACCTGCCTAAGAAGAATGTTTGGCTTTTCATAAAAAAATAAAACACTAAATAAAAAAAATTCTTACAGAAACAAATCACTTCCCGTTAGCATCGACTTTTTTGATTTAAACGCGATGCATTCATTAACACCAGAAGTCTGAGTTTATTTCACAAGTTAATTGTTCTTAGTGTATACCTCCATTACAACTTTAAGTATCAATTGTAGCATTCTAAAATCATCATATCTTGGCTCTTATACTATACAGAGCTATAAATGATAAGGAAGACTAAGTAGGTCAAGAATGTAATTCTTCCAGTATATCAGCTGGATACTATCCCCAACAATCTAACACTGCACATAAAGTTATAAATTTGACAAATAATGGACATCTTTTGCAAAAGAAAATTGCCAATTTCATTTCTAATCATGTTTAATCACTCATTTTTGTTTGCTTTTTAGTAAATAAAAGATAAAGTCATTTTTTATAATCTGTAGATTGCTAATAAACCTGAAAATTTTTATTTTAATTTTGTAAGGAGTCGATTCCAACCAGTTTTATTTTGCTTGGGGATTATTTTTAGTTCGTTTTCTTATTTATTTTGGTGCATTTTATTCCATTAAGGATGGACTATGCACCTCACCCAGACAAAATTGAAAAACTAAAAAAATGAAACTGACCTTACTATGACAACTACCTAGGGCAGGGGTTGACAACATTTTTTCATAAACAGCCATTTTTAGAATTATATTTACCAAAATAATACTTACAGAGCTGCAAGTCAGCAACTTGAATTATAAAATATACATTTTTGAAAATCGAGCCTAAAATGCTTTTTTTTTTGTTAAAATGGGTTTACAGGTATACCTCGGGTTACGTCGTTTTGAGTTAAGTCGTTCTCGATTATACGTTGTTTATCAAAAAAAAAATTATACACAGTAGAGCATCGATTATCCAACCCCCGATTAACCGACCGCGTTCTAGTCGGCAAATTCAAACGTCCGCTAGTGATGTGGCGCTACAATATTTAATTATGTCTTGGCTACTTTAATATTATTTTTGTTAAATTTTTGTATGTTTTAGCTGGCAGCACTGGCTCGACCATGAAAGGGAGGCTAGTATTTAAACCAGGTCTAATACACTATACTAATAATGTATTTTTTCATACTTTTCGGTTATCCGACTTTTCAGTTATCCGACCAACCCCAGTCCCCAATTAAGTCGGATAATCGATGCTCTACTGTATATATATGTAAAAATAAAAATCAAGTTTAAATCATTTTATTCAACTTTACGTCTGTCTGCCACAAATATCGAAGTCATAATATCACTAGAAAAGCGTTAGAAGCACATAAAATCATGATACTATACAATAAATAAGAATAAAAGTATATAAAATCATATTAAAATACGTACATTTACAGTAAATGTTAATACTGTACATCATAAATCCTAGAGAATGAAATATGAAAACATCTGTGACTCTGTGTTGTCCTCTTATTTAGCGGTCATTATTGGTAAATTTAACATAAATTAGTTTATTTTCTACTATTGCAAAGTAATTTTAATAACTGTATTTGTTATTTAACCTTACAAAATAATTTTATTTTATAATGTCTTAGAGGAAACGACATTCACAAATAAAGAGTCTGCAATGTACTGTAAACATCACCAAATTGTAAACATGTACTGTACATTTACATGTATATGTACTGTACATATATTCGTAAAATTTAGATAAATTTTAGTTCTTAATATAGTACAGAAAAGAAGTAAGTTATTTGTAAGCTCAAAATAGATTCTTATTAACTATATATTATTAAAAATGCATTAATAAATAAAATACAAAACTGGGAATGGTTATTTGTGGTTTAGCCTAGTGACAAGTAAATTCGACTTAAGTCGCCTCTTTTGGAACCAATTACTGACGTAAGATGAGGTATACCTGTATTTGTGTTTTGCTTAAAGGTGCTGTAATAAAATACAGTTCATTTAGGTGTTGCAATTCAATTATTTATTATCAATGTTACAATAGTTGTAATTATAAAATATTATTATTAAAATAAAAAATAAGTGATTTTAAACATTCTTACATATAAATTAACATTTTTCTTTGCAAATCCACACTACCCAACATTGGATTAAAGTTAATTACGTACCTCAAAGCCTGTTACCAGTGTGAAATTAACATCAAAAAACAAAAAAATAGATTTTCACAAATGTTTTCAAACCTCCAATGGTTCTTCTTTAGGCAGCGATGAATTTACGTTAAAATGCCATTAAACAAGGACATTATTTGAAATTTGAATATATGTTACCCGATGACGTCTCATTAGGCATGCACGCTATAGACTGTAGCAATTGACAAGAAGTTATAGTTCTTTGTCCATTAGTGCTTGCCATGGTATGGACAGATTTAATTCCCTTCTGTGGTTGATTCAGCTATTGTTAAGGCTGGATTTGTAGATATATAAGGCCTCCAACCACCTTAGATGTTCCGTGTGTGGTGAGGTGAAGATAATTCTCGCCTGGCTAAAATCTGGCTCTATGTCGGTATCACTGGCGTAAGTGGGAAGCGCAGTGGTGTTCCTGGCATGCTGTATGTCCGCAATGTGATCTTTCATTCACGAGCATATATATTTGTAACACATCCCAACAGAAGTAGTTGATTTCTATTTGTTATTAATGTTGTCGCTATATATATTCTAAAGTTTTATTTTTATTTTTAATGTTAATATTAACAGACAGTTGTGAATTACGTACCTCTAAAAACCTGTTAGCGGTGAGTATTTAATCATCCAAAGAACGAAAAAATTAGATTTGACGAACGTTTTCAAACCTTCCAAGGTTCTTCTTCAGGTCGTGACGAATTTCCGTTAAAATGTCGTTGAGATCAAATATTACCTGAAATTCGAATACGTAAAACTCCATGAAGTTCTACAAAGCATGCGCACTAGATACGTAGTGTTGAATACTCACCGGTAACAGGTTTTTAGAGGTATGTAATTGACTATCTTCCAGTGTTGAGTAAGGGAAGTTATGACACAGTTGTGATTTTTATACTTGTTGTAATATTTAATCATTAACACATAGATGGGAATTTTTGTATTTGTTTGAATACTTAATCGTTCCAGCAATTTTAAAATTTAAAATTGCTCTTTAAGCATTCCAAATTTTTGTATAGAATGTTTTGACCCGAAGCAGATCCCAATTAGGATCAAAAAAACTTGTCAAAGTATATTAAAAAAATATATTTGCTGGTTTAATTATAAAGGTTTGTTGGTGTTATTTCTATTTTATTTTTAAAATTGCAAAAAAGATATTCAAACATTTTAATAAAACAATCTTTCACAAAATTGCCATCTGTAAATGGTTTCCCCCAACAAAACTAGTAGTAGTTGTATTATTACTTAATTTTATCCTATTTGAAAATGTACCTTTACTTACATTCATTTTATGTTGAAGTTCTTCTATTGCCTTTCTTCTTCCTCTTAATAAGTCTTTGCAAATGCTTCGTGTTTATTTAAAAAATGCCTTTGTACATTTGATTTTTTGTTATTAGAAAACTTTTCTTGACATATTAAACAAACTAGGAATCCTGTTAAATTTGCAATAACTGCATAGGATTCAATCCAGTCACTTCTAAATTCTCTATTTTCTTCTTTTACTTTTCTCTTTTTTCCAGCCATATTAAATATTACCCTCAAATACTAGAAGTTTTTATTCAATATTTTTATTTTTTATACTATAATATTTAATGAACTAAACACAAGTAAATAAGAACAGTATAAAACTATCATACACCAAGACAACATGATTGTTCACACTGCCCTTTTAAAATTAAATCAAGCAAAAGGTTAAAAGGTATCCACAGGTTATATTTTTAAATGAAACCATGAGGGCCATAGATGAAACTGCCTAAAGATGCTCACGAAAACATGACGACAAAGTGACACCACTCCTTAAGTGCCATCTGGTAAAGTGCTAAATTCTACCTTTGGTAGGTTAGTTTGCATGTTTTTATCAAGGCAATATTTAATTATCGTTATTAAGTTTTGTTCTTATTTTGATAGTGAAGTGATAAGTGATTAGTGAAATTAAAGTCTTTAAAAAAAAATATTAGTAGAGTTTACGAGTTATCTTTTTCTTCTTCTTAAATTTAAAATTTTATTCTGTTGTATGTATATTATTTACTAACTTAAAGAGAGCTACAATTATGCATTAAAAGAGCTGCTTGTGGCTCCAGAGCATCAGGTTGCTGACCCCTGGCCTAGGACAAACTGAATGTGTCATCAACCCAAAAATGACATCTTGGGGGAAACTTCCAAAGTTAAAAAAATTGATCACCCATCCAAATTGTCACCAAAATTTTAAAGAAGAATTATGTGAGGGTGATGACATGACTTGAAAAGAGAATTGCTAGAGTTAAATAAATGTTAATTATAAGTATGCAAATAGGATCAAGTGGGTATATCAATGTAACATCACCATCCCCAGCACATTAAGAAAAGAGATGAGCTGCAAATAAGATGAGGTGAAGCTAAGGATTGAGTGAAGTTAAAAAAAAGTCTTTCAATTTTGATGGCAGATTAGAAGTTTCTTCTGAATGACAGTTAGGCAAGTTAATTGTAAGATTATTTTGTGAATTTCCTGCATAAAGTCCAGTTTCATATTTCTTGTTGATTCAGAAAACGAAAGCCATTGTGTTCAACAGGCCTAAAAAGAGTAACCTCTACCTGAGACCGCCCCACTTGAAAATGAACGGAAGCACCATCAAGGTGGAGCGCACTCTAAAATATCTAGGTGCTATTATTGATTTTAGGCTAGCTTGGGATAGCCACATAGAATATATTACCGGGAAAACAGGACTTATATGTCAGGCATTTGCTCAAGTCGCCAAACGGAACTGGAGCCTCAATTCCAAAGCCATGTCGGTTATCTATGATGGCATTTATGTACACAACCTATGCGTGCGGCACATGGGAGTGGGCTGTCACCAAGGTTCACCCCAGACGTAAACTATACTCCTCACAAAGATGTGCTCTGCTGTTGATCTCAAGAGCTTACCACATGACCAGCAACATCTGTCTACAGGTTCTGTGCAAAAAACCGCCTATCGACCTTGTTATTACCCAGAAGCAACGTTACTGTAAATTGAAGTGGGGAGGTAATATACAGACTGAAACCGAAAACATTGACAACAAAGATATTGAATGGCCATCACCTTTCGGCGATACCCTTCCACCTTTTGAATCCTATCTGGTCACCCATGACAGTACTTCTAGTGCGGACCTAAAAGTTTACACGGATGGGTCATGTCATGACAATGGCGTGGGAAGTAGCTACGTTGTATACAATGAAGATAATGAAGTATACCACCAAAAATTCCGTCTGCACCGCAAGTGCACTTTTTTCAAGCAGAGATGTGGGCCATCAGCAAAGCTGTGGAGCATATCAGCACTAATTATAACAATATGCATGTCTCTATCTTCACCAACTCACTATCTGCACTCAACCTCTTAACTAGCAGAAACCAACATCCAACTGCAGAAAAAATCAGAAGGGATTTACATGCTTCCAGATGCACTTTTGACATTAACTGGATCAGAGCACATCAGGGTGAGCGGGGAAATAAGAGAGCGGATACTCTGGCCAAGGAGGCTGCCACGGACAAATCCCTCTTCATTTCGTATTGCAAACTGAGTCAACGCACACTCTGCAACTTTCTGCGTAAAGAGACTCTTACTCTCTGGCAGCAAAGCTGGGACCAACACGAAGATCATATAACTCACACCTTTATTCCTAACCTCGAGACATTCCTGCAAAATAGTTGGTACACCCCCAACTACTATAATTCTCAAGTATTCACAAATCACGGAAAGTATGCTGCTTATCTGGTCAGGTTTGCCCACGGCACATCACCACTGTGCCCGACTTGCAACGTTGGGGATGGTGCTCTACACTACCTAAATGACTGCATGATATTGAATCAGCATAGACTCGAGTTACAACTCTTACTTCGGGAGCAGGGGGTGGGGTGGCCCTGCGATCCGGCTGACTTCTGGAGGACACAGGAAATTTTCCAGGCTTTCGACAACCTGACTAGAAAGATTAGCCAAATCACACATAACCTCACTTTCCGCTAGGGGTACCGCGAGTGTTCTGTCCTTTTGCGTTGTCCCTATGCGCTGGCACTGTAAGAGCGAAGGCACGCTCGTACAGCCAGCTGGGTTCCTTACTCCTGTTTGTTGATACGGTTTTACCGACACGCACAAAGTTTGTCACGCGGTTAACTGTTACTTCACTCTCAATTCTTTCATTTATGTATGTGAAAATTTATATATCTGTATACCTGTAAATTTACCTGTCTTTATTCCCGGTAGTGCCCAAAGCGGAACCGGGACATGTACTAAAATTGATACCTAATAAACTTAAAATGAATGAATGAATAATGAATGAATTTCGTGTTATTCTTGTGGAGATAGTTCTAAGTTAATTTGAAGTTCTCCAAGTGTTGGGAAAGTTTTTGTATACATCTTGTTTTTGTTTTTGATTAGATGAAGCATCCTTTTACACAGTATTTAAATTTTTTCTAACTTATTTTGTATTGTACATTGATCAGAGACTAATAAATAGATTTTCTTTTTATAAAAACTAAAGTAATTATTTTGTGCTTTTTATATATTAACAGATTCATTCGTAATTTTTTTGCCCCTTTAAAAGTCCTTACCTGGCTCAAACTGACTCTCGTTTTTAGTTTATGTAATGCACGTTAGGTAATTTCTGGGCTTCTGAAAAGTTAAACATTACAATTTTAAACAACTTCAGTACTCCCAAGTTTTATTCCTTTAAGCAAGAGACGAGAAAATTAACATCCAGGCGTTAAACTGTGTACGAATATCGCTATAATTACTAGCGCTTTCGACAAAACTATTTTCGTCTTCGTCAGGTAGAATAACGGTTAAAATCCTTTTTCGAACCAAAAAATTTTTGAAATGAAAAACCGCTTTAGAACTTTGGAACAAAATCAACGATGGAACTGAGCGAGAAGAAATTTAAACATGCGCGCATGGTGACGTAGCGCATGCGCTATAAATTACTGAGATGTGGAACTAGAGGTGTTGCTTTAATCTGTTATATAAGTTGACCCACATAACAGGCAAATCAAGCATGGGAGTGTTGCACGGATTTAGTGCAGCGGTAAGAAAGGCCTCCCAAATAAACACGATGCTCCTGTTATTACAATGCCTGAGCATCACCACCTGGTCCCATAGTGGGGTGTATAGGTGCTGTAACACCATTCTTGCTTTCCGAACACCAACTTTCCATCGGGGCAGGCAAAGGAGATACCGAACTAGCAAGAATGGTGTTACAGCACCTATACACCCCACTATGGGACCAGGTGGTGATGCTCAGGCATTGTAATAACAGGAGCATCGTGTTTATTTGGGAGGCCTTTCTTACCGCTGCACTAAATCCGTGCAACACTCCCATGCTTGATTTGCCTGTTATGTGGGTCAACTTATATAACAGATTAAAGCAACACCTCTAGTTCCACATCTCAGTAATTTATAGCGCATGCGCTACGTCACCATGCGCGCATGTTTAAATTTCTTCTCGCTCAGTTCCATCGTTGATTTTGTTCCAAAGTTCTAAAGCGGTTTTTCATTTCAAAAATTTTTTGGTTCGAAAAAGGATTTTAACCGTTATTCTACCTGACGAAGACGAAAATAGTTTTGTCGAAAGCGCTAGTAATTATAGCGATATTCGTACACAGTTTAACGCCTGGATGTTAATTTTCTCATCTCTTGCTTATTCAGAGATCGGCATGAAGTCCACCATCGTTACAATTTAGTTTTATTCCTTTTTTGAAATCTGCCTCTCCAGTTCAGTTTTTTTTAAAATCAAGAACAGTTCAATATTCTGACATTTTCAGAACAAAGATTATAAAAGTATGCCTGAAAAAATTTTAATGATATCAAGCTATATTTGCATTTTAAATAAAAATTAAACTTCTTTTGTATATCATTTAATTCTGTCAATTATATTAGCAGAATAACTATCACATTGCTATCTCAAATAATACATTTTAATTCCAACATATTTACCGTGTATGATTTATGCAGCTTCCAGGAAAATAAGTTGAAAATTACCTAATTCTTAACTCAAAAGTTTTACAATGATAATTTACTCAATGATTATGGAGAAAAGAACTAAACATATTCAAGATATTTCCATGACAAATGCATAAATTATTAAAAAAATTCAATTTTGGAGTTTTATTTTAGTTAAGAAACCTTTTAGCATTTTAATGTTAAACTTTTTTATATTTTCTTCTTTGTTCTAAATGTTTGACATTATTTCAAATTCTTATAAAAGCAATCAAAATTTATTTATTTTAAATAACACAATGTAAAAATGTTATGAAAGTATTCAAATACAAATTTTTTCAGTTTATTTAAAACTTTATTGCAATTGTGATTAATATAGAATTTGCTAAATTAAAACCATAACTTACTCTATGAATTATTCCAGCAGAATGCAGATGCTTGATGCCACAAAGCATTTGATAAAGAAGATAAGACATACGTTCGTGATCAAGATCCATTTGAATAACTTGGCACAAGTTAGCATCCATTAATTCCATTACCAAATATCTGAAAGAATTTCATTTTTATATACTATTGTTAAAAAAAATAATGAAGTTTATGAAAATTTTTCCAAGTTATAAATGCTAATTCTGTGTATTAAAAAATATCTTCCTATATGTCTTGACTGGTATTACTATGTGGTACGATCCAAAAGTTTGGGGACTGCAGTAATCTATGACAACAAAAGCATGTATTTGAAGTTACAGCGTATGAAATGAATTCTACCAAACCACCTCTACGTGTTCGGGTTAATTTCACCCGTGTCATGCGATTAAACCGCAAGCGCTACTGTTTTTTCCGGAGATAGTTACCTTTGTTCTGCGACGTAATAAAAGCGGAGTTTCAAGAACAACCTCCAACATTTCGACTTCGCCGTGGTAGAATCACCGTACACCTTTCTTAGCAATTTTAGTCTCTGTAGGTATTTTACCTAAACGCTGACAAAATTTAATGTTGGAGGTTGTTCTTGAAACTCCACTTTTATTACGTCGCAGAACAAAGGTAACTATCTCTGGAAAAAACAGCAGCGCTGGCGATTTAATCACATGACATGGGCGAAATTAACCCGAACACGTAGAGGTGGTTTGGTAGAATCCATTTCATACGCTGTAACTTCAAATACATGCTTTTGTTGTCATAGATTACTGCAGTCCCCAAATTTTTGGATCGTACCACGTATATGTATAAACTAAACAAGAACTAACTGAAAACGTAGAAACAAAATAAATTACCTCAATAAAGGAAGTTTGTTTGTTAATCTGTAGTCTCATTTGAGAATGCCCTACAAAAATGCCATCCAGATCTACTGGCAGACATTAATAGGAAGGTTATTAACTTAGAAAAACAAGTGGCATATACCATGTGTAGGAGACATATTAGAAAGCTATGCTGGATTTTCAGAAAACAGATAGGCCAGCAAGATAGAAGGTTCACTAATGTAACTTGTATGTTGGGATAAAGAAGACAAAAGGGTCTGGAAGAGCAAGTAAAACAAATTTAAAACAATGACCATTTTGTTAGAAGCACAGTAAAACAGGTCTATAATCCTTACACATAGGACCATGTACAGTACTTCAGGAAATTGAGCACACATGTTATTACTACTACAGGATGCTTACTGGTGTAAGAAGATTTTGTAGAGAAGTTTTACAGAAATGGGTAGCAAGATTTACATGCACAAAATTGGCATAAACTTAAAGCATGATATGGTATGTTTCCCTTCTATCCCTAAGCTATTTGTGTCAGCCAAAACACATAAACAGGAGACACAACTACAGCCAATTGTTGATAAATGTATGTCTCCTATGCACTTTCTGGCAAAGAGTCTGCTCCAAATTCTGTCCACACATTTACAGGACTACCGTATTTTACGGACTATAAGACGCTACGAACTGTAAGACCCACCTTAATTTTTAAGCAATTTAAAAAAAAAATACCTATAGGAGGCTACGAACTATAAGACACTCCTGAATTTTGGAGGCAATTTTTCGAAGAAAAAAGTGCGTCTTATAGTCCGTAAAATACGATATATATCAATGAAAATCCAAGCTCAAACTTATCCAGGATATTAAAACGCTAGACACATCTTACACATTTCCAGCACAAAAATTTTAATAAAACAAATGTTTAATTTTTATGCTAGAAACATGTGTAAAGTCTGCCTAGCATTTTCATACAGGATAGTATGTTTGGGATCTCTGACCTCAGTCATCTGGCCAAAAAATTAAAAGAAATGGCCTTAATGGATGATGAACACCTTACAATAGTCTATTTTATTCCCCTATACCCTCCATCTTGTGACCAGAGGGTCAGTACCTCCTTGGTACCTTGTCAGGATTGACATCACTGTGTTTTCTAGGATAGACACAGAAGCCTCGATGGCTACAAATTCGGAATTTGTGCAAGCGGTCACGTGTGCAGGCGGTTGGATTCGGAATGGAGAAGGGTTGAGTGACGGATCAGAAGTGAATCACTCAGATACGAGGTTAACAACTAAAATAACCGATTTAATTTAACAAAACAGGAATATATAACTCTATGCTATCGAATAACGGTAGAGAGAGAGAGAGAGAGAGAGAGATTACAAGAAATTGTGAGTAGGTATAGATACCTTTGATGCACTAAATTGTGTGGACTTCCAGATTGCCAATTTGTTGGTCGGTCAGTCGGGAAGGCGTTAAAATTCCCTTTTTCTTAATGGCAGTTGGATATAATAATGAATAACTGGAGAACAGGATGGAGGACTGGATATAATAATCCGGGAAGTTCGAAGGTATCAAAACACAGAGTATGAAATCCTTGATGACGATGATACCTCTCCTCCTTTTTTGATGGGCGCTTTTTCAATGCGCTCGCGAACTCTCGACGACCCCTTGTCCTTGAGTCACTCCTTTTTATACTCCAAATCACATTACCCTTTTCCACCAATCGTGAAATCTAGTGATTAGTTCCCCATGACACATTCAATGAGTTCCATGTGAAAGGAAACGATTCTGAGGAGAGAGATGCAATCATCCTCCGGTAATGAAATTGGAAAAACTTTTGAAAGATGAAAAAATGAAATTTTCTCCAAATTTTTGTCAGGTCTGATTCTCACAATCTGCATACAACATTTTTGTTTCTTAAGAGAGTTTTTGTTAACCCAGCTGGCAAACAGGTGGGTTAACAAAAACTCAGAAAATCAACAGGTGCTTCTAAAACTAGTGCATCTCCTTTGTTATATGTTGTTTTTTACTCACAAAGACCAGACTTATTTACAAAATATAGGATCTTGATAGGTAGCCCATTTTCAGGAGACCTGTGTGAAGTAGTTAATCAAACATTAGAGTATTCAATCTTACTGAGTTATCTTTCTTAGAAGTTCTAAATATGAGATATGTGGATGACATCCTTATTCTTTGGCAGTCTAAAACTGATATAAAACATTTTTATAATATTCTTTGCCAACTTGGGCCCTTTTTTTAATCAGGACTTATTACACTCGTAGTATTGAAGGAAGAAAAAACTTCTAGGTTGTTTCTGTTTTCATTAATCCCAAATGCATTTCAAACAGTACTTGTTCTTCTTCAGTGTTTATAAAGGTAACATTTTTTGGCACAAATTTACAGGTTATTGTGCAAGCAATAATACTCCCACATTGATTTTTTTCATAGCATTTTTTGTTAAACTTTTTATGGTTTTTTATTGCAATATTCTTATGTTAAACCATCAAATTTAAACAAATTTCTTCAAAACATCATTTTTAACCCATTTACAATCTCTCAAATTTTTTACACATCTTTCTATTATACCCTGTATATATAGATACAGAAAAAAGATTGCCAGTCAAGCTGGCGGAATGGAAACTCTAAAGTCACCCTATCTCCCTAAAACAGGACAGTTAGAGCATGGTTACTAGATTATCTAGTAACCATGGTTAGAGTCTGCCACAACAGATGTCACTTTGTGTACGGGGGCATCACACACTCTCTGCTTTGTTGACATAAAAGTTTCCAATAAACTAATATTTAATTGTGTAATTTAAAAACTTTTTAATCTTTGGATGAAACAATTAATTTTCATATAAAATGTGGAAGAATCAGAAATTGTGACCAGATTTTCTCAATTCTGATACCAGGAAAATGTCTAATTTTTCCGATTCTGATTAATCGTCCCATCACTAACAGACGAATGTACTTTTAATAAGTGTATGAAATGTCATGAGTTTGAGAATAGTAGAGGTAACAGGAGATTGTTGGAGTGAAGAAAGCATGGTATTCTGATTTTCAGTAGATATTGGTGATAATGTGTCATTCCTTGGAGTTATGCTTAAGGGTGAACCAAACAAGGCTTCATAACAACTATACTTTAATTATTACATTAAAAATTGCCGGGACGATTTCATATTTAGAAAAGAAAATATATTTCTTACTAGACTATACAATACATGAGTCCATTTCTATCCGTCCCTTCCCATGCTTTCTTAGAGGCATTTCTTTTCTAAATATGAAATCGTCCTGGCAATTTTTAATGTAATAATTTTATTTTTAAAGAATTGTGTTTGCTACTGCTAGGGAAATTTTAACTTTTTTACATTTGTTGGTGGACAGTAGCCTCAAATACAAGTCTACGGTTCCGCCATAGATTTGTAAAGGCCTGTAAGAAAGCGTGTGAAGGGATGGATAGAAATGGACTCATGTATTAATATATTTCTTATTAGACTATACTTCTTTTCTAAATTACTATACTTTAATGCCTATTCTTCATGAACTTTATAAATCATAATTTCTTGGTCCAGTGCTGGGTTTGATTGCTTCCTAAACAAGAGCTTATAATGTTCTCAATGCTTTTGTTTGGACAGTCGACCTAACCTTGAAATTGACTATGCCTTGATTTGCCACGTAGATTTTCAGCTAAGTTCACATTGCAGAAGCTTCTTCTATAACTTGATTACAGAATTCATAACTATTGTCACGTTGTAACATGCTGGGGAGCTTTGAAAATTGTGAAAATATCTATCAACACATGGGCCACTTCCTCTGAATGTTTAGTTTTTAAGGAAAAAGCCAAACAAACTTTGTAAGATGGTCTTGATATACAAGTATGAACTTATAATCTTGGTCTGACTGAGACTGCATACCAATGGGGTCCATTTAGCATTATTTTTCAAATTTGCCTTCCTAGACTGACAATTATGCATTATGTCTGGTAAAATTGACTAATTAAGTATGATTTATCATTAATATATTTCTCATATATCATTTACTATTCTAAACAAATGAGTATGCATAATTATTGGTAAATGATAAATGTGATAAACTTATTTCATATACAGGTATACCTCGAGTTACGTCGTTCCCGATTATACGTTGTTTGTCAAAAAAGTATATGGAAAAATAAAAATCAAGTTTAAGTCAGTTTATTCGACTTTAAATCCGTCCGCCATAAACACTGAAGATGTAATATCACTAGAAAAGCACATAAAATCATATTAAAATATGTATACTTACAGTAAATGTTAATATAATCATCATAAATCCTAGGAAACGAACCATGAAAACATCTGTGTTTCTGTGTTGTTGTCTTATTTAGCGGTCTTTAAGTGCTCATTATTGGCGTTTCCTCCATTATTGGCGTTTAGTTACGACGTAAGTCGAAACTACGACTTACGTCGTAACTACACAAGTAAATTTGACTCACGTCGTTTTTTGACTTACGTCGCCTCTCCTGGAACCAATTACCGACGTAAGACGAGGTATACCTGTATTGTGAATTAATCACAATATATGAAATAAGTTTATCACATTTACCAAATCGTTGGCAATTATGCATAATAACTAGTGATCATGTATAATTACCGAATTAATCACTTTTACCATAACATATATTAATAATCCATGGTGTATATACACTTTTATTTTATACCTGCATATCTGACTCATAATTAGTTGTCTTTGGTTTACATTTTAGATCCAAATGATGCCAAATGATCTGCCACATTACTGGGCTATAATATAAAGCTAATTTAATAATTAGATATAAAAGTAATTTGACTAGACGTAGCTGCTTGGCCACCATCTCATGATAATTTTAATTTATTATGTTAATTTGTTGAAATTATTTAAAAATTTGAGTTTAAGCCAAACAATTTCCATATTAAACTACTGCTACCATTAATACAGTAGAGCATCGATTATCCGACTTAATTGGGGACTGGGGTTGGTCGGATAACTGAAAAGTCGGATAACCGAAAAGTATGAAAAAATACATTATTAGTAGAGTGTATTAGGCCTGGTTTAAATACTAGCCTGCCTTTCAAGGTCGAGCCAGTGCTGCCAGCTAAAAACATGCAAAAATTTAACAAAAATAATATTAAAGTAGCCAAGACATAACCAAATATTGTAGCACCACATCACTAGCAAACGTTTGAATTTGCCGACTAGAACGCGGTCGGTTAATCGGGGGTCGGATAATCGATGCTCTACTGTAATTAAATCTGATTTTATTATTAATTCTAATATTTATTAAATTTAATAGCATATGGCACCTAATGCCTACCTCTAGTGCCAGATTATTAAGAATTAAATTGTTAATAGTAGCAATAAAGCAGCCCGATTCATTACAGTAATTGTTTGGCTTATTATTAAAACATCAGAGTTTTATATAAAATTGGATTTATGGATTGTTTGTTTATGTTTTAGAAATGAGCTAAAATGTTTAAACTGGTATTCTATAATAGAATGCTCAACTTTGGAACATATTTTAATGAATAACTTAAAGAAGGCCTATTGTACAAGACCAAAAAACATGTTTTTTATTAAAATTTGGTTTATGCAAGAAAATAGAAGGTATTGACTTGATTTATTTTGTTACATGCACATTAAGCAAACAGCAGTACCAAATTTTTCCCAATAGTGGCTGAATTTTGAAGTAAGATTTTTCCCAAAATTCACACTTTTCTAGCAAATGGTTTTATTCATTAGATGAACATATAAATGATTTTTTTATTTAATTTATACATCTGAGGCAAGTGTATAAATTAAACTGAAATATTTGTATGGTCATTTAATGAATAAACCCATTTGCTAGAAAAGTGTATATGGTTTTTATTTTGGAAAGTTATCAGTTCCAACTGCATTACTGGATTTTACAATATATACTTATAACAAAAAATAACTTACACATCTTGAAACTCTTCTAGAGTTTTTTGTGGAGTGAAAGCATTCAAAAGTCCAATTATCTATAAATAAGTGAAAAGTTGTTATTTAGTAACATTTGTGTAAGTTTTCACATTTCATGTTAAATTAAAGTTTGAATCTTAAAACATTTAAAAAGACTGAAAATATTAATAAAATTATGAAATATTAATCATTTAATCCAATAAGTAAAAATCATGTAATAATAATTTAATTACTTATTTGGGCAGAATTCAATACTAAATAAATTTAAAATTATCATCTTATAGAAAACAATATGACAAATTTATTCCTTTGTAGGGTTTTACTACAGTTTACAAATTATTAAGGAATGGCAAAAGATAGAGTAAACAGCAAAAGAGCACCCAGAGTATACTCTGTGATTCCTGTGATAGATGAAAGATTTAACCAGCAATTGGTGTATATTAGTTCTACAAATAGATCTTTAACTAGCAGACTGGCAGAGCATAAATATGATATTGATAACAACAATCCAATAACTACTTTACCATAATATGAGATTAAGCCTGGAGTAGCTGCAAACCTTAACCCTCCGTGAGTCGCACGGGTCTTACGGACCTGGTGCGAAGTTTAGTTAAAATTTTTTAATATTGAATATTTTCCAAAAAATCTGAAAAAATTAATATTCTTCTAACTTTCTAACCCGATTACCATGCTGTTAAATTTTTTTGAATAGCAATGCTCATTTTTGAGAAAAAAAATACTTTGGGTCTGTCAGACCCATGCGACTCATGATGGGGGTAAAAAATGACCGTTTAATTTGTCACCGTTGCCGATAGCGAGTGTCTCAATAACTTTATCGCTTTTAAGTTGTCGCGCGGTGTTTATTAAATCCTATCATATCGTTATTTATTTGTATATTTATATTTTTGTTTTTTTTGTTATAATATTGTTTTTAAAAGTAATGTCTAATTAATTTTTAATTATTTTAATTATTTTTTATTCTTTTCATATAATTTTTATTTATCACTTTTATAATTAATTTATGATTATTTCCTCGTATATTTCACTTTCATTTTTTTCACTTTTACTAAGTAATCAGAAACTTGTGAAAACAGTCTAGCTATAAAATTCCGGGAAATATCTTGTCCCCTCGGAAATGATCTAGGTAATCAAATTTACACAATCGCTATGAATTCTTTTGTTTTAATCGCGTTATGAGCTATAAATTGCTAATTAAATGTTCGACAGTGTTCAGATGAGTAAACATTAAGAAATTAGATATATGGAAAATAATTACAACTACGCGACAATCATATTGCATAGCTATAATTATTCTATAATCTAATAATCCAGATTAATCTGATAAAAATATTTTTAATTATAATCTGCTTTAATTATTTATTCATTTTTCATCGCGGCAGAACAAAACAAACCTAAAAAGTTAGCCCGATCTACATAACAAGTAATTATGAATGAAATCGCTGCGTTTGATCGCGTAGCGACTGTTTTGTCGCGCGATACACAAAGCGCGACAAAAAAACTCAAAACTAAATTATGATAATACAAATTGTGAAAATTATAAAATTTTTGATAATTGCATTTTGATAACATTCAGATATTGATATGGATGCCTTTTTAAAGTTTTATTATGTGAATATTTTATATTATAAAAAAAACAAATTACAGAATCGACAACATGTCATTAATTGCCGAATTTTTGATGGTCCTCTCATTATTTTTTCGATTGATTCATTTCGTGCAGAGGAAACATTTATATCTAAACTATCAACAAAGAATTTTGATAGATTGAATAATATTTTGACCGATGTCAATTTTTGAATTAGGTGATCGAGTTAAGCCTAACACACGACTATATCACATTAAAAATTAAAAATAAAATTTATGTGTAAAAATCTAACAAAACTATCTGTTAAATCTTGAAGAAAACATTCTAATGAGTAAAACAAAATAAAACAGTTGTCAATTAGTGGATTTGAAACCCAGAAAAAAGCATGTTTTAATAGAGCCATAAAACAATTAATGTTTATTGACTCTCGCGATAGGGGGTAACGCGAGGTCTATTATAAAAATTTTTAGCAGTAGTACTGAATTTCTACTGACTTCACACGAATGAGTGATCTTTCTTCCCCATTTGCAAACAAACCCGATGATTATCAGTGAAACGTCAGATAACTTACAACGAGTTGAAATTTGATGTGTTTATTATTTTGTGTTTTTTTCATCAAATTACGTAAAAATAAATATTGAAAAAACAATTTTGTCAATACAAAAGTAATTTATACTACTAAATAGAAAACAAAGCGTAGAATTTAATGGAAAAATTGTAGTTCTTCTACGCGATAGAAAAAATTTATTAATTTCAAAATAAAAATGGCGGGTCTGACAGAACCATGCGACCTAAGTAAGAGAACGATTCCTAGCGATTCACGCAGGATTAATGAGGCCAAATTATTATGGCATGTGTATGAGGAACACAAACTGCAAACATTAGAAACATTTAAGTTCACATTAAAAAGGAGGATGCCTAAATCAAAGACTGCAATCTCTATCATCAATAAGTATATTAAACAACCCGAAGCCCTATATATATATATGGCTTATATATATATAGAAAGAAACAAATTGAAGAATTGAACAAGGTGATGTTAAGGATCAAGCAAAATTGACAAAAAACTTTCCAGTTCCAGTGACATATTTTTGGTGATGGATAGACAAATTAGTAAGATTCATTGTGCTTTTCCAATATTTTTTTTTCATATTTTGCTTGTCGGTTTTCGTGAAGATAGTTCTAAGATAGTTGTAACTTAATTTGTAAGTCCCCAATTGTCAGGAATGTTTTGTATATATTTGTTTTGATTTTTTGATAAGTTATCTTTATTTGCAAATTACCGTATTATCCATTTTTCACTGCTTCAAAAACCTAGGTTGGCCCTAATGGGCGAGTGAAGGATTCTTTTCATTTTTGTATAATTTTTGTAAACCGTGTATTCACATTTTTTTTCCTTCACATTTCGCTCCTTCTGGTATTTAAGTATTTTATTTGGGTCATTTGAATTGTTCTTGTGTATTGTCAGGAGTAAAGATGAATAGCAACAGGAACAGCAAAGCTTTTGAATTGAATTCCAAAATTACTCGAGAGCCCGATATAAATTTTAATTCATTCCCACGTGAAAACAGATGATTATTTGGAAATCAGAATTCGAAGAAACTCGTAAGTGTAATTGACAAAGAGTGAATTCGACTGTTAAAAATTGGCAAAAAAGGTTCCCCGATAGTCCAGCTTTACATTAACAAATTATGTTGTCGATTTTACAAAATTTTTCCTTCAAGTTTAAAATGCCAGTAATTTTTGTGGGTCAATGTGTGCATTTACGTGCATTTGATATTTTATTTGTTACTAAACGAAATAAAATTAGAATTGTATTAATATATCTAATTTTCTTTATTTTGATCTTTAAAGTCACACCTCGTCCTATATACAAGGTCGTCTTATATTCGAGTAAATACGGTATTCTCTAACGTTATTTCTTGATTGTGCATATTTGGGCTTTTACTAAAATTTTTTTGCATTACATATGGTAATTATTTCAAGTTTTGACATTGATAACAACTTGCATTTATTTTATTGACAATGCAAAGTCCAGGCCTGGCACTTTTGAACCCTTTGTTTATGTAATGCATCATTAGAATATTATCAGGACTTCTGATTTGATTAGGTAAGACAAGTTTCTTTTCTGTTAGTACAATTTCTTTTCTTCTGTGGAAAAGACAAAAGTGCTGTACAGACAGCAAAAGAAATATGTGATGTTTATGGTGAGGATGCTGTAGTAGAATCAACTGTTTGAAAGTGGTTTGCTAAATTTAAACAGGGGTAATTTCAACCTTGAAGATGCTTCAAGCTCAGGAAGGCCAGTCATTATTGAAGATGATTAGATAAAAACATTATTGGATGAAAACCCTCATTACGTAACTCGAGAAATAGCATAAATGGTGAAATCATTGAACAGTACCATATTTCAATATCTGAATTTTTACATTTGAATACTTCATGACTCATCTCCATTTGTGATTCTCTTCAAAAATGAAATAAAAATGACTCTTTTCTGAAATGACTCATGACAGGTGATGAAAAATGGATTGTTTACAACATTATCAGCTGAAAATGATTGTGGGACAAGAAAAATGAACTGCTATTAAAAATTTCAAAGGCCATGACTTCATCTGAAGAAGGCCATGCTAACTCTCTGGTAAAATTGGAATGGAATTCGGTACTACAAGCTGTTTCCACAGAATCAAACAACTGATTCTGATAAGTATTGTTCCCAAATGGATGAACTCAGGATTGCAAATGAACAAAAATGTCCTGACTTGCCAACAGAAAAGGCATTGTGCTTCATCAAGATAATGCCAGACTGCATACTTCTTTACACCAGAAATTATTGAAATTAGGCTGGGATGTTTTACCCCACCTCCATACTCAACCTGGCCCTGTCAGACTATCATTTGTTCTGGACTCTAAAGATTCTCTGTGAAAAATTTTGATAGTTTGAAAGCTTACAAAACACCATGTGAAAAAGTATCAAAACTAGAAAGTACTACATAATAGAAACCACAGGAAAAACTAGAAAGTACTATGAAGAAGGTATTGTAAAGCTTCTCTGTAAATAGCAAAAAGTCACTAAAAACAATGATGCATACCTAATTGAATAAAGGTATGTTTCTAGTTTTAAAACAATTTCTTTTAAACCACACGTACAAGAACCACTTACCAATGTTGGAAACAAAAAACGAAATTTCTTTTATTTCTTTTAAAAATTGCTAAAAACTTCCCAAACAATCCAATACAAGTAACATGACAGATTTGAAAGGATTGGACTGGAGTTACTAGAAATATTTAAATCAACTAAAAAAGAATATCTGTAACAACTGTAAGGATGTCGACTCCATCTCTATTGCTCAGAAACTATATTTTAAGATAATATAATCATCCACTTATAGAATCAGTCATATTACAGAAGGTATGTTGAACATAAAACTGAAGAAGCACCATGAAGTGTTGGGAGGCTGAGCAATAGTTTAGTAATTTTGACACACACAACTTCCAAGTCAGAGGCAACAGTAACTATGACTGGCAACACTACTGATGTGTAAAAATACAAGACAATGGACCAATAAAATGGCAACACTCTCCAGCAGTGCACAAAGCAAGAGTGAGGTAGTGTTATTCAATTTTTGACAAAAACCAACCAACATCTATTGGCACATGCAGGTACTGGTACAGTAAGGAGACAACTACATGAGTTGTACACAAGTGTATGAGTAGAGTACTAAGGTTCCAAAAACAATCACAGTTCTGTGGAAGATTCTCTACAACAGAAACAAAAGTGAATTCCATGGAAAATCCTCCACCAAACTAATATAGTGGCAGTGATATAGCAAAATCTAATCTGGCAATCGTTCGGCTTTAATACATCTATCAGGTTTAAAAATGTTTGTGTTTGTCGAAGAAGGAGAAAACTCTTTATAAATGTACTTATTTGAATTGTTATTCTGTTTTGTTGTTTGCTTGGATTACCTGAAGAAGGTCTTTCAATTATGGCCAAAAACATTTGTTTTTATTAAATTTTCATTTGATGGAAACTTGAAGGTGTCAATTGTTCATTTACAAGTTGTTGCTGCAGAACCAGAAAGTTCTATGTAGAAATTTTAACTTTTGTGAATAAAAGGCTTTAAAGTTAAGCAGTGTTATTAAATTATCAAACTTCAACATATGATTAAAAAAAATTTTGCCACAATTAGTGCCTTCAACACTGTAGCAGCATAATACTGGTTATCTCTCGTTGGCATCCATGGCAACATGCTTTAAAAATCTTTTGTGTTGGCATTGCTGAGTGGAGTAATATAATGCATGATTTTGGGATTTCTAAATAATACCACATTTTCTCTTTGGCCATGATCACTGTATTTCCCTGCTGATTTCATATGCCACTGCTTGTCAAAATTCCAGATGTTTCTACTGAAAACTGTTCTTGGATATTTGAAACTTTATAGTACAAAACAAAAGGCAAGTTTTTATCAAGTCATAATTCAGTGGTGGATGCAAAAGGAATGACATTATATTGCATATATTTTGAGCAAGCATTATAATTTTTGAAGTCTGTGATAGTCCACTTGTTACTATAGCAGAATCAACCCACTATAGTAAGTCATTCTTAGCACAAAAGTGCATAGAACCTTGTTGTTCTGCAGCAATGAAGTGCTGAAGATGAGATTAGATAGTCCTCACTCACACAATTCATCTGAAGTCCTTATTCAAAAAAGATGTATCCTGTCTTGTCTCACCACAGTTTATAAAGGGTGTGTTAAGCACAGAACCCAAGGGCTTGGCTGACCTATATATAAGCTGAGAAACTGCAGGTACCAGCTCTCTTTTGGCACTGTTCTGTACATACAAACATATATGTCAAATAAACGTGTAATGTGTTAAGCCTTGTATCCATTTACTTCCTCAGACATTATTATTGGAATATTCTTGAACTATTCAGTAAGATTTGCGAGAATCTTACATCTGGCAACAAGGGCGAGACTAAATTGAGAATGAGTCCTGAGGAAGTAGAATAAGCACGCTCTTCACTGAGACCACATGAAGCAAATATTAATGACTACCTTTGGCTATCTGGAAGAGTTTGACCCTATGCACCTAAGTGAGTGGATTCCCTATGCTGAAAGGCTCAATGCATATCTAACTGTTAACAATATACAAGATAAAGAGAGGAAAAAAGGTATTCTGCTGTGGCATGCAAATGAGAAATGTACAACCTACTGAGGTCTCTTTTGTCTCACAACTTGTCAGCCACAAAATCCTTTGAAGAATGAAAGACATCTTGGGGTCACATTTTGCCCCTCAACCCTCACAAATCGTTCACAATCAATTTTATACACATGATCAAAAGACGGGAGAATCTCTGTCTGTCTATATTGCAGAGTTGTGCAGACTTGCAGAATTTTGCAAATTCAGCCCTCAAAGGAAATGTTATGTGATAGATTTATTGTTTGTGGGCTGTTGGATGAAACACTTCAATGGCAGCTTTTCATCCAAAAAACCTATCGTTTTTAGAGGTATAGGAAGAGGCTGAAGCTGCTGTTTGTTACACAAAAAAGTTACACCTAACTTGGGTGCTGACACAAAAGTTGGTCTAATCAAAAACAAAAGGGAACCAGGCAATAGATGCCCACGAATACATCAGGAATATAATAGGGTCAATTTTAAGAGCAAAGGACAACTAAGCTACCCTGAGTCAGTAAAAGTCTGTAAAGGCTGCAGAGAGAAGCATAAAAAACTAGTGATGTAACGAATATTCGGTTACTACTCAGTATTCGGCCCATTTTTCGCTATTCGGCCGAATACCAAATACCCAAAAACAGGAGTAAGAAATAACAAAAACACGGTAAATTAATCATTTTGGTAACTTTTATTAATGCTGAATTATAATTATTAAAGTTAATAAGAAATAACATCTAACTCTAGTATTAAATTATTTCGTAATTAAATAATATTATAGCCTTTATCTAGCCAGATATCTTATGGCATTGATGGCATGTAGGTTAGAATGTATCAGGCATTAATGTTATTGTTTAGTTAATTATGTTATATTCATATTCGCACATATTTTAATATTTTTTACAATATTTTTAAATGATTTACAAAACATTTTATTGAAACTTATCATATTTAATGAAAGAATTATTTATCTATTTCTAGAAGATGAGTAACTAATATATAATTTATTTATATATAAAGCAAAGAATGAGCATTTCTCATTATATACAAAAGATAACATTTGAAATCATGTTAATTTTAAAAATATTGACAAAAACAATAGCAACAAAATATCACAAATAGAAACCCCCAATAATATATTTGAACTGTTCCATAACTGGGGAGAAACTAGACCATGTGTCCCCACTAAAGTATATCCTTAGGGTACTGTTCAGTCTACAAATACATAGTAGAAACAAAATTTTAGTGCTTAAAGAGTTAAAAAGATCGATTGCAAATAAAATGACTTATAACTTACATCTAAATACCAACAACTGCCAAATCATATTGGGCTATTTACGACTATTACGTAAATTATAAACCAATTTGGCACTAGAAGTAGAAGTTAGGCACCATCTCATATTAACATTAATAATTATAATTTACTTAATTAATTTAAATAATTTAGACCTACTGGAAGAAAAAATCGTAGTGACAGCAGACCAATAGAGAGCAGAATGCGCAATCCTTGCCATAATGCTGTTTGTGTGCCAATTTTCGTACATGCATTAATCAAGCCGATTAGTTTGGCCAAATATTCGGTATTCGGCCTGCAGCTGAATATACTATTCGTTACATCTCTAATAATCACAAAGAATGCCCGTATCAAAAGAACAAATGTTTCCTTTGTGGAAAACCAGGCCACATTCAAAAGGTACACTGTTCAGAGAAATGTTCTTTTTCCATTTCATTCCAAGCAGAAAAAGTAGCCAAATCAGGGGTCCACATGAATCAAGTAGCTAATCCTTTGTTGACCGAGGCAATCACTGCATTAGTCAAAATTAACAGAAAGGGTAGTCAGTTCTGAGTAGATTCGAGATCTCTGTATACTATTGTGACAGAAGACACATTTAACAAGATTTTTGATAGCAGCTCCCCAAAGTTATACCCTTTATGCACCATTCTGCATGGGTACTCAAAAAAAAAAAAGTTTGAATTGCCACCAATGTCAGCTAAAGATCACATACAATCAGCGCTGTAACTAGTCTTATATGCGCCTGGTGCGAGCTTCTGTAACTACGCCCCAAAACTTGGTTCAGGTCATTTCTGCACCCCACTAGGGTCTACGCCCTGTGTCGGGGCACCGTTGGCACCGCCCTAGTTATGGCACTGCATACAACAACTGCACCCAAGAACTTCCACTAGTTGTGATGGAGAGAGAACCCTATGTTTTCTAGGGAGAAACTGGTTCAAAGAATTAGGGATATGTATCTCAGCTATATATCACATTTCCCAAGATCAAATCCAGGAGTTGATGAAAGAGTTTCTGACTGTATTCAGAGAGGGGGTTAGGAACATATAAGGGCAAACTGATTTCAATTAAATCAGACCCAAATGTAACACCCATCAGATTAAAGGCAAAGCATGTACAGTACCATTGGGGATTCGTCAAAAGGTTGACGATAAACTTGAGAAATGGGTCATGCAGGGAATTTTAGAGCTGATAACAGATCCTGACTGGGCTACACCCATTGTGCTGATTTTGAAGCCAGATGGATCGATACACATCTGTGGGGATTACAAAATTACACTTAATAAAGCACTGCAGCCCACTGACTACCCCATCCTAGCAATCAATCACTTGTTGGCAGATCTGGGACATGTGAAAGCTTTCTCCAAACTTGATCTGGCTCAGGTGTATCGGCAGCTCATGGTAGATGATGATACAGCCAGAGCTCAAACAATCATTACACACAAAGGGACATTTAAGGTCAATAGATTACAATTCGGTATCAATGCAGCACTGGGGATTTTCCAGGCATTTATTGAACAACTCATAGGGGAAATAGGAGGAGTAATCTCATACTTTGACGATATTCTCATTGCTGCTAAATCTGAGAAGGATCTGCTAAAAAGGGTTAGACAGGTTCTTAAGAGATTCCAGTCATCAGGTTTGCACATTAAAACACAGAAATGTGTCATAGGAGTTCCAAGTGTGACATTCTTGGGGTTTAAGATAGATGTAAATGGAATTAATTACTCAGAAAAGAATGTCTGAGCAGTTTGGCACAGTCCTGTACCATTTAACAAAAGAAAGCTTCAAGGTTTTCTGGGACTGGTTAATTTTTATCATGGTTTTCTAAAAAGCAAAGTCACAATTGCAGAACCGTTGCATTTTCTTTTGGATGGATGCAAATACACCGTGGAAGTGGGAGCCCAAACGCAAAAAAAGCATTTAAGACCGTTAAATCATTGTTGACATTGGACACCATACTAACACACTTCAACTCACAAAAACCATTAGTGTTAACGTGTGATACGTCACCTTAAAGCATCGGTGCTGCCCTTAACCACTGTATACCAGACAAAAGTGTGGCACCCATTGCATACTATAGCAACATAACATGCATGCTATCAGCAACATAACACAACTATGCACAGATAGACAGAGAGGCCTTGGCAATCATGGCGAGAGTTAAGAAATTTCACGACTATATCTACGGACAGTAAGTGGAGATACAGACTGTGACAAACCTCTTCTTGCCTTACTATCATCCCATCCAGACTGACCCCAAGCATCATCTCATCCTAGATGCTCCAATGGAATAATCTCCTGTCAACATACGACTATAAACTTGTCTACAAACAAGAAAGAACCATACAAAATGCAAACACATTGAGTCATCTTCTAGTGGCTGAAGTCCCAGAGCAGCAACAGAATGAGAGAGACATCTTACTTATAGACATCATTAAGTGTCCATCTCTGTCAGATAGAAAAATAGCTTTAGCAATTGATAAAGACCCAATCTTATCCAGGGTAAAAACTTGGATTATGAATGGCTAGCCCAAGCAGAAAACTTCAGGCCTTTTTCAACCATTCAAAAACAGAAGTGTAAAACTATTGATCCATAAAGAATGTTTGCTCAGAGGTAGCTGTATCATAATTCCTCTCCATCAACAGAAAATGTCTTGATATGTTACACATCTCACACCATGGTATTGTTGAGATGAAGGCACAGGCCAGCAGTTACATCTGGTTGCCAGGCCTGGATAGCAACATCAAGAAATTAGTGACAACTGTGATCAACATGTGACAACTGTCAAGCAGTCCAACATAATTCTTCCAAAACATTTGCTTGGGAACTGGAGGAAACTCCATGGAATAGGCTCCACATAAATTTTGCTGGCCTCTTTCAGGGCAAAATATTTTTCATAGTGCTGGATGCCAGGTCCAAGTGGTCAGAAGTGGATCTAGTGCCATCAATGTGCAAGTGAAGTGATTAAGGTGTTGCAGAAACTGTTCACTATGCACAAAATATCAACAGTGACTGTATCAGACAATGGCACTGCCTTTATGTTTTGTGAGTTTCCTTAATAACAACGGTATTCAACATATCATCACAGCACCCTTCCACCTATCATCTAACGGACAAGCAGAGAGGATGGTGCAATTTACAAAGCAGACTCTGAAGAAAATGAAAGGAGCTGACATCAAATTGAAGTTAGAGAGAATGCTAATTTTGCAGCATGTGATCCCATCATTGGCAATGGAAGTGAGTCTGGTTGAACTGCTGATGGGGCGGAAGTTGCAGACTTGCACAGGCAATTGCTGTCCCTCGGCTTCTAAAGAAGGCAACAATGAGAAACTAGAATTGAATCCTCCAAACCGAGCCTTCCGAGTGGGCAATCCAGTTTATGTTCAAAACTTCAATTTCAGCAAGTACTGGACCCCAGCTGACGTCACGGATGTAAGAGGGAATGTCACTTATTCAGCCTGCACAGAAAATGGTCAGATAATTAAGCGGCATACAGACCAAATTTAATGATGTTTACCAGATAAGGAGACTGCAGCCCAACCGACCGACAAACAAAGAATCTCCTTCCAACAAGTTGGACGTAGAAGAGCCAGTTTCAGACAAAGCAGAACAGAGTTTAGATGCACCTACCAGCAATCTCAGAGAGGAACGTCAGACATGCATAAGACAATCCCCAAAATATTGGAAAGATTATGTATTTTTCTAGGAGGAAAGGAGTTGTCATGTCTTGTCTCACCACAGATTGTAAAGGGCATGTCAAGCGCAGCGCCCAAGGACTTGGGGCTTGGCTGCTCGATATATAAGCTGAGAAACTGCAGTCACCCGCTCTCTTTTGGCCTTGTTCTGTACATATGAATATAGATGTGAAATAAATGTGTAATGTTAAACCTTGTATCCATTTACTTCCTCAGACACTATTACTGGAATATTCTTAAACTATTCAGTAAGATTTGCAGCAATCTTACAAGATGGGAAAACATTTATAAAACAATACTAAACAATAGATGTTGAATGGTCAGGAAGATGAATAATACTGGACATGCTAAAAAAATAATTAAATAAAATAAATAACAGTTGATTTCATTATGACAAAATATCAGGCAATCAGAAAGGTTTGTCTAATTGGGTACCAAAAAAATACTGATGTTTGAACAAAGACATATGATTAACCTCTTTAGTATAGCAAACACCATTATGTATATCAGTGGTTCCCAAACTTTCTGTACCTCCACCCTCTTTTTCAGAAAAAAAGTGTTTGTGCCTTCCTTAATTTTTATAACAATCTAATTTCATAAATACTGTCTTTATAATTTATTTAATGGCCTACAAAACAATATACCTTATTAAATAAAATATATTGTCCTCCAGGGCTCAACTCTTCTCGAGATATTTCGGAAAGTGTGTGGATGGATTGTTAGCATTCATACCCAAGTAGTTTGGATGAGGGTTGTGAATTAGGCTTAACCATTTTGCTGATTCATGTTTTTGACATTGATTTGACTTTTTGCTTATATTAAAAATTGATAATTTGGTAAAAGCTGTGTGCCCCCTTGCAATAGTGTCATGTCCCACTAGGGTGCATGCCCCACAGATTGGAAAACACTGATGTATATTATAAAGATAAATTAATTAAGTACTTAGCATTAATTAATGTCATGTATTAATGTAATGTAGAATGGAAGTTATAACATTCTTGTTTTATTATTTTATTTACTTTAATTCTTATTTATTTTAATTATTTTAATTTGTTAATTTATATCCTATATTTTTCTTTAATTTTAAAATGCTAAAAACATTCTACAAATTTAAATATTTGAAATATATGTATGGAATACTATATATATTTTGCATTCCAAAATTCTTTTTTTTTCAAAAGAATTAATTATGATCATAATAAAGACCAAACTGTCATCACATCTATTACACAAAGAGTTAAACATTTGGTTAGTAGTGACAGCATCAGAGTATTCATAGTTTAATTTCAGGTACCTGCTTAGTCCAAAGATCCTCATTCTCTTCTACTACTCTACAGTATATAACAGACCATCCCATAATTTTTATACATTTAAGTATTTTTATCTATTTCATCTTAATTCTTAGTGTCTTTTAAAAGGAAATTCCAATAGGTTATTTTGATTTAATTCCATTCAATGTGTAAGAGCTTTGTACACTTTAATACATCATTCTTGTTCAAAGCTAACTTCCTAAAGATAACATTTTTGAACAAGTCAAAAATATTCACATCTTAGTTATTTATTTGTTAAAATGGATGATTTAACATTAAATACTGTTATTAATTTATCTTTGTAATATCTTGCAACAACCTTGCATTGTTTGAAGCAGGGCTATGGAGTCGGTAAAAAACACTCGACTCTGGATACTTTTAGTATGCCGACTCCAGCAAAATTATATACCAAGTCATTTTTTGGGGAGCAGAGGCACTCATAGGGAGTTACCCCACTCTGAGCTCTGATAGGAGCCCCGGGCATTTATCCAAATACTTTTATAGTTAGTATTTTTAATATCTAACTTACATTAATATTTATTTGTATAAAAAAATTAATTTTTAACAAATATTTAATAAGAGGAAAAAGGGGAGCGATAAAATTATACATCTACATATCTTTATTCTTTTGCACTTCATTTTCGCCTTTCCAGAAAAGTTAGTCCAACTAAAAAGTGTGTGATCTAGCTACTTCAGCCCCTTGTTCAGAAAAGAAAAATATGAACTCTGATCAATTAGTCTGGCTCATTCAGAAAAATAGAGTACTTATTTAGAGCAGGGATAATAAAGGAATGAATCAAAAATATTCAAATTCAATTAGGTCAAAATAATTTAACACAAATACTACAAAGAAAACCATTGATACATATTTAATAAATTAAATTGTTGCATTTTGTATTTAAAATAAATGAATTATAAGAAAATACAAAACCATTGTAAAAAATTAATAAATATAAAATAAATTTTCTTTCATTTAAATAAAAAAAAAACTAAATTAAATTTAAAATGCCAGAGTTGGAGTCAACACATTTTCCCCAACTCAGACTTCTCTGGCCAGAAATTCCTCCCAATTCCGACTCCACAGTCCTGGTTTGAAGTCAATCCTGAAGAATTTTTGCAATGATTTGTAAACATAGATCAAATTTTTACTTTGGTATAAAGTGGTGAACCAAAGCAACAATCAAAATAATGGAAGCATGTTGGCTCAGCTACACAAAAGAAAATTATGATATTTAAGAAAGGATTTCATTGACTGTGTGTTTACACCCAGGAAAAAAACACACATGAAGTAGAAGACAGAAAAATGAATTTATTACACATGATAAAAAAAGTATAGATACAGAGGGATTACAACTCAAGGGGGGTATAAATTAACAGTCACCCAATTCCAGTTGTTGTTAGAACAATTATGAAATTATCATGATTTGTACAAAACAGAACTGAAAATAATAATTACAAAAAATTTCTCCTTAACACTAATTTTTACCTAAAAAGGAAATGGTAGGGGGTGAGAAGTAGAGAAGATGGCAAATAGGATAGGAAAGAATACCCAGATAGTGCAAATGTTGTTTGATTACCATAAGGGGTTACATAGAAACTTCTTAAACACAAAATTCTTGCTTCTGTCTTCTCTTTCCTTGATTCTTGAAAGTTTTATATATTTGATTCCAATAGCTGGTCACACGCTTGGACTCGTTAAGCTGACATGCCAGTTCAGCCTGGGAATTTCAAAGTTTCCACTTGAAGTTCTAGCCTGACCTCTCTTTTGGGCACCAAACATTGTAAAGTCTCTTCTTTTTGTAGTCTTTTCTCCTCAAGCACCAATCCAAAAAAGATGTTCCTCCATCTTGTATGCCCTCAAGTAACCTTGTATACATTATGTTCAAAGTGGCCCTCACCTCCAAGAAAGAATTAAGATTAGAAAGTTCTAGAAGTTGAAAAGAACAAACAGAGAAAAATAAAAAAAACAAAAAGACAAAAGCATACAATATGGTGCACAGCCACAAGTAAACACTGTTGCTTCTCCTGGAAAGATTCTGAGATGCCAAGAGAATAGCGATGATGGATTATCTTGCAAAGGCCAAATCGTCACTGAAAGATACTATGCTAATCTTAGAAAACTGACAAATTTTGAAGGTTAAATGCTGGAAAAAGTTGACCAAAGAAATATTGTATTACCAGGATTTTCCAATAGGATATTCACACAACATTATGTTGATTGCTAAATCACCTCTTCTGGTCAGGTCTGACACCAGGTTATCAGTTTTAGGACGCGGATAACCACATGTGAGTAATCGACTCGCGAAATGACGTGAGCGACCAATGAATTATTCCAAGCCCAATTTCTAATTAAAACAAAGATTATATTTATTGAAACTTAAACTAGAATAATCACAAGATATACATAGTAAAATAAACAAATGAATTCCCATAAAATACGATAAATAAAGGCATGGAAATTAACTAATTACGAAAGAACTAAAATTAACTTATTCGCTCTATATTTAACCCTAAATGTGCAAAGAGTTTACAACCATCTATCAATTATAATACCTCAAGGGTTTCTTCTTTAGTAAGATAGCATGACGAATTTAGATCAGTCATATCTTTTATTCATAATTGAACTGACCATATAATAGATCTTCCGATGATCTACCTAACTAAATATGGCTCACTGCCTATCTACACATAAGAATGGCTTCTATCCTTCCATGGACTGCCTTCTTCTAGTTTGTGTGGCCGGTTCAAGTTCTGATTATACCTCTGATGAACTGCGCTTAGTTACAGTATGGCGTATTCTGGACTTCGTAGAACTGCGTGCTTTTGGTGCCAAAATAGTCCCTTTTTATGGGGACGACCGACTGGCAATCGGCCAAGTCCATTAATGATGCAATTTTGACTCATCTTTTAACAGGAAATCAACTTCCTTTGTTTTACAAAATGAAAGTATTAACATCCTGTGAGATAAAATTTTGTTCAAGTTTACAAAATATTATTTCTAATTATTAAATAAAATTGAAAATTTATTCAATTAATGGCCTCTAAATCAGTGATCTCACACTTCTATTGATGTTTCCTGATGTCTTCCAGGACTCACTAGCATAAACAGCTATCGGAATCATGATGGACATGAACAGGTGGAATTTGATTCTCAATAAGATAGATGGTGAGGACCAGATTTTGTTCATCTGCCAGAAGACTGTCACTGCTTTTCTGCTGCGGCACTTCAGGTCCATTTCCACATCGCCATTTTGGGAAATAACACTACCCAAGTAGGTAAACCTCCCCACCTCCTCCAATCGTTGTGCTCCAACAATTACTCCCTGCATTTGGGCTGTGTTACATACATGCATAATTTTCATCTTCTCAGCATTTATCCTGAGGTCAATTTTGTGCACCTCCCAACCCAATGTGACCATGGCTTGCTGTAGTATTCTCTCTCTTTCCTCTAATAGGGCAATATTGTCAGCAAAAACCGAATCTCCAAGACAGTCCTGGTCAAACCACTGGATGCCATCCCCAAAGTGCACACCGGACTCTTTTACCCACTGCATGACATAATCAAGAGTGATGAGAAGAGAAAAGGGGACAGGACACAATCCTGCCTGACTCCTGTCGTAATTTCAAAGTAGTCAGTATCACCATCTTCAGTCTTAATGCAACAACTTGAATGCAGATATAAGGTCTTGAAAATGGTGACAATGTTTGTCAGTACACCATATAATCTCAGGATTTGCCAGAGGGACTCACAGTGAACATTGTCAAAAGCCTTCTTGAAATCAATGAAATTGTTGGCCAATGAATATCGATACTCAATGCATTGTTCAATGATATTTTGAAGAGAAAAGCTAGGTTTTGCTGCGATCTTCTGCAGCAAAACCTAGCTTACTCTTCCGCAAGCACTGATTGAGGGCAATCTGCAGGCATCAAAAGAGGACCGCACAAAATGCCTTTCCAGGCACAGAAAGGAGGGTGATACCTCGCCAGTTAGTACATTTGGAGATATCTCCTCTCTTAGGAATTCTGACTATAGCACCCCTTTTCCATTCCTCTGGGGCCTCCCCATATTGCCAGCTCCAGTTAAACTATAACATTAGCTTTTCCAACATGGGCTGCCCTTTGTGCTTCAAAATCTCAGCTGTAATTTCATCGAAACTGGCTGCCATACTATTCGTTAGGCTCTTAATTGCAAACTCCACTTCCTCAAGGGTAATATCACCAGTGTCCACCTAAAGCTCATCCTCTGTATCCTCAATGTCAAAATCGTATATGATGGTCAGTTCCGCTTGATTAAATGTTTCTTGAAAACTCCAGTTAGTTCATTGACTATGCAGTACAGGGTCTTGGAGTCATTCCGATCAGGAGCCTCCTGCACTTCAGCACCCTTTTGTTCTAACCATTCCTTCTTGACTTTCTGATGGCTTTTCTTTATCCAACTCAGTGTATCTTGTATCTTTGGCTTAGTTCCTTCATCTCAGCCATTGTTTTAGCCTGGTCTCTTTTAAGTTTTGCATCTTTCCTCCCATCAATCAACTTCCACGAGCAATCTTGGATCCATTCATCATTTCGTCTTCCTCAATGTCTTCCAATGATGTTTTGGGAGCACTCCATGGTAATTTTCCGAGAAATCTTCTATACTGTTATCTCTCCAAGTTGGGCAGAGCAATTGTGCAACTCCAGAGTACTATAATATAGCAAACATTAAAACAAAAACTATGTAAAGAGTTTGGTTATTTCAGCCTACCAATGTCATGTTTATCACAATACTCGGATGCTACAAAATGGCACAAATTCAATGGTCAAGTAGACAGGAATTGAAATATATCTTAAATTTTACAGATATCATAATATTTATAATGTTAACTCTAAGAAACTGTATCATTCACAGCCAAATATCAAATGGTAATCTACCAACCAATCAAATTTCACCAAAAAAACGGACCAAATATTTAAACTTGGCACCCTCAAAAACCACTTAAATGATATTTTGTGCTGGCCAGTAACCTTATATTATGTAATTTTTCTATTTGAGTGCCACCATACTGCTGGTCCGATAGAAAGAAGAAACTGTTGCAGAAGAGAGTCAAAGTTAATTCGACCAAAAGTAGTCATTGACCTCCTCCTGGACAAGAGGATGGTCAACAACTACTCATTAATTAATACCAGTCTACTATTAATATTTGAAAAGTAATCCATGTTGGATGGGTTGTGATGGCCCTGCATGCAATTGAAATTGCTAACCTTAACGTCTGAAAGGTCTGAAAGACTTTGTATGACTTGTATAAATAAAAAAAATCCCGTAAAAATGCTAGAATAACTGCTTTTATTTGATAATAAATTTTTTAAAATTTTGGCAACAGATTGTATAAACTATGTGGAAAGTGCTTGTAAATATTGTGTTTATGGACAATTATTGGGCTGCAATTTGAAAAAAATTGTAGACTTATAAATTCCCACTGTTGTCACCTATCTACCTGTCCTTCCTTAATCTCAAAAAAGGAGTTAGATAAATGAAAGTCGAGACCAGATATGGAAATCTTAGGGCAGGAGGCCCAGATTAACTATATATGAACTTCCATAATGTTACTTTGATTCAAAATTTTTCCCTAAACAAAGTTATATGTATGATCAACATGACTTTATTGCTAACAGGAGAAGTGTGATGTACAGGGACAAGACCACCACTAAAAGAATTGGGAACACTGTGATGAAAAGTTGCCCCAGCATTATGATGATGTCACAATAAATAATCGTTTGTTGGAATTAGTTTGGTTTATTTAGTTATGGCAACATGACACATGAGTGATTTTCCAAGGAGGATGCATCCTGGAAAGATGTTTATATAAAGTTGGCTCCAACTGAAGTGTTACTAATGCAAAGAAAACCCAGAAAACTGCACTTGGCCAGTCCATTGGCCATGCGTGAACCATGACCATCTAATGCTGTTCAGTGGTTTTATCCACTCAGTTACTGGAATATACTTATTGGGCTGCAATTTTAAAAAACTGTAAAGCTATAAATTCTCAGTCATCTGTCCATATCTGACCTTCCTTAATCTTGAGAATAGAGTTAGATAGATTAAAATCGAGACCAAACACGGAAATTGTAAGAGAAAAGGACAAGATTACCTATATATGAACTTCCGATTTGTACTGCAAATCATGTTATTTCAATTTAAAAAATTTTCCTCTGAACAGAGTTAGATACATAACTGACATGACTCTATTGCTAACAGAAAAAGTATGATATACAGAGGCAAAATACTACTGCACTCTTTACAAGCAAGTGCTGTGCGCTACCAGTTGCAGTAATGGCATAATGGCTCATCCATTTCACACTATATCATTGTTGCAGTAATTCAGTAAATATAATATATATTTTTACAAACTATATCCTTTTTTGTAAGAATTATATTTAATTAATTGTTTTGTTAACTTTTTGCATATAGACACTACGTGTAACTCAGAACATTGAATGTAAATAAAAATTAATCGATTTATAGAAATGCACTTGATATTTTGGGGTGGAATGTGCAACATGATCTAAGTTATAAGTATTTGAACATAACTACCAAATTTCATAGCAATTGGTTGAACAGCCTAGGAGCATATAGTGAACAAACAAACATTCTCATTTATATATATAATCATATCTACAAAATATATTTTATAAAAAATACTTACATTTTTATGATTAACAAGTTTCATTAATTTAAATTCCCTGTAGGCTCGTTTTGCATGAGTAACATTTTGGAAAGGTCTGCTGAGTTTTTTAATAGCTACATTTTGTCTTGTAACAGTATCATATGCAGCACTGAAATAAATAAATTTAATATATAAATTTATTAACTTTGTAAAATGAAAAATTCATCTTATCTTTAATCAGACAAATTTCCAGTTGCTCCAAATGCTTTAAACCTGAGATTTCCTGTACTGGTTGGATTATAGAGAGAGTGTTATAACTGGGCAGGAGCAACAAGATCACAGGCAAAGGGCCAGGGATAAAGGGGCCTCAAAATAGAACTAACAAAAAGAAATTTCAATTATATTGTATTATTATTCTTGTTTACACAAATATGTGAATGATCTTATATAGTAGTCACCACTGAACTCAGACCAGGCCAAAGTTAATGTCATCCAATAAATAGGTTTAAAAAAAATAGTTTCGATTCATTGTATGAATGTTTTACATAATTTAAAGCAAATATACAGTAATTAATCTTTATTTTTGCTAAATATCAACTTGATATCTTGCAGGTTTAACAAGATTGAGCCAGTCAAACTTGAGTCACAGGCATCAAAAAACAGACCACTGCATCACCCCCATCAATGAACATAGACCATTGCATGTTTAACATTTTGTTGCATCACCATTGCGGCCAAAACACCTTCCATATGTTTCAGCGTGCTGTTGACTAGGTGTTCACATTCCTCTGCCATTATGGAATTCCAGCTAGTCAAGATGGATGCTTTTAGTCCTCAACTGTCTGGGGGCATTTTTTCGCAGACGTCTCTTCATAATGTTCCATACATTCTCAATTGGTAAAAGATCTGGGCTGTTAGATGGCCAAGGAAGAACTTCTATGTTCTTTTCTGCAAACCACTTTTTGTTTTTCTGCTTGTATGACATGTGGCCCCATCTTGCTGGAAAATTCAGGTTCTATTTGGATATAGCTTTGCTATGGACAGAAGTAAATACTGTTGTAGAATGTTAATGTATTACTCTGAAGCAAGTGTTCCATCAACAAATGTCAACTGACCCATACCACTGGCACTCAAACACCCCCAAACCATGAAACTTCACTGAGCAGTATAACAATGATGGCTCATTAGCTTGACTGGCAGATCAAATGACATGTTTGCTTTTGTCTGTTGCTGATAATTCAAAGTTTGATTTATCAGACCACAGAATTTCATGCCACTTTTGTTGAGACTAGGAAATGTTGTAGATGCACGTGGTGAAGAAGAGAGTCCAAAAAAGGGATAGACGTATATAAAAAAATCTCTTTAATTTTCACTCGCGTTTGATATAATGTACAGGTTCTCGTTTGGATTCTGACACTCCTTGTACAAACAGTTTTAATTATCAGATACCCATACAGAATCTTTAATCTTAAATCTCGCAACAAAGGGTTGACCGAGGATATACAGCGCAAAGCGAAAAAAAATATGATTAACCTATAATTAACTACTTAAAAACTACTTATACTAAAGGAAAGAGGAAAAAAAGGATAGATGATAGGATAGAAAAATATAATAAACGAGACAAGAATGGGTACCCAAATTTTAGTTGACAACCTCGTGGTGGTGGCTAGAGCTCAAACCTTTATTTTCGATGGTACAAATCTCGATGTTGTAGAGTTTGGATTTTCTTTTCTTTCTACTTGTTACTCAACAAGCTTCCAGAGAAAGTGTTGTATAAAAATGTTTGAGATCCTCTCTAGTCTCTACTATCTTTAGCTTACTGCCTCTTTCAAATGTCCAGTCGGTGCTAAATTGACCTGGAGACCTTCGCAAAATCCATTCGTACCGCTCAACGTCTAAGCCAAAAGTGACAAGTCTATCTCCTCTTTAGCCCTCCAGGCTACCCATTCCCTTTGTCTTACAAATCGGTCATCGCCACCACAGAGAGAAGTTTCCAGAAGTAGAAGGCCAAGAAACAAAGGACAGAGGAAGAAGGGAAAATGAAAAAAGAAATATATATATATTTTTTTCATTTCCCTTCTTCCTCTGTCCTTTGTATATACGAATAAAATATACAAAAAAAAGTATGGCATAAGACCACAGAAAGATGTTCTTTGCCTTACTGTACCAGTTTCTTCTTTTGATGTGCTGTTAGCAAAGGTTTTTCATGTGCTGCATAGAAGTGGAAATGCATTTCTTGCAGTCTCCAGAGTGTTGTCAAAACAGATATATTCTTTCCAGTTGTATCATTCCATATTATAGTTACATTCAATATCTGTGGCAAGGTGGTTGATTTTTACGATTCTTTTAAAATTTCTATCATCAACTTTTGAAGTTTTTCACTGATGTTTAGCAGCTTTGTTAGGTATAACATGGCCATGATCAGTATAATAAACAATATTCTGGTGCACTGTTGTCTTGCTTAGCATTAGCTCTTTTCTAATAGCTCTCTCAGACATGCCACGATTTTGTTTAGCAATGATAGCATTCCTTAAATCTTCTGAAACAGTTTTTCCACTGGTCATTGTAGACAAAATGCAAAGGTTCATAAATAAAACTAAAGAAGTACCTTATATCATTCACAGGATTACAGCAGGCTAAAGTGAGGCTAAAATAATCAGTTGTTTCAGAAATACTGCAATTGTAACATTATTTAAATGCAAATTATCGGTTGGTCTATGTTCATTGACACGGGTGACGCAGGAGTCTGTTTTTTGATGCCTGTGATTCAAGTTTGAATGGCTCAATTTGTAAGGTCACCGAAACGGGGAGAGTTTTATTCCCAACCGTCGGGATGGCTAAGGGCTATGCGTATGTGGGTCGTTTTCACACAAAAACTGTTTATTTGTAACATAAATGCTTACATCGTCGATTGACAGTCCTTCACTGATCCAGACGAGAACCTTGGCGTCGGTTGCACCCCAGGGCAGATGAGAAGGATCACTTGGTGTTGGGAATGATCGAAGATTCACAGAGATGTCTCAGGCGATGGCATAATACACTATGAAGCACACGGTGAGCTTAATCCAGAGGAAACAGTTCTTAATTCGAAGGAGACTGTTAGCTTAATCCAGAGGAGACTCTCTTTTGACCTTGAAGTCCCAGTTTTTATACGTTTTTCGTCCACCATCCATATTTCAAATTGGTCCCTCATCCATTTTCTTGCTTCCCAATTGGTCTCCCCTTTGTTTCCAAGTGCAAGATGAGACCATCTCGAGTTGCGGGAAAGGTCCGATTTGAGGTGTACATCTGATATCTCTTTGTCGACTCTGCTTGGGATTGTTTATAATACTATAACACCTGCACTCATAATTCAGGCCATTGTAATTTCCTTGACGTTTAAAACTTTAACGATCTTTTTCATCTGTCAAAAATTTCCCTTTTTTCAAGAAAGTTTATCCCGTCAAAAATTTATAAATACTCGAGTCAAAGATCTACCTGTTTATGAGCGCCCGTGCTGGAGTTTACAGATTATTTGACACGTGTTCAACCAGTTCCAAGTTTCATTTACATTTTTGTGTCGCATTGTTTAGATCAAAGGGTTTTCTCTCTTTCATAACACAATTCATCGTTATCATTTTTTAACGCAAAAATTTTGCGATTTATTCGCTTTCAAACTCATCTGGGGACTTACAAATTTTGTTAAACTTGCAAGATATCAAGTTGATATTTAGCAAAAATAAAGATTAATTACTGTATTTTTGTTTTAAATTATGTAAATTATGTAAAAAGGTCAAAGCTACTTTTTTTAAACCTGTTTACTGAATGACATGTTAACTGCAGCCTGGTCTGAGTTCAGTGGTGACTACTGTATATTTCTTGTGTACACAAAAATTATCAAGAAACAACTGTTTTATCATATCTGTTTTATTATTCTATGTCTTTGTCTCTCTGTCTTTCTCATATTGAAGAATAGAAAAAATTGAAGTAAAGCTGTCATCCATTTTTTATGACATTCAACAGCATCTTTACAGGAATAGCCAAAGCAAGCAATACATAATTATAAGAACCATATAATATATCAATTCCTAAGAAAGGAGAAAGACAGACAAGACGACAAGACATACATAGAATACCTGGTATTTATAAGGTACAGTACAATTACAAAATAAGAAAATATAACATGAAAATGATAGTGGTGACAAGTTATTTCAATATATTGAAGTAATTTCTCACTCCTAGTACGTTTAAGGTGACCATAAATTGAAAATATGATAATGGAACACTAAAATTTTTTTCATGCCAAAATTTTTTTTTTTGGAAACTTTTGGAAAAATACTAGTTATAATAAGAAAACATCATTTTGTGGATAGTTTTTATTGAAAATTATGTAATTACAATAGTTTGTTCAATGAAAAATTTTTTAAAGCTACCACCAACCAAAGCCGAAATTATCGGGCTGGAAACAGCTATAAACGGTTAACGGTTGTTGTTGTTTATTTGAAAAATTTTTTATTGAAATGATGTTTTAATAAATTATTTTAAATAAGATAATACATTAAAAATTAATTGCATTTTAACAAATGTTTTAGTTGTCATATAACTTCTTTATTTTGTTTGATAACTGTATAAAATTTAATCAAAATTAACTAATTCTAGAAAATCTGCAAAATTTAGTTTGTGTAAAATATGTTACATAATTATTTAAAATATTCCTTTATTTTCACTTGTCTTGAATTTACACTACAAAGTATATATCAGCACAGCCTGCATTGAAAATGACACAAAAATATCTAAAATTTATCTAATAAATGACTAAAATGCAGTGGATTTTACTGTTTTGAATTGGTGATGACAATAAATGGCACTTACTATGGGGTTACTTTACTTTTATATTCTCAGGAGTATAGGTAATAAAGCTAAGATAAACTAAAACAACAAAAATTATAATACATGCTTGATATTGTAATATGAACAATACCAAACATGTAAACTTTTACTATTTTTAACAATTACTATGCAGGCTGTGATGATATATACTTTGTAGTGTAAATTACTATTGACAACTTTAAACACTGCTTTCAATAGTAATTTTCATAAAATAATTTGATCTTAAAGAGATACAGTTGCCACAGCTGATTTCACCAAGATACATGAAGTCATTCAAGCTCTCAAACAAAATTGCTCAAAATATACCAATTGTGGCAAATATAAAAATAAAGGAATATGGGACATTTAAGTGTCCTGACAACTTTTGATGGGATGACAAAACAAAATGTAGAAAAATGGGACATCTCATCATCATATGTATATGAGAACATGAATTGGACATCAAGAGAGGAGTTCATACCACAGCATTGGTCACTTATGCAACAGACTTGGAGATTGTTGTACAACTAAATAATGCCTCTAAAATCTTGCCAATATTGGAAATCTTGAGTTTAAAGCATCTTATCTTTACGAAATTGCCAAAAAATTTGTTATAAAATTAATTGAAATTTAGCAATAGGACAAAAGTTTTTTTTTTTTCACTTAACACAGGATCATCAATTAATATTTATAAATTGTAGGTTTTATTTGTATATAATAAATTAAACGTACAATTTATAAATATTAATATAAAAATTAGTATACAAGCTCTTATTTACTGTTCATATCGTATCTTTTCATGATAAGAAAAGACACACTTCTCAGTGGTTTTGTTTCTTTTAAAAAATATATTAAAATATATGTATTATACTCTGTAACACTACTAAACTAGAGCCTTATACCCCGTTCGCACCGAGCATTTCAATCTAGATTGTGAGCAAGGTCGGGGACTCTGTCTTGGTGCAATCTCTCTTGACCAAAATGAGGTTTAATTGCGATCGATTCAAGAGAGTTCTTGAAACTAGATCCAGTCATAAGAGAGATTCCACGATCTCATGCACGTGGGATAATACAAGACGGCTATGGAACATGTGTCGGGCTATGGACAGCGAAATAAAAAGGATATTGTATTTCGAGAGATGATGGCATCCGTCTATTATCAGCAGTGCCATTCGTGGTAAAAAATTTCTCTGCCTAAATAAAAAAAAGGTGAACAGCACTAATATACTATTGTTACCTGGTCTTCGCCCAGGGCTCGTTACTTTCCAAATACGCCACTGATTATTAGATATATCGCAAGAAAAGGCATTGTATTTATTTCTAGCCAAAACTTCCATTTCGTTTGTCGGTGATTGTCAGGGAAAAATTTTCTGCTAGCAAACCCTTTGTTAACTATTTCGAATATCACCACTGACTATAACAATTAAAATGTTTGCAAATTGGCAAAATAAAAATAGATTTTTAATGTGACATTAACCTGTATATGCTATGATGAACTTACATAATTGAGAAAACATAATTATATGTTTCAATTCTGTAACATGTTTTCAAAAGGAAGTTATAATAAACATGACAAACCTTCTTTAAAATAGACTGAATCATTAAACTTAATGTACTGTACTTCATTTCTGTGTAATGTTTATCTAAAACTTTTAATATTTGAAATGATAACAATTAAACTTTTTTTTTGTTTATTTAGAGATTGGTTTTGACAGAAAAATTCCTGCAATCAGAAAATTAATATAACTCTGGTATAATTTTAATTAAGGTGTAAGAAAATTATGAAATGAAAATTTTTCACACTGACACTTGTATGTGCCATAATTGAGTGCTATTAATCTTCCATGTAACAGAACATGCATATTTTGTTTTGGGAAAAATATATTTAAACTTTTGATGATCAACTACAGTACTCTTGCTAATCTGAATTATCTTATGTTATTGTTCAGATTAGTGAAATTAATTTATAATACATAATTAATTTCACCAATCCAAAGAAAGAAAGACAAACTAATAATAATATATATATATATCTGCTGTAGTTTGTCTTTCTTTCTTTGGATTGGTGAAATTAATTATGTATTATAAATTAATTATGTATTATAAATTAATTTCACTAATATATATATATATATATATATATATATATATAACAGTTACATAGAGTATTATACATTTATACATTAAAAAAAAGTTATACTGTATTTATGTGTAGATGTATAGTACACATATAATTTTATAAATTCATCATATTTTTAAAAAATAATGTATGATTTCTTTTTATTTCTGACTAGAATATTTAGTGGAAAAGAAATAAGATTGGTTCAAACTAAGCAGAACTTGGATTAGTGAGAATGCACTACAGTTTGACTAAAATGTGAAAAATGGAAAAAGAAGAGAATATATTAATTTGAAGAATAAACTACAATGATATCTGCCACATCAAACACCTTCTGTTGCTGAGAAATGTTTTATTAAACAAAACACTAGGTTGAAAACATTAGTGTTTTGTTTAATAAAACATTTCTCAGCAACAGAAGATGTTTGATGGTTCATTAAGTGTTTAAAAACTGGGATTGATAATTAATAGCTGCCGCAGTTGAGGATGCTCTCAATGATTGTATGTGCCATAATTGAGCAATGTGATGAAATGATTGAGGATGCTCTCAATTTTTTTTGCTGATTTGTCTACCACCAGACATAGTTGGATGCCTGGTTTATGTGTTTTGGTGAATGCAAAGATTTCTGAAGTCAAAGGAGCCAAGATAGTGGCTTGTTGCATATCTAACAAAGTATTACAAGTAATGCTAGACTTATTCATTGGGTTAATTCTATTCTTCCAAACAGCTATTGCAGGTTACCAAATTTGGTTCTATGTATGCTCCACCACCCAGGGAGCTTCCTACCAGACATTGAAAATCTTTTTCCAAAGGCAGGAAAATATTATACCAAGGTCTTGGAATTGCCAATCTTGTGTACATCATTCCTTGTTCTTTCAATTCATGGCTATGACTTACCTTCAAGGCAAAAGTGTCATAATGAGCAGCCTGCTTTCTGGCAAATTACATGAACTGGTAATTCATTGCCTTGAGGAGGATATTCTCCCAAGTTTTGAGGAGCAAATCATTTTGTACAGTACACTCAACTCCTCAATGATATGATCATAATTTGCTGACAAACTGGATTTGTCACTTTTCTTAGTATCTATCTATCATAATCCATATGGCCTACACCTCAGTCTAGAGCAGCGTTTCTCAAAGTGGCGATAACGCCCCTTGTGGGTGGTGAGTAAATCTAGGGGGACGCTGGAGGCAGGGTACTGAACAGTGACCAAAGGCAAAAGTTGGGGTCACCGAAAGCCATTCCCTTTCCTCTGTTAAACGGATAAAAGGAAACATTGTGTTTAATGGTTTCCAGATGTTGAGAACAATGTACGGTAAGGGCACAAAGTGTGAGATTCATAGAAAAGTTTTCCTAAGAATATTTCCAATCCTTTCTCACACAAGAGAAAATGGGTTAGGGGGCATTGGGTATAACTTTATAGACAAAGGGGGCAGTGGATAAAAAAAGTTTGAGAATCACTAGTCTAGAGCAACAAAGTAACCATTCAGCTCACTTCTTGGACATCAAATTGACATTTCATAGGAGCTGCATCATTACCCAAGTATACAGAAAATTAGAATACAAACCTTTCTTTATCCCAATTGAATCTCAAGATCTGTACCAGTTCAAAACAGCTGCATTTAGAGCAGTAATTAAAAGAGTTTATGCATTCATCCAATATTCAGAATAGAGAAATAGAACTCACATCACACATGTAATGAAGAAACATGGTTACTGACCAAGCCTCAAAAAGTCTCATCAATAACTGTCTTCTCAGGTACTTAAATGAAGAAAGACAACAATAAAGCATATCAGGTGATGAGATAAAACCATCATCTCTCTAACATCTACAAACAAATGGCAAGAGCTGGTAACACCAATATTGCTTACAAAAGGAATCCTTTGATATACACCATAAAGGATCTTGTGGACAAGAAACATCTACCTGGGGTTCCGCCAGTGAAACAAGGCCTATTTCTTTATTACCTGTCCTGGGCAAGATACTTGAAAAGTTAATCGCAGACAGACTGATGTGGTTCATGGAAAACAAAAACTGCCTCGGTGAATCGCAATACGGATTCCGTCCATAGCGTTCTGCAGAAGTGGCCATACATGCCGTGGTCTCTTCTGTCCATCAGTTACTTGAAGACTATAAATATGTGCTTGGGGTCAGCCTCTACATTTCGAAGGCATTTGATAGTGCCTGGTGGCCCCTTATCTATACCGGCTCCGTGACATTCAATGCTCATGTAACATCCTTAAGCTGCTACAGGATTATCTGGAGAATCGTAGGGCAATCTTTCGTTACAGGCAACATCAAGTTGACAAGAAAATTACCAAAGGCTGCCCACAGGGGTCTGTTATCGAGCCCCTGTTGTGAAATATTACTTTCGACTCGTTTCTTGGGAAAAATTTTGGACAAAATAACTGCTATGCATATGCTGATGATGTCATCATGTTAATAGGGGGCCAGTTTAGGGCTGATCTCGAACGTAAAGCCAACTACATGCTGCAGCAGATTCACAATTGGGGTTCTGAACATTACCTGTGTTTTAATCCTGCCAAGACTAAGGCCATAGTCTTTAATAAGCCAGGCCATCCTAATTTGCACCGATGCCCGCCACATTTCAAGATGCAGAATATGACAATCAAGGTGGAACAGATCCTGAAATACTTGGGTGTCATTTTTGACTCTCACCTGACTTGGGACAGGCACATTGAATATATAACAAATAGAACAGGTCTTATTCTTCAATCATTTTCTCAGGTGGCCAAGAGAGATTGGGGCCTTTCCACTGGCGCTCTTTCTGCCATTTATGAAGGCATCTACATCCCTATGCTTACCTATGCTTGTGGTGCCTGGGGATGGACGACGTGTAAAGTTCACGCTAATAGGAAATTGGTGTCTTCACAAAGACGAGCTCTACTCATGATTACTAAATCTTTTCATACTACGAGTAACCGCTGTCTTCAAGTACTTGCAAGAAAGCCGTCAATCGACCTCGTTATCACTCAAAAACAGCGGTACTTACATTTTAAATGGGGGGAGACCACCCAGACTTCAACATGAATGATCAACTATAGTGACATCGAGTGGCCTTCCCCCTATAGGGAAACTCTTCCACCTTACGAGACATCTACTTTCAACCTTAACATAGCATACAGTGCCGATATCCATATTTTCACTGATGGTTCACGTCTCGGCGATCTTGTCGGGTGCAGTTTTGTGATATACGAAGATGGCAAAGAGATTTACCATCAAACCCGCAGATTGGATAGTGAGTGTACTGTTTTCCAAGCAGAGCTTAGCGCCATTTGTCTGGCAATTGATTACATCAACAGCCATTATAATAATATCATCGCTGAAATACATACTGATTCATTATCGGCTTTCAACTTACTTCAAAGTAACTTGCTCCACTCGCTTGCCGACTACATCAAAAAAGCAACCCACAACTCTGACTGCAAATTTAAGATCTCCTGGGTCAAAGCCCACCAGGGTGTGGTGGGAAATGAGCGGGCTGATACTTTGGCAAAAGAGGTGACCACTTATGATTCTATTCTGATTTCTTACAATAAGATCAGCCAACGTACTATCCGGCAACTGTTAAAGACAGACACACTCCTACAGTGGAACCAGCACGACCAGCATACAACGTACAGCTTTATCCCAAATTTGCAAGATTTTCTCAACATCAAGTGGTATTCTCCTAACTATTGCACAAGCCAAATCCTAAGTAACCATGGTAAATTCGTGAGCTACCTTGCTCGCTTTACCAACACGACTTCCAACACGTGCCAGGTTTGTCAAATTGAGGATAGTACAACCCATTATTTATTCCACTGTACGATCTTTGATCGGGAAAGACTGGAACTGCAACTTCTTCTTCGGGAACATGATATTGGTTGGCCATGTCACCCTTCAGACATCTGGCTTACTGAAGATGTCTATTCTGCTTTTAAAAGACTTGCAAAACAAATTAGCTATGTCACTCATCAAATTATCTATAACTAGTTTATTTTAAGATTCTCACACGTGGAACTCTTGTTGCATAATGCTTATATGTACAGTACCTGTTAGTTTACAGCATTTCTTGTGTTTTTGCCATATTAGGCCTGCCATGTTATTTCGTTCTACTTTGCGCTATGTATTATTGTCTGCTACTTTATTGTATTATTATGTATTATTTGGTATTATCATGTATTTTAGTATTATTGTATATTTTAGTATTATTGTAATTTTATGCATTATGTATTATTGTCTGCTAGTTCTATTTTACTTTGTTCACACTTATCTCAATCACTTTTGTATTGTTCTTACCATTCCTGTATATCTACCTTTATTGTTCTCTTACCTGGTAATGCTTAATGCGAGGTCAGGTTTTGTACAATTATTTTGTGCCAATAAAATTACATTGATTGATTGATTGATTGGGGTCTACACCATCCCAATTACTGACAACAGATTCAATAAAGGGTGGGTATACATAAGATCCACGCATATTCTTTGGATCCATATATTAAGGAGTATATATATTCCATCAAAAGGGATGTACCATCTGCTATGCTGGCTAAGTTTGCTTCTGAAAATGACATACAAGTGTTTCTAGGTGAAGTCTGCATACTATATCCTATTAGACTGGGTAATGTTAAAACATCTTGAAAATTAGAAATATATAAGGCTTCCACTAGGAACATAATCAAATTATAGAGAAGAAGAGTCCTTCTCTATAGCTTGGAGATTACTATTTAAAATATGCTTTTAAACTAACATTATTTTAAAAAATTTTGTAACATGGCTCATCTCAGACCAATGGAACAATATCTCTCTCAAATTTGAAAATTTAGTTCAATCTTCCTTTTTATGTTCTATTGTAACTAATCCTAACAATGCTGGTTTAATATCATCAAAAATGTATATTTTAATTTACTAAAGTTACTTCTAGCTGGAAATTTTTGGTTTTAATGTGTTTATTTTAAAGTATCACATCCAGCTTTTTAGTAGTGTCGTATTAATAAATGACAGATCATAAAAAAACAATTTGCAATAGCATTATTATTGTGAACTGATTAAAAGAAAATCATTTTTTAAATAATAGCCTAGTATAAAAAATTCTTTGACTGTACTAAAATTTAATAAAAAAAACCACAAAAACAGTCATATAAAAAACTTAAATTCCACAAATATATTGTACTGTAAATTCTTACTTCAAAAATTATTTAAAAAAGTACTACTGTAGCATTCGGTTTACTTTATTCATGCGGGACAGTTTATATGGAATGCCATTTCTTCATTGCAAAAATATTGGCTTCTCCAAAAACATAATAAAAATATCCAAGACTAATGATAACTTATAAAAAAAGTAGCTATAATCTCTTAATTACTTAATATTTAACTGATTGTTATATTATTTTACACAAAAATAATATTCAAATGTAATTTTCAGTAAAGTAGATGATTTAAAAAATTATTACTTGAAATAAAAATCATTTAATGATCCTATTGATAACACTGTACTGAGAGAAATTGCTTTTTCCAACTGTCAACTTTCAATCATCAATTTTAAGATTTAATAACATTTTTTCATCCTTTTTAATAGATAATTACATTTGAAAATAATAAATTTTAACATTAAAATGTCATTAAATACATTATCTTTCATTATTACCAGACAATTCCTTGAGCACCAGATCCAATAGGTTTTAAATTCTGATATCTTTTAAGTATGGTGAATTTTGTATCACCAACTTCGACTGTGAAAAACATACTTGATTGTTTGCTCATTTCCCATGAACTACAATTCTGCCTCCCAGTTAAAGATGGTTGCCTAGAACACAATGGCATTAGGAGTATGATATCCAAAAAGATAGAACAAGTTGGAAAATTATAAAAGGACAGAACTTTCAGAATGGTTATGGCAGTGATCAATAAGTTACATCTGGCTCAATTTGATATACCTGAAAATAAAAAAAATTCATTAATGAAATAAATATCATCACTTAAAAATATTTATAATTAGTCTTTCTGAACAAGTTAAATAATAAAAATTGAAAATATAATGATACATAAATAAGTAAGATCTAACTAGAGAATAAAAAACAGTAATGAAACAGATTATCTTGTACTCCATCAATTGACTGAATAAATCATAACATTTTCGACCTAATACAATAGGCCTTCCTCAGTAAATTACACCATTTAAAATAAAAGAACAAGAATATCATATTCAGCAGAAATAATTTAAAAATTTATCATCTCTCTATACACCGGAATTTGTAATAATTAAAATAACCCTTCTAACCTTTTACCCGGTGTCGTTCTATTTTTAGAATCGTGTCGTTCTATTTTCAGAATCACAAACATTTTCACAGCCCCTCAGGGGCTCTTCTTTAGGTGTCGTCGATTAGGCCGTTAACATTTGAATAAATTTATTCGGTTAATGGCCTAATTGACGACGCCTAAAGAAGAGCCCAGGAGGGGCTGTGAAAACGTTTGCGATTCTGAAAATAGAACGACACCGGGTAAAAGGTTAGAAGGGTTATTTTAATTTAAAAATTAAGAGGTGTTCTAAAGAAAACACTATCATAGAGGAAAAAGAATTAAAATTAACAATTACAAATAAAACTAAAACTAATGAAGATCAATATACACAAAAATAATTACAGAACCAAGTCCAGATTACATTTCATATGAGGACTTCTATACCATAGACAAAGTGTCTACATCCCTATAGTTGATACAAAAATAATTTCTGGTTGGTTTTAAAAATTTCCAGCATTTCTAAGAACCTAGTGTTACGATTCTTAGTTAATCTAACGATTCTGGCCTCATCCCATTTTATTTGTATATCTCATTAGAACTACCCTAGTAGCTCTAACTGGATTGCCTGGAAAAATTGCAATTTTTCTGTAAAATCTTGACTGATCCCATTAATCTTAGTACCATCAGATTTGTCTCAGTGGTTGGAGTTGGTGTACCAAATTTTTAAAAATAAGGTTGATTTTAAAAACTTGGTATTTTTACAGCATTGGCTGCTTGTAACTTTGAACTTTATGATGACTGTTAAGCTTGTAACAGTTGTTACTGTTTTCTATCACTGGACTATTTGTGACTTTAATTGTGGATTATATCTTGCTTGATGGTTCAAGACTCTCCATAACCAAGTGAGTTTGTCTTTTAAAAATCTCATTTGTTTCTGTTGGGGATTTGTGAAGTTATAAAAGCCTAGTTTTGGAAAGAACAAAGGGCATTGTTTTTGATCTAGGTTAACATGTGTTTTCATTGCCATGTCAATACTTTTCGGACACAATTTAGTGGACTTTCCAGGGCCCTTTACCTGGGGTCCTTATATATTGTTGAAATCAGAATAATCTGTACTGTTAAGCAGTACCTTCACTCACATCCTCCCTGGATGGTGTTCCTAACTCTCCTCCTCACCCTGACCATGGCTTCCACACGGGTTCAACACTTTTCAGGTCAGTTATGCTATGGCCACTTCTGAAGAATTCCGTGTCGCTGCTCTTCGGGTTTTAGACAAACTAAAAGTCTACTTAACTGATTAACAAACACTCAAAGATAGGCACTAATGTGGCAGTATGAGATAAGTTATGTATAGTTATTTCTGTCCATGTTATTTCATTTTGATTCCTTCACTATCCCTTTTGTTCTTCCTATTTCTAGAATGTTCTCACCCGATTCTTACCTGGAAGGTGTGGGTGACCAACAATAAAAAGTAAAACGCCCTGAGAGCAAAACCTGGTGCTGATGAGACACTTTTGGACCAGACATCGAGGAGAGAGGATGGTTGACTGGTAGGTCTCCGGGTCCCATTTAGTACCGACTGGAGGACAGAGATTTTTAGGCTGGACGTCGAGGAAGAAAGAGGTAAATTAAGAAGGCTCCAGACCATCGAGGCATCGACAGGAGCTACAGAACGGGATCTTAGAATAAGAGTCCTGTACAAAAATCGTGGAAGAGAACTTTGAGTGGGAAGATTCCTTAGGAAAACACAAGTAACAGAACGAAAAAGTTCCAAAGCAGCATATTTGTAACAACATCAGAGTTAAAATTGAGTCTCTGCACAGAGATATAGCTAGAACTGGGCACCCTCTTTCCTATAAATCTCCATTTTCTTTTATTCTTACTCTGTCTGTCTAATTACTTAATTTAGTTGTAAGCAGGTTAAGGGCCTAGGTTTAAGATAAATTCGGTTTGCGATTGTTCGAATGTACCGAAATTGCGAGTGTTTGATAAAATTACTGGTGGCAGGACACAAAGTGTTAATCATAAAAATTATCTTGTGATGAAAAATTGTTGTGTGTGTGTGTGTATATATATATATATATATATATATGTGTGTGTGTATACAGTGGTGATATTGGAAATAGTTAACAAAGGGTTCGCTAGCAGAAAATTTTACCCTGACAATCACCGACGAATGAAATGGAAGTTTTGGCTAGAAATAAATACAATACCTTTTCTTGCGATATATCTAATAATTAGAGGCGTATTTGGAACATAATGAGCCCTGGGCGAAGACCAGGTAACAATAGTATATTAGTGCTGTCGATCTTTTTTGTTTTGTTTTTTTTTTAGGCAGAGAAATTTTTTACCCCGAATGGCATTGCTAATAATAGACAGATGTCATCATCTCTCAGAATACAATATCCTTTTTATTTCGCTGTCCATAGCCCGACACGTGTTCCACAGCCATCTTGTATTATCTCGCGTGCGAGATTGTGGGATCTCTCTTATGACTGGATCTAGTTTCGAGAACTCTCTTGAATCAACCGCGATTAAACCTCGTTTCGGTCGAGATTGAAACGGTCGAGAGAGATCGCACCAAGACATAGTCCCCGACCTTGCTCAAAATCCAAATTGAAATGCTCGGTGCGAACGGGGTATAAGGCTCTAGTTTAGTAGTATTACAGAGTATAATACGTATATTTTAATATATTTAAAAAAAAAAAAAAAACCACTGAGAAATGTTCTGTGTGTTTAACAAGGTTCGAAAAACTGAAAATTTTAACAACGGGTTCGACCGAACCGATGCAAACCCGCTGAATATCACCACTGTGTGCGTATATATATATATATAATATATATATATATAATATAAGTGATGTAACGAATAGTATATTCAGCTTCAGGCCAAATACCAAATATTCAGCCAGGTGCGTGGCCGAATATTTGGCCAAACTATTCGGCTTGATTAACACACGTATGAAAATTGGCATGGTAAGGATCACACACCCTGCTCTCTATTGGCTCGCTGTCACTACGATTTTTTCTTCCAGTAGGTCTAAATTATTTTAATTAATTAATTAATTAAATTATAATTATTAAAGTTAATATGAGACGACACCTAATGTCTACTTCTAGTGCCAAATTGGTTTATAATTTACGTAATAGTCGTAAATAGCCCAATATGATTTGGCAGTTGTTGGTATTTAGATGTAAGTTATAAGTCATTTTATTTGCAATCGATCTTTTTAACTCTTTAAGCACTAAAATTTTGTTTCTACTATGTATTTGTAGACTGAACAGTACCCTAAGGATATACTTTAGTGGGGACACATGGTCTAGTTTCTCCCCAGTTATGGAACAGTTCAAATATATTATTGGGGGGTTTCTATTTGTGATATTTTGTTGCTATTGTTTTTGTCAATGTTTTTAAAATTAACATGATTTCAAATGTTATCTTTTGTATATAATGAGAAATGCTCATTCTTTACTTTATATATAAAATAAATTATATATTAGTTACTCATCTTCTAGAAATAGATAAATAATTCTTTCATTAAATACAATATGTTTCAATAAAACATTTCGTAAATCATTTTAAAATAACATTCTAATCTGTATGTCATCAATGCCATAAGATATCGAGCTAGATACAGGCTATATTATTATTTAATTACGAAATAATTTAATACTAGAGTTAGATGCTATTTCTTATTAACTTTAATAATTATAATTTAATGTTCAGCATTAATAAAAGTTACCAAAATAATTAATTTACTGTGTTTTTGTTATTTCTTACTCCTGTTTTTAGGTATTCAGCCAAATAGCGAAAAATAGGCTGAATAGGCCAAATACAGAGTAGTAACCAAATATTTGTTACATCACTAATATATATACATATCCCCTATATATACAGTATATATACATATGTGAGGCCCAGAAATAACCCCCCAAAGGGGATATGTACAAGTTTGTTAAGTCAAACCCTAAGATTATAACTTTTATAAGTGTCGAGTCGGCGACACCGGACTTAGATGTCGACGCTCATAAAGAGTAACGGGAAAAACAAAATTTTAGGTAAAGAAAATTTAGAAAGAAAAATATTAAAAATTAAGACGCAGTTTAGAAAGCAAAACGAAACTAGAAAGAAAAAAGAAAAAATATCAAAATGAGCGTTGGTGTCATAGTCAACAATTAAACGCGATCATAGTCTAAAAGACGGTGTCGGATAAACCTTCTCTTGTCGACCTTTCCTGTGACCTAACAAAGCTCCATTTACACCTGGAGACAGGTGGGAAACCAATTGGGAAGCGAGGAGGAGAAGAGTTAGCCAATTAGCGATGATTCGATCCCGAGAGAATTATAAAGCCTCCAATGTCAAGGACAGAAGAGCTTCCTCTAGACTACCCGTTGTGTTCCTTTACCTCCAATAGTAGTGTTTCTGTTCATCTTTTGTGCACTGTCTCTTCAGAATTTCGAACTTTTAACAACGACGTTGCTACGGGGCCCCTCCAGCATAGGACCAGACCGAAACCAAAAACAACCTAAAGCTCTGAACTCAAGGACCATTGCTAAATTTATGTAAGCATTTTCGACTAAAATAAACGGTTTCTATGTGAAACGCTTGTTTTTCTGCCTCCTCAAAACCGCCACCCACATGCGAATAGCCCTTAGCCATCCCAACGGTTGGGAATAAAAACTCCCCCCATTTCGGCGAACTTACACATATACATACAGTAGACTCCCGTATAACGCACTCCCGTAAAACGCAAATTTGTACAATGCGACGAAAAAATTGCAACTAGTACTCATACAGCGCAATAAACAGTCCCATATAATGCATAAGATAAATTTAACATTTTCACATAGTTTCTGATTTTTTATTTAGAAAAGCAAATGTATACACTTACCTGTTGTTTATATATGAATAGTGAAGCTGATAGTTTAAAGAAGCAGCGGTTTATAAAAAAAATAATACATACTCATTTAAAGGTATAAGAGGAAAATAATTTTATTCAACTTAAAATAAAATTATGCACTTCGCTGTTTAACATTTATTCACTATTGGAAGTATCAACAAATAAGTTCCAACGATGCCGTTTTGTTAATATTGGTTGTATAGTACAGATTTATTGACAACCGTTACAATTTACAGACTCCTGAATTTGCATAAATTGATCTGTCCTGTATAACGTTGTAGGAAATCCCGTATAACGCGATTTCCTACAACGTGGAATGTATCCCCCGCATTATACAAGAGTCTACTGTATATATATAAAGGTTTTTTCAGATCCCAACTCTGCTACAGTACTCAGATTCCCGGATATATATACCTCCAAGAATCTGGGTACTGTAGCAGAGTTGGGACCTGAAAAAAAAAACCTTTTGTTCAAATGCAAAATAAAGTTAATTCTTTATGTATTATACTTTTGTGTTATTACTTCTCATGTCATACATCACACTAAGACATATGGAATATATTACTGGATGTGTCCAGCTTGTTATATATATATATAGCCCTACTGAACAGAGACTAAGAGAACTAACAGAAATCTCTAATAAACTTGATATTCTCATCAACAACATTGACAATGACAATGCAATATGTGAATCAAAAAACTAAGTTATTGATAAAATTATATAAACTAGAGACAACTAAATCATGTAATCCTTTATTTGGTATGTGTGAAATCTGGTACAGTGGTTAATCTGCCAGCTACTAATAAGAAGCTGAGACCACCTAAGGATATCTTTCTAGTTTACAGAAAAGGTAGAAATAAAAACAGTAATAATGTTTATAAGTTAATTCAGGAAAAAAACAAACCCTCTTCTTTATGTATTGCTGTTATCAAATGTCACGGTGTGCCGTGACATTTCATGACAGGGAAGCTGTGTTTCCGTAAGAAGCCAACTTCCAGGTGCAATCAGTTAATTGCACGTCAGTGATGGTCTAGGGCAGGGGTGGCAAACAAGTCGATCACGATCAACCGGTCGATCACCAAGCCAATTTTGGTCGATCGCTCGCGATGTCTTGACTTAATGTGTTATATTTGTAACCGAACGCAACAGTATGCATGCAGTTATGACTCGACTCATAAGCAGTACACTGCGTACTGAAACACAGTGTATAAACATAGCATGTATTTCACACCTCCCCCTCCCCACTTAGACTATGCCTATGACAACAAGTCGATCACGACACATTTTTAAGATAAAAAGTAGATCTTATGTACACAAAAGTTGGCCACCCCTGGTCTAGGGCAACGGTGGGCAACCCCCGGCCCGAGGACCAGCTACGGCCCGCGAAAAGTTTCTAACCGGCCTGCGAGATCTTTAATAGATTATTAAATTGGAAAAATAACTAATTAATAGTTATTTTTCCAATTCTTTGTAATTTTCGATAACGATAAGAGAAATAAATGTAGTAATTAACTTTTTATTTATTTATTTCATATTTGCAGACTTAAAAAATTACAGGTTACAAGAAGGTGTCAATTAACTACTACGGTCCGCGAAAAGAACATAAAATTTATTCTGGTCCATGTTATAAAAAAGGTTGCCCACCCTAGACTCTAAGATCCATTCGTATTCATTTGTTCGATAAGCCAGTAAAAACTGTAGACTTCTCTAAATGAATTTTTAATTGATTATCTGACGTACTTAATAAATAAACAAGTTCAATATAATTACCTCTGTTATTAGATTCAATACATTCCCTATGCCCTCTAAATGCCAATTCTTGCTTTGATAAAAAAACATATATTGTATCTAAATTAATAGATATTACATGTATTAGCCATAACTATCTTATTATAATTTTCAATATTAATTTTATATTGTTTACTAATGTTAAATTCTATTCTATTTTGATTTCCAAATTCCTTCAATTTTACGAAAAAATCGATGTGACATTTACGATTTTCGTGTCTTTTTCTAGCTTTACTCAAATTATTTAAATCGTCAAAGCCATTCTTATTCCACACACTAATTTCATTTGAAAATAATAGGCAAGGCCAACAAAACAATTTTTGCATTTTTATGCATCCACAAAGCCATTTTATGTTTTCATAAATTTTATCGTAAAAATGTCAAACAAATTTTTTTGTTGAAGTATTTATACACTGCTGGCCATCCAAAATGCAACACCAAGAAGGACCAGAGATATCACAACCAAATTCATTTGGGAAATAACATATTGTACAAGATCAAATGATTGAAAATACAGTCTCTTGTGAAGTGAGGAAGATGATGAAATCAGTATGGGGTGTTGCCGCCATTGCTGGCTATAACCACTGCTACACGCCTCGGCCTTGAGTCAAAGAGGTTTTGGATATGTTGTTGGGGTATAGCATTTCATGCTGCTTCCACATATTGCCAAAGTTGATCTGGTGTAGCAGCGGGTGGTGTATCCCGGGCCAGTCGTTCTGCAATCATCAACCAGACATTTTCTATAGGCAAGATCGGGAGAACAAGGAGGCCAAGGCATCAATGCAATCTGATGGGTGAAGAAGAAGTCTTGAGCAATGCGTGGTGCCATGTGTGGTTGCGCATTATCCTGTTGGAATGTGGCCATTGGCAAGCTCTGAAGGTATGAGAGGACAACAGGCTGCAACACCTCACAGATATAGCGCTGGCTGGTCAATGTACCAGCAATGCGTACTAGGACGGTGCGGGAGTGGAATCCAATACCACCCCAAACCATAATACCGGGTCTAGGACCAGTATGGCGATGCATAAGGCAACAGTTCAGCAGTCTCTCACCACGGTGTCTCCAGACTCTAATCCGACCATCGTGGTGTTGCAGGCAGAAGCGAGATTCGTCAGTAAAAACAATGTCATTCCATTCAGTTGTCCATGTCCGTCGTTCATTGCACCATTGCCGGCGCAAACGCCTGTGGTTTTGACTCAACAGTAAACGCTGCAATGGACATCTTGCGGACATTCCACTCTGTTGCAAACGATGTCGAATGGTACATGTGGACATGCATAACCAGAGGATGCCCGCAGGGGTCAGTCTCAGGACCCCTACTATGGAACGTCACATTTGACTCTTTTCTCAGAGAAGATTTTGGCCAAACCAGGTGCTACGCCTACGCCGACGTTTTCATGCTTCTAGGAGGTCGGTCCAGGGCTGACCTCGAGAGCAAGGCTAGCAACTTGTTACAAAATATCCACAATTGGGGTAACAAGCACAAGTTGCGCTTCAACCCGCAGAAGACAAGGGCAATCGTGTTCAATTGACCCGGTCAACCCAACTTGTATTTATGTCCACCTCATTTCAAAATGCAAGGTAAAACGATTACAGTGGAGAAAACCTTGAAGTATTTGGGCGTAATCCTCGATTTCCGCCTTTCTTGGCACGCTCACGTAGACTACATCGCAAGCCAAACAGGCCTCATACTGCAATCTTTCGCCCAGGTGGCCAAGAGAGACTAGGGCCTCTCTGCAGGTGCAATGTTGGCAATCTACGATGGGCTATACCTACCAGTTATTACCTATGCGTGTGGTACCTGGGGATGGGCCACACGCAAAGTCCATATCAACAGGAAGCTTGTATCATCCCAAAGACACGCTCTCATTCTAATAACAAAAGCTTTTTGCACCACTAGCAACCGCTGCCTTCAGGTGGTGGCGAGGAAACCACCTGTGGACCTTGTCATTAAACAGCGAGAGAGTTATTATCACCTTAAATGGGGTGGAACTATACAGACCTCTGTGCGTACAGTTAACCACAATGATATAGAGTGGCCCTTTCCCTACAAGGATCTGCCGTCACCTGAAACTACTAACTTCTGCATTATCAACAACACTAAGTACTGAGATAAATGTTTATACTGATGGTTCTCGAATTAATGACTCGACTGGGTGCAGCTATGTAATTTATGTTGAAAACACCGAGATCTATCATCAAATCCACAAACTCAGTAATCAGTGCACAGTGTTTCAAGCTGAACTGTTCGCAATAAACATGGCTATCGATCACATAAACAGCAATTACAACAATTCTTTCATTTCTATTCATACTGACTCCCTCTCAGCCTACAACACAATTATGAACAATAAACTCCATTCTCTTGCTCAATGTATTCATAATTCCATACAGAATTCTACAAACAAATTCAATATCTCTTGGGTTAGACCCCACCAGGGGACGGTGAGCAATGAGAGGGCAGACCACCTACCGAAAGAGGCTGCCATGAATGAATCACTTCCTATCTCATATAGTAAGATCAGTCAGTGCACACTTCGCGGGATGCTGTGGGAGGATACATTACAACTGTGGCAGAATACTTGGGATCAACAAAACCACCATCTTACGTACCAATTCATCCCAGACCTGAAGAATTTTATCAGTAACAGGTGGTACACCTCTGACTGCATGACACAAATCTTGACAAATTCACGAGCTACCTCGCGAGATTTACTGGCAGGACTTGCAACATATGCCCAACTTGCTTCACGGAAGATGGTTCCACCCATTACCTCTTCTACGGTATGATACTCGGTTGTGAAAGACTACAACTACAACTCCTGCTCGAGGAACAGGGGATTGCTTGGCCATGTGCCCCATCTGATATTTGGCTTACTAAAGAAATCTACCAGGCTTTCAAAAACCTAGCAAGACAAATAAATTATGTCATGCATAGCAATATCTTCAATTAATATCAGCACCACTCTGCTTGGCATTGGGTTGTATTGTGACTGTTTACTACAACCATGTTTTAGGAATCATTTATAGAGGCATACTTCCAGGTTACAACTCACCACTAATCTTATTGCGAGGGCTGGCTTTTGGACAACCATCGACATACTTTGCAACACGCGACAAACCAGCCGTGTATTTCAACAACTGTTGAAAATCCTCCACAAGTAAAATATGTCGCGTAGTGACCCTCTCTATGCTTTGGGACGCTTGTAGACATCCTGTTCTTCTCTTCACGTGCAATATTGTCGCGTGTTGAAACTTTCTTACCATGTAAGTTCGCATAGAGTCCACTCTTGTATATACCTACTCCTTTTCTTTATAGTATATTGTTCGTATATACTATTAATGTATTCTTTTCCCCATAATGCTTGTTGTGAAGCCGGAAAAATGTACAATTTTGTACGAAATAAAATAAAAAATGACTGGTAAATGACTGGTACGCGTGGACACTGATTGTTGCGCAACAGACCGAATTTGTTGTGATATGGTTTGTGATGTGGAACAGCGATCCATCACTGCCATGTGCACGATATGCCTGCCATCATGTGCAGTGGTGCAACGAGGTGGGTGCAATCGGTCCTGTCGGTCTGTCATTCCTTCCTGCATCCAATGGTTACAGATCCACATCACAGTTGCTTGGTTACGTCCGACACAATCGGCGATTTTTCTGAAGGATAATCCTCAATCCCTATAGGCAACTATTCTTCTTCAGTTGAACTCAGAAACGTGCTCAAAAGGCGCTCGTTTTCTTCTGTGTGGCATACTGAAGCTGCTTACGCCAAAAAAACGCACAAAAGAACAATTCCAGTACTTCAAAATGGCCTTCTATTCTCCCTTCATATAGCACTTGCAGGTGGCACAACAGGCACCCGTGATGTGCATCTGTGCTGAAATGCTAATCATTTGCATATCTCATCGCCGCAAACGCATGGTGCAAATTTTACTTGATTTGGACGCTTCCTTCGGAGTGTTGCATTTTCGATGGCCAGCAGCGTATTTAATTTAGGCATTGGTCTTTCCCTTTTAATAATGTTTTCTATTTCATTATATGGTCTTGAGCCAAAACTTTTTAAAAGTAAATTTTCAATATCACAATTACAGTCTAAATCGCTAGCCATGATATAAAGGCTGAAATTAAAAATAAAATTATTAAAACTTACTTAGTAAAATAAAATTTGTAATGGATATACAATTACACATACCTGGTACAAAATATTCAATTGTATGAATATACTTTTAAAGAAAATTATAATTAAATATAGTTTTGCGAAGAAACGTATATAAAAATAACATAAAATATTCTTTACTTTTTAAATATTAAAACAATCCACTTAGTTAAAATTGCTCCCTACAAGTGGCTCGTGAATGGAATCAGAGACGATTTTGGTAGGCGTGCAGTGCGTGCATGCATGACAAATCCCGAGGGTGCCGATACCAGTCAATGTCAAATGCCTCTTGTCGCATCACTAGTGTATCTCAAAGGACGCGACAGGGCTGTTGTAAATTTTAAACGTTTCTCACCATAGATGTAAAAATCTAAATATGTTAAACTTAATAGTCATTTGTTTTCTAACTACTGTAATTCGTTTTAGTACCAGGTGTACACGGAAATCAGTTCCCCACTGTACTGAGCTAGTAATTGTTTGGTTAAGCTTTTGTTTAAGTAAAATTCTGGCTCTTTCAGCAGGGTTTTATTTATGTCCCCATTCCCTAATCTCTTAATTATTTAACTACTACTTAGTAGAAATAAGTCAAAACCAGTTACTTTGTACCTGAATATCTGTAGTCTTGGGAAAACAGTGGAAAGACAAATTTTTATGACAACGGATATATAAATCGTAAATTTAAGGAAAATAAATTCTAGAGCTTTTTTTGTACCATTGTACGTCTCGTTCATTAAATTTGGTTGTAAATGATGCCAAAGTAACAGTTAATTTTTTTAACACTAATAGAATTGTACACGTTTTTTCTGCATCACCTTACAGATGGGACATACTAAATCGTAATATCACCGGTTTAACATTGAATTCCATAAGTAATATAAGATGGGAGAGCGGAATAAACATATCAAATATTTTAATGGATTTTTTTTTAACTCCTGTCAACTATACAGAACTATCATAAAAACATGCCAGTAAACTCCTATCAGTTGGGTTAAATTATAAATCTAGTCCAAGGGTGGGCAACCTTTTTTATAACATGGGCCAGAATAAATTTTACGTTTTTTCCACGAGCCGTAGTAATTAATTGACGCCTTCGTGTGACCTGTAATTTTTTTAGTCCGCAAATATGAAATAAATAAATAAAAAAGGTCGTCAGTTACCTGAAGAAGAACTTTATAGTTCGAAAACGTTTGTAACGATTTTCAGAGAAGCTCACCGGTAACAGGCTTTAAGTAGGTTTTATTAGTTTAATCCGGGGTAGTAGCGGTTGTCCCCCAAATAAATAAAAAGTTAATTACTACATTTATTTCTCTTATCGTTTTCGAAAATTACAAAGAATTGGAAAAATAACTATTAATTAGTTATTTTTCCAATTTAATAATCTATTAAAGATCTCGAGGGACAGATAGAAACTTTTTGCAGGCCAAGCTGGTCCGCGGGCCTGGGGTTGCCCGCCGTTGATCTAGTCTACTCATGATTCACATAATCGGGCGAGGGCGGCCGAATATCTAGCAGGCAGGTGGCTAACAGCCCAGAACCGGTCCTGGATATAAAATTGGATGCTTTATGCGTGTGTTGTTTCCACCAGCTAAACTGTGACGTTGGTGCTCTGTAAAGCGCATGCGCCAATTCCTATAATCTGGCTGCTTGGAAGCTGATAGGCAGGCGGCTAACAGCCCAGAACCGGTCCAGGATATAAAATTAGAAGCATTATACATGTGCAGCTTTCACCAGCTAAACCGGGTGAGGTTGGTGCTCCGTAAACCGCATGTGCCAATGCCTATAATCTGACTGATTGAAAACTGACCCAGTTTTGACATTCCTTCCACCACTGAACTATTCGAATATACAATAGTGATCTTATCGTTTTTTTTCACATGTAGTATAAAAATTTGTAAAAGATACATAATGCAGTTATAATAAAATATTAATTTTAATTAATTCAAAGTACGTTAAAATATGAAAATTTATATTTTAGAAAATACAAGAGAAGGTCATTGGAAGGTGGAAGCAGTGCTTCCATCGCTTCCAATGACGGCACGCCACTGATGTATTGGCATAGAACAGGTATGATTGGTGGTGGTGGAATTGCCATGAATTTGGAGAAAAGAGAAAAGAAATGCATTAAAGATAATCTCCGCAAAATCACTGGTATAAAGCAAAATATGTAATTACCAACAACCAGCATGAATTAGATTTAACTAATCGAAAAACAAACGTTTTCCTCTGTTTTTAATGGTCATAATCAGGTTTAGAACTAATAGAATGCTTGTTAAAAGAACAAAAATTTAAAAATGTTTTGCACATTGTGAAAATACATGCATGCTCAACGCTGCATTTAACAAGATCTTCAAACTGAATTACAATTTAAAAAAAAAAATGGTTTACATAAAATATAAAATTCAAACTTAACTCAAGATCTATTGTAAGTCAAAGCACACCCTCCACACAATTGCTAGTGAGTCCATTTCTTTAAAAGTTAATTGCTGTCCTTCTTTTAAATGCTTTGAATATTTAGGTCTTTCCACTATTGCATTAGCTCCTTTTGTTGTTGATAATGATGTGCAAGTTAAATTAAAGACGCCTAATTATTACAATGCTGCAATGACGTAGTCAATCTGAAATATCTTGAACTAGAAATATTACTGTTTATGTTCAGGAAAGAGGTTGTTCCCATGGGCAGCCCCACCTCCAGGATCCTTTGTGAACTTGTCATTCTCCAATTGCAAAAAGAGATTCCACCAATGCTTCTACATCAAATTGTAGTTTACGTTAGGTATGTCCATGATATTCTTATTTTATGGCACAAAAAACTGGACCTGAATCTGTTCTTAAACAAACTCAATGACAATCCTTATGGTCTCCTTCTAAGCTTGGAACAAGAAAGTTACACTTCAGTCCATTTTTTGGAAATATCTATCACCTGTAAAGCTGTTAATACATCTGGGCCCAAGGGGCTTTTGAAATAAACAAGGCTGACCTGACTGGCAACTGTATTAACTTTAGACAGAAAAAGTGTCTCGTGCTTGGCAATGTTTTTACAAAATGCCAGAAATTGCCAACATAAATTATGTTGGGTTATGTGAGATATACTCGGTTAACACTGGTGGCTGTGTACTATGCAGGACCAAAGTCAAAACATAGTAACTAAAACAAAAATTAAAGAAGTGTAACAGAGTGTGTGTGTGTGTGTGTGTGTGTGTGTGTGTGTGAGTGTGTGTATATTTAGGAATTTCCTCACAATATCACATGTATTCAATATAGTGGCCTTCTATAGTGTGACGTATGTATTTCTATTCAATTGTAATGTGCCCAGGCTTTTGCATAGTGTGTGTGGTATGACACCTGTACAAGAGAGAACAACAGGTACTGTACAATAAGCACCTATCCATCCTCCACAGATGCCTTATTTCCTGGGCAAGTTCTGTGTACTTGCTGACTTTTTCAGTGCATGTGTTTTGCACATTGTGAGTGTTTGGAACGGATATATCTATAATGTACGTGATTTCATTGTGTTTGTCAATAAGTGTGATGTCTGGTCTGTTATGGTAAATTGTTTTATCTGTGATTATGGCTCTGTCATAGTACATTTTGTGCATTATGTTTTCCAATACTGTCTGTGGAATGTATCTGTAGTATGGTTTGTGGACGTCTACTAATTTGTGTTTCTTCGCAAGCTCCTGATGTATTATATTTGCTACTTGATTATCTTTGTGTAAATAATCTGTCTGTTCCAAGAGCTTGCAACTGGAAGTGATGTGTTGTATAGTTTCTGGCATGATGTGACTTTTTCTGCATGTGTCATTTGTGAGTGTTGTATCTTTGAGTATGTGTTTTCTGTAGTTTTTAGTATTTATGACCTGATCCTGTATGGCAATCATGAATCTTTCTGTCTCCCCAAAGAGGCATCCCTGAGCTAACCAGCTGTTTGACGCAGTTTTGTCAACAAAATCCTGGGCTAGGTCACAAGGATGCCTGCCATGGAATGCCTTTTGAGCTCACAATTGCTTAATGGTGTCTATGCTTTGTCCATATGTTGTGAGTGTAAATTTAATACTGTGTTATTCGAGTCTGCTAGAGTTACTGCTTTAAATAACTGATGTTTCTTGCTTTTTGTATAAAAACTCTCGCAATGTCTGTATTCGTTTGTAGTGAAGGTTAACTATGTCAATCAGGCCACGTCCGCCATCTTTACATGGAAAAGTTAGCTTTTTCTATGGTGGATTTAGGATGATGTTCTTTATGCTTATTGAGTGTTGTTCTTGTTTTTGTTTGGAGTTGGGTCAAGATCTGTGTGAGTCCAATGTATAACTCCAAAAGAATATGTGAGTACTGGGATGACATATGTGTTTATTGCTTTAAATGTGTGTTTTGCATTTAACTGTGTTCTGAGAATAGCATTTAACCTACTTTGGTATTCTTTAATTAATCTTTGCTTTATTTGTGTATGTTCTGTTAGTTTGGCCTGTTGGAATCCTAAATACTTGTAGAACTCGCCCTCTTCCATGGATTCAATAACGTCCTCATTTCCAAGTGCAAAATCTTCTTTCTTCAAGATTCTTTTTCTGTGTGAAGTATTTTGCATTTGTCTAGGCCAAACTTCATTTGTATGTCCTTGGTGTATGAATGTGTGATTTGTAGGAGTTGATGAAGTTGTTTTTGTGTGGATGTTTTATGTTGTCCATGTACAGTACATGAGATGTGTAAACTGTGTTGTTTTTTATGTCTGATATTGTAACCATATTGCGTGTTGTTTAACATGTTGGATAATGGGTTCAGGGCTAAGCAGAACCAGAGAGGACTCAAGGAATTTCCTTGAAAAATTCCTCACCTAATAAAAATTTGGTTTGTTTGTATGGAAGTGTTACTAACCCTTAGATGTAGAGTTGTTCTCCAGTGCTGAATAGTGTTTTGAAAGAATGCAATGAGTGATGAATGTATTTTGTACATGTGTAGAATATGTAGCAGCCAACTGTGTGGAATACTTTTCTGAAGTCTATATATGCCATGTATACGTTTCTGTGTTGTTTGTGTGCTTGCCATAGAATGACTGAATCTATGAGTAACTGTTCTTTGCATCCCCTGTGGTTTCTACGGAAACCTTTTTGTTGTTCCATAAAAATGTTGTGTTCTTCAACATGTTTGTGTATTTTGTTTGCGATACAGACTGTCAATAATTTGTAGAGCATTGGAAGATATGTAATTGGTCTGTATTGTGTGGGATCTGTGGTATTGTTGTTCTTAGGTTTCATGTAGGTGATGCCCTGAGTAAGAAATTTTGTCATGTCTTGTGGATTGATGATGATGTGTGTTAGATGTTTAGCTAGTTCTTGGTGCAGTGATGTAAACTTTTTATACCAGAAATTGTGAATGTTGTCTACACCAGGTGTCTTCCAGTTGTGTGTTCTGTTAACAGAGTAGCAGATATCATGTACATTTATTTCAGTACAAGGCATAGTTGATATGTTATGAAAGTTTTTGTTCTCCTCCTTAATCCAGCCAGCATCAGCATTGTGCATGACAGCACTAGAGCAAAGAGAAGACCAATAAGTTGTTCTTCTTCTGTTGGTGTGCCACTGTACTGTGTATCAGTGTTTGTTTTAGTACTGATTTGTCTATAGAAGAATTTTTCATTGTTTGTGAATCAGCGGCATGTCGTGACATTTGATGATAAGGAAGCTGTGTTTCTGTAAGATGCCGACTTCCAGGGGCAATCAGTTAATTGCGCATCGGTAATGGTCTAGGGTCCATTTGTACGTGCATAATGGCGGAAGAGAAAGACGACAAGTATCTGACAAATATCTGACCACATTGACGCCCAGGTCAAAGCAAACTATTTTGTACATAGTATACGTTTATTTTAACATAAAATAAACATATACTATGTACAAAATAGTTTGCTTTAGGACAATCAACCGTTTGCATGTCCTGGGCGTCGATGTGGTTCTTTGATGGTCGATCAAAAATGGACCCTGGACATTGTCGTCGACAAGTTTGTAAGGCACGGGGAGACTTCGTCCGTAGGCGTCGGGGACATGGTCTAAGTCCGAAGTGGCACGATTTACAGGTTGGCACAATAGACGAGAAATTTTTTTTCCCCTTCTTTTTTTGCATATTGACACACAGTGTTTTGGTTATTCGGAACGTTAACCGAGTGCCGGGTGTCCTCGATTGTCAAAGATTATATCAATCTCCATTCTTTCTTTCATCCATTTTGATTGGTCGTTCTCCCTCAATCACGCTTCCCGAGTGGTTGGTCCTGGTTACTAAACATAACGAGACTCTTACCTGGAGCAAGAGAAAAGTCAAAATCAAAGACGAATTCGATCTTCCATCGATCATAGGACGACTTCCTTCCGCGATTTATGGTTTCTGCCTGGCAGTTTGATATAAACAATGGGTGTCCGACTACAAACGACTTTTACCTATGTTTTTTTAAACTAATAAATTTTTCTCTAAATTAACCGTTTTTCGCGTCTTTCGTGACGAATCAGACCTGTCCGGTACATGACATTTCCATAAAAGTTTTAAACAAATACTGGAAATGACAAAAATAAACAATTTATGTATTTTAGTTCTAAAGTACAAATAATACATACATAATACAAATTGATACGATACAAACAATGATATAAAAAATTAAAAAAAACAAGTTTTTCTAAACTAACTCTATTCAGCGATTTTTTCGGCAAAGTTGTTAATTACTTTATCATAAAAGTCGCTGGTCGTTGGCTCCATCAACGTATTTGAAAGCTCTCTTTCTATCGAAAGCAACGCTAGCGACCACAATTTTTCCTCCGACCAAGTGTTCCTGGCCAATGTATAAATTTGCTTCGTGGTCAAAAAACTGCGCTCAACAGATGCACTGGTAGATGGTACCATAAAAATTAATGTACGTCTTTGTTCGGATTGACATTAATTATAATACTTTTCATATCTAAGAGTTACTTGTCAATATAGTCTGGACACAAATATAAATAGTGAATCGCAATATGTAATTTATATAATTCAAAAAATTTCCCATAAAATTTACTTAATTTAAAGAATTAAAACACGCTTGGAAAAATTGTTTTTCATAATATTAAAATTATTAACATCTAAAAGTGATAAAAATTCTAAAGATTTTGTCTGAAAATCTATCAATATAATTACAATATAATTAAAAGAAAATTATAATTAAATATAACTTTGCAAAGAAACATACATAAAAATAATATTGAATACTCTTTACTTTTTAAATCTTAAACAATTCACTTAATCAGATAGCTCCCTACCCAGTGGCTAAGGGATAGAATCATTGGAAGCATTACGTGTGTGTAGCTTCCACCAGCTACACCGGGGGAGGTTGGGGCTCTGTAAAGCAAAGGCGCAAATGCCTATAATTGGGCTGCTTGGAAGCTGACCTAGTTTTGACAATACAGCACTTCCATTTCTCCACTGATATTCGAATATACAATAGCAATCTTATCGTTTTTTTTCACATGTAGTATAGAAATTTGTAATAAGATACATAAAATTAATATTTTATTATAACTGCATTAATTAATTCAAAGTACGTTCAAATATGAAAATAATCGCCCAATATGAATTTATATTTTAGAAAATACAAGGGAAGTGGCGCTTCCACCACTTACAATGGCGGCACACCACTGTTGTGAATAATTTATTTTGTTGTTTTCGTAATGAACATGTTTTGTATCATTTGAGTCTATGTGCTTTGGCTACAAGTTTTTGTTTTAGTGTATCAATGTATTCTGTAATGTGTGTCTTATGATGTTCATGTTTTGTGTGTGTTTTGATTTTTTTGAAAAAATGTTTTTGAGTTGTTTCTTTAATTTGGGTGTTAGGTTGTTTTTAGTGTATTGTGTCAGCCTGCCTAATTGCAGTCTAATGTCATTTATTTGTGTTTCTATTCTTCTCTGCCAAGCAGGCTTGTGATAGAATTGTGTTTTGTATCTGTCTGCAATTGTATGACTGCCCCAGCATAAACTAATGTATGAATGTGTGAGAGTGTAGAAATTGAATGAATGTAGTATGGTAGTGAGTGTTTACATAATTTAGTGTTTTTCCTACTTCCTTTGACATGTTGATTTTTGGTCGTCCACTCGCTCTCGAGTCCGAGTCTAGAATGATCGTTACCCCACACCCCCAACATACATCCGGGTGCTAGTTCTTTGTTTTCTCCACACCGTTCTCGGAACATTTTCGGCCCCACCCAATAAGGAAGCGAAGGATTAAAAGATATAGGAATAGGAAAACAGAGAATGCCAGGACGGACAATTAATACTAGACTTACCATTAACGTGTATATACAATATTATGGCGTAATGCCACAGAAGTAATAATGTCTAAGAGGAAGACTGTAGTATCAATGATTGAGGTAAAAAAGGAACTTATCACAAAGCATGAGAGTTAAATATGTAATGGATCTGGTGACTGTGTTTAAGATGCTGAAGTTGTTGGCATGCACCTTTCTTAAGAACAATGAAGCAATAAAAGTTGCAAATGATGCTAAAAGTGTGACAATATTGATCTCCAGGAGATTAGAAAAATGTACAAAGCTTAAAGTTTGAAATACATGAAACTGCTAAAAATGCCACTGCCATTAACTGTAATGGAACAGAATCCATCTCTCTTGCATGGAAAGTGCACTTTCACATTGACTGAAAATTGTATATCTTTTTATTTATCTTCATCTTTTCTGGTTACTATCACAAACAACATTTTTCAACCAACTTTTAAATATTATGGTCCATTTCTATTTTCTTCATTTTGTGGAATTCTCTTAAACCTGAGGATGATTGTTGTAAATGAAACAACTTCTTGCAGAATCAGGTTCTTACTGAAATATAAAAAGGTTCTAGTGTGTTATATATGGTACAATATGTTAATTTTTCTTTTAAACTTATGTTCAATTACTGGCTTTTTGGTCATTAATTTATAGGGATTATTATTGTGTAATGGCAAGGATCCTTACTCCATGTAGATATGTGCAAAAATATATAGAAGTCCTTTAAAATTAGGTCCCAACATGTAGAAGTTTATGTACACTGGGGCTACTTTCAGAACACTTTCTAGTAGGTTATTTGAAAACCAATAAAATATTACACATGGTAGGTGCTCTAAAGAGCCATCTAGAAGAACCTTACCATATGATTTTGAACCTGTAGAGCCAGAGGCCACCATAAACTAATGCTGCATGAATCATATTTTATTTATCTGGGAGTGTACAGTACTGTACATATCCATACTATTGACACTTGAAATCAACCCACTTTAGAATTGCCTGATATATGGTTAGGCCTTTTCAACATGCCAAAGGAAACCTACGATAACATGAGAAGTGGCCATGATCCATTTAGCTTTGTTTGTTGTACTAATAATTTTTCCAGTGTAAATTAATTTTGTTGTTTTATAATTTAATCAAAATTTTTTTATTCTTTGTTTTGTTATATATTTCAAACTTCAATTTTCTATATGCTATATGTTTAAATTTGTAAATAGTTCCATTTTCAAACTAGAAAAAAAATAATTAAAAATTTTTTTAAATGGTTCTATTTTGAACTCCAAAAATATTCTGTTCTGTGTTTCGTTCAGAATTCTTTTGCCTGAAGATGATGAATATACTTCATTAATTAAAAGTGCTAGTGTTTAAAAATTTAATAAAGCTTCTTTAATATTGTAAGACTATTTCTACAGAATACACTTGGTGTCAAGTGTATGTATTGCCTCTTTTGAATAGCTAATTTAGCAAAGACCTCATACCAACATAATAATCAATATAATCACTAACACTTCTATTCCACAAAGCATAAAGCATATTTTTCTCCTCCTGTACAGCAAATATTATTTGAAATTTTAGATAGAGATGTATAAAAAGAGTTAAAAGAGTCACCTATTATTAATTGGAGTCTTGAGCTTATGGAAAGGCTAGTTCACAGCTTTATGCATTGAGGAATAATAATCAATACTCACATACTTCAAGCTCTGCCCATGATATTAACTTCTGCATGATCTCTTTTAAATACTCTTCAATACAAGTGTACAGATTATCTGTTATTGTAAGAAAAACAAACTTTGTGTGAGAGAAATACAGACATTAGTATAAAAACAGAAAATGTAGAAATTACAGTGTACAGTTCTTACAGATATTCAAGAGTCAAATGAAGTCAAGGCATGAGAGATAGTTGAGCAATAGAAAACAAGAAAAAAAGAAAAAAAAGGCAGTTTAAGAAGCTAAATCAAATCAGGTAGAACGCCAAAATCTCAAAAAGAAATGAAATATATATAACACTAAGAAAAATTATATTATTATGTGCAGCCAAAATGTGAAATATATTAAAAACAGGAAAAAAGCTAAGTGCAGTTAAAATGGACACATAAGATCATAAAAATCATCATTGAAAATAATAATGCTGAATTCATTATTGGGCCATAACCTAGGTAATTACACTAGTCAAAACCTTTAATGGAGAAAGAAATGTTGCATAGAAAAATCACTGAATGGAGCATATGAGAAACTATTCTTAAGAAAGCGTTTTGTATGTGATCGAAGTTAAAAGTAGCTGCACAACCATTAAATATGATTTTTTGCAAATATCTATAAGTAGACAAACCTGAAATTTTGAAATTTGATCTATGGGCTGAGATATACCAGGTTATATTTCACCATGTAAAGTTCTATAGACTAATTGCCAGTTGTAAGCTCATCATATATTACATGTCAATTGAGTTTATGATTGATGTTAATTTGCATTGATCTCTACGACAGCTTTTTTATTTTAATGTTTAAGATGGGCATTTAACATGCACAATGTCACGATGAAATTAACTTTTCAAAACTAACGCACGTGCATGTTTTAACCACTCACTGGAATTCGTAGCTTGCTGTTGGATGTTACATATGGATATTTTAAATGTTTCTTGATGTTTTTATTAGCTATGATTATGGACATGCACATTCCCCAATACCTGTGGGTTTTAAATTGCTTTAGACAGAACATTAGAAATGTATCACCATATTTGTGTTTTTGTGTCAAGACAAACAGAAAAATCTATGCTTTAAAGCTCACTTTCATTTTCCTAGAAAATACACAGTTTACAACAATTCTGATCATCTTATCTAACAATAACAAATAACACAGTAAAACATACAGTAATATGTGGAAAAATGGGCACTTGAGCGAAATTGTTGTGATATTTTCATTTTTCGCATTTGTTGTAATATGCTGACCAACAACATGCACATTAGCACTACCAGAACGAATCACTTGTTTTTAGCATACTTCGCCGACATTAGTAGGGGGTACAATCTCCACAAATAATCAAAACTGTTGCTTATCCATGCGGCATAAAATTGAGAAAGTTGCTAATGAAGTGTTAATACTTAAATAGATAATTCAGGCTTGGTTTACTATATGATTATTATTCATGCCAAAATAAAAACTCCTGCAACAAGTTGAATAACTTTCTCAGCAAAAAAATTTAAAATTGTCTGCACTGCCTTCTGTTATGACATTTTATTAAAAGAAACTTTTTATATCATCAATTATTACAAAATGGCAAGAAGGCTTCATTTTTCACTCCGTAAATAAACAACTTAAAGACGTCGGTATTTATTCTACGGGAGCATTATGGATACGTTCGATACATATTTTAGGAATAGGGTTAAGAATCGATAGATATTTTAGAAACAAAACTATATTTCTCCAAATAGGTAATTTCATTTTCGACGATTTTAAGTCGTCTCGTTATCGGTATATATCCGCTCGCTAAAATTCAAACACGCTTAACAGAACCGCTCTTAACTTCGAACGTTTCGACCCGAGCGACGACGGTAACTCGATCCGGACGAGTCCGCCCTCGGTCCGAACTCCACGGCAGACCGCCAAAGCTTTCCTTCCGACCGCACCGTCGATCCGTAAACACGGAAGAAAACCTTCGAACCCCGCCGCCGCGTCGTTCGAAACAAAAAGGCTTCGGCCGAGAAAAAATTCGAGAAGAGAAAAAGTTTCCGTCCGGATACGGCGTCTTCGAGCGAGCGTGTTTCTAGCGTACCGAAAGGCGGTCTTCGCGACGCCGAATCCGAAGGGCCGCAATCCTTCGCGACGCCGAATCCGAAGGGCCGCGGTCCTTCGCGGCCGACGACGCGAAAGTCCGGCCGCGGACGTACCGAAACGACCGTTCCGAGAAGGCGAAAAGGTCGAGAGACCAAAGACGGCAGCCCGGAAAAGACCGAACGGCGTCCGCGGGACTCCGTTCCGGCAACGAGCACGCACGAAATACTCGAACGACGTCGGAGAGTAGAATAAATATAAAGTTTTTAAACATTTAAAAAGTCGTCGACCGGGAAAGGAGGCACCCTCCGGGCGGACCGACGGGACCGGGTAAAATTAGAACGGGAGGCGACGACGATTTCGCCAAAAAATCCGACCCGGCCGATAACGTCCGCGGGCCGTCGGAACGTAAAATACCGAAGTTTCTAGACTTTTCGACGACAAAATACCAAACGGAGATAAAAGAATTTGTCGTTTTTAAGAAATAGTCTACAACCCAGCAAAATCCACACACAAAAAATTCGAGGGTTAGATTTGGGGTTACAAGAAATTTGTCCATAATTATTTCCTTCCTTTCTAATTAGACGACAACCGTAGAATTTCGACGGCATTACCCATAAAATGCAAGAGAAGACGTTATCCGAGGGGGCAAGATTAAAACAAAATTAATTTGGACAAATCACAAACTTTCTCAAATCACTCTCGACCGTTCAAAGCAGAAGCGTAGAAAATTATCTACGGAAAGTGGGAGGGTCCGAAAGTAAACGTATTCTTCTTTCGTCTTTAATTAGACGGGTTAAGTTCGTAGCGGCGGGACGGCGATTTCCGCGGTATTTATTTTCGGTAAAAACTGGATTTTTCTCGCTTAAATGTGGCGATGGAAAGCGAAACCGCGGGACGTAACGACGGGGATCAATCGATAAGCGAGACATAGGAGATATAAAACGTTGGAGATTTTATAAGCATATTCCTGCATTCCGAGAAACCGCTTTTCTTTTTTACCAATTAAGAAGCGGGTGTCTAAGGTAAGAGAAAATTAGGAAAGGAAGGAACGGACGAGCGTGAAGGGAAGTGGAAGGCCGAACCAATCTTACCTTTGGCGTGGTCTTAGAAGAAAAGTTGTCGGGACATGATGGTATTTACGGAAATTTATCCAAAGATTTGGAAGCGACCAACATGACAGAGCTGCGCCTGTTCGCCTTCCGATCGATAATCACGCCAACTACCAGAGACTCCATCGGTATGGCGGTCGTCGTTCACTAAACGTTACCGTAAAAAATCGCCGCTGTTATATTAATTCTAGCAAATTTATAATTCCATTCCTTTATCCTAAACATCGATTTTTCCTTTTCCTCCGCTCTTAATTCTCGTCCCGTTAAGGTTTCGGGCTCCTTTAATTTATTTTCGTCTAAAACCGCCGTTTATTGGTCGTTTTTCCAAATGCATAAATATTTTTAATAACTTGTAAAAATGTTAACGCTTTATTCGAATTACGTTTTACTTCCGACGTGTAAAACCGAATAAAATATCGCCGTGTCTTCGATAACGGTATTAACGGATGTGACGGAGAAAACGGTAATCGTATTATTACGTCACACCAGAAAAATATTTGATAATAACGTTGCTTAGGTTTTTCCTTTATCGGAGATATTATTAGTGACGTAACAATAAAAAATGCCGATTTATATTTTAAAACTTAAATTAAAAATACTTTGATCGATATCATTACTTTGTTTGCCTAATGCTATTATTAATTAAAATTAATTTTAAACCGGGATATCGATTCGGTGTGGCAAATCTGGAATTACGCCACCCCATCGGTGACATTTTTAAAAATGTATTCCGTTATTTTATTCCATATTCGGTTAACTTTAAAAACTTAAACTTTATAAAGAGCGAGTCGTTCTTTATAAAGTTTTAAAAATTAAAATGACCGCGGCCATTTTAATTTTTAAATTCGTGCGAGAACTTCAAAAAAATTAATTTTATTCTCGAATTTATGACGATTTCTTATAGCTCGTTGTCGTAATACAATTTCCTTAAAATCTTAATATTTCACTTTGATCGTGGAATAGTCCCATACAAAAAGTCGATTCTTTTATTATTTTAAAACTGTAAATCTCGGACAATCCTAAATTATTTAATGCTTTTTAAATTCATTTTCTTTTTTAACTCTTCGCCCTTTTTTTTTTAACTCTTTCCACCCTGTGGGCACTAAGAGGGCCTCTTACAGCAAGCCCATTATGGGTTCGGCCAGGCCCACAATGGGGCGGCCGGGTGGTGAGGGACGGGGACCGACATATCCGGAAGAAACGACCCCCCGAAAAATTCCTGGGGATTTCTCGACCCGTCCGGATTCGATCCCGGGTCCCCCAGGGCGGTAGGCTGGTAACCTTGACCGCTCGGCCATCCGGCCACTAACTCTTCGCCCTGTGAGCACTAAGAGGGCCTCTTTTAGCCAGCCTATTATGGGTTCGGCCGGGCCCGCAATGGGGCAGCCGGGACCCCAAAAAATTCCTGGGGATTTTTCGAGTCGTCCGGATACGATTCCGGGACCTCGGAGCGGTAGGCTGCCAACTTGACCGCTCGGCCATCCGGCCTTGATTTATTTTTATTAATCAATATTTCGAAATATTTTCACCATCCTCGTAATACCATATACTATGACGCATTGGCGCTCATATCTGCATTATTCCATTTATATCGCCATTAATGGAATTTGTAGATCACTAGAGCGTGCCCACACGTAATGACACTTTTTTTGCAGTCTCAAAACACTCCGATTTCGTTGTTTGGTAGAAAAAGCGGGCAAAATGACGATTTACTGATGCGTTCGATACATTATAAATTTTGAAAAAATAAAAAATTACACTTCAAACCAAATTTACTCGAAATTCGGCCATTTGACTGATAGAATTTTGCATTAAAATTACTAAACTGGAGAAATAACAGCTTTGTTCGTCTTTTTGAGTAATTGCATCGAACGGCATATATTTTAATACTGACTTTAAGTTAGACAAATGTCAACGTAATTATAGATTTGCAGAAATTATTCTTAATTTACACCTTGTTTCTTGATGCATTTTTTTTTTCTTTTTTTAACCATCGGTTTTAAATTTTAAAGTATTAATCAATTATAAAATATTTTAAAAAGTAATCGGATTCACTTACCTATCCTCCGATTAAATTCGACAAAAAGTATCATTGGAGCCGAATTACTTGCACAGAACCATACTTAGCCCAATCCACAATCCAAACTGTGACGAAAGACGATCGTGCGGAAAGGAATTCTGGGTTCTCCATGGATAATAGGATCTCTTTTCAATTTTATTGGTAGATACTTTCCGCCCCGTGAGCGCTAAAAGTGCCTCTTTTACGATCTCCGTAGGTCCATGTTAGGACGACAGACTGGCGAAGGACGGGACCGACCTTTTCCTTAAAATTTTTGAGCTCACCCGGCCCGAGAATGGCAGGCCTTTCCCGCTTCGACCGTCCGATTATCGTTTCGGACAGACCGACACTGAGTGTAATAAATCATCTTTATGAAGAGCAATTTTATCCGTTTTTTTTTTACGTGATATGGATGCTGCATATTTTATATATATATATATATATATATATATATATGTGTGTGTGTGTGTGTGTGTAATTTTCTCCGGACAAACTACATGAAAAATTATAAACAGGGCAAGCCCGAGCTACAAACACCCTAAGCGATCGCCTAGCGCGCAAAAATAGACGTGGCGCCAAAAACTCGGGCCGGCCTGAATATGAGAAATCAAAATCGGATTGGAATCCCGATTTCCACGACACACTGACCACGTGATAAATTTTCCGACATAAATAATGAAGATAATGGTTAGAAACACTTGGGGAAGTATTGTTGAAAATTTAATAACTCTAACAGCAGGTAGGATAATAAATTGTTCGACTCTTCGAGAGCGATGCCTTTCAAATTTTAATAGTTATATTTAATTACATGACTAGTGACTTTTCCGAAAATGTTTCAACGTTCCAAAAATTCATTATTTTAATTTACTTTTTATAAAAGAGTCAACTGTGTAGCCATACAGTAGGATCTCAGTCGCGTTTGTCATTTGGTGACGTGGTCCTACGGCAGCGAGAATTCCGGATTCGTAACTTAGATTCCGGTATCCTGGAACGAGATTGTTCGTTTGAATATTCGTAGAAATTTCGGATGGCTTTCTTATTCGTGTGAGGTTTCCGGCTGGGGGCTGACTATGTCGAGAGGGTCGAGCGGTCGCGAAGTGTCGTATGTGGGCGATCGGCACTGAGACAGACTCTACGGTTACAAGAAACCGTTTATTTGACACGAAAGAAGCTTACAAGATTTCCGCTATCTTGGGAGTTCTAGGTCGGCAGCAGTCTCTGGGTCTTTCTTTCCTTTCCGATATAGTCCCATTTTGAAGTAGTGTCCCTGGGTCGCGAATGGCCAGTTCCCTCGACGACTCCGCGATTCCAGGACGATGCGGTCGACTTCCGTTGATGGAAAGATGTCGATCCGAGATCGAGAGACGGAGACGAAGTTGGGCACGAGACACACCCACAACAATAGATGCGTCACTTGGAACTTTCTGGAGAAGCCGTCGCGTCCTTGAATTCTCAGGTTTTATCTGTTTTCCTCCGATTCCACTTTCCGATTGGTCTCTCCTCGTCACCTGGTGACAATTCGAAACCTTTCGGGGGCGCAGGAGAGGTCAAAATCGAATTCCCATTCGGAGATAGACAATCTACGTTTCTCCATTGTTCTATTGTTTAAAAGTTCGCGTCGTTTTCATTAAGAAAAACTATTTCTAACTTCTATTTTTTCCTAAAAAGAAATGATTTTAACGCGAATTTCAGTGAGGTTCGGACCTATCCAGAGCCTCACATTCGTTCTTCGTTCCATCGTCGAATTACGAATGTTTTATCCGTAAATGACAGCAAAACCGATATTCGTGGACAGACGTCCGCTATAGATCGAGACGAAAATACAAAATGGCCGTTAACTGAAGTCGCCGCTCGTATATCGTAATGTTAAAGTTAACGAGTATTTGAAAAGCTTTGTGTTCGACTGCAGAACAGTATTTTCCTGAGGATGGCCTATAAAAAATAGGCTGAAAGAGTTGAATATTAAAATACAATAGGCTCAGCAAGTGTTCTGGTGTTTATTTATAATTGTATGTAAACAGCTGAGAAGGTGGGATAGTATTATAATGCAATTATAAACAAATTACCAAATAATTTTTTTTCAGTTTCAGTGTTCGTTTTTTTTCATCGTGAGCCTTCGTTACGAGTCTGCTAGTATGGTAAGTACGATTGTGTTATAAACCAGTGTTTTTCGACCTTTTTAATCTTACGACACACTTGAACTTATTGAATATCCGCGGCACACTTAAATTTTAATGGTACGCCACTGTTTTGCATTATCGTTTTTCTTTTGTTATTTTGAGGTCCGTTGCTCGGGCGGTGTATCGTCACCTTGTCACTTTTGTAACATTGATAAACTATAATGTTGAATTTTGTAATGCATATGCGAATTAGACCCACTGGATTTATATCTACTAGGTTCTTCGATGTTTTTAATGTTAAATTTTGTAATGTTTTAGCCCTTTGCCAACCAAATCTACAGAACCAACCGTGTAAATATGCGACTTAGCCATATTAATAACTAATATTCATGTTTTGTTCTATATCTAACTTTATATAAAATAATACTCGACATCTCTATCGAGTGTCGGTATTTGTATAAATTATATATATAAAGCGGTCATAAATCGCGTACTTTGTAATTATTAAAACATTATGTCTGATACCCCCCTTTGCTGTACACACTCGCCTACACGCGCAAACTTGTCATATTTGTTTTTATGCTGTACCACTATACATATTTTGTCTTGTAACTGTAATTTTACTTGTTCAACAATTATGATGCAGACGTTCAATGATCCGACGCTTCCCTTCAATCTTTCCCTATTTTCTTTCCCTCCCTACTTACTTCAGTGAAATTAACCTATCCAACGTTGAAATTTCTCTCCGTTGCGTGACGCTCCAGGTTGAATTTTTGTCGATGCGAAAATTTCCCGTTTTTGGAAAAAATAATGGTGTCTATTGTATCGTTGGCAATTATTGTTTTTTATTTTGCACAAACGAAATATATATATTAATAAATGTAAAAATAAAAAAATAATTCTATTTCGGAAGTTAGTTTTAATATAAGATTATAACGACGCGCCATCTAGTTTCAAAATGTTCCGATGACGAAACGAGATATCTCCGGTCGATCGGTCGAGGTTAGCACGTGGCGACCAGAAATATGTGGGGAATAACACGGAGCAGGTAAATGGGTTTTTTCAAAGATTCGTTTGTCAAAATTCGATTTAGCAACATTCGCTTTTCGAACTTCCCAACGCACGTGTTTGTCAAAATTTGATTTCACAATATTCGTATTTCCAACTTATCAACCAGCAACGCATGCGCAAATCTTGCACTACTACCTGTTTGTAGTGTTGCCATTTTGTATTTTATTTTGTCTCGGTTCTCGGTTCCCTGGCTACCTACGAGTCTGGTTTTTTTTATGCGCGCATGATTTGGACACCTAATAATCTGTACCAAATTTCAACTCCGGGTGTACTATAGATTACTCCCTATGGAATTTCGGGACTTTGATTATATATTTGAACTCAGGGGACCGAGACGAGTTCAACGGTACCCTATTTTTGGACCGGAGACGAAAAATAAAAAAGTTATCACACTCTTTAAGTTACCATACTTTTTTAATGCTCTCATGCAGACGGCACCGTAGTTGCTAGTATTGCCATCTTGCGGTAAAGTCTGCAAACCGTGACGTCGGACTACGGTCATCTCCCGGAGCGTTAAACACGCGATACGAGAGCGGAAAGAGCGACGCGACTTCCGATCATCGCGCGATCGCCATTTCGGTTAATGTTACTTATGGCAGCGAACATGGCGGCCCGACTGGCCTCTCGTATGGGAGCCACCACACGCCGCCATGTGCTAAACTAGTGATCGATTCACGGTAGTTCTTGAACAAAGTAAAAAAAGGGGGAAACGTCTACTAAAGGCAATTTTAACGGCAAGCGACGGGACTCCCGATCGCGATAGCGAGGCCGACTTAGCGGAGAGCGACGTGACTCCCTATCATCGCGCGATCGCCGGAGAAAGTATGATAACTTTTTAATTTTTCGTCTCCGGTCCAAAAATAGGGTACCGTTGAACTCGTCTCGGTCCCCTGAGTTCAAATATATAATTAAAGTCCTGAAATTCTATAGGGAGTAATCTATAGTATACCCTCAACTCCTGACATGTACTCAGTCTTTCATACCTTTAAGCTGGTAAGACATCACGCAGTACGCATTTATAAACAAGACATAGTCTTGTCAACAATTCATAAAGGAATTCGTGTAAATTAAAAGATGAAATAGATACAAAGCAAGACATATCGGTTAAGTAATATATTTTGTATGACCAGAATGGTAGTATTAATGACGGGTTTTCAACGATACTACACTTTACCCGTTTCGTTCCGACGTTCGCTGTCGCCGGAACACAACGCCAGCAACGCGGGGAAATCTCCCGTAGTCAAAAAAACAATGTGCAAGATTATTTAAAGTTATTACAGCGGTACCTCGTACTTCAAACGCTAAATTTTTCAAGAATTCGCTCCGGAGTTCGAACTGCGGGTGCAGTGAAAAAATTCGCCGACAGCGTAAACGCCATCTGTTGTGCGCCCGAGTCATCTCTCGCCGTTGACCGTAACGCTCGTATGTTTCGTTGCTTTTTTCGCTTTATTTTTGATGTGTTGGGTTATATATATTGTGTGTTATTCGTCGACTTTTAACAATTTTTTCCCGCAATTTCTCTTCGTAGACAGCTTTTTGCATTCCATGCGTTTTGTATCTTATAGTTGAAAAATTCTTTAACGGAACTTTTTTAAACCACATTTGACATTTCGAAGTTTAGGACCATCTTCCGACATATATTACGAATTTTTTTTTTTTTTACCGTTTGTTTGGCGTTATATCCTTTCCGAAACTCATGCTCGATATGCTTTTGATGCGAAGACATTTCGACTTGATTTTATTCAAACAAAACGTGAAGTAAAAACCTAAAGTAAACTTCTAGAGCAGCGTTTGTCAACCTGGATGTCGGGGTGATATTAAAGGGGGGTCGCGAAACAAGTCTGTGAAGGGCGGCCGGATGGCCGAGCGGTCAAGGTTAGCAGCCTGCCGCCCTGGGGGACCCGGGATCGAATCCGGACGGGTCGAAAAATTCCCAGGAATTTTTCGGGGTTGGTCCGTCCGGATATGTTGGTCCCCGTCCGTCACCACCCTGCCGCCCCATAATGGGCTTGCTATAAGAGGCCCTCTTAGTGCCCACAAGGCGAAAAGAGTTAGAAAAAAAAAAGTCTGTGAAGGAAGCAGTGCGTCCATTCCGCCCTTGGTATAAGACGATCTCTTAACATTTTTATTCATCCACTGTTCTTTACTGTTATCGCCTTTGCACCATCATAGTACTACATACTACAATACATTTTGTCCAATCTATTCGTACGTTAGTATAGTTTCTCGTAGCTTCATAAAAAGAAAACATCAAAAAGACATTGTCCCGTTGCATGACCCGGTACTGTTTTGTAAAACAACATATTTTCTTTGATTGATGTGTTTTTATCGCACTCATACCTCACATAAGAACTGAGACGTGTTTGCTACATCTGTTGATTCATCAAATTGAATACTAAGAAATTCACTCGAACTCACTTGCCGAATTATCTGATGGCGAACATCGGCAGCCGTGTCATCGATTCGTCTCGATATTGTGTCGTTTTTTTTTTTTAACTCTTTCCGCCCTGTGGGCACTAAGAGGGCCTCTTTTAGTAGGCCCATTATGGGTTCGGCCAGGCCCACAATGGGGCGACCGGGTGGTGAGGGACGGGGCCCGACATATCCGAACGGACCACCCCCCGAAAAATTCCTGGGGATTTTTCGACCCGTTCGGATTCGATCCCGGGTCCCCCAGAGCGGTAGGCTGCCACCTTGACCGCTCGGCCATCCGGCCGCATGGATATTGTGTCGTTAGAAAGCGGAATGTTTTTCAATTTCTTTGCTTCGTGGAAGAAGCAAAGAAATTGAAAAACACCCTATTAAAACACTGACCGTATCAATTGCAGCGGGCAATATCAGGTTTTCGGCAAATGTATGGGGTTTGGACATCTTTACTACTCTTAATGCTACGAGATAAGACGCTTCGAGTACACTTTTATCAGTATGGCTTAACGTAGTACAGATAGAAGTTTGTTGATTTCTCGAGGTATGTAATTTTCTTTCGAAAAATTCCAACGGTTTGTTTTTATGAGCCGGATGTTTAGTTTCCAAGTGTCGAACTAATTTTGATGGCTTCGTGCTTTCGTCGGAGAGAATTTGACGCCCTGTGGCTTTCCATCCAATGAGGTGAAACCATAATTTAAATAACTCATTGTAGAACCTTGTCTTTTTACCAACCGATTCACTGGATGTAGACGGCTCACTTTGTTTTTTCACAAATTTATCCATTTCGCATTAGAAATTTAAAAAAAACAATTCAGTTTCACGGTTGACCGAGCACTAAAATAAAAGCACCAGACGCACGCTTTGCATTCGAAACTTAACTGAAGTGGTGCAATCGCCAGCGCCTCTTTTATACTAGTGACAGCACGACTGGTTCAAACGCATCCATATGCATGTTCAAACACGCTCTCGCAGCGAGTATTATAGAAGGAGACCAAATTACGAAGAGCACGTACGCATCGAGTTGGAACTTGTAAATTGCTCGTGTACGTACACGTCATACACGCGTGTTCATACCCTCGCTATAAACGCAGCGACATAAAATAATAGAAATAGTTGTTGTTTGCTTATTTGTTTTTGAAACTGTGTTTTACTGTTTTATTGAGTGTTGAACACAAGATTGTGTTCAACACTCAATAGGAATAGTTGTATTACATTTTTTATACTGTCGGTACTTTCTTAATGTATAAAATTAGTGCAATGTGATTATATAATATTTTTAAAAATTTACATTTATAATTACAGTCAAAATTCAATTAGTAATAGTAAGGCTTGCTGTTATTATTCCTTTGAGTGGGGTCGCGAAATATTAATTTTATTTATATTTACTATTTGGGGGGTTGCGAAGCTAAGAAGGTTGAGAATCGCTGTTCTAGAGAATACAATCTCGCATTAATGTACGATATTATATTTTACAACTGTTATAATTAAATCACACAATTGTATTTTTTTGTTTTTTTTTGTTGTTGTTTTTAATTATTTCCTCTCCGTGGGCACTAGAGGGCATCTTTCAGCCAGCCTATTATGGGTTAGGCCAGGCCCACAATGGGGAGGCCGAGTGGTGAGGGACCTTGGCCCGACATATTCCTATGGACCACTCCGAAAAATTCCCGGGATTTTTCGACTCGTCTGGATTCCATCCCCGGTCCTCCAGAGTGTCAGGCCGCCACACAATTATGTTAAGATGCCGAAGTCGGCGGTGTGTGACAAGTAGAGTAAATCAAATTTCATTTTGTTATAGTAGTTACGTATTCTATTCAGTGTTTTCGTGTTTTAATTTTTCATTAGGATGTTTAATTGTGTTATTTTTACTTTCAATTATTAAAATGTTTATTTGCTGTTTTAAGTTTATCGAAATAAGTACCGTCTAGGGTCTGGGAAATAATTAATTCGCTTTCCATTATTTCTAACGGAAAAAGTTATTCTGACTTCGAACGAGTTCCTGCAACGAATCAAATTCGGAGCAGAGATACCACTGTAACTTATTTGCGATGTGCGCTAGTGCAGTAACAACGTCGCCACTCACATTGTAATTTTAGCGTCGGTTTAAATTCGATTCGGCGATTCGATAAAAATATTCAATTAAACTTGTATAATAAAAAGTAATGTTTTATTGTATCAGTATGCTAGACAATAAATTTGTTTTTCACGGTTTCGATATTAAACCAATTACCATTCGCCTTACTTTTAGTACGCGTTATTCCTAGCTTCCGACATTTTATTCTTGCGAATACGGAAATTTGTGTGTAAGATCTTTGCCCCAGAGCCGTAGGCCGACGCTTTTACCATTTCGGCCGTCCGGACGTCTCGTAAAAGCTCTTGTATTAGGCTTTTTTTTTTTTTTTTTTTTTTTTTAACTCTTTCCGCCCTGTGGGCACTAAGAGGGCCTCTTTCAGAAGGCCCATTATGGGTTCGGCCAGGCCCACAATGGGGCGACCGGGTGGTGAGGGACGGGGCCCGACATATCCGAACGGACCACCCCCCGAAAAATTCCTGGGGATTTTCGACCCGTTCGGATTCGATCCCGGGTCCCCCAGAGCGGTAGGCTGCCACCTTGACCGCTCGGCCATCCGGCCGTCTCTTGTATTAGGCTAACAATCAAAATAAGACTCGGCAGTGAGAAGTAGTTAACAAATTTTCGCAACCAATTTATACTCGCTGAGAAATATTTTATATAATCACAAACGTTTTCGACCTAAATTCCATAATTCTATAGGTATCATCGGGTGTAATACTGCATAAGTCAAGCGTAAGATGGTTACGAAAATTCGTTAGCAGTTGTATTATTTAGTATTTCCGGATAAACGACGAAACGAACCTTTAAATCATAATTCCCTTAAAACTATGTTTATAATTTATTGTTAATTTAACACCAGTAGAATACATCTTTATTGGAAAAAGAAAGAATCTAGTTTCTTCGGCATTTTATTTATTCTTCGGTAAAAATGAATACTGTCAAAACGGCAGTGATGCGTCCGAAGCCATTACGAAAATTACGTTAGCTCCTTTCTTCACTTTTTCTGCGTCCAATTTATCGGGTTTAAAAAACGTCGGGTCAGGTTCGAACGTTTTTGGAAGTCTGTCGGAGGAGAAAATACGAAATTTTATATAAAACAAAAGAGAATAACTTCCAGGATCAAGGAACAGTTTGGTACCGAAAATAGGTACAAATCATCGATCACACGCGTAGGAATTGATCCACTGATCCCGGGATTCGGCGAGAGAAAGGACTCGATAGCGCAATAACTTTCACGTGCGGAACAAGATTATTTCAAAGGGATAGGTGCGAATAAAAAGATAATGAACCCCGAGAATCAGAATAGTGTAATACTGTTTATCGTTAACGTCCGAACGGCCGAAAAGTTGAACTCGTCAAAATAGTTTACAGAAAAATAAAAGTATCGTCAAGAATTGACTCTTGCATTAATTGTGGAAATCCAATGTTTTCACGATTGTCTTTTGCAGCCCTCTTCTCGATCACTGCCAACAAAAACGGAAGAATTTCGCTTAAAAAGCGCAGGTTCTATACTCCTGCCGGCACGACAGCGACAGTATCTTCTTTCTTGTCCACGCGAACCAAAAAATAACCAGAGTTGCTCGAACACCTTTTTAACCGCCTATATCCGCAATAGGATAGGAACTCGGGACTAAACGGGTTGGCCCACGTGGATCAAGAGGGGTCCCTGGGCCCTGTTCTTTCACGTGGTGAGCGTAACCCGTAACAGTACACTCGAGTTCACGTAAAAACGTAGACCCGAGTCTACTGTTATGTAATACGTAAGAATTCTTACGTAAATTATTATTATAACAATAATATATTTAGCCGTAAATCAATTTATAATATTAATTTATATATTAATTATTTATTAACGTACAGAATCAAGACGGTCGAGACTCGTTCGATTTCATTCCACACCTCCGGCCATCCACACGCGATTTAATCGAAGGAAGGAACACTCTCAATGTCGCAAGCTCTCAACAATTTTAATTTTTCAGATTGTTACACAGTTATGTACTATAATCTAAATAAATAATTTAACGAAAAATAAAACACTATAATTTACAATAACCTCGAGTAAAAATGACTAATTTAAAAATGTTTTTAAGAAACTTTCTTGTTGGAGACTGGCAATACATTCCAAGTTCATTTGAATTGCCAGGAGTGAACGTTAAAAGCGGCCAAGGCTGTCTGCTTCTCCGAATTAATAAACTTTTATAAATTCAAATTTAAAAACCAAAACATTTCGTATAACCACAAAATTTGACAATAATGCATTTGAAATCAGTCGGCTGGTGAGATTATAATCGTTCGATACGTCTTCGACTCCGTTTCTTATAATTAGATAATATACGAAATATATCGATGTTTATAATAGATTTTAAATTAATCGGGTTTCGCACAATACAGTGTATCAAATTGCCGTTTGGGTATTATGTCGTCGTTGCTACCATGGTAGTTTAATAACCACGTCGATAACTAGCGATACTATAAATTACAACGTTGTAATAATTAAATTGTTTTAGAAAATAGGAGAACGTTAATTATTTTTTAGTTCGGTTCAGTTTTTATTAAAAGGTACAAATTAATGTACATCCTGGCTCCGCAATTAGCACTACCAGAGTTCAATACGGAATACATAAATTGGAATTACAGATATATATAAAGTTACAAATGAATGTGAGAAATAAAATATAAAATAATAATAATAATAAAAGAAGACGTGTCACAATGAGGTGGCAAAAGTAAAAACCTAATAACTAGCATGTACAATTATATACAAGTTGAACAGTGTTGCAGAATGTATATAAGATATGATATACAAACAAAAGAGGAAAGTATTACAATGTGGTGAGAGAAGAAAGCCTATTAACAAATATGTACAAAAAATTTACGTGCTGACAGTATTAGTGATGGTGACATAAGAAATGCAACGTAACAGGCAAGCGGGAGACGGACCGTAGTGTAAGTAGTACGGCCACGGGTAGTACAATGAGATCACGTGATGAGTAGGCTGCCAGCTGCGGAGGAAGAGTCCGATGGCGGCAGCCGAATCTAGTTGTCGATGAGCCTCGTCGAGTGATTGCCGAAGCTTCTGGCTAACCTTTCAAAGGCAAGGAAGATTTCCTTGCTGGCCCAAATGTCAGAGTGGTTGCGTGTCCAACCAATATTAAGTTCATCCACGGTCGGCCGGATGGCCGAGCGGTCAAGGTGGCTGCCTACCGCTCTGGGGGACCCGGGATCGAATCCGAACGGGTCGAATAATCCCCAGGAATTTTTCGGGGGGTGGTCCGTTCGGATATGTCGGGCCCCGTCCCTCACCACCCGGTCGCCCCATTGTGGGCCTGGCCGAACCCATAATGGGCTTTCTAAAAGAGGCCCTCTTAGTGCCCACAGGGCGGAAAGAGTTTAAAAAAAAAAAAAAAAAAAAAAAAAAAAAAAGTTCATCCACGAGGAGTCTAATATTCACGCGTTCGCGTTCGAGAATACAGCAGTCAAAGAGGTAATGATCGGAGCCATCTTCCACTTGGCAAGTCGGGCAGATTCGCGAGTCCCTGTTGGTGAAACGGTGCAGGTAGGCTGCGAATTTACCACGGTTGGTAAGTAATTATTTTTTAGTGTCGAATAAGACAAATGGAAATAAGAAATGTTACCAACGACTACACGAACACGTAGGCGTAGACAAAGGAGTGGAACTTGGTTACGCCGTTGCGTGGAAAAAGTATGGCCGGGGGTGACGTCAAACACCTCGATACGAAATGAACATCGTATCGAGAAAAGGATTTCTTGCAATGACGTAACGAAATGACAGATTAATACTTTGATTAAAAATCTTATATAGTCTAAAATTACATAACAGAGGTGGGCAAGCGAGAGTTCGGTGGAAGCCGAAATGTAAGTTTTGCAAAATGCACGGGAGCCGCAGTTCTGTACTGTCGTGGCGGATAGTACGGTAAGGCTGGGAAGTATAGCACTTTCGGCAAGAGCCGCACGTAACTCAAAAAAAGCCGCATGCCTGTTATATAATAACAGGGAAATGCGATACTAAGTGCTTACGAGTGTTGAATTGTAATGTAAAAAGATATAAATACGAATAGGTAATAAGCTATCGAAAAATAGGATTAAAGCGTTAGGAGTTTACGATTCTCCTAGGATCGTATCCAGTTATTGAAAATATCGAGCGCTATTTGGTATCCGGATTTCATCTTTGACGAAAATTAGAACCGAGAAGAATATGGGTAACAATCTCAAACGAAATTGCCAGAATAATCGGACTTATTAATAACAATAGATTTTATTTAAACGTTAAACGATTTAAACAGTTAGTCGATTCGAGGATTCAATATCGTATATTGATTCGGAGTTTGCACCCAAGTACAACTCGAATGTATATAAAAGTTCAGAAAGATCTCAACGTATGTAGTGTATATTTACGACTGATTACAATTTAATATAAATTTGTTTGTTCTAAAATGAATACAATAGAATTTATAGGTAGAATCCTCATTGTTGACACGCCATAAATATTTGCATTCGAAGACGACGGTTTAGACGAATATTTCAAAGAGGTAAAGAAGCGGGCGGATCGAGTAAATACGAGTTCCGAGATGAAAACCTTGGTTCGTTGCACCGTAAACTACGCATCGAACAGAGATCAATTATTTATTCGTAAATGTTGTTGTGGAATAAAGAAACAGAAAGAATTTAAAATAATGCAGGATTCTGGACGTTATAAAAATTTGCTTACGCCTACGATTTGAATATTCTGCAGTTAGATCGGCACATTTTAACATTCGTTCGTTACGAAATTCGTAACGATAAATATTCGGTCCGCAATGGTAAAAGTAATAATGTTTATTGTCTAAATTTTGGGGGAAAAACGCAGTTGACGCAATACCAAATTAAACGGAAACCGTTGAAGACGGAAAAAACGAATGGAATTAAAATTGAAGTGTTATAAGTAACAATAATATTTGGAATTAAGCTAAGGTCGGCCAAATAGTATCGAGGTAGAAAATTCGTTTTGTAAAGTGTAGTATTATTAAGGAACTGTGTTTTGCTTACGGTCGAGTCTTCGTATCTAGAGACTAGCAGCGGGAATGTGTTGTTTTTATAGAGTGAGTACTTTTACGGGGGTATTACGGCGCTTTACGAGGGGTGGAAAGGTATTAAAAATCGTATAAAATATCGTTACGTAATTTATGGAAGCTGTCTGGTATACCTTTTTAAAAAATTCTTTTTACTCCGGACCACTAAGAGGATCTATTTGGGCGTGCCGGATGACGTGCCATGCGGGCCGACATTTTCGGGACAGACGGCCGGTTAAAACTGCCGCGTTTCCGACGCGGAACGAACCCGGGTTCCTCGATTTGGCCTAATGCGTTATCGAGTCTTTTTCTACGATTCGGCGTTTTGACCGATCTCCAGTTGTCGCTCGGACAGTAAGGCCGGATGCAAAGACGACGAACTGGCCGGCCACGAACGCGCACCGGTGCCGGTAAAAGTTGCACCCGTAAACGCGAACTGTCACGCCAGTCCTCCCGCGCACGTAAAGATTCTATTGCCGAAATTGGGTTTATGTTCTTAATTATTGTTACAGCTGCGAAACAGAATACGATGTAATCGATAATTAAACACGAATTGTTTTAAGATTAAAGTGGACGTGGAAAAAGATGGTAAAAGTGTTAGAATACGAAACGAAATTTGTTTATTATAAAAGATAAGAAATGAGTGAGAACGTAGAAGTAAATGGATCCTGGAATTTTTCGTCGGTGGTCTGTCCCGAATAAGTCGGGGATCGTTCCTCGCCACCCGGCCAGCCCCGTTGTGGGTCCGGTCGAACCCGCCACGGACTCGAAAAACGTTCTCGGCACCCGCAAAGCGGAGTCCAAAAGTACGAAGAAAAAACCGAAACGTAGTCTGGAGAGAATCGACTCGAACAACTTCATTGGCTCGGATCATTTTTGATAGATGTATAAAGTTGACGGCCGGATGGCCGAGCGGTAAAGGTGGCAGCCTACCGCTCTGGGGGACCCGGGATCGAATCCGAACGGGTCGAATAATCCCCAGGAATTTTTCGGGGGGTGGTCCGTTCGGATATGTCGGGCCCCGTCCCTCACCACCCGGTCGCCCCATTGTGGGCCTGGCCGAACCCATAATGGGCCTACTAAAAGAGGCCCTCTTGGTGCCCACAGGGCGGAAAGAGTTAAAAAAAAAAAAAAAAAAAAAAAAAAAAAAAAAAAAAAAAAAGATGTATAAAGTTATTACAAAAATATAATGCAAAAAATAATGAAAAAGCTACAGGTTTTCAATTTTGGCATTGGTCCAGAAATCACGCTCTATAAACGCGGTACGATTTTATACATTGGGCCAGTGGAGGGCTACGAATGACGTCAGAAGCTCTCGAATACAAATCGACTCCGTTCTTTAATTTCTTATCGCGATATTAATAAGCAACTTAAATATTTAAACAGAATAACAATTAAATATTACGAACGAAATAATAAAATATCTGAAGATTTGATTTTCTTCGGGAGAATGACGGTATTTACTTACAGAGTATAAATCTTTTTTGTTATCGTTAAACGGATAATATTGACTCTTAAAACAGATTTTCGAAACGAACCTGTTCGGTCGGTGTTCCTTTTAATCTCTATTTACTCAACCTCCTTTCAATTTACATTCTTTACTCCGATTCCTTCGCAATTCTATTGTCTGAATTTGGCTTTATCGATTCGTTCGACTACCATTACGCGTTGCCACAATCTCTCTCTACTCCTAGATTCCAGTTTAATTATTGTTCCTTCGGATTCCGAAAACTGTCGACCACGAAGTGGGCTGAACTTCGAGTTTTCTACTGCGCGTGCATTTTTTTCTTGTTTGTACGAATATTCGATGGTTAATATACTGCTAGAAGGACAAAAGTGTTCAACGAATTATTTTTAAATCTTCAATTTCTACGTGCAACGAGGTCGGATCAACTACGAAAATTTCCATGGAATCCGATTCGAGCTCGAACTCGGGGCGACAATAGGCGTGCCGCTAACTACTCGCGGAGCATTTCAAAATTTGAAATGAAATTTTAAAAGCTAATTGTTTTTCTACTTTTTAATATATATAATGTGCGAATGTGCGGATATGTATAAGGGCATCTTTGACGTAAACTAGCCGGTTGGCGCGATATCAAAAATTGTGAATGTGCCACTGGCTCAAAAAGTCCGAGACCGTCGCGTTGGACCGGGGGTCACCAAACTACAGCCCGCGAGGTCAGTTCGTCCGGCCCGTTGCCACACTGCGCCACAAATGAGCTAAAATATAATTATTTATACGGAAATATAGATTGTAGATAAACTTACTATGTAAAAAAATTTAAAATAAGTAAAAATGCCAAAATTGGTCCGCTCAGATTTTCGCTTCTGACAGTAATATAATTTTTAGGAAAAGCGATGAAATAAAAAATTTGGCGACTTCTTCCCACTTTGGATATCGAAGCGCTTTTTGTGTAAGTACCTGCAATGAAGTTTTTAAGGAAAGCAATTACCGGCTCGCTGCAGCCGTCGTCTTTGCGTATTGGTAAATAAATACGTTGGTTGACTTTATTTTCTGCGTATTACTGCGCTGTTTTGAACAAAATGGTTATACGGCCCGCGCTCGTCATTCTCACCAGTTATCTGGACCGCTGGGAATAAAGTTTGATGACTCCCGCGTTAGACTATTAAATGTTGTTGAATTATTTAAACAGAAATGCTAAACATTTTCTGAAAAAATAAAAAAATATTTAAAGATTTTCTACCAACGAAAATTCTTTTTACTTTCCCAGCTGTTACATATAAGAGAGGGAAAGTATGGCCATCGGTCAAAAACTGAACCCCCGAGGTTTTTTCCACCCTGTGGTTATTAAGAGGGCCTCTTTAAGCGAGCCCGTTACGGGTTGGGCCAGGCCCGTAATGGGGCGACCGGGTGGCGAGGGACGGGGCCCGACGTATCCGAACGGACCACCCCCGGAAATTTCTGGAGATTTTTTGACCCGTCCGTTTCGATCCCGGGTTCCCCGGAGCGGTAGACTGCCACCTCGATCACTCGGCCATCCAGCCGTCAAAAAGTTTCCATGCCGGAAATAGAAACCTGGCCTCCTGGGTGAAAGTCAGGTAGCCTAACCACTAAACCGCACGGAATGCTTTCGTCCGCTGTTAGGCACCAGTTGACTAAATTTTCAATCCCGATTGAAATTGATCGACTAAATTAGTCGTGCTTAATTTAGTCGTTAGTCGTCAATCATATTTTAATATTAGTATCTGAACTGAATTGTGTATTAGTCGAATAATTTTTGCAATCGTGACTAATAACGAATGACTAAACTGTCGACTAATAGCCTCTCGGTAAAGGGCAAACCCAAAGCTGTGATTTAGTTTATTGGGTTTCAATTTTTAAATTGCTATGGGAACGCATATTTAAAAATTGCAGTTTTTAAATATACGTTCCCATTTTGGCTGTCTGGCCGTTCATTCGTTCGTCTATCCGTTCGTTCACTGTCTGTCCGCAGACGGCCAACGGATGACAGTGGGAACGTATAGATCTTCAATTTGAAAACTGCAGCCCAATAATCTCCTCGATATACCATACGTATAATTAATATACTAACTGTTATAGATAATTTCTATAAATTATATTGAAAATTGGACAAACTAAGCCAAATTAAGAACAATCCATTGTACAAAAATAGCGTACTAAGGCAAAGTACAGTACGAAGCGGTGTAATCAGCATTTAAATTAGTATAAGGTCGACTATAATGCAGTCATTCGTACATACATAAAAGGATTGTTCTGGTAACGAGAACAATTCTCTCGCTGTGATTTTTTCTATTGGAAAGCACTCGCTTTATTTTTAATCTTACGGTGGACCACACCAAATAAAACAAATATTTAATAAATTAAAAACTCATTTCGTATTAAGTACAATATTTAAAGAAAAGAAGTACATTGATAATAAGAGAAAATTAGTTTTATTCCTTGTCGTTATTGGCCTAAATATTCATTTAGAAAATTATATACGAGGGTAATCCCAAAAGTAAGGTCTCCTATTTTTTTAAATACGAAGAAACGTTTATTTTCAATAATGTTCGTGTTATTTTAAAGCTCGAACATTTATCCGTTTTTCTACGTAATCGCCATTTCGGTCGACGCATTTTTGTACGCGCTGTGGCAATTTTTGTATGCCCGCGTCATACCAGCTCGCCGCCGCGTCGCGGGATCCATCTCGCTCACACCTTCCGAAATTGCAACTTTTCCATTAAAATCCTACGAATGGTGCTTCGGGAAAACCCGAGAACCAAAATGCAGAGATCGTCCGGAGTGATTGGCCGATCTTCGCGCATGGTTTGTTCAACCTTGGCGACATCTGGTCGGAAATTGACGGTCTCCCGCTTCTTTCTTCGTCGTGAATTTCGGTTCGATCAGATAGATGCAAACTCCCTACACCACTCGAGGACGTTTTTGACATCTACGCACGACAATCGGTTTAACACGACGTGGCGGCGAGCCGGTACGACGCGGGCGTACAAAAATGCGTCGACCGAAATGGCGATTACGTAGAAAAACGGGTAAATGTTCGAGCTTTAAAATGACACGAACATTATTGAAAATAAACGTTTCTTCGTATTTAAAAGAAAAAAATAGCAACCTTACTTTTCGGATTACCCTCGTATTTTATAATTATGTTTTTTCCCGTTTTTAAAGAAAATGTGGAAAAGTATAAAACCTTTTAATGTAAAAGTTTTTATTTCGATAAATTCAATTAAATTGTCTCGAGTTTGTTTTTCTATTTAAGTAACGTTTTTCGATCTAAACAGAAATTTGTAATTTAGAATTAAATTAATTCCGAGCTAATAATATATTAAATAAAAAATATTATGTCTGATCTGTAAGACTAAATATCTGCGTCCATAATTCCGGTATAATAAGTCCTGTTAATTGATAAAAAGTACTAGCATACAAGATAAATTTTAAGTTAGGATAGAGGACACAAAGGCGTAATAATTACTAATATACAGTTTGTTCCCTTCGGACTTAGATTTTAGAGCGCATTTTCATACAGAGCTTTGACGTTGACCGATAGAGGAGTTTATTGCTATTCGCTTATACTCCGGACGAACGGGAGGGTGATCGCTCGGCGACCGAAGAGTCGGCCTTGTAGAAGACGGCCAATCCGGGAAGACGGAAGAGAGGTCACGGACGCGACCGAAGCCGGCCTTATAGGAGACGGCCACCGCGAGAAGGGGAGACGGGAATGCCTTCCGGGAGGACTTGGGGGAGCTGGCCCCTATTCGGGCGTCATTGGCGAGGAGGAAAACCCGGAAAAACTCCCGCTGCCAGCTCGTCCGAGTGAGGCGCGAACCCCCGATCGAACTCCGGTGTTTAGGGTCTGGTCACCGCCGTTACGAGCGGAGACGGAATTCACTCGGCCATTTCATATAGAGCGTTTGATTCCTCTCTATTTATTTGCCATTGTTGTAAATAATGGGATCATTTATTTCGCGTTACCAATCGATTAACAAATAAAAATTTATAAAGTACAAAATATAAGAGTAATTGCTTATTTTAAATTTTCGTAGAATCTATTGTAAAAAAAAGGAATCGCTGACCGGTAGTTATTCCTTCGGAATCACTCGCGCTAGTCTATAGTAGAATATTATTGGGCTAATTGGTCGTCCGCCGACTTTTGCCGTGGCGGTAAGAGTGTCGTCGAAACGTTTTCCCGTTCGTTATGCCCCCGCAGAGCCGGATTATCGAATAGACAAACGAGACAAATGTCTAGGGCCCGGTCAAACTGTTTATTTTGAAACGATTTGTAAATAAGATAGTTTACTTTTCTGTTGGACAACTGTATATAATAAACAAATAAACAAAAATATATTGCTTTTTATATGGTTATTGTGAATCGTAAAATCTAAAGAAAATGTGTTCTTACGTTTCTTCTTATCGAAAGTAATTCTTCCGATAATTTAGAACTTTTTTTATAGCGATAAGAATAATATTTTTTATTAATAAAAATTTAAGATTTGTTTTAGTTTTTCACATTATTTAATTTCGTTTTATTTATTGTTTTATATATCGTTTCCGTTTACTCGTAGTGGCCGTGGAAATTTGGCTTCGGCCGACTTTGGGAAGGACCTAATCCCTATAAATGGAAAAAAGGAGAAGAAAAGAAAGACGGCGGAAATAAGAACCGACGAGAAGCTCGAACACGACGTAAACCGTTGGCAATTATTTGAATCGGAACGAAAAAGAAATTCTTTGCTATAAATTCTTTATCGATATTGGCCATTTTGTCGCGAGTAAATTCCCCCATTCCAGTCACGACTCTACTTGCTGTACGAGTTAGTGTTTCGGTTTACTCGGATTAACGACGGAGAAGGTAAGCGCGTCGGCACATTCCGTTTGCGTAGAATTCTACCGTAAGACGGAAGAAGGACCAACTTGTAGAAAGAGAATGCGCCACTAAATGTAGAACGTCGGCATTTGTATGGGAATCAAAGAGCGGATAAACGAAATCTTCGATTTACGCGGGAGATGTTAACATTTACGATTATGCGAAATTCGACGACGATAGGAGTTTGAGGATAAACATCGAGTAAAATTAATTCCGTGGAAAATAATTATTTCTGCTGGATTTGTTATCTATTAAAATGAAAACGTTTTAAAAGTTTTTAGCCAGACGGAAAACTATTCCGAGCGTTTGCGGTCGGATTTATCGATTATCTGTTGGATATAATTACATTCTTCGAACTAACGAGTACGCGTTCCGAACAGAAGTCATTTATTACAGAATGACGGAATTAATCGTTCTTATTAATTCCTCGTTACTCGCGTCGTCGGAGACGACGGAAAATTCGACTTTTATACGTCGAATGGCAAAGTAAAAATCGGAAATAAATAATACGGCATCGAAAGAAGAATTTAAATCCCAGTTACGTCTTAAATTAAAAATCCAGTAAGCGCTGGCTTAATTTCCCGGCGACGTTAAAATTGCCCGTGGCGCCATCTGTTACGACATTTTATTTAAAAACTTTTTATATTATTAATTATTATAGAACGGCAAAAAGCTTCGTTTCGAAGGTAAGGACAGGTTTTATAATAATTGCGGATGTTAATAACGAGTAGAATCTTCGTCGAGTCCGATCCCACTCCATATATACGCGACCCGCGGCCGGATGGCCGAGCGGTCGAGGTGGCAGACTACCGCTCCGGGGGACCCGGGATCGAATCCGAACGGGTCGAGAAATCCCCAGGAATTTTTCGGGGGGTGGTCCGTTCGGATACGTCGGGCCCCGTCCCTCACCACCCGGTCGCCCCATTGCGGGCCCGGCCGAACCCATAATGGGCCTACTAAAAGAGGCCCTCTTAGTGCCCACAGGGCGGAAAGAGTTAAAAAAAAAAATATATATATATATATATATATATATATATACGCGACCCTTATCCCTCGACCTTTAACCACCAAAATTTGATAGCATCGATCCTTTAAATCGGTGGTTCTCGACCTTTTTTTTCACCCACGGACTTCTTTTCCTCTTAATTTTTTTGGACCCCCGTACGCATTGCGCGGAAAAAAAACCCCTTATATTTTTCACTAATAAAAAAGAAAGCAAAACGTTCGGAAATGTCACCGTCGAGCGGCACGACGCCGACGGTATAAGATTCTCCTAGCAAACCCCGGCCGTATAATCTCTCCTCGACCTTCGTCAATGAGATATATATGTCGTATACGTATTCAATATTTTAAGTAATTTATATTTCGACCCTTACGCAAGAAATGAGTAATAAAGAAATTGACAAAATATACGTACTGTAGACATTTAATTCTCGGTAAAACAATCGTTCCGAAGTAGAATTACCCGTAGACCACTAAAATGTCACCGCCAATCCCCAATTCTGTATTATTTTCTGCGGACCCCGGTCGAGAACCACCGCTCTAAATCACGACCCTTCCAGAAAAATTTTAGAAATTTTCGACCGAAAACACGGGAGTTATCGAGCTTCGAAGCGCACGAACAAAATCGTGTCCCCGTACACACACGTACTCGCATTAGCGTACATAACTCGCATGCAACAAACTCTCGAAATTTTTTTGCATTTCTCGACGTTTCGAGATCGTAGGGGTCGTTTTTTGACCGACGGCCGTACTTTCTCCGTTATATATAACAGACCCGGGAAAGTAAAGGCGGGGAATAATCGGAATGGGAAATCCGACGGATAACGTAGTATCGTAGCGGGAATTTGGGAAGATGTCTTTAAAATGAAATATTCCGTTAGATTAAAAATCGAAAATGTAAAACGTGGCTTAAGATTTACGACGTTTACTAATTAAACGAAATCGTCAGGCACGACGATTTCGACGAAAGAATTCCGTATTTGCGTCGTTAAAGCCGATAAAGCACGCGGCGAAATTTAATAATAATAAATACGCCGAGTATAAAAATAAAAATAATTTGACGGGGAGAAGAGAATTTTTATCGATAAAACGCGGAATAAATTGCGCTTTACGAACGAAAAAGTTCGAAAGTTACGAATAATTTATCGCGATTTTTAATTTTTCGTCACAAAATCGAAACGAAAAGCTGGAAGATTCCGTTCGAATAGAATTTCGAGATACTATTTAAAGAATTTCGAATCGGAATTAAAACTTTTTCTATCGAAATTTCGCCAAATTAACCGAGTTTATTTCGGGCCGTTTCGATTCCGGAGTTTCTCGAGTAATTTCGTCCGTCGGACTTTCTTTTTCCGAAATTATCGGATAAAATTGACGGAAAGCGGAAAAATATAACATATTCTTTTCGCCAACGTAGTCTTATTAATTTAAGTTACGTTTAATTGTAATTAGATAATAAATAATACAATAATGTTTGTAATTTGGTAACGCCCGTCCGAGTTTTGTACCCCGTTTGTAAAGAAGGAAGCCAAAGCGAATAAACGATCGATATTCTTTTCGTCGTTTCGCCCCTCCGACGAAAACTTACGTAACGGGCGTTACCGTCGTAACGACTATCGTAAATTAATAATATAGTAAAACGCGTATAACATTTTTAAAGGAATTCCTTCTTCTAGAAGCGCGTATTTTCCATTCTGGCGTCGTTTCCGAATAATTTTATCGGACTGCGCGCGATAACGGAGTTAGCTGGTCTTCGCGCCTTCTCCGTTGCCCGGACGACCGTACGCCGGAGTACCGGACGGAAGAGCGTGGATCCGCCCGGTCGTCGTGGCGACGTTCGGACGTTCTTCCCCTCGCCTTTTATACTAACCGAGTTTTACAAATTACTTTTTCTGTAAAAGTTGATCGATGGGAATCCGAGGGGAGGAAGGTAGCGTCGTTTCCGAGAATAGGAAGAACGAACGAGTCTTCGTTATCGTCGCCTCTTTTCCCCGCCTCCCTTCGTTTATTCCGTTTCTCTCGATTACCTAAACTCGGAAGAGATTTCGCCTACGTAGAAATATCGATATAAACGCTTTTATCCGTACCTTTCGACTTCGTTTAGCCAGTTTTAAAGTTAAAACTGTATTTATTTAAGGAAAAACGACTCGTTTTTAAAAAAGCCGGGCCATCGGCCCATACGACGACGTTAGAAAAGGAAAACTGGCATTTCGCGGCAAAATAAACGTTAGAAAATTACTTTTACTTTACGTTTTACTTTTTTCCCAGCGGTTACGTTTTGTACTTGCGACGCCATTGGGCGAATTCTTTTCGAAAGATAATCGGCAATTTACGACCGGAGGGTGGAGAAAAATTCTTTTATCGTCCTTAACAGATATAATGTATTTAGTTACACCGTTTAGTACTAACGATTTCTACGAAAAAATACCGTATAAATAAATACACTCCGTGACGTTCGTTACGATAATAAAAGACGAAACATTTAATCGTTTTTTTTAATTCTACGCCAGCGACAAAAGAAATCGCTCCTACTTAATATTGGCGGGGAATATCGATAACGAATAATCTTATTGCCTAGGTTTCGGCATTCTAATCGCGTGAGACGGAAACGCGTCTTCCGGATACGTAGAAGTAATCGTTCGACTTAGGCGGAATACGTCGTTTGTGGCGCTGGAGCGACCGCTTTGTCCGGCGGAATAACCTCGAATCCCGTGGCTACAAATACGCGATTTGTTTTAAGTTTGTCGAAAATAGACGCCGAATAAGCGAAATGGCGGAAGCGGGAGCGAAACGCCTCTAGCGAGATTTAGAGGAAACAGAAATCCCAGTAAATATTTGCGTCCCGTCTTTGGCTTATTGTTTTCTACGGTCGGAGTGTCGATGGAACGCGGGAATTGGCCGACGTTACGGATACGCTCCTATTGTAACGAACGGCCGGTGACGATTCTTTATATTCGGGATTTACCTAAGCGCTAACTAATTACGTGCCGATAGGTTATCTTCTATCGTCGGCTAATTTCTCTCTCCAAACGACTCCGCGCCGCTAATCGAACTTTTCCTATACGAGGACGGCCGATGGTAGAGTAGAAAGTAAATTAATCGCTATATCTGTAGGCCCGTCCTAACCCATCGAATTGGAATCTCGTGCTTTGGAATCGAGGTCTTTTCGCTCCGCGAAAAAGTCGACCAAGGTTTTCCGTCGTTCGACTTTCGGCCCATGGTAGTTACGAAGAAATATTATTTAAAGCATAAAATTCGTTCCGCCGTTATCGTTTATATCTACCGTGTACTTTTGTCGGGCACGGCTTAAATACTCGTCTTACACCGAACCGACTAGCGGCGATTACCGAAGCATTTGGCCAGCCAAGTGTTAAATAGTCTAAGCCGCGAAGCTATTAATGCCGGTAATAATTCCGGTGTTTTTCGCCTACTTAAGGATTAGAACGAACGATAGAAATCGTTAGACCGATGCATTTTTTCATAATTAATCGGGGAAACCGCGCGAATAAATGTCCGGGATTTTAAAAATCGTTCGGATAATTTTTCGTATCGTCGACTTACACTCGAAAGACGAATCGTCCGAAAATCTCAAAATCTTCGCCGTTGTCTCCGCGTCGAAATTTAATTAATCGAAGTTCGAGACGAAAACGCGTTAATAATACACCAACGAACAATATAACACTGGAGGAAACTAACGTTTGTTTTTCTATTCCGGAAGTCAAGAAAGTTATTTACGGTAATTTTTCCAAAATCTAATCTATATATATAATCGAGACGAGTTGATAATAATAGTAATAATCGGTGCAAAGCCAAAACGGTAAGGGGTTGAAAGTCGAAATTTGGTACGCAGTTAGGGTACGTCACGAGGACGCGCACTAAGAAGGGATTTTTCGAAATTCCTCCCCACGGGGGAGAGGGACGGGATTAAGGCTTAACACTTCCATCGACGATGGAAGTGTCGAGTAACAATGAAAATGTTAAGTAACGATGGAATTGTTAAGAGAAAGCGACGTGCGAGACGCGGATGCAGTTTTTTTTCGTTTTTGCGGGAAATCGAACATATTTTTAGAGCCATCTAAAAATTCTCCAATTAGTCCGGAAACAGAGAAACCCAATTCTCGCATTCTGCGAAAACGGGTAAGGTTGACTGTAACGTAATAATCTTAATCTTCGCTATGGTTACTTTTGCCCGAGCAACGCCGGGCCCACCCGCTAGTTAAATTTTATTTAAATAAGCAAAATTAAAAACCCTGGAATTACCGAGCGTAGGTGTCGACGCGTCTTAATGCAGTATTTTGGAGTTTTACGGCCGTCGATTATTGTCGGCTAAGAGAATAAAAGCGTAATCGCGGTGGAAAGATGGACGAGGAAAACTAACTGATTAAAGGAAAACTATTTCCAGAAAACGAAATTCTCTCGATTATCTGTCCGCGGTGGGTGGGAGAAGGTGTAAACGAGAAGAATTTTCGGACTTCCGCGCCGGTGGCAAAATATCTATTGTTAAAGAGGACGCTCACACGCGGCGCGGCAAGGAAAAGCGGCAGAATGACGTCGCCGCAGAAGTCGATTTTGTGCCGCTTTTCTCGTGCCACAAAAGTTGGTCGAATTCTATCTTTCGCGGCAAGACGCGTTCTATCAGCCAATTACAGTTCGTCTAGTAGTCACGTGAGAAAATACAATCACGCGGTGTTTTAATGGCGAAAAGTTCGACGCGGTTAACCCAGATAACTAACATGAGAATAAAGAAGAGAGGATAATAAATCTAACAGAAATTCTACGCAAATAATCATATATTATTTAATTCAAAGAACGAAACATCCGAATCTTACTCGAAATAGTATTCTTTATCGAGGAATAAGCCTATTTTGCACACCAGTTCTTTCTCCATCCACGAAAAAATCTCTAATCCAAAATCTTCGACAAAATTTTCTAGCTCAATAAAGTAAGCCATACGAAACAAAATTTGTAAACACGTGGTTAGCGGCAGCGTCGGTATCGTTCGCCATCTCGAATACCGAACGCGAGCGCCGAAATGTAAGCGGATTGCCGCTGGTGCGGTTGCGCTGCCGCGCGGCGAAAACGCGTTTGCGACACCTCTTTTTCTCGCCGCGCCGCGTGTGAGCATCCTCCTTTAGACTATTAGCACGGAACAAGTCTCCAGGATTTAGGGTCCAAGGAGCATCTTTGCCTTCCCGCCTTACCGAGGTGTTATAAGAATAGTCTGACCATCGACCGCCGCCATCTAGCTTCAATTTTTGCCTCGGCGTATACGTAAACGACGGAACGAATAAAACGCGGTTGGTAGCTCAGTATCGACGATGCCATTCCCGTAATCCGGGCAGTTACGGTCGTTACCGAAACAAAACTCATTTTAACGCGAACTTTAGAATTATTTCGACGATACTTGCGAAATTTCTGTAGGAATCTTTGATATATTAATAGAAACAAATGCCGGATTAAACGAACTTGGTAAATACATTTTAGAAACAAGCGTATTAATAGAATTTAAATCAAAAGTAAGGTTTTGGGAGTAGAGAGAGACCGACGCGAAAATCCGAATAGCGTAAAGAGAAGAATACGGATTGTGGGATAACTAAAAGCTAATTTTAAGGATCTGGCGCTTTATCTTTTACATTTACGTTTTATTGTTGACCGGACAGTTTTATTTGACAATGTCACTTAAAAGTTTTCATTATGGCGTCCGAAACGGCTACCGAAACATTCGTCTTTTTCTACAAATTGAAACGCGTTTACACCCGTAACACTCGCGTAGCCATAGAAAACAACAATGTCAATTCGACGCGTTTCTTATCTTGTCGAGTGTGGTCGGGAGACGACAAGGATCGTCGACAGTTTATCTATTCTTCCTCTCGATATTTTATATTTATTGGCAAAAATGATCTTTCCAGTTTTTGAGAAAAATACAGTGGTGCCTCACGTCAATAAATTTCGTTTTTACTCTAAAATTCCATGTTTTTATATTTTAGAACCAAATCTCGACAAAATAACCAATTTTTGAAATATTTGCCGTAATATTAGGCCTACGTGTTACGTTTTACCATTAGGAGTAAAAAAAAAACGTTGCTTTAAAGTCGAACACTTTTAGTGGTAACGCGGTGTATGGAAAAAAATATGAAATAAACGACACTTATACTAAACCAAGGTTATTTTTTAAAAGGATAAATGGCACTTAAATGACTGTCGGTTCATTCGTACATTCTTTTAGTCGATAAAACTCTTTGCCCAACACGAACCGCAGTTAACGATCGGTGGTTAACTCCGTTACGCCGTTTTAATTTTGTATACGAAACGATATGGCGTATGCGGACCAAAATCCGAAAAATTCCACGGTGGACCGGTTTAAAGGTTAAATAAAACGTGTTGGATGTAAAAGATTAAGTTTTGTTAAATTTTTATTGGATTTGATAAAATTTTGACACCGTACTTTCTAACGTGACACACGGTACGCATCGGACATAATTCTAGTATTGAAGGTTTTTTTTGCTTTGAAATAGAATATTAAATAATTTTAAAACCTAGACCTACTTTAACAATGGGTGCGTTCTTTTATTCCTCCGCGTAACTCCGCGCCAGCGACATCCGTTTAAAAATTCCTGCGGAACGCGTTCCTAAATTCCGGGGGAGTGCGGCCGTTTGTAGCAGTAGTTACGGTGGAAAGCAAAATGGCGTCCTCCATGGCTCAGATAGTTTTGTTTCCGGTCTATTACGTGGTTTTATGAATAAAAGTTTAGAAGTTGTGAAAGCGAGAGTTAGCGCACACGGTGATATAAGTGTCTTATCGCATTTTTTCGAATGGTAGCCGGCATTCTAATTTTTTTCGTGGCCATTTTGAATGCTTTTTCAATAAATAACCCATTTCATGGTTAAATTTTACAATTGGGACCCTTCTTTTGCCTTTAAAAGCTCATATTTTAGAATTATAGATTCCTCCATCACGATACTATCGATAGCGTGGGCGCCGCCATCTTTCTTTCTTCCACCGTGTTCATAAATGCCTACGAACAGCAGCGCACTCCCGTAGTAGCGGCGACGCGGAACGACCGCTATTAAAGAACTCACCCAATAAAAGATGGGCTTTAGTTCGGATACACTGCAGTTCTAACTATCCGTTCGAAACCTTTTAGATTGATGGCCGGATGGCCGAGCGGTCGAGGTGGCAGCCTACCGCGCTGGGGGACCCGGGATCGAATCCGAACGGTTCGAATAATCCCCAGGAATTTTTCGGGGGGTGGTCCGTTCGGATATGTCGGGCCCCGTCCCTCACCACCCGGTCGCCCCATTGTGGGCCTGGCCGAACCCATAATGGGCCTACTAAAAGAGGCCCTCTTAGTGCCCACAGGGTGGAAAGAGTTAAAAAAAAAAATCTTTTAGATTATTTTCATATAAAGCCAGGACAGTATAAGCGTTTATGTCATCATTTATCTTTTAAACGATTACTTTCCAGTCCTTTATTGCCTTTAAAGTGTGATATAACGTTTGGAAACAAGTTTCTTAGACGGACGAATACGAAAAATTCGTGTAGTGTTCGTCCAGCTTTAAGAAATCAGTTCCAGTTCCCCACCGCAATTGGCGGACGGGTTTTCCCCGCCATGTTTGCCCAGAGAAAACACCCGGTAATATTTTCTTCCGGTAACCGGTCACGCGATACAAATATTTCCAAGGGGAAAAAATGGCCGCCTCCGTCCGCGGATCGGCTGCCTTGGCTTGTTTATCGGTAATGAAAGACGAAAGACCCGCCAGTGGCCAGGCGATCTTCGTCCCCGAACACTGGGAGTTCGGTGGTGGGTTGGCGCCTGGCTCGGAACGGCCGGCCACGTGGAGTTTTCCGGGTTTCCTTCACGTCTGTAATGCCCGAATAGGGGTCAGTTTCCTATAAAAAAAAACCTCCCGGAAGGTATTATTTCCCCGCGCGCGTATGGCCATTCCATCGATAAGGCCGGCTAATCGGACGCGTAGCGTCCTTATTCTCGTTCACTCGGAGTACTGTACATAGCCTGTATGAGCCGCGCACTCCGTATAAACCATCAACAAAGACAAAGAGTGAAAGAGACGAAAGGAATAATATGGCGGACGTCGTTACTCGATAGTGGTAAAATGGCGTTGGACGACTGGCCGGTTTGACAACACTTTTGTGACGCCAACAGGTCGCGTCCAGTGGCAATTTGACACTGACAAATTCGCCGGCCTTAACCCCTAATGCCCAATGCTCGATACCGCCGTTAGTTATAGGGGGAACAAAACGGAACACGTTTATTCGAATGCCAGCGCAGGCACTAAGAAACACTAGAATTGGAATTCAATCGGTCGGAGCGCGCTAATTTTCGCGTTTAGAGTCGAAATTTAAAAATTACCGGAAACGTTTGGAAAATTTACCGTTTCACCGGTAATAAAACAGTCGAAGAATTTCTAACATCCGATCAGAATAGAAAATTGATTATAGAATATTTTTCGGATATTCCACTAAATCGTTGGTTTCGCTTTGTATAAAACAATAGTTGTGTTTGGTCACCGTTCTTTTAAATCTTAGGATTTTTTATTACAGATGCCGTCGAGTCCAGCGCGTTAGATCTAGCCGAAGGTGGAAAGGTTATATTTTTCAAGGACTGTTTACAGTTTTATACTACTGCGGTCGTAGGGTTGTTTCGAGTAAGGTTACGGTCGATAAAAAATTGCGAAAGGTACGTTATTAGAGTCAAAAATGCCCGTAATTTAATTTCGGCTTTCATCAATTGTCTTGGCCAATACTTTCGGTATTATTTTCTAGCATATTTACAACGCTTCTATTTTATTTCAAATTTTTCTTGTTATCGGTACATTTTTCGTAGCCACGTGTTGGCGTAATTCATTTTTCTCCGCGTTAAAGTGACATCGCATACCTCACGCCATAAACCGAAGGCGTGTAAAAGGACAATTATTAAAAATTTCCGATTTCACTCGTTCGGTAGTAAAGAATAGGCCAAGGAGATTTGTGTCGTTTTGGATAGAGCGAAAACTTACTCGACTTTAGATTTAGAATTCGGATGGGATGTCGATGGTAATCTAAAACCCATTATTAATTAACTTTGGACAGAAACGTTTTAAATTTTCTCCCGAAAACGTCTATGACGGAAATTCATTAAAAAAATTTCATTTTTAAAGAAAAATTATCTTTCCCGTAAATGAAAGAAATCCCTTTAAGAACCGAAATTCCCTAAAATAGAAAATTCCCCGTGTTCGTCTAAACGAAACGACTAAATTACGAAAACCAATTCCCTTTAAATGCCGACCAGAAGAAGACGGTGGCGGGCCAATGTTCTACTACCGAGGATAAAGAAGCGGAAAATGCGGTACAACTGAAATAATTTCGGGTGGGATACCGGAAGGGAAAATATGGATCCGGCGCAAAATTGCGGCATTTAAGGGCGTTTCGCGGTGCCGGTTAAAGGAAAGCCGAAGGTAACTCCTTCGTGGTGTGCGGCGTTGCGGACCCTGTCGGACGGAACATTTTTTACCGACGAGAACTAGGTTTTTTTGACGAAAAAGGCCCGAATTGCGGAGCGGGTTTAAAGTAAGAGGGAAAGATGACGTCGTTACCCTTCGAATAAGTTAAGTTTTTTTTTATTTTAAACATTTATTATATTTTAATGCCTAGGTTGGTGCCGTTTACGTTCTTTAAGTTCGTTAGAGAACGCGCGCTATTTTTACTGCGTGGTGTTTTTTACACAAAGACCATCTTGTGTATATTCGGATACATACCGCAATTAAAATGTACGTCGTGTTAATTTTACCCTTACGTTTAAGATTAATATAGCGTGTTGACGTTGAAGTAAATAGCCAAAGTCGCGGTCCGGCGCCGTCTGGTGGTAACGGTAGGTTATAGGTGGAAAAGATAAAGGCTGCGCCGTTAGGCATAGCCTTGGTGAAGAAAGGGATGAGAAGTAGAAAGATGAGGATGGGGATAGGGATAAGAGGGGGAAGAGGTGGATGGATAGTGGGGAAAGGAAGCGGAAGAAAGTGGGTCTCGTAAGCGCCGTGCCAGAACCAGTTTTTAAAGAGAATGTAATATTTACAGAAATTCCCGCGCAGCGGAAATAGTATATAAAACATTTATATAGGCTATATGAGGCGCGGTAAAAGTACATAGTTGGAGAGGCATCACTAGTGTGATGGTACAGAGGATAATGTTGCGGCACACAGTGAATGCAGAACTGGCGGGAAGATCTCAGTTTGTGTGGTTCTGCTGAGTCTGATGGTACTTGAAATTGTCCAGATGTTTAATGAAGTCCAGTAAATAGTTGTAGTATCTGTTGTTTTCTAGCAGGATGGAAGGTTGGCAGGGCTAAGAAAGATTGTCTTTGAAAACGTTAGTCACAAGTTGTAGGCGTTTGTTCCTCGTATTTCTGGCAGTGGAAAAGCAGATGTAAGGAGGTTTCGTCATTGTCCGGACGGTGTGTACACTTGCCATCACCTACTCTCGGAAACCTTTTCAAGTAGGCCCCGAAGTTTCCGTACCCAGTTAGCAACTGGGTTAGGTGGAAGGAGGGTGCCAGACACCCATTAATGGAAGAGGTGACCTTTGGAAAGAATTCGTAGGTGATCCTAGCAGTGTCTCTAGAATCCCATTCGTCCTGCCACTTTTTGACGGTTTGCTAATTTAACTTATCAGACATCCAGGAGGTGGAGATAAGGGAGAAAGAGAAGGAGGCAGTCCTTCCAGTGCCAATTGATCGGCCTTGTCATTTCAGTTGTTATTGGAGTGGCCTTTAATCGAGTAGAAGTTAATCTGCATCTCCTGTTGCAAACTAATAAGGAGGTTAATTGACTCACTTATGATAATCAAATTAACGTTCCTGTTCTGGATCTGGTGAAGGACCACCCTACTGCCAGTGATTATGTCGATGCTTCGGTTGGATAACTTAAAGGGTGTTTAATAGAATACGAAGTATCGGTCAGCCGGTGGCCGAGCGGTTCCGTTCCCCGAACACTAGGAATTCGGTCGTGGGTTCGCATCTGGCTAGGAGGGGCTGGCCACGTGGAGTTTTCCGGGTTTTCTCGGCGTCTGTAACGTCCGAATAGTTGCCGGTAATACTTAAAAGAGCTCCCGAAAGTCATCCACCATCACCAACTATTAATACTAGCCAATGAGTTTATACGTTTCGCGGGAAGAAAATAGTCACAGAAGCTGATACCCAACTTGCTACAAACAAAGCGCGATGTTCATGGCTAAAGGCAGCGCACAAAGATACAAAAACAGTATCTTTATTTCGCGTGATGAACGAGGTTCTTTGGATTTCAACTCTCCTCAGTCTAAGAACCTACGTTGTCTTTACAGATTATGCTAAGAACAAAATTTGAATTTTTGTAAGAAACTGCAACCTACATTAGGTTGGCGACAAAGGATATGGACCGATATCTTTAGGATCGCCACGACAAAAAATTATATAGAAAATATGGCGTACGACTACGAAACAAAGTATTGCACGGGTGCTGTTGTAAAGTTGCGAATAAAACAAAAGAACCAAGTAAAATACATATTTTATTCACTCCTCTTTTACGCTTTACACGAACTACGTGGTCTAACGGTAATAGTACGGTGTAATAAAACATTCCAATAAACGGTAAATTCCTATCTTCTCCGTCTGGAAACAGGTCAATATACCACTTTCTCTTTATTAAATAATAAACATACTCGCCTGGAGCTTTATTATAAAACAAAAATTTGCGTTATAAAGTGTTATAATATTAGACTAAGTAGAATAGAATTGACGTCCTTTACTGGTTATTTCCACCTCATTGGGCGTTTTGGTAGTCTGACCTCTTCTTTAACAATAGTAATCCGAGTCTAGGTTTAAATCTTCCCCGTCTTTCTAGTGCCATCTTCGAAAGTATACTGTTGGACTATTTGGTAAGTTCTTTCCTTTCGATGTTCCGGTACGGGGCGCTAGGGCCCCATAGGACTTAAAATAAATTAAAATTAAAATCAATAGAAAATACTTACAGAATAATGGATAGAGATGGAGGTAATTCGCTGTCATTAGAAACCGTGGACGAGGTCTTCCACCGGAGGATCGAAGCTACCAAGCCACTCTGGACCCGTCGAGAATTTTAGTAAAACGCTAAAAGATAAAATTAGGTAAAATCTCGGAGAGGCTGTCCTCCCTTCGATCGACTAAAAACCGCTTTCCTCAATCTCTCCGAGGAGAACAAGAAATTAAAAGCCCAAAATCAACAACAACGTGACACTTTAAGGGCAAGTCGATCCTTTACGAGTCTCCATTTAAAAAAATTCTCAAAGCTCAAACGTTACTATTACCATTGCCAACAATTTTTTAAAAAAATTAAACAAAGATACCATTTTATCAAAGGTCAAAGTTCTCTTATTATTATTAACGATTCTATTATACAATAGTTGCGATTATATGCAAATTACATCTGTCGAAGTGTCGGACTAAACAACACGAAACTGCTTTTGGCGGCCAGTTTAGCGGAAGACACAGGGTCCGAGTAGAAAGTCGGAGGAGGAAACAAATGCGCCTTTTCTTCGGTAATTGGACTGCCGTCTCCGATTAGCATCTTCGGGAATTCCCGAAGAGAAATTCCCCGGAACCGTCTCGTCCGACTTCCCTCAAAATTACCGAAATCGTCGGATACCGGAGGAAGGTCGACGAATTTCCGCCCTTTCCTTTCGTTTCGGCAGGAAAAGAGGGCGGCCGAAGTCACTTTCCAGCGAAACGAACGATCGGTTCGACCCGCGCCGGATTCCCGTAGAAATTGCAAAATTCTGAAAAGGCCAAAACCTCCGACCGCCACTTCCTTCGGATTGCGTTACCGACCAACCGAGGCCTCCTATAGCCACGCTGCGGAGAAAACGAAACACGTTTCGTTGGCCGGATTCTCGCCGTTACTTCGTATCGTTCAGTTTCCACCCGAGACAAACCGTTCGTATTAAGTGTATAATAAATAATAGTAAAAAATGTTCTCGTGTACGGCTAAATTCGAAGGAATAAAACCAAACTTTAAAATGACGTATTACAAATTTTTTGTAATGGCAACCGAACCGGGCGGGTCTTTATCCGATTCTTCGGTTATTCCGGGTAGCGGGAATCCGTTTTACCTGGGATAACCGGAATTCTAGCGTAAACGATCCCCGTTCTTCCGGAAAAAGTAATACGACGGGACGAAATTTTCCACCTTTCCTGGCCTCCCGCCACGCGGCGCGGCGTGGCGCGGATGGAAAACGGGACGGGTAGACCGAATTCGGACGCGCTTCCGGAAGGATAAACGATAGAAGAAAGAAAGAGCGGAAGATTTTGCCGCCCAAGGTCGGCTTCCGGCGTAAAGGAAGAAGAGGAGGCCGGTCCCTCCCGATGCGGCGGAAAGGACGAAGCCTTACTATAGTAACCGACGTCTTTCTTCCCGGACGACGACGAATTGCGTTTGGTAATTCGTGGCGGTCCGGGAGTAGACGGACGTCGTCGCTACGGTCGACGAATCTTTCGTCGTCACCTTCCCCGTCACGTGACCGGCGTCGAAGTGCGCGAGACGAATTCTTCCGCCGACGAACGTCGCCCGACTTTCGCTTTCGACCGGAAGGCGACCGACTTTCCATGCCTCTGCAACAGATTCGCGTTACTCCCGCCGACAGGAAAGGCTGCAAGAAGACCGCCAAGAGGGATGTCAAGGTGAGTGGTCCCGTCTCCCTTCGGGCCTTCCGCCGCCGACCGCCGAAAATCTAAAGGCGCAAAATAAGTCGGGCTCCGGAGGATGGACGTCTGCCAGCAACCGATATAAACCGGTCGCGTCCTTCGCTTTCTTCTCCGAGCGACGCGCTTTCCCTCTAGTCCCTTTCCGTTACTTTCACCCCTCAGTCCGCGGGACCGAGCGCGCGACGCAACCGCTACGCCGCGCGTCGTCCCGGTTACGTCGACGTAAGGAGTTAGTCGCCGCGGGTAATTTGCGAAAACCGGACAGGGCCGTCTTCTTTCCCCGTCGACCTTTACCTTTACGCTTTTTCCTCTTAGGCTTAAATTGGGTTGCCGGCGTTCTATTTTTAGCCTTTTATTTATAAACACCGGAGCTGGATGGGAGGGGGTGTTCGAGTGCCGCGAAAATTAATCGCTTCCCGTCGATCGATTAATTGATCGGATTACGTAACGGGTGATCGCCGTCCAAATTAACGTTAAATGGGACGAGGTTCCTTTTTCAATTTTGTGTCGTAACCGTAACCCGGATCCGAAACTGCGTCCTGGTTTTCCGTCGCCGGTGCCGAGATTTTATTTTTTCGTAACTTTCGCCTCCTTCGGGCGGGCCAAACGCCCGTAAATTTTCGTTTCGGACCGTTTCTGGCGTTTAGGGAGGACCCGCGACTTCCCTTAACGGGATAGAAAAAGAATCGGCGGCCTTACGTCGTTCGTTCGTTTACGTAACAGTCTTTCGGTATTCGTCGTTTCGAAAGGCGATTTTTGTAATCTTCGGGTTCGAGCGGAGTTTTAATGAAAAAGTACGGAGTGTGGCGCGCCTAAAACTCCGGAAAATCGAGTCGTCGTCGGTAGAATTGCCGGTTTTTCCGGCTTTATTTTTCTTTCCGCCCTCGACTTTACGCGCTAAACCCACCTCGGCGGTAAATAAATATCGCTTTGGCTACTGTTTAAGCACGTTTCCACGCCTATTCCAGTAATTACGGCTTCTGTCCTTTTCGTTTTTAATCGTAATCCGCCAATGGATTCCGCGGAAAGTTTCGTCGCTCTTCTTTCCTTTCAGAATTTAACCACCCGAATTCTCGGTTACCTTCCAGGTTTATCCTTCTTTATTGTTTTTTACTTAACGATTTTTAATGCGCGTGTCGAAATTTCGTCTGCAAATAATTACTTCATAAAATATCTAGGTATGTAGTACGTGTCTGGTTTAAGGTCGGCTCGTTGTTTGCGCAATTGTTTCTCCGAGAATCCAAGATTTTTTTTTGTAAAAAGCAACTCGTTTACCGGGCTTAAATCCCGGAAGGTTGTTCTATTCCGATAAATTACCGGTGGGACGACGTTTCGACGTCCGACGGCGGGCGGACGATCTCGAACTTCCCCGGCTTAAACCAACTTTCGCCTACCAAAGTCGATCTTCACTAATTTCTTCTACGTAAATTCGTAAGGTTAAAAAGCCTACGGGAATATAGCGTTATAACGAAGGTCGCGTGTTACTGCGCGCTAAAGCGTGCAAAAGTAAAAGTAGAGAAAAACATTACAATTAATTGAATTAATAATGTTGTTTTTAATTAAAGTGCTTCGTGGGGAAGACCCGAACACGCCATCCGGCCAAATCCGTGTAAATTCCAATATTCTCGCATTGAATTTCCCTCTGTTACGGTTCCGACGCGATTCGATAATTGTACGCCAACATCGTTTTGTAATACGTTTCGATCGTTTAATCGTAATCTTAATTCGTCCGGACGTTCGCACCGAAAAGTGTGCAAAATTGAGAAATTCGGTTATCGCTCCGAACTAGTTTATCGGATCGAAGCGGAAAGTGACGAATTTTTCAAAAAAAGTCGCGGCGATTTTTATTCTTTCGAAAGTCGTCGACCGTCTTTCCGTAACGCCCTTTAATAACACGATCTCGCAAATTTCGATAAGTTTCCTCCGGAAAATTATTTACTACGCTATTTGCCTATTTCTATAATTTTAATTTTAACAACCGGAGTACATTGTAATTCGAATCGAAGACATTTATTATTATTTCGTTTTAAAATGTTCGTTATAATAAGGAAAGCTTCTATTTTCGTTTCGTCACGTGCCATAGTTTCGGCCATTTTGTTTCACTACCGGAAGAGGAAAGAGTTCGATCGCCTAATTTTCCCTCCGCCGACCGTGCCCCTAAACGAAAATCTTCCGCCGAATGCAAAACAATTACCGGTATAAAATACCAAATAATTCGAAACGAATCCTCCCGACCGTCGAGCCTCCGATGCGATTCCGTCTTCGTTTCTCCTCTACCCCTTTTTCGATATCGCCCGGTAAAACGGCTTTAAAACGGCCGGATAAGTCGGCCCGCGGCGTAATCCGTTTCCGACGAAACGGGTGACGTCGCTGCCTAAGCTTACGCGATAAAAATGCCTCCGTAACGGGATCTCCTAGCCACACTTTCCAAATTCTAACGCGGTTATATAATTATCTGGAATTAAACTATTGCCTTCGAAATACGTAACCCATCCCGAGTAATCGACTCGACTTACATTTCGCTTTTTTATTAAAAAAAATGCGCCCTAATTTTTCGACCGGCAAATTGTAATAACATTCTAACGACTCTTTATCGAATTAGAACAATCGGCCGCGTGGCCATTCCGTAATTTTTCTATTTAATTAACCGACGATATACGAAATTCCGGGCGTATATCGCGCATCTATGTTACGGAACCCGGCCCCGATACGGCGCCCGAGAAGAACGCGTTTCGCCCGGTAGCTATACCAGAAACCAACCGCCACTTGGAACGAATCGTTTTAAGCCGGTGACGTAGGTAATTTTTTTTAGATATTTACGTATAAAACCGGACGAGTATTTAGTCGTTAGTATACTTTTCGTAATAGGCCGGACGTACATGGTTAAAGCTACGGCTTTTAGAATAAGACGCCCTATTAACGAGTCGCGCGGTTTCGAACCGATTCGTATTTAACTAGATGCGAACCCGAAGGTATTTCTCGGTTTAGACGTTTTACCGATTACCTTTTCGGAGTAGGTCGTAAAAATCGCGGACTGCGTTATACGTCGATTCTGCGCGCGTTTAATTAGTCGAAAATAACCAGTCGATGCGAAACGTATTTTTCGCATTCTTATCTTCTAAATTTCCGCGTATTTTAAAATACATTTTTTATAATATTTATACGTTAGAAGGTATCGTTTTACTTACACTTTTCGAGTTTTGAAGACATTTAATATCTCGTAATCGTATTTTTGCGATTACGTTCGAGAATTACGTACAGAGTTACGTATAGCCAAACGTCGTTTTCTCGCCGCGGTTTGATTTTTTCCCCGGCCGAGGCCGACAACCACTACGCTAACTAGGTGTACGGGCGAGTCGAAGCGCCGATCCGAAGGTCGAGTATCTTAATTCGACGATCGAGCGACGGCGACGGTGCGCGGGGTGACCGGCAAATACCGAAGGATTTTCTATTCGATATTACCGAAAAGACGACGAGAATTCGCGGCGCTCGGTGGAGTTTACGGATACCGTAATTCGTACCGACGTAAACCGTCTTCCGTCCCGTCGCTACGTAACTTCGAGGACTCGTTTACGACCGATCGCGGTCGATTCGTTTAAAGTTACGAGGTAAAATTTCATTTTACCGAGAATTTTTGGAAAACGAGATAACACCGGAAACGAATCTTCGGTCGAATTTACGATTTCGGACGAGGAAAGATAAACAAAAATTCGACACGTTATTTTCTCTTCGATTATATTTCGAATTACCGAAATACGAAAATAGAGATTACAAATTCCTTTTTAAATAACATAAAACTTAAATATTTAAAATAATTTGCCCTAGTTTTACGAAATTTCTCCGTAAAATAAAAATATATACGGTACGCGCGGTACTTTAAACAAAAATAATTTCGCTTTAAAAGTGTTCCGTCCGCGATTAGTTCGACGTTTTTTCTCACCGAAAGAGAATCGTTTCCGCCAAACGGCAAACTTTTGGCAAATTCTGCCGGAACTCGGTCCGCCTTACAATTTTTGTACTCGACTCGGTAAGACAAAATCCCCGTCCGGTTATCGGGGTAGGCGATAATATTCCGGAAAATATTAGTGTCGGTCCGGCCGTTTTGCCACGTCGACCGTCGCGGTTCGGTCACCGGCTCGAATTCTAAGGCCACTCCCCGCCCATCGCCCCCGTACCGTTTGTTATTCTTGCCCGGTTATCGGACGAGCCTCGTTAGAAAGCGCGCCCTTTCCCCGCGGGTGGAAAATGGAGAAGCTCCGATAAAATAATTATATCCGTCTTATCTCGAAAGCCGTTCTACTTATTCCGGTTAAAAATAAAAAATTAACGACCGATGCGCCGTTAAACGTTCGGTCGATCGGCCGGAGGAATAAACTGTGTCGGATTCCGTAATTTCTACATTATTACGGAATTCGACGATAAAACGAGGTCTAATCGAACTTATCTTTCCGTCTTCTTCGTTTCCGAGATCTTTCAATTAAAAAAAAAATGTAAACGATAAAGCTAAAGGGACGATAAGAACTATTCTAAAAATATCCGCCGATTTCTAAAGTAATTACACTTTGGCGGCGAATTTCGACGCATTCCGTTCGTCGGTTCCCTTAATTTTTTTAAAACGAAAATGTCGGACATTAAAAGAAAACGGAATTTTTTCCGGGGAGGGGGAAACTCGGAGCCGATATCGGTTCCTACCCCTACGAATTAGTGTTATCTTTACTAACAAAAGGTAAAACGGGATACCGTTTTTATTAACAAAGAAACGCTACTTACCGCTTTTTGTCGGTTCGAGAATGTCGGAGAGCCGGTACGGATCCCGAATTACGGCCAAACCTCCTCGGCCATTTTGGCCGAGGAGGTTTTGCCGTAATTCGGGATCCGTACCGGCTCTCCGCCATTCGTTTTTAAGAAGAGAAATTCTCGGCCCCACCCGTGGCAAAATCGCCGGTTTCTGCGCCGAGCGTCTTCCGTCGGCGCGAAAAATGTTCGTCCCTATCGTTTCGCGTAAACGCGTCTCCCGCCTTTAACCGCTGTTTCGGAAGACGTCTTCCCTCTTATTTTTTGACCGGACGACTCGTATTATACTCCGCCGCAGCATTTAGCCAAACGATTTGACGAAATTCGATAGGCGTTCGGAAGACGAGATCTTAGCAATCGATTCGCGCCTAACGGCGAAAGAAAGATTTTCGCCATTTAGTCGAAAATTTTCGGAGCCACGAATGTGGACGATTAAAGAAAACTTTTCGATACCGCGGCCATTTCGATTACATTATTTCTAATTTTAGTCCCATCGTTTTCGTTACTCGGCCTAATTTTCGCGCGTTGCGGAGTGGACGGACGGACGGATTGGTCCCGTTAAGGTTGCGCGGAAACCGCGGCAAACGGGCGAAAAGTAATCCCCTTTAACGAAATTAAAATTCTTTTCCCGCCTACGAAAATAAAGATTCTGCCGAAGATATCTTTTCCGGAATAGCAGTTAGCCGGAATACTTGGTATAAATATGCGGGCAAATTCGAGAGCGTGGATAACGTTACGGAAGAAGAAAAAGAGATGGCGGCAAAACGATAAACGGAAAAGAATCGTCTTTTGTAATTTCTTAACTGCCGACGGCGTCCGGGCCGGATTAGAAGATTATAATATAAGAAGTCCGAGTTCGATTTGCGGATATCCGAGGGAAGCGACGGGTAAGACGAAAGAGGCCGAAGAAAGTTACGGACACCGGGATCCGCGATTAATAGACGCAAACGCGCCGTCGAATAATTAGGAATTATATTTTTTTTGAACGAGACGGGGATAAACCCGCGCGTGCACAGATATTGCGGACATCGTCCGGAAGGTCGAAACGCCGCGATAATCCGTCCGTCGAACGGCGAAGAAACGGAAGCCTTCCGGCTGCTTCGGCTCCCCGGAAGTTGCTAAATATAACACCGCGATGGGTTCCTACCGTGCGGAATTATTTCTTTAGTTCCGCCCGACGACGACGGCGACGACGTAGGAAGCCGATTTCCGGGATTCCGTTAAATATCGGCCAAGTAAAATTCTACTCTTTCGAATAATCGCGACGTATCCCGACGGAGCGCGGCTTACAAATTTTTATCGTCGTATTCTCGCGGCCGAATTCCGCGCGAGAAAGTGTCCGGCAGTTTAAAAACGGATATCGTAAATCGAAGATTAAAGGCGACGACCGACGACCGGTAACTACCGTCGGTCCTATAATCGACGATACGAACGGAGAAATAGATTTTCGCGGGTTTTACCCGCCTACCGGGGGGATTCCGCGAGAAGCGCGTAATGGCTGGCCTTTGTCGTAACTGGTTACCCGCGAGATTATTCGTTTACTGGGAAAAATACAGTTTAGTCGACTAATTTCTGGCGTGTTCTTTGTCTCCGTATCCATTATTACGGTATATACTTTATTCGGAATCCCTATTATATATTTTAATACGTCGTATTATTATAATGTATATTAAAGGAAACCTGCCGTGTCGGAGGAAACGAAACGACGGAACAAAAATTACAAATAACGTCGTCGGAATGGCGTTATATCGAAAAGTTTTCTTTAGTTGGCCCGCGCTCCGCGTAATGTCGGGTATTCGGCGAAAGATCTTTGGCCAATTCGTAAACTTTAACGGTCGACGGCGAAATCTTGGCAATAATTTTTACCGGAATCTTTCTAAAATCTTTTGGCTACGCGCTGCGAACGAATATAGCCCCTCGGGGATTGCATTTCTTAGCGTCCGTTCGTAGATTAGAGTAGTAACCCGACGGTATTGTTTACGAAGTGGCTTAAGTTGTACTAAACGACGACTGGCGAAGACGGTTCCGACTAACTGTTCGCCGGTCGTCGAGCGGGATAAATGCGCCTTTGTATAAAATTTCGCGGATGTTCTCGGAAATGCGTCCGATGTTTCGGCGACGTATTTTCGAAAATGCCGCTTCGTTTCGCCTTTATTTCGTTTCTGGGCCGGGCGGAAACTGATAAAACGGAAGGAAATTAGAAGCGACGGATCGAGAGGAAATGGTCGAACGGTCTTCGCTTTCGACTGTAGAAAATAATAATGTAAAATATGGGAAAACGAGAAGGGAAACGGCTGTTCGACAGTAATTTCCAGCCAAGAACACGCTTTAGGTACCGGCGAGTATCAATTGTAGTAGGAAAATGCCAGATGTTTGTAAAGAATGGCGCTGTAATTGAAAAGGCACTTATCCGAGAACGCGACATTGTTTGAAAACGCGCCGAAGGACGTTCGAATTATAGAAAAACGTCGGAAAAGCGGTTTCGCCGACGGTTTTCTTTCCGTCGCCCTTCGTCCGGTGGAGCGCTTTACTCCGACGAAATTCGAAATCCGGCAAATTTTGTAACTGAAACGCTCGTTTCGTAACAATAAATAGACGCGCGTCCGCTTCTTTGGCGACCGCGTCGGTCCGCTTCGTCTGGGAATCTTTTATACGTTAGAAAATACCTATTATTAATGAGAACTTTAATATTAGACGTCTCCATTCCGGATCCCGGTAAATTCCGACTTTCCGAAAGTTTCGTTTGTAAAAAAGGATTTCCGGTTCCTCCGTCCGTTTCTCTATCCGGTTCGTTAGTTTCGAAAAGCCGACGAATTTCTATTAAAGCCGAAACGACGACTTAAAAATGGAAAATTTATTCCAGTCGCGTTCGATTCTTCTTATTTAAAAGCGTGATTTTTCATTATTTACATTTCGATATTATCGAATAATCATCGTTAGACATTTTCCCTATCGAATTTTGAATAATTAAACATTTCGCGTCATTCTCTTATTAATTTTGAGTATTCGCTTTATCTATTTGAACTTCCAACGCTTAAAAACACGGACGAAATAATCGCGTCCGACGTCATTTCCCGCATTTAAGCCCAATTCGGGTTCGAATCTCTCCGGAGTCTTCGCGGAATCGGACTAAACTTTCGTTTCTAACTTTCCCAAAATTCCGCCCGGCTCCGGTAAGAAAAGCGGCCTATCCGCAAAGCCTTACCGATAAATTGGAGGGTCGAACCCCGGCTGGATACACCACCCGGTAACGACTTTACGGAGATCCGTTCCTCCTCCTCTTTCGTGCCCGCGTCTATATTTTGCCGTACGACGATGGTAAAATCCAAGAAAAACTTTTTCTCCAAAATAATAATAATCGAAAAAAGGAAGCAACGATTAAAGCGGGAAATGGTCCTCGAATGGAGCGTATATGTACGTACCGTACGTCGATATACGAAAAATAGTGTAAAACTTGTAATTAACTAGAAAAAAGGTGTTAAGAAAAGCTAGAAAATAGCGGGCATCGGTGCGGACGACCGTAAAATTTCTGGTATAAAGTGATTTAAAATGCGCGGAAAACAATACTTTAACCTAGAAAAGAGAAAATTGCTCGTCATTACCATACAATAAATATTGTTCTCGGCAATTATCCCGGGAATATAATAAAAACGGTTACGATAAAACTTTAAAAATAAATTCGGTTTATATTTTTAAGACGTTTATTTCCAGTTCCTTTTCACCGCGAAACAAAGTTTCCCCGAATGGCCCGAGTCGGTAAGCGGGAAAAGAAGGAGGGCGTTAGAAACCGCGGGAGATATTGGCGATAAATAGAGAGGTTTCGAGGTCGCGTGTCACGTGATAAAACACACGTTTGCTCCGCCCATTCGCCATTTTTGTGGTAGTTTTCGCTGGCTTAGCTTGCACGTGGTTTGTTGTTCGACGTTTTTTTTTTTAGTTTAAACGTACAAAAATACTGCAGTTCTATTATTACGGATTAAGTTAAAAAAGAATTTTTTCTCGCGGGCTATTCTAGCGGTCTAACGGGACGAGATGCGGCTCTATACGAAGAGAAAATTTCGTTATGTCGAGGCGATCCATACGAAGCCAGTTTATCAGACTAAGTCGTAGATTAAGAGTTGTGGCCGAAAGTAGAATTTGGTGATATTATAAACTATTTGGTTTCGACAACAGATTTCTACACCCTGTCACAAATGAAAGCTTATAAATATTTAGAGGCCCGTAACTATTTAACGAGTGGCTGGGTTTCTCCTGATATAAAAGTAAAAGTAATGAATATCGGCGAAATAATATTGCTTGGAAAGATACGTTTTCTTTTGTTTGTACGTAAAACTCGTGTTTTTACGTATTTCTTAACTAAGAATTTATGTCTGAAAGTAAAAAAGTCTAATTAAAAACAGCCGTGGCAATTTTTTTAATTCAAATTGTTCCTTTATTTTCTAGTTGAAATTAGCATATAATAAGCCTACTTGCTTTTTGTTTTAACGTGTAACGTTTATAAGTTTGCACTAGCTAAAGCTTGAAATTACATTAGTTATTCGTTTATAAATGCACTATACCGAAATAAATTAATATAAGCAAATCAGTAAACTCTTTTAGGTTTTAAAATATAACTCAGTGTTTATTAATATAAATATTGAAATGAAATGTTTCCGACAAACTCTTGTATCGATATTCACTTTATTCGTATCGAAATTTTTCCGGTTAATTCCGGAGAGCCACGCAGTTTCCTTCGTCGTGAAAGCTTCTCACTTGTCAGTTTGGGATCCTCGATGACAAATAATGCCGGGAATTTTAAAAAATGATGTTCCTTTGTTCTCGAGTGAACTAGCGTCACACCCAATTACGCAACAAATCACCATAGTGATATACGCGACGAAAAAAAAACAACACAAAAACTCCAGTTAAAGCGCACGCGAACACACACAAAACGTAAACGAGTCACAAAGAGTCACAAAGATGGCGCTGGACAATTGCGCATGCTCATGACGTCACTCGCGATGTCGACACGAAACCTCTGTATAGGAGATAACCGTCCGCGGACGGGCCAAATGTCGAAACGAAAGATTACCTTCACCCCTTTCGAAGAGAAAACAACGGTAAAGGATAGAGGTACGGCGTTAAGGAAAAATGGGGAAGAATCGATAAAACGTCCGATTATTACGTCCGATATTACAATTAATAGACAATTTCGAGAAAAACGTACTGTACGGTACGTTACTCGCCTTATTCGGGCGGAAAGGTTAAGACCGGACGGCAGCGAGTAATAAACTCCCAATTTAAATAATTAAATCCGGCCAAACGACGAGGATTAAATTTATTTCTAATTCGTCCGTCGAGCGTTATTTACGGGAAAATTACTTTTATCGCGTAAAAGCGAATTTTTCCTTTTTTATTCCGGGTCCCGCGCGTCCATTCTCGGCGGTTAATAATATATCGCCAAGAATGGACGCGCAGTTACATATAGAAGAGGTAAACGGGAGCGGCAATCGGGAATGCTCGAATAAAAAGTATATTTAAAATCGCCGAAAAATTTTAGCGCCGGCCACCCCCGTGTTCAGGCCGTAAACGGCGAAATCGATTCTTCCGGCGGAAGAGAAGCTCCGTCCGATTAAAAGAATACCCAACGAATTCCGTAAAATGGGATCGGTTACGCGCTTCCCCGGAAACTACGCGCCGTAATTTCTGGCTCCGGTACTTTTTTCGCGGGTTAAATATTACGTTTTCGAAGATGCCGAAAGGGGCCCGGGGGTGGCGGCCCCGCCCCCGGCCCATCGAAACAAAACGCTATTCCGCCCACCGACGTTTACCGCCTCTTCCCACGGCCGACTTTGGCGCGGCGTGTGGCGGGACCGAGTGCCGACCAATTAAATTAATTTGCACGAATAGAACGACCCGGCCCGGTCTACGAAATCCACCCGAAAGTCGGGTTCGGTAGGCAACGGATATCGTCGGAGCGAGAAACCTTTAAACGTTCGGGTCCCCGCGTCGTATCCTTCTTTCGGCGTTTTACCCGTATCTCCCCTCCCCGGGTTTTTCGCCCGGTATTCGGATCGAAATGCCAGTCGCGGGCGAGAAGGGACGATTTCGCCAGGCGCGCGAACGAAAGTGACCGGCGACTTTTGCCGAATTACGCCATTTGGCTAAGGTAACGTCCATTTTTTACGTAACAGTCACGATTATTTCGGAAGATCCACGTCGGAGAATAACCACCGACCGGACGAAATTATCTTTCGTCCTTTCCCCGGGGCCGGAACTCTCCGTTTTTCGGCCAATTTTTAGTTTTATTTTATTTCTTTATTTTTCCATTTCGCCGATTAAAATATTCGACCGGTGGCCGTCGGACGACGGTCGACCCGGGCCACCGGGAATTTCTCGAAGAACCGCGAAGTTAGGTAAGAAAAAGCCAAATTTTTCTTTCCGTTTATCCCTTTCTTCGGCCGGGATATAAACCGTCTTCCTTTCGTATTCCGTCCGGAAAATACATTAAATCGAAAACTCTCCGGATTTCGGCGGGCGCCGTCTTGGTTTTTTCGGGGATGGGTGGTGGTCTCCGGCGCCTTCCGCCCCCGGAGAGGCTGCCCGACCTACGATTTCGGAAGATTGACCGGTAAAAGTCCTTTTCATTCGGTTTCTAAAAATATATTTAAAACGATTTACCGAAGTTGGTCGTCGACGAACGGTAAGATTTGGCCAAGTTTTGACGAAATACCTTCTTTCTGGAAAATTCGTCGGGTAAAATCTTCGGACCGCCGGAAAATTTGTCTTCGCTCGCTTCCGTTACGGAAATTCGTCGGTGGCCGACTCGGCTTCCGGTGTGCGGCGTCGGGCTTTTCGTCCCCGACCGGTCGCATCCAGGTGTGTTTCTTTTATTTACATTCGATCGCCACGGTCGTCCGCGGAGCAATTAATTGCGGGCGAGTTGCCGTTTACCGTCCCGGGGAACCGTTTCCGAAATAACGGTGGACGCCGTATTTTACCCCGCTAAGGCGGTAGAAGACCCGATTTGGCTGCCGGAAGTTTGGCCTTTGGAAATTTTTACCGGGCGGATACTTCTTCCGTCCCGTCAATTCCATTTTCGTGTGAATTGTTTTTCTTACCGTCCGTATCTAGTTTCTTAAAATATCGGACGGGGTCTTTCCGGGAAGTACCGTAATAAAGGGACGATAGCCTAAGTAGAAAGTAGTAAGAGTAATTGGTGCAATATTGCCCGGTCCGTTTCTAAACGCGCCTAAGTTCCGTAAAGCGTAAGGGGAAAGACCCGAGTTCCGGAGCAAAAATTCTTTTATTCCTTTCCATCTCTCGGACGCAACATCCCCGCCGGTCTTTGCCGGGAAATTTAAAATGTCACCCTGCCGGAGGTGGGAAGAAAGTGACCGAGTTTCGGTACGACGGTAAACTACGACTCGGGTTAAGGTCTAGGGATTCCGTTAGAAGCGGTAGCCAAAACTCGGAAACCGTAAATCGGCGCCGCGCTCCGGGGAAGACGGAAGTGGAGAAATTTCTTTCCCGCCGATTTAATTCGTCCGTCGGTTAGCCCGGAGGGGTCTCGGGGAAAAAACCTTCGTTTTACGTTAACGAGACGACCACCGACGTCGAGTCGCGGGCGGTGGAGAAATATTTTCTGACCCGTGGCGGACCCTCTCACCCGCCGAAACCCTCTCACTCGCTCCACCTTCTTCGGTTTTTCCACTCCTCCGGTGAAAAAACCCACAGTTTCGAGAAAACATTAACGAATCGACCTTCCTTGCCGGGCGCCGAGAAGGCCCCGGGTCCGGAGCACCGGCCGAAGACAATTTCCCGGCCGGCCCGGATTCGAACCCGGATCCGGGAAGAGTCCGAGTGGACCGTCGGTGCCATTGGGAACGGCCGAAAAATTGCCCGGGCCAGGGCGGGGAAAAAACAATAAACGCCGCGGCGGAAACGAAGGATTTCGGAAAAACCGAAAATTAGGGCCCGGTCCCGCGCCCCTCCGACCACGGCCGGAGGCTAAGGAAAGGAAGTAGCGGGAAGGAGGAGGAAAGAATAGGGAAAAACGCGGATGCCGGGGAACCGGGTCTAAACCCGTTTGGAAAGCGAGAAAAGAAATCGCCCCGCCCTCTAGCGGTCCGTCGACCACGAATAAAGCGCCCGCACTCCCCCGGCGGTACCCCGGGGATCTTCCCGCCTCCCCGCGATAGGCCAGGAAAAGAAATTTTAGCGTCTATAATTTATTAAGAGCGGGAAATTTTTTTTCGTATTTAAATGCTCCGGAATACCTCGACGGCCTTTCGTCATTAAGTAAGAGCCAGGTGTGGCCGGGTAGAAAGTCCGGTCGGCGCTAAACTATTTCCTAATTTTACGTATTTCGTAGTAGACGGAGTCGGTTCGCACCGCACTTATTTTATCCGCAGCGGCGGTAAAAGAAGGTCGGAGGTGATATTTCGACCGTCCGACCGATTTACTTTTAAAAGTAAAGATTCGTTTCTTCCTCTCTTCCGATCTCCTCCTTTCCTGGCCGAGGATTAACGAAGGAGCGAGATCGACCTCTGGCGTAGTCTTTCTAGCGAAATCGTCGGACGCGATTCGAACGCGTCTTCCGTTCGACGGCTTCTCGGCCCGGGAGGACTCGGCGCTGGACAAATATAATTAAATAAATGGAAAGGAAGACGGCGGATCGACCGGCAGAAAATGACGTTACCGACGACGTTAATAGAGAATTAAATTGACAGAAAATCAATTTCGGCCAATATCCAGAGGCCGTTCCGCCCGGACAAATCTCCAATATAACGCCGTGACGTCTATTGTTGACTTTTTAAAATTATTTTTCGTCCGCATAATTACGGAAAAAAGTGGAATTTCCGAGGATTGCGACGGCATTTTACAATTAACGTCGCCGGCTCTTTTCGACGATTTCCTCCGTCCCCGCATCGACCGTTACCCGCCATCGACGGGAAAAAGGTATTCCGGTCTTCTCCGGTCCGTTTCCGTCGAATATTCCCGGAGACGAGAGGAGAAAATTGGTCGTTAATTGCGACGGTCTCCCTCTCGCCGTTTCTTCGCTACGCCCGGAATGGCGCGCTTATAAAGGGAAGGCGGAAACGCGAATACCCTTAGTCCGCCACCGCCCGCTTCTCTTCGCACCTGTCGGGATGTGGCGGGGCGGCGATTTCGCTAAAGCGGGCCGGGAAGGCGGAAGTAGGGTTTACCCGGTTAATTTACGTAAAGTTCTTTAAATAGAATTTGGGGCGGGGGGAAACCGCGGACGAAGAGAGGGAGGACGGGCCACCGGGTTACGCGTAACCGCTTTACGGCGGCCGGGCGGGAGGATTAGGGGATAGGAGAATAGGCGTAAAGCCGGGAAGAAGAGAAGAGGGAGCGAGTATACGGGCAGAGAATCGAATAGAGGAGAAGCAGCAGCGCCGCGGCGGACGTTGGTCGGATATCGATCGTCCCGTCGCTAGAAAATGGCGGATGGCGCAGAGAAGACGGCGGCGACTAAATGATCTGCAAATGTCTGGGCGATCAGGTAAAGTCTCTCTTTCGGCTCTTCTTCTTCTCGCTCGCGGTCCCGGTGGCCGGGGCGGTCGCCCCCCGGACCGGAAGCGGGCGGGACCGGGCGAAGAAAAGCTTCTTCCGCCCTCTTCGGTTAAAGGGCCTCGTCGATATTCACTTAGCCACGGAGGATTGATTGTCGCCGGCGATTGATTCCTTTCGATCGTCCGCTCGATCGATGGCCCCGACCTTCCTTTTACGCCAACGCCGCGAATCTCCTTCCCGTCTTTTGTCTTAAACCGCCGATAAATTATTAAAATCCGGCCTCTTTATTTATCCCCGCCTTTAATTCGCCGACTACGGCCTTAGTCCGGACGGCGGACCGGTCCACTTCCCACCCACCGCCACTCGTTACCTTCCGCTCTTCTTTCCGACGTCTTTTCCCACCGGAAGTACCCGAAATCCGCACCGGTCGATCCAGTTTCCGGTTAGAAAATTGGTCGAAACGACCCCGACCGACGGCTTTCTCGCGTCGACGCGTAGCGTTGCCGCGGACTCGAACCCTCTCCCCGTCCACCCGGAATAACTAAATTTTTGGAATTCCGATTCCTCGTCCCCCATCCGGTTACGGAGGAGGGTCGGTCGTCCGTTCGTTTGTCGGTCGGCTAACGCCTGGCTTAAATCCCGTTTTCGATCGGGTTTCGTCGTCCGTCTAGACTCGGGGGGACCGGACGTTCGGGAGTGGATCGATGACGACGTTTCCTCCGGTCCGTTCGTTGCTATAAATCCGTTTTCGTAGAGGATTTTTTGAGGTTCCGTCGGAGGAGGAATTTTCCAACAGTTGCTGTTATTTTTGGAGCGCGGTTTAATTACGAGCTGTCGATGAAGAGGTAAACTCGCGAGTCTTTGTTAAACGAAGCTTAGCCGCCGCTCGACAAAGAAACGTTCTTTCGTCTCGAAATCCGCCCGTCTAACGTGGCTATTCGAACCGTTTTTAAACCCAGCCGGTCTCTCTAAATTCGCCCGTTTTTCCAGGTTGATCTCCGGCGCGGTAATTTCTTTGTATCGGAAAACATTCCATTTACTTTGGCGTATATTGTTTTTGTTGCAGTAAACTGGCGAGAGGAGCAGCAATTTTCTTTCTTCTTAGTTTTATATTAACGAACTCTCTTGTTTTAGTTAGAGTTTTTTTCGAAATAAAATTGAATTTCGGCAGCCGAGGAAAAAAAAGTGATTTGGTAGAAAGTGGCGGTTTCGGTCTCTTCCGGCGAAAAATAAGAAAGGAGTCGGGAGGCGAAGAAGAGGAGGAAGATTATTCCCAGGATCTGCCGGGAAGACTCGGCTCGCAAATAATGTTTAGCGGAGATTTATACTCCGGTCGATGCCGGGATCGTCGGTATTTCGAGTATATCCTCCCGGAAAAGTCGGCGGTGGTGTCCTTTCCGTCGTCCGTTCCAATTAATTAATTTTTGGAAAGCGGGCCGTTTTTGATAAAGGACGAGGAAAACCCGGTTCTATAATTCCCGTTTAGAGGCGGTGGAAAATACGAGTAAAATTTCGGGACGGCTTTTCTCGGAATTTTCGGGTGGCTTACCCAACGGATTCATCGATTAGCGATTTATGTTTTGTAAACGTTCGATAATCGATACTAAATTAAAAATTTCTCTTCGATACAATCGATATTTATATTTTATTAAACGTTCCGGGTCGATTCTCCTTATTTTTCCTCCGTCTTTAGATGTCGCCCGTCCGCAAACCTACCGAATTAATCGGCGAAAAATCCGAGAAATAGGCGGGCCGAGTGATTTAAAATACCGTAAACGACGAGAACGTTCGCTATATACCGACATTTTCCGATTGGTTTTGGCACTCGAACAAAGCTAAAAACACGAGTCGAATAATTTGGATTTCCACGACGAAAATTGAGATATTTTAAGAAATATTCGACAGTTCTTTATTACCCGGTAAAATTTTCGATATCCGGGCACCAAATTTGTCCTAAACGTAAAGTATTTGTAGGGAATAATTAACGTATCCCGGAAAGTCGTGGGTTTTGGGGCAACGACGGAAGTTTCCGCGGGAGATAATCGATTTAGTCGTAACGGATTCGATCTTAATTAAAATAACAATCGAATTTAAAAGCGATACGAGACGATAAAAGCGCAAATGTTAAGCTTTGTAACAACTTAAGCCACTCGTCTCCCGTCGGGTCCTCTTAAGGTCCGTTAACGACGGTTACTCCGGAGTAATCTTCGCTCTCTTCCGTCCCGATAAGGCATCGGTCGCTTTCGAATCGGGGTCGTACGGTACGTCGGCGAATTTTTGCCATTTGCGGGGGAGGAATCGATACGTTTCGAAAATAACCGGTAATTTGGGGAAATTCTGTTACGGAAATGTAAATCGAACATCCGAAATTCGTGTCTAGCGAAAAGACTGGAGTGTCGAATTCCCGTAGATATTAACGTCGACGTAACCGGACAATTAAAAGTAATCCGCCGAGAGCCCGCTTTTCTTCCTAGAAACGTTCGTTTCCCGGGAGAAACCGACCTCGGAGGGGAACTTCCCGTCGACGAAGAAATTGTGTCGGCATTTTCCGGTTCTAATCGATCGTTCGCGTAAAATTGCCTATGCCCCGGCGGAGAGACGGAAAATTTTCCACGGCCGATATCTGTCTTTCGGACGTTTACCGCCTTCCGTCTAAATATAAGCCCGCCAGACTTTTCTAACGGACCCGGACGGGGTGGGGCGGTGGCGGTAAAACGAAGTAAGCGACGACGTCCTTCCCGTCCACGCGGGTGGTTTTATTCCGCGGATAAAGAGCGACGTCCAATTTGACGGGAATCGTCGGTTCGAATCTCTTATCCGAAACGAGCGCATTTTCGATAAGACGTCGATAAGCGTTATAAATGTACGGACATCCCGGATCGAACCCGGCTAATCGTTTCGAGAACGCGAATTATCGGAGGGCCGGAAAAGTATAAATGCGAATATTACGAGATTATAGTGGCAAAGATTTATATTTGCGGAGGTACGAAGAGGGATTTTTCTGCACGGAGCCGTCCTTTATTCGAAACGGAATGCGGAATCGAAAACCGAAAATGAATGCGAAAGATTTAAAATGTCCGACTTCTTCTCCGACGTCCGACGAAAAGGATCGAAAGTGCAATTCGGTCGGAGGGAAAACCGAAAAAGTAATTAGTAGATAGAAAGAAAGGATATCGCGTCGGGCGATACGATATTAACGGTCGACTTCCCAGTTTCTAATTCGAATTCTTACGCGGAAATTACCGGCCCGCTTTTAGAATCGCTTAAGTTATCGTCGGTTAAAACACGGCAAAAGTGTACGAGAGGCACGATTTAAACACCCAAAATTTTTATAAGAAGTTTTCGTCCCGGCTCTCTTCTCTAAATTTACCTACTTTTAAGTGTCGCTTCCTTCGCCGAGCTAATAATTTTTCTGTTATTTCGCTGCAAATTAAGAATCGTTTCCAATCGTTTGCCGGTTAAAAGGTACTCGGGACGGCATTTCGAAAATATCGTCGGCCTAACGTCGCCTTTTCTATTTCCGTATTTTCCGCGACGTCGCGAGAAAATGCCGCCGTCTCGGTGGGTAAAACGTACTTTTCGTAAACGGGTCGGCAACTTTGTAAAATGTCTTCTGTCGCGGCTTAAAATACCGGAACGGCTCCTTTTATACTAAAATCTCTAAGAAGCGAAATATTTAAATTACTTGCACTATGTAAGAACGGAAACGTAATATTTTTCGCCCCGAAGATTTCCTTTCATTAATTAACTCCAGTTAAATTCGCTTTCGTCGGAAACTCGGTATTTAATCGAGTAATTTTTTCCGACGTAATTCGGTTTCCGGCTACAACTACTCGTACTTTTATTCCGCCTTTATTTAAAAAGTAATAAATATATAAATAACGGTGGGAGATATTTCCGTCGTCTTTTTTCCGGTAAGACGAAATTTTTATTGTTTTAAAATAACGGGAACGTCTAGTTCCCGGTTGCTGGCGGATTTCGAAATTACTCGTTTGGCTCGGACCGACGGAACCTACGTTCGGTTAACGAACCGAAATAATTCGATATTTCCGCTCGTCCCGCGGATGGGAACGTAAGGGGAATGGCGGGTTCCCCGGATTAAAAGTGGGCTCGATTTAAAAGCCCGTTAAAAACACGTAGCGTACAAATGCGCCGGAGAAGTAGCCAGTTTCTAACGGAAATTCCATTATCGGACGACTTTTCGGCTTGGTGTTTCTATACGCGAATTAATGGCTGGATTGCCCCGTTTGTTCGAACGTCGAACTTTCCGGTCCGGTAACGGAATACGAAATTGCGGTTTCTGTCGGGAAACTGGCCAAAGTTTTAGAAAAGCGAGAACTGGCGCGTTCGTCCGGAACCGGGTGCCGAATTAGGCTATCCGCCCGGCCACTCGATCCGTCGAGACGGTTTCCGGTCGCTAGACCGACGACTCCCAACTACGCATCTCGGGTACTTTCGGTTTGTGCGCGGCCGTTCGCGGATCCGGGATTTTCTCTCGGGGTTTCCTTCCGCCTCCGCGTTATCGTTTATAACGTTTATCGCGCCGCCCCTCCCGTTCGTATTTACCGTCGACGGACCGGCGATAGGGAATTACGTAAGCGTCAGGTAACGATAACGATACGGGCCCGAGTGTCTAAAGCTGGCGAAATATACTACGACTCGTATTCGTTTATACGTACAAACGCGAGAATTGAAAAACGGTCCGTGCGAAATTTGAAAGTCATTCTCGAAAGTCGTCCTCCCTCTATTACTGTAGAAATAGTCCAGGCTACCGAAAATGGATTCGTCGCGGATGGAATTCGAAAGTGGCCGCGTCATTTTACCGTCGAGGAGCCGAGAACTTGCTGACTAGGTGCCGCGCGTCATCCGCCCTACGGCCGTTACGTAGCGACGGAACTAGCGACAAATTTCTCGTATCTCGGACGGCTAGCAGCCTCCGGATTACGGACATTTCTAACGCCTACGCCGGAATTAAATACGTCGGAACGAAAGAATCCCCTAGTTTAATGTTCGAGCGCGGGCGAAAGTTTTCCATTCGTCCGTGACGAAATTATTAAGCGTGGAGGGAAGATATCTGCGTACGCAGGTAAGGCAGATTCGCGCGATAAAACTCCCGACTCCTCGGTTTCGAAACACGTTGCGTAATTAGCGAGAGAAGCGACCGCCATTTAATTATTTGGTATTTTTCAAACACGTTCGATTTATTCCGTTTTCCCGCCCGCATACGCCAGGCAGTTCTCTTTTCGATCCGGGTTGGTTCTCCTCGAACGTTTCGTCGTCGGTGTCTAAAGTGGAAAACCTCGGTTTCCGTCGCCGTTTAAATCTTCCTCGCTCCGTACGTCGAGTTTCGTTTCGAAGGCCGCGGTCTATCGAAGAGTTCGAATCGAAATATTTCGCGGCGCAGATATAAATAACGGAAGGCGATGCGAAAAACTCGCCGGCCTCCAGCCGGCTAGTACGGTGTTCGACGAGAAATTTTAATTATATCGGCCGGTTTTTAAATCGAAAACGTAATCGGCGGGCGCCGCTCTTTCTTCGCGCATTTTCGTATAAGACCTATAAATTTAATATTTGCGCGAACAAAACGGAGGCGTTAAATCGTTACTCTCCCGGTCAATTCGGCAAATTCTCCCGGTCGCTAGCCCGGCGCATCGGTACAAAACGGACGGTCGAGAACGGCCGATACGAAAATTCGAATTTAATAAAACTCCGTTTATACATTACTAAAATATTGCTAGTTGTTTATCCCAATTAATAAGACTTTTCACTGGCGACGGAGCGTAGGCGACGAAATTCGCCGGCTCCGCTGTAAAAAATTACGAAAATACACTCCGGACGCTTAAAGAATACAAAACCGAGTGGCGGCAAACGGAAGATGTCATTTCTATAAATTATAATCGAGTTTTAAGCCGACGTTCCCTTTTTAGTTAATTCTCCACACTCGGTAGACGACGTCGCGCCCGCGAGGATGACGGGTAAAAGGTACGAATCTTAAACGACGTAGTAAACGGAATGGGTAGAGGAGGGAATGGCGTTTTACTTCTCGGGTTCGTCTTTTTCCTCGATTTCCGTATTCTCCGATGAAAAACGAGTGGAAACAAAGAATTTTGTAAATTCGACAGAATGTCGACCTACGGTAGAATATTCTTCCGCGGACATTTTACCACGTCTTTTCCTTTCTCGATGACTCGAGTCCGTCGAAACTTCCGTCGTTCCATTCGATGATATCGAAAAATGTCTCCGTAAAGTCGAAATTCGTACGTCCTCGTCGGGTTGTAAACTACGTCGTACAAATTACGGGTTTGGAAGAATAGTCATTGTTGCGAAGGATGCGCGAGTCGCTCGAATGAGAATCGTGGTGGAAATTTTCGGACAAACGCGATAATTTGCCGATAAAATCGCCCACGTTTCTCTATTTATAAAAAAATATAAATTTGGAGGGCCGCGCAATATTTCGTCGTTCCCGTAAAGCGCGATAGGAATAACCAACGTCCGGAAACGACGACGCTATTGTATAAATATACGGGGTGGGCCAACGAAAACGAAACGGCGGAGTGTTCGCGTTCGTCCGAGCAAATCGCTCGGACGGGTCGATTTTATTCTGGAGGGGACGTCTTTTGCAATTAAGTTTTTGCCATTCCGAATACAACGGACGACAAAAAATTTTAAAAACTCATTTATTTTGTATTAACTAAACGAACATTTATTTCGAAAAAAATGTTTGTTTAGTTAATATTCGGATTGGCAAAAACTTTATTGCGTAAGATGTCCCCTCGAGAATAAAATCGACCCGTCCGAGCGATTTGCTCGGACGAACGCGAACACTCCGCCGTTTCGTTTTCGTCGGCCCACCCTGTATAATTAATCGAATTACGTAGAAATCGTCGATACACCTAAAACTGCGGTAATTGGCCCGTACATTTCGATAGTCGCCTACGCCGGAAACAAAGTTAATTCTTGGCGCTCCGCACCTGCGGATTTCGATGCGGGACGCCTCGCCAACGCAGAGTCGTACATTCGATTATTTCTTCGGTAATTAACGCGTCTTTCGACTCGATTTTCTCCCACCGTTAGAAAAAATGCAAATCGGTAAATATCGGCATTAAGTTACGCTTCCGATTCGTTCGTACTGTACGTCGAATTGGCGGGTGGACTACGAGCCACGCGTAATACCGGAAAACCCGGTTACCTTAAGAATTAAACAGTTCGAGACGAGCCGTAAATTTGAGTTCTAAAAGACTACTTTATAGGAAACTAGCGGATAGGCCCGGCGTTGCTCGGGCAAAAGTAACGATAGCGAATATTAAGATTATTACGTTATAGTCAACCTTACCCTTTTCGCAGAATGCGAGAATCGGGTCCTCCCTGTTTCGGGACTAATCACGGAATTTTTAGATGGGTCTAAAAATATATTCGATTTCCCGCAAAAACGAAAAAAACTGCATCCGCGTCTCGCACGTCGCTTTCTTTTAACACTTCCATCGTCGATAAAAGTGTTAAGACTTAATCCCGTCCCTCTCCCCCTGGAGAGAAATTTCGAAAAGTCCCTTTTTACCGAGCGTTCTCGTGACGTACCCTAACTGCGTATCAAATTTCAACATTCGACTCCTAACCGTTTGAGCTCTGCGCAGATTATTATTATTGTTATTATTATCGACTCGTCTCGATTATATATATAGATTACGTTCGTTTCCCGCGTCGGAGTGGCCGGGTCGACGGATTCCGTTACGGATGTATTCTGCCGCCCGGAAGCTTCTAATTAGAGAATTTACTTCCCCCACCGTCTACAGGTTTCGAATAAATGCGATAAAAATCGAAAGATTAATGTCGATTTTTAATTTTCGCTCATTTTGCCCGGCCGTTATCCAATTCGGCGCGGTTGGAATTTCGTGTGGCGGGGTGTATAGACGTTATCGATCTAAAGGACTCGCGTTATAAAAACCGACGAAATCGTAAGATAAAAATTGCGAAACGTCGTCCTTCTTTAAGCCCGCGGGTTAGAAATTTGCGAGAACCGAGTACTTTAGCCCGCCGTCCGTAATTAAAGACCAGTTACCGGAATTAGCGGGCGGTGCGTAACACCGCCACGGAAATCGCCGTATTTCGGAGAAATTTCTCGGCTTTAATTTTTAAAATTTTAATTATTCGGAATTAATTGCCATCCGAGTCGACCGCCAGATTTATTTATTGGACGAGAAAATTGCCCCAACGTCCATTTTGTTATTTGTAGGAAATTCTATTTGCTTTTCCGCGGGTTTCGTCTCCGACCGACTTCGATCTCTTTATATTGTTAAACGCGGGACGGTGGCCGAAAGCGGCCGTCGGCGTCGACGGAATAAACGGATCTCGATAAATTTGGCACGGACGGTCCGGACGTTCGTCTCTTTCTATAATCGGAAGGTTAAGTGTTTTACGCGTTAAGCGCGGTGTTATCTTTCGCGTTAAGGCGCTTCTACGGGAAGAAACACCTTCGGAGAATTCTTCCCTTCGATTTCGTTATCGGCAGACGAAACCTCCGTCGGAGGAACATTAATAATAACCGTTAAAGATATCGATCTTTTCTACGCCCTGCCCAGTTTAGGGGGAAAATAAAAGTTGGGCCAAATTAAAAAAAAATCTAAGCGGTGGAGTGTTTTGCAGCCAAAAATCTGGTAAAGTATAACTTTCGTATCCTTTTTGAATTTTCTTGCCGAAAGAAAGAAAAGAGTGCCGATCGAATAAGATCCCGTAGTCGAAAGGACATAGGCCAGGGTTCGACACGGTTAAGTTACGAAATTGTTTTTCCGGAGGCATTTAATTATACGGATAACGGTTTATTAGGTTAATAATCTATATTTAGACCCACGGCCACCGACGAGAGATTATCTGCCTTTGTTTGTCGTCCCGGTCGAGGCTTTATTGTTTTCGTCGTCGGCATCCACCGCGGCCGATTATTTGGCCGTCGATATTTGCGACTGATTTTTTCAGATATTCCGAATCGATCTATTTCGTTTTTATCGAATACTTTTGTTTCGACATTTGCCCGGTTATCGATGGCCGAGGCGCGTAATTTATCGTAGAGAGACGGGTGGGAAGGCGGATCGGACGAAAATTTATGATAATTTGGCAGCGTTTATTCCCAAGTTATTAAATATTGGGCCGGGAATCGGGTTACGCCGCGGAACCAAAGCGTCGTTTCCATCTTAGCGTTTACGGCATTACCGGATAATCGAATCGCCTTTTAATTTCCAAATTAAACGGAAAGAATACGCTATCCGGATTTATCCTATTCCCTCCCTCGGCCGGAATTATTTTAAAACTGCCCGAAATTATACGATTTTGCCCTAAAATCCTAATTAGACCCGGGCAAAATTTTAAAAAATAAGAGTAATTTGCCGGTTCGAGGACTGGATAAAACTTTAACGACTTTTTTTGCGTTAATCGATAGTAAAAATTAGGTTAAACTTTTCGATTATTCGCCCGCCGAGCGCTCCTTCCGAGTCCTCCGTCGTGGCGGAAGGATCTCGCGGACGGTTTAGCCAAATTCTCCGACGGAGGGGTTAAGAAGCGTTAGAAAGGAGTCGGAGACGGGCGGGTGAACGTATTAACAATTGATACGAACGGGAGCGAAGCGTTAACGCAAACATTGATTTAATTGTGACGAAGAACAAATACGTAGCTGCCGCCGTCCCATTTACATAACTTATCGATTTTAGAAATTTAACGCAGCGAATATTATTCTAGGCGACGGGAAAATTGAAAAAATAACCCGTAAATTAATTTGGCTTTTTAACAATTTTCCTTCGATCGGCGGGAGACGTCGGCGCTCCGATTTCGTACCAAATAATTTCTGATAAAGTAAACAAATCGCGGTTACGAATCCGAGATTAGCGGCGGACGGACCGAACCCGGATAAAAAAACGTCCGTATCCCTATCGAATAGGCGTCGAGTGACTCGTTTTAATAGGTAAACCCGGGCATTTTACGCCGGGCGATTAAGAAAAGTTTTTCCTTAACCCTCTGCCGCCTCGCTCGATTTCCCGTCGTAATTCATTTTTTTCCTCATTGGCCAATTTTCTAATTACTTAAAAACTTAGTTTTATAAAATGTTAGTACCGGAAAGAGCCAAAAACAGTTTTTACCCCGTAAATATTTACATTTTTACGCGCCCGCACAAAAGCCTGGACGTCGATTGTTTACATTTTGTGTAATCTCCGTGGCCGGTGTTTACGTTCCATCTCTCTATCGCCTCTTCCTTTTATTGTGTACCTCCGTTGTTAGGAATTTTGCAAAACCCACGCACGGGCGCGTTTTAAAGGCGATATTTCGCCCAGACATTCGACGGATTAAATTAAAAATAAAACAATTAAACGTAATATTTAAAACGCTGGTGTTTCTTTTGGCAAAAGAGGCGAGACGACGTATAAAGGAGACGGTCGACCCCTTAAAAATTTTATAATCGTTTGCGGCAGTGGAGGAAAAAACATAATTAGACGGCGAAATATCGACCGGAAGATTTCGTCGTCCCTCTTAATTGTCGGATCCCGCGGCCGGCAGAAATTACCTTCGAATTCACTTTCACTCTTATTATTTTATCGACTTAATTAAGATACTAAACGAGAAATATTTTCACGCGTTTTCGCAGCTGCGAATTTAATTACCGCGCCTTCCCGCAACCGCAGTTCTTCTTTCGCGACGAATTCGGTCGTGTTTAAAACCGCCGGCCGGACAATTGCCGTCGATTTTTACAAGTTTTCCACCCGGAACTGCCGGAGCATCCCGAATCTCCGGCCGGGGTTAGAAGAAAGGCCGGACCTGCCGAGTAAAACATTTATTTACGATTATCCGAAATAACTAGAAAGCGGTTACCGATGCGTAAAGTCGTCGGTTTGTAATTTCTTTCATTTCGGCCTATGGATTTTTTCGGTTTTTCCGCCAAACTTCTGTCTCTTTCGCCGCGGACTAATTTCGCCGTTAACTGGACGGCGGTAGAAGCTTAATCGCCTTCGGACGGGATATTGTCGCGTTTTTCTATTTGTATAAAATTCGATTAAAAGACGTTGTTTGTTCCGACAGCAGGAGACAGTTTGCACCATTTCTCCGACACTTCCTTCCCGCGGAACGATGGACAGGCGTCGGTCGTCTCAGCCATCCACCATTTCCAGCTCGGCCTGCGGAGAGAGAGACATCTGCAGAATATGTCACTGCGAGGGAGCCTGGACATGCCTTTGATATCTCCTTGTTACTGTTCCGGTAGCCTCAGATACGTTCATCAGGCCTGTCTTCAGCAATGGATCAAGAGCTCGGACACCAGGTGCTGCGAACTCTGCAAGTTCGAATTCATCATGCACACTAAAATCAAACCCTTTCGAAAGGTAAGCGCCGCCGTCTTCCCTTCTCCGTCCGCTAGGACGACTTTCTGACGTCTTTTGCTTCGTTTCAGTGGGAGAAGCTAGAGATGTCTCCGGTGGAACAGAGGAAAGTGTTGTGTTCCATAACGTTCCACGTGGTGGCCATCACCTGCGTGGTGTGGTCTCTGTACGTTCTCATCGATCGGACGGCCGAAGAGATGAGAACGGGAGAACTGGGATGGCCTTTCTGGACGAAACTGATCGTGGTGGCCATCGGGTTTACGGGAGGACTGGTGTTTATGTACGTTCAGTGTAAGATGTACGTCCAATTATTTAAAAGGTGGAGAGCTTTCAATCGAATTATATACGTTCAAAATGTTCCAGAGAAAGCTGCCGAGTTGTCGCCGGTTACCGTCCTGGCGCCCAGAGACACCGACTCCGTCACTTCGGACAGTAAGAAGCACGGTTGTTCGCCGGTGGAAGAGTATCACAGTTGCGAAAGCGGGGACACCGGAAGTGACGTGCCCGACGAACTGCCTCCCCCCATCGTGGTCAAGGAAAACGCGGAGACGGTGGCAGTCACGCAAGTGGAGAGTGGCGAAGTGCATCAAACTAGATGAGACTCGCTCGTTTAGTCTCGCCCGTTATCTAGTCAAGTTTCGCTGTTTTTCTGCTCTAAACATACGTTTTTGTTTGGAATAATCGAAGACCGTCGACCGACATTCCTCCTTCGGATACGATTTTGCGTTTCTTTACGTATGCGAATATTCGAACTTTCGTCATGTACAGTACATAGAATAGCGTGGACGTTCGCTCGTCAATAGCCATAGTTGGGTCCGGAACGAATCCGCGGAGTGATTTTCTTTTACCAAACCAGCCGGTCGATTTTCCAACATTCAAACCTCATTAAGAAAGTATATATACAAACCTATATATATATATATATATAAACACAAATTGTACATACGAAAGAATAAAGAGTGTTAAACATTTTTATACGTCGTACTCTTCTTTTAGTCGGCATCCTTCCGACGACGGAGGAAATTAAGAAGAAACCACGCTTTATGGGATTAGCATCGAAACCGGAAAAGTTTAAATGCGCCACCACGACGAAAACGGAAGGGCCGACGGAAATATTCCGTGGCGATTAACGATTTATTTCTCGTAAATACGCGATAAGACGACACTTTTTCCGTACGTTTCGGCCAAGGCGGCACTCGATTTTAAAGACGTAACGGAAACAAATTTGGACAAATTCTACGATTTAGAAATATTTGATACAAAACCGAGACGAGTTTCCGACGTGGACGAAAAAAAGATAGATTTTTTAATTTTGCGAGAGCGATATCGTCGTATCTCACCATTCGGGAAGGACCGAGTTCGATTCCTGTCCCGACCCTTTCGATTTTTAAGTCGGATCCGGTCCCGTTCTCCCCACGCCACATCCATCGTTAACGAATCGACACCGACAGAAAATTGACGGTTTGCCTCTTCGTCGGAGTCCGTCGGAATCTTACGTAGAAGACCAAATAAATCGTTTAAAGCCCGGAAACGCCAAAAGGAATTGGGTTAAATTATAAACAATTGGCCGCCCGATCGGTAAATCGGTAGACGAAACGTCCGGTCCGAAAAACGTGTTTGCGTATAAAATGCATTCGTCCCCTAAAAGAACCGATGGACGGGGATTTCCGGATTATTTTCGTAATTTGTATTTGCCCGTCCGGGTTTTCCGAAACAACCGTATGCGAAATATTATCGAGTCGTTTATAGTAAAAGAAAGAAATTTCCGTGCGTAGGTGCCAATCCTTGGCATTTTTCTATTCTCGAAAAGCGTCGGATCGGATCGCCGCGGCAACTTCCATTTTCCCCGTTACGGCGGATCCGTCCGGGGACGAAAACGACCGTCTCGAAAAGAAACGAGAAATTGGGCCGTGATCCGACCGTCGGTGGAGAGAAAGGAGGAGCCCGTCGAAAATAATCCCGGCACTTCCGGTCTTAGCGGTAGAGTAACTAAACCGATATTACGACGCGAAAACCTACATTGCTCCGGTGCCGTTGGACGAAGAGTAAGCTCTTAGGTATTACTTGTACTGCGCGCGTGTGTAAGTGCTTCCGACGCATTCCAACGTTCGACTTATTTATTTAGAAAGGTAATTGGATCCGGACTCCGCGCCCCTTCCTACGTACGCTACCGGCCGTAGCGCGCTTCGTTTCTCTCCCAGGGACGACTGGAAATACTGCCAAAAATTAAAGGCCGGGTCGTTTCCTTTCGTCTTAGTAAACCCCGGGATTGAGTTATTGTTCGTATCCGTTAACGCGATTCTTTTTAATTTTCTCCGCTGGGTGGGCAAAGGGCCTTTTTAGCCGGCTCTTTACCGGTCGGGCCCGGTCCGGAGACGAACGGGGTCCGACACGTCCGGAAGGGAGTCTCGAAAAATTTCCGGGGGTTTTTTCTATTCGTCCGGATTTCATTCGGGTCTTCCGAAGTCGCGGGCCGTTTCCTCTGCCGCCGATTAACGTAGTTAACGTGGCCGATACGGCGTAGAGGGTCGGGTAGCCGAGACTCGGATATAGATTCTCTTCGGGCCTTCTTCATTCGTATCGGGTATTCGGGAAGAGTTTAAGATAATTTCGCTTCGTCGAGAGCCCCATCCGCTCGAAAAAAGAAAGGTTTGTCAGTGGCGTAACTAGGGGTGCGGTAGGCGCGGTCCGCACCCGACCCCCGGAAAGCCATAGGCCCGCGGGGGCCCCAAAATCACGGGGAAAAAAGACCCGAAAATTTTTCACCGCAATCGGAACGAAGCAAATTTTGGCATTCGGCTGCTCGAGCTGCCGGGGCCCCTATTACACGGGAAAACCGGCGACTCGACCGTAACTAGTTATACACTATATAAACCGCTACACAAAAATATTTTAGTCCGTTTACGTAAACGAAACAAAAAAATATCTAACGCATCGTTCGTCAAACGAAAGAAAGTAAACGCCTAAACGCGATGTTTTTAAATTTCTGTAAGTACCTACAATAATTTAAACAAAACAAGCGGGCTTTCGCAGCTCTTTCTAACTCTTACGTAATGCCTTTTGACAAGACTAAAGTTACGTCGCTTACTCTATCGCGGTCGAATCTGTCGCGGCTATAATTTGGCTACGGGAGGGCGCGGATACATCGCGGATACATCTCTGCCGAGAGGGCGTCTCGGCAGCTTCGGAGCACGAGGTGAGCTTACCTTCCACGTACAGTACGGCTTGCGAAACCTTTGTAGTTAACGATAAAGTTGTTACGTTGTTAAAGGCTTAGATTAATTGCCAATACAGATATCCTAGCACGCGAGAATAACGCGACAGATTCGTTCGGGAAATTGGCACAAGATTTCGACAGATTCGAGAGTTAGCGGAACAATACTCCTTCTTAAAGCCCGCAATTTTTCTGGATCCTGTTTCGGAAGTGGACCTCGAAAACAATCCGGAAGAAATGGACAAAAAAGAATTTACTCTCGAACAAAAACGGCTTCGAGACTCGGTGGCCGTATCTTCGGAACTTAACCCGATTTGTCGAGGACCAACGGAACTTTTGGATTTTATTCGTCGATACGAATCGATCGATTCGGAATCCAATATGGAAATCGGTCTCCGAACCTTCTTCAGATCGGAGTTAGTGTCGCGACTCGCGAGAAAAGCTTTTCCAAGCCGAAGCCAATTAAAAACTACCCGAGATCGACGAACCTCGCCATTTCATCCGTCGAACGCCAAGTTACCGATTCCATCGATTTCGATTCTGTCATTTCTGATTTTGCTAGTCAGAAAGCCGGTAAAGTAAGTTTTTAAAACTTAAATCTATCCTAATATTATTTGTCTTACTTGGCAGAAAACGGAACGAATAAATTCAAAAGCCGAAATTTACAGAAAAGATTACTTGTTTTTGTTCCCGATTACCGTTACGGAAAAAGGACACCCCGCCGAAAAATCTTTTTCGGGGAACCACAAATCCGGTTGCGCACCGGGCCCGGAGAACCCTAGCTACGTCACCGAGGTTTGTTATATACGGGTATCCTCGGCATAACGCGTTCCGAGAAAGTGTCGTCCTACGCCAATCCGTGCTTAAAAATAAAGTAAAAATTATTAATCGTAAATTTGTCGTAGCGGGTGGAGTTTGTACGATTATTTCGTCGGTCGTTTTAAGAATAATTACTCGCCCACAGTTTAAAAATAGTTTAAAATGTTTACATAAACTTTACTAAATACGAAGATTAACTTATAAAAAGAAAACACGTCGACTGTCTCCGGGGCTAAAGTTTGAAAGCGACGACGACGACGACGACGACACCCGGACGATAGGAGAGTTAGTGGAATCGTTTCTTCCTCGTCCTTTCAGTTTTCGTCAGATCCGACGAAAAGCGCGAAATAATTTGAAAATTTCAATATTGTAAATTCCGTGGGCGAGTTTGAGACGACGGGCGTGCTTTGGCCAAAAAAATTGAATAACGAAGTTTACGCCTAAAATTTACGAAATTTTGTAGGGAGGATTTCCAAAATGGCGTTAAGCCGCGGTCACCGCGCAGTCGACCGCGACCGGACTAGAAACAAAAAGTTTGTTCTACTCGCGCCGATTGCGAACGCGCATCCGATCGGCAAACGCCTTTGCGCCACGCCATACGGTGACGACGTCGAAAACGGTTCGTCCTCGTGGCCGATAGTTAAAGGATTAATACTTTTACGGAATCGAGATCGATCGAGCTTATTCGGGCTGACGAATACCTGCGGGATTTTGATTCTTCGTGCGATCGAAGATTTTATTTTTTCGCGTATTCTCGCCGACTCTATCGAAGTAAACGCCTTTTTTATTTTATTCGTTGCGGAAAAGGAACTGCTTGCCATTTTAATAAGAAAAGTGGTAAAATTCCGTAATACTGCGAAGTAAAACGTAAATGTCGGTAAACTCGCGAAAGTAGTCAAAAACGAGCTACCTAATTTTATTGGTTTATTTTAGGGTCGAATGTTTCCGAATCGCGACGTCGGCGAACAATGCGCGACCGTCGGAAGACGCGCCGCTCGCGCTCGTTTCGGTCGCGGTCGCCCGAACGGCTGGAAATCGCGCGGTGTGACCGCGGCTTTGGAGAGAAACCGGAAACGGCGTTGTAGGGGAATACCTCGAATTTTCCAACCGTTCCGTACCGGGAATACTCGTATTCTCTAGCGGTACGCTGTATTTACTATTCTATCCGTTAAATCGAATCGTATTTTTCCGAGTAGCCGTAAAAACTTCTACCTAACTTTTTGAGTGAACTTTGCGTGTATTCGAACGTAAGGCGTACCCACGTCTTTTACTCTTTTCGGTACGGAACTGGAGATTCTATTAGAATTAACGACAATAAACAATTTCCGCAAGAAAATAAAGACTAATTCGGAAGCGAGTGGACGAAACTAAATTTGTAAACGTAAAAAGGGGTGGGGTGCCCGTAGCGGTGGACGCCGAGGATGGAGGAAGATGCTCCTATTCCACCTTTCCTCGATAAATGACTAAATTCGGAAAGAAACCAAACCGAAATCCGGGAAACGTCATTGGTATAGAACAGTGGCGCAGCGAGGGGGTGTATCGTGCACCGGGCGCCTCTCGTAGAGGGGCGCCCAAATGGTCTCCGACACAAACTATATGTGTTTCTGGAGGGGGAGAGGGGCGCCAGTTACGTTCTCTACGCCACCGGTATAGAAAAAGGCCTCGTTAGCGCCCACAAAGCCGATATAACCGTAAATAAAAGCCGCATTTTGTTCGGACGCACTTCTATCGTTGGGTCGGCTTTAAAAATCGGAGAATGTCATTTTCCTCCCATTCCGTTATTAACCGGATCTCCTATACTCGAAGGCCTGGGAATATTTGGCCAACTTAATTACCTTAAATAAAATTATAAATAAATAAGATATATAACATTTATTGTTTAACTGGATTTATTTGTTTTTATGTATTAATAAATCGATAAAGGAAAAGAAACCGTAAAAAGAAAAACAGTGCGCTAAATTGCGATAAATGAAACTCGGAACTTTTTATTTTGTCTTCGAGTTTTTGTCGGCACTCTCGCCTTTATTCCCGGGCGTTGTTCCGGCTTTCGCTAACTGCGCACGTTTATCTGCGAAAAGAAGCATTCGAACACGTTCCGAATCCGGTCGGCTTCTTCTCCTCGATTAAACGGTTGCCAAATCGAGGGATTTTCCCCAAAACGAGAGAGGTATTAACGAGGAATTTTATATTCTCCGGGGAGAAATTGGAAAATATATAATTTTTTTGTTTAACGATAATTTAACTTGATCTTTTTTTAACGAATTGCTTTCAAACATCTTTATTGCATCTTCCGTGTTATTAGAGAGGTCGCGCGAATAAAGAAAATTCCAATCGATCTCGTTAAAATATTTCTGGTTCTACGGGGGTTTTATTATACGGTTTTATGAAAACATCTCGATATAAATAAAGATGTAAAAAACGAAGATTAGCCATCCGATAGACTCGGCTTTTAATCTGGAATACTTCTTAATCTCTTTTATATTGGGAAAATTCGTTTGGGTTTTCGAACAACTTTTAGGAACGATGTATGTTGGAAAACCGAAATTTGACTGTACAGTATTACAGAATATTTAGACGCGTCACGAGGTGTGCAAATTATTCTTTAATTATCGGAAATAGACACTGTAATGTTAACCGTATAGGAGAAGGGTGGTATTATGGAACCCCATTTTCATTATAGGAAATTGTAAACAAGGTATCATAACTACGCCCACATTTTTTTGTGCGAAAAGTACTGGTAACTATCAAACTACCGGTAAATGTTTTTAATCCGATTTTTCGCTAGCATAACTATAAGTATAGTTTTTGAAGGCATCCGTAAGAAAAGTCAGAAGGTTGTTTTTGGGAAGCCGGGTGGTAATAGGGAACCCTATTGTGTTTACAAAAAATGTTTTAATGTATTCAAAAACAAATAGAAAAGTACAAAAAGTTAATTAATTACAAAATCGTTTACTCCAATGTATTTTATCGAAAAAATGCTTTAATAGTAGAAAAATATGACCTCCATCGACGATATATATTCCCGCATTTCTTTTTCGATATTCTCGGGAAGAATTGGCTTTCTACCTAGTGTCTTTCTTCACGAATTGCTTCGGACGAACGTCCGCTTGCGAAGTAGTTTTTGGCACCTCATAAAATTTTGCAGCTTTCTTCGGCCCATTTTCCCGTCCCTTACCGTACTCGCTGTCTCTGCATTTTTTCCTGGCTCCATGTTTGTCTCTTCGAGTTTTTCTTCGGCTCGTTCGGCTGGGCTCTAAGCATCTGAAAATTAAAATAAAGTTACAGTAGAGCGTCGAAAATCGGAATCAATTGGGGACTGGGGTTGTTCAGATTAGTCATTTGTTCCGATTACCGACTTTGTACGAAAAAATATATTAACCTGTCCGACGTTCAAATTTTTCTCCCTTGCGTGTCGCTTCGTGTTGAATTTTTCTCCGTTGCGTGTCGCTTCGTGTCGAATTTTCGTCGATTTTAAGCCTAACGAAAATTTTTATAATAATAATCGAGGCTATCGTATCGTTAAAAATTATTTCTGCATTTTGTACAAACAAAATAAATATATTGAAGAATATAAAAAACACGAAAATTATACTTTAGAAGTAAATCTAGTATCAAAAACGTTCGATTCGGCACGACGCAGTCCGACTGAAAATCGTTCCGATTACCGGCGTTCCGATTAACGACTCTCTACTGTATTTTATAAAATCAGTTAAAAAAAAAAAAAAAAAAAAAACACTTATCTATCCAGAACAGTTTTTCAAAACCAAAAATAACTTCAGAATTTAGCTATATCTACTTATCTACAATTTTAGGTATCTATTTCTAATTTTTTCATTCGTCTATCGCATACTTTTACAAAAATATTCCACGCTTTCAATTTGTGGGTATTACGAACCCCAGAGGAGTCGGGTTCCGTATTAAAAGCACCAATGGGGTCCGTATTTCACGCATCTCCATCTTGGGTTAACTTAATTTTTGTCAAAACCAAACTTGAAACGAGATTAACGCGTTTCTCTAGGCCTATAGAACGGAACACACGCGCCTGTTACCTACAACTACACGATTCATATTTTAAAAATAATTAAATTCACTTACCATTCGAAAGTTTGGAATTGCAAAATACACAAATGCCCCGTTTCGTCGAGCTCAACCGCGTAAGTAAAATGGGAGGCGTTCTCCCCTCGCTACGGATGTCTGCCTAGTGCGGCGCAGCCACAATTTGCTAGAGTTCGAATCTATTATCGGTCCGAAACGGACAGGTTCCGTAATACCACCTTGTCTTCTACTATTAAAGGGACCGTACTCTCGAGGTAACCGCCTGGCTTTTTGTCATTACGAATATATTTATATCTTAGTTTTCTAGGAGTATACTTTTTATTTTGCGCACGGGTGGTTATTTTGTCATATGGTGGGTAAGTTCGTGATAATACGTAGCTAGTTTCGTGATGGCACGTATATTCGTCCGCAGTTTGGAAAAACTGTAGACCTATAAATGCCCATTGTCGTTTGTCTTTCCGTCCTTTCTTAGTCTCGACAACAGAGTCGAATAGATGAAAGACGCCAGTAGATACGAATAGCCTAGGGGAAGAAAGCCCCGATTAACTATATAACTTTTGACGCAAACCGGAAGTTATATATCGTAGACGACTCGATTGGTAATACGAAAAGTATGACGTACAGGAACGAGCCACTACTAATTTGAGGCGTACGGCATGTAATTTAAATTAAATAAATTAAAAATTGCAACCCGGCATTGTGACCGCGTCACAATAAATAATTGCAGGTATATCGAATACTTTCCGTCCTGGAGATTTTAAGAAATTTATCTTTTTCATTTCGAAGGCACGTCGAGTAGTAATTTCGTGATATATTGTTTATTTTGTCGCGCCTCACTTTTGACCTAAAAAGTATGGCTCGAGATATATTCGACTAACATTATACGTAAGTTATACATATTATTATTTTACTTTTATAAGTTATACATATTACTATTTTACTAATCGACGATAATTAATTATCGATAGTCTTTGCGTTTGATACGCCTAGAAGTTCACAGCCAATGCTAAGAATGTTGTCCAATAGCTGAGGAAATTTAAACTGACAATACAATATAAAAATAATAACCGCCAGTTTATACGTATCTGTAGTTCTTAATTGTCGGAGCGAGGCGAAGCCGAGCGACGACTAACGCTCGACTTCACGCATCCCTCGTCAACATCGTAACTCTAGAACCAGTTGTCCGATCTTGAAATTTTCTAGGACGACCGATCATCACTCGAGGATGAACCGATTAAAATTTCAACTCTCAAAAGTGATCCATTTTTGTAGAACTGGAGATAGGGGTCAAAGCGAAGATGGCGTTTTTCTTCGGTATTAGAGGTCAAAATGAGTTGACTAAGGCTACGTCCTACGTGGCAGCGTCTATTTATCGTGCCTATTTATCCAGAGACGAACTCGATCAGTTCCAAACGACAGTAGAGCTATATCCAACGAACGAGGTTAAACGAAGCAACGAAGACTACTTACAGTCAACTGGGTGCCCTCTCGCTTATATAGCATCCGAAAACACTCCAGATATTGCCCCGCCTTCGTCCAAAGACGACTCGGCTCTCGGTCTCTCCATGTATTTTAATCGCTCAGTTAATGCCAGAATCGTGCCGAGAGTCAACTTATGGGTGCGAGGAGGTCTCGTTAATGGTTCGCTAGGAACTACAGCGGTGCCTCGTATAACGTACGCCTCGAATAACGGCCGCTGCGAACAACGGACTTTCTGTTTGGCCGTTACGTTACTCGAGCTGCGAACAACGGACTTTCCGGCATAATTGGTGACTGCTCCACGGGTGCGTTCTTTAATAGCGGTCGCTCTGCGTCTCCGCTACTACGGGAGTGCGCTGCCGTTTGTAGGCATTTAGGAACGACGGTGAAAGAAAGAAAGATGGCGGCGCCCGCGCTATCGATAGTATCGCGATGGAGGAATCTATAATTCTAAAATATGAGCTTTAAAAGGCAAAAGAATGATCCCAATTGTAAAATTTAACCATGAAATGGATTATTTGTTGAAAGAGCATTCGAAATAGTCTCGAAAAAAATTCGTAAAGACACTTACATCACCGCGTGCGCTAACTCGCGCTTTCACAATTTCTAAATTCTCATTTGTAAAACCACGTAATGAGCCCGGAAACGAAACTATCTGAGCCACGGAGGACGCCGTGTCGCTTTCCACCGTAAACTACTGCTACCAGCGGCCGTTTTTGCCGTTCGACGGCGCGCACTTCCACCGGAATTTAGGAACGCGTTCCGCGGGAACTTTTAAACGGATGTCGCTGGCGCGGAGTTACGCGGAGAAATAAAAGAACGCACCCTAAGTTCATTTTTGTACGCTGCGGAACGAATTAGATGTTTTAACACGTATTTCTACGGGAAAATGCGTTTCGTATAACGGACGTTTCACTTAACGGACGTGCACCTGGAACGGATTAAGTACGTTATACGAGGCACCACTGTATACGCTACATTATATACGTTCCTAATGCTCGCCCTCCGGCTCTTCCTCTGTTTATTTTAGTGGAATTCGATAGCTATCCGGGACCTTTCATCTGTGGTAATCTGTTTCCAATAATCCCCATAACACGCTCTTCGAACGATGGCAGTATATTGCCATCTCGTGGACAGTTTCCCCTTACCTTAGCATACTATACGTAAATCACAGGGATTAACTCTTCCAAAAATCAAAATAGATATAGGTAAAAAAGAGATAGCTGTCGGTCTTACCTACGTTGCATTCGGTCGAGTGAAAAAAATAACTGACGTAATATTTTTAAACAGTTACAATAAAGATGGTACGAGTCAATCCGTAAGTCCGAGGCCCATAGCCATAGCCAGAATTTCGTGATAAGTTGGAATAGCAATTAATTAATGGCTTATTCCGACTTTATATTTGTACCTTTAAATGATACAATAGAAATCAAACATATTGTCGAGAACGAATGATTCTTTGTTTCTTTTTTCCCTTATAAACTAGAAAACGAAGGTGCGAGCAGCCTCGCTCCGACTACGCGCCGATACAGCGTCACTTAACTAGTTTATTGAAATATTCACTTCCCACCAATATTTTGTTTGTAAATTTAAGATCGGATAAAAGTTGTACAAGTGTTTTAGTCTCCTAAAACACTTGTACAACTTTTGTACAAATTTCCAGTTTTCTTCTTCTTACAATAGAGATCGCTCTAACAGTTGTAAAATGACAGTTTACTCGAACCAATAAAATTCCAAATCCCATCTTATATCGCTATTTATTACAAAAACAAATAAACATTGGTATTTGGTAAATGCGGGAGCTTCCAATTATTTTTAGTCGACGACGATGATACGTTAAGAATCGGACACTCCACTCTTTGTGATCGTGTATATTTATTTAATTTTTAGAGACATTTCTACCACACTTCAAAAACCCGAGTTAAATTAAATGTTACTTAAAGTGTGGCCTATCGGCCTTAAGAAACATTTGATGGGAAAAATTACGTTTAGAACTTTTCCATCATTTAACAAAGAATTTACGAAAGAATTATTAATGCTTTTTTCAAATACTAAGCGTATTTTATTAGTCTAATACCAGGTGAAAAATGTTTATTTTACAAAACGTTAAACTACACAGGTAACACGCGCAATGAAGAAACAGAATTAATAAATTTTTGTTATTTAATTTAACTTAAGCGTATTTAAACACGGGGCCGGCGCTACCGTACGGGCAACTGGGCATTGGCCTGGGCGGCAAATTTTCATAGATTTGTACAAAATTTTCGGGCGCATTATTTTTAATTTTTTTTTTAATTTTTAATTGTATTGCTTGGCGCACGTCGAATATCGATCGACGGGACGAAATATGACATTTCGAAACAAACTTTTCTTCATTTCGTGGGATAAGGGGCGCCGATGCGTCTCCTGTCCCGGGCGCGTAAACTTTAGTTCCGGCTGCGTTTAAACACGAATTCTTACGTGCCGTTTATATCGCGCCAATGTCGATTAACGCAGTTTTTATTAATTAATTTGAATTTGAATTACGTTCGACTGCGGCGCCTACCGAAGAACGGAAGTAGTATTTTCCCCTCACGCGCATGCAAATCTAATTTAAGTAGCAACGTCGCCGACGATTGGTGCGGTGACGTCTAACGACGCCGCTAACTTCCGAATCGTCGGTCCCGTCGTCGATTGTTCGGGCCATCGACTTTCTTTAACAGGGAGTTTACCGTCCGTGTCTCGCTAATCTGTGGCCGGCTCTGGCCGAGTAGCTTCTTTAGAGACCGAATTTAGGGTTAAAATCAGTCAGGATCCGGTTGTTTTTAACCCGGAAAATTCCGCAAATTTCTTAAAAATTCACCTTTTTCTTATTTTGTGTTAAAGTTGCAAATAGAAAGTATAATTAACCCATAAACTGTCAGAATACGTTTGTATTTATTAATTTTAAGCCCTCTTATTAGTTTTTTAAACTTTTGCTCGTTACCACCTAACACAGATGGTCGATAATCGATATTTGGCGGGACTCCGAAAATTCTTTACTTGTCAGAACCTGTGATATCTGAAATCCTTTCGCCGATGCTGTCTTAAATATTAACTATGCCCTGTAGCTTCGATAACTGCATTATGCCGGGTTGTGCAAACCGGGCCAGGATACAAACGAGTACAAAGTCTGCAAGTATGAAGTTTTTCTTCATAAATCCGATTATTAAAGCCAAAACGAACTGCCGAATTATCGGGCTGTACGCTCGATACCGCTATTAAAGCTGGGGAGGTAGACAAATCCAGAATACTAGACGGCAAAAGACGTACTGCAACGCATCTGAAAAACGAACTTGAAATCTTCCAGGCTACGGGTGAAAAAACACATAATATCCGTCTTCCCTCGAATGCGTTAAAGACGGTTCCGCCCACATCCATCGAATCGGAAAAGACATTTTCGGTAGCGGGACTTTTCATTACTAAAATAAGAACCAGACGGAGTGATCGGAGTATCGACCATCTTTGCTTTTTAAAATCTTATTATAAAAATTTACAATAATATTTTGTTTTATGTTTTATTTAAAAAACGAAAATTACCTTTTAAGTTAGAAGTTTGATTTAAAAGTTCATTTTATTTTTAAATTTTCGACTCGATTCAAAGGCATTTTTTTTGTAAGCAGTTTCCAACAAACTTCAATACATTTTTTTCTATTTGTGAAAATTTCTACGTAATTCAAAGGTAATCTTAATATATATTTTACGCAGCATTATTAATATGATTTTGGAGGTGGCAGGAGGTATTAAATTACTTAAAAATGAAAAATAATTATATCGTTCGATTTCGAGATTGATTTTGTATCTTAAAAATAATAAATTATATCCCGGGAAACGGATCATTTTTTTTTTCGCGAAACCCCGGGACAAACGAAGGACCGGGAAATGAGAAACTCTAGTATCGAACCGTCCAAAAATAACGACCAGACTTTCCGTTTTCTCCGCAATTGGCGCTACGATCTTACTCGATCTTTCCGGAGGATGTTATTCGCGGTGGAGGACGGCCATTCGCTTCGGAATATTTACTCGATAATAGCAGATTTATAAAGCATCAAAGGCCATTATAAATTATTATGCTGGAATTTGGTCCACCGTTTCAAAAATCATATAACATTATTCGAAATTCATAAATATTTATAAATTCATATCGTAATATTAAAGAGAAATTTCGGTAGATGTCGCTTTGAGGGAAAAGGACGGTAGTCACGTGTCGTTTTCTTCCTTCTTTTCGATCTTTTTAAGGCTTTGTTTTTCGTAGTTCGTTTAATTAGCCAGAGATTATTTCGGAATAAACCGAAAACGAAACAGGGAAGGAAATGACGCGCGACGAAAGGATCGATTGGAAAATTTATAAGACTAAGAACGGAATATCCGCCAGAGAAGTGGTGGTCGGTCGTTCGTCTAAAACGAACGGTACTATTTATAATATTACAGAGAAAAACAATAATTTGGAAAGCGATGCAATGACGAGAACGTCAACCCAGTTACACGTTTCCACTAGTAAACAAAAAAGAATCGACCAATCGAGTTAGCGTATTCGTCGGTGGTGACGTCAGAATGTCAACGTGGACGTGGCGTACGGTTAAAAAGAAGAGACCTGTCTCGTGTCTATTAACTTTTTAAAGAAATATAAGTTAAGTAGGTAAACGCGTCGTAAGAACGTCTCGTCGAATCTATAAATTGGTATGATTGTTTCTTAAATTATTCCTTCTAAGTGTTTACGTAATTTAAAAAAAAATTGAATATTCAACCGTATTTTTGTATAAATTACCGGAATAATTAATTAATGCGCTCCCTAAGACTCCCGTCGGACGATTTTTTCTGATTTTGATCCGTGTGCATCCATCAAACATCTGGAATGAGTTTTTGATAACTTTTTCCTAAGCGTTCGACTGGCAATCTTTTCCGTACTAACATGTTTTGATTAACTAAAAATGGGTGAAAGTTGAAATTTTCCAGCTTTTATCGGATGCCGAGACTCGTTAAGTCTAGTTGTGTACCACTCGAGAAGGAAATGATCTGTAATTGTACGTATCGACAATATGGGAAACACACACAACGCGTATGTAGGACACGAGTTTGGAAATAAACAAATCTATGAAATATCAAATGATAAAAACGTCGAAAATATCGAATGCTCTAATTTGATGGCAGAATTAATCGGCTATTTTTTGCGTGGATATAAATGAGAAACTATTTCGTAAATATTACTCGTAAGTTCTCTCTTTTGCAGTCGGAATACTCCGACCTGGGCACGTTATGTAATTTTGTATCGATATATCGATTACGTACCGAATGTCTTATTTTTATTAAAACAAACAATTAGAATCGTTAATTTTGTATAATTATGTCATACGGTTTTGCTTTGTCATTTGACCTAATAAAAACACGATATTCATTTTATAAAGTAAAATTTAGCCGGAATTTTTATTATAAAAGTCGTGTAATTTTTGTGTTTAAAGTAAACGACAAAAATGATATTTTATAACAAAGTAAAAAGTATATTAAAGAGAAGAACTTTTTATTTCTTGTACCTCGAGTACGTTGCCGATTCTTTGTTTTTCCGATAGTAATTTATTCTAATAAATTCTTCTCGATACGAAATACCGAAAAATGTATTTGTAATCTATGCGTGCGTGAGGTTACGTGTCCCGACCGACCGATTTGTCGTCGCTCGGAGCGAACCGCCGAACCCGGGGAGGCGAAATTTGGCACTCGATTGGGCTACGTGGTAAAAATGCACGCCGAGAAGAGATTTTTGGAAATTCCCCCGCGGGGGAGAGGGAGAGGATTAAGGCTTAATGAGTCTTAGTCCCGAAAGGCGGTACCGCAGACGTGGTTTACGAAGAGGTACCGGTGTAACCGAAACTAATTTTCCGTAAGTATTTATACTTTGGGAATTTTCGGATGACATCGTTTATGTTACGACGGATCCTTCCGGTTTCTTCTTTGCTTCGATTTTTACGAGTGCACGTTGCTGCCGAAGAAATCCGATATCTCGAGAATCCCTAATTTTTCGTTTTTTATTATCGTCGTTATATTTTTATATAAATTTACCAATTGTCTTTCTTTCGATCGTGTTTCTCTAGTGTCTGTAGTCGGTGAACGGTGGTTTACCGGAAACTAAGAAAGTGATTCTTTGTAACAAAAATGTAATGTAAAAGTAGATTTCTTTTTTTCGTTTTTACCTTTATGATAATTCTTCTAAATCTTGGCTCTATTAAGAAAACATCTATAAATCCTAAGACTAACTGCTTTTCATCTTGTTGGTGAATATCAGGAGATGTTTGTATTGCTATTTCCATTCAGTTGATACAAACATCATATGTACTTACTCCAACAGCATTTAATGGAAATCACAAATGATTTTGGTAGTATTAAGATGTCTTCTTAAGGTACAAGTCATTTCACGGCATTATATTATTCTAGTGTATTTATCGTATGTAAACCTTGTAATATTTTTTGTCGTTTAATTTATGTTGTAAATTTAAAATTGTACCGTATTCTGTTTGGAATGTTTCTCCATTTTTGAATACAATCTTCTTTATTCTATCTGTGAATGGCTTTTTTACCTCGGGAAGGCATCTTACTTCTGCCAAAAACATTTGTAACTTCCATTAAATGTTGCCGGAGTAAATACGTATCGTGTTTGTTTGTGCCGATTGTCGACCGTTTCCGCTTATTGGTAAATTAGATATTCCCGTTTGAAAGAGGATTTTATTAAACCTTGTAAATGTAAAAACTCGACGCAGTGGTAAAAAACAGAGTCGACAACAATAAAATCCGGCAAAAATTTTAATAAACCTGATGATGGCTCTTAAATATAGTTGAAAATGTTAGTTATTTATTAAAATTCTTGGTGTTGTCTGTTGGTGATGTTAAATAAACTGGATCAAACAAATAAAAGGTAAAGTATATATCCTAGACTCATTGTCTGATAATTTGATCCTGAATTCACTTCTTACAACATTTGCATTTTTAAAATTTATTACAAGAATATAGTATTGATATTCCCATGAATATGTTCCACTTGTTGTGCCATTAATGGAAAAACTTTAGTGAAGTTATCACAAAAGATTTTCATCTTATTCTAATCTATATAAAATAAAAAGATGAAACAATTTAATTGAAACAAATATCATTCTATTTAATTACTTTTGCTTAAACTTTTACACTAAACACTGAAAGTTATATTTTTTTGTGAGCATTTTAAATTTATAAAGATTATGAAGTATATTCCAGTGAATTTTAAATTCACATTATTTTAAAAATAAATCTTAAAAGGATTATTATTTTTTATGTTAAGCTGAAAAATTTGCACAGTGGGGTATGATAGAGGGAGAATGGTAGAACATCTGTTCAAGTCACGCCAAACTTTCAGTGTATGATACAGGGAATACACACTTCTTTTTAACCTCTCGTATCTTGTCTGTTCTCTGTGCATCTCGTCGGAATTATTTCACACCCTACAAGCATTCCGTTATTAATTTTTATAAAAATTCTGCCTCTTAATATTTACTTAATTTTAGATTTAAGTTTACCCCTTTTTTATTTTAGCACACATTATACAGTCCTAATGTGTCTAATTGTGGAGCCAAAAGAATTTTCAGCTCCATTTTCCCTTCCTTTTTTCAACTACGTGTATATCTTCTTACCAGTCGTGTTGGTTTAACTGTCACTATCTCGGGTAATTAAGTTTTATTGTATAAACCATTGTACGTGTATCCTAATTTTTCCAATGCATTCTGTAAATTTGTAAACCTGACATCAACTTGCCGATAAATATGTAATAATAGGACCGAAGAGGGGCGTTAAGCCCGAAATGCGTATCCGTTCACACCGATAAGGGTCGATTTACGCACGACGGTGACGTGCCGGCACAGTGACCGTTTGGTGCATAAACGTAGATAAATATCGCACGTAGCCAATTAATCGTCTACGACACATGATCTGTATTCTGTCAATCGTACAAGTGTCGTACGCGAAACTCTGATTGGCTGTGTGATATTTATCAAAGCTTACTGCACTGTGCCGGCACATCACTGTTGTGTGTAAATCGACCCTAAACCAACCTTTTTCCTCCGAAAGTGTTTCTTGTGTGATATGTTCTCAACGGCAACATTGTGCTAAGAAAATACATATACTAGAGAACAACAAGCAACCAAGATTTATGAAAACACACAAATCAATTTCATTGAAATTTTTAATGAAATTGATTTGTGTGTTTTCATAAATCTTAAAATTTTTAAAAATTTACTGGGACAACTTTACTTTTAAAAAAAATACATTTTTAAGACTATACATAATAGATGAGTCAATTTCAGTAGATGAGTCAAATAAAATCAATAAATACATTTTAAAAAATCTATTTATTGATTATAAATATATAAAATTTTAAATACATTTTAAAGACTTATTTAAATTTTATTTGTATGCCACTGCTAGAGGACTATTTTTTACTTTTTTGCATTGTATGGTGGACGAGTAGCCTACAATAAAAGGTCAACTCCGCCGTCGAATTGTTATTGCCTCAACAGCGTGTGAAGGGACAGAATGAAATTGACTCATCTAGTATGTATAGTATTATGAAATGTATTTTTTCTAATTTCATTATTATTAATTAAATTTTTATTTTGATAATTGATATATTAATGGAAATAAAAATATGGACTTTGAATAAAAAAAAGTTAAAATTATTACTAAAAACATCTCAGTAGAAAATAGCGTACTGGGATTTGTTTTTTGAAGATTAAAAGAATGTTTAATTAAAAGAGGTTTTCAAAATAAAAGGAAAGAATTAAATGGTACATTGATATAAGAATGGAGAGGAAAGACCTAAAGTTAGTGATAGAATGGAAGACATGATAGCAGAAAGAGGAAAATGAGCAATAATTTGTGACTGGGCTGGGCTGCAATTGTTAATCATATTTTTTAATTTAAAATATATGCTCTCCGCCTCAAATTAGCAGTGGCTTGCCCCTGTACTGTACATCATACTTTTCCTTTAACAATAGAGTTGTGCTGGTCATCTATTAACTTTTTTCAGGAGAAAAGTTTTGAATTGAAATAATGTGACTTCTGGCTTTCATCAGAAGTTTTTATATAGTTAAATTAGGGCCATGAGCCCCTAAGTTTTCCATATCTCATCTTTCATCTATCTCCTTGAGATTAAGGAAAGACAGACAGATGACAATGGGAATTTATAGGTCTATAGTTATTTCCAATTGCAGCCCAATGAGTAGACAGCACAACATGCTGAAGAGTGTTCAGAATATGGCTTAAATGATAATAAATAAAAAAGGTGGTTTGCATGAAAAATTGAAATAACTACAGTATTTGGTTGAGAATCACAATAGTATGGAAATTCTGATTTATATACACTGGACGACAAAAAAAATAACGCACCAGGAAGGACTTGTTGGATTTGAACAAAAATTGGTATGTGACATTGTCATAGCTAGACAGGTATATGATTGCAACCATAAAGCAAAAACATACTTTATTGTGCAGTAATGTTCAATACAGTGCAGGCACTAATATCCCGTTGTGCCGCCTCTAGTGCGGATATAAGCTGTGATACGCCTCGGCATGGAGGCATAAAGGTTCCATATAATGTTCTGTGGCATATCTGTCCACATGTGATGCAACTGGGACTCGAGATGTGTCAGATCCCGCGGCTGTCACAGCTGGCGTCCCAGGTAGTCCCACACATGTTCGATTAATGATAAATCTGGAGACCGTGCAGGCCAAGGAAGTGTGGCAATGTTATGTAGGCATGCTTGGGAGACCGCTGCAGTGTGTGGCTGGGCATTATTCTGCTGGAATATGCCTGTCGGAAGCCCTGCCATGAGGGGCAACACATGTGGCCGGAGGTTGTATTGCACATATCGTTGGGCTGTGAGGGTAGTATGCATGACAACTAAAGGTGTCCTACTGTCATATGTTACAACTCCCCACACCATAACACCAGGGGTTGGGCCCGTGTGCCACTCCACAGTATAGGCTTGGTTGACGCCTTGACCAGCGGGCCACCATACCCTCACACAGCCATCGTGAGCCCCCAAACAAAAGTGGGATTCGTCGCTGAAGACAATATGCTGCCAGTCGGTAGCTGTCCATGATTGTCGTGCACGACAGCACTGCAGATGGAGGCATTGGTAAGTGGCTGTTAATGGTAGAACACATACTGGCCATCGGGAGACCAATCCGCCTTCTACTAAGCGCCTGGAAATGGTGCAGCTGGATACACGGTTTTGTAACGCAGGTGCCACTGCTGCATGAATGGTAGACGACGAAGCTGTAGGCGCTATCCGTGCTTGACGTACAATGAGATGATCCTCCCGCCTGGTGGTCTGTCGATAGCGTCCGGAGCCTGTTTGCCATTCATGCGTTCCCCTACATCCCCACTGCTCATAACACATCCTAACATTTCCATCAGAATGGTTCAGATGGCAGCCAATCCGGCGATATGACCATTCTCTTCCTCTCAATCCAACGATGCGACCTCTCTCAAACTCACTTAACTGAGTGTAAGGCCGTCGAATGTGTCATAGAGGCATGTCTGTCACTCAACAAAGTCACAACCATCAACACAAGCAGCAGGACATATGCACAAGTCGTCACAGCGTGCACCTTTATACCAGACAGAGGAAGCACTTTTCTACCCTCTGGCGGCGATACAACACAAGAACCTGATCCCAAAAGCTAATCATTTACATATCTAGCTATGATGATGCAACATACCAATTTTTATTCAAATCCAACAAGTCCTTCATGGTGCATTATTTTTTTTGTCGTCCAGTGTAATTTTATTTAAAAAGAAAATCAGTAAAGGTGATTTTAATTTACAAACTTGTCAAAAAGATATACCGTATTTACTCGCATTTTTACTCATTTTTCACTGCTTCAAAAACCTAGATCATCCTATACGCGTGAGCGAAAGATTCTTTGCAATTTTGCAATAATTTTTGTAAACCATGTATTCGCATTTTTTATTGGATGCTCATCCTCTGGTGTTTAAAAACGAAAGTATTTTATCTGGGTCTTTTAAATCGTTTTTGTGTATTGTCAAGAGTAAAGATGAATAACAATAGGAAAATCAAAGCTTTTGGATTGAGTTCCAAAATCACACAGGAGCCCGATATAAGTTTTAATCCATTCCCACATGAAAATATGGGAATGGATTAAAAATTATTCAGATATTAGAATTCAGAAGAATCCATAAGTGTGGATTCGACGGAGAGTGGATTCGACTTAAGAACTGGCAAAAAACGTTCCCGACTGTCCAGCTTTATGTGAACAAATTATGTTGTTGATTTTACAAGATTTTTCCTTAAAGTTTAAAATGTTAGTAATTTTTTCAGGACAATGTGTGCATTTACATGCATTTGATAATATTAAACAAAATAAAATTAGAACTGTATTAATAAATTTAATTTTCTTTATTTTGATCTTTAAAGTCATAATCTTGCATAGCCTATAGGACAAGATGTCTTATATGTGAGTAAATACAGTAAATTTAATATTGTGCAATTCTCTTTAAGTTTCTAGGTAATTGCCAGGAGGATTTATTGGACCTTGTTTAGTAGTAGAATGAGGTGATTGAGAATGGAGAACAAGTTTGAAAACTCAAAGAAATTTAGCTGTGCAGAATTTTAATGTATATAGGTTGGTTTTTTTTCAAGCTCCGACGGTCCATAAAAAGAAAGACAAGTGTAAATAACAAGATGAATGTATTACCAAAAGTTAGGTATAAACATGGTTACTTTTCGACATAAATACTGTGAAGATGAGGAATTTGTCGTGTCTGTGGACGAGCTTTTCCAATTTCTTGTCATAGAATGTTGTCACCAGTAAATTGAGATGGGCGCTAACGTTTTCTGAAGATTGTCATTAGTCTCAAACCTCTGTCCTTTTAACCACTTTTCCCGTTCGGGAAAGAGGTGGAAGTTGCTCGGCACTAAATTGGGGCTATATGCTGGGTGTTTAAAGGTGGCAAAGACTTCCACCCAGCCAAAAACTTTTTAATGTGTGAAGACTTCCACTCTTTTCCAAACTGAAAACGTGGTTAGCAGGGCAGAGGTTTGAGACTAATGAACTAATGAAGATCTTCAAAACAATGTTGTTAAGGCCATCTCAATTCTCTGGCGGCAACATTCTACGACAAGGGTACGGAAAAGCTCGTCCACAGATATGACAAATGCCTCGACCTTCACGGTGGTTATGTCAAAAAGTAACCATTTTTATACCTAACTTTTGGTAATAAATTCATTTTATTATTTACACTTTTTTCATGTTTTGTTTCGTGGACCATCAGAGCTTGAAAAAAAATCTCTTCTAATTTCATATAGAAAGCTATTAGGGTTTCTCAAACGGGATCCCAGCTGTTTTTTTTAAACAGAAATTCTTCTCATCCTGGGAAATCATCCAAATTTCTTAAAAGTTCATTTTTTTATTATTTTGAATTAAAGTTCAGGAAATTTTGCAAATAGAAAGTATAATTAACCCATATAGAGCTAGTGGAACTGCGTTGAGCGCCACCTGTACGCAGGCAAAGGAAACTTTTTTGGGAAAACACGAGCGTCTTTGGGTTAGATAGGTACTGAGACGCGGTGCTTGTTTTCTGCCTGTGATAATGAAAAACAGTTTTCTGCCAACAAAACTTCAAAAAATAACTGTTGTGAGGTCGGTTGTAGTGTTACCTATATTACTGCGCCGCCAGGTACAAAGTTTTATTCGTTCCCGCACGAATAATAGGCCTACCCCGGGACGAAAGAGAAATGGCCGACTGCAATTTAATTCCCGAGGTTAATTACATAATGATGTGTTGCATTCTAACCAATCTCCAATCTCCTGTTAACCTTAGTTGGCTCTATTTTAAATTTAGTTCTCTAATGTAAAGTTTAGTAATTTTCTTTTTTTATGTTATTTTGTTAATCTGACAGATATTAATTAACATATGATGTGATATTTGAATTTAAGAGATCTGTGGAAGAAAGGAGTAAGAAGCAAAATTAGTATTTTGAGGAAATGAGGATAAGAATTTCCCTGTTAATAGAATACTATTAGCTATTGCTATGGTCCTTATTGAAGTTCCTTTATATATATGGTTAGTTACAAATTTCATTATTTACCATGAAATAGATATATAGTTTACTTCTTCCATACCACCCTTTAAATTGTACAAAATTAAGAGTATAATAAATATCAGAATATTAATACTGCTCAGTCTCAATGATCTACAGTCACTTCTCGAGTTACGACCATTCGCACTTATGATGAAAAAGTTCATTAAAAAATTTTTAAAATGTATCAATTTTTTATAGGTTTCGTGGAATATATATCATATGCATATATATCTTGCACGCTTTTGGCGATTGATTACGTCATGTTTAGTTTTGTTGTGTAGTTAGTTACCCTTCACGTGTGCTTGGCTAACTGTTTTGTTGAAGTACAATCATTTCTTGACTTACGACCATTTCGACTTACGTCCGAAGTTGCGGAACCGAACCCCGTCGTAAGTCGATAAGTGACTGTATTGACTAATGCAGGCATTACTTTGACCTTAAACTGCAGAATGTATGTATATATTATATATTATTAAATATATATTTATAAATAATATATAAATTTAGAATTTATCAAATTTCTATATATTAAAATATAAATAGTTTTACACGTAACATACAAAATTCATACAGGATAAATTCGTATGTTGCGAGAATGCTATTATTCCTCAACAACAATCAAATGAACAAAATGATGAAACAAAAGTAATGAACACGAAGTACTGAACTTTAAAATTATCGCATTGAAAAATCACTGGTAAGATCGTCGTCATCAGAATCTTCCTCACTAGAATGTTTTTGTATGGTCGAAGCGGATGATGGTTTCCAAGTGTAACATTTTATCATTGTTGCTTTTAAGAACTCGATTTTGTAGTTTAATTTTTATTAAATTTAATTGCAAAAAAATACGTTCAACTGCTGCACTCGAATGAGGAAGCGATAAAAACATCTATTTACTGCCAAAGTAAAGTAGAAAAATATAGAAATATAGAATTAAAATGAATGTTTTGAAAGGTACTAAATTGAAAGGAAAGATATTAGGATTTCATAAATAGTACTAGGAAAATGGTGTTGGGTATCTTGGTACTGGAACAAGTAAAAAGGTATTAGATTAGTACAAAAGTACTAGGTGAAACAACACTGGTGCTGCCTTTGTAGCTCCGATTCTGTTACCCGGCATCGCCACTAGAGGCGCCTCAATCTAGTTTTGCCGTTCCTTCCACTAGCTCTATACTGTCAGAATACATTTGTATTTATTAATTTTAAGTCCTCTTATTAGTTTTTTAAATTTTTGCTCGTTACGACCTCTCACAGATTGTCAATAATCAATATTTGTGGCAGGACTCCGAAAATTTTTTACTTGTCAAAACCTGTGATAGCTGGAATAATTGCCCCGATGCCGTCTTAAATATTAACTATGCCCGGTAGCTTCAATAGCTGCATTATGCCGGGTTGTGCAAATTGGGCCAGGATGCAAACGAGTACAAAGTCTGCAAGTATGAAGTTTTTCTTCATAAACCCGATTATTAGAGCCAAACAAACTGCCGAATTATCGGGCTATAGCCCGATACCACTATTACCACTATTATAGACAAATCGAGAATACGTGAGAGCAAAAGAAGTATTGCAACGCATCTCGAAAACGAACTTGAAATCATCTTCGATGCTACGGATGAAAAAACACATAACATTTGTTTTCTCTTAAATGCGTTAAAGACGATCTACTCACATCCATTGAATTGGAAAGGTCATTCTCAGTAGTGGGACTTTTCATTATTAAAATAATAACCAGATGGAGTGATTGGAGTATTGACCATCTTTGCTTTTTAAAATCTTAGTACAAAATATTATTGTAAATTTTTATATGCTTTATTTAAAAACAAAAATTACCTTCTAAGTTAGAAGTTTGATTTAAGTTCATTATTTTCTTTAAATTTTCGACACGATTCAAAGGCATTTTTTTTGTAAGCAGTTTCCAACAAACATTAATAAATTTTTTCTATTTGGAAATTTCTACGTAATTCAAAGATAATTTTAATATATATATTTTACAAAGCATTATTAATATTATGATTTTGGTCGTTGCAGAAGATATTAAATTACTTTTAAAAAATGAAAAATAATTATATCATTCGATTTCAAGATATTTTTTATATTTTAAGTATAATTAATTATATTCCGGGATCCCAGGAAACGGTTCACTTTTTTCCCGAAATCCCAGGACAAGCAAAAGACTGGGAAATGAGAAACCCAAAAAGTTATATTTCTGAAGCTTTTAAGTGTTTTTAGTTTTATTGGTGGCCAAGTGGTTCTGTCACTAAACACTGGGAGTTCGGTCGCAGGTTTGCGCCGCGTTTTCTTGTTTTTCATCCATATGAGATGGCAATTAATATAATCAAGAGTTGGTTTCTGTTGATAATGATAAACAGAAAACATTTGCATAGCATTTGTAGCTCTGATGATAGTTGATGATAAATGACCCTAGCAAATTCTGTGGAGTGATTAGATTTAGTTTCATTTGCATGGCAATGTGAACATTTACAATTGCTGTATTTGGTCTGACAAGAATCTGCAAATTTGGTGATAAATCTTATTGTACTCGCCAAAGTCAATGGTATAAGTATGATTTTACAGCATCCTTTACTATGGTTGTTATTTTTTAAAGAAAATTCTATATCTAGCCAGTGACATATATTGGCTGGAATGTGTAAACCGTATTGCAATATGTTTTGTACAAATGATTGGTTAATCATTTCCAATGTCTTGGCTGTCATAATCATCAGATCTGAACACCTATAACGTTTGGTTATGTTGCTATCTAAAGAGCCTTGTTTATCAAGACAATGTTTCCAATCTAACTTCTTAAAAAGATAGATCCAAATTGTAACCAACTCGTGTGGAGTTATACTTTCTGCCATTGAGAGTATTGTGCAGCAAATGCAGATTTTAGAGCGTGAAGACAGATACATAGAGCCATAGCTTGAAGTCAAGAAACAAAGTGCAATAATTTTATTTTGATTACAAATATGTAATGTAGAACTGGTGATTGATTGTATTTAGAAATTTGCTAGAAAACATATATAATATGCACATTAAGAGGACAACAGTGCCAAATTCTGCCCTAGTAGCTAAATTTTGAATTTTTTCTGAAAATTGAAACTGTATATTTAAGGCAGTATATGTATTGTAGATTTGCCCAATATTTCTTTTTACAGAGAGCTCTGGACACCTACACTTTATAATAAGAACATACAGATGTTACAAAGTTATTGAAACAATTATCTGGAGCAGAACTAACTGCTTCAAAGATAATTTTACTATATTAAAACAACTTCTTCACAAAATCACTGGGAAGAATAATCAACACACTAGAACCTTTTTTTTTTATCCCAGTAATAATAAATTTTAGTTAAAACTAATATGATGGAAAACATTAGTTTTAACTAAAATTTATTCTTAACTGGGATAAAAAAAAGGTTCTAGTGTATTGATTTACTATATTATTCTCTACAATATTCACATACTGTGTTTGTTTTCTCAATTCTAGTGTGCACGTTTATTAGTATTATTTTTACTGTGTATCATTTTTGGATTGTGTCCAGTATCAATCTCACAGGTGGGTCCAAGAGACAATCCTGTAAGACCAGTATGAAACCTTAAACAGTTTGGAGAAATTTTTTGACAATATAACAAGTTGCCAAAATGGTAGTTTTTTTTTGTAAAGATTTAAATAAAAATTTTATTAAATGTCTATTGTCTTCAGGCTTTTATGTAACAAATCGGAGGGGGGATAACTCTTGTAATAGAGGTAACTATTGTCATGGTATGCACTTTATTCATTTTCTATAGGCATTTTACATCTTGAGAGAGTTCAGTATATTTATTTATTTTTTTGTATTTTGTAGATTGTGTATTTGGTATAGCAATCTCGGTGACAGGTAGTTTTGTGCACTCTGTCAATGAGGGTAATATTCAGTCTATTGTGATTGATTGTTTTATCAGTTATAATTGCTCTGTCAAAATATAGTTTGTGTGTTGTGTTCTCCAGGATAGTTTGTGGATTACACTTATAATATGGTGTTTGGCTAGTAAATATTTTTTTTCTATATACTGATGAATTATTTTAGCTGCTTGATTGTCTGTATAAATAATCTTTGTGCCAAATAATTACAGCTGCCTGTGATATGCTATATAGTTGGTTGTACAACATGACATTTCCAGCATGTGCCATGATATCTTTGATTATGTGTTTCCTGTAGTTCCTTGTGCTAATGACCTGGCTTTATGATTGCAATACAGGACTTTGTTTCCCCAAAGAGATTCCATCTCTCAGCCAGTGGTTTGATGCTGCCTTATCAACATATGGCTATACAAGATCAGTTGGGTGTCAACTGTGCATTATTTTTTTCGTTCTTGCTGTTTTGTGTTCACAGGATCATTTTGTGTTTTTCATATTTTGAATATTCCTCAGGTTATTAATGCTGTATAATTTGTCATCAGCCTGGATGATTGTATAGTGTAGTGATGATAATTGTTGTTTAGTATGTAAGATTTGTAGTAAGTTTATCTGTTTCTAATGGAGAATTTTAGTGTCAATAAGACTTCTACAATCCCCCAAGTGTGGGGGTAAGCGTTTCTTTAGCAGAATCTGGATGGTGAAATCTATACTTAGTGAGTATTGTTCAGGTTTTACTGTTGAGGTCTTCAAGATTTGTGTTGTTCCACTGAATGGTGCTAAATGAGTAGATGAGTGGTGGAAAAGCATAAGTGTTGATGGCTTTTATTAAGTTTTAAGTGTGTGTTTAGTATTGATTTTAGTCTGTTACATATAGTTTAGTAAGTTCTGTTTTTATTTTTTGTGTTCAATTAGTTTGGCATAGTAAAACACCAGATAGCTATAGTTTTATCCTCCTTTCATAGTAGTAATATAATCTCTGCTGTCAAGTCTGAAGGGATTATCATCATCATCTTTTTCCATATACAATGTTTTACATTTATCTTGGCCAAATTCCATCTGGATATCCTGAGAGAAAGTCTCTGTACAATCTTTAGGAGTTGGTTTAGTTTTGTGTATGTGGGATCCTATATTTTAATATCATCTATGTAAAGATGATGTGAGAGTGAGAGAGTGTTATCTATGTATTAAGTTATATCCATTTTGTGTGATTAGTAAGCGTAGTGGATAAGGGGTTAATTAGTAATGTCTGGTTAAGCAAAATACTGTAGAAGTTTGTTCATTATGACTACTATAAGTTTGTAAAACAAAGAATTATTGTTTCTTTTAGAATTTGTAAAGTTCTGAATGAAAGAATGAAAGTACTCATTTTTAGTGTTTGTTTCATTTTAATATTTTTAATGTTGTATGTGAGTAAAACTGTCCTTGAGATAACTACTATACAATGTTCAAGCACTTTAGAAATTTAATAGAAATCAATTATAGTTTGATTATATATTTTTAAAGATTACAATGTTGAACTAGTCTTTGAGAATGGATGAAAACTCCAAAAATACTAAATTGTAAGGAATGTTTAAATTTGATATTAATTGGTAATACAGTAGAGTCGTTAATCCGAATCGCCGGTTATCCAAACAATTTTCAGTCGGACCGGGTCGTGCCGAATCGAACATTTTTGATACTAGATTTACTTCTAAAGTATAATTTTCATGTTTTTATATTCTTCAATATATTTATTTTGTTTGTACAAAATAAAGAAATAATTTTCAATCATACAATAGCCTCGATTATTATTATAAAAATTTTCGTTAGGCTTAAAATCGATGAAAATTCAACACAAGCGACACTCGACAGAGAAAAATTCGAACGTCGGACGGGTTAATATATTTTTTCGTACGTAATCCGTTATTCGAACAAATCGCTAATCCGAACAACCCCAGTCCCCAATTGATTCAGATTAACGACTCTCTACTGTATTGTGAAATGTGAACTGTATCTCCAAGCAATTTTGAATGTTAATTATTATAAAATAAATATATATATGATATGATGAAAAAATTTCAAGATATTAAATTTATATTATCAATAATATACTTATCATATATAGGTAGATATCGATTTAATATAATATAAGAAGCATTTAAAATATAACTAAAAATTTAAACTTGTAGTTAATTGTAATATAGACAAAAGTAAAATATATTGTTTTTTAAACAGCAATGAATGGACAAAATTATCCTGCCAGAAATGTTCATTCTTTTCCTGAAAATGTGTCTTCCCCCAATCAAGTAAGAAATTTTAATTTATAATTTAAAATTGATTTGGGTCATCTCAATTTCTTATTTTTTAAAATTATTTTTAGGTAACGAAAAGATTTGAAAATATGAGTATTGCCTCGTCTAAACCTCGGATGGAAACGAACATGCCAAGATTTCCAAACACGATTAATAACGTACCTAACAGATATAGTCAACCGGTTACTAATAATTTAAATTTTAATCAACTCGTTAATAGACCTAGTATAAATTTTCAGAAATCTGATTTGAATGCTCCTGGACAAAACAGTCAATTTACAAATTGTAGAAGCCAAACATGTACAAATCCTGTGTACAGTAAAAATTCAAATATGAATTTAGTTTCTTCACCTAATGAAATTCCTAATTCAGTTCAATCATTTTCAAATACTAATCAAAAACAGTCAGAATATATTCAGCCTTCAAATCAGAATGCATTTCCTAAATTAAATCAATCGATGCAGCCAACACCACTTGCTCCGTTTCCATCTTTTAATCCTCCGGCAATGAATCAGTTACCTCCAATTAATTCTTCTAATGCTTTTCCTCCACTTCAAAATACAACTTCATTTAATTCACCATCTAATGTTTATCAATCTCCTATGGGAAATATTAATGGTAGTACATATCCCTCTAATTTGGAACAGTTTAATTTGAGAAATGTATCAAAAAGTACTTCTAATACTGTACCTCCCTACATGGCTCAACAAACTTCTTTTCCTGGAATGCCTCAAAGACAGCCACATCCAACTAATTCACAACCTTTTCAAAGTCCACCTGGCTTCCAGACTTCTCAGGGAATGTTAAATGCCAATTTGATTCCTGATCCTGTAAGTTGAATTTTATTTTATAAATAATAATTTTTAGTGCTGCTTTGTAATTTTAAATATAAAAATATGAACTATATTAGGATTTCTCAATCTGTAAGTGATGATCTTGCATTTGAGAAAAATGTTAACTTAAAGTATGGTTTCAAAGTATTTAATTTTATAAATTGATGATTTAAATTTATCTATAAGATTTAAAAGTTATTGAGAAAATGCGACGGTAGCAAGTACGGTAGAGCGTCGTTTATCCAAAAGTTGATCGACCGAAACGTCCGTTAACCGAAAGCTTTCCGGTCGGACCGTGTCGTGCCGAATCGAACGTTTTCGATACTAGATTAACTTCTAAAGTATAATTTTTATGTTTTTATATTTTTCAATATATTTATTTTGTTTGTACAAAATAAAGAAATAATTTTTAACGATACAATAGCCACGATTATTATTGTTAAAATTTTTGTTTGGCTTAAAATTGACGGAAATTCGACACGGAGCGACACGCGGCGGAGAAAAATTTCGACACGGGATAGGTTAATATATTTTTTCGTACGTAATCGGTTATCCGAAAAATAAGTTATCCGAACAACCCGGTCCCCGATTGATTCGGGACAAACAACGCTCTACCGTATTGGCGAGTATTTATTTAGTACACCATCTTTTGATTTCTAACACATTGAGAAATAAGAAAGTATAGTAGGAATGCATTTGATATTGTACAGCATAGGTTATATGTTATGCAATCTGTGTTATAGAAATGTATATCTGTGTATTAATATTTAAAGGATGGAGCAAAATAACATTAACCCACTACTTTCAGTTTTACAATAAAAAAAAGTTTTGGAGTGATTGCTTTAGTTTAAAGCAGTGTTTGTATTGAATTTCAATGGCAAACATAATGAAATCAGATGATATAAAGGTTAAAAAGATAATAGAGATAAATGTAAAGTTGTAGGAACAGTTTTAAAAATTTTTATAACTGATTTTTTTTTGTTTAAAAGAATTCAGGTAATTATATTTGAAGTAATTTTTTTTTTTAAGCATTTCTAAAACCTATTTTTTGATGTTGATTTTAATTAATAATAAACATGCATTAAACTGAACAGAATATAAAATGACTAAACCTTTAATTCATCTCCCAAAATCCAAATATTTTATAGAAAAACAAACATTTACAGCTATTTTTAGTAGCTGTCATTAGGTTAAAAATTCAAATTCTGTAATTGTACATTTATAGAATTTTGAAATTGTAATCTGATAATGGCCACTAAAAATAGTTAAACATTAATCTCCAATTAAAGATTTATACAAGAAATTAAAAGTTTACTCTAACTCTTATTAATATTAAATAAACCATTGAAGTATAATGTCAGTTCCTGTGTTGTATATCATAATCATTTATTCATTGAAAACTAAACAAATTGAATAATACTTTTTAATTCATTAATATCTTTATTATATGAAACTTTAAGGGTCTTGATGTGTTGTACACTTCAAGACAGTTAAAGTTTCATAATAAGTATATGAATTCATATATATAAGTACAATTCGTGTACATATTATGGACCCATACCAGTATGTTCTAATCTTTTTAAATAACTTTTTATATTAAGGATACTTCTGGCTAATTGTCTAGATATCATCTTTTCTAAGAAATTTTAATCACCTAAATTTAAATGATTATTTATTTAAAATTTGTTCTTCGGAAATCCGAAGATGTCGACGAAATTATCCAAAGCATTTGCTTATGTTAAAAAGTCATTAATGGATTAGATTAAATTAAATATTTTTTCATTATGATGAGCATAATTAAAATTCATAATGATTTGCATTTCTGATAATTTAGACTCTTAAAATGTTGTTTTAAATCCATATTTATTAATATATATAAATTACAAAGTTATTAGTAAATAAATGAATTCGATATTTATTAGATTGTCATAATGGAAGAAGATCGAAAGCTTCGAAATATGCCGTTTCATACTAATGTTAGAGGCCAAGTTCCTCCTCTTGTTACGACGGATTTTATTGTTCGTGACGAAGGTAATAACCGAATAGTTTTGAAAATGAAATTTTGTAATTTTTATGTTCTTTACTATTGTATGTTCTCATTTAAGAAACGTTATTTGGATTTTTCTTTTTATCTAACATATGTATTGAAAATTATAAGTTATTAGCAGGAACTTGTCAAAATCGACGGTTTTATTTAGTTACGATACAATCTACGAGCTCTCTCAAAATTTTGCATTTTACGCAAAAATCGTCGGTACGACGAGTGGTTTCCGGGTCCGTCCGGAGACGATTCACATCTATCCGTCCTTCGGTATCACGTGGCTTCTTTTAATTCTGTGGTGTCGATTTAGCATTATTAAGGCCGACCGACTTTAATCGGTCGGACTGGGGATTAATGGCGACGGTAGTGGTGGTCCACCTCGTAGCAATCGCTTTATCCCGGGCTTGGTAAATAAAAACTCTCGAACGTAGAAACAGTCAAATGTTCAAGTTTGCTCTTCTTTTTGTTGATAGGTTTGTTTGAGAAATCCATCAATCTGCAATAAGTAACAAATTGGACAGTTAGAATCATATCTTGGTCTCTTCTTGGAATAACAGTAAAATAAAAACAAAGATTAGTACTAAAATATTGACAAACTTATTTATTTATAAAATTGTGTTGCATTTTCTGGAATTGAAAAGTACACGAGTTTGTTACTAATAGATACTTTTTCTTAGATTCTAAAAATCAAGTTAGTCTAATTCAAAAATAAAATGATTATTAATTTTATTATTTAAATACTGTTGATAGTGTAAGTGTTCAAATTTATTAATGTTAATTAAAATACTGTTTGTATTATTTTTTAATGTGTAATTAGCAAAAAAGCCGGAATTTGGAATGGGGCGAGCGACGGTTTTTATAACAGTTAAAAAATCTAAGTTCCTGTATGAAGTGCAAGTGCCAGACATGTTTGTCCTGTAAATTTAACATTGTATTTTTGCTTCTCCACCACAGCCACCTTTTTCATTTCTGATTGCAATGGACTCATCTATGGGATAAGTTTTAACTTGATACCTGAACCATGCTTGTAGCCTCAGCTGTTTTCTGAAACAAAGCTGGATAGTATTTGAGGCTTGTCAAATTAAAATATAGATTTTTGTTCTTTACATTCGTCGATTATTTGATTTGTTTTTATTAGCTATTGCTTTTCAATTTGTTAATGTTTTGATTTCGATATTAAATTTAAATATTCTACACGTGAGATCTGTATTTGTGAAATGCTACGGGATCACCGTACGCTAAAAATACATAAACGAAACAATGAAGCAACGATGTAATACAGTTTATTACATGTATTGTATAAATGCAATAGAATCTTTTTATTGTAATCATTTTGGTACTCACCTATTCTGGTAAAAAACTGTAAGTTCGCCGACCTTTAGGGGGTGGGATCGTTAATCCCGCGACAGGATGGTCTAGGGTCGTTCGCGTGTGGGTGTGAGGGAGGATGACACAGACAATAAGTGTCTCACAAAGAAACCCGTTTATTTAAATATAAAACAACTCACACTATACACAGATCGTTACAAAGGTGAACGTTCGAACGTTTTTGTGTCGATGTGTTTCCTATCGTCGCTCGATAGAAGGTCCCGGGGCAGTGACTCGTCGGTTGGCGTCGGCGGACCTTTCGATGGACACCTTGGAACACCTCGTCTCCCTTGAAACCTCTCGGAAAAGTCTCTTGTCCTTCCAATTCGGCGATTACTTCAATCTCTCTTTTTCGTATTGTTCATGTTGATTGGCTCCACGTCCTTCCTTTCTCTCTTCTCGATTGGTTCCTCGCTTGTTACCAAGCAAAAAACGACCCCTGTTCGAGTCACGAGAAAGAACCACCTCGACAAATCTACTTGACACCCTCCGTTTACTCAGGATGGAAAGAATTGATGGAACTTTGAAACTTGCGCTCATATTTTCCCCATTGTTGTCTAGTCTGAGAGATTTTTGAAATTCAATGCTTTGATATGAAGTTCCTTTTTATAATTAACTTTTCCCTTTTTCCTAATTTTAATGATCTAAATTTCGTATACAAGCGATTTGTCAAAGGTCCATCTATACTGGAGGACATTCGTCTACAATCATTACTCATTACAATTATTGCGTTTTATTTTACATTAGGCCTTTTTGTCTTTCGACATCTTTCTCCTTTTTTTTCATGCGTCGCGGTTTCAAATGACTAACGCGTCTAATACGATCTTTGATCGGCTTTTGTTCCTTTTAACAATGGACGATTTTCTACATTCGTTTTAACAATCTTCTAATATAAATAATTAATGTTAACCCGTTTTTGGGACTTCACAGGGCTCCCCGCCATTTAAAAATGTGGCTTCGAGGCTAGCGACATTTTTCCTGGCGGCTCTAGAAGCTGTCAGTCCACGCTTCCGTCTTTCCGGAAGTGACATAACATCAACAATGGTCTACAGTTTTGTTGTCCTTTCGCACGTGTCTGATCTCACGTTACATTGAAATCGGGTGTGTGTGTGTGTGTGTGTTTTTTTTTTCAACATCTCATTCTCATTTGATCGTACAAAATTTCAATTGATTGATGAGTTCGTGTAACATCTCTTGACTTCTGTCAAGGTACGGATTATTTTGACAACATAAAATTATTATATATTTTTTTTTCATTTGGCGTTTGAGCAATCCATATCAATCCCTATGGTTCCAATTTTCTTTCAGAAGGCCGAAAAGGGGTTTGTCTGGTCGGTCTGTCACTCAGAAAATAAGTTTCTTTGCTACTTCCGGGACACGTGGACGTGTTGACTTCATGTCCGATGGTCACGTGTCTTCCGAGGTGCATTTCTTTTTTTTTCTTTGGAAGTTTCCGGTTTCCAACAGAATCTCGTCAAGTACTTTGGAGCGACTGTTCTCCATTTTGTACTAGACAAGGAATGAAAGGATGTCTGCAAGGACGGTGGGTGTCTAACAACCTGGTCATCCTCTGCAGGCAGCGCTTTTTCCGGGTGAATACATGACAGTTTCTGCTATCGGTTTCCGATGCAGATTACCGCAAATCAAGGTCACGTAGTCCTGAGGGGACATTTTCCTGAGGGATTTTGCTTGATTGTTTTTCACGACAATGTTTTTCCTGCTGAAGTTTTGTTTCAGATTCGGTTTCAATTTTTTCGGTTTTGATCCACGTGTGTGAATCTTGATTTCACATCTCATTCTTTCCAACAAAACATAATTCCTTTTCTCGACAAAGGTACAAAATTCAAAATTTCGTTGGCGACACATATCAACAAGAACGAGTAAATTTTTACAGTCTTTTCTCCATTATCTATCAAAAAGGTTCACATTACTAAAGTTCCGTTTACGCGACAATTTGTCTAAATGCGCACGCGTTTTTACATTGGACCTCACTCCATCTGGACGATGATATCCTCTCTTTCATAAGAAAGAGAAGCTACCATTTACAACTGGTGAATAATCCGATTGGAGTGTTAGGTGGCAAACGCGGGAGACTTTCAGTTTGTGGCATTTCGGACTCGTCCGCGTCTTGCACCATCGTCACTTTCGGCTGAACAATTCCCGATGATTTAGGGAGGACCCAGGGATAATCACTCACTGGTCCTTGACTTCGGAGTGCATAGTGGTGTGCAGGTGGCGACAGGGTCGGGGGCTGATCAGCCTCTGCTTCTCTGGTGGAGCTCGCGATATTTGTCTGTCTCTGCTGCAATGATTCGAAGATAATCTCATCCCAGGGGTCGACTGGTTCTATCTGTGGTTGGGCTACGATTTGGGGTGACAAATTTATGTCTTGCGCGTTTGTTTTGTCTTCTCTCGCCTCTGGTGGCGCAAATTCTAGCCTAGCGATCGCTGGTTTCAATCTGTTAGCATGTGTGTGCAATTTCTTTCCAGATTGGATGTGTTGTACTATGAAATCTACGGGACTCGTCTCTGCAATTATTCTGTATGGACCGTGCCACCTAGGGGCTAATTTCCGCTTTAAACCGGAGGGAACAACTACTTCGTTCACGAAAACTCTATCTCCGATTGAAAATTTATAAGGCTTATTTTTGCGCTGATGATATGTGTTCCTATCATTCGCCGCTTTCTCCGCTTGCTCTTGAGCTAACTTGTGAGCTGAGGTCATCCTCGCTTGTAATTCGCTCGCATAATTTTCGCTTATATCATATCGGGGTCTATTGGGTTCTGTCACTATGTCAAAAGGATAAGTCGGATCGCGTCCATATAAAAGGAAGAAGGGTGTTTCATTGGTGCTCGAGTGTACCGTTGTGTTGTACGCAAAGAGAGCATAGGGGATCATCTCATCCCAATTTCTCTGATCCGCGTCAACATAGTGCGTTAGAATGTCGATCAATGTTTTGTTCAATCGCTCGACCATTCCGTTACATTGGGGGTGATAAGCTGTAGTAAGAAGCCTTTCCACGCGTAGTAATTCGCAGACCTCCTTCATGACTTTAGAGACAAAATTTGATCCTCTATCTGTGAGCAATTGCTTTGGGACTGAATGTCTAAGAATAACTTGGGTGACGAACGCTTTCGCCACGGTTTTTGCGGTGATATCAGGCAAAGGGATGGCTTCTGCCCATCTAGAAAAATGATCAATGAAGACTAATAGATACTTGTTGCCGTTGTAAGTATTAGGAAGGGGACCCTGGATATCCAGCGCAGTGCGTTCGAAGAGTCTCGATACTCGAGGGAACGTCTGCAGCGGGGCTTGATGTCCATGTTGGGGCCTTCTCCTCATTGCACATTCCTGGCAACTATCACAGTAATGCGTAATGTTTTTGTTCATCTCAGGCCAAAAGAATTGTGTCTGCAATTTTTTTTTCATTTTTTTCGCGCCTAAATGTCCCGCACTTGGGATATCATGAAATAATTTTAAAACATAGTCGATCATGATTTTGGGTATGACCAATCTATCCCATTTTTCGTTTCTCTCGAGATTTTCTTTCCTATGATAGAGCGTATCATCCGCGTCTAAATAATAATTCCTAATGTCTGAATTTGTTCCCTGGGAGAACGGGTCTCCCTTCAGTTGTTGTCTAATCTGTTCACAAAAGGGGTCCTTTAATTGCTGCTCTTTTATTTGTGCTTTACTGTATATCGGTTGTATTTCGTCTATTTTCGTTATGGGCAAGCGGCTCAGCGCGTCAGCATTCGTATGCGCTTTGCCTGGTTTGTGTATGATCTCAAACTGATATTCCTGGAGCGCTAGGTTCCAACGACTTAGTCTAGAACTTTCATCTCTAACATTAATGAGCCATTTAAGGGGTCTATGATCTGTGATAATTTTAAACTTTTTTCCATACAAATAGGGTCTAAAATGTTTGATTGACCAAATTACAGCTAGACATTCTTTCTCTGTGGTACTATAATTCCTCTCGGCTGGTTTGAGCAACCTGCTTGCGTAAGCCACCGGAAGTTCTCCACGCGCATCTTCCTGCGACAACACCGCACCTATCGCAGTGTTAGATGCATCGGTTGCCAATATGAAGGGGCTATCGAAGTCTGGTGATCGTAGTAATGGGGCTGATATTAATGTTTCTTTTAACCTTTCGAATACTGCTTCATGGTTCTCGGTCCAATGGAATTTCTCATCCTTCTTCAGTAAATCGGAAAGGGGTTTCGAAATCCTTGCATATTGAGAAATATGTCGCCTATAGTAACCTGTCAATCCTAAAAATGCTCTAACGTCCTTCTCACTTTGTGGTCGGGGAAAATTTTTAACGCACTCTATTTTCGTTGGGTCGGGTCGGATGCCTTCTTCCGACACTTCGTGTCCCAAGAATTTTATCTGTCGTTTCAAGAAACTGCATTTTTTGGGTTTAAGTTTTATCCCTGCACTTGCCAGACGTTGAAAGACCAATTCTAAGCGCTCTAAGTGCGATTTGACGTCAGAACTAAACACTAGGATGTCATCCATATAAACCAGACAGATTTTGTGTTTTAAGCCCGTTAGTATCAAATCTGCAAGACGTTGGAAGGTTGCAGCTGCATTGCAAAGTCCCATAGCCATGCGGTTAAACTGGTAATGCCCTGACGGGGTACTGAATCCTGTCTTTTCTTTTGAGTCTGGGTCTAATGGTAACTGCCAATATCCACTTAGGGTGTCCATCGTGGAAAAATATCTTGCCTTTCCTAGTAAACTTAATGACTCTTGAACAAGGGGCAAAGGATAAGGATCTATTTTTGTAATTTTATTCAATTGACGGTAATCTACAACCAATCTATAGCCTTGCGGCCTCTTAGCGACCAATAAGGCCGGTGCTGACCAAGGGGAGGTAGACGGTTCAACCACCCCACTTTTAATCATATTTTCTACTAAATCGTCCATTATTTCTCTTTGCGCGTAAGGGATTCTGTATGGGGCACGACAAATAGGAGGGTTATTCCCTGTATCTATTTTATGTTCTATTAAATCACAATAGCCCAAGTCGAAATCATCTTTCGCAAACACGTGTTTATATTTGTATAGTAGGTCCAATAAAGGGGTTAGTTTGTCTTTTCCTATTTCGTTAAGGTTAAACAGATTTGCAAACTGAGCTCTAGTTAATTCATTTTCATTTGATCGCATCATTTCATTTCGCTCGGCCTCTTGCTGTGTTTCTTGTTCCGCTAAGACAAAAGTTCCTACTTTACTTCCCTTATTGATTTTTACAGGCCGCGTTTTTGTATTTAAAATTCTAACAGGTATTCTACCTTGCTTCCGGGTATTTACTAATGTACTCGCAACAAAAACTCCTTCTCTTTCAAAGGGTGTAGGTTCAACTACTCCTATCTGATTTGTCGCGTGTGGATGGACTTTTCCCTCTACAATAACCTCTGATCGCGGAGGAACGACGTAATCGTCTGTTAACGTCACTTCCTTTGGGATGTCCTCTCTCTGCTCTATGCTATTAACTGCTGTTTGTTTTTGTTTTTCCCGTCTTAAATTTCGCTTATTCTTTTGCACCCGTTTGTTTTTCTTTTTCATTTCCGCGTTTTTTCTAATTTTATTGTCTTTATTACTAGCTAAATTTTCATCATTTTCTGACGATGCTCGTGTCTTTGAGTTAGCCTGCTCGCTATTAACTTCAACGCTTTCCTTTGGTTTGGAACTGTCGTCGGTTTCTTTTATTTCGGTTAAACCCGAAAAGGTCACCGTGTCTCCTGACGGGAAACTAAGCTTCGCGTTCTTAACCGAGATTGTAACATCGTATTTTTCGAGAACATCTCTACCTAAGATTCCATCATTAGGCTTAGTAATCTCGGGGTTCACTACATAACAATCGTGGAAGAAGATCAAACGCCCGATTTGGAGCTTTAACCTGAACTTTCCGAATGTCTCGATAACATGACCGGTAACGCTAATTAACTCTACTGCTCTACTTTCAGCGCGCGGTAATTGTGTTATATCGGGAAATAGGGCTCTAGAAATTAAAGTGACAGCTGCGCCTGTGTCTATGGTCAGCTGAAGCTCTCTACCTTCTACCTTGCAAACCATTGTACAAGGAGGCAATTCTGTACTCCTTGATTTATTGATTCCTACTAATTGGGTTGCATTCGGACCTACCGATGGTTGATTTGTTTCGAAATTTTGTTCTCTAAACGTAACCGACGTGACTCTGTCCGAGTCTCGAGTTTGCCTATTGTCTACTGGACTATTTTCCGATGCGGGCAGCGCTAAAAATCGAGGGATAGCCACGTTATTCGGCGCGCGCTCCATCTCGAAGCTGCTTCCGGACCAACCCAGACCATAACAAGGGGGGTAAAAGGGTAACGGAACACCTTGTCCATTGTTTTCGTATGCAAATTGTCTAAATTGTGTAGGGAAAAAGGGTGTCGGTTCGGACCGATTCATTCTAAAAGGGTTCGGCAGATTTCTAACGGGGTTTTGCCATTCGGGTGCTTCTCGACTCTCTCTCCACCTCCCGTGATATTGAGGAGGAACCTTTCCTCCGTACCACTCGAGGGGTGTTGGCATGGACTCCCCGTGTCTTGCCCAACTAGGGTTCCTTGAGTGATAGTTCACAAATCTACTCCCACCTCCTCGCCAAGGGGACATCAAACTTTGTCCCCAGTTCCGATTAGAAGGGAAGCTGTAGCAAGGATATCGCGCGCGGGGTTGTCCTTGCTGGGCAGCGGGCTGTGATCGCGGGGGAAATCGATATGCTTCGCGGCGCGGGAGGCTCGGGGGATAACGCGGATTTCTCGTCTCATTATTTGTCCTTTCAGTTCCTTGTGTCCGGTTAACGCGTGAGGGTTCCTCTCTTGGGGACTTATTTGTAGGCTTGGGCGCTGACGGTTGATCGAGTCTTTTTCCTAAGGTTTCTAATTGCGTCGACAGTTGCGCGATTTTTGCATCGAGAGCCGATTCTCTCCGCGAATTGACATCTTCTGTCTGTGCGTCGTGACTCTCTACTGCATCGTCTATGCTGGCGACTACATTTCGCGTTTTTCCCACTAGCTGATCTATTGTTTCCTCGCGAATTGCTACTCTCAGCGCTTCCGCAAAGGTCGGAGGGTCATGGGTCATCACCTTCCTCTTTAGTTTATCGGACAGTCCATGCAGGAATTGGACACGCAATTTTTCATCCAGTTCCTGTTGCTGACAGCGCTTGATAACTGCGTTTTCCTGTTCATTTGCGCCTGCATGCTCTATCATTGTTGTGCTGGCCAGACTTTGCAATCGGACCGCGAATTCTTGTACCCTTTCGTCTCTTCCCTGCGCGCACGCATGAAATTTCTGGACCCTAATCGAGTAAGGCTCTTGATCAAATCGAGTGATCATCGAGCGTTTGAACTGCCCGAAGTCGGTCACGCACTTCATATTGAGATCGTGCCACGCAAAATCTCGAGCTATGCCTGCGAGCTTGCATTTCGCAATACTCAAGCACTGTCTAGGCGTCCATCCTGCTAGACTCGCGATCTCTTCTAGCGTGTCGAAAAAGTCCGTGACACGTCCTGTTTCACCCGCGAAGGTCGGGATCATTCCTCCGAACGCGGAAAAGGAGGAAAGAGAACCGCTATTGCCACCGTCCCGAGGTCGCGTGGGGACACTTGCGTCTGCCTCCATTTTTCAACCCACTTTGAAAAAAAATTTCTCTTGTCAGCGTAACTTACGGAAATTTTGGTGGGATTAAAATATCCCAAGCTTCTGACACCAGTGTAAGTTCGCCGACCTTTAGGGGGGGATCGTTAATCCCGCGACAGGATGGTCTAGGGTCGTTCGCGTGTGGGTGTGAGGGAGGATGACACAGACAATAAGTGTCTCACAAAGAAACCCGTTTATTTAAATATAAAACAACTCACACTATACACAGATCGTTACAAAGGTGAACGTTCGAACGTTTTTGTGCCGATGTGTTTCCTATCGTCGCTCGATAGAAGGCCCCGGGGCAGCGGCAGGTGCAGCGACTCGTCGGTTGGCGTCGGCGGACCTTTCGATGGACACCTTGGAACACCTCTTGTCTCCCTTGAAACCTCTCGGAAAAGTCTCTTGTCCTTCCAATTCGGCGATTACTTCAATCTCTCTTTTTCGTATTGTTCATGTTGATTGGCTCCACGTCCTTCCTTTCTCTCTTCTCGATTGGTCCCTCGCTTGTTTCCAAGCGAAAAACGACCCCTGTTCGAGTCACGAGAAAGAACCGCCTCGACAAATCTACTTGACACCCTCCGTTTACTCAGGATGGAAAGAATTGATGGAACTTTGAAACTTGCGCTCATATTTTCCCCATTGTTGTCTAGTCTGAGAGATTTTTGAAATTCAATGCTTTGATATGAAGTTCCTTTTTATAATTAACTTTTCCCTTTTTCCTAATTTTAATGATCTAAATTTCGTATACGAGCGACTTGTCAAAGGTCCATCTATACTGGAGGACATTCGTCTACAATCATTACTCATTACAATTATTGCGTTTTATTTTACATTAGGCCTTTTTGTCTTTCGACATCTTTCTCCTTTTTTTTCATGCGTCGCGGTTTCAAATGACTAACGCGTCAAATACGATCTTTGATCGGCTTTTGTCCCTTTTAACAATGGACGATTTTCTACATTCGTTTTAACAATCTTCTAATATAAATAATTAATGTTAACCCGTTTTTGGGACTTCACAAAACTGATAGTCTTATTAATTTTATTCAATATTATATTTAGTGAAAATTCTGGTTTTATTAAGTCTGACATTAAAAGGCATGTTTAAAGCAATTTAAGAGATGTATAACTTAATAATAATTAATGAAAATTTATAAAATTATAATGTTTTTATTATAATTGTCAGTTACAGTAATAATTATTATAATTACAAGTTTTGGAACATGCTAATTCTGATAACATTAAATGACTGCAGAGTCTACAGTAATGCTACTGGAATGTTTATCTCTTTTTTTGTCTGAAACAAAAAAAGAAAATTAGGTTACTCCTGGAACTTTCCATTTATCAAAAATAATCAAAAAATCTGTTTTTGATGTAATGATCATCTATACTTCTGATTCAAATGTATGATTTATGCAAATTCTTAATACCTTATTTGCTGGTAAAAATAGTTTTTCTCAGCAGATTAGCTGTTGAGAATTTGCTATTTTTGTGTTGAAGGTGATTTCCAGTATTCCAAGATATGCAATTATTTGAATTTATTGTCAGTGAAACTATTGCATGATTTCATATGAATATAGTTATGAAATCATATAGTAGAAAAAAAGAGCAATAATACACATTTGTTGTATTTTTACTATTATGCTTTTTATGTACTGTGTATGTGTTAGTTGTTATCTGTCAACCAGTTACATAGGCCGTATATGTTAGATCATATTTTGTAACAATTATTTACAAATTTATAAAAATAGCAAAATGCATTACACATCCTTGCATCATAAAGTTGTAATTATTAGTTATAAATATAAAGTATTTGGAAAGAAACATGCATATTTATTATAGAGTATGATTTATTCAAAACTTTATGAAAAATAACAATGTGTGTATTGCATAATATATTGGTAACAAATCTGCAAGACTAAATAGTACTTAGGAGCTCTTGTTTAGCATTATGGTGGACTCTAGAATGAACTTGAGGTTTGAGTGATATCCAACATGAAGTTTGACTAATTGCTGTTTGGAACATTAGCCAGCTTTTCATCAGCTTGTGTATCAATTCCTGGTTTGGTTTTTTTTTTTAATATGCCATCCATTGGCCTAGATCTTTTATTTGTCCAAAATTGCTTAATTGGTTGAAGTTAGGGTATATTTAGCAGGTTATTTTTTTTAGGCAAAAATAGAGTTGCTCAGTTTTGCATAAGTCTGATATGCAATAATGAGCAGTGGTCAGATTGGCCCAAAAACATATCCTTCATTGTTTGTATAGTGCTCTTCTCAATTCATTCAGTTAATAACACATATTTACTCCAATTTGCCCCTTTTTCAGGTTTTAGTATCTCTGAAAAATGGTGCATCTTAGATTTGATGAATTACGTTATAATTAGCAACATAGTCTTATTTCTCTGACACTAATTTTATTGCATTATTTTAATGATTTTATTCATTTAATATTGCCATATGAAATGTTTTTAGAGGTCAATTTAACTGTCTTGTTGATCTGTCCCAGTAACGTCGTATCTACGTGGATAAAAATTGTAGAAAATGTTGTTCGACACTCTTTCCAGGAAATGTTATATTTCTGATGTTTTAAATGTCCTAAGGTTGATTGCATGTGGAAAGATGAAAAAGAATGAAAAGTGAATATATTTCCAACTTTGATGCCAAAGAAGACAGTGATATATAACTTAAAAATTTTTAAATTTGTCTTGTCTATTTCTTTTAAAAAAATTATGGATAAGCATGAAGAAATTAAAGTGCATCTTAGACTCCATGGTGTTTTATATTTGAATAAATACAGTTAGTGTTTTAGTTTATGGCTCCTTTTGACTCCATTGCAAAATACCTTTGATGGACCTTTGGGTCAAAGTATAAACCAGGCAGGCCAGAAACTTTCTCCAAATTTTGCCTTATTGTGCAATCTTTTCTTGTCCTTTCATATTTCTTCTTGTTTATAAAGTTAGTTGTAGAAAGAATGAAGAGGTGGGAAAGATTATTAATACTCCATGTAGGCAGTGGTGATATTCGGCGGGTTCGCACAGGTTCGGCCGAACCCGTTGTTAAAATTTTCAGTTTCCTGAACCTTGTTAAACACACGGAACATTTCTCAGTGGGTTTGTTTTTTTAAAAAAATATATTAAAATATGCGTATTATACTCTGTAATACTACTAAACTAGAGCCTTATATCCCGTTCATACCGAGCATTTCAATCTAGATTGTGAGCAAGGTCAGGGAGTATGTCTTGGTGCAATCTCTCTTGACCGTTTCAATCGAGGTTTAATCGCGATCGATTCAAGAGAGTTCTTGAAAGTAGATCCAGTGATAAGAGAGAGCCCAGAATGCCATGTGCGCGAGATAATACAAGATGGCTGTCGAACACGTGTCGGGGCTATGGACAGCGAAAGAAAAAGTATAATGTATCTCGAGAGATGATGACACGTGTATTTTTAGAAGCGCCATTTCGCGGTAAAGATTACCCCTGCCTAAAAAAAAAAGAGGGGGGTCGACAGCCCTAAAATATTAACGTTATCTGTCCTACACCCATGGCTCGTTATGTGGGAACGCCGGGGGGAAGACGAAGTCGTACCCCTTTTTGTCGGCGAACAGGTCGGCAAGACCCACCCCACTGTCAAGGATGGCTAAATTTATTGCAATATCCCGTTTTATCGGGATCGGTAATTTAATTGTCAGGTCGAGTGGAGGAAGTGTGGGGTCGTCGATAAGAAAAACGGCAATATCCGTAGTAGCAGGACAACACAGATAAGATTTATTAGAACAGAGGATCGAGTACGTCGATGTGACGCATTCCGTTCCTAATCGCGGGAGAGAGAGAGCTCACAATTGTTAGGGGATTCATACCTCTCGGTTATCGCTTATGATCGAGAAGGTTCTTCGGGTCGGCTGAAGGGTCTTCTAGCGTCTTCCCTGGCGGTAAGCGGCAGGATCGGCTTCGAGGCGGAGGCTCCGGCGTCTGGAATGGCCTTCGTATAGGACTCGGGTCAGCGGGTCGTTCCCCTTCTTCCGACCTCTTTCTTAGATATCTTCCCCTTTATATACCCCCGGTCCCTTCCGTAACGATCACCAATCGCGATGGAGGGTGGTGACTTGAGTTCCATGACTCAGGTGGGATCCGGAGAAGGAGGGAAGCGGGTTTGACGGCGGAAGACTGTACATCCTTCGAAACTTGATCGTTATCGCAAATCTCGATCGTTATCTCCCGAGGGGATTTCAAATAATGAAAATTTAAAATCGGACCGGCTCAATTCGGTCCTCACAGTTACGTTAACGGTACCTGCCCACTGATTGTTAGATATATGGTTGCAAGAAAAGGTATTGTATATATTTCTATTCAAAACTTCCATTTCGTTTGTCGGTGATTGTCAGGGAAAAATTTTCTGCTAGCGAACCCCTTGTTAAATATTTCGAATATCACCACTGCATGTAGGTAGTAGTTGTCCATGATTAAATCAAGTGTGAAAGAAGCCTGTCTGTTATCTTTTGAAGTGATTGGACAGAGATTGCTGCCATTGCTTTTATTTTTGACCTGGGTTTGTTTCTAGTGAAGGCTTTTGCCTTTTCGTCATATATTTGATGTCAAGCATTATACTTTTCATAGTTTGATTGATATTCTTTTTCTTTTGGTCAACGTTGGTATTGAGGGCATACTTTAGGCTTTACATCTTTATTGTCCAATTGTACTTCTAGTCAACCCAAACCAGCTTTCTACTACTATCACAATGTTTTTCTAGTCTACTCAGGGTTTTTTAATCCCATCTCTGTTTGAAACTAGCAGTCACAGAATGCATAATTATTGAGTTTTTGACAACTAGATGAAGCTTACAGAAAACACTACTTTTTGCAACTGTCTTTCTGTTTATCTCCAGTTACTGTGATAATTCTGAAGAAAATAACAATATATCTAATATCAGTTGAAAACATATGACTTCTATATTCTAATATACAAATTAATTTTAGTCTCCAACATGTCATGAATTGAAAACACATTGAAATTTTGCACATTGATATTTTATCATCAGTAATGGAAGAAAATAAAGAAAATGTCATTTTAATGATTGATTGATTTGAAGAATTTTATTATTTATAATCCTTTAACCAAGAAAAGGCATTTAAAAGAAAAATTGTCTCAACATTTTTAATAGATTTTAAATTTAACTATTAACAGAATTATTAACAGATTTGTTAAATGAATATAATGAATATTATATACTATTAAGTGTAATTTTTGTCTGATTAATCCAGCAATTATTTAGCTTTCATATAATTATCAGGCTTAGGGATGTTTATATATGAAAATACACACATTTACTCGATTTGATTACAGGAGCCCCCCTACTTATGAACTGTCAGTCTTACAATTTGACTATGTCTAAAATTTAAATTTTGCATGAATTCTGAAGTTCTCTTACTGATTGTGGAGTGGTGTTGAAGTCAGTCTTTAGCCATTAATCAGGGATGCACAACCTTTTCTGAAGAAGGGCCGGGTTAGGATTAAGTTTACCGACTGGGAGGGCCGGACCATTTTACAACCCTCTTTGTCGACACAAGGAGTCTAATTACTCTAGCCGCCGACAGTGTCGATAATCGCGGGAAGTTTACGACTCGACGGGGTTTGAAATAATTATTAAATCCAAAACTTTTTAGTGCAGTCGGCTTCCTTTTAGTCGTACGACTCTATTCCGGCTATTAATTTTCTTGGTCCGACGTAATAATTAAAAATTTTTTCTATTGTTAGTCTATGGAGAGACTTTGTTGTAAATAATTGGTTGTTATAGCTTTTGTACATTCCTTTTACAACTCTGATTGGTATTTTCTAGTTTGAATGACATTAGGTTGATGAATAAGCAACTTTTCAGAAAAGATGACTCAAATTTGATTATACCAATCAAAATCTATAATGTAAACAAATGCTAAAAAGTCATTATTTTTGTGGTTTTCGGCACTATTTTCACTTATTTTTATGTTATTTCACATTATTTAGACGAATAAGCAAATTTTCCGAAGCATAAAATTGAAAATTTCTTACCAAAATAGAAACTTCTCGATAGTGTTGGAAATGACGTTCTAACATCATTTTATTCTATTTGATTCTTCTAAAAATCATATAATACTATGTATTTGACTTAAAATATTCGAAATCTAAACCAGAAAGTGTGTTAGCTAGAAATAGAACTTCAACCTCTCATTTCTCACCTCGGGGAAAGTCATAAAACAGTTAGGTGCTAATGACTTTGTGAAAGGGAAGAGGTTCTACACTTAGAAACTTCGAAAGAAGGGATTTGGCCCGTACCGTCCATCCCCACACAAAAGACCGTATTGAAAGAGGGCCGTACGTGGCCCCTGGGCTGCAGGTTGTGTATCCCTGCATTAATAAATACTAATTCTTTATTAAAAATTTATTGTGGATTTATTTCTATTGTGTGTTGTCATTTTTTTCTTTTCGTGCAAATTCTGATGTTTCAATGCGGTTCGTGAGCTGGTATCAAAATCGGTAATTTTGGAGTAATGGAGTTTTTTGCTAATGTTTGCAATTTTTATAAAGTTTTATGATTAGGGTTGCAAAAATGCGATCAAAATGTAATAGTAAATCTAGCAGTGGAGATAAATGCGAGAACTATGGCTTTATTATCATGGAAACTTTTATCTGATAATTAATTTTTCACACCAGATTCTTACTTCTTTCATGGAAACTAAACTTGACATTATGAAACTAAGTGCATTGGGTATAAAAACCTGCATTTGAAACACCTGTAATAAGCAGTAGCAAGCAGTTAAATGAACATAATGTATTCTATTAAGTATATTGAAGGATCAAACACTAACAATACTTGATTATTCTGTGTTCAAATGTACAGTACTTTCTAGGTTAGTTTTCGACTTAAAACAAAACCTTGGAAACCTGACCTGTTCATAACTAGGGGAGCACCTGTAATTGAATGTATTTTCATTCATAATTACTTTTGTTTTTATATTTTTATGATTTTAGAAAGAAAAAGTTAAAGATCTGACATATATTGATAATTCTGAATGTAACATTTAAATTTTAATTGATAACAATGCATATAGTATTTATTTATATTTTAGAATATAATAAAAAACGTTTTAATATTGAAATTATAATTGTCATAATTTAGGTAATAGCAGCCCAAAGTTTCTTTGTTCTACAATTTATAATGTACCATGTCAATATGAGCTGCTGAAACAGTCATACTTACCTTTTGCAATAGTTATTACACCATTTTCAAAACTGCACGACCAAGAGGTTAGTGAAATTTTCTGTTACATTAATTAATAAATGTTGATGATATCAGTTATTTAATTTGCTTTATTTCTATAAAATTAAAATATATTTTGTATTCTTATTTTTAAAATAAAATTATATTGTTTATAGATTCCACCTCCAATTTCTGACTTGGGAGGTTTTGGACCTACAAGATGTAATCGATGTAAAGCTTACATGTGTCCATATATGAAATTTATAGACGGTGGAAGACGATTTCAATGTGCTTTTTGCGATGGTTATACGGAAGGTAGTTTTGTTGTTTATTTTAACTAATCGGTTTTTATGTTCTCATTTACTCTATAAGAACACTTCAAAATCATAATCCAGTTAAAAGAACAAAAACATTTATTAAAAAACAAAACATTTTCAACTTTCATAAAGGCCATCCTCAGGTTCAACTGGTAGAACAGAAAAATCAAACAACAACATATACAGGATGATTCAAAAGTTACAGAAATTTTAAAAAATCAATAACTCTTAAACTATTTACAGTAAGATGATGCAATTTTCACAGAAATGCTTAGAAAGAATTGGGATTTTTTTGTGTGTAATGTAACTATTTTGGTACTAAAATTTTTATTACACCTAAAAATATCCCGTTTTTTTCCTAAGCATTTCTGTGAAAATCGCATCATCTTACTTTAAATAGTTTGTGAGTTATTGATTTTCTTTTTTTTTTTTTAAATTTTTGTGACTTTTTGAATTGCCCCTGTATTTAAAAATGTTCCTTGCATAAGAAGTTTGAATGCACAGGGAGAGTAGTAATATATTATAAATAAAAACGAAAACAGAAGAAAAATAACATATACAAAAAAAATTTAAATAACTATAGATAATAAAAAATAATAAAAACCAATAAATGTACTAAAATCAAAGTGCTTATAAAAGTCAACACGGTTGCTAAATGCATTCAAATACTGCCCTCCGGGCATGCAACGCACGAGGCGCGTCCCTGCTATCGATAGCGTTCCTCTCGAGATAGCAGTGTATATCTCGATAATCTCGAGATATTTTAGACGTGACGGTAACGAGTTTCGACGTAGAAGGCGAGCTCTATCAAAACGAACGTCTGCATCTCCATTCAAATGGAGATGCATTCAGTTTTCAATTGATAATGATAAAATTCCTATAAATTGGAAACTGTTAAGATACAGTTAAATTTAAGTATTGTAATATTTTCCATTTACACAATATAAATAATGTTCTGTTTTGGTAATTTTAAATTATTAAAGAAATTGCAGTTTTTTTATTTAAATTAATAAATATTTATTTTATTGCATCATAATAAAACATTTTATTAATATTACTGCCATTTTCCTTAAATTCTAGTGCATTACATGTTTGTATAATAATAATAATTAAAATAATTTTTTATATAAGATGAAGTATTTAGTATAGATAACCAATAACAGTGTAACAGTTGAATAATCATAATATTTAAATTCATCTTTTTAAGTAAAGAACTAAAATAATTTTACAAGTTATTTATTTACAGTACCTCAAGAATATTTTGCATATTTGGATAATATGGGTCAACGTACTGATAAATATCAAAGACCAGAACTATGTTTAGGTTCTTATGAATTTATTGCAACCACAGATTATTGCAAGGTATGTTTAATTTTATTAAAGTTTTATAGGACAAGAGATAAAATTTTTAATATTTCTTATCTGCATTTTAAATATCATTTACAAAACCAAACTTTCTTCTGATAATACTTTAAAATCATTATCATTTAATTGTAAATATAAATGTTTTTGATCTGGTTTTTGTTTTTCAATTATTAACAAAATAGAAAAGCTGGCAAGAGCTCTTGTTCAAGTTTTCGTTTTCCAGCACTTAAACAGCAGGTTAAGGGGACTAAGAAGGAGGTCCAATAGTTTTCAATTATATTATGATATAAAATTTAAATAACAAATGCTTAAGAGGAATAAACATGTTAAATTGTGAGAAATCATTCTCTTTAAAAGAATATTTAAGTTTAAAAACACTGAGACAGATTAGGGCAAAGATAAAATTGTGTATGGTGATTTTTATTACAAAAGTAATTTTTATATTATTTATTATAAAAAAAAAAGCATAATGCTTAATTTTTATAGTAGGGATGCATTTTTAAAAAAATTCTAAATGCCAACAATGAGAAGTTTTTATTGAGTCAGACTCTATGTAAGATATGACACCCTCTACCCATTCTCTCCTTTTAACCATCAGAATTTAATAGCATTGATTCCCCATATGCAGTATATTAGAAATAATCATGCCAAATTTCAAAATTTTTTGTTTGTCCAGTTCTAATATATAATTCAAAATAGATGCATATAAATGCATAAATACACAGAGAATTTCTTTTCCTTCATCCTGGAGCATCAAAATGTCGAGAAATGAAAAAAGGGGTGTCAAAATTTGACCAATTTTCATATTTTCCATTATATTCTATATAACTAGGAAAGTAGAAAATATTATTTATAAACAGTTTTTGTTTTTATAATATATGCAATGCTAATTTATTTTATTATTAAACTAATGTAATAAATTATTGATATTTAGCCACCATTTAATTTAAATAATTAAAATCTTAATTACTTATTCTATAAAAAAATTGTGCATATACTGTTTACACAGCAACTTTTTTTAAATCTCAGTTTATTATTAAACTTATATTAATTCCCAAAATGAATGGTAAAAAATATAAAATAGTGAATGAACTGCAACTGTAGTTATTCAAAATTCACACAAACATCTTTGTCTGCAGCAAAAACAGTTTAATTATGAATGTATTTGATTCTGTATTTTACTTGAACATATTCAAGTAAAATACAGAGTCAAATACAAGAATTAAAATACAAGATAAATAAGTAAAAACAAGATCAACTGATGAAAGAATAGAATAACATAACCAGCATTTGCTGTTTCAAAGTGCTTAAATTAAATTTAAGAAATTAAAACAAAATAATAAAAATAAAATATGATAAATAATGATAAATACAAATATAAATGAAGAAATAAATAACAAAATTAAATAAAAAGAATACATAAGTGAAAATATAAAATAAACTAAATAAACAATGCAAGTAAAAAGGGGGAGAATATCCTGTGAACAAAGAGAGAAAAGAGTGTCAAGGTTATCCAATATGCAAATCTTAAGATCTTAATTTTCAGTACATGGAAACTATTTTATATGCAATGTATGCTCTGAGTAGAATAGCTTATATCCCAAAACATTCACTTCTTTTCAATCTTTTACCCATGTATTCCTTTTTCCTTTTCATTCATGGGATAATATCCCTTTCCCTTTTACTTGATTGTCTATTTAGTTTATTTTATATTCTCACTTTTATGTATTTTTATATTTCTTATGTAATATTTATTATGAATTTTTCATTTAATTTTGTTATTTATATCTTTATATTTGTATATATTATATTTTATTTTTATTTTTTAAATTTAAATAAACTGATATCCACTTTTTGAAAATGTTTGTTGCATTCTATCCTTTCATTTTGTTTGATTCTGGATTTTACCCGAAGAGTCTAAAAAGGGCCAAAAATGTTAGTAATTAAATTGGTTTGACTTCAAACAAAGGTTTTTGTGTGAATTTAAAAAATATAAAGCATTTAAATACAGTTTTAAAAATTGGAATGGAAGATACCAAAGCAATAATGGCAAAAAAATATGAAGAACTAATATTAAAAATGATGCAAACTGAGTTAATATTGAAAAGCTCAAGGAATATAAAGTTATGTATATTGTGTTTTCTTGCATATAACCCATTAGTTACATGTGTGTTTAAAAAAGGAAATTGAAAAGATGATGCAACTTGTGCAATGGGAATATATACTAATTTTTAAATTGCAATTACAGTAGAGCGTCGATAAGTGGAACCAATTGGGGACTGGGGTCCTTCCAATTAATGATTTGTTCCAGATTCCGACTTTGTACGAAAAAATACATTAACCTGTCCGATGTTCAAATTTTTCTCCGTTGCATATCGCTTCCTGTTGAATTTTTCTCCATTGCGTATCGCTTCCTGTTGAATTTTTCTCCATTGCGTGTCGCTTCGTGTTGAATTTTCGTTGATTTTAAGCCTAACGAAAATTTTTATAATAATCATCGAGGCTATCGTATCGTTAAAAATTATTTCTGCATTTTGTACAAACAAAATAAATATATTAAAAAATATAAAAAACATGAAAATTATACTTTAGAAGTAAATTTAGTATCAAAAACATTCGATTCGGCACGACACAGTCCGACTGAAAATCGTTCCACTTTCCGGCCATTCCACTTACCGACGTTCCACTTATCGACGCTCTACTGTATGAGCTTGTATCTGTGAAGCAATGGTTGCTTCACAGTTGCAGGGTATATTATGGGGCATGTTTTGCAAAGGTTTTATTTTTGTTCTAGCAATTTTCTGCAGGATGCACAAATGTGCAGTAGTTTCAAAAACTGTTAAGTTTTATGAAGTTAAAGTTGATTTTGCAACTTTTTTAATTTTGAAAATTGCATTTTCTGTAACGTAAACATAATTATATATATATATGTGTGTGTGTGTGTGTGTGTGTGTGTGTGTGTGTGTTGTGTGTAAAAACAATTTTGAATTTATAATTTATTTTAATCAACAGAATGAAAAATTTCCAAATCCTCCTGCTTTTATATTTATAATTGATGTATCTTACAACAATATAAAGAATGGAATTGTCCAGTTATTGTGCCAAAATATGAAATTGTTGCTAAAAGAATTGCCAAAGTAAGTATAAAAAGATTATAATTTCAACAATTAGAGTAATTATAAATAAAATCTAGAAAAATAGATAAGTTAAAATATCTTTTGTATTAAAATTAAGTACAAAGAAAAATATTTTGATATGACAAGCTTAATTTTCTGTGTGATCACTTAAAGAAAGAATAATAATGTAACATTGGCATACAAATTGGCATAAGTATGTAATGAATAGTTTAATTATAAAATAAATGTTTTTGAACTAGAATCAAACTTCAGCTTCATTTTTATATGGAAAAAACATTATAACATTAGAATATAAACAATGCAATTTTAAAATGCAAAAATTTTTATGGTGCTTGCAATATTATAGAAGTTTTCGTCTTTAAATAAATAATTTGAATTGTAAAGAAATTAAAATTAAATGAAAAAATATTACAATGAAGAATTGTCTTGTGTAATATTATAGATTAGTACGAATATTGATAAACTGGCACTGGAATATTATGATATAATGTAAATTTCATTTAATTTCTTTCTCTCTATTGACTTTTGGTCTTGATCCAAGGATTGGATTTTTTTATTTCCAAAACGTTTTATAAAATTAAATGTAGATATGGCTTCTAAACTTCCCAGAATTTTATTTTGAGTAACTGGTAACTAGAGTATGAGTAGAGTTATTTATATTTATTACAGCTGACTATATAATCTAACATCAATTCTTCTCCTTTATCACCTGTCACATATATTGGAATTAGCTATTGAATACTCACTATTTTCAAATTAGTTTATACTCTGAATAATGAATCAAGTATATAAATGTTAAATATTAATGGAAACATAGACAATGTATTTAGTGTTTCCTCTTTATGGCTTTGCTAATATTAAAATTTACATTGCCTTTATATCATTATTTATAGTCTTCTTACTTATTCATCATTATTACTGAAATATGTGAATTTTTCATTCAAATAATTTAAAACATGCCATTAATATTCTATAAATTGGAATATTATTTGGTCAAAAAGTTTGTTTATAAATAACTTGATCAAATCTTTGTCTTGAAACACAATTGTTTGTTACATTACGGAATCCTCACTTAGAGTGAGGATCAAATTTTACTAATGTCTTCACATAAAAATGGAAGAAACAAAATTATAGATTAAATGATGACTTTGATATTTATAGGCATTTATCATCAGCAAAAACATCTATAGAATGCTTGAAAGAGGAGTATAAAAATATTACAAGAACAGAGATCACAACATCAAGAGTTCATGTTGGAATAAATATAGATAGGCCATTCTTTAGTCATGGAGAATCATACAGTACTTAGTGCTATCAAGATGTAGGTCAAAGGTCTATAACAAAAGTGAAATAAAAAATGTCTGTTAGAAAGAAGTTTTATAGAAAAGGTTTTTTTTTGTTTCCATTAAAATTATTACCAACTGGCAGGTAGGCCAGGCGTTGCTCGGGCAAAAAGTAACGATAGCGATAATTAAGATTATTACTTTATAGTCACAAAAGAAAAAGTGTAGTTTCATCAACAAACTAAGTATTTCTAAAGAAAGGTCAAATTTGAAAATCGAATGTTCTAATATTGTTTGATTTTCACGACGTGTTCTGATTATATTGTTCAATTTTCATCGAATGTTCTAAAGAAAGGTCGAGAAAAATCGAACTAATGTGTTTAAATTTTAAAATTGAATATGTTCTAACATATTACTCTTTTTCTTTCTTTCTTTTTTTTCTCCAGCGCTGGTAAATCTTGCACGTCTCTTTCTCTTGTTCTCCATTGTTACATAACACTTCCATTGTTACTTAACACTTACATTGTTACTTAACACTTCCATTGTTGATGGAAGTGTTAAGACTTAATCCTGTCCCTCTCCCCCTGTCAAGAGGAATTTCGAAAAATCCCTTCTTAGTGTGCGTTCTCGTGACGTACCCTAACTGTGTACCAAATTTCAACTTTCAACTCCTAACCGTTTGGGCTCTGCACTGATTATTATTATGTTGGGTTAAGTGACATATACTGGTTATCACCGGTGGCTGTGTACTATGCCGGACCAAAGTCAAGGCATAGTAAACAAAACAGAAATTAAAGAAGTGTATCAGTGTGTGTGTCTGTATTCAGGAATTTTCTCACAATATGACATGTATTCAATATAGTGGCCTTCTGTAGTGTGATGTATGTGTTTCTATTCAATTGTAATGTGCCCAGGCTTTTGTGTAGTGTGTGTGGTATGACACCTGTACAGGAGAGAACAACAGGTAAATAAGCACCCTATCCATCTTCCACAGATGCCTTATTTCCTGGGCGAGTTCTGTGTACTTGATAATTTTTTCAGTGCATGCGTTTTGTACATTGTGAGTGTTTGGAATGGATATGTCTATAATGTATTTGATTTTATTGTGTTTGGCAATGAGTGTGATATCTGATCTGTTGTGGTAAATTGTCTTATCTGTGATTATGGCTCTGTCGTAGTACATTTTGTACATGTTTTCCAATACTGTCTGTGGAATGTATTTGTAGTATGGTTCGTGGATGTCTACTAATTTGTGTTTCTTCGCAAGCTCTTGGTGTATTATGTTTGCTACTTGATTATGTCTGTGTAAATAATCTGTCTGTGCCAAGAGCTTGCAACAAGAGGTGATGTGTTGTATAGTTTCTGGCATGATGTGACATTTTCTGCATGTGTCATTTGTGAGTGTTGCATCTTTGAGTATGTGTTTTCTGTAGTTTTTAGTATTTATGACCTGATCCTGTATGGCAATCATGAATCCTTCCGTCTCCCCAAAGAGGCATCCCCGAGCTAACCAGCTGTTTGACGCAGTTTTGTCAACAAAATCCTGGGCCAGATCATAAGGATGCCTGCCATGGAGTGCCTTTCGAGCCCACGATTGCTTAATGGTGTCTATGCTTTTTATATGTTGTGTTGTGTCCATATGATGTGAGTGTAAGTTTAATGGTGTGTTATTCGAGTCTGCTAGAGTTACTGCTTTATGTAATTGTGATGTTTCTTGTTTTTGTAGAAAAACTCTCGCAGTGACTGTATTTGTTTGTAGTGAAGGTTAACTATGTCAATCAGGCCACGTCCGCCATCTTTACGTGGAAGGGTTAATCTTTCTCTGGCAGATTTAGGATGATGTTGTTTATGCTTATTAAGTGTTGTTCTTGTTTTCGTTTGGAGTTGGGTCAAGATCTGTGTGAGTCCAATGTATAACTCCAAAAGAATATGTGAGTACTGGGATGACATATGTGTTTATTGCTTTAACTGTGTGTTTTGCATTTAACTGTGTTCTGAGAATAGCATTTAACCTACTTTGGTATTCTTTAATTAATCTTTGCTTTATTTGTGTATGTTCTGTTAGTTTGGCCTGTTGGAATCCTAAATACTTGTAGAACTCGCCCTCTTCCATGGATTCAATAATGTCTCCATTTCCAAGTGCAAAATCTTCTTTCTTCAGGATTCCTTTTTCTATGTGAACTGTTTTGCATTTATCTAGGCCAAATTCCATTTGTATGTCCTTGGTGTATGAATGTGTGATTTGTAGGAGTTGATGAAGTTGTTTTTGTGTGGATGCATAAAGTTTTATGTCATCCATGTACATGAGATGTGACAGTGTAAACTGTGTTGTTTTTTCATGCCTGATATTGTAGCCATATTGTGTGTTGTTTAACATGTTGGATAATGGGTTTAAGGCTAGGCAGAACCAGAGAGGACTCAAGGAATCTCCTTGAAAAATTCCTCGCCTAATAAAAATTTGGTTTGTTTGTATGGAAGTGTTACTAACCCTGAGATATAGTGTTGTTCTCCAGTGCTGCATAGTGTTTTGAAAGAATGCAATGAGTGATGGATGTATTTTGTACATGTGTAGAATATGTAGCAGCCAACTGTGTGGAACACTGTCGAATGCTTTTCTGTAGTCTATATATGCCATGTGTATGTTTCTGTGTTGTTTGTGTGCTTGCCGTAAAATGACTGAATCTATGAGTAACTGTTCTTTGCATCCCCTGTGATTTCTACAGCAACCTTTTTGTTGTTCAGTTAGAATGTCGTGTTCTTCAATATGTTTTGTATATTTTGTTTGCGAATACAGGATGTCAATAATTTGTAGAGTGTTGGAAGACATGTAATTGGTCTGTATTGTGTGGGGTCTGTGGTATTGTTGTTTTTAGGTTTCATGTAGGTGATGCCCTGAGTAAGAAAATTTGGCATGTCTTGTGGATTGATGATGATGTGTGTTAGGTGTTTAGCTAGTTCCTGGTGCAGTGATGTGAACTTTTTGTACCAGAAATTGTGAATGTTGTCTACACCAGGTGTCTTCCAGTTGTGTGTTCTGTTAACAGTGTATTGGAAATCATGTATGCTTATTTCAACACAGGGCATAGTTGGTATGTTGTGCAAGTTTCTGTTCTCCTCCTCGATCCAGCCTGCTTCAGCATTGTGCGTGACAGCACTGGACCAAAGAGAAGACCAATATGTTGTGAGTTCTTCTTCTGTTGGTGTGCCACTGTGCTGTGTATCAGTGTTTGCTTTGTTATTAATTTGTCTGTAAAAGAGTTTTTCATTGTTTGTAAATAATTTATTTTGTTGTTTTCGTAGTGTACATGTTTTGTATCGTTTGAGTCTACGTGCTTTGGCAGCAAGTTTTTGTTTTAGTGTATCAATGTATTCTGTAATGCGTGTGTTGTGATGTTCGTGTTTTGTGTGTGTTTTTATTTTCTTGAAAATGTTTTTGAGCTGTTTCCTTAATTTGGGTGTTATGTTGTTTTTAGTGTATTGTGTTAGCCTGCCTAATTGCTGTCTAATGTCATTTATTTGTGTTTCTATTCTTCTCTGCCAGGCAGGCTTGTGATAGAATTGTGTTTTCTGTGTATTTGTCTGTGATTGTACTTTCAGTCCATGGTGTGTCACTACTGTGACTGCCCCAGCATAAACTAATGTATGAATGTCTGCGAGTGTAGAAATTGAATGAATGTAGTGTGGTAGTAAGTGAGTGTTTACATAATTTAGTGTTTTTCCTACTTCCTTTGACGTGTTGATTTTTGGTATTCGTGGTCGTTGTGTGGGATCTGTGCCTGTATATTTAGTGAGTGTTTCCTGAAATATAAGTGAGAGCGTATTAACTAAATCTATGTCTATGTTATCAGTGATGGATGAGGAAGTGTCTGTAGTATCATTAGTGGTAATTGTTGTATGTGTGTTATTATCAATGCTTGTTACTGGATTATCCTGACAGGTTACATGATCTTCATTAATGTTAGATGTTTCTCTCTGTTGATGTATTTGATCAGCAACCTGTTGTTTGATAAGTTCAAGTGTTGTTTGTGGAATAAGGTTGTTGTGTATAATTATTCTTTTTTGATCAACAACCCTTTGTTCGGTGACAGTGAGATGAGGATACTGTTGTGTGAATCTATGGTGTAGTTGTTGTCTGTATGCTGTCATGTTTGTTTCGAGTTTTGTGATGGTGTAGTAAGTACGGATGATAAACTCGTTCATTTCTACTGTCCATTTCATCCGTTGGCGTGGTTTTCCAGCCTTTGTGGTCTGTGGATGCATTGCCACTGAAACACCAAGGCTGGGTTGGTTCCTCATATCTGTTGAGGGCATTGCAGTAGCCATGCTTGGGCCAGTGCTGCTTTCGCCACTGGTAACCAAGGGAGACTGTGGCCTATTTTTCAAACGTGAGCCTCTGCCTAACCCACGAACGCAGACCTTGTTAACCCGGGCGACGTCCGAGCCGGTATCACACTTTGATCTAGTTATTACCATAATAAATATCTCCACAGAATGTGGGTGTGGTCACTCTTAGCTTCATTTCTCCCCATAGACCTTACTGGCATGGGTGTCCCTACCAGGAGCTTGTGCTCCAGCCTGCATTGCCCTATGGATCAGTAAAATTACTGGGCTCTCCCATCACGACCAGGTGGTGACCCCGGGAGAAATTATCATCATCATTCATCGTGAACTCGTCTCGATATATATATATATATATAGATACGTCATACTAACCTTGTATAGCTTTGCAGATGATACTTAGAACATAGCACTAATGTTTTCAACTCATTTCTAGGGTCTTCTTCAGGTGTTCTATAAAATTTTTCTGGTGCAATAAGAGTTTGATTCCAATTTTTAGACATTCCAGTCTCCAATGCTTCTATCTTCAAAATTTATTTTTTTAAATTTGAAAATTTAAAACTCCAAAAGATGTGCGCCTGTACCTGATGTTGTAGCGTCATAAATAGCCTACCATGCTCTCGATTGTTGTTTTTCTTTTTTAAAATTGATCAACAAGCCTTTGCAGTCCGCTTTAAGAATTTCTAACGCCTCCAGACTTCGCAGTTGGTTTATATGCCGGGTTTGTTGGATCATTGCCGCTTGTTGTAGATTACGTGTAATGCCGTTTTCATTGACGTATATTGCTAAGACTGTATTGCTTTTCTTTTTTTCAATGTCTGTTTTGTGCTTGCGGAGGCATTGTTTGAGCGATTTTTTTTTTTTTTTTGTAGATCTGACAGCAGATTCGATAGAGACCTCATATATCTCTTGGCGGAATTTTGTATACTCTCGGTGTTCTTTCATTTTCCACCAATCCTTCTCGTTTCTTAACATGGCGAATGTATCTTGCTTACATCCGTAAGCTATTTTTGCATTAGTGTAAACCTCAATTTCTCGATACAGGGACTGCACGCAGCGCTCATATGTTATAGCTATATGGTAGGGAGATGCATCTTGTTGTGGATTCTTTTCTGGAATCCTATTTACTTGGTCTTTAAGTTGGTTTTTTTGCTATCATCATCTGCAGTATAGTATCATCTGCAAAGCTATACAAGGTTAGTACAACATATTTGTATTTATTATCGCTTTGTTCATTGGATGGATTTGATTAAAATTATTACCATTGCAATTTGTATTGTGAACAATTTATAAGTGTGTGAAGCTGATGGGAAGTGAGTAAATGACTTGGGGGGGTTTGGATGCATAGTGATCATGGAACAAAGCTTCCTAGTAAAATTGTGAATTTATGAAGAAGACAGATAATATTTTCATATCATAAGGCTTGGTAGAAACAAGCTGTTAAGTGAGCAAACAATTCAACAAGCAAATCTTATTACACTGGAATTAGAACATTTTCTGTCTATTCAGATTTGCATTTTATTAAAAAACTAAAGATATATGAATCATCTGGAAAAAATATTATTGTTGTTGTCTGTGAATTTTTTATCTCTGTATCAAATTTCACTGAGTTCCAGCCATTCATTCTTGAGATATTGATTTTTATTGATATATTTTATTACACTTAAAAATTCTTTTCTCCTTCAGTCGAAAACATTACATTTTGCAAAATGTCCTCTTGGGGCATTATCATTATGTACATTTTAATTCTAATTTTTTTTGACAAAATTTAAATTTTTAAATAACAGAATATTGAACTTATTTTTAAATTATACTAATCTATAGTAATTTAATGTTTGAACTTTGAATTAGAAGTGGAAAAAATCTAGTTCTGCTTCTGGAACTAGAACTGTTGGAACTGATTTAAGTGTGAAATTATTTAAATGGAAAGGTTTTTGGAACTGCTTAGTCTATTGGACTAGACTGTTCTATGGAATCATTATGTTCTGTCAGAATTGCTGTTGCACTCGACAGTTTCTCATCGGTTATATATATAGATAAAAGCAATATTTGTATCTCTGTTTTTAGCTTTTTTGCTGATCTTCATTACATTTTTCTTGCATATTCTCTGAGACTCTGAGGGAAATATAGACTACCATTAAACCTGGACATCCCACTCCTTGATTTTTGATCTGGAATTAGCCCAGTATATATGACAGGTTTGTATATACACAATTGATCTAGGCCTCTAACAATGTGTACAACTTTATTCCATATTATAAAAGAGCCAAATTAAAACCACGACAATTTTATCCCCCTTTATTAACTACTAAATCTTTTGCCTGATCTGTACTAAATTTTTTATACTTATTCGCTGGGATTTAGAAGAAAACATAGACTTACATGAAATCTGAATGTTCCACTCTCATCCCAATTCGATCTACTTGTCACTTTATGATAACCATAACAACAGTAGGTTAAAAGTCGTGGAACAACAACAATTAGTTTTATGTTCAAATCCAGAGTTCACTGTTCCATTAAAAAATGTATTTATAAAAGTATAAAATGAAGAATGTGTTGGTAGTTCTGGAACTGTCTCGACACTCTGGAATTGTTTCTAGTAGTTCCGAGTCCAGAGTGGTTCTGACTGGAACTATCTAGCTCTAACTCTGGATTGTTTGAAATTAGAAGGTACCACTGCATATTTGTCTTTTATTGGATATGTATTCAAATTTTGAAAAAATTTAATGAGATTGATTTCATTATTCCAGTTTATTAAATAATAATTCATTTGTTTACCAAACTGGCTGTTAGTGATAAAACCACTATATGGTGGGCTGTCCACCCTGGAAGGGAGGGAGGGGATTACAACAGCCCTTAATGGAAAATTAGAGGATTTGCACGACTTGCATATTCTACAAAATTGTATTTGTTATTCAATGTAATCACCAAATTATATCAAAAAATCCTGCAATTATTTTTCCTGTTGGAACCGCTATTAATCACATACAAATTCTGCATAGTAATTATCGGATTTGCACTTATTACGACACAAAACATATTCGTATATCTGATTCTATAAATTACGGTAGAATATCTGGAACCGAAAGTATTGTTTACGAAAATTGCAACCTCGTATTAATATTGACATCGCCGAACTTTCCGAGAGTATGGCAACAATTAAGTAGAGTCAACTGCAGTGTTTGTGGAATCGCTGTCTTCTTAGCATTTAGTGTCAAACCCAAAACAATTTGATACAATCATAGATAAATGCATTCTTGTTTGTTGAAAATATGTAATTTGTCTAAATTAGAGCATTTTCCACAGATACCATTTAAAGGTATTGAAAAAATTAAACCCTTGCAACTTGCTCTGAATAATAATTTGAAATTTATTTCAAAAATTATTTTCAAATTTATCTTTCATTTATTTTTTTACTGTGGAGAATCCATATGCAACATTTTTCATCTTATTGCCTTCCACAGATACATTAATTCACTTATCTACAATGTATTTAACAGTTTATGAACCACAAGAAATGGAAGAAACCAGTGATATCTTCAAAAACATATCTGTAAATCTTACAGGTACAGAAACTGCTGTACAAAAATGATAATTTGAAAACAACTGACCTATGCATGCTTGATGGCAGTTTCTGTACCTGTAAGGTGTACAGGTGTTTTTGGAGATATATCTATAATTTTACTAAAGGTAATTTGAATTTATAGAAAAAGATTTACATATTTAAATGAATAAAATTAAATTAGTTTGTCTTGAAGAAAATGTGTAAAGTTTTGGTTTTATAAATTTAATTAAAATAATTATAAAATTTATTGTATAAGCTTGAATTTTTTTTATTTAATTAAAATTTTTAAAATTACATATCAACGAAAATTGAATTTTTTTTTCAGGGAAGGTGATGCCGAAGTCAGTGCAATTAAAGTAGGTTTTGTGACTTACAGTAATGCAGTCCATTTTTTTAATATCAAGGTTAGTAACATTTTTCACTTCCAAGTAAATTTCATAACTATTTAATTTTCTTTATTTCAGTTGTTTATCTAAATGAATAAATAAGTGTTCATTTGCCACCTTAATGAAATATATATTGCATTTAGTTTACTTTATGTTTAGTTAAAACCAAATTTTAAATGTCAGAGTTAAATTGTGTAAAGATGAAATACTTTGATTAATATTTTTATTAATAAACTAGGAGAGCTTTGTCCCTGACCACCTATAGTGGTCCAACTCCTCCTGCTTTCCCTACTTGTTTCCAATATAGGCTAAACTATTTAATATACAATAAAATATAAATATAACTTTTTCACAAAGTAAAACCTTTGCTTTTGTTCTTCTTCCATCGTTTTTCTCCATCAGCAGTCCATCAAAATTTACAAAGATGTGGAGACGACCTTTCTTTTGAGGCTACTGCCTTCACAGTAAAATATGGTAAAGCATCCTCTGGTGTTCCTGCCACTATCATAATACAGTGGTACCTCGTATAACGGACGCTGCGAACGACGACTTTCTGTTTGGCCGTTACGTGACTCGAGTGACGGACTGGCTGCAAACAACGGACTTTCCGGCATAATTGGTGACTGCTCCGTGGGTGCGTTCTTTAATAGCGGTCGCTCTGCGTCTCCGCTACTACGGGAGTGCGCTGCCGTTTGTAGGCATTTAGGAACGATGGTGAAAGAAAGAAAGATGGCGGCGCTTGCACTATCGATAGTATCATGAAGGAGGAAGCTATAATTCTAAACTATGAGCTTTAAAAGGTAAAAGAAGGGTCCCAATTTAACCATAAAATGGATTATTTGTTGAAAGAGCATTCAAAATAGCCTCGAAAAAAATTCGTAAAGACACTTACATCACCGCGTGCGCTAACTCACGCTTTCACAATTTCTAAATTCTCATTCATAAAACCACATAATGGACCCGGAAACGAAACTAGCTTAGCCATGGAGGACGCCATGTTGCTCTCCACCGTAAACTACTGCTACGAGCGGCCATTTTTGCCATTCGATGGCGCGCACTCCCACCGGAATTTAGGAACGCGTTCCGCGGGAATTTTTTAACGGATGTTGCTCGCGTGGAGTTACGCGGAGGAATAAAAGAACGCACCCATGTTTATTTTTTTATGATACAGTATGGTTATTTTATGCTGCGGAACGAATTAGATGTTTTAACATGTATTTCTATGGGAAAATGCATTTAGTATAACGGACGTTTCGCTTAACGGACATGCACCTGGAACAGATTAAGTACATTATACGAGGTACCACTGTAATACATTTCAGTAAAAATAGTAAAAAAAAACATGGCTGACAGTTATTTACATTTAATATATTTATATTTTATTGTATGTTAAATGTAAATAACCGTCGGCCATGGTTTTTTTACTATTTTTATCAATAGGCTAAACTATTTATAACAAAAAATTTCGATAAAATATATGCCTTTGTCTATCTAATCCAAAGTAAGGATTCTATAATGTAAACATAGTTCACATCCATTTCAAAATGAATTGTACCTACACATTCAAATTAATTGGAATAAATATTTATGTTGGTAACCACACACCCGAAATCACAGAAGGACATAACATATTTGTTTATTTGTCTATAAACCCTTTTTAGTGGTTACCAAGATAGGTGATTGTATCTGACAACTAGTACATCGTGCAACTTTCTTGTATCGCGATACAATTGAAGTAGAGCCAGAAGGAAAGAAGTGATCCCTGTACCTGTTAGGCACAGAAGAGGCAATTTTCATATGATATCTGATGGACACGGACAGGTTAACTTTACACTTGCCACCACAAAAGAAGCTATCCTCTTACCTGCACCCCCTTGGGAGACATGATCTGTGCATTGGCCAGGTATGGAGAGACAATTCAAGGAAACAAAGCAATCGATGACAATTGCTTTGTTCTTGTGTTTTGTTTGTTTTTCATGCCTATTTTCCATTAGGTGCACACAATACTGTTTTATTTTTGACTGCTAGGCCTTCCATTAGCTGCACTTGTAGCAGAGAGCACAGTCATTATAATATCTTTGTATATTGAAAATGAAGTTATGGACTCCTGTTTCTTGGCTCTCTTATATATAACAGAGCAAAAATATGGCAGTCGGTCAAAAAATGACTCCCCAAGATTTTACTTTTGTATTTGGGACCTTGAAACATCAAGAAATGCAAAACGTTTAGTTTTTTTATGTATGGATGGATGTGTGTTTGTGTGTTGCACAATTTTGTTTACTGTCTTCAAAGATTAATAACTCCTATGCTTTTGAAAATTTCAGAAATTTTGCAGGAAAGTTTATGTATTAGAAAGATTCGTGCTATTAAATTTTGGCGGTTTAAGGTCGATAGGGTGGGGAGATAGAGTGGTCATGTGTCATATCTTGCATAGAGTTGGACTTAATGACAATTTTACTTATTATTAGTATTTAAAATTTTTTATAAAACCATTCCTACTCTCAAAATTAAGCTTTTTGACATTATATAATAATTAAAAATGTAAACAGGTTTTTTAAATGAAATATCATAACAGATAGCACCACCAGAATTTTAAATGTTGCTGGGAAAGTAAAGCGATTCATTGCCTGATTTTTTTACGTTTAAATGGACTCTCATTACATTTCTGTATTCCTTGTCTCAATTAAAGGAAAATGGCAAAGTTTTATCAAATTCGATCTATTAAATTTTGAGAACAAACTCAATTTTATAAGCCCATACAAGACATGCTAGCGACCGTGAAACTTTGCACGACAAAGTCATACAATTTGTATACTATTGATTTGTCGCGTGGGCTCGTGAAACCACCTTACATCTCAAACGAAGTCACAGACCCACATTTTTTAATTGCATTTTTGGATTTTGCATCGAAACGAATGGAAAATGGCAAAGTTTAATCAAAATTTATCGAATGGATTTTGAAAATGAACACAATACTGTAAGCCTAATAGAAGCTTCGCAAACGCTCTGCTTCAAATATTGCTAATTTTAGCTTTATATTGAAAAAAAAAACAGTTTTTATTTGATTTGCATATAAAGCTTTCAGATTTTTTTCATCAAATTAAACAGAATAGCCTCCAGTTTTTAGAACGAAAAAGTATTCTTTTTTTCAAATCAGTCAAATGTCATGATTTATATTTTTTTATTATGATGTAGAAAATGATTAATAATATTTCTTCAAACTTGTTTTGTCTAGAATTTTTCACCTAAGAATTGATACTAGACTGACCTTTTTTGCACATTTTTAGCAGTTCTGATATATATTTGAAGCAAATGTTTTTGCCTTTTTTCGGGGGCCAGACTCGGGCTTTTTATCAAAAATTTTTGTTTTTAGCCAATCTTTTCAATTTGGAACAGTTTTTGACAAAAAAAGGTTCTGGAACAAGTTCTATTTAAATTAATTAACTGCCCATTTTTTCAATAATGTCATTAACCAACATCATTAACATCCAAGCACTTAACAAATTTCACACCTCTCAATAAATTATTAGAGAAAATTATTAATTATGGCTGGTACATAATAAATCTAAAATATTGTTAACTTTATAACTGTTTGTGAATGTATGTTCCTAAAACATGTCTCCTTGTATAGGATTGTCTACAAGCACTTTCCATGCATTGGAAATCACTTCAGCATCCTTACAGTTTGTGCGCCTTCCCTATTGCGAGGTTTTATAAATTTCCCATGCTGGCCCCCGAAAGAGGCCAAAAACGTTTCCAGCAATTCTGATGTATATATGAAGTAAACGTGCAAAAAGGACAGTCTATTATCAATTTATATGGAAGTTTCAGCTGGAAAGAAGTTTTTATACCTAAGAATCCAAATCTGTATCTCTCAAGGATTTCAAACACCATTTCTCTCACCTTACTGTTAACACAGGAGTCCATAAAACTCGTCATTTTTGGTAACGCAGTCCAAACGATCAATTAATGCCGAATTATCGGGCTAGCAAATGGCTATAGTAGTAATAATAATTTAAAATAATTTGGTACTAGAGTTAGGTGTTAGGCGCCATCTCTTGCTAAATTTAATAATTAGAATTTTAATTAAATAATTTAAATAAATTTAGGCCTAACTGGAAGAAAAGAAATGGCCCGAAGCGGGACTCGAACCCGCAACTTCTGCTATCCGTGCAGACACGTTACCAGTTACGCTACCCGGACCTCCGACCGCTCTCCTCTTCCAGTTGATATAAGATTACCACACGACCGGCGGTCATTACAATGCCGACTGGGGACACATTAATTGCCCACGTCCTCCCAAAGGCACTCAACCGTAAATTTGTAAAGGCACTCAACCGGCCATTTGCTAGCCCGATAATTCGGCATTGGTTGATCGTTATCTATAACGGGCTAGTAGTTGTTTATTTATAACGCAGTCCAAATTGAGTCGAGTGTCAATTAGCCCAGATGTTCCATTTTTAATCGAACACGCCTGTATTTCTAAAAGTAATAGATACAGTTTTAACGAGAACTGACAAAGTAGTATAAACATACTTGTTACTGCTTTAACACACGTTTTATCCCAAGAGAGTTCAAGCAGTTTTCCTGGATTACTTTATATAACTTCTGTAAATTTTTTTCCTATTGGTAATTAAATTTGATTTACATTACATAATTTTTATTTTAAAGGTTAGTATTATAAAAAATTTGATCAAATTTTGAAAAGTTATGATGGAAACTTGCCTTTTATTATTGTATTCAAAATTTATAATTACAATTTCTACTATATTTAAAGAAGAATTCTAAAATAATTGTTTTCTTTTATAGGAAAAATTGACCCAACCTCAAATGCTTACTGTTTCAGATATCGAAGATATGTTTGTTCCTCTTATAGATGGATTTTTTGTTTCTCTAGAAGAAGCAGAATCAGTAATAGATAGGTATTATTTTTTGTACATAATGTAATATATTTAATATTTGCTTAAATAATTAACTAGTGAGGTTAGTCTAATGTTTACGAATCAAGGAATCGATATGTCATTTGTTTTAAAACTTGATCAGTTTATCACATTCAAAAATGAGTTTTTTGGAATAGTTACAATTTATACAATTTTTTAAAATTATAAAAGCATCTCAGAATTTTTCTAACTAGTATTGCTAATACATTTATAGGTGCATTTTTTAAAAAAATAGAACCTAAATCAATTCATGCTTATGTAAGATATACAATACACAATTATAAAGCAATGTGAAAAAAATTGGCTATTTTCAAAACAAAAGTTAAATGTAAATTCTTAGAAGTGACTGCATCAGCATTAACCATAGTACACAACCATTTGTCATGCTGTGAACATTTCTTATTCTAATATTTCAGTCTTCTTAATTGAACTTCTTCAGAAGATATCTGAATTTTGCATTCTAAAAAGAACAATGCTGCCACTTACAATGTAAACTATTTTAGAATAAGTTTTCATTTTTGGAACAAGACAAATTTTGAAAGCACACTTATTGGACTTTTGTGTATTGAATAGAATATCATGATAAATGCTAGAAAATAAAAACCCAAACTACATGTATATATATTGTTTTTGTGTTTTTATCATGATATAAACAAAGCAGAAAAACTCTAATTCATACTTTACAAACTTTACTCCAGTATTTATAATCTCTACTCTAGCAAATTAATCACTAACATGTAATCTTGACACTATTTATACTGCAGTATCCTCATAATTAGCTCACTCTTAGGTTTTTATCAAGCAACACTTTCCAGGCTGCTGAAATTGTAGCAGTTTCTCTATAAGATGATACAATAAGGTCACTTACATACCATTGGGCTGTCGTATATGATGATACCCCAGACTGTCACACTAGCTGTGGGGGTGGAGTGCCACTCCAAAGTGTAAGCAGGATTGAGGTGTTCACCATGGGCCTCCAGACACGAACACAGCCTCTGTTGGTGTCCAAAATGAATCTGGATTTGTCGCTATAGATGATCCAGTTCTGTTCTGTTGCAGTCCAATCCCATTGGGATTGACACCACTCCAAACAGAGGCAACGGTGGGTGGTGTCAATGGCAGCACATGTAATGGCTGCTGCAATATCAAATGTTCCTCACTTAGGCACCTCGAAATGGTATGGACAGACGTGGGGTCCTGTACTAATAGTACCACTTGTGTCCGGGTGGCAGACAATGAAACAGTTGGCCGTGCGAGTGCTTGTTGGAGGAGCAGTGCTCCTCTCGGGCTAGTGGTATGTCGAGGGCCTCTCGAGCCTGGGCATCGTGTGTGAGCTCTCGCTCGTCCACTGTTCCCAACACCACAGTGTTGTGAGAATGGCTTAGATGGCAGGCTATTTGGTAAGACAAACATCCGGCTTCTCTCACCCAATGATCATTTTCTTCTCACTTTGTTAGTTGTTCATACTGTCTTGGATTATGACGTAATTTCTAGTGATCCTCTGCAACAGGTAAACTACAGACAGGTCATATTTTGACTATACAAATAATTTTGGGTCTATGCAGAATTATCCTTTTTAATTGTCCAACTAGAGACAGACGGTAACAACTTAAACCGACAAAAGACATTAAAAAATACAAACAATACAATTGATGCCGATCTTTTCTTAGAGGATTCGACGCCGCAAACACAGTATCACAATTCTTCACAATATCACTTAGATAAAAAACAGATGTAAATATATCCATCTGCTGACCTCTGGTGGAACTCTGAAACAGCTTCTTAATTTGCATATATACATTATTAACAAAGTTCCAAGGATTAATTTTGTTGATTAAATTAAATTATTGATTATTTGTATGGTCATAATATTGATTTAACTTAATCAACAAAATTAATCCTTGGAACTTTGTTAATAATACAGACAGGTCATCTTTGTGCACTTTTTAGTAGGCCAAAGGAATGCACTATAATGGCCTCTGCTGGCATTACACAATGAATCATCATGCTATAATTCTAATCATTTCCATATCTGCTTGAAACTTATCTGCATGCCACATTTTGCAGCAATACGACAACTCCTTCTTGGTGTGCTAATTTTTAAGGCAATGAATGTATCTGGTGTGTTTTGAATTTCTTATGGGCAGCCATAATTTGTACAAGCAGATTTTTCTCCAACTCTATGGGGGGGGTCTCTTTGCTTGGCCCAAAGGAAAAATTAGAACAAAAGTAAAAGTTTAAAAGATCATGATTTTACACACACTTTTTAAAGTTTATTATATTTTTTTATTTTCAGAAGCATCAAGTTCCAGAAGTGACATCACTGAACTTATTAAATAAACTCTTTATTAAGGAGTTATAGACCCCTTAAAAAATCTATAACTCCTTAATAAAGGTTTTAATTGGAAAATGTTACTGAACATTTTTATCTTAGTTGTTCTTAGAGAATTTGTTCTATAAGTTTGCAACAGGAATTTCAAAACACTGACTGTGCATGTTTGTGACCAAGTTTTGTGGTATTAGGATCAATAAATGATGTCATGATTTCTAGTAACATGGAGAATTTTGTCTCTGTGTGTGTACGATGCTCTATGTTCTGGTTTTTTGAACTGCTTTGGAGAATTGCATTTTCACTGTAGTTGTCTCTGCATGACCATATAGATCTTTTTTGAAATATGCTGATCTCTGTTTTTTATTATTTTCTGTTTTGAACTTGAAACTGCTTTTTCTCTAATTTTCCTTCAAAAGTAACAGTTACTACAGACAGAACACACAACTTACTTGTTTTTCCAGCAAAATGAGACTTAGTGCATGTGCTCCAGTGCCACCCCAAAAAAAGTTAAAAAAACATTCCATGAACATTCTTAAAATAGAATCTGGAAATAAATTTTAAAAATTAAAACATCAACATTCTAACTAGAAGATACCTAAAGAAAATTTCTCAAAGCTGTAAATGTTTGGAAAAATCCATTCCAAACTGCTTGAAAAGCAAGTAAGGTATGAATTCTGTTTGTATTATTTGTATTACTTGTTACAGTCTGGACCACATAATTACTAAACAGTTATTACAAGTATAAGTAAAGTTATACTATGTGTATTTTCCACTAAGTCTATATATAACTGCAAATAAACTATTGTCTGTGGTTTTTCCATCATAATTGTTACAAAATTTAACCTGATATTTTTTTAGAATAGACACTGAAGAAACATAACTCTTTGAATATTTATTATTATTATATATATATTTTTAATCATTCATTGATAAAAATTTATAATGTAACCTTTCAATTTCATTAATATTTATTACTCTACAGTACATAGAACCACCTTTCAGACCAGCAAAAATATTTTTAACTTCTAATTCTTTTGACCTTGCGCATAACCCGAAGATGGTCTTTTAAGGCCAAAAGTACTAGAAATTAAAAATATTGTTTTTAATATAAACAACATACAGTGTGCTCAGCAGAAAATAATACGAAAAACAAAACAAGCACCTGATCATTCGCTGAGAGATATTTATTCTTAACACAAACGTTTTCAATCCAATCAATGGATCATCATCAGGCGAAATTCGAACATTACAAAAATAGAACAACAAGTTCAAAATACAAAAATATATAACGGCTAACCAAAACGTAACTAACAGCACAATATCATTTCTAAATATCAACAAATTAATAAAAATGCTGCTAAAATTAAAAATAAAATATTAATATATAACAAACAAAAAGTGTATACAAAATATTAATACCTCTGCCTTAAAAAACAGATAAATAACACTAAATAATACCACTGCTTAATAAGCTGTACAGAGTTTTTCATTAAACTCAGTTTAATGAAAAACTCTGTACAGCTTATTAAGCAGTGGTATTATTTAGTGTTATTTATCTGTTTTTTAAGGCAGAGGTATTAATATTTTGTATACACTTTTTGTTTGTTATATATTAATATTTTATTTTTAATTTTAGCAGCATTTTTATTAATTTGTTGATATTTAGAAATGATATTGTGCTGTTAGTTACGTTTTGGTTAGCCGTTATATATTTTTGTATTTTGAACTTGTTGTTCTATTTTTGTAATGTTCGAATTTCGCCTGATGATGATCCATTGATTGGATTGAAAACGTTTGTGTTAAGAATAAATATCTCTCAGCGAATGATCAGGTGCTTGTTTTGTTTTTCGTATTGTTTTTAATTTAATTTCAATAAAAATGTGGTTTTAACTACTGTAAGATAATAAACCAGTTAAGAATCTTTCTTTGTATATTTATTAATTTAATTTATAAATGAATTATATTGCCAAAATAATTTGAAAATTTAAATTGTTAATGAAGAATTTAAAATTTGTGAAAATTATTGTATATAAATATTAAATTTGTTTATTAAATTAATATAAAATTATATTCATTTGGTTATTTCAGTTTAATGGAACAGATTCCGATAATTTTTGCCGATTCGATACAGACCGAAATAGTTTTGGCTCCCGCCATTCAAGCCGGTTTAGAAGCCTTGAAAGTAAGTGAATATTAATGATATTTTAAAGTTACAAACTTTAGAATTATAAAGTGTCTTTAAAATAAAAATGTCTTAATTTTATTTTTTAAAATTGGATAAATTATTTGTTATAAAGCATGTTTCAAAATTCTAATATAATTTAGAACTATTTAAATTTAAATAGTTTTAGTTCTATGTAGTTTAACAGTCATTTAAATTACGACTTGTATTATTTGTATATAACCTTCCAGGAAAGTCCTCATAAGCAATGCATTTGCAGCACTCTTCTTGTTTAAAATGCAGTTATTTGTTTTGCCTACGTAATTAAGAAATGTTTTTATTGTTGTTATACTGTTGTAGCACAAAGCTTCTCAGTTTCATTTTTACAATTTTATGGCCAATTAGGTTTTGAACAGAATGGTGGACATTTCATTCACACTTTATCATTTTTTTGTAATTGGCATATGAATCAGTTCGGATGTTTTTGTTTGACTTGTAAATTGACTAAACAGAAATTAAATACCTAGGATTACCTTGTCAAATTTAGCAACATATTAAAGACAAGAAAATAATTAGATAAAAGTCAGCTTTGAATATTTTCTTAACATTATTATTAATTTCCCTAAATTAATATATTTGTAAAGCTTGTTTATATAAGTGAAAACACATAGTATTAATTATGATAACAAAAATTTATTTTTTTTATTAAAATATCAAATTATGTAAACCAAGTGTCAAATTACAATGTTGGATTTAAGAATTTTATTAATAAAAATACTCAATCAAATTTAAAACTAAATGCAAATTGCAAAGCTTATTTACTTGATTTAATGTTGTATACTTTTTAATGCAATGCAGTGAAAAATTGAAAGGATTCAAAATTTATTATTATTGCCATGCAATAGGCAGGTAATAAGAATTGTCAAAACTCACTTTATAGCAGTAATGAGTAAGAATTGCTAGCCTCCTAACATTATAATTATCGAGTCGCACGTCTTAATTGTTGACGAGACTGACCGATCACCGATAAAAAAAATTATTTTGAAAAGTTCGTTTTTTGTTAGACAAACTATAAATATATATAAAGTTCTAAAATAATTAAATAGAAAAAGATTTTAATGTATATAATGTTATAGTATATTTGAATTAAGTTGAGTTAGGATGGCAGTGTGCTAGTAAGGCTCTTGGCAGGAATGATTTCCATATTAGATGTAAAGTAAATAAGTGGTAAATAAAGTAATATCTGTTAATGACGACGACAATAGATAAGAAAGTTTACGTGGACTTTACGATATCTGTGTGAATTTGGAATCGATTGCCTCGCTTTTATTTACTGTAGAGAATTAGCAAATGCTAAACTTGATGGTTTGACTCTCAAAAAGCTGTTCAGAAGCATTATATAGAAATTAAGGAATTAACAGAGACATAGGTCTTAGAGATGATAAATTTAAGCAGGAGAGTCTAATAATACTTTGATGATGATGATGATAAATGTGACATATGAAAAAACAGGAGATAACTACAGATGAGGCATATGTACATCTGTTTTTGCTGGTTTTGGGAAAAATAAAAATGAATATGTGCAATGTTTTAAAGACACTCTTGGTAAGTTTAGACAAAGGAAAAGCTGAAGGATGGGTTTGTATTACAATTTAAAATCATCTGATAATTTGCAATAGTGCATAACTCGTGCACTTTCAAACTTGTTTAAAACAGATGAATCGTGGATTATTTGTAAGAAATTACTATACGTTAGATCTGAAAATGTACGTAATTATAGTTCAAGAAATCGAACAGTATTTGGCATAGGTACATTTGATGCTTTTATGTGGATACATTTGCATACACAAAATTCACCAAATTGTACTATAGTAATAATAATCTTAACAACTTACATTGAAAAGAGGGCTTAGTAAATGTAATTCCTTGGTGTAACAATTTTTATTGACAACATTATCATTTCATGGTGAAGGAACCATTTAATCTTTTGAGTTTTTATGAAAATCATCCTTTGGTTCTTATTTGTAATAAATTGATCAATCATTTGAGATTATTTGTTTGATTTGTATTTCATACATACATTTGATGTGATAATAACAATGTTTTATTTAACTTTTGTAATATTTAAATTGTTTTCTAAATTTCAGGCAGCCGACCGTAGTGGGAAACTATTTGTTTTCCACTCTACTCTGCCTACTGCGGAAGCACCGGGAAAACTCAGAAATAGAGAAGATCGCGCACTACTGGGAACCGAGAAAGAAAAGGTGGTGGTTTTCAAATTAAAAAAATATTATAACATACTTTAAATTAAGTCTATTACAAACTTTTATAATTTTTAAACATCTAATATATTGTTATAAACATTATGTTTTTATTAATCTCGTAACAGCATTCTCAACGTTAATAAACATTGTCTAAACCAAATTTTGGAATAAACTAATACTTTGTTGTGAGATTTGATGAAATATTGCTTTTCTGTCGTTTATATAACTTTAATAATTTTGATAAACAACCAATTTTTTTATATTTAGCACATCTGCAATTTAACATAAATTAGTATCTGTACAAAAGATTAAAATCAAGTGATAATAAATAAAATATCCTACAGATCTAACATAATAATAATAAACAGAAGTGACTTTTTTACTGATTTTAAATAAATGTTTGTTAAAAAATTAACGAAATTAATGAAATTCTATAACAATTTTCAGACACCTATATTTGTTAGTGTAGATACATTTCAAATAGTTTTATAGAAAAATTAATAGTATAAGAGCAGACAGCAGTCATTAATTAAACAACAATTTAAAAAATTTGTCATACTCTACCAAATATGTGTGACAGTTTCGCATTTCTGAGACATCCGATTAGTAGAAACTGTACGATGTAGATGTCGGGGTCACGTCGTATAGTAAAATCTTTCCTTCTCGACGATATTTTGTGACGAGCGTAACTGTTTTGAGGCAATAGAATGATTTTGTTTCGTAAACTGGGCAATTTGCTCTTGTTTTAAATTTCATCACGATGCCAACATTGTTTCATTTACAATGTGAAACAATATCAGAGGGTAGAAAAGAGAATAGTATTTATTTTCTTTTTAATATAAAATTCTCATGTTTTAAAATGATTTTGAGAGATTATATTTAACTTTTATTAAACATCTATAGTACTTTATTGGAAGTCAGAGTACATAGTGCTAAAAAGTAGAATTATTATTCATTGTTTACCATTTTATGTGATAGATTGATGTTAAAAACAAGCGATTAAAATATTTAAATTTTAAAGAAATGTTTGTTTATACATTAGTTTAAAATTTAAAATAAGATAGGTTTAAACACTGAATGTTTTCTATATTTGTGAAGCCAGCTGTAACTTTTGTCTTGGTGTAGTACATATTGAATGTATACAACAAATATAAGCTTGAAAATGCAGAAATGAACCAAATTAATTACCAGATTTTAAAATAATTATTAAGATTAGAGTCTTAACTTTTAAAATTTTACACAAAAATAGGCAATTTATATTATACTTATATTGAATTGAGATAAATTGAGTTTATTATATTAAATATTCGAATTATCAATGTTTCAAATTTCAGATGATTACAAATCCACAGATACCTTATTATACTAAGTTGGGCGAAGAATGCGTCGCCGCCGGTTGTTCCGTCGATCTATTTTTATTTCCGAATTCGTACGTGGATGTCGCCACCATTGGAGAATTGTGTCGCGTGACGGGAGGACAGATTCGTAAATATTCGTTTTTTCAGGTATAATAAAAATTATTTTTTTAAAAATGCAAAGCGTAGTTTGGTAAAGTAATGTCGATTTACCACTATCATCCGTAAGCCATTAAAATAACAAAATGCATAATTAATAAAATTAATTCATTTCATAATAAAAGTAAACTACATTTTATGCCAACTTTTTAAATATATAAAGTAACTGTACTCGAGTGTTGTGGCATTACCAATAGCAACTTTTAGAGTATAAAGGTGTTTGCTAGCACTTTCAATAGCATAAAGCTACAAACACCTTTATACTGTAAAAGTTGCTATTGGTAATGCCACAACACTGAAGTGTAGTTACTTTATATATTAATTCATTTTCCTATCAGTAATAAAAAATGTCTGTAAAACCTTTATCTCCAGTTTAAATTTTTTTATTACTGACTAATGTTTTCAATCTTAGACAGATCTTCAGGTCTGAATACACAACTGAATTAGAATGAAAATATCTGAGATCTGTTTAAGATGGAAAACATTAGTCGCTAATAAAAGATTTTTCAACTGGCAGTACAGAGGTTTTGTGAACATTTTTTATTACAATTAGATCCAGTTTATTTGTATTACCATAAAATTATTCTCTTATCAGATAATATGTTAAAGGACTGCCTCATTATTGTTCTAACTTAGAATTAAATTTTATTCTAATCTAAGACTACACTTGTTCACTCATCCATAACTTGGCAGGCAACTGAAAACAGGTTTCTTCTTGTTTCGAGCGGTCTTGCGCAGGTGTTGCCAGTTCGTAGACAGTTCGTGATATTGACACTTGCTTTAGTTTAGTATTCCCTAACATAATACAAACAATAAAAATATTCTTTTCAAATTGTAAAGATTTCATTTTGTTTTAAAATTCATATTTTTCAAATAAATAAAAAATTAGTTCTACATTTTAATGATTTTGTTTATTTTACAAAAATAGTTTAAACAATAAAATACATAAAAACAGTAAAATAGATGGTGTTTTAGACATAGAATAGAGAGAGGTTTACACTCTTAATTGATCTCTGACTTTGGTTTTGCAAAAAATTTGCCAGTTGCTGGTTGATAAAATCTTGGAGCTGGATGGGATATAACTGATGTTGTCCAAAGTAAAATAATGCCGACGGAATTCTAGTAAAAAGCAAAATTAAAGAAGCGTCAGATATATTTCCTATTTGATATAATCAGATAATCCTTGATACATAATATTAGTAATTTAAATTTATACTTGAATTTTTATGAGTTCATAAAATTATGTTTTAGGCTCCTGTTGACGGGGAAAGACTAATAGATGACGTAAAAAATGTCATTAGACGGTCGACCGTGTTTGATGCCGTGATGAGAGTGAGGACCAGTGCAGGTAATTATAATTTGTTCAATAGATTTAATTTTTTACAATCTCTATTTTCAACAAATTGTTGCAATTCAAGTAAAACTAACTTAAATGATTATGCTTTCATTTTGTGTTGCATTTTCTTTTCATTTTGTAATGAAAAAGTATTTACTTTTATTAGTAGTTTTTAATATAAATAAAATAATAAATAGCAATTAGTACATTTTGTAACCATTAATTTGCTTTTTTGATGGATTCTTAGGCACAATCAGACAACAAATGATGAGACCGTGGCAATGTGCTTTTTGTCAATCCAGCATTCATCTTTGCCTTGCCTCAAAATAAGTGGTTGCAATATTAACCATGTATGTTCTAGCATAATATTTGATCCTAAATGCCCTTTGTAATATTTTTAAGGTTATTAATGGATTTGCATGATGTCTTGGCGTTCTTTGGTTTGTTGGTTGGAGACCTGTAACTACGGCACGGGTCTCCGACCAACGGTCCACTGCCGAATGCTGTCCAAAGCACATTTATCTGACTAACATGGCTCATTTTCATCATTGACATTCAAGCTTGTTCAAAGCATATAAATTTTTGAAAAATCAACTAGAATTAATAGACATTGCACAAATGACTTTTTGAAAGAGCAATTTAAAGAAGGGAGTTTGTTAATTTTTCACAAATCTCTACCAAAAGAGAGTTTTATGTTGTAAGAAGTATGCACAGAAGATATTTTTATATTTTTCTTCTTTGTACCTTTGCATAAACCTTTCAAAAATGAAATATATGTAATCAAAATATTGAACAATACCGGCCCACAAATATCTAAAGGAGATTTTAAAATTGGGCACCAAAAATTTATGAGGCATTTTTTAAGTAAGAACTGTTTTAAAAACACCAACAGCTGCGTTGCTGCGGTTGGTATTCCATGAATGTGTGCCAAGTACCTACATCTGTATTCTAGCCTCAGACGCAATCACACAATCATTTGTTTGTTTTACATTTGTTTGTGTGTTTAAAATGCCTCAGACAATTGAATATTCCACTGATTGTGAGGTACACACGGTGATTCGTTTTCTTAATGCAAAAGACGTGAAAGTGGTCGACATTCGTCGGCAGATTAGTGAGGTGTATGGAAAAAACATTACGATCAATGGAATGGTAAGAAAATGGGTTAGTACATTTAAAGATGGCCGTATTAATGTCCGTGACGAGGACTGTAGTGGGCGACCGTCTGTCATTACCGAAGACTTGGTGCAAAAAGTTGATGCAAAAGTTCGAGAAAACAGACGCTTTATGATTTTGTCATCCAAAACAAAAGGCGTGGCAAGCTAGGTAAGGGGATTGTTTTGCTTCGTGACGATGCTCGTCCACACGTGGCCGGACAAATCCGAGGCCTTATCGCATCATGTGGCTGGGAACAACTCGATCACTCTCCGTATAGCTTCGATCTAGCACCTAGTAACTATCACTTGTTCCTCCACTTGAAAAAGCATCTAAGCAGTCAGCACTATGATGAAAATGTCAAAACGGCCATGCTGCAGTGGTTGGCAAATCAGGCGCCAGGTTTCTATGAGGATGGGTTTCAGAAGCTGATTGTACAATATTATAAGTGCCTTAATATTGAAGGAAATTTTGTAGATTAAGGTACAGGCTTTCGTGTAAGAATAAAATTGTTAAAAAAATTGCACTTGTGTTTTTGTAATATCAAAATGGTACTTACTTAAAAAACATGCCTCATATCTGCAATTTTTAAAATGTTTGAAAAAGCAGTTGCAAATTTCATATTGCATGATGTTCATTGTTACACAGAAAAAATTTTTTAAATCTTTGACTATATTTTTGTATCTGGTCCTCGGATTTGTCTGTTACAACTCCATGGCCCTTCACGGAAAAAAGTCCAAGATCCCGTAGTTGGGGGATCTCTGGGCAGCCACTTCTCCTATTCTAATTTATAAAGTTGTGCACACCTTATCAAGAAGAAAATAAACCTTATTTAAGTTCATTGACATATTAAAGAGAAAATATGCACCTATATGACCATATTCATCTTGGTCTTTGAAATTTTTTTGATCATGTAAAGTATTTTGATCACTTTTTATACTATAAATATTTTAATGGTCTTCATAGCCCTATACCTTTAATATTAGAGTACTGTAATGTAATATTTAATTAAAACTTGTTTTACCTCTGAGAGAAAACTCGCTTAAGCTTTCATTACAATGTTCATTTTTCTTTATATATTGGTTTAGTCAATAGGTCAGTTAGGAGACTCACTTTTTACCAATTTTAGATATTTTAAACTTATCTGTATGCAACATTTAACATTTTATTTTCTGGTATATGTGAGCACAAGTTTAATTTTACACTTTATATACAATTTTTACTCCTTTTTTATCATTTTGTTCTTATCATTCTATATAAGTGGAGTCCAATATTAAAGGTACTGGCCAAAATTACACTAACATTTATAATTAACGAAAATATTTAAGACATTCCACAAAAACTACATACGTTTGTTTCTCGACATAATTGCCGTAAACGTTGACACATTTATCCCATTATGATACTAGTTTGAACATCCCTTCACGGTACTGTTGCTTGTCAAGTTGCTCGAAGTAGTCCAGAACGGTGTCTTCCAATTCTTCCTGATCCGCAAAGCGTTTCCCCACCAAAAATTTTTTTAAAGGTCCAAATAAATGAAAATCTGACGGAGGCTATATGGAGGATTTTAGACTTTCCAATTCCGCCATGCCAACCACAGTTTTGTTTCATTTGATGCCTGGAGTATAGTCCAGATATAGTCCCTGTCGGATTTTCATTTATTTGGATCTTTAAAGAAATTTTTGGTGGGGAAACGCTTTGTGGATCGGGAGGATCTGGAAGATACAGTTCTGGACTACTTCGAGCAACAGTACCGTGAAGGGCTGTTCAAACTACTGTCACGCCAGGATAAATGTCTCGACGTTTACGGCAATTATGTCAAGAAATAAACAAAAGTATGTAGTTTTTGTGGAATGCATTAAATATTTCCTTTAATTATAAATGTTAGTGTAATTTTGGCCTGTACCTTTAATATCGGACTCCCCTTGTATTTTAAGAAGTTTTATGTCATACTTTTGCTGCTGTGTATTCTTTACTTTGGTATTTTATGTTACGTTTGTATTTTTATTGAGGATTTGTGTTTTTCCATTTTCTTAGGATCAAAATCTTTACCTTTTTTTTGTAACTCTGTTACTCATATCTGCATCTTCAAGGAACATTAAAGTGTCACAAACATTATAACCAAAAATTCTACAAGGTAAATAAGACAATAACTATAAATCCTATGGTTATTGTCTTTGGTAGCAATAACACAATTGAATTTAGAGTGAAATTAACTTTTATTTTTTTTCTAATGCTGTGAAGTTTTTGACTTTGAACATACACATGCTATATCATAATTACATTAGCTTAGTATTGAAATAATAGTAATAATTTTATTTTTTAATTTGAATTAAAAATTTTTTATTGATATGGCAAGATTTATAGTGGATTTTGCAATGCTAAAAAAATTCAAATCATTAATTTATTTAGTTTTTACAATAAGAGTTTTGACTTTGAAATTAGAAAATAACAAGTTGGTCATTTTCCATAAAATCTGCACTTGCCAAAATTGAAATATACTGTAATATTGCTAAAATTATGAAGCAAAAATTGTATATTAATTATAATATTTATTTCATTATAATTTGAGGTTTGTTATTTTTAGGTATTAGAGCCACAAATTTTTACGGTGACTTCTACATGGCAAATACTACGGATTTAGAAATTGCTTCGCTAGACGATAAAAAAAGTATCACCGCAGAAATTAAATATGACGACAAACTGCAAGAGGAGGCCGGAACTTACCTTCAAGTTGCCACCCTATACACGAGCTGTAGCGGACAGCGTCGAATTCGCTTACACAACTTAAGTTTGAACACCTGCTCCCAGATGATGGATCTATTTCGGGGTGCTTCTGGAGATGCAATTATTCATTTCTTTATTAAAAGAGGTGAGTATATTAAAAAGCATTATTATAATACAACTATTGTAAGTTAGAATTATATATAATATTTCCTTCTTCTTTTTTTTTTTTTTTTTTTTTTTTTTAAAGACTTTTCTGTTCTTTAAGTCATTTTCCTTAAAACCAAAGAAATTTCTCAAATGTTTGAACATCTTTAATTTTGACAGTAAAATTCAAAATTTAAAAAAGTGAAAAACACATCCAAGATACTTAATTTTTTAAGAATGTAATCTACATATAATATGGGCCTGTGTGTTAATTTTAAACTGTCTCATTCCTTTCGATGTTCCAGTTCTAAAAATGTAGTAATTTTATTGTCGTGACCGACATTTTCTTTTGTCGGAGTTTTAAAATGTTGATGTTTGGGTAACTCTTGGGATTTTCGATTTATAGGTTCCTTAGAAATCTTACAAATACCAAATATAAAAAAAAGAGTTAGGTTTCTGCGGGTCGAGCCAACGTGGTAGAGCTAAAGCACATTGACGTTTTGGGAATATTTAACCCTTTCAAATGATTTCAATAAGCAAATAATAGCAACTAAAGTTTATATTAAAAACGTTATTTGTACATTTTAAGGCGTTTTGGAAAAACCAAGTTAATGTTGCCCGACTGACTTTTATTTGCATTTTCCAAGACTTCGGCATACGGGACACTTGGCCACTTTCCACTTAAAGTTGAGATTGAGCCCAGAAATAAGGTCAGTTTGTGCAAGGAGTTGCAGGAATCGATTCAATAATGCCATATATTTCCAAAAGCTCCGAGACTGTCGTCGACCGCTCTGTCAATTTTTTTTGTTTGTCGTCTTCCTCTTTGCCGTCGTGCAAATTTTCTGTAACCGTCCTGTTCGGTTCTGCAACTATCTACTACAGAGAATATGTTCTTGACATCTGCCTATGTGCTCTCGCCCCTTGGTGACTATCTATTAGTTCTGTATAATAGTATAAAAGATGACTACTAATTAATGTATATGCTCTATTTACATAAATTTTGTCAGGCATAATTTGACAAAAAGCATTGTTGCTGTAATGTGTGTACAGCAGTTGTACTTTTTATAAAAAATGTAAAAATTGGAAACAACAGTACATTTTTTACAAGAACTGTACTGTAATGAGAATGTTGTGAAAGCAATTTATGAATAGTCTTGTGGTCGATTGTAATTTTTCTGTCGTGAATAAGCAAAATCACAAATACTGATGATGTGAATGACAGGGTTGCCCATACTATTTACTCATTATACAGATTTTCATTAAAATTATATTAAAGTACACAATCATATTTTATGTGGTTTGAAATAACAGTAGTAAATAAATTTTTTACAAGATAATAACTTTATTTTTAATTTTTACATATACATATGTCTTCTATATAAAAGTTTGTGTGTTTTTTTATTTTAGATATTGTATAAAGCTTATGTTTTTTGCTAACAGTGTATTTTATGAAAGTAATAATAAATGAGTTTTTTTTAAACTAAAGTTGTTTATATTCTGTTTTATTATTTTGTAGCTTTGAAACTCTTGTTAGAAGAACCTCCGCAACAGGTTAAGGAAAGTATCAGACATTCTGTGGTCGGCATGCTGGCTGCATTCAAGAAGGCGTGCACGTCTCAGTTGTCCTACAGTCAACTACTTTTGCCAGAAAACTTGAAATTATTGCCACTTTATGTAAATTGCCTTTTGAAGAGTGATGCAATTAGTGGTGGTATGTATAATATATTTTTCCTACTATGATTTGATAATTAAAATAGATAGCATCTTATAACTTCTGTCTGTATCTAAATATTTTCAAACTGTAATGATTATTTTTGTTATACTTTGAGGAGATAACAAGGATGAATCTTGTTGTGAAGTTACCCAACGATCCCAATGTTTTTGCCGTAGGCGAAAGCGGCTCCGGAAATCTTTCTTTGTCTGTCCGTTTAATGCCACTTGCAACTCCATCTCGATTGCTTCAAATCTCTGTTGAACTACATTTTCATTTCGAGGAAGAGGAATAAACTGACGAAAGCCAAGTCTACCGACGGCAGAGGATAGTTGCGATGTTGTTAGATGCAGAAAATCGTTGCGGTACATGCAGTACACGTCTGGTTGTTTGTATCGAGGTCTCTGTGCAAACATTGCAAAATATCTCAAGAAACCTAAAAATTTGCATTCGTTGTTTGATATGAGGGAAATTCTTAAATCAAACTGGATTGTCAGTCCTGCCAAACACATTATATAATATAATGTGTTTTTGTTCTCTTTAAGGAAAACAAAAGTTTGTGTATCTCGACATCATTCCTCCTTAAGTCAAACCGATCGAACTTGATGTGTGCCGACCCACCTATTAAATTTTGTGGATCTTTTTGGCACGTCATCCAATAAGACAGCCGTAATATAGTGGGACAAGCAAACTGCCAGCAGTTCATTTTAAATGAAATGGGCTATGTTTTAAGACAAACTTAGTAGATGGAATGTTACTTTAGACAATCTAAGACTCGTATGATTGTAACTTTTTATTCAAAAAGTCCTTTCGGCTTTATCTACAAGCACCAATATGCGGGTTGTGTTTGTCAAAGGCCACATATTGTAGGTGGCTGCAAGTCTGCATTTAACATTTCACTGTTATATATTTAATTCAGTTTGTTTATTTTCCTGTTTTAATTTATTTCGGGCTTACTTTATTCATTAATTTTTAAATTATGTATACTAAATAAATAATTATAAATTAGGTTATAATTTTTAAATTTGAAAAAGTTTGGATGAACAAATACATTTGAAAGAGACATTCTCTCTTTCAAATGTATTTGTTCTAACACAGCTGATGATGATCTTATAAAAGAACAAAAATGTTTGAGTAAAAACCTTAATTTGGTTTCCTGAATCAAGCATTTTTTCCTTTACCTTTTTGAATATGATACCAAGTTCAAATGTTATTTTTATTGATCATTATAATCCTTTTTATATTATGTGAACTTTCTCTTGTGCTTCCCAACATGGGTGAATTTATTCTATATGTTTAGTTTAAAAATTTAATGTTATACAAGGGTTGATCAGTAAAGACTGAAATTGGTTTTATTTGTAAAAATTTATTAAATGTATTACTCTGTGACTTTTATAGGTCTGCTTTGAAAAGAGTAAGTCTTCCTACATAATATTGTCAAATGGTAGCATTATAAGAGCCTTTGTATGGCAAATTGCTCTTTGCAGTAAATGTAGTTTGCATTTTGCCTTAGAGAAAATGGAAGTGATACAAGAGGGATGGTCATAAAATTCTGTTTTTTCTAAGAAAAACTGCCTTAAAAATTTGTGAAATACTACAGGGAAGACTACTGTAAAAGTGCACTGTCTCCTGCAGTGACCTTGGGAGTCTCCATTAGGCTACTTTCTTTGATAACAGAAACTTGCCTTCCGCCACAGCCTCCGTTATCAAAGAAAGCAGCTCGGAAGTGTGTGCAAATTTTATAACAAACTGGCATCGGTACAACTATCGCAATCGACAAACTGAAGGAACCGTACGCCCAAAACCCTCGCCTGCATGGCCCCGGCTGCAATCGGCCTAAACAAATTTTCATATTGCCTGCTGAGAACATTTGGCAATTTTCGGAGTTATGCGCTCTGCGAGACTCCCACTCAGATACAATAAATTGTCAGTGTTGTATCGGTAATCTTCCACAAAACTTTCAAAACTTATTTAAATTTTAATGCATTAGTGATGTAACTAAAGTAAAGAAAATTAGATACTAACTAACTTGAAAGTGATAAAAAAGAAGCAACCTTTATTACTTCAAGATTTTCTAGCTACAAAGAAAAAAATCAATTTCGCTAATGCTCTCAGCACAGAATATAATCATATCTCAACTTTGAGAGATTACATTAGCCACACGAGTTCTGCTCATTTTCTACAATGTCATGATATTATATCTAGTCCAAAATAATTAGTTATGTACAACAACTGCTAAACAACCCCAACCTCATTTCTTATGACTTTCCTGTTTTTTACAATATTTATTTTCTGACCTGAAAACATTAGAGTGAGTTACATTCCTAATATTGTTCAAGGGAGCACAGTGTTGAGAATGACTTTTTTTCCAATAAAACAAACATATTTTGATTACCTTTTTTCCTCCTTGTCATTTATACACTATCGAGAAATTTCTTTCACACATCTACTTAGATGAATATGCTGGAAAACATGTTTTGCATATTTGTGAAGCAAATAATAACAACACTGTAAGGGAGAATCCCTTGGGGGACAGTATTTAGACCTACTACCTTATTACTTTATGAATTCATGAACAAATAGTTATAATTTTACATTATACACTAACATTAAAAATTGAATTCCACAAAAATTGTTTATTAAGATTATTTACATAATTAAGTGTTGATGGTTATCAATTATAGATGATGTTTTATCAGGATTTTTTGCTATTTCTATTGTCCACATTTTAAAAATTATTTTGCATGGATATATTAACAACTATTTATCTATCTTTTAGCGTTTTTTTACTTATTCACAAAGAAGTAGAAATGATTATTAATTTGGTCATATGTTGAAATGTTAAATCTTTTCGTTTAGGCCCCGATTTGACGGCCGACGAACGAAGTCTGGCAATGTCGAATGCAAACGGCATCGATCTTTACGGAACCGTTTGCTATTTGTATCCGAGACTCGTCTCTCTGGTAAGTTATAGTTATTTAAATTTACTTGCACGTAGTTTTATTTAATTCAAATAATGTTACAAATCATTATTGTTCTTCGTGCATTTCTATATTTTTTTAAATGATCAAATATTGACTTATTCCAAAACTATTTCTTCTTTGATTTATTATTCTGTTATTCACAACTGGGTGAATAGGTAGACACTGGGCATCTTTAACATCACTCTTTATTCAAAAATATCTTACGTGACGATACACGTTTGGGCATATGCCCCTCGTAGGTCGGCTACAGAATAAAAATTTGAATACGTACTTTTCAATCACTTAGTGCACCGAATGGCTAAGTGCCATTCGGTGCACTAAGTAGAAAAATTTTACCGGTGAATATATGTATTTTTAATAAGTATGTTCACCTCTATACTACATGTCTTAAAGATAAAGATATGTTGTAAATTTTAGAAAAATTTGCAATATGAAAAATACATCATTGTAAAATTTAGTTTAAGACTGGGATGGAACTCTGCAAATTTGCAAAATGTTTCACAGCTTTTAAAAAAGCATTGGTGCTATGCTAAAAGTTGATCAAACGAATGTCTAATTGTATTTAAAATTTCATTAAAAATGATGGAAGAACAATAAACTATTAGGTACTTTAGACACAAATTAATTTTAATTAAAAAGTTTTGAGCCACTGATGACAAATGATTACTTTTTATTTTACATATGTTAAAATTTGAAGTAAGTCTGGAAAAGCATGATTCTTTTTTCAGAATGGTTTTAAAAGAGCAAAGAAAACCATGAAGAAAGAACATAAGTGCACTGCATTAACTAGTAAAAAATAAATTTCTTCTATTGTCATTACAAACAACATTAAACCTAACTTTTACAGCTAGTGTATGTATAAACACAAGTTGGACAATATAACAACGAAACATACTAGCAACATTTGTCGACCCAAAAAAGTTATGCTCCGAGTAGATAGCATTGGAATAGAATGAAGCTTTACTTATTACCGACATTGTTACATTTGCATTTGTCCTTTTGCTATAATATTTTAATTACTGTTTCTTATGCAAATTAGATGACTTTGTGAGAAGATTTGAGAAAATGTAATGTTAGAAAGGATAAATGTGAATGAAAGTGGACTCCTTAAAATGTTTTTTGAGACTGCACATTCCATCATTAGAATTCACACAAAAATTTTAGAATGTGTTGCTAACATTTGTGTTTTGTTTTTTGATTGTTTGAAAATTTTGAACATTTGTTTGGGAGTTCTGTGACAATAGATTTTTGAAATCATTTCCAATTTATCCATTTATCCATATCCATGAATCCAGATTAGATTTTTCTTTCTTTTTGTTTAGGACTGACTTAACAAGCTTTTTTGCTGTTTTGATTGGTAGATTTTTGGCAATGGGTATTATCATCTCTGCATCTTTCCAAACTGGTACGTATTTTTGTTGAGGATCAACCTCTCTGCTAGGATCACGAACAACTTTTCTTTCTCGAAGACTTCCTTATGCTCTGTGTAACTTTTTAGTGTTCGTTATGTGTTACCAATGTAAAAATGGGCTCTTTGTTGTTCTGCATCGTTGAAATCTTGTTACAAGTTAGACCAATAGGTCCTTGGGTTTTTCATTTCCGACGAGATCGAATACGGTATGACGATCTTAATTGTTTGGTTCTTTATAATCAACTGGGTGGAATTCATTTCTGTAACTGATATTCTCGATCACTTTTGGCTCATCTGGTTTGTTCTTGGACAAGCCAGCCGAGCCAAATAATAGCACGAAATGATGTTGACTCAGATGACTGAGAAAGCCAGATGAGCCTTTCTTTTTTTTAGGTCAGTGGTTGTCAGCAAGTAGCAAGTGTAGATAGGCTCAAGGCAAAAGAACAAAACTGCTACTTACTGTATATTTGAATACATTGTTGGACTTGAAATGTGTGTAAGATTCTGCATCTCTGAATCACTGTTTTGATGGCACTTTCTTCCAATTGGTTAGAAATGTCCTAGAAGTGGCCAGATTTTTGATGTTTCTGATCTACCTGTAATGAGTGGTATGTTGTGTTGATTAATGTTGTCCACAAACTTGTAGAACACTCAAAAAGTTTATCAGATTGTTGACATAACAGAAGATGGCTATTATACATAAATGAATATCAACAAAATAATAGAATAATATCATGTTAGATTTAAATTTTAATAAAAAGTGGATGCCTTAATCCTTGTAGCATTACATTTTCTCTGGACAATTTCTCACAAAACAACAGTACAATTTAAAAACAACCTTTAGCAAAAGATCTCCTCTTGGTTGGATACATGCAATCTGTCTCATCATATGTTTTTTGTAACTGCCAATCTAAATCCCTTGTAATTGTATTGATAGATGGTCAAACTGAGACGACATTCAGTTCCACAAATGCTCAATGGATGATAAATGTAGAGATAAGGCAGACCGAAAAGTCGGCAATAAGAGAGAGCGACCGAGCATAATTTTGATGGAAAAATGACCGTCTTCGACTCCGTCGCGAAAAGCAATGCATTAAGGCCACGGTCCGCGGAACACGGGTGCTCCGCGAAGCCACTTCAAGCGTTCTGCAAAAAAATGAAATATACAATTAAAAGTTGTTGCAAAAGAAAAATTAATATAATGTAAAATAATTTTTGTATGGGAATATAATCAGCAAACACCAATGTCATCATCTACTAGATGGAATGTGCTCGGTTTCAAAAAGGTTTCCCACCCCCGCTTTAAAGCTTACGTATCGTAAGCGTTCTGCGGAAAAAGATTCGAAAGTTTAGCATTCCCCGACTTCAAAAAGATAGATAACCGCCGCATTAGGGTACACGATTTCCCGAAAGTACCACCGTCCCACCAATATTTCTCATACTGCTACTAGGAGTAATTGTAGAAGCCTTACTATTCTTAAATTCTAATATCATTGTTAATTGTCTACTTGGACTTTACTTATTAATAGGACTTTATACTGGTGTTTAAAGATTGGCACAGTAATGAGAGTTAGTTCAGGAAAGAACAAAATTTCTTTATTATATCACCTGTAGTAATAATTTCTGTACACATATTATACGTGTTTCGGGCTAGCATGCCCCTCATCAGCAGTATTACTACCAAACACTAAAAAGTAACAATAACAAAACAAATAAGTTACTGTATAACTTAAAATTTCTTAGCAATAAAATACAATTTTAAAACTTTCTGTAAATACTTATTCCAATTGGGATTGGAATATGTATTTACAGTAAGTTTTAAAATTGTATTTTATTGCTAAGAAATTTTAAGTTATGGAAAATCCTTTAAAATAATTTTATAACGTATAATAAATAAATAAAGGCAACTAAATTAATTTGAAATTGTTTGTCCTTATCTCTTGTTTTATTCTATTATAGTCAACTAAGACCTACCTTATTAATAGGACATTTACACTGGTGCGATAGTTATTAGCAATAAATGAGTTCTTAATCAGAAAAACCACAATCTATTTTTCACCTGTTGTTCCCGTGAAAAATAAAGATTGTGATTTTTCTGATTAAGAACTCATTTATTGCTAATAACTATCGCACCAGTGTAAATGTCCTATTAATAAGGTAGGTCTTAGTTGACTATAATAGAATAAAACAATTTCAAAGTTCAAATATTGATAATGAAATATGTTATGCAGTTTTAAAAATATGTTTCAATAATTTTTCTCCCTAGACTAATTTGGATATAAAGCCAACCGATATTCCTTTACTACGTTGTTCGGCATCTAATATTAAAGAAAACGGAGCCTATTTACTAGGTAAGATATTTTTGTTAAATATTCTCGAATATCCTGTCAGATATTTGACACAAAGACTGACTTAGGAATTTATACAAACCTTTCTATCCGTATAAAAATTTTTTTAAAATTTAGATATAAAATAAATGAATAATTCCTAATATATTAATGTAAGATTATTCAATTAATATTATTACCTTCTAACTGGTAGCGCATACCAGGAACTTTATTAATTTTATTTGATCTTGAAAAGATGGACGAATAACACTTTTCTCGAATTTGAATATTCAAATACTTAGTAAAGTTTGTACAAAAGTAGATTTATTAAAAATACTCTTCTCTTAACTACAGTAGCTTAATCGATGCGTCCTCGTTCTCATTAGGATTACCGGATAGCATTCGTCTGTCTTTAAAATTTTAAGTCTGGAAATATCCCTACATCCCCGCTTTACACAAACAGTATAAAAAGATTGTTAATTAACAGAACGAAGAGTAAAAAAAGAAATGTAATGCAAAATGAGAATAAAATTATATTTATTAATCTTTGTTCGTTTTTAGAATAATAAATTCTTTAATTGATTGTTTCAGAGAATGGCACGTGTATATTTATTTGGGTTGGACAAGCTATCGATGCAAATTGGATCCAGGATGTTTTTAGCGTTCAGTATATTGGAGACATTAATCCTGCCGAAGTAAGTAAATAAAAGAATATATTTAAAATATTTCTCTGGTAGATACTTGTTTATGGAAAATATTCTGTTCCTAATTAAAATTATCATCTAGATTTATGACTAGAAAGTAGAAAAGTTTTTATAAAATTTTAATTTGTTTTCATACATACAGTCGGTACGTTTGACGTTAACGAGTTATCCACAAGTATAGAATGGCGGTGGATGAGAAATATATTTGTTCTAAATTCTGTTTTGCGTTCGTCGAGAAAATGTAATTCGTGCGGTTCAAAAAGCTACGGCGTGGCAGAATAGTCCGCGCGATACACGTGTGGTTTTATTTTCCGTTTTTGGAATCGGTCTTACCACAACTTTTTGCAATTTTACCGTCCTCCGGTGGACTGGAACATTCGCGGATTTACTACATCGAGGGTCGCCAAACTTTTTTGATCGTCGACCCCCTACAAGTTTTCGAAATCTCGCATCGACCCCCATCAAAAAGTTTGTGTTACGAGCAAAACAAAGCACTTACTATTTTAATACATTTCTTTTAATTTATTGTATACTTGTTAATAATAATTTTTGTAACTGACAATCAGTGAGAGAGATAAGCTCGATCCTTAGCTCCCCCTTATCCTTAGCCTAAGCTCGATAATCGACCCCCTAATAATGTTATATCGACCACTTTGGCGACCCCCGTACTACGTCGAGAAGAACAAAAAGATACGACTCGACGATTGATGATCGACATCTAACATAAGATGCCGGGAATTATACCATTACAGTTGTATATATGCCGATATGCAGTAAAAAATTGTAACGAATATGGGGAGAGAAGTAGTATAAACTCCAAAAATACCACAATTTGCCATTTTTTTAAGCAGGAATTTTACTTTTTCTCTCTAACTTCCGAATACAAACCAATGTCATTTTCACGTTCGGCACCACGAAATTACGAACAATTACTTAAACGCGTCTCGGTTACAATTAACTCGCTAATTTTTGTAGAACATTATAATGTAAATTTGAAAGAAAAATCTCATACATTCAGCCAAATTCAAAGAATTAAATGTAAAATAAAGGCTTCAAACGTGTACAAATCCAATTCTAATTTGTATTCTTTCCCATTAAGTTTGATCCGCCAATATCGTATCTCGCGGTATTAAAAGCATTTGGTTTCCTCGACCGAGCAGTCATCCCATTTATTCATTTCGTATCAGGTTGATATTTTGCAGTTACATTTATCGTGTTATAATCCAATATAGGTTAATCGACGAGATTAACTCGGTATATGATCATACATTGTACGCAGTAATAGGCCAGTTTCTTCCAATTATGTCTAATTAGAATAGTTTAGTTTAGTAGATTTATATTAACTGGCTCACAGAATATTGTAAAATTGTAATTTATTGTTTAATATTTTGTAACTTTTGTTTTATGCCATCTACTTGTTTTTGGCTAGTGGCAATATATTAATAAATAACTCTTCCAATATTGTAATTTGTCTATTTTCAGCCAATTATTCCGGAGAACAACAATCCCCTTTCTCGGAGTATTAGATCGCTGATTGAAAGAATAAGAAAAGAAAGTGGTAAACATTTACAGGTAAGAATTTTATTAGCGTATTATAATCTAGTAAAACTGAAAAAAATCATTACAGTAATCTGATAAGAGATTGCGTAAATTATAGTAATACAATATTCAGATATCATCCCGCATTCTGTGTTCATAATTTTGCAAATTTAAGAGACAATACTACCGTATTTTCCGGCGTATAAGACGACTCCCGACTTTTACAGTTAAAATACAGTCAAACCTGTTTTTATGCGCTCTTTTTATGTGCGATTTTTTTAATGCGAATTTTTAATTTGTGCGGTATAGTTGGCGACTAGTCTCGTGCGATTCGTCATGTCTTACGTTGACTTATTATAGCTAAATTATTATATAGCATATATAAATGCTATATATATGCACATTATTATAAGCTTATTATAGCATAAATGCACTTATTATAGTAATATTATTGCATGAATATGCGAAAAATGAAATAATTTACTTTTTAAGTCAACAAAACACCACCTGGACAAAAATATGTAAAACAGACGATAGACCAGACGATGCAGTCAAGTGCTGACATCTGTTGTCAATAAATTCTATTTCGTACGGTTTTGAGTTATTTTCTACGTGAGACTTTTTTTATGCGGTCCCTGTTGACCGCATAATAAAAATATTTTTTAATTGTGTCGCGAAAACTATTATTTACAGCCATTCGTGAAGTTTCGTGAGATTATCGTTTTTAATGCGGTCCCTATCCCCCGCATAAAAACAGGTTTGACTGTATAGAGTTTGGGATATACTCGCCCTATAAGGCGACCTCTGGGTTAAAAAGTCGTCTTATACGCCGGAAAATACGGGTAATTAAACTTAAAAATTATTTCTTTTGTAATAACCTGTAAAAGAAACGAATATATCGCGCACTTCGGTTTTTGCTGGGAAAACTTTAGAAATATTTATTCTTTGTGTGTCGAAAGATGAAAAATGATTTTGTTCATCGGGGCCCGAATTCATCCGGGGAAATTACAGTCGAGTCCGCATTAGTCGACACCCCGAGGGGAAATGAAAATGTGTCGAGTTATCGGATACGACGACTTAAGCCAAGTTGGAAAAAAAACGCAATACTACATTTTAAATACATTGCATCGTAGTCGGTGCAATTGCCATAAACAATGCAAATTAAACGATCTCCGTAAGCATCAATTATCTACAAGTGGGGGGATCCAGCTTATTGTCCGCGTCGACCGTCAATATTTTGTGACCAAAAGGAAAAAACGTATTTACGAGCATTATTACTCGGTAGACGCTCTCCCGTCATTACAAATACATCTACTCGCTGCGTCGAGGCTACGGTGCACATTTTCTCTTTAAAACTACGCAGACGAAAAGCTTTCCCGTAGTCTCGTTTACGCACATAATTAGAAAAAGAACAAACTATTTAAATCTGACGGAGCTAAATAATTTCCGGATCAGCCCGTACGAAGTAGTTTTAAAAAAGTAATTAAACGTGATTTTAATGTCGATCTATAATAGTCATTTTAGAACCAAAGTAATTATTGTCTTTTAGATACAGTTCGTCACTAATAACTGTTCCGCATTCCGTGTCATTTGAATAAACAAATGACGATTAGTACCTTCTTCGATTATTCCCAAGTATTTATAAACGGAATTATTTTCGCACCCTAAACGAAAACGTCGTAGACATCGAAGTTAAATATAAGAGAGAACATTTACAAATATTAGAATGAAATGATCCAAATCTACTAAGATTATTAACTATTAATTTGTAATAATTTCGTTCGATTAAAAACCGGCCGACCTTTTGCATTTTGCAGCTGTTCGTGGTCCGCCAGGGAGACCGGCTGGACGCGGTCTTCAGAAGACACCTGGTGGAGGACCGAGGGAACCGAGGAACGTCCTACCCGGAATATTTTAACCAGTTGCAGGGGGAGGTGAGCCAAGCTTCCGGCAAGTCTTAGAGAATCAAATTTACTTCCGGGCCAACGCCGGGGAGAAAAGCACTCGAATTTTAAGCTTATTTTGTATATTTGCCGCAGGCTCCGCCCGCGGCGCCTCCAATTCGAAATATTTTGATACAAATATATACGTGGGATGTTTCGTAACTAGTCGTTAGAAATAGAAAAATAATCCGTGACGAAAAGTGCAATTTTCGAACACGTTAAAATAATAATAATCGATATTACAAAATCTTTCTCGAACGTTATATATTATTCGAGGAAGCGATATCGATTGTAATAAATTCAAAAAATCCAGTAGACCCCCTCGCGAAGTACATTTGGAAGGATTGTGTACAAAGTGTTGGGTAAAAGCTGGCAGAATTATTTTTGAAACATTCTCTATGCATATAAATATTTTGTATATTAAAAAGCGGAATTAAAATATTTTAATACGATATCGAGAACTGGAGAATTATTAATGCATTTTGTTAATTCTTTTTATTTCAGAGAGAATATATTTTATTTAAATAAAATTTGTGTTATTTTTTTAAATAAAATGTCTTCCAAACATATTTGATGTACTGTACCATAATATATTGACATTTACAATAAACTGCTTGTGGAGCAATTCTCCTTTCGTCGCTTTCTTCCGCGATAAAATGGCATTCGAAACACCCCCACTGCCATATTTTAAGTAGAAACTCTCACGCCAGAAAAAATGTTCCCGAAAATAGAATAGCAAATTATGCCGTATTAAAATTAATAAAACGCTGTCGGTTCTTTTCTTTCGTCGTTATTTCTATCGGAAAAACCACGCCGGAAGTATACTACTCTCGCCACTTCCGACGTAGATCGGAAGTTCGTATATAGTTAATCGGGTTTTCCATATCCGGCAATGGCTTTCGTTTACGTAATAACGTTCGGGAGATTAAGGAAAGACGGACGACGGTGGGAATTTATAGGTGGCCGAGTTTTTTCAATTAGCATCCCAACAAGTAATAGAGAGTATACCTTATTTTTTGGTAACGCCGTTAGCCAAAATTAGAGAATGTTTCGGTTTAGATAGGAAATTCGGGAGTGGACGAAAGAAAGAGAAGAACGGAGTTACCTCCGTGGTCACGGGCTCCGAATAAACAGCCTCTCTTCTCCCTCCCACCTTTATAAGTTTGTCGGCAGATTCTGGTAATTCGGCCGGGCACATCCGTTTTTAGTTCGGTCCGCGTGGCCGCCAGCCACCTTTCCCGCCGGATGCCGGGATCTTTAATAAGGACGGAAAATATCGGATTAGTGGGGTGGGCTATTTCCGTCGTAACGTCCCCCGTTTCTTCGGTTCCTCCTCCTTAACGGCGGACCGCCGCACTCCGGTTTCCACGCGTCCGGATTAATCCCCGACTCGAGACCACGGAAGAGCGCCAATCGTCGGGCTCTCTTCGTCTCTTATCCGACTTTTACCTCATTTTGCAAATCGGGACGCCCCTTTTAAATTTTTCTACGGTGGTTGGACTCTCGCTTCCGGTTGCGAAAATTTTTTGCCCCGCGCCTTGACAAATCGTCTTTTGGAACTCTCGTTTCCGATGCCTTCTCTTCCGCGGATTCCGCTAATTGCCGGCCATTCTTTGTCCGGGAAAGTTCGTCTTTTCTGAAATTTCGTAAAAGACGGACGCCCTCGAAGATCCCGCCTGGTAAATTTTACCATTATTATTATCCGTTGTTTGACTTTTACAGTTTTATAACGTTAGTTCAAAGCGTCGAAGGCCGCAGACACTTGCCGGGAAAATACAAAACGGTAAAAATAAAATTTCCACTCGAATAATCATTCGAGTGGAAATTTTATTTTTACCGTTATCGTAAATCTCGCACCTTAAATGCCCATTTATCATTATATATCTTATAATATACAGTAGAGAGTCGAAAATCGGAATCAATTGGGGACGGGTTGTTCCGATTACCCATTATGTACGAAAAAATACATTAACCTGTCCGATGTTCAAATTTTTCTCCGTTGCGTGTCGCTTCGTGTCGAATTTTCGTCGATTTTAAGCCTAACGAAAATTTTTATAATAATAATCGAGGCTATCGTATCGTTAAAAATTATTTCTGCATTTTGTACAAACAAAATAAATATATCGAAGAATATAAAAACACGAAAATTATACTTTAGAAGTAAATCTAGTATCAAAAACGTTCGATTCGGCACGACACAGTCCGACTGGAAATCGTGCCGATTACCAGTGTTCCGATTAACGACTCTCTACTGTAATCGAGATGGGTTGATAATAATAATGATAATAATAATCAGCGCAGAGCCCAAACGGTTAGGAGTTGAAATTTGGTACACAGGGTACGTCACGAGAACGTACAGAACACTAAGAAGGATTTTGTCGAAATTCCTACCGCGGGAGAGAGAGGGGGTTAAGGCTTACCGTGAAGAACTCGGCTTCTACTGTACTATTTCAGATGCCTTCTTTTGCATTTATGTGGAAAATCGAACATAGTTTTAGACCTTTCTAAAAATTCTCGACGATATTTAGTGAATAAAGCCAACCTACGCCCGCGAATAAGTTCGCTTTATTCGAATTTATATTTACGAATGATTCGGGAAGATCCAGTTTATTTTCCGAATTTAGTAAACCCGAAGAACCCAGAAAGAGTTACGAAAACTTATTATCCCGGTGTGGTAAGCGGAATCTAAAAATTTTCCAATTACTATCGGAAGACGGGACCTCATTCTTGCATTCGGTAAAAACGGGTAAAATCGGCTATAATCTAATAACCTTAATCTTCGCTACGGTTACTTTTTGTCCGAGCAACGCCGGGCTCGTCTACTAGTATAAATATATAAAGTCAATTCTCGTTGATATTAATATTATATTTTTATTATATGTTATATTTGTTGTATAATATTAAGGACAACGAGGCAACGACACTACTCAATTCTCGCTGGTTTGTCCTTTATACGAATCTTTATTCTTAAACCCATCGGGACCAAAGTTCGTGCGGGTATTACTTACACCCCGGAATCGACCCTAAGCTATATATTACCCAAAAATATTAGAGTGGTACGTAGATTCCGCGTCCTTTACGTGTAGCGCCATCTGTTGGCGAGAACGATAAATGCCAATTGTTGGTTTCCTGCCGAATATTTTAAAGGAACGGTCACTGCGGAATGGCGTTAAAAAGTCGTCCCGTTAGATCCGGGTCCGTCTATCGGCAGACAATCCGCAGAGAATTCTGCTAAACAACTTTTGAGTCTGGGTGATGGCAAATTCACCCGCCATCCGGATACTAATTTGATAACGCTTACTACGTAAACCACATTTTTGGACTGGGACAATCCGAAAACGGCGAGAAATGCGGAAGAATTCGGAGGTTTTTCCGTACTCCCGGGAGGCACGATTTCCTTCACCCGCTGGCAAGCTTAACAATTCCCGTGTTTTCCGGCGGAAAATTTCGAAAATTTTGCCGGGAGATTGGGGTATTAGGGAAATCCACGCTGTTAAATTTTGAGGGTGGACAAAGGTGACGGGATGGCGTTTCGTATCCGCGGAGGGATGGGACTTAACGAATTTACCGGTTATTAGCATCCGCAAATTTTTTTTATAAATCTGGTCCGTACCCCGGAAATTAAGCTTTTGGCCATTTTGTAATAATTAAGGATATAAAAGATTTCTCGATAAAATATGGCAACGGATGGTTTTAAACGTTGCCGGGCAAGTCTCGGCCGATTCTTTTTTACTTAGATCCGGCTTCCGGCAGGAAACCGTGGCACTATCCTACGTCACCGATTACGTAGCCGCGCGCTAGGTTAACGGCGGTTTCTTTCCGACGGTAATTTTAAAGACGTTTAAAGGACGAAGGAAGCGAATAACGTCGGCGTTGGTATTTGGGATGTGCCGATCACGAGACGGCCACGGAGTAAAATCTACGTTAACCGGGAAGTACACTACGTATTATTGCGCAACGGATCCGGATTAACTGTTTACACCAGTTCTAATACGTTAAAAGTAAATACAAATAAAACGAAATACCTTTGTTTTGTAAATAAAAATAAGGAACAAATTCGAAGAAGATAGAGTAAACAATACAAGATATCTCGGAATATACAAAGTTTAACCGAGACTGCGGCTAAGTCGACGGGCATAATAAGGAAACTCGGAAACTTTTTAAATATTAATACTGTAAAACGTCTGTATCGCACTCGTATCGAACCGAAAATCCAATACGGTGTCGTTACGCGGGGACCCGCGACCGACTGTAAACGGACCGCGAGTACGGCAAAATCGACTTATACGAGCCGTTACGAAACAATCTCCACCGATTACCGCCGAGAAAAAATAAACAACGTAAGCGAAACAAACTCTACTTTTTAGTTTCAAACTTATAAAGATCGAAACCGGCCACTGTTTTCTCGATATGATGGAGAAATACAGCCACGGAAGAAACTATAATTACTTAAAAGTCTTTACAAAACCTTCTATAGGACAGACGCCGCAGTCTTCCAGACCATAAAATATCGAAATTGGCTGGACAAAGAAATGCAGGAAACAAGTTCGAAACGCAGCGAGAAAAAATCCTCCGGGTCGAATTTTCGTAAGTAAATAGAAAGACGGAAGCAAAACTATCGAAATCGAAGTATTCGGGCCGTAAATGTTACTGCCAATCGACAAACGATCGAATTACAAATTGTGGGGTGTCGAACTCGAAGGACCAGCCGTAAATAAGGAAAACGCGATTAAACTTTACGCTATTTACTTATTTTTTCTGTTATTGTTCCTTTTTTTGTTATAGAGACACTCGATAACGACCAATTGGCCGTAGTGTCTATACTAAAAATAAATAAAATAAAATAAACTTCCGTTTGGAGGATTGGGCGTGGGAAACCCAAACGCGATTCCGTCCGATTTTTTCGTCGGGAAAAACTCTCTTTCTTCTTCGTGTCCTTCGCGCCCGACGCCATTTTAGCCACCGAGAACTCCGCAAAATTGAAAAAGATCGATTTCGCAGTTTGTAATTGCGGGAAAGAAGGTGCAACCCGCAAGAAATATTCGGCCGAGGTTAAACGTTTGTTTACCAAAGGCCGTGTGGCGGGATGCCGGCTTCTCCGCTTCTACTTCGTCGAGTCTCGGGAAATTTCCGCCAAAAGGAATATTTTCCGTCGTTCGGCCATTTTTTAACGGAAAAATCTACCGTTTCCCACCGTCCGGTCTAAGAAGTCGTTTCGTTATAAGCGCGGGCGGCGGCGCCAAACTCTTCCCTCCTCCGTCACCCGGCTTAGAATTTCTCGCTCGTCCGTCTACCAAATTAATAAAATATTTTATTTCCCGTCCGTAAAAAGTAGCAGTTTGTTCACTTATTCCTCTCGTTAACGGTAGATAGATCTGCCGCGGAGGGGTAAATCGACCGAGCGGCGATTATCCGTTTGCCCACGTCGCGGAGAGAATTATTTTACGTAATTTTTTCCGTCGCTCCACAAAAAACAATTCCGGCGGAGGTAAAGACCAACGACGACCGGACCCCTCCCGAACATTTCTTCGAGTTTCGCCGGAAATTGTCCTTCCGTCGCCTTCTCTCCGGTAACCATCGAAATTCGGTAATTATCCTTTCTTACGGAAACGTAATTTCAACCGGAACTTTTCTCCACCCTGCGTAGGTAAAGAAGCTTCCGGGGAAGCCCGGGTCCGAAGTTCGTAATTAAACCTAAAATACACATAATACATCGTTATACTATTATATATATAGGCCTATATATAACCGACGATTTTCGTTTTATTATTATTCGTTTTGAGGTCGGGATATTTTAAAGATAATATTTACTTCCAACACAATAACGACATCGAATACAAATTTAATTCGATAGAAAAGAATAATTTGCCGTAATAAAGATTTTTTGTAAAAGAAGAATGGACACGGCCATGTATGAATCCGCGATAAAAATACATTTCCGGTCTCCGCCACTTCTATAAAAACCGATGGGGACGGTTAGTAGGTTAGAGAAGGAAGTAAAGTCCGGGGTAAGTCCTCGTCCCGGCGGAATCGCCCTCCTCGACTCCCTTCGATCTCTCCGTTTTCTTACAGATGCGGCTTCTACTTTTGATCTTTCTGCCGGGTTTGGGCGGAGCCGCGCCCCACCCGCTCGACGGAATCTCTAACCACTTTTCCCTCGTACCGCAAGAAACTAGGAGTTGGAAATCTTGTTCCCGGACGAGAACGTGCCTGTGGAAATCCGGAGAACCCGAATCCCCCCGACTTCTCGATTACCTCCGGAAAAGGCGGTGGAAATTATCCGGAAAGGGCGAAAACAAAGAATACTACGCCCGGCCGAAGTACGGGAAAAACTCGAAAAGCCGAGAAGAGTTCTTCCCTGGCATCGTTTACCTTAAAAACCGTCGATTTTGGAAGCTGAAAGAGGAGAATGGCCGGGAAAGGAACTTTTACCGAAAGGAGGAGAGCTCCGAAAAAGAGAAAGACGAAGAAAGTTGGCAGGAAAAGAGGGAAATCCGCGGCAAAGAGGAAAGGAAATTCAGAAAGTCCGGGCGAAGAGAACCGGAAGGATCTCGGGAGTCGGAAGAAGAAAGAAGTTCGGAAGAGGAGGAAGGCAAAAGAGAGCGGGGGAGAAAGAGACGTCGTCGTCCGGAGGCAGAAAGCGGCGAGAAACACGGCTCTAGCGAGGAAGAAAAGGAGAAAAGAGAGAGAAAGCGCGGCGGTCGACGGGGATGGCACTGGCACCGAGACCGTCGTGGCGTGGGATGGTTGTGGCATCCTCCCCTCCCACGCGACATTTGGCAAGAATCCGAACATTATCGCGACTGATACTTTTTTTCGACGGTAGAAATAGGAAAAGGGCATTTTCCATCGGTAAAACTCGTAGAGATATCCCTCGGTGGCCGAGGAGGCGGCCGGCCATCTTCGTATCCTTACGACTTTCCAGAAGGAATTATTGGACTATAAACCCGGGGGATAAAGAAGAATCAACCGAGCGAAGAACTTTTTTTTATAAACGAGTTATTTTTAGTCGGTATTCTTTTGTAGGTCGTTAGTAAAATACAAATAACTTAATATCCGGAAGGTGGTTGTAATTCCTTCTTTCTTTCTTTGCGGAATTTCGGAGTCGTACATTTTGACAACGGAGTAGAAAGGGAACGAAGCCGCATTAAACTTATTATCCGCCGACTTAAATGTAACGAAACGGCAGGAAATAAAATTATTTTAACCGGCAGAAGCTTTAATTAATTTCACAAACGAAATTCGTTTGATTCTTTCCGCTAATTACCCACCGAATATTTTAAGGAAGCGAAGTAAAGCCAAAAACTTAAGAATTAAAGTAGTGTAGAAGAGTATTTTTAGCCTACTTTCTTGATCTAGAGATTTATTTCCTCTTTATTCGAGTGATCTACATTCGGCGCCGTATTTAGGTCTGGGTATTGCGCAACCCGTTCCGTCGTCCCCCAACAATTTTCAATGTTAAATATCGTCCCTAATTAAAGCCACGCACCGTAACCCGAGGCCGGTTCCCGTTCGTTAACGAAAAATAACGGTTTTAATCTATTTAAAATTGCTCTATTTCGAAAGACAAGAGGAAAAAAGAATCGGTCGACGAGTCTAATTCGGCAAAATTTACGGCCGGAGAAAAGTTTCGTCCTTTTTACGCGCCGCGGTGCCCGACCGTTTCTTTTCTCGGGCCCAAATATTAAAGACCCATTCCAATTAATAGGAATTATTTTTAACGAAAAATCGCTACGATTTACGGCCGCGATTATTAATATTTCCAAGAAACTTTTAGATGCCGGACGGTTTACGTAATTGGTCTTTCCACGAAAAACTCCTATAAAAACGGATTTTTCGTGGCGGAAACGAGAATCTCGGAGAATTTTTACGGCAATAAAATCCACTTGTACAGTTTGTACTTTTTCGTCCGACGTCGGACGAGGTAGAGAAAAATAAATAAATAAACGGAATTACTCCGATTATCGGGGGACGTCGGCGGTCGACCGGTAGTCGGTACGAACCGAAAGAAGACACCGACCCGGCCCTTTAGGTAAACGGACGGAAACGGACAAAAGGCGGATGCGTAATTGCGGGCGAAGGACGGAGATTTTCCGAAAATAATTTATTGCCGTTTAACTTCCAGAGGAAAAATATCCGGGAAACGTGTACGAGCTCATACGTACGCTAATCGGACCTTGGCCTATAAAACTCCGCGGCATCCGCCGTTAACTTTTTCCGAGTAAACGGGGACCGTCGTTTAAAAATCTCCGCAAAATTAAGCGATAAATTACATAAATGAACGGAAAGTTCATTTGTGTAATTTATCTTTGCCGTCGGAGAGGCGGAGAAGGCTTTGTCGATTTCGTGACGTATTTACGAATTCCGACCGTTAACTCCGCCTTCCGCGACGGTCGACATATAAAGTGGCCGGATCTGGAGCGTCTCCGTCGACATCCGGATCCGCAGACGACGATGGTAAGCATCCTTTTGCCTTTCTCGCCTCCGTCGGTTCCCTCCTCGGCCGACTCTTCTCCCCCTCGGCCGTTTCTATTTGATTATTAAATTCTTTATCGGCCAAATTCGAGTCGGAACCCAAAAACTCCGAGTAAACGTCTAAAGCGGATAAAAAACGCCACGGCGACTATTCTCGGCGATAGAGGAAACGCCGCGCGAAAAATGCTAAGACGTTCCAATGCCTCTTTTAATGGCTGGAGATTCGGGTCAGTTCGAAAACAATGGTCGATTGTCTACCGATAAATGGTAAAAAAGAAATATTTTTCTTATAACTTTTTATTTCAGATCGGAGTAATTACCCTCCTGGTGACGCTCTTCCAGCTCTCCCTGCTTCCCCCCTCTTCCGCCGAATACTTCCACTCCAAATCCACCCCCCAGGACGGCGACTTCTTGACGGAGGAGAGTTCGTCTTTCGCCCACACTTTCGGGGGTCTGTCGCACAAACACGGCACTTTCTGGGACGGATGGATGAAAGGATGGTTCGACGGACTCAAACTCTGCAGCGAGAAACACGGGTTCGGAGGAGGCGGTTCCGGTTACGGCTATTCGGGCCCCTTAAAAATAGGGCACGCCGACGCCACTCCCGTCCACCACTACGTCAAACAAGAGCACGGAGCCCACAAGAGTTACAAAAGTTGGGGCAAAAAATGGCACTGACCCCACTCCCGTCCCTCCCCTATTTACGTAGTCGACGAATGTTATCGCCTATCTTCCGTCGTATTTAATTTTATTCAATAAAAATATTTTTTCATTTTTTCTGTCCGTTTATTGCGATTTCGTCTTAAAACTTTTCGTAGCTCCCGGCGAAATTATCTTACAACGCGAAATAATTGTATCCGCCGATTCGCCGTCGGTCATTTTTTCGCCTTCGATAAAACAATACATTTTAAAACTTTTATTTACGCAAATAGCCATTCGAGAATACGTTAACCGGCATCGACGTCCGAAACAGTAGGACGGAGAAGCCGAGATTTTTGCCCCGAAGGAACGATACAAAAGAACGGATCGTATTCCGTCTCCCCTCTTGGCATTTTTAAGGCGCCGTCCCACGGCTTTTATGAGGAACGAGAGCGGAATTTCTCTTTTAGAATTATCCCGTAAAATTACGCGGACGGTCAAAGGCCCGCGCAATACCTATTACGGACACGACTTACTTGGAAACGTGTGTAGAAAATCGAGACGCCGAAACTGCATCCGTTGGCCGTCGAACTTTTATTCGTAATCGAAGTACTTTTTACTCGTACGAGAGGAGCGCCCCGCAAAGGATATAAAGACGTAACGCGTAAGTCGCCACGGCGGTTTATAAAACAATCGTCGGTAACTTCCGAGTTAAACCTTTAAAAACCCACCGTTAAAATTACAAAATTTGAAAATATACATTTAAATTTTCCCGGGCTCGGCGAAGCAAAAGCCCGTTTGATTTTACGGTCGTTTTACTTTTTTATAAAGGAGAACGTTTTATTTCCCAATCGATCGTCCCGACGGAAAAGAGAAAGTCGTTTCGGCGTAAATGCCCGGGTCTGACCAGTATTTACCGTTACGAACGTCTACCGCCTCGTTATAGAGTTACGAAGATTCGAAGGACGACGGAAATACGTTACGGTTAGGCTTCGGTCGTAACGTAACGGCACTCGGAACGCGCCGGGGAGTAAGGGACCTAACGGATTCCGGTCCGGCCGTTAAACGCGGAAAGGAATGGGGCGGCGGGGGAGTTCCGAGCGGTGACGCCCACCGTCGTTTCCCCCTCTCTTCCCCCACGCGAAGGTCCGAAACAATACCGAAAAACCTCCGGCCATCGCTTTCCGAATATAATTAAGCTAATGTTTTCGAGTTCGTTTTAATTATTCTCGGAGTTCGAAGATATTGTCTCCAAACGAATTTGTCATTATATTAGGACGAGATAAGCAGAAGTTTCCTATCAAATCCCCATTTTTCAGTCGGTCGCGTTTCGTTTAACGGAGACATAAACTACATTTTAAACGGGAGAAATTAGAGCGGGTCTGGCAGAGGAGGAAAAACGTCCGAAAAATAAACAGATAAATCTCCGTCTAACGGGTCTTACAAACGACGACGAGTAAATAAAACGTCGATTACAGTAGAGAGTCGTAAATCGGAATCAATTGGGGACTGGGGTTGTTCGGATAACTGATTTGTACGAAAAAATATATTAACCCGTCCGACGTTCAAATTTTTGTCCGTTGCGTGTCGCTTCGCGTCGAATTTTCGTCGATTTTAAGCCTAACGAAAATTTTTAGAATAATAATCGAGGCTATCGTATCGTTAAAAATTATTTCTGCATTTTGTACAAACAAAATAAATATATTGAAGAATATAAAAAACATGAAAATTATACTTTAGAAGTAAATCTAGTATCAAAAACGTTCGATTCGGCACGACGCAGTCCGACTGAAAATCGTTCCGATTACCGGCGATTCGAATTACCGGGGTTCCGATTAACGACTATCTACTGTATTTCTTTCTGCCTAATACCGCGTAGGCCACACCCCGGAACACCCGAATTCGTTTGCGTAATTTCCAAGTATTTTCCATCTTCCACCCCCGAACCACCGAGGATCCCGAGAGTAACATTTACGACTAATACGAAAACCCAACGTATATCTTATTTGTAAAGATAACCTAAACGACGGGTGCGTGGAAAAACAAAAAACGGCGCTATCGTTGCGTAAATGAAGGTAAAACAACGTTACGATGTAACAAATGCGGTCTACGGTTCGCTAGTATTACGTTATAGTGTGGCACGCACCGAACCTCGATTACGGTTTGATATTATTATTAATTAGAGTTATCTTATATAGACGGCAATTTTCGTTTTACGCTACGGATATACGACAAGTTTCGTTTTCTTATTAAAACTTTTCTATAGATTCGGGCGATGCCGTAATCGCCCGGGCGATCCGACCGTCTCTCCGTAGACTAACTAAAATGACGGGAAATATCTCGTACAAAATAAAATCCGAATAAAAATAATATTTAATAATTGGTTAACAGAAATCTAATCAAAACCGTTTATTACGACGACACCGAGTGAAGTTAATAAAACTTAAATCACCTTCCGGCCCTTTTGTACTCGGTCGGTCGAAATTCCGAGAGTAAAACAAATACTCGGACGGACCGACGATCGTCGGTGGACGTAAATAAATGGAATAAGAATAGATTCGAATTAATTTAGATCCCGGAAGGGAATTGTCGTGGCGATTAATAACGGATTAGTTGATTGAATTTGCTGGCGAAACGATGCGAATACGAATTCGTGACAAGACGTTTCTCTACTTTCTGTAATCAATCGAGCATTATCCTTTATGGATTTTTCTGGAGAAAAATCGATTTTCTCTAAAAATGATTACAATTTTCCTCTTATACGTGATTATCTGTGACAAACAATCGGCTACCGTATCCATCGCGACTATATTGTCCGGGTTTTTTTTATAAAGAAAACAAATAGAATGACGTCTACCCTCGCGGCATTTTTGGTCAAACCCATTCGTTCGACCAATTTTTTACGCCCTCAAATTACAGAAATTTGTTTGTTACGTTGTCGGAGAATCCGAAACCGGGTATAACCAATACGCACCCGATCGTCACGCATCGTAAATTCCAACGTCGATTTGACAAAACGTCAATGCCTGGAACGACCGAATTTGTAAAATATAATGAAAAAACTGTCAGAAAAAGACGTTAATGGGAGGAAGAATCGTTTTACAGATGCAAAGATATATAAAGGGACTGCGACAATTTTAAGTAACGTCTTCTGTTAAAGCCGCTTCTCCGAGCAAACGGTAAGCCAGACGAACTAACTAGTTTTCAATTTTTTTTATAAATGATTATGTTTGCTATCGACTTTAGTAAGTTATTTTATGCTTTAAAGTATCCAAAATATTTTAACCTATCCAAATATCCCGATTTATATACACCGTGTGCCTATAACGACACGGTGATAAAGTCGTTCGTAATTTAGATACGGTTCACGAAAGAACAAAATTCTTCGCATCCAAAATTTATCGATACGAATTTACTTTTACGCCAATGTTTTCGATAATTAATAATCATTTATTATTGTTTAATAGAGAAACGTTTAATTCCATTGCAGATGAACATTAGAACATGGATATACACTACTCTTTGCTGTATCGTTGCCGCGGAGAATACATCCGTCAAGCAGTTTTCTAAGAGCGATGCCAAGGTGGAAAGAGTAGCTGCGGAGACGGGTCATCACAGCCATCTTTTAAGCCATTCCCACGGACATCACGGGCACGGCCACGGCCACGGATTGCACGGGCACCACGGACACGAGTTGCACGGGCACGGCCACGGCCACGGCCACGGATTGCACGGCATCACGGACACGAGTTGCACGGACACGGTCACGGCCACGGATTGCACGGGCATCACGGACACGAGTTGCACGGACATCACGGACACCACGGCCACGGCCACGAGTTGCACGGACACGGGCACGGCCACGAGTTGCACGGACACCACGGACACGGCCACGAGCTGCACGGACACCACGGACACGGCCACGAGCTGCACGGACACCACGGACACGGATTGCATGGGCACCACGGTCACGGCCACGAGCTGCACGGACACGGCCACGGTCACGAGTTGCACGGACACCACGATCACGGAGGTCACGGACACCACGGTAGTATTGGCCACGGGAGTTATTGGGACGGTTGGATGAAAGGGTGGAAAGACGGATTCAAACTATGCGGAGGTCACAGTTCACACGGACACAAATAAAGAGAAATTAACAAAATAAGCTTTCGTCCGGGATTAAATATGTGGCCAAATTATAACGATGTGTATAATTACATACGCGGTAAAATGTTCGATATATTTTTAAGAACGTGTACATTTCATAAAGAAAACGATTAAACTCTACTTTTACTTTATCCCGGATATTTCTTTTAGATATTATACAACACCACGGACATTTCGTCTCATTTCATTTAAATACATCTCTGCGATATCTACGCTAAGAATTGTATCGAAGAAGAAAAGTTTCGATAAGAACAAGCATACAAAAACACAATTCATAAATGGCAGAAAATAAAATAAAATAAATGAAAACAACGGATTACGTAGTATTTAAGAAGACAACCGAGTTTCGAAGACGAAAAATTCGTTCGAGCGAGATAAAACCACCTTCGTCGACGGTTCGGAAAAGATGGCGGCAGGCACACCACGATTTACCTTCGATCCGACACGTCGTCGTTATATTAAAACACGCGAAACCGGTTCCAGTCACTCATTCGATGCGTTCTACAATACAACAACGACAACAATGCAGGGTCGCGTTACGTCGACTTTAAATAAAACGGATCAATGGACGGTCGACTCTTAAAAGAATGTTTCGTTTCTCGGAGCTTTTTTAAACATTTTGTCAAAATTACAAAGCTTATTTAATATAAAAGAATCGACGAGTGACAATCGGAAAGGTAAAATATTTTCGACGGTTTAAATAATTATTCACTAATTACAAAGTATTTTTTTATAATATAGCAAAATTGTTCATTTATATGTTTTAAAGGAAGTAGAAACATTTTCGACCTTAATTACATTTCTTTTTCGAGTATAATTTGATCTTTTTATCGCGAAAATAATAGAAATTGCGAGTTTAAAAAACTGAACCAGTGTTTTGATGTTCGAATCGTCGAACGGAACAACTTCGATATAAGATATGTCCGACGATCTCACATTTATAAATATTATTTAAAGACAGAAACCTATTCCAGCATCTATTCTCGAGTATCTGTGTAGCCATCATCAGGAGAGAACACTTTTGAATAGAATTCTTTAAAGTATGCAGAATAAAATAAATAAAAATAGAAATAAAGTGAATAAATGCCAATATAAACTTTTTTTTTTTTTTTTTTTTTTTTTTTTTTTTTTTTTTTAGTCTCGTACCACAGTTCACTGCATTGAGAAGATATTTAAATAATTCTTGTTTAGAGCATAATATTTAAACTTTAAACAATTTATTCGAGTGTTCGATCCTAATGATAGCTACACAGCTGTTTTTAAATATCTATATATATAATCGAGACGAGTTGATAATAATAATAATCAGCGCAGAGCCCAAACGGTTAGGAGTTGAAAGTTGAAATTTGGTACACAGTTAGGGTACGTCACGAGAATGCACACTAAGAAGGGATTTTTCGAAATTCCTCCCCACGGGAGAGAGGGACAGGAATAAGGCTTAACACTTCCATCAACGATGGAAGTGTTACGTAACAATGGAATTGTTAAGAGAAAGCGACGCGCAAGACGCGGATGCAGTTTTTTCGTTTTTGCGGAAAATCGAACATATTTTTAGACCCATCTAAAAATTCTCTAGTTAGTCTGGAAACACAGGAACCCAATTCTCGCATTCTGCGAAAACGGGTAAGGTTGACTATAATGTAATCTTAATCTTCGCTATCGTTAATATTGCCCGAGCAACGCCGGTACCACCCGCTAGTTTTACAATAATCCAGTTCAAGATAAAGATATAAAATAAACATTCGTTGTTACAAAAACTTATGTTGGCCACTGTATATCTCGTATAAATGAACACTTCGTTGTAGAAACAGACGAAACATCCCAAATTCCATTATTGTTGTTAGAAAAACAACGAAATCCGCTAGTAAACCGAATACGAATGTAACACAAATTATATATAAACAAACCTCATCGCTAAACCCGGTATATCATAAAGCTACGCACCAACCAATGCGGAATATTATCGGCATTGGTTGGTGCGTAGCTTTGTAATACAAATTACCAAATACCGTGGTACGTAATAAGAATTTCAAATAATAAAGTTCGATATAACGTGTAGAAAAATCGAACTGGAAATTTAGCAAATGTCAACGGATAGGGTGTTCGAAAGAGAAAATTTGGAATTTTCTTATAATTCTCCGATAAACAATCTCCCATTTGTCCATTAACGTTTCGTTTCCTTCGGAAATTACAGAACATTTTATATTAGCGAAGTTATTGATCGAACTCATTCTCACGAATAGGTTCGCCGTTCGACGGCAACGAACTTATTGCTACCATTTGCACCGCCACCCTCACTCACGCCTCCTCTAAATTCTCTCGTTCGAATTATATACGTGCGATTTTAATTATTTATTTAAATTTCTAAACTTATCCGACAATTTCTTAAAATTCCCTAGAAAAAATTTTCTTAAACAACGCAATCTCGAAATTTCTCCCCAATCTCTTAAATCCAAGCGTGCAATTCCAAATCTTTATTGAAAGAACAAAACCGAGCGACAGTTTAAGACGTGTCGACCAGACGTTTAATTCGTTATTAAAATAACAGGTATTGTAGGTTGTAAGACGGCAACGAAACCCTTAAACTGTATTTCTAACACCGATTGAAGATTCGAACCCATTGGCACTCGTGAAAGGTTAAGTTAAATTATCGGTAACTTTACTACCAATAAAGCGAGGCTTGGAAATAATCGGATTTGTTCAAAAAATCTCAATTCAAACAGTCGAAAGAAAAATGAAAATTTACTTTAATTTGCCCATTATTATTACAATTTACAATCTAAGAAATCGCGGAGTAAGGAAAAATATCGAAGTAATAAATAATTAAATATATCGAGCAGTTATCAGAATTAAAACGGTCGCGCGAACAGGATCTTCCAGAGCTCGTACGGGGCGGGATTAGAGCGGGCCCCTTCGGCCGTCTTTGTTTCGCAACAAACTAAATAGGTAGAATGCCTCTTTATTAATAAAAAGCGGTCTTAAAGATTTTATTTCCTGTTAGTAAAAATAATGTTAAGTTTACAGGGGGAGGAACCACTACCGACCTTTAAGTATTCTCCGTGCTGGAAGATAATGTCCGGCTTCCCTCTCTGGTCGAGAACAGAGCCGGGCACCTAGTCACGTAGACGACGAATTTATCTGTTAGAGTACAGTAAAACCTCGGTTTTCCAACATAATTCGTTCCTAAAAGTGTTCGAAAGCCGAAAGAAATTTTCTCACAACAAACAATATAAAATGGATTGATCCTTTCCTGACTCCCTAATCCAGTGGTTCCCAGTTAGGTTTTCCTGCGTACCACTTCAAGAAAGAGCTCAAACTCGAGTACCCCTTATAGCAAAAATTCATATTAATCCATATTAATATTATAAATTCGAAGGTAACTGTCTGTCTGTTACCTTTTCACGTCTAAACCGCTGAACAGGTTTTAATAAAATTTGGCACAGAGATAGCTTACATGTTGGAGATGGACATAGGCTACATTTTACTGCGAGAAAATATCTTACTCCCACGAGAAAATTCGATATAATGCGGACGAAGCTGTGGGTAGACAGCTAGTGATAAACAGAATAAGTTTTTTTACATTTATTACCTTTAAAATACGATTCTAATAATAATGAAAATAACATAAGGTTATTTAATTGTAATGTGACAAATGTGTACGATTTTCTTTGCACAACTTTGTGTAAAATCTGGTTGCGTTTTGGTCAGCTTCAGTCTCGAGTCATCTTCGAGTTGAAGTCGGTAATTTCGCGCACACAAATAGTGTTAATTGTACAATTTTTGTTTCTAGCGTAAGAATTTCATTTAGGTATTGTCACAAATGCATTTTTTGATGAAATTTCGAAAATATTTTTAGTTATAAATAAACGAATTTGTGCATTCGACACATTTTGTAAATTGCCGAATTTTGAAGGTTCACCCATTATTTTTTTGATTGCTTCATCTCGTGCATTTAAATTTTAAATCGATCGATTTTAGATTGCCGCGCGTACCCCTTCGTGTAACTTCGCGTACCCCCAGGGGTACGCTTACCACTAATTGGAAACCATGGTCCTAAACAAACCCTTCTTTTATCTTTTTAGTTGTATTTCATTCATAAAAATGCCTACAAATGCAATGTAATCTATATAGAAAATTACATGTCCTGACTGACTGACTGACTGATTCATCATCACCCAGAACAAACCGCTGAACCCAAAGGTGAAATTTGGTACACATTTAGGGTACGTCATGAAAATGCACATTAAGGAGAGATTTTTGGAAATTCCCCCTACGGGGGAACAGGGAGAGAATTAAGGCTTAACCTGAAGAACGGCTTCTCCTGAAGAACTACGCTATTTTAGATGCGATTTTTTGTTTTTGATACTAATAAATTAATTTCCAAACGTACAATATTTACCAAATCATTCAAATCGTTTGCCTGACAACGCCGGGCTCATTTGCTAGTATTATATATAATCGCGATGGGTTGATGATGATAATAATAATAACAACTCTTTCGTGGTCACCACCTGGACGTGGTGGTGACCACTTGATTTTACTGATCCATACGGCAATGCCCAGTGATTTTACTGATCCATACGGCAATGCAGGTTAGAGCACAAGCTCCTAGTAGAAACACCATGCCAGTAAGGTCTATGGGGAGAAATGAAACTAAGAGTGATCACACCCACGTTCTGTGGAGATATTTACCATGGTAGTAATCAGATCTAGCAAAAGACCGGAAAATGAAAAACCCAGAATAGATGCAATAGTGTGTCTTTTGTCCTTCCTACGCCTAATGTGAGTTAAGCCCATAAATAGCTAAAGTTTCTGCCTGTGTTATTGAGCAGTGTGTATCTAGACGAAAGCAAGCGTTGTGATGCACGCGGCCTAAGTCGGAGTAAACTACAAAAGCGGCACCCACTTCGTCACCCATCTTGGAACCGTCAGTGTAAATTTTAAACATGGATGATCACCTGGATCTTCGAAGTAAACGTTAGGGGCAAGCTGGTGAGAGTGGTGGTAATTGTAAGTCGGGAGAGTATTTTTGTCGATGCTAAATTTTTTGATATCATTGATCAAGGTCAGACTGGGCAGAATCTTTCCTACTCTAATCATTTTGTCGCTGTAATCTCGCCAGGGTAAGGCGACGAGATTTTCCTGCCAAGTAATGCGTTTAATTTCTAAGTCAATAGAGGTCAACCCTAACATTACCAAAAGGACACTAGTGGGTGCGGTCCTATAAGCCTTACAAATGCAGAAAGCTGAAATCCTTTGAATAGATAACAATTTTTTATGGTTAAGGACATTCGCGGCCACGTGGCCCCAGATCTGTACAGCATAGACGAGTGCTGACAGAATTGCACCCCTGTAAATAAGCCTAGTAGAATTATTAGGCTTATTTACATCTACTAGGCTTCCCATGTGTTCCTAGCAATATTAATGAGGGTGTTCGCTGTATTTTTAGCTTTGTCTGTGATATATTTGATGTGGGGTGTGAAGTTAAGTTGCTCGTTAAGAATAACGCCTAAATATTTAATTTCCGTTGTTTCTTTATTCTGCGAGAACCTATTCGAAGGTTAAGCTTCCTGACGAGTGGTGCTTTCCTACTAACTATCATGCTTTTGCATTTGTCTGTGTTAATGGGTTGCCTATGTTTAATTAATACTCCACTGGTGAATGTTATTGAGAATGTTGTTGCATATGTCCTATAAGCATTCACTGTTCCTGCGTGAAGCTAGGATAATTGTGTCGTCCACGTAGTTCTGTATGCAGCAGCCAGGAGGTAGGGTGTCGTTTAAGTGCAAGACAGAGTTATAGGCTATGTTCCAAAGACCAGAACCAGACCTGGATTCCTGATGACAGCCTCGAGTGATTCCTGAGGACAACCTCCTGTCGGTAAGGTAGGATTGAAGAAGCTTGTAAAGATTTTGAAGGCAGTGATGGTCGTGTACTGTGTGCAAGATATAAGGCCACCAGACATGATCAAAGGTGCCTCTTAAAGTCCATAGTGATTATTGCCGTATGCTGATTATTAAGCTTAGCCTGGTGAATGCAATTAACAACCTGGTGGATGGCATCTACAGTATCTCTGTTTTTAGAGAAGCTGAACTGATTCTGATGCAGGGCTTGCATAGATGCCAAGTGATGCTATTAATCAATAGACCATCTAACACTTTTCCCAAAGTTGGGAGAAAGCAGATCGGCCTGTATTTTTTGTAAGTGTTAGCGCTGGTGGGTTTTGGAATCAATTTAACACTATCCTTTTTCCACCAAGTAGGAAAAAGGCCAATGTTCAAGCAGATATTAAAGAGAATAACAAACGCTGTAGGATTGGCCTCAAACACGTGTTTAATCACCCTAGTGGTTATGCCATCAAGGCCTGGGGCTTTGTTATTGGTCAGCAATAGGATGGCATTCGCAACCTCAATGTAGGTGAAGTTGTGGTCATTGTCTGTGTTAGGCGGAGTGAGTGTAAAACTTCTGATGACCACTTGTGTACTGTCATTCTGCTGCAGGTTATCCGAAGGATAGACTAGTGAGAATGTGCGTTTTCTTTGTGTTGTTAGCGTAGTGACTATCGGGTAGCTGGATAGTGGAGGGGGTTTGGAGCTGGTTGTTTTCCTTACAAGCTAAATAGTATGGTTCTGACCAGGGATTTGCGACCGCAAGTGTACAGAAATTTTTACAAGTGTTTGCCCTTGATTTATTTATGAGTTTTGTAAACGTTGTGTTCGTGCCTGTACTGATCTCTAAGTGTGATTTTAATGTCCAGGTCCTGTTCATTTCTAAGTTGCCTCCTTAATCTCCTATTTTTTTCTTTCTCAATTTTCTGAAACCCTGTTTTCTAATTTCTTATGATTCTCAAACACAAATTGTGCTACTATATAAACATAAAACTAAACTAAATAAAGATGAAAAAACGCCAAGTGTTTAAATAGTAGCACAATTTGTGTTTGAGAATCATATTTTTTCTTGTTTTCTAGCTCAGTGGCCTACCAAGAAACCTTTTTGTGTTTACAATGTTTGACCTTGGAGGCAATAACGTAAGAGTTAGTGATTGTATTTGTAAGCCTGGTGACAACCTGGTATAAGGTGCCCTGAGTATAGTGATTTTCTGTACATTTCTCAGCTAGATGGCCATAGCCACAGCATTTGTAGCACCATGTGAAAGGGATGAAATCGTCTACAGCTATCGTTACCCATTGCATACTAACAAACTGTTGAATTAGCGTGTTCCTGATACTAGGAATTACCTTAAGGGCAACGTGTAATTTAGATGTTGTGTCTGTCGTGTTGCGGTTTATTTTGATTAGAACACTGCAAACTGCAATAGTCTTGAAAAAGTGTGTGGGTAGTATTTACTGCAGTCTTCTGGATGTCTTCAATGAAGGCACTAGTGACAGCATCACCCAGGATAATCTTGGGTTGTTTGGCTACCAAGTATCTGATTTCTGACCTATCCGTTAACGTTTTTACTCAAGATGGCTTCCTGGAAGTAAGGTTGTGTCTGTGCAAGCTCTCGTTTTAATCGTTAGTTCCGCCAGATTATTTTGGATTACCATGGACTTGTGGATTACCATCGCGTCCAGTACGTCAACCCGGTTCGTTCAATATACTTTTTGTCTCAATATCTTAATTAGGGGAAGTAGATTAATTTCTAAGTTCTTGGTTTTCGATAGTTTCTAAGTTGTGGGAAGAATTTTTTTTTGGGGAGATGGCACCGGGGGGGGGTTTCTCGGCTATGCTTCCTTTAGTAGCCCCTAAGGTTGGATTAGGATAGATTAATTATATATCGAGTTATGGCGATTTTTAGACTTTTATATAAGCTTTTATGGGAAATTTTCAAATCTAAAACGATCGTTAGAGCCGTTTAACGTTCTTTCTAACGGTCCGCTTTAAATCTTAACGATTTTCTAACGTTTTTATTCTCATTGCCGTATTTATCTTTCCTTCGATTTTTCTTTCTTTCTTTCTTTTTTTTAATTATTTAGTTAAGTTAAGCTAGTTTTGCACTTAAGGGTACATTTTTGTAACTTATTAGTTAAGTTTTCATTTGTGTTGTCGTGCTTTCGTCGCAAGACTACAGTCCTGATTGGAATCAGGATAGCTTGCGTAGCTTAGTACTTTTGTGAGTGTTTGATGGCGACAGGCAGCTCATCGAAGTTTCTTGACGAGGCGCTCAAGCTCCTCGATGAGCTTAAGGGTTATCTTGCTAGAAATAGAAATAGGAAGTTGGGCTCAGGAGCCCATTCGCGGTTTATAACTGTTCAGTTCCAGCGATTGATTGATCTAGCGAGTTCCACAGTGTCAACTTGTTCTGTTCTTGATTCCATTGATACTCGGTTGGATTCGCTTATCACCAAGGGTGATCTTGATGGCGCGTTTACTGCACATGCTGAGAGAACTGGGGCGGTTTTCTCTGAGGTCTTAGAGGCCGTTCGTGGATTGCAGCGGGTTGTTCCAGCGTCGGGGTCAGCAGTTGGTGATCTCACTGATGCATTTGCTGCACATGCAGAGAGAACGGACGCAGTTATCTCTGAGGTGCTGGAGACCGTTCGTGGAGTGCAGCAGGTTGTGCCGGCTTCAGGGCCGGTGGTATCCAGGGCACCCGGGCTTTATAGTGACGCTGTTAAGCTTCCTGCTCTACCCTTGGATTCAGTTTCAGTGCCTTCCAAATCTTGTCACACTGTACTGGTGTACAGTAACCCTGAGTCTAACGACTCTGAGCTTACCAGAAAGGTCCTAACTTCTGGAATCAATCCGCATAGCTTAAAAATAGGTGTTTAGAAAATACGCCATATTCAAAAAGGCGGGATTGCTGTTGATTTGGGATGTAGAGCAGATGTGGGAATTTTATGTAATGCTGTTTCTGAGATTTCCGGTTTACGTTCAGTTATTCCGAAAAAGAGACGCCCACTGATCAAGATTATCTCGGTACCTAAATCTATTGAGAGGGACCAGCTCTTAGATGCCATTTATGAGCAGAACAGCCGGGTTGCCGGGTTATATTCCAAGGAAACATTTCTGGAGAAAATTAGGGTGCGTTTCCCAATTGGACAGCATAGTACCTCTCTCGTTTCTTGGATTGCAGAGGTCTCACCGGACCTCAGGGCATCACCTACATGAAACCCAAAAACAACAATACCACGACCCCACACAATACAGACCAATTACATGTCTTCCAACACTCTACAAATTATTGACATCCTGTATCGCAAACAAAATATACAAACACATATTGAAGAACACAAAATTCTTACGGAACAACAAAAAACGTTGATTTAAAAATCACAGAGGATAGAAAGAACAGTTACTCATGGATTCAGTCACTTTACGGCAAGCACACAAACAACACAGAAACATACACATGGCATATGTAGACTACACAAAAGCATTCGACAGTGTTCCACACAGTTGGCTGCTACATATTCTACGCATGTACAAAATACATCAATCACTCAGTGCATTCTTCCAAAACACTATGCGGCACTGGAGAACAACACTACATCTCAGGATTCATAACACTTCCATACAAACAAACCAAATATTCATCAGGCGAGGAATTTTTCAAGGAGATTCCTTGAGTCCTCTCTGGTTCTGCTTAGCCCTGAACCCATTATCCAACATGTTAAACAACACAACATATGGTTACAATATCAGACATGAAAAACAACACAGTTTACATTGTCACATCTCATGTACATGGACGACATAAAACTTTATGCATCCACACAAAAACAACTTCATAAACTCCTACTAATCACACACCATTCATACACCAAGGACATACAAATTGAGTTTGGTCTAAACAAATACAAAACACTTCACATAGAAAAAGGAATCCTGAGAAAAGAAGATTTTCCACTTGAAAGTGTGGACGTTATTGAATTCATGGAAGAGGGTGAGTAAACAACATCATCCTAAATCCGCCATAGAAAGACTAACCTTTCCACATAAAGATGGCGGACGTGACCAGATTGACATAGTTAACCGTCACTACAAACAAATACAGACACTGCGAGAGTTTTTCTACAAAAACAAGAAACAACACAGTTACATAAAGCAGTATCTCTAGCAGACTCAAATAACACACCATTAAAATTTATACTCACAACGTATACACATGACACAACATATGAAAAGCATAGAGACCATTAAGTCGTGGGTTCAAAAGGCATTCCATGGCAGGCATCCCTACGATCTAGCCCAGGATTTTGTTGACAAAACTGCGTCAAACAGCTGATTAGATCGGGGATCCTCTTTCGTGAGACGGAAGGATTCATATCATAAATACTAAAAACTACAGAAAACACATACTCAAAGATATAACACAAATGACAGATGCAGAAAATATCGCATTATGCCAGAAACTATACAACTCATCAATTTTGGTTGCAAGTTCCTGACACAGACAGAATAGAGAGGTTGCGGCCGACGTTTTCATCGCGAAAACGTCGGCCGCAACCTCGCTATTATTTACATAGACACAATCAAGTAGCAAATATAATATACCAAGAGCTTGCAAAAGAAACACAAATTATTAGACATCCACGAACCATACCACAAATATATTCCACAGACAGTAGAGAGGTTGCGGTCGACGTTTTCAACGCGAAAACGTGTACGTCGGACGATCAGCGCCGCCTTTCTGTAAGCCTGGAAGTTTGACAATGGCGTTTGGAACGTCGAGCATGATTCCACTGATGTTCCGAACGCCATTGTCAAACTTCTAGGCTTACAGAAAGGCGGCGCTGAACGTCCGACGTACACGTTTTCGCGTTAAAAACGTCGGCCTCAATCTCTCTAGTATTGGAAAACAACACGTACAAATGTACTACGGTAGAGCCATAATCACAGATAAAACAATTTACCACAACAGATCAGATATCACACTCATTGCCAAACACAATAAAATCAAATACATTATAGACATATCCATTCCAAACACTCACAATGTACAAAACGCATGCACTGAAAAAATTAGCAAGTACACAGAACTCGCCCAGGAAATAAGGCATCTGTAGAGGATGGATAGGGTGCTTATTGTACCTGTTGTTCTCTCCTCTACAGGTGTCATACCACACACACTACACAAAAGCCTGGGCACATTAGAATTGAATAAAAACACATACATCACACTACAGAAGGCCACTATATTGAATAGATGTCATATTGTGAGAAAATTCCTGAATACAGAAACACACACTGATACACTTCTTTAATTTCTGTTTTGGTTACTATGCCTTGACTTTGGTCCGGCATAGTACACAGCCACCGGTGTTAACCGAGTATATCTCACTTAACCCAACATAATAATAATCACAGAGCCCAAACGGTTAGGAATTGAAAGTTGAAGTTTGGTACACAGTTATGGTACGTCATGAAAACATACACTAAAAAGAAATTTTCCGAAATCCTCCGCGGGGGAGAGGGAGAGGGTTAAGGATTACCCGCGAAGAACTCGGCTTCTATTGTACTATTTTAAATGCCTTTTTTGCATTTATGCGGAAAATCGAACATAGTTTTAGACCCATCTAAAAATCCTCTAAATATCTTCGGAATGGAGTGAACTTAATTCCTGCACCCGGTGAAAACGGGTAAGATCGGCTATAATCTAATAACCTGAATTTTTGCTACCGTTACTTTTTGACCGAGCAACGCCAGCTGCTCGGTCAAAAAGTAACGGTTGCTCAAAGCAAAAAGTAAGCCGGCTGCTCGTCTGCTAGTATAATATATTATATTTTACTAGAAGGTGAGCCCGGCGTTTCCCGGGCAAAAAATAAGAACAAACATTAAGATAAGGTAATTTCGTACTTCTAACTCTTTTATTGTATTGTATTATAGAATTTGGTTTATGTAATTACAAAGATCATCTTACGTAGCCGATCTTACCCGTTTTCACTGGGTGCAAGAATTAGGTCCTGCCTCTTTCGAGGTTAGAGAATTTTTAGATGGGTCTAAAAGTATGTTCGATTTCAATCAAAAACGCAATAAAACGCATCTAAATAGTAGAGTAGAAGCCGAGTTCTTCGGGAGGTAATGCTTAAACCACAATCTTGTCTTAGCAGGCTGGTGGAGTAAGAGTCCAAATCATATATCGAAAATTCCGGACCGATTATTATTATTCTAGTTTTAGTAAAGATTACCGAAAAAAATGTTTACACCGGTTCGAAATTACATTAGCCAAAATAATTAATAATAATCAATATAGTTATATAAATAATTTCTCCACTACCGAGGGACCACTACCGAATTGGACAGATCGCACTTACATGTTAGTAGCACGGATATTTGTCCGTCTCGCGAGCTTTTGACAGTATCGACCTATAAAATCTCGAAAATAAATTAAAAAGCATAGGACCGAGAGGAAGGCCATTTTGCCGACTATTCTATTTATCGAATCGTAAATAACTCTTTTTTCAATTTATTTTATGTCTAACAAAAGCTTGGGGATCAGTCTTAGGCCCCCGTTGTTCAATATCTAAGCCAACCATCTTTTTGAATTTCTATCGGAAACCGACCCTATAACCTAACGCCGACGATACGGTAACACGGTGTTCGGACACCGATACAAAGGTCATCGGAGGCAACTTAAATAATACTGTATTTTACAGAAATTAGCCGAGTATCCGAAAATTAACATCGATAAGAGTATATTTGTGTTTGGCCAACAAGAATAAACCCATAAACCACGACGGATGGCAAATTAAAATAAATAATAAGAAAATCGGTCGTGTTAATAAATAATATTTTGTCGCAAATTTTAATTTTTCGGCATAAAACGAATTAAAGCGCACCGCTTAAAATACACGAAATTGTACACATTCCATGGGTCCATCGGCAGGCTTTTCCGACTACCGTTTGTATAAACTAATACGCAAATTAGGGTTTCTCATTTCCCGGTCTTCTGCTTGTCCCGGGATTCCGGGATAAAACTGAACCGTTTCCCGGGATCCCTGGGGAATCCAAGGATAGAATTAATTATTTTTAAGATATACAGAATATCTTGAAATCAAATGATATAATTATTTTTCTTTCTTTAAAGTAATTTAATACTCACGCAACCTCCAAAATTATATTAATAATGCTGTGTAAGATATATATTAAAAATTACCTTTCAATTACGTAGAAATTTTCACAAATAGACAAAATTTATTACAGTTTGCTGGAAACTGTATACAACAACAATAATAAAAATGCCTTTGAATCGAGTTGAAAATTTAAAAAAAAGAAATGAACTTTTAGATCAAACTTCTAACTTAAAAGGTAATTTTCGTTTTTTAAATAAAACATAATACAAAATATTATTGTAAATTTTTATAATAAGATTTTAAAAAGCAAAGATGGTCGATACTTTAATCACTCGATCTGGTTCTTATTTAACTAATTATGACTCCTGCTACCGAGAATGTCCTTTCCGATTCAATCCGTGTGGTGGAATCGTCTTTAATGCATTTAAGAGAAGACAGGTGTTATGTGTTTTTTCTCCTGTAGCCTGGAAGATTTCTAGTTCGTTTTCGAGATTGTATTACTTCTTTTGCTCTCTAGTATTCTCGATTTGTCTACCTGGGCTGCTTTAATAGAAACATCAAGCTTATAGCCCATTGATTCGCAAACTTTTTCGATCCACCGCCCCTTTTGTTCTATAAAGTTATACCCAAACCCCAACTGTGCCCCGACACCCCCTAACTCATTTTCCCTCGTGTGAGAAAGGTTTGGAAATATTCTTAGGAAAACTTTTCTACGAATCTCACATTTTATATCCTTACCGTACATTGTTCTCAACATCTGAAAACCATTAAACACAATGTTTCTTCTTACCTGTTTAACAGAGGAAAGGGAAAGGCTGTCGGTTACCCCAACCTTTGCCTATGGTCACCATTCGGGACCTGTTTCCAGCACCCCCTGCCATCCACTCGCTTCTTTTCGCCCCCTAGATTTACTCACCGCCCACAGGACCATTGTTATAGCCAAATAACTCGGCAGTTCGTGTCTTTAATAATCACGTTTATGAAGAAAAACTTCATACTCGCACATTTCGTACTCGTTCGTATCCTTGCCTAATTTGCACAACCTGGCGTTACGCAATTATGGAAGTTACAGGGCATGGTTAAAAATTAAGACAGCGTAAGCTCAAATTATTCCAGATATTACGAGTTCTGACAAGTAAAGAATTTTCAGAGTCCTGCCACAAATAAGCAACGTATCGATTATCGACCATTTGCCGCAGGCCATAACGAGCAGAAATTTAAAAACCTAATAAGTAGGTTTAAAATTAATAAATACAAATGTATTCTGACAGTTTACGAGTTAATTATACTTTCTATTTGCAAAATTTCCCCAACATTAACACAAAATAAGAAAAAAGTGAATTTTTAAGAAATTTGCGAGATTACCCGGGTTAAAAAAACAACCGGGATCCCGGTTGAGAAACCTTAATGCAAATCAATTGCCGGAGATTAGTAGCTAGAGAGTAGGGGCACGGCTGTCTTTTCCTCTTTTTCGACTTTGCTCTCTCCATTCCTTCTTCAGACTTTTATTTACGTCGGCTCGAATCTGGGTAGAATAATAACAGATTTCTAAATCAAAGTAAACGTCGATTCCCGAGGCAAAGTGCCTCGGAAATCGACGTTTACTTTGATTTAGAAATTTGACACACACTCCGGTTGTAAAAAGTAAGTACCCGGCAGGGGTGCCGCGTTACGCTTCTTTCGGGATGATTATCTTTCTACATTAATTAAGCTCGAAAAAAATCGATTCCATATATTTATAAATGACATAGATCCTGAGCTATAATTACTCGCTGTGAAAATTCTAAACAGATTCGCTCGTAAGTTATTACACCCAAAATAGACTTAAAAGGAGGGGTTATATAAGTACATAATTATGACCTTGGTGAATTGGGGAAGGTCGAACGACGGACATCGAAACGGCTAATGATTCGTGGCCATGGCTGGTTTAGATGACCCGGAACTACGACGACAGATAGGGGACTACCGGTAATCGCGTTCACTGCTTAATCCTCCTAAAATGAGGATCGGTGATGGATTTTAGAAATTTAGTAGTAGTTAATTAAATTCGAAATGAATATATACTAATAGTGACGTCGACATGCGCATTTAATAATAACATACAGTAATTCCACGTAATTATACAATATATACATAATGTTTTTTTACATTAAATTGGAATCAATGTCCTTTCCCGCCGCACAATTTTAAGCCGGCTTTCCAACCTTTCGCCCATCCTTCGAAATAACTCGGATGAGATCCTCCGTGACCGTGACCTCCCCGTGACCTCCTAAACTTAGACCGTGACCGCCGCCGTGACTTTCTAGACCCAGATGGTGACCGCCTCCGTCGCCGCCGTGCTCGCCTCCTCCGTGGCCTCCTCCGTGTCCTCCCAGACTCAATCCGTGGCCTCCTCCTCCGTGGCCTCCTATGCTCAATCCGTGGCCGCCTCCTCCGTGTCCTCCTAGGCTCAATCCGTGGCCGCCTCCGCCGTGACCGCCGAGTTCGTGACTTCCTCCTCCGTGTCCTCCCAGGCTCAATCCGTGGCCTCCTCCGCCGTGTCCGTGACCTCCTCCTCCGTGTCCTCCCAGGCTCAATCCGTGGCCTCCTCCGCCGTGTCCGCCCAGTTCGTGACCTCCTCCGTGTCCTCCCAGGCTCAATCCGTGACCTCCTCCGTGGCCGCCCAGTTCGTGACCTCCTCCGTGTCCTCCCAGACTTAATCCGTGACCGCCCCCGTGTCCTCCTCCGTGACCGTCCAAACTCAACCCGTGACCTCCGAAACCGGAAAAGGAATGACCGCTGGCCCGAGCTTGTAAATCCATAGGATCGTTTCCGACCTTGTTAGGCAGAGAGGCGCAGAAGGCGAAAGAACCCAAGACGAGAGCCAACTTTATTAATCGCTCCTAAAAATTAAATACGGCAAAACTAAGATCCAGTAGTATAATAGAATGGAAAATTTCATTTTAGGACTACTCACCATTCTCGGCTGGAAATTCGTTTCCGAAATGATGAAGAAGGTTTCACGGAATTCTAATTTATACGTTCACGAAGTGGGTGGATAAACAAAGAGGAAGAGACCGATTCAATTTCTTATTCGTCTGTTATCGAAGGACGTTCAACCTCGTTCATTTATTAGTCTGCTTTACATCGATATGTCGAATGCGCTTTTTGCGCTCTGTCCTACTTCTGATTCAGACAAAATGGGGAGAGTTTAAACAGTTAAAAACAACAAGAGGAAATAACCGTTTCGCCTGGACGATAATGAAGAAGAAAAGTTCGTCTTTCAAATATCGACAATTCTTTCGTATGTAAAGCAGTTTTTCTAGGTTAATTTTGAAAAAATTCTTAAAAGCTTCGTCATATAATTCTTCATTTTCATATTTCATTAATTATAAACAGTAGGCTACAGTGTTGCCACGTCAGTGGCCGTTCAGGAAACTTTAAACATATTTTGACAGATTTCGTTCTGTAGGAAAATAGTGAGAGCCGCGACATTTGTTTCGAAATGATGTATCGTTCCCCAATACGCTCCATATTGGGGGACGATACATCAACTTGATTATCATTTTGAACGAGTACAAAAACAACAGAATTAATAACGACGACGAAAGAGGAAAGATTATTATTTCAATGTCGATATTATATTTTTATTTAATCGTGATGTTATTTTATAATTCGCGTGTTCGACATTTACGATAATCGCTACTTATCAGTTTAAATCAATGGAGATTTTGTACGGCCTTACGAAACGCCTTATTTACTAACGTATCGTTATTAATACTTGCCAATAAGTGAATAATTGTAAGTTTATTCGACTTTTCGGATTCGTAATGCGTTTATTAACACGATTTTCGGGCCGAAATTCTACAAAACTAAAATTTTGACAAAAATCGAAATCGATTTCACATCTGAATTCGTTTAAGTAATAATTTTCCCGCAATTTATCTTAATTCGATTCTTCAAATGACAATTTTAAAATCATTTAACTAAAATTATCAAATGAATGAGTGAAAAAGCAAAGAATAGGCCCGAATTCCTTACGATATTTAAGTAACGAAACACGAATTTATAAAAATAAAACCTTCGTTAAAGCTCGATAGGGCCGGTTCGATCGAGAACGAAGTTTGAAGTTTGCAATATTTACCGAATAATAAAATTCGGGTTTACTTATTCTATTCCTTTGTTTAACTTTTCAATATTTTCGTTGAAGAATTAACAGGAAGGCAGTCTCCGCCACACTAAAACAATACCGGTACTAAAAGCGGACAATATTTTACGTTCAATATATATTATAGACTAGAGGTCGAACATTTATTTATTGTTCTCTCGCAATCTTTCTTCTTTTACGGCGTAGATACCATTTTTTACCACTCGAAATCTTTACTTTAATACAGCGGTTCTCAAAGTGTGCGCCTCGGCTTCCTCACAGGGGCGTCACGAAATGTTATAATGTTAGAATTTGACATAGAACGCCTTGGGAAAATCTGCATTTAGCGAGGGCGCCGAGAATCGAAAAAGTTTGGCAACCACCGCCTTAATAGAAAAAGTACTAGGTGAAGATTTATTATCAAATTTTCCACATTTTTAATTTCGAATAATTCTTATTACGAGAACTTTCGTTGACATTATTCGACGTTTGATTGCCAAAAAGAAGCGGATAACGAGGCGAAAAGTGGTTGCCTTCTGGTAATTTCCCCTACAAAATAAGGGGAAAAACTGCACCATTCGAATAAGTCGAACTTCAAACGTTAACGATCGAGTGAATAAGATAAAAATTTCGAGTAAAAATAGCGAAAATCGTTACACAAATTTAAACATTCCCTCGAAATTCATCACCTTTCGAACGTCGCGGTCTCTCCGGGATTCAATTTTTAAGATATTTGATCGGTTAATAATAGAGTAGAATGTGTTTGTAGAATTATGAGCTCATACAGATAATTATACGTGAAAACACTTTTTAAAAACAAACTCGAATATCACGGTCGAGCGAGGACCGAGACTCTCGGTGAGAGTAAACTTTTTTGTTTTTGTGTTTAGCTTTGAACTTGTACGAGTCAAAGAACCGAATAGGATTTTAAACTTACTTTTTACACAAAAAACTTTTTACTTATAATTTACAGAAATTTTATGCGAAGAGAAAAAAGCGTATTTTATTGGTATTAGATCGGACATTTTCTTTAACGATTTCCTATTGTGTTTAAAGGGCCGATTTTCGTTTTTCTCTTTCGTCCGTCAACCATAATTGCCGACGTCTTTTTATTTTATTGCTCTACGCAAAATAACAGATGGATCTGACACAGATTTACGTGGTGGAAGTGTCTGGCTGAAAAATGACTAAAGGTAAGGATAAAATATGTAAATCATTCTAACATTAACCCTTCTTAAAAATTATGTCAAATATAATACATAAAGGAAATGCATTAAAAATTTCCCTGGCCCGGGGGAAAGTTTCTCCGTTGCGTGCCGAAATAGTTTAATAGTTTTCTGGTGTAAACTAACCTAGAATACTTGGCATTTCCCAAAGAGGGCGTTATAGCTGGATGGGGGCCCGGGAAAATTTGAATTAGGGGCCACTCGTACAGCTTTGGCTTCAAACGTTTTTTTTGGGGGGGGGAATTTTTGGGGAAATTCCCGATATCTCCGTTGGTTTTTTAACGCGACCTCTGGCAGGTTTTAATTAATAAGTTATGCGGGAATCCCGCGCCCGCGCCCAACGGCAATCGAAGGTCCCCAGATACGGCCCAAATTTAAATTTCGATATCCTTCTAAGGTAATGAGTTGGAGGCCGGATGGACGAACGGCCGAACGGTCAAGGTGGTAGTCTACCGCGCTGGGGGACCCGGGTTCGAATCCGAACGGGTCGAGAAATCCCCAGGAATTTATCGGGGGGTGGTCCGTTCGGATATGTCGGGCCCCGTCCCTCACCACCCGGTCGCCCCATTGTGGGCGTGGCCGAACCCATAATGGGCCTACTAAAAGAGGCCCTCTTAGTGCCCACAGGGCGGAAAGAGTTTAAAAAAAAGGGTAATGAGTTTGTAAAAGATCGGTTTGTTCCCCCCCGGTGGAGGGTCCCGACAATCGCCCTTTTTTCCTCTACAATAACGGACCACTGCCCAAATAAATAGTTAACGACGTTTCAACGGCTCGTTTTCCGAAAGATTTCTTTTAAATTTGCATATTAAAATGGATAAAATTGTGATATTTTGGTGGTTTCCTAATGCGTGCGATACGCATTCGACTCCGATGATTTAATGTCGTAAATCATCTGGCGAATTAAACGACGAGAAACGAAGTCGACAAAAATGTCAAGGTTTTTAGTACGAACGACGTCACGCTGGTGAGTAAGAACCGACGAATTCTCCCGAGTATTAATGCCAGTTTCGTGCTAAATAACATAAAATACGAATTGGTAAATGACGCAATAAAACTAGCGGCGTAACAATATTTAAAATGATTAACGTCTCGATAAGAGCATCGTTACAAATATCCGTATCAAATACTCGCGTATAAGGATATTTACCGGGATTAAAGAGGAATCGCCGGTTAAGTGGCGACGATGTCAACGCGGTTTTATGTAAGTCTATAGGAAAAAGTCCCAGCTATTCGTTTCGAAAACATTTAAAAACTATTCGGAATTATAAAGTTCAACCGGTTAACTCTTACGTTGTATTCTATTCGGAGGTGAAAAACGCGCTGGCGTGGCTCGGTCTTTTTTGGCTAAATCCTAGGATTAATTTGTCAAAGCGAGAAAAATTGAAAAAAATTACTTAATTAATTTCGTGTGTCAATTTCCAACTTTTCAAAATTTATACAAAACTCTCGGGATGCAAATTCTGTCCAGTTATACTTTATTCCATCTCCTAAATCGTTACGAAAATTAATTAAAAAATATAATTTTCGTCCGTGCTTTTTTATTAATACTGTATTAATATATGTCTATAATTATGCCATTCCCAGGGAAAATTAATAGCCAGGTGGCTGCCGAAGGTTCCGACGCGAAACGTTTGGTGAAGATGGCGTTTGGAACGTCGAGCACGATTCCAAACGCCATTGTCAAACTTCTAGGCTTACGGGAAGGCGGGACTCGACGTCCGACGTTCGCGTTTTCGCCTCGAAAACTTCGGCCGCAATCTGGCTAATTTTGTTTTACTTATCGAGGCGGAGGAGAGGCTACAATAAAATGTCCACCGTAAGAGATGGGTGAAAGAAAAATGACGACTTTTTCTGGTTCTTCAATTGGTTTTTTTTAATTTTTTAAAAGTTTTACGAAAATATTCGGAGATATTGGAGGAACGGCCGGTCTAAATTCGGAAATCATTTCTTATATTTTTCTTACGGTTGATGAGAAAATTTATCATTCGACTTTTATGTTAATAGCTAAGTCTACTTTCGTTTAAAATATAAACATTGATAGCTGACTTAGTATTTGATATAGTATTGCAGTCTGTCGTAATGCGTTTATACGTCGTAAGGACCAATTTAAAACAAACCTTTACACCTTATTTATTAATATAAATCGTCTTGTTTAAATTATGTATAAGGGTTTATTTTAAATTAATTTTTTAATCAAATACTTCTCTGTACTTTATAGAACTTGGCCGTTTCGACTACGCCGAACGATTGTAAACTGCTCCCTTTCTCCCGTTTTACATTTATATAAATTTATTAGAGAATTAAAATTTCTATTTAACTATTTTACATCTTAATCGTTCATTTAGGTGTGATGAATATTACAGAAATTCTATAAAATGTTGCGTGGTAATAAAATTATCTTCGGCATTAAATTTTTAATAGAGAACGTAGTATGCTTAGAGCATAGATCTTCATTAATCTATCTACATTGTATGTAAAAAAAGAGATTTTCCGGAAATAGAAAACCCTTCCATATCCGAATTGATATCATCTGTTTAATTTTGCATTACAACCGACGTTGTCCTCACCACATCACGTCGCTTCCAAACGCAAATTTGTGTGTAGAACTTATCATTACGAATAATTCTCGCCGTGATCCGTCATTTTTTACTCTTTCCGTCCTTCCAGCACTAAAATGGTCTTTTTTTCGGCTCTACGACGGGTCGAGCCAGCTCACAATGGGTACGTCGGGTGGCCAGGTATATCGGGGCAGACCACCCTTTCCCGAGAAACTGCCGGGAAGTTAATGCGCGGATCATTTGGCCGACCACTCTTCGGTTTAACGCCACACTCCATTTAGTCCCAATTTCGGAGACCGACAAATAGTGGCTCTACATCGGTGGTTCTTAACCTTTTTGTACTCGAGGCCCACCAAATATTTCATAATTTTTTGCGACTCCCATTTTTTATTAATAATTTACGTGTGTTAAATTATCTATAATGAATTGATTTTTTATTATCGCTTTACTTTTTTATGTAATAAATGTAAATCGTAACTTTACTATTTCATTATCTATTTAAATAACATTGGCAATTAAAGACGAAAACTCGTTAATTTTTAACAAAAAATAAGAAACGCGTCGATAAATCGATCGAAAGTCGACGCTAAAACTAAGCCGAAACTAAAACACTCGCAACTCGCGGTAAAGATTTTGCGCATCTTTTGCAGAAATATTTAAATTTTCAAAGCCCAAATTTTTCCTAATTATTTTTAACATTCCGGGCCTTAATAGTTTCTTACAATTGCTTCGGAATAAAAGAAGTCAATACCGCGGCGTAAGTAGCGTATCTGCATTAATTTCTTCCGTACTAACAAAGTTGTACGTAGAAAGAAATAAGAAAGTTTTCCTATTTAGTTTTTTTTTTAATCTTTCTTATTTCACTTTTCGATACGATATTCGGTTATACGTCGATTTTCTTTTTATTATATTCCGAAGGAAATTTTGCATAATTTGGCGGCCCCCGGCAAACTCTTTACGGACCCCGGGGGGCCGCGGCCCCCTGCTAAGAATCACTGCTCTACATAGAGATTTGCCCGTATTTACGAGAATAAATGGGTGTTTCGCCGACATAGAAAACTTTTCGTACCAGTAATTCCTAACGGTATAAAAAAAATTTCGATTAAAATTCTCAAAGTTTGACAAGAGCGATCGAATGTTTATTGAATGGTTCTGGTAAATGCGTTCGTGAGGAAGAATGCAAGAAAGAAACTTCGCTACGTTCTTCCGTAGAGGAAAGTCTAGAACCTATTTAGTATAATCTTGAAATATTTGATTTTTTTTTGTGAGAAAGAGGCGCAGTTTCCTAAAACATCTAAAAATGCGAAATTTATAGCAAATATTTCCATAGTCTAATGGCGGAGACTTATCCGCCAGGGAATCGATGCTTACGAAACGAGTAACGAGAAGGCCTTAAACAGAAATACCCGAGAAACTGTTCGACACGCTTCGGTTTCGAGTTACGTCGACAGAGATATACCGCAGTTACGCTATTATCGACACGCAATTGTACCCGAACTATACGACACGGCTACGTTGGCATTTACCTTTATCGCAAATTTAGGTTTATAGCTTTAGTTTATCCAGTTAATTCGAAACTTTTAATTTTCGTGCGTCTACTAATACGGGTCTTCTTAACCATAAACTTGTATTTTTTAAAAATTTTATAATGTATTTGCCAGTAGAGTCGGAACCGTTAACGTAAGGCCTACTAAGGAAAATTATAGACTTAATATCAATTATAAAACTTTAGGTGTCTGTAAAATGTTGTCTATGAAAATCTAAAAGTTATTTTGTCAGGTATAGAAGAGAATTTTATGGGAAGATGCAGGATCTACTGTACTTGCTCAAAATGAGTAATGGTACTTCTTAAAATCATACAGAATTAACAGAAGAATTGTCGATATCGTCTAAAGAAAGAACGTACTATTCGCGATTGATGCCAAAAATGAATTTGGAGCCCTTCTCGATCCTTCCCTCCCCTCGATAATATATTTTTAACCTGTTCGTTTGTTTGTTTCTTTAGTTAGTTGTGGCAACGCGACACTCGGGCGATCTGCCTAGGGGGGTGCCTTCCGGAAGGTCTTCTTAAGAGAAACTGGAAACCGGCCCTATTTAGGCGTTAACAAACGTGGAGAAAACCCGGAAAACTCCACGTGGCCAGCCCGTCCGAGCGAGGCGGGCGCGGTGTGAAAATCAAAGGAGAGTAAAATGTAATCGGCGACGATTAAAAGGAGAAATTTCAAATATTAAAAATTGTCTGTCGAAATGAAATTAGATAAAGATGCGGAACGAATTGCAAAGCAATTTAATAAAATACGACAAGAAGACAAGTGATAAAAGAAAGGAACATTTAAGTATCGTTTCACTCGTAAATTTGCGTCATTGCGCGGAAATTGCGTAATGTAAATCTATATCGAAAACCAGAAAATGTCATATTTATTCATTAAATTCCGGGGATAGATACTTCCATTGTTTTTTGCAATATTTTAACAATTGATTTTAATTTGTATACGAATTGAATTTCGAGAACTAATTTATAGACGATAATAGATACGTACTACGAAGAAACGTTAAAGTAATTTACCGAAGGGCTAGGTCGATCGTTACTTTCCCGGCTATCCGGGAAAGTATGGCCATCGGTCAAAAACTCAACACAAGATTTTTACATTTTTTGGGGACGTCGAAGCGTCGAGAAATGCTAAAGGTTCGAGATTTTTTCTGCATTACGAATATTAGTGCGCGTATGTGTGGCACCATTATGTTCGCCAATTTCGAGGCTTAATAACTCCCGTGCCTTTTGTCGAAATTTTCTGAAATTTTGCAGAGAGGTTTGGGTATTAGGGGGATCGATGCCGATAAATTTTGGTGATTAAAGATTGAGAGGTGGGGAGATAAAAGGGATCGTGCGTCGTATCTCGAGTGGGGTCGGACTTACGACGATTTTGCTGGTTATTATCTACCATTTACAATTTTTTATAAAGCCCGTCCCTACCCTAGAAATTAAGCGTTTTGCCATTTTATAATTAAAAAGTAAAAAGTTTTATCGAAATATAATAACTGTTGGCGCCACCAAGATTTTAAATGTTGCCGGGAAAGTTAAGCGACCGGTCGCTACAATTTTGTAGTAGAACGAACGCGCGAAAACAACAAATTAGACCGAAACTTTTGTTAGTATCAGAATTACCTACACCAAAAATAAAATGTAAACGAAAATATTTTTTAAAAGTTCCTAATTTCGGTTGGAGAAATAAGATTATTTCCTTTTCTTAGAAGGAAAGATTATTTTTCTAACCGAATTTCGGCGTGTCGATAATGGAACAAAAGAATATTTTCGACACAAACGACGTAACGACGATATTGACCTAATAATTAGAAATATATCTACGGACAAATCTTTTTTCTGTACACGATTTGTTTTTTTCCGTTAAATTCCTTCGCATTATGTGGGTCTAACATCAAACAGAAGATACCGCCTATCTGTACGACGTCGACTGACAAATTTGGGTTCATTTTTCACATTAAACTATCCAAATGATTATCGAACTCGTTCTCTAAATATAGACGTAATTTCCGCCGCATATACGATACTGGCGGATAAAAATATTTAACCAAATACGGATGTTTAAGTGACGTAGAAGATAGCGATCGAAGGCTATCTAAGAACGTCTTCGATTATCCATTAACTTATCTAATCGGTCTGTAAATAGAAACGAAAGAAACACTTTGTCGGACAGTAAGTTACCGACGGGAAGTCCGTTTTTTCTTTCGTCACTTCCTTAACAATAAATACTTTCCTTCCATCGGTTCCGCGCGGTTTTAAAACTTTTAATTATTCCAAAAATTTGGCTTTTCTTACTTTTGGGAGTGGGCAAATTTACGCACACGTAGGGCTCGGCATTGACTAAAAATCCAATTCGGCGTTATCGCCGAAGCGGAGTTTTAGTCTACACCAAACCCTACGTGCGCGTAAATTTGTCCGTCCCTTTTATTTAAGTTTCTATAACGAGGTAGCCTACGTATTACACTATATTATATAAGGTCTAATATCAGACAGGCCTTATACAATAACGAGTATTAAATTTCGAATATGGGATCCAGACCGAGTACAGAGAGGTGTCCGAGGCCCCGTCTCCAGGTGGCTCGTGCCTAAAAATTAACACTATTTATAGATTTTCACTTTTTTAAAAAATAATAATTATTATACACACTTAAGGAATTTATTGTTATTTCTTACCTCTGGAATTCCTTATAATTTCGTTCTAATCGAATGAAAAACGGTAGGCCTATACAAAATACCCGAAATTTGGACGACGACGACGAAAGTTAAATTTAACAATAATTAAGTGATAGGAAGCAACGAGTAATTGCGTTTAGGATAATCTTCCGTAACGAGCGAAAAACCCGAAGGCAACGGCTATACGAAAATCGAAAGAAGCGATCGAACATAACTCAATTAAGAGAATTTTATAAAAACAAACGCAGTTCGTCGAAACGAAATTTTTAAATATATTAAAAGTTTATTAAACCGAAACGAAGAACAACCCTGGAATAAGTCTTGTTTATTCCTTCTATTGTCGCCGGTCAAATGCATTTTACCTGTCATTTGTATACATTTGATAACGATTTATTATTCTATTGTAACATCGTACGTATGAATTTTGCGGAGATTTTCTGAGTATTCACGGTCTGATTGAGCTCTCCGTTTTTTCTTATTTTCATCTTCAAACTGCGCTTATTTTTAGTTTTTATCGAAATTTAGTGAAATCGTCAAAGACGAAATATCGTTGTCGTAAATTTAACGTTTATATATATATTAAATGTATTAAAATATGTTAAAAGTTGATCGGCAGAGATTAAATCCCGAAGCTTAAGCAATTGTTGGATGTCCTTCCGAATCCGAGAGGAAGGAGCAAAACTTTACGCGACGATTTTTATATTTGTTATTTATTTATTGGCAGTTCCACGGATAACTTCCAAAATCCGTTTTCCCACTAGAAATTTCGTATACCGGATTTTAGGCGAAACTTAAATGTTACATTTAGAATATTAATTGCCCGAATTATTTATCGAGTTAGAATTTTTTAACGCTCTTTCGGCCAAGCGCCTATAAAACGAAGGAAGGGCGTTAAAATAATTCCAACGCTCCAGATGCCAAATTCGTACCTTAAATACTCGTAAGTATACTATAAATAGGGCGCGTATAAAATACGCACGTACGCGTCGGTATACGAATATAATATAGTTATATTTTATAACGGATGATATAGCGATGGTTAAAACGGCGGTTTTTAACCGGGGTGCGGGCACCTCACCCGGATTGCCAGACGTTATATTAGAGAAGATCGAAGAACGTACTCTTAATTAGTATGGACGCGAAGCTATAGAGCTTACGAAATATTTCTTTAAACGCTGTCGTTATTTACCGACTGCCGGCCTAAACCGCCCGCCGATTCGGTATTCGGGTTTGGTTTAATAAGTTTTCCAAAGGTTTTCCTTCGTGGCCGGAGTCGTGCCGAAACTTAGACTAAAATACGTACGAGAAAATGCGAGAATCTCGTTCCTTAAATAAATAAAAAATCGTACCGTATGCCGGAACACATTTTAAAAATTGAAAGGTGGAGCCGCTTGTGGAGAACCGTGGAGAAGGAGTAATAACGGTAGCGTACCGACAGAAGATTTTAGCGGTATTAGTAAAGTGAAATTTTAATTTAATAATAATCGTTTATCGTCCGTAAAAGTGACGATACAAATCGTCGTCGTCTCCTTTTAGTGCGGCGTAATAATAATAAATAAAGTTAATAAACCGAATAACGTCGAGTCGATAATCTCCGGCCACGACAATTGTGTGTGGTCGAGAGAAAATTCGGAAGCGGTAAAAACATTTTCACTCGACCGACACCGAGAAGAAACTTTAGTGCGGCGTTAAAAGCGGTTTTATAGGTCTGGCGACGAAAACGAAGCGACGATTTTCCCGTCTCGGTTTACAAACGAGAGTCGTTCGTCTCCGATCGAATTTCGGTCATTCGCCGCACACTTCGGTCGAATAAACAGAATTTCCCACTGTCGAGAATGCGCCCTTTCTTCCTCGCTCTTCAGGAAAGTTCGGCCGGGTAATTGGGACGACGGAGGGCGGTTTCTCGCGCTCGATCCGTGACGCTAATCGCGTGACGCAATGGCTCGAGACAATATAAAACGGCAAAAAGCGGCAAACTCGTTCAGAAGTTGCGCCGGTGCACCTCCTTAAGATGGTAAGTGGTGGTACCGAGCGGCCTCCCTCCGGCCAGACATCCTTTAGTGAAATTCTGCTCTTTTTTACAGCGTAGGTTGGCGGTCGTCGTCGCGCTGGTCGCGGTGCTGTGGGCGAGGGTACGATGCCACGAAATTGCCACCTTCGACATAGGCAAACACTACGCCGCCGTGGCCAGAATGATCAACGAGGCCAGCAAGGGCGAGATGTACGGCGGTTCCGAACTGCACCCCAAGACGGTCTCCGGTCAGGGAAGTATCGACTACGACGAACCCGGCAAGGGCGGATGGTGGCAGGGATGGGCCAAAGGTTGGTCGGCGGGACAGAAGTACGCCGCGGGAAGGGATTTCCTTCCTCCCCGGCACGGCTGATGTCGGAGCTTTTATACGTCGTCTGTACATGTTGTAAATATCCAGCTTATACCTAAGAATAAATATATTTTTAAACACGTTCCAGTCGTTTCTTCTTTTTCCACCCCTCGTCGACTAAACGAAACGCGCTTAAACCGAGCCGTTCTTAATTTACGCCGAAAATATTTAATTATAAATTGTATAATAATAGCGGAAGTTACGGCGGGAATGGTCGGACAAAACGGCAGTGGGAGGACTGTCGTGTTTGTTCCAACGCATCCGGCCGGTTTATTTGTATATAGAGGTTTAAACCCGGTTCCTGGTCTTACAGTACGTCTTTGGCCCGTTCTACATCCTAAGAATGCAGTTACGACGGAGATAAATTTAAAGAATCAAACGTTTTAACTAACGTTTTAAAGTTAACCTACGTTTTTTAAACCCGTTATTTATAAAACGGGATCAAAATTTCCATTAAACTTCTCGTTTAATAACGAGAGATCTTCGCGGGTATAAACGACGATAATCGGACCGGAAATCGTCGTCGATTCCGTTTCCGGTCGTTCCGTTATCTTTTCGCTCCACCCATTCTCAGTCGCATCCCGCTTATCAAAGCGGATCCAATACGTTAATTTTCCGGAATCGATGCGAACCGGTTTTAATTTCCGTAACGTCCGGCTAAATCAGATTTAATTCCAGATATTGTGGTAAAATTCTTCGGTAAGTGAGAAATAGCGGCAATATTCGAAAGATCGTCCCGAACGTTAACAAAAAAACAATAAGCGGACAAAATGTTAAGAAAAATAGTAAGATGCAAACATCTCGTCAGAGTCGTTGGAGGCCGGCAGGAGTAGTTCACGGTTACGCTCGTATATATAAGAACGCAAATACTTTTTTAAAATACTGGAAAAATTATTATACGTCGATTTTAATTTTACACAAAATCAGAATTTTGAAAATATGGAGGCAAACGAATAAAAATATCGAGAATACTTTATTTTTAACTAAGAAAGATACGAACGGCTAGTTTCGTTATCCCGGACGGTCGACCGTTAACATTTTTATACAGTATAATTATGTAAATTTACGACTTAATAACGCATTATCCGTCGGATAATAAAATTAAACGATTGGGTTATAAAAAATCCACGTAGAAGGCGAGTACCGAAGTCTCTTTACGACGACGCATTAAAAGACATCCGGGTGACTAATTCTGGTTCACTGTACCGATATCGAGGACATTCGCGCTTCGACCACTCGCTCGTCTCCGCTCATCCTCGATTTAAATAATGTCGCCTAAAAACTCCGTCCCCCTCTAACTAGGTTTCTGGTGCGAACCAAACGGTATTTACCGATACTTCTTTTTTTCTTAACGGTTGGCGATTTCTCTCTCGTCGCCGCTCTTTAAATACGACGGAGGGTCGACCCCCTTACGGATTATCCCGTACGTCTTTTACAGCGTTACCGGTAGAAACAGAATGGAGCATTACGCCCCTCTCTTCTCTCCTCGTATTTCACAAACTGCGCCTATCTAATGTTGCGTCTAACGGAGCGCGGTATAACCCTCGACCGTTATACGGTAATCGTATTGGCCCGGTAAAGCCACTACTCGAATACAAGACGGGCCTCTCGATAGTATTTGAATTACCAGCCACTAAATGTCTCCAGACCACGGAGTGAAATTACAGAATGCGCGGTTTACTTATCTTTTAATTTAAACGTCGTGTGTCGTTTCCGATCGGAGGACAATACCGACGTAAAAATCGCCTAAACTAGGACGGCGGTACAGAACGGAGATTATTCTAGGAGTTGTAACGCGTAAAAGGACGAATAAATTATTTTATAAATACGGGAAGTTTACCTATCTACATTTCGGGTGGTAAGAAAAAAAGGGACGGATTTATTGAATAGATTCTAGAACGTAATTATATTTATACGGGAAGTAAACAACGTAAAACCCACATTTCCACTTCCTCGAACAACCGGGAGTTCCTTCTTTTCTAAAAATAGATTTTAAATTAAGTTTAAAAATTATTCTTTTTTGAAATAAAAATAATAATTTAAGAAGAAGAAACGAACTCGTCGGATGGGAATTTAACTTAAGGTCGTAAATCACGCGTCACGCATTAGTATTCGGATATCTAGAGTATTCGTTCCCCTCTCCGACCCGCCAAGAAGCTATTTATTTCGGCTAAGAATAATTTTAATTACGTCGAAACTATTTTAAATTTGTAAGAAAACACACTTAAATAATTTTTGAGAGGGGCGCGATCGTCTAAAGTTGGGAGAATAATAGGGGGGTACGGGACGGGCCGGCGAAGTTACTCGACGATATAACGTTCCGATCCACCTTAAACTATCTCGATGGCGTATAATCTTCGGAAAATTAAACACGATAAAATAATTATATAATTTGAAAACTTTTTGATATCAAATTTGCATTTTTGCAATCTTTAACGACATTTATTTTAATCCGATCTTTTTAGTTTTGCGGGAACTTTTTTAAAGAAAAGACTCGCTCCCCAATCTTTTATGGTACTTATGTAAGCCGCAGTTTGCTGGATTAGGTTCTTTCCCGGCAAAGTCGTCCGGTAGTTTGGGCGTTCGAGTATTATTCGAGCCACACCTACGACTCTAAAGTTACAGTTTGAAGTTAACCTATACGCGTTTACGTGCCGAAAACGAACGGTAATCGGGTAACTCGTAACTAACTCTCGATCCTCGGCTGCGACTACGGCCGTGCGGAAGGTGTTTTATAAATAAACAGAAATTCTTTAACGGTGCGTCGGTCGAGCGAAATCGAGCGTGTAGTTCGAGATTTAACTTTGCCCGCACGCTTTGTAATCGGGGAATAAATGAAAATATTTTCTTCCAGAGTTTAACAAAATAGTATATTTTGTAAAGTTCTTTTCTCGCTGGAATTCTTCCCGGTTGTCGAGAAAAAAAGATGACTTTTTGTCGGCGCGTACTCGGGTTTTCGTACAAGTGTAAAATTGGCGACGAATTTGGCCCGTTACCTACGAGGAAAGTTTGAACGGATCTCTACGGTATCCGACAGTTTCTGGCCAATAATAATAAAATACCTGCCGTTTTCGGGCGGAATTATTCCCCGTCTTTTGGGGCATACGGGCCACTTTCCGTAGAAATAATTAATAAGACTACATTACTCGCGATAGGTCAAACTGCCCGGAAAGAGTTCGACTCGTCGATATACGGTAATTTTAAGCCACGCCTGTCGGAATTTTCTCCGGTCAATACGAAAGTTACATTATTTTTCCCAGCTCGATTGTTATCAAACAGGGACAAAACTAACTTTTAGTACCTCTAATATCTTTTAATGTTAATTAACTGCAGCCTCGTCGTCCGAACTGCCGGAAGAAACCGCTGCCGAAATGCTACGGATAAAGGACCGGAAGAGTATCCAGACTATTGTATCGGGAAACGTATTTCGGGTTGTATCGACCCCTCTTCGGTCCTTTTTTCTAGTATTTAACACAGATTGGTATTCGAGACTAACTATTACGTTAAACATCGCGGGTAACTGTATTTATATAATTGCGGCATTCCGCAAATAAAAGTCTCATTTTCTCGATGCCATCTCGATTACTCGACTTCGTCGAAGTTCGATAAGCCTGGCATCTCTATCGTCCGTTTATTTGGGATAATTGTTAAATTAATTTAGCGGGTTCGTGATTTATACCCACGCGAGTACATCAATTTGCGGTAAATTTACAATCGATTTAGAAATTAAATCGTTTTAAAGGGCAATTTAAATGTTACGAAAGTTTTAATATCTTAAATAAAGAACCGAAAATGAACGTAGTTATTTAAATATCGAAGAAATCGATTAAATTACGAGAAAAAAAATGTTTAACGGTAAAGAAATACCTGGAAGAGTTTAAGACAGAAAGCGGGTACGAAAGCCAAATAAACGGAAGCGTGAAGGACGAGAACTAATTCTAAACAAAGACGGCATTTTTCTTGCCGACTTTCCAGCGTTTCGATTGTTTCCAATGGACGAAATTTTTTTTAAAGTGGCATAGAAACACAAATAGTTTTTCTAGGATACTCCGACAGACAAACGGGATGAAGGTTACGGTAACCATTATAATTCTTTAAGTACAAAAACGTGTTTATAAATAGATACTCAGAAAATTAGATTTTAAAAGAATCTTTATACTTTTCGAATCACGAAATTTGAAATCTGCCCTACTTTACGAGATTTATTAATACCATTTCTATAAGGTTTATTAAACTGTTTATTTATTTGTCCCGGCAGAAAAGGGCAAACGTAAATTGAGTTTACACAAAGAACGCGCTTATTCTGGTCGTCGATCGACGTCTCCAAAAAATATAATTACCAGGAAAAACCAACTCCCGCGGACGAAAAATAAGTCGCTTCTGAGAGGCCGAAGGTGAAAAAATGTACACGATGGCAAGATTTTTTCTCTGTAGCAAATGCGATTTTATTTGTTTATTTTAAGGCACGTTCGCTGCTAATTGAGGAAACGAACAGATTTTCCAGTTTGAATTTTTTTTCTTTCAATTTAAGGAAGAACCACGATACGAAGTGGAGATTAATAGAAACTTTTTATTACAACTAACCTATTTTTCGGCGAATTTCCAGTAATTTGCCTGGTAATTTTGCGAGAAATCGCCGATTTCCCAGCGACTTATTTAATTTATTAGCCACCGATCGGTCTACAAAGTTCGAAACTAAGCAAATCCCTATTCCCCGTTCCGAATAAATATTATAGACGAGCGAAACCATTACTATAATAAATTTCACTTTCTTATCTGCGTAAAAAGCGCAGTTTAATTATTACGTATCGATTGTCGAAGGTTTATTTCCTTCCGAGCGACTATTAACAAACTGGAAATTTCGTTACGAAAATGTGGAATCAAAATAAATTCGTAGACATTTATCGGTGGCCGTTAACGAGAGAAATGAGGTGGCAACCGGGAAAAACGGTTTTCCTAATCGATCGAACCGAACGATATCGTTTGCTAACAATATAATAAGACGGGTAATATAACGCGAGACCGAATTACGCTACGCGGTATACAAAAGTCGCGTGCTTCTACGTCGTATCGTCGGTAACTAACGTACGGTACGACGTTTCGATCGCTATCTTATTAGCCGGGTCGAGGCCGAAGTTTTAAAGGCGAAAACGTGTACGTCGGACGTTGGGCGCCGTTTCCCGTAAGCCTAGAAGGGTTTGACGACGGCGTTTGGAATGTCCGGCACGATTCCGCCGACTTTCCACACGCCGTCGTCAAACTTCTAGGCTTACGGGAAACGACGCCCAACGTCCGACGTACACGTTTTCGCCTTTAAAACTTCGGCCTCGACCCGGCTATCGGCTTTCGTCACCGGCCGACTGGGATTTTTGCACGGTTTTCGTCACACTGATTCGGACTATTTAACGAAACGGTTAAACGTATATCGTCGAATCATTAATTCATTTATCGATTCGATCGTTTAATCGACAATCGAACCACAGAATTTTAAGCGCGGAAAGCGGGACACGAAACCGGAGTAAACGAAATATTCGATACTATTATAAGTTTAAATAAAGATTAAAATGTGTTTTTAACGACGAAAACTTTGTAGACAACGAAAATTTACGTTTGACGAAGTTAAAGAAACATTTCCTTTCTAGGGGAAAAAAGAAAAATGCCTTTCTTTCGGCGTAAGCGAGTTATTTGGGTTAAAGACGTCAAAGGATGGATCGACCGATAACCGACGAAGTGGAATGCACTAACGCATTTAGCGAAATGCAGGAAAGGTTTTTGGTCGGCAGTGCCAAAATCGTCAAACCATCGGCAATAAAAGCAAAATCCGCTGGGATAATTTCGTTTCGCGTCCTTTCGGCATTTCCATACCCCAAACCCTCGCTCTCGATTTTTAACAAACTGCTGCGTGGTTCGGAAGGGAAACGTAAACTACCGTGGAAAAATTAACCATCTCCTTTAAAATTCCTCGGCCTCGGAAAGGTTTTTCTCCCAAGTTCTTAATTTTGAAATTAAAATAATTTTCGTCGTTTCTCGCCGTTTTGGTGTACGTTTTAAATTATTCTTTTAATGTTTTACCAAAGATTTTAATCCTACGGTTTTTTGGTCATTGGCTATTTTATCGAATGTTTTTACTAGATTTGTCACCGACGGTTAGACGCAGAAGACAACTTTTACAGTAGAGAGTCGTTAATCCGAACCCCTGTAATCCGAATCGCCGGTTATCCGAACGATTTTCGGTCGGACCGGGTCGTGCCGAATCGAACGTTTTTGATACTAGATTTACTTCTAAAGTATAATTTTCGTGTTTTTATATTCTTCGATATATTTATTTTGTTTGTACAAAATGAAGAAATAATTTTTAACGATACATAGCCTCGATTATTATTATAAAAATTTTCGTTAGGCTTAAAATCGACGAAAATTCGACGCGAAGCGACACGCGACGGAGAAAAATTTGAACATCGGACGGGTTAGCATATTTTTTCGTACATAATCGGTTATCCGAACAACCCCAGTCCCCAATTGATTCGGATTAACGACTCTCTACTGTACTCCTTTATTGAAATCGTACTTTTTAGTCCCCGTCGTTATCCCGACTTTCGTAACCTTACAATAAAATTTCGAATCTGTTAAACTATTGTATATTTATGTAACTTTACAGACAAATTACTAAACATTTGAAAAAATTTCAATAAAGATGTAGTTTACATCGTTAATAATGTCACGGCACTTTTAAAATATCAAAGATTTTAATTCGAAAGTTTCCTCGGCAACTCGGTAGATGGCGGCACCCTCTCGGCGCCTATTATTGGAATTAACGAATAATTGGCGATTAACGCATCGATTTAATTCGCTCGTACGCCGTCGTTCTACTATTATTTTCTTTCGGTCATTAATTTATGTACGCTATCGAATCCTTATTGGCGCGCCGAAAGGCGTTGAAGTAGTCGGAAGCCTTTTCCACTACGTCGAACGAGGCGAATCGCTGGTGGCGAAATACTCGTTACTTCCAAATACGTCGAGTTTACGGAAACGCTTTCTTCGAGACGTCCAAAACTTTAAGAATGCGGCGGAGTGGATTGTAAAAAACCGTTCGAATCGCGATACGAACGGTTTTACACCGTGTTAAATACGGCGGACTGTCGATAAAGCCGACTCTCCGGCATCGAGCCGCCTACGTAAACGACAGCGAGTCGGTCGGCAAATCGAAAGTTCTCTTCCTTTCTTTCGTTAATACGGAGATCGTGGCCGGATCGCCTTTTCCGAAAGTTCTCCTGGCGGCACGGTCGGCAAAGTTTCAAACTTATAACGATAATATATAAAATATTTAGGTTAGAAACGATTTAAAATTGTTAAAATCTCTCGTAGCATTAAGAAAGCTAAGGTAACGAGCGACTCGGTGAAAAACTCTGTCGCTTATTTAGGGAAAAATCGGGTATAAAAGTAAGTACTAAGTAACTATTGTCGAGTGGACGGAGAACGGAAAGAACGAACTTTTCCCTTTATTCGGACGGCTAAAAATTAATAAAATAAATCTTTTTTACAAAATCTCGACAAATTGCGATAAGAATCGTTTTCCGTCGTTGGAGACAAACCGAAATTCTGCAATATTTTTCGAAGGAATTACTGTATATTCTCCGAAAGAATTTCCTACGGTTAAACTTGGAAAATTCGCTTTCGGTTATTTATTTTTATGGAAATGGAGTAGAATGATCCTCGTCTTATTTCTAATACCATCAACCAAATATATAGAACGAGAATGTCGAGGATGCGCGGTGCGGTGTTATACGTAAAGAGTGATGCGAAATAATCTCCATACTCGTGCAGAACATTTACAAATTTCGTAAAGACTTATCCCGTTTTATCGACGGTTTCCTCGCATCGAATTACGTTAATTTTCCAAATATTTAAACAATTAGGTCCACCGTCGTTACCTGGCACAAACGTAACATTTTCTCGTCGTTGCCTCTATTTCTTCTCCCTATTCCGATCGTTAACGGGCGCGTAAAAAAATACAATGTTATTTTTATTTACTTAATTCGGCTTATTCAAAAAGTTTTAAAGTTCGAATTATTTTATTTAAAAAACAATACGAAGCGCGAACTAAACCATTACCGTTCGTAGTTTTGTCCAGATGTAATATAAAAAATAAAACAACTTTTTAATGCCTTTCGTTTTATAATTATCTAATATAATTTTTATGCTATTACCATAAAATTATTGTAACTAGACACGCCAATCGTTCATTCTATTCTAAGTATTAATATTTACCGATTACGGTAGTACCCTTTCGGCATTATCCATATTTTATAATTACTTTTTTCGCGTACGACGAGAAAATTGCATTAAAGCCGTACATCGACCAGAGCCGAATTATCGGGCTAGAAACGGCTATAATAGAAAGTTGCGCTTTAAAAGTACCGTATTTAAAAACTGAAAGTATCCAATTACAAATTCGATGGTTAAGAAATTAAAAATTTACTACAAATATTTTAAATTTTACTTAAAAAATATTTAAATGAAGCGAAATATTAAGACGTTTTAAATTCCGCGATTCCGACATTAAACGTAAAATCTGGCAAACCGTCGAGCGGAACGACAACAAAACAAATGACAAACAAACTACATTAGGTTTAATTTCATTGCCATTTCTCTGCTTCGAGAATTTAGATCGAACTTTTCCTCTTGAGAATTTCTAATTCAATTTTACGACAAGTTTTTATTTGGACGTAGCCTTAATGCTCGTCGGCAAAAAGCTGGCCGTTCGTCGTTTTTTGGCCGTAAGCGGATTAAGTAACGTTAGAGGGTGGCTCGCACCGAGGCACAAGAGGAAATGTCGGGATCCTAAAGCAAATTAGCTCATAACTGGGTCAAGATCGAGTAGCAATAACGTGGCTTTGATCGAAAGAAACAGTGAGTCGACAATTGGGTACTTTCCAACTGACCGATACTATAAATTGCTAACGAACGTCCGAACTTCACGCAACTCGGGAGCATCGGTTCGGCACGAGTTACGCATTCGACATGGTAAGTTCTCTCACACTTTTCTAGCCTATAAACTTTGAGAAAACGTAAGTTTTAAATCGTAAATTTTGTTTGGACAGAATTCGGTTCTTGCGTTTCTGATATTTTCTCTGGCGCTGAATGCGGCCAAAGCCGGCATGAAAGAACACATCAGGGAGGAGATAACCAAGTCCAAGCGTAGGATCTACGTACAAAACAACGGCGGGAGCCCGGCTTGGCAGAGGAACCTCCGCCCGGACCATGGCCTACACGTTGCCGGCAATGCGGAAAGTTGGGTGGGAGGAGAATCTCGAAAAAGCCCGGTGAGTCAAATGTATCAGTCGGAAAGTACGAGAGACCAAAAGTTGGAACAAGGAGAAGAAATCCAAGTACGAATACGACTCGGACAAAAACAATTACGACAAGGAGCGTTACGGAGGAAGTTACCGCGATTCGCGTAGGGATCGTCCTTGGAACGGACCCAAACACGAAGACAACGACGGCGAAGAATACGAGTACGAAAATAAGTGGCACGGCCAGAACCCTACTAACGGTTACGATAATTACGACCGGGAAGGGAAAAAGTGGAAGAGTTATCGTCGGGACAAAGAGGGCGGCGAGGAGTACAAACCCGTGGATAAAAGCGGCTACGAGTACGATTACAAAGGCAAAGACGACGGAAAGAACGCTTACTACGCCAACGATCACCAGAAATATTACTACGGCCCGAGCGACGACGGTAAAAACGTTTATTACCAGCAAAAGGACGAAAAAGACTCCTACCACCCCGACGACGATCGAAGAAATCGATACAAATATTATCAATACGGGAACAATTATAAGCCCGAAAATTCGGGAAGCGACGAGACCCACGGACAAAATTCGCCTCCGGTTTCGTCGGACGAGGAACCGGCCAGAGTACCCACTCCCGTCAAAGAGAGCCAGGAAGACCGTAAAGAAACCTACAATAATGCCGGATATACCAGTCCGGAATACCAAGAAGGTAAAGACAAAGAGGGATCTCCGTTCGGTCGGCTCCCGAAGTGCAGAAAATATACATTTTGGAAGGTCGAGACGTGGTGGCCAGCGGAAACCATCCCAGCAAAACGCAGGGTCACTACGGATTACCTACCGACATGAAATGGTGGCAGGGTTGGGCCCAGGGGTGGCAGACGGCCGTACGAGCCGGTTAACGGCCGCGCCCGATTTCTTGTAAATATTTTTCTATGTACATATCGCACGTATGTCGGCTCGAGAATGTTTATCTCCGCTTACAAATATTCAAATTCCATTATGTAGATTATAAGTGGAAAGTATAAATTTGTATATTAATTTACAATTTACCCGAGAGGGATTTTCTCCAAACTGTATATAAAATATTGGAAATAAAAAAGCAAATCTTAAACGAAACTAAGACTCGTACTTTACGTGTACGGTACACGCATATATAGGTAATTGAATAAGAAATGTCGTAGTCGTACGCGGGACATTTATTATATTCGTAATTTGTCGTCATCGAATGCGTAAAAAATACAGTCGAAGCCACTCTTCTGCGAGTCGTCACCGTTTACGGAAGGGGCTCGACCGAACGAAATAAAAGCGTCACGGTAAAATTAATGAACTGTATTATCAAGGTCAATCGGCTTCTCCTGGAAGAAAAATGATATAGGACAAAAGGAGAATAATGCGCGGCGTTTCCGATCATTTGTAGGACACACAAAATACGTGTCAGACAATAAAAATCACGTGATTGCAGTTTCCTCCGTATAAAGAGCGGCTAAAGGATAATGTCACTTTATAACGGAACCGAAGGAGGATGGTGAGTACTCGAATTTTAACTCGGATTTTATCCGTAAAACGTTACGATGCCTTCCGCCGGGAACTTAACATAAATTTTATACTTTTTGCCACTCTTAAACAGTATTTAGTTTATATATTTATATAGGAGTAAGTATAAGTTGCTAAATTTAAATCTTGTATTAAGACGACGTTGGTAAAAAGATAGGTACTTACATTCTCTAACATACGGATATTTTCTTTTAGAATTTTCTCTTGGTGGTTACGTGTCTCTTCGCTCTGTCGGGACGTTTGGAAGGACAGATAGATGACTGTCCACATTCTCGTCGGCACCCGAACGAACGGTACGACGACGAGAAGGATCTGAGGGCCGAGGCTAGCGTTTCGGATCACAGAAAGAGCCACGTCAATTCGGAAGAAGAGGACCACGACGGATGGCAAGGAGGGAACATCCACTCGGGAAATTGGTGGGACGGTTGGGTCAAAGGGTGGTACTCCAGCGTCAAGAAACAAGAGCTGAAGAAGAAGGGAATTCCCACGGACGGCACGAAACCCGAGGACTTTTGGAGAGATATCAAGCAGGGTTACGGTCGGAGACCCGGTCCCATGGGCGGTTACGTTAATTACGGGTACGGTTATCGAAAGTATTCGCCTTACAAATCCGCTTCTTACAGAAATTATTATTATAAAAGTCCCCCTTACAGATACGGAGGTTACGGATACAAAAGTTATTACGGCGGTTACGGATACAAACCGTACGGATACGGTCATTACGGAAATAAACCGGGTTTTCACCCGTATCCCGTGCCTTACGGTCACATTTACGGATACAGGGGATGAGGCACGACGTTTCGCAATACGACACCATTTAATCGTTAACGTTTCGCGTAGAGATTTCATTCCGTTATAACATTTACGACCGGCAAAAGGATTTACGTAAAACGGACGTCTTTCGACAACACCGGAGGTAAATAATTAACCGGTTATCGTATTTGGCCACTCGTAATAAAATCGATGGGGTTCACCGCCGACCGAATCGTAAGGAAACGACGTTCGAGTGTCGAAAGACGCAGTTTTATAACAATTCGGACGAAAATTCTACGAATCGACGGAATAAGGGGAATTTTACCAGCCGATAAAATCTATTGTTCTATCGGAATACGATTGGAATATTTATCGATTATCTTGTATAAATTAAGACAAATAAACGTTTAAATAAAAACAGGCAATTGTAGTTAATAAGAGCGAACATAAACGAGAACGTTGTAAAATGCCTTAGCTCGTTATCGGAGGAAAAACTTTAAACACTTTATAATATAAAACGATTAAAAGGCTGTTATATAGGCTCATATTGTTCGGTAGAGTTTTAAATTTTCTGTTAATTAAAAAGTTGTAACGGAAATTATTCGGGAGCCCGCTATAAAGTAATCTTCGACGAGGAATATAAATTCCAACTTACCCGACACGAGTTCTGCCGGTGCCGAGTTAACCGGGCTCGATCGGCGTTTTTCACTTTCCGCAAAACGTATCGTTTTCGAAATAATTTTCTGGCACGGGTTATAATCGACGGCCCTTCCACGCTTCTTCCGGGCGCTTAACTCGGAAACGAAAGAATTCGCCCGGGCTAAAGACAAAATTTTGTAATTGGTATTTAAATAACGCGATAACGGTAGCGAGAGAGAAAGATCGACGTCGACTCGTACAGAAAAATAACCCGCCGCGTAACAAATTATCTCAAAAACGAGTTTAATAAATGTAAAGTAAACTATTAATTTCGTAGTTGCCGTAACGTAAACGTAACGAAGAAAATTGCGGATTTAAAAAGTGGAAACTGGCGAAAAGTTATAAATATAACGGCCGGACACCGGAAAAAGTCGGAGATTCGGCGACGGAGTAAGTCGTTTTACCACGATTATTTACCTTTTAAAACCGTTCGGTATATTTTTCCAACCGCGCGGACGGAACCGGCGGAAAGGTAAAAATATTAAGGTTAAAACCCGGTTCACTCGTTAATTAAGCTTAGGGCTCGGCCTTAATCGTATAACGGCCGATAAACCGGTCGAGTAATTTTTATTTCCGAGCATTAAACGTTTTTCGGAGCGCAATTATTTTCGTTCCTTTACGCGTATTTTAAACCCAGATTTTTTGCGCAATATTTAAAAAGAATCGAAAAGCGCCGGTCCGAAACTCCTTCCGTCGGAGTAACGCGTTTTTCGTAAAATGCCGGAGATTTACGTTAAGAATAACCTTCCCGCGCTAAAATTCGCCGCATTCCTTAGACTCGACGCCCGCGCTTTACGCGTTTTAATTAAACAAACCTACCCGCCCCGTATTAAAAAACAAAAAGGCAGTTATAACGCTTTTATACTTTTTCGTATTTTATTTTATTAATATTAAAGTTATTAAACGGGTTTTTCTTTAATTTTTCACTAAGCCCGTTACCCGGGATAACCCGAAATACTATTATTCTTTTATTTTCTACGTCGTACTATTATTTTTCCGGTCCCGTCCGTCGGAACGACCGTTCGAATACGTTTTATTTTTATTTTTCGCCGTTATTTTTTTAAGTAATAGTCGGATCATTAAACTTCTTACTTCGCGTCGCCACCGCGGTAGAAAAACGACGAGTGACGGAGTGACGCGGAAGAATATAAACGGACCGGACGGACTTTCACCGAAAATCGACCCATCTGGTAAAAAACCGTAAAAATAATTCGATAAATCGAAAACTTTAGCGCAACAATACCGCCCTTTCTCCATTGCGCGAAATCTGTTTTCTAAATTTGTAATTTGCCCGCCTTTTAATAATTTCCTTCTTAAAATCGCCAGGAATCTCGACCGTTTCTTGCAAAGCTTTCGTAATTTTTCGCAATTTTATACCTTCTCTCCGTCTCCTTTGGCCGGCGAAAGAAAATAAAGATAACGCGCGGCGCCGGTCCCCGAAACTGATTTTACGAATTTTAAACGTCGGTTCCCACTAACCGGCCATTTCCGAATATCTTTCTAACCGGCCGGGACGCCGCTACGGTTCTTTCCGGCCCTTTCCGTACGTAAATTAGTTCTAACGCCGGGAGCGACGGGCGGCGAGCTCGAAAGAATAAACGAAAGGCGGAGGAGATCGACCGTATCCGTCGAAACCTTCGAAATCGCCATTTTTCGCCAAAAGTTCGACCGCTTCCGCGGTTCCTCCGTCTTCCGAGTCCGGCAGGAAATATTTTACCTAAAATAAATATTAATAAAATTATGTTTTTCGCCTCATTTAACAAACGTTATTTCCTACTTCATTTTATAAAAAGAGCGGAGACCGGTTTATCGATTAACGTATCCTTTCCATCCGTTCGAATAAATTAGCCCGCTTATCGTTTCCCGCGGAAGATTTATGGCTATTTTTGTTTTTATCGAACTAAAAAAGAAAATATCCTTAAATAGAAAATCCGCGTTACCGGTAGAATAATAAATCCTAAAATTTGGGAGAAATTTGTGGAGAAACGGGTTATTATTTAGCCGTCCGGTAAGTCACTCGGTCGAGTTTTTCCCGGTTTTTGCCCTTCGTTAAACTTTACGTAGCGTTAAAACGAAGCAGCGGATCGGGGTAAGGAGTAAGAAACGTATTCTTCCGCAACCTACCGCGCGCGACCAGAAAATAATAGAGGATAGTTGTACAAAATATCTCGGAGAAACGTTGGAATTTACGCTCTAAAATTTAACCTATCGCGTAATACGAGAACGAGGGAATTCTCTAATACTTTAGACATTTTTCCCGCGTTTTTTGACTTTATACGTAAACGGAAATTTACTACCGGTCGACGACCGCCGCCGATCGTCGCTTCGCCCTCGTTTTTAACTCCGACGCCGCTGGAAAAAAGTAAGGCGCTAGCTCGTTCCGGTTTACGGTTAACCACAGACGCGTCCGAAATATCGGAAATCAAATATTACAATTTGTTCCGTATTAAATTTAATTAATTCGCGCTCGAGAAGTAACGAGAAGATACGAGAGCGATTTCGTATGTAGAAATTTTTTAAGCGTTTCGAATATTCCTTAACCCCGTTTACCGGAGTATTGGAACATTAACCACTTTATTCGTCGTTCTTCTTCGTTCGGAAAGCCTTCGAGTGAAAGAATTTTCAATTTTTTAGGGACGAAACAAAAACTTCGCGGCGTATCGTATGCGCGCGTATACACGAGTATATATAGGGCAAGTCGGAGAACGTTAGCCTATTCGTCTACCGTATTAAGATTTGGGTCGTTCGGACATCCGTATCGATTCTCTATACTAATTCGTAATTTATTCCCGTGACATCTTTGCCCATATTTTTTTTTACCTACTTAACTACGAAAATATTATTTCTAAACAATGATATACGGAAACTTTGCGGTCGCGGACGGAAAATTTACAAATATTCGGGCCGCTAAGTAAAAACTTACGTAAATACGAAATAATAAAATGACATTCCGATAGAGCGTCTCGGCTATTTTCGTAGCCCGAAGACGCGTCGTAACTAAAACGCTCCTCGAATTAAAGTATAACCGAAGTTAGTACAATTTAACAAATTAATGTAATAGCTCGGTACGAGATAATACGCGATAAGATATACAATAATAATCGATTTTTGAAAAACGCAATAAATTAATTGTATTTTTCCGCCACTTAAATCTCGTCAAACACTTTCTTCTACTCGCTTCGAAGTTCGTACGGAAAAATACGTTTCCGAGTTTCGTACACTCGCGTACTACACGCTACTAATTCCGTCGGACTCTATTATCAGTCTATTACGCGTTAAAAATATTATAATCGAAAACGAGTACAACACGTCCGAGTAATTTTTACGTATTTTTGGGACGAGAGCCTACAATAAAATAGCTACGAAGGGTACGTAAGAAGACTCGAATTTTCTCGTATTTGCGCTGGACTTTTAGCGTTTCTATTTTATCGAGTGGTTAATTTGCTCAAAATAGGCTAACGGACGTAACAGAAAAGAAGAGATCTTTTTTTTTCTATATAAAACAGAATTGGAAGAAATCCCAGCCGGCGTAGTTTAAAATATCGTCCGAATGTAAAATACTAACGAGTCAAAAACAGATTTACGCGAGAAACTTTCGTCTTTCGAAGTTTTTAAGTATTTTTCTCGCCGTCTCGATATTTTTAACGACGGTTTATCTATCCGAGCTAATTTGCGCATTAGCCCATTTAACCGCGCTAATAAAGCGTCGTTGCGCGCGTTTGTAAACGCCAAACAAAGACGCTAGGTCGGGTGGTTTAATTTCAAATAGTTAAAAAAATTCCAAGTAATTTAAAATTCCGAGTTACGATTTTTCCCCTATTCGTAAAATTTACTTTAAGCGGTAAAAAGTAAAGAAAATAAAGGTGTCGGGCGAAAAAGTATTGTATTTCTGCCCCATTAAATCGCGCCCGAAGGTTTTTCTCGTCGTAAAAAGTAACTTAAATTCGCGTTTTCTCCCGAAAAGGAGAAAACGGCTAAAGATGCGGACTGTGACCGCGTCGAAACATACCGTTTTTGTATCGCGAATTTCCTGTTCCATATTTTCAACCGGGAATTTATACGCGAGCGAACCGATTGCTCATCGAATTTACCTAGAATTAAAAGAAAGAGGGACGAGGAAAGAAGAGAAAGATCGGTCGTATTCGATCTTTCTGTGTCGAGTCACCGACGCCGGAGAAATGACATCTTTGCCGAAGTATTTTTATCCTCCAACGCAGTTCCCCTATTCTTATTCTAAAATTTTCTATTATTTTTAGACACGAGTTACTTTCCAGGTTAAATTTAAATATTTTTAATTCGAGATCGTGGCCGGTAATCACCGACGTACGTACAGTACGTTCGATGTCGGCGAGAAACGGGGATAGAAACGTGTCCGGCTTCCGGCCGAGAAATTAGATCCGGAGCAAAATAAACAGATTAACTCTTTGTTAAAGAAATCGAAGGGTAGCTTTACACTGTTTAATCTTAGGAAAATCGCATCGGCGTCGTAAAAATGCCATTTATCAAGATAACGGTTGAACTTTGACGGGAAAATCGATCGTTAATCACGGCGGTAACCGAGCTAACCGGGAAAATTTCCCCCGTGCGGGAAGATACGTTTTATCATTCGTTTATTCTGGAAATAAATGGTTTATAGAAGAAAAAATTGGAAAATAAATATTCTCTAAAATATTCGATTATCGAATCGAGGACTCGACCAATATAGAGCTATTAAGTTACCGATGGCCATCGTAACCTAATTGTTTACGCTGTTATTTATTAAGAATATTTAGAACGGGATGGCATAATAGGATAATTCTATAACCTTGACGGAAGACGAGACCGAGTTTGTCCGACTTATCTGCCGAGCGAAACAAACGAGGAAACCGACCGACCAAGTAACCAACCTCGCGATATACAAAAAATCTCTCTTAGTCACGTGATCTAAGATATAAAGGTAGAGGAGTCGAAGCGTTCTAGACAAAATCGAATGAGCCACCGCCGAAGATGGTAAGGATCGTTTCTTTATTCTTACACCCCTTTCGCCTTTGCCCAATGTTTGTTCGTTTTCTCCTTCAGACCTTTCTCCGCTACTGTTGGTGTTTTCTGATGTTGACGGCCGCCGCCTCCGCCTACAAGCATTACTCCTTTTCCCAACCCGGTTTCGGATTCGACTCCAAGCCACCCTCGCCGGCCAATTTCCATCCCCAAGTGGACCAACCTCACGGATTCGACCCGAAACACTCGGCCTCGGCCGGCGGACAAGGCGTGGGCCATTACGGACAGGGAAGTTGGTGGGACGGGTTCAGAAGAGGCTGGGAAGACGGAATGAAGTACGTCAAGAACACGGGTAAAACCTTCGCCGGGACGGGATTGGGAGGCGTAACCCCTCACCAGATGTCGCTGGTAAATTTCGGTGGCTCCGGGGGGTTACCTTCCGGTCACTCGCCCTCGTTCCCCGGCAGAATGTAAACCGGCCGAGGAAAAAAGCGTATCTTTAAGTCCGGCAGCGCGAATTTCGGGAAGCGTATTTTTATAATACTCGAGTTCGCTCGACCTTCGCCGGTCGCCCACCAAAGACCCCGATCGATTCGATCGTACCCACGTCGCGCAATATTAGCAATCTTCGTTGGTTAAGTGTATATAGCCTATGCGAATTTACATTTTTTACTATTTTTATACGGAGTACGTCCAGTCTATTATGTACGTTACGCATTCCATTTGTACGTTCTTTTTAATAAATATCCGAATGTTTTGAAAACGAGCGCTTCCTTCTTTAAACCGACAACGAATCGCGACCGATAGAATCGTAGGAGAAAAAAGAATGCGGAATCGGATCTCCGGCACCGAGAAGAATAGACAATGGCCGGGACGACGTCGTCGACATCGACCGTGACGTCCAAGCGCGCGGAAATCTCCACGTTCGTGCGCTTTTCCAAGCGATAAAGTTAAAATTATATACAAAGTTAACGCCGACGAATAATTTACTATTTTAAAAATTCATTTTTTTATTAAAATATTATATTTTCTATTCTATCGCGAAGAATTATTTGTTCTATTCGTCTGGTCTCGGTCTCTGCAGAAAATCCCGCGGCAGAATATTGTCTTCGTCTGGTCAAAACTAAGAGAAACGAAGAAAACCCACGGAAAAAATATTCTAAAATTGAATGAAAGAAAAAAAAACATTTAAATTCATTCTAAATATTCTTCTAAAAGTAGATCCGGCTGTAGAAACACCCCTCTCCATTCGCAAAATCGACCGCGATCGGACAGAAAAATGTCGTTAGATTATTATTTAAAACTTTTTTTTTTATTTTGAAGAAAAATAATTCGAGTAAAAGACTGCTACAATAGTTTTTTACCCGAAAAAACTCGGCAAAAGAATGTTTTCCAATTTAATTCGTCCGAAATATATTCTTACGCAATCGCGCTAACGACCATCTCCTACTAAACAAAAAAGTTTCGAAAATTGTCGGAGCGATGATCTAATTACATCATTTTTTAAAATTGCGCTTCAAACGTATTGGTGTAGAGCGGTGGTTCCCAACCGGTGTTCCGTAAGCATCTGCCAAGTGTTCCGCAGATTTAGTCGCAAATCGGAAAGCGTACAATCGTATTCGAGACGCCGAATATCAAAAAATTAAAATCATAAAATTTTCGTAAACTTAAATATACATGTACTGTACGACTCGTACTTACGGAGTGTACTACTGTTTCGAATAAGATAAAGGCAACGATAAAAACCGAATGAAATATGTAAAACACATCGGGCACAAGTTTCCCATTAAAGTTATTTAGGTATATTTTTTCCCGTCTTAGAATTGGCGTTAATAATACGAGTAGAGATTTTGAGTTATAACCGCTCAATTCTAATAAAATAACTGATGACGAGCTTATGTATTTCGTATTAACTTAAGTAAGTGTTCCGCTAAAGAAAATTGCCCGCAAAAGTGTTCCGCGTCCTAGAAAAGGTTGGGAACCACTGGTCTAGAGTATGAAATTTGCCTACATTTACAATTCTCTTAGCGATATTTATTCGATTTAACACTGTTAAAAAGTAAAAACTAAAATCGTATATCCACATAATCACCCGGGCTAAACTTATAATTCGTTGACGTACCTCGACCTTTCTTAGAGAAGGGTGAGAAATGTTTCGAGTCTCGAATCCCAATTAAGGCGATACTCCGAGGAATTCAACGTAGGTAACCACGCGCTACGCTTTAGTTTACGCGTTTACTAATTTTGAAAAAATCTTACTAAATCATTTGTGTTTTCGAAGGCAAAAGTTTTTTTCCGGTATTCGTCCCGGTGGCGCCGGCGCATTTTACCACGTTACGGTCGATCCGTTCCCGATACGTCGTCGCCTCGCCCGAACCGGTGACGTCACCACGCATTGGCCCAAATACGGTTAGCTCTAAGCCTACCTATAATTCTACTTAATGCGCCACTTAAAACAATAGATTTGGCGCGGAGATTCTGCCCGCGAAAAATACTTTTTGCGATAACGCGTCAAATTCTTCGCCTTTTCTTCCGACCGGAGGTGCGCGCGCTCTCTACATTACGCGAATCGAGTTTCTGGGCAAGTACGTCGTACTACGGTTACCATTCATCGAGTACTCCTTTCTATTTTTAGTCTATTACGTCGCGAGTTACCGGAAGTTACGGGCTTAAATGGCGCGTAAATCGTAGATTCGGTTTAAAAAGGAAACAAATACTACGTATACTGTATATCTACGGCATCGTAGACGAACGATCCGATAACGAGTCGAGTACCGAAGTCGACGGCTAACGGATAAGATTAAGATAACGCCGTCGGATTAACGTTAAGTTTCGAGTGACGACGTAGCCCGTCACCGTCCGAAAAAATTAGTCACTCGTTTGTTATCGTCGTTGGCGTCGATGCCGCTATTATTGTTATTGTAATTGCCAATAGGGTCGTTGGCCCATTTTGCCATCGACGGATTACCCGTTAGATTCTTCCGGGCGAAAATTACGGCCGACAGACCCACGCGGGAAGGGAGGAGTGGTCGAACTTCGGTCGACGTCCATTTTATTTCGTTAGATCGTATACAGTTTGCGCATCTTATATATATTTCAAAATTTCTCGTACGTTTCGTTTCTACTCGCGGTATCTCTCATTCGACGTTAACAAATTTTTGCCACCGCGACGTTAAATCTCTACATATAAGAATCAATTTAATAAAATTTTTATTAATTTTTTAACGTTCCCTTCCAAACTTAAAGAACGTTTAGTCGCGCGTTTTATCCGTAAAGCTGGCGAAATTCAAATTCGACACCAGAGAGAAGTGGTAGTAGTAGTAGTTCCTCCAATGCTAAGTAGCAATTGTCTTCCATCGATTTCGACCACCAGCCGGAACTTCGGCTTCCTCCCACGTCGTATCGAGCATTTTCGGATCTCGGAGAAAAGTTCTACGCCGAGTATTCTCGGGGCGTCCCGGTGATCGTTTGGCACCGGGGGAACCCGTCTCGTGGCCGTTCTCCTTAGGAAAAATGTGCCCGACTAATCGTACTCTTCTACGGGCGACAATGTTACGAGGTGAGAGAGAGAATTGACCGGTTTAAGCTTCGCGCCTTACAATTAATGATTCGGGAGCCCGAAATCAGAAGAGTTAAAAATGTTTACAGATTTCGAGGTCCAATTTTGTAAAATTTCCCTACAAACTATACAAAATAGACAATATTCGTCAGTAATTCCTTTACACGAAAATATATACAGTATTTTAAAAATTCTTTAATGCATAGGCCTATATTTTTTCTTATAACGGTTGTCTGACGCAAACTTTCATTTTCGCCGAATTCTGTCTTAATACTCCGTCGGCTATTTTCCGAATAAAACAATTACGGCGTGGCAAAATACATTTATAACAAAAATACACAGTTTTCACTCCAATTCCTTTTCGTAATCGCGAATCGCGAAGAAGGTTCGGAAGACACTAGAGTGGCGACGATCGAATTTCTATCGTTTCCAACGCGGAACTTTTACCGGAATAAAATATGCAAATTATTTTGTAAAAATCCAATGAAATAAGTTGTAAACGGAAAGGTAAATGAAAAAAACCGAAGAATTGTATCGCGCGGTCGTTCTGACTCGGACGGCGTGTTCTTAATCGCGTTAATCTACTTCCATCTCGCCTACATTTTTCTTTGGCTGTATAATCCAGATGCCGTAAATTAATTAGGATTCTCCGGAGAAGCGGCCATCGTTATCCGCTTTATTTTCCTAATGCGAAACGAATACGGCACCGTCGATGTCGTCGATATTATCGCTCTACAAAATTTACCACATTCGATTTTTTATAATCGGGAATCGCCATCCCGTGAGAAAAACGGGCGATTATTATTAGGGGTGACGACCCAATATCCGAGAACGGCCGTTATAGGCAAAAAAGAGAAGACCGCAACTACTGTTCGGAAAAGCCACCGGTCCTCTACCTTTGCTGTAGAGGCATATCGGACACCTAAAAATTAAAGCGTTCTTGGGCCGAAAACTCCTTAGTACGTAGCTCGTTCGCAACCGATTCTGAAATAGTTTAAACATTTTACCGGTTCTAAGAAGTGTTGGAAGAAAACTCGGGCCACCTTCGGTGTTTTAAAATGTGTTTTTGGCGTTGGTAATGCGCGAAGCGATTTTTACTTTAAAAGTGTCACGCTTCTTAATTGTTTTAGACGAAAGCTGTTCGAGTGAAATCATTATATTTATTTATTTATTCTTTGTATTTTGTTTTCTTTAAATCAAATTACAGCCATTAATTTTTGAAGCGGGTGATTAAGCGTCATCGTCTAAACGGAACCGTAGCCGTGTTCTCGACACCGTACATTTTGAATTGAAAATTTCGAAACTCCATTTTTAAGATAGGTCGAACGAGATGGTTAAACGAAACGACCGCGCTTCTATTCCTTCGCCGGTATTAGAACCGGTCAAAACTCGAGGGTTAGGCCTAAGGACAGACGGCGGATAAAAATAATAGACAGAAAATTCGGATTTAAATTTAAAAATTATTAATTCCACGAAAATATTATGAATTTTATACGGCGGAAAGTATTCTCTTCCCAATCGGAATCTCAATCACGCGCTAATAAAATTACTTTCAAAATTTATCCACAGATGCCGCCATCGATCGGTAAAATAAACCAGTCTTTTAAAGTCGATTAGTTTCCAGTGTGTAGGAAATCCACGCAGACACGCGCGAATTCCAGCAAACTTTATCGCCAAACGAGCGATAATCCGGGCTTCTGGCGTAATTTTACCGTTCGTTTCCACGCTACTAGAACTGTACTTTGTATTTTTTTAAACATTTTTACGGGATGACGCGCTTCCATTAATTATTTTTCAAATTAAATCGTAATCGGAACAAAACCAGTAAGGATACGTAAACAATTTGCGCGGCAATCGGAATAAGAAAAGCGATACGAATTTCTTGCGCATCAAAACTAAGGAACAATAAAGAAAGATAGGATAGTGAACAAAGTGAAAGATTACATAAAGCGTATAGTCCCAAGGATTATTTCCACATTTAAACAATAATGGGACCATACAAATGCTAATAACGAAAAAAATCGTCAGTAAGTCCGATCCCTCTCGAGATACCTCGAGTGATCCCCTCTATCTCGCCACCTCTCCGCCTATAACCACCGAAATTTAACGGTATCGATGCTCCTTATAAACGAGTGCCGTTCCGAATTTCGTTTCTTCGTCTTTACTCATCCCGAGATAAGAAACGAAATAAACTCCAACAAACACATTCCCGGATTTTTTATTTCTGTCTTTGTTCGAGTTTTTTGGATTCGGAGATTTCAAAACGTAAAGATTTGCGAAATTTCCGGAGAGTCTAATTTGACACGATTCCAATACTTTCCTTGTTATGTATATATACATAACAGCCGGGAAAGCAAAAGTATGGTGAAGCGGGTCATATCGGGTCTTCGGTTCCAAAGTCACGATATACATTTCACGCCGCGATGCTCAGTAAACTGCCGTTCCTTCGAGTTGGAGCCGCGGAATTCCTTTTATAATTTCAAAGAGTCTCTTTTCATTTAGAGGTTGCTCCGACACGCAAACTTAGAGAAGAAATTTGGAAATGTTTATTAAAATAAGAATGTATTTACTTTTCAATATTTACGTGCATTTTTGCATCACACAAACTGCGAATAAGAGCTCGGAGCACACATTTTTATAAATGAAAATTAGACGAAGAGAAAAGAAAGCCGTTCTCACAAACATTACGTTTCGTGTAAAGTAAACCTTCGGAAGTTTTTGCCAGAGACGAGAAGAAAGTTCTTAAACGAAGGAAGCTGCGCGTATAAACTAAATTCCATTATTTTTTTACAGAATTAAACAAGCATATTTATAAACATTTATTAAACAGTAGACGATACCAACAAATAGAAATATCGACTTCATTTATTTATTTTATAATAAAATGATTATTAAGCAACAATTATTCGTTAGAATACGCAATTTGTTACATTACTCTCGATTAATACGAAATATTAATTTAAATGACTGAAAGTTTTAATTTCGATCACTGTATTTTATTTTAAATTTTAAAGTGTGTTTCGGTCCACAGACAACACGTAACAACGTTTACTCCGTTTAATAAGTTACATAATGTTGTTATACAGCCTGTCAGAAAACTAAATCTAAAGTTTAAGGTTTCTGATGCGAGGACTATGTTTTGATGATGTAATTTAAACAGGTTTAATTTAAAACCCTTCGATGATGCATACTGCCAACATTTTAGAATAAGTGTTAAATATTAAAGCGGAAGTTTATATACTGGATTTTTGTTTTCATCTAACAACATAAAATATTTCAAAGAAATCTCTTTTAGTAACCCGATACTGTATTTTTCAATTTCACTAAAACTGTTACTTCAGAAAATGCAACACGTCCACACCGAAAGACAGTATAGGCCTATGCAACAAATAGCATTATTTGTATCAAAATATGAATTTATAAAACCAATAATAATTACAAAATTTGCACTAAATTTCAGTCGAATTTTTCTCCTCCAATAAATTCGAGCGATCTTTTACGACTGTTGTTCCCGCTATCGACTATAAGATAAAAATGATTTTCGGTAGTCTTCTAAGCGAGTAATCATTTATTACAAATCTCACACAGCGGAAATCCCAATAATGAATAAATGAGATTTATATTAAATTATTATTAAGTTGTTTTTGAAAAATGATTGATTAGTGGATATTTCTTACGATATTATGTGGTTTCCGTGATAAATATTTTTTTTAAATCTGAAAAAAGCAACGTTTAATGTCCTAAAAACATTTGTTTAAAAAAGCTTCTAAAATGTAAATAGTTTTAATGTTTTTTTTTATTGTACTAATATGGAACAAAAAAGTCGAGTACACTATCAAACAAACCAGACAATAAAATGTCACCTCGGAACGAATAATCTTAAGGCGCATTTCTTCAATAATTTACAATAAAATTTATCATCATTCAATTCTAATAAATGGTTCCTCTGTATAGAATTATTAATAAACTATTACTTACATTTACTCTTAAATCATCACTTTCCCGGAACTGTCGGCGGGAAAACGGAGCAATCTCACACATTCGGCCGACGAATTTTTACAATTCGGTGCCGAATACCAATGCATTTTTAGAGAAATAGATAAGAAATTCGGCTAATTGAGATGGAAAGAAACAACCGGATTGGCTCTAGAAACACCGGACACGCGACTTCGAAGGACCCGACATAGAGACTGCCGCTAAGCATCGCGGTACGGTGTCCGGACCTTGCGTTTATAGATTTCGACGAAGAGTGCCATCTAGTGGAGACTCCTTTGTAAAAGTCGACCGGGAAAACTAGACCCCGTATAGCGGTTAGAGAAAGCATTAACATACTTAAACACCTAAGAAGTAAAATTAGAATTAATCTAAATTGGATAAAAGGGCACGCGGGTACTCGAGGTAACGAGAGGGCGGATCTTTTGGCTCGCTCGGCTCCGAATTGGACAAATGACTACAATTATAGTTACACTCCCATAACTTGGTTAAAAAAGAATATCAAGGAATTCATCTGGCAAAGGTGGCAGAAGAGATGGGATGAGGGCACAACTGGAAGAATAACACACGAATACATTCCAGACGTCGAGCAACGTAATAAATTCGAACATTTAATACCCAACTTCAACATAACCCAACTGTTGACGGGACATGGGAACTTTCGGAATTACCTCAGGAGGTTTATCAAAAAGACAGATGGTATGTGCCAATGCTCTCTGCAAGAAGCAGACACGCCACAACATATCATTTATCTCTGTCCAAACTTTACGAACCAAAGGAAAATTCTAAGAAAAAACGTAAATGATGAAAATGAACTTTGGCCATGCGAACTTAAGAAGTTCATTAATAACAAGAAAATATATGCAGCCTTTTAAGAGTTCGCAAAAACTATTAACATTATAAACTGAATTCTCCTACTTAGTAGTAATAACAATATAGTCAGTCGTTATACGTTGAGCCTACAAAATTTGGTATTAACTACGTTAATAGCCTTTCGTCGTACATATGTAAATAGTCACGCCTTGTTAACTCCACGCGCTTAAATTTGTATTTCAACAATTTTTATGTTCCTCGTTCTATTGTTATGTAGTATTACCTAGCACTGTAAATACGATGTAAACGCCATGGGACTCCATGGACCACAACTATCTTTCATTCTTTCCTATCCCACTATCCCTTCACCTTCAACTTAACTCTTCAAACTTTCCTCCTTTTTTCCTCTTCTTATTTCTGGGCTACACCTATGAGTGAGGCCCATTAATAAAATTCTGGACGTATAGCGGGCGCAGAAGCGTTACAAAAAGCAGAAAAAATAAACAGAATACTCGCGTGTTCTAGCGAAATATGGCGAGAAAATAACAACGTAACATCGAGTATTTAGGTTTACCGTAGTGCATCGATTATATAAAATGGTGTTTAACAAAGTTACGATAAAATTACAAAAACCTTTTACTTACTTTTTCCATTCCTCCGCCGTCATTTTCCGCAAATGCGTCATCTAATCTTTATTTCTACGCAGTCTCGTATTTCTCCCGGCATCCGCCAGATTATCTTACGGGGATTCGGAGTACGAGCGTATCCTCTCGCTTCTTTCTTAATTCGCGAACCAATGTTGTAACCTCCAAATTGTCGAGTCCGAACGAAAAAGTTCTTTGCCTTTACGAAGAAAAGATAAACGCCGAACGAGCCAAAGAACATTCCGGTGTTTTCAGAAAAAGCAAAACACGACGTCCACTTTTGCCGTGTAAATGCGGCAGACCACCAACTAATTCTTTATCTTCGGGTTACTTTATAACTAATGTTTATAACTAAAAAATAATTATTACTTCTTTACAATTTTAAGTAGTTTTTCGCGGTATCCGTCTTCTTAAAATCGTCTCTTCGTCTCGCTTTAAGTGCTGCCACTCGTCGGAAATATTCTAAACGTAAAAATTATATCAAACAATTATTTAATATTAATTGTTTCACCAGGCAAAATAATCGGGTTTTAAAGAAAACTACTATTTAAGAAAATTAATACGATAAACGATCGAACAGTAAAATAAATAGTCGGTTCGAAACCGTAGATTACCAACGTGTGATTTAGATGTAATTACGGAAATGTCCGAATACCAAAGTTTAGATTACAATGTAAATTTACAAACGTTTCGTTGAGAAAATCCCGACCAAACTAATGATGAATTCATCGATAAACAATATAGTTCACTATGGTGAATAGCGCAACATATAGCGCATTGGTACAGTACTTTACTCTTCCGGAATCCCGAAATCCAACTCTCGGTTCACTCCACCAGAGGTGGAAACGTCGCGAAGTAAGAGATACCGCGGCGAAACAAAGGTTTTCGAACAACCTTCGGGGAGAAACAGTTTAGCAAAAGGGCTGCGGCCAGGTACGAAAAACAGCGGAATACTACCACCCTTTCTTACTGTGGCTGCGCTAAATCACACTTTTCTTATCGAGATCGGACTTCTCGCCGAGATTCATTCGATATATCGATATTGCAAACACATATGAATTTCGGTTTGATATTAGGCCTATCTGTTAACGGCTCGGCGTCGAACATTTCTCGCTATATTCTAATTATGATGAACAGAAAGAGCGATGAAAGAAAAATTAAGTGCGCAACTCAGAGTGGAACTCCCGAGCTCGAGAATGCGCGGATAGATATCGGGGAGACTTTCTCTGACGAGAATGATAATTACCGTATTTTTTGGCGTATAAGACGACTTCTTAACCCAGGAAAATCTTCTCAAAAGTCGTGGGTCATCTTATACGCCGGAAAGTACGGTAAACTGTACTGCGACATTATGATTTTTCTACACCAAAGCCAAATAGGGTTTAGAAGAAAAGGAAATGAGATACGATCTCTAAGCAGAAGAGTTATAAGAATTTTGCCATTTGGAACATGGAATTTGAAGAGTACGTTTCAAGAAGGAAACATTCAGTAACCAGTTGCGTAACTTTTCCGACTGTTAAGAGAGTCTATTTAAAAAATAGCTTTTACATTATTAAACACGCTGTTAATAAATAAATTGTGTGTGGCGCTATTTATTACGAGATTTTATCATAACATTTTTTCATATTATTAATTATTATAAAATGGTAAAAGGTACAATTTTGAGAATAGAAATGAGTTTCAGAAAAGAAATTGTAAACGTTAATCTTCGTTAAGTCCGATCACTTTCGAGATTTGTTACGTGACCCCTCTTTTCTCCTTACCCTCTCGATCTTCAATCACCAAAATGGAATAGCATCAATGCCCCTTGTACATCTACCGTGCCAAATTTCGTTTCTTAATCATTATCCTTATCCCGAGATGTTAAACGAAATAGATGCCAACACACATCCTCGTCCACCGAATTTTTTCCCTGTTTTTTGACCTTTTGGGTTCGGGAGATCTCGAAACGTTAAGATTTACAAAACCCTCGGAGGGTGAAATTTCACGCGATTTCAATACTTTCCCTTGTTGTGTAGCCTATACATAACAGCCGGGAGAAAAAAACCTTGAAAAAATTCACGAAAGCTTTTGGAATTTCTTTATTTATTTTTTTGTCGTTTCACTTATTTTTGAGCGTTTTTTTACGTAATTGAAAGACAAATATTTTCATTATCAATATTGTCAAGAATTTACTTCCTTTCGCGTTACTTTCACAATCACTTCTCCGATATCTGAAAGTTTACGCTTCCACAGGTCGTAAAATTTCAAAATACTTGCGCATTTTTCACCACGATAATAATTGCGTGTAAAAAACAGCTTCGCTGCCGATTTAAGCATTTTTAAACATAATTACAAATTGCTCAAAATATGGCGCAAAAGTCGGTAAAGAAATATTAAATAATTCTATGACTTTTCCGGCTATTATTTATATATAACAAAAGAAAGTATTGAAATCGTGTCAAATTTGACCCTCCGACTTTTTGCAAATCTCCACGTTTTGAGACCCGAACCCCAAAAAAGTAAAAACAAAAAGGAAAAAAATCATGGATTGTATGTGTGTTGACATCTATTTCGCTTAATATCTTGGGATGAGGTAAGGATTAGGAAACGAAATTTGGCATGGCGGCTCGTGTACGAGAGGCATCGATGCCATTAAATTTTGGTGATGAAAGGTGAAAAGAATGGATAGAGGGTGGTCACGTGGTATATTATCGAGTGGTGTCGTACTTAGAAGATTTTACTCCTTAGCATTTACTTTTTTTTTTTTTTTTTTTTTTTTTTATAAAACTGACCTTAATCGTCAAAATTAAGCGTTTTACATTTTAAAATAATTAAAAATATAGAGTTTTCGTAACAAAATCGCGAAAGAGAGGGCGCCACGCACAATTTTATTTATTTATTATAATTAATAATATAAACGTTACATTTTAAATAAAATATCGTTACGGCAGGGAAAGTTACGCGACTCCTCGCTAGATTTTTTTATATGCGGTGTATAAAGTATAGATATCTTGTAGGAAGAACTGCGCGAAGTGACTGCTGACCTATCGTATCAAACGAGAACAGATATATTGTCGAAGAGTGTGTCGCCATATTCGGCTGTCGATCCCAGCTCTAGACTAACGTTCGTCGATGTTGTTACGCACCTTAACTCCGAAACTGAATGTGTACAAATTGTTTACAAATCTTTCCAATAAAAGAATGAGATCGCTCTATATTTCAAAGCAATCCACGATTAGTCTAATTAATACTGTACTATCATATTTTGTACTTACGAAAGAGGTCACAACGTAGTCGTGACAGTTTTCAATGACATTGTGTGTATGGATAAGAGTTGGTGCGAACATCTTATGAATATGCTTGGCGAAATCTTTCGGTGAAGATTCGTAGCTCTGGTTCACGTATGGACGAGCGAGCTTTTATTTTATCAAATCAATGCAATTTTGACAATATTTATAAACTTCTCCAGTTTATACATTTTTGTCTATTCGTTTTCTATTGAAAATCTGCACTTTCTCTTTGAAAAATCGTTTTCGGAATTGCCATCCGTTAAAAAGGCGAGATATTTTGCATTTGGGAATGTTAGAATATAATGAATAAATTTGACATTTTAAGTAATTAACTAAAATCAAAAAAATATTTACTTATAACTAACTCATAATATCAAATTGAATTGTTATGTGTGACATTAAACAATCGTCCTTCGATGTCACCTCTCCGGTTTCTTATTGTTTACATCGTAAGAATTTCTCTTTTCTAAGATAACGATAAAAATGCATTAGAGTTATAAAGTAAGAATAATAAAATCGTAAGATAGTTATAGTTAAGTAGTTAAATATTCAAATTTTAGAAGAAAATTTACATTTATTTTAAACAATTCCGAAAAAAAATTTTTAAACTCAAGAGAAAACGCACGTTTTTAATAGAAAATAAATATAGAAAATGCGTAAACCCGCGTATTTTACAAATATTTTATGTCAAAATTGTATTTATTTAGGGGAGAAAATGTAGCGATTATCAGGGAGGAACGAGGCTATTGGGAGATGAAATCTTTGCTGAAAGATTTCTCGAAGCACACTGATAAGTTGCTGGGGACTTTTCAACTTCGATTTTCTTCGAAACGTTTCAGAAGTGCGTTTTCTCCCTTAGCTCGATAAAGGTTCTTATCAAGACTTATCCGTGCAAAGTGTGAATTGAAAACTGTGATGATCACTCCAACTTTCCTTGTTAGTGAACCCCGTAGTAAATTATTCGATTACACAAATTTTTAAAAGTTGTAATAAAACTTTATTCGTGTGTACATAATGGCTTTTAAACAAAAAAATAATTACATACACTATAAAAAGACTTTTTTTAATACTGTACAATGATGTTGTTAATGATAATGCCTCTATAAATGAAAAGTTCTTTTTAACAATTATTACTGCATTACCATTTGTGTCCGTGGCCACCGCCTCCTCCTCCGCCACCGTGTCCGTGACCACCGTAACCTCCACCTCCGTGACCGTGACCTCCTTTGCCACCTCCTCCTCCTCCACCGTGGCCGTGCCCACCGTAGCCTCCACCACCCCCGTGTCTGTGACCACCACCTCCTTCACCGTGTCCGTGACCACCGCCTCCTCCTCCTGCACCGTGTTTGTGACCACCGTAACCTCCACCTCCGTGACCGCGACCTCCTTTGCCACCGCCTCCTCCTCCTCCACCGTGTCCGTGACTATCATAACCTCCACCTCCGTGACCGTGATCTCTTTTTCCACCGCCTCCTCCTCCTCCTCCGCTGTGACCGTGTCCACCGTATCCACCTCCTCCTCCATGTCCGTGTCCACCGTATCCACCACCACCACCTCCTCCGTGTCCGCCGTATCCTCCGCCTCCGTGGTCTCCTTTACCACCACCTCCTCCTCCACCATGTCCGTGACCATGACCTCCTTTTCCACCGCCTCCTCCTCCTCCACCGTGTCCGTGTCCACCGTATCCACCTCCTCCTCCATGTCCGTGTCCACCGTATCCACCACCACCTCCTCCATGTCCGTGTCCTCCGTGTCCTCCTCCTCCGTGGCCTCCTTTACCACCACCTCCTCCTCCTCCACCGTGTCCGTGACCATGACCTTCTTTTCCACCACCTCCTCCTCCGTGACCGTGTCCAACATATCCTCCACCTCCGTGTCCGTCTCCACCGTGACTGTGACCACTATAACCTCCACCTCCGTAACCGTGACCTCCTTTTCCACCACCTCCTCCTCCTCCACCGTGTCCGTGTCCTCCTTTACCGCCACCGCCTCCTCCACCGTGACCGTGTCCACCGTAGCCTCCACCGCTTCCTCCACCTCCGTGACCGTGACCTCCTTTTCCGCCTCCTCCTCCACCACTGTGTCCGTGTCCGTGTCCTCCTTTACCACCACCGCCTCCTCCGCCGTGACCGTGACCTCCACCGCCACCACCGTGGCCGTGTCCACCCTTTCCTCTTCCGCCTCCTTCTCCTCCGTGATGTCCGTGGCCGCCTCCTTTACCACCACCACCACCTCCTCCTCCTCCTCCTCCTTTGTGATGCCACCATGTAGCAGCTTTCAGTAGATTCTCTTCTTTCGCTATGGATATACAAATCGCCGCTAGGAACACCGCAACAAAACACAACGCAATCCTCTGAAATATAATACAAATTCTAAAACATTAGACAAAAATATACGTTTATAGAATAGAAATCGGCATAACTTACCATGACGGGATCCTTAGACGTTGTACGGTGACATCTGTTTTCAATTTTATATACACTTCGAATAAGTTCACGTGATCGCCGGTATCAGGAAGAGACGTCATCGTCGTCATCCCGTTCCTCCTACAATCGGGTTCGATACTCGTTTTCGAATTAGTCATTTTTTTAATATTAGCGAGAAGAATATAAACCGGATAATAATCTCGCGTTAACGACATCGAGCGCAGTAATGATCGGAGGGGTGAAGGACGACCAGTTAAGGGGATTAGATAAATGCCGTAAATTGAGCAGAAGCTCGTTTCGTCCCGCTCCCTTAGATATTAGGAGAAGGAAAGGAGCAGAGCTTGGTACAAATTTGGGTGAATGGCTTATCCCACGCTAATCCGTCTCCGGATAGGGGTGAACGACTTTCGACGGGTACCGGTGATAGGAGGCCCGCCACGCTTTATTTTCGGGGAGAGAAATAGCAAACGTCACACATGGTCGGCCTACGAGAAATTTCTCGATTTTTACGAAAAAAAAGATGCGGAGATTGCGTCGTTAGATATAGAAGATGGCAGTTAAGTGGCAATTTTCCTAATAATTGGCCGAAAGGGTAATTTAAGATTATTAAAATAATCGACCGTCTTCATTCGATTAGAAAGTTCCGACGCGAATTACATCGCCGTCATTTAACAGCGTAATTTCCGACTAATCGTCGAGGATATCTTTTCTAAATTTTACAATAAGCCGAGCATCCGTCGGTCTCGGCCACGAATTTTTTTAACTTTGAAAATTAATATACAAATTCATAATTAAAGAATGGAAATTTTAACTTCGTAACTCGAAGACAATATCGAGATTCACTCAAAAGTTGTTTTTCTTAATCATCCCGATATGCGAATGTGTGATTGTCCGCTCCGTCTTATCTTTTAACTTCGATAATTACGCATAAATTCGACGATACGCTAACAAAAACTTAAAAACATACTGATTGAAAGTATATTTCGATTTATAGATAAACACAAATAAATTTATAGAAACTTTAATCTCCCACTTATATAAATTTTTGCTATTTTCGTATTTCGAACAATCGAAGAACGATTAATTAGTCGGCAAAATCGATGGATTTTGCCACTAATTAATGCCGTTTCGCTAAGAATAAATAGTGGTAATTCGCCAGAACAAACTTTTTTCGTCTGACCAAAGAGGCCTTCGTTTTTCTCCACTTTAAAATTAATTGTGCCTCTTTTCGCGCTCGAGATTCTCTTTCTTAACCGTGGTCTGGTTTCTCACACTGATATTTTTTCTTCGAACTTCGAAGGTATTTCGTACGAGCCCTATACGCAATTCTTCTTTTATTCTCGTTTCGAGTAATTTCTATACGAATAGAACAATAAATACGTCTGCGCTCGAAAAATCGTTGTGTCGCGTAAACGAAAGTCTTTTCGATTAATAAGTTGTTAACGCTTTGTTATTGTATCGTCGAATCGCGTGTTTAATCAATGACTTAAGAGACCGAATTAAGTACATTTTTGAAGGGAAAAAAGTAATAATTTTGTACGATTTCTGAGTTGACAGTAGCCAGTTTTCTCTTTCTATTCAAACTTTTGTACGAAAATTTATTTGAATTTTTTCTAGGAAATTTTACAGAAATTTAAATTCATTTTCGATTCCCCGAACGAAAAAAGATTCCCCTATTTTTAATAAAATTCAATTTTCATTTCGAGGAAGTTGAATTTAATAAAATTTTCATTTTCCACAAATTATAGCGAAATTTTCTATTTATTTGTAAAACCTCGTAACGAATTCTTCGTTACTTTTAAAGTAAAATCTCCCCAAAAGATACAACGTCGTAATTTTTTCCGAAAATTAATGTAATTCTAAGATATATCTTCATTGTGGAAATAAACGTCTTCTATCATTTTATGTTTTTTTTCCCTACGTAAGACTTTTTAGCGGTTTAATAATATAGCGGCGCGCAATTTTTATGGTGTACAATTAATAAGGTAAAAATAAAATTTGAAACTCTTAGAGTTTATTCGCAAAATTAATCGATAAAATTATACAATAAATGGAAAGTCGGTGGTCGAACTAATGGGTATTTACACTGAGATGGCCGAGAATTTTCCAGTCGGTTAAACGGAATGGCGGTACATTTCTCCCCCGTGATCCATCCCGGAAGTATCTAAAGAGGAATGTAGACTATGAAATTTGCCGAAACTTCCTCCGGCCGCGTGCAGATCGAACGAATGAGAATTTCCGTGTAAACTGTGACTCGCGCCCAGGCCGGCGTGATGGCCGTGAAGACCTCCGTGAAGACCTCCGTGAAGACCTCCGTGATGGTGGTCCTTGGCGCTGTGGCCGTAGGCGTCGCCCCCGTATCCCACTCGACCGCTCAGGTGACCGTGCCCGACACCGTGATCGGCCACGTGACTGTGCCCGGCACTGTGATCGGCACTTTGGTGGAGGTGGGCGGTGGAGTGATCGTGGTCGGCGTGATGATCGTCCTTCTTGTGCCAGTTGAAACCGTTATTCCAACCGTCGTACCATCCTTTGACGTACCCGTCCCACCATTTGGGGCTGTGGGCCTTAATGGCGTGATGACCCGAGTGAAATTTGGTGATTGCCGACGCCTGAAGGTGATGGTCTTTAACGGGGTAGTGATGACTGGACGCGCTGACCGTGATCTCTTCTACGCTGTCGCTCTTCTTTATATTCTTCGTTTCTAACGAAGTGGCCAAACAAAGAAACCACAACGTAATTCGGATTATCTGCGAAAACAATAAATTAAAACGATTAAACGCGAAATAAACGGGTAGAAGGTTATTAAAATAGCAAGAAACCGTAAAAGAATGACACAAATATCTTAAATGGAACGGGATTTCCGATTATTTGGAGTAATTTTACACAGATAAGGTCCAGTTGCTACGCTATATTTAGTCCTATTTTCTGACGAAATTACCGAACAGGAAGTAACTTTAAGATCTTTCCGAGAGACAAGAAAAAAGGTTATAAATAGAAACCCAATCTCGCGACGTTTATCGAAAGAAAAAAATCCCTCGCTAAATGTCTTTCAAAAGTAAATGGCGAGAACCCAATCGTGACGAAATCTAATTTCATTAATTGCGGCGTTACTTTTTTAAATTCGTCTTTTCGATAACCGTAACGGTCGATGCCGCATTAGAAACGTACAAATTTATCAGAAACTAGTGCAAACCCATTTTAAATTTAAACTCGATTGACAATTAAATATTTAAGAAATAAACCGCCAGACGTTAAAGCGTATTAGAAGTAGCCTAGAAGCCGGGTCCATTCACTTACCATTGTCAATTCGATACCGACTCTAAGGGCTGCCGCGATTTTTCTGTCTGTTTTATAGCTTCTCAATATTCTTCCGCTAAAAGGAGTACATTAGCCCATTTTTTCACCGAAGAAAATACTCTTATACGTCCTCCCCTTTAGCTAAACTTGACAATGACCCAGAAACGGATCCGTGCGTAACGATTAAATAAGGAAATGGGACTTCTGATAAGTTTCTATCAATCACATTGTTGCTTCTAGACAGGAGATGGCTGAGATTAGAAAATTACGCCGTATCGGACCATCTAAATTAAAAAAAAAAAAAAAAAAAATTGTAATTCGCATTCAAATGCCCCAATAGATGTTCTGCGGGTATATATTTATATTTAACACCACAAAACGCAGTTTTCGCTTCCACCTTCCGAAATATACCTTAAGAAGGATCGAATTAAGTGACGTAACTGTATAATTACTGTATCGAAAATTTTCTTTAAATGATTATTTATTTTATTTTTTTTCAAATTTGTGCAGTTCGCAATTAAGATAAGGTTACATTTAACCTACATTTATAATCCGTTTTCGAAATTTAAATAAATGTTAAGGTCACGCTTATACTGATCGATATCTTTATTACAGATTTAATTTCGTGTCGGAGTTTGGGTTATTTTGCTACAAACTTGATTCTTCGTTCTACAAACTTCAATTTTTTTCCTCACCATGCAAAAAAAATCAAACTTTGATTTAGGCCGCTTCCGACATCGGCACTAGATCAAAGCGACTCAAATAACGATTACGTAAAGTAACGAAGTCTGCGTACGAGTTTGAGAATTAAGAATCACGTGGCCCGGTGATAACGATATCGAAACGGCACGTTCGGTACTCTACGAATACCGAAGTGTTCCTCCTTCGACTTTACCACGAAAATTTTTTTACGAGTATTCGTCGACGCATTCCGAGCGTAGCGCTAAAGCCAGGTCTGACTGTACTTTATTTTGTTCTTTATAAACGGTTATAAAATAAGTATAAATACGGAATTACTTCGAAATTACTATGCCCATCCGAGTTTTAATTAGATATATTTCGGAGAAGGAGATGCCAATTAAACTAAATATAGTTTAAAAATAATTAGCCTATTAAACAACGAAAAGGTTAATAATGTATTTAAAATAAAATATAAACAGGAAATACTGTGATATTATTATCCGGGAGACTTTTGAAGAACGACGAAGAATACCCGGTATTTATTAAGCATCCCTACTTTAAGTACGAGCGGAAACGCGTTTAAGGCCTAAGACGTAGCAGATAAGAGATCCTTCCGCCCGGAATAAAAAATACCGAATTTAAAAGGGCCCTAAGCACCAGGTCCTAAACTGTAACGTTATATTACACTCGGGAAACACGCGTAAAAGTGGGTACAATCGACGACATAATTTCTGTACTCGTAACATAAATCAATTTTAATTGCGATCATTAAAAACCGTTTAAGACTGGAAATTAGAAAAATGTAAAATTTTATATAAAACAATTATTTTGTGTTGTTTAATCTAAAAAACGAAAAATTTAGCATTAAGTAATTATCCGAGCCATCTATTTTCGAGGAAAAGACTGGTCATATCAGGAAAGAGTAGAATAAATTCTTCCCATTTGTCGAGGGGCTCGTCACAGGCTACGCATTTTATAGTTAGGCGATAAAAGAGACATTTATGAACTTGTGTTATTCTTTACGATCCACGCCAAGGACTCGGCCAGCGTGCGAAGTGTCAACGTACCTTCTCTTCCTACCACGCAAAGAACAATAGAAGTTTCCATTCGATTTTTTTAACACGATAACGTATTTGTTATCGAATTAAAATGGCGTAGAAGAGACGAATCGTCGCCATAAATATAAATTCTATATAAAAATACAAAAATAAAAAAGAGGAGAAACCGCGCCGTGACATCGAAAGACTTATAAACGCAACGACGTCGACCCGAATATTCAAACGAACAAACGGAGATAATTCGAAATTGTTCCGTAACAATAGCAAAAATTACAATGGAACGGTTCTACCGACGTGTTTTCCTCGTCCAACGTTTATTGCTTTAGTCAGATAAATAAATCTTTATTATACGACTTTAACCGAAGTAAAACCACGCGTAATCGTTTCGACGGACATTACGCCTATAAAAACATCGAAATCTGTAAAATTAAACTTTGACATTTCTATTCTTTTAAACAAAAGTTATTTATTTTGTTACTAGGGCTATCCTCGTGCCAATCCCCCCGCCCGCTTTCGATCCGGATTAAGCCTCTACCGGGCCCTAGACAAAATTTAAATTTAAATTTTGTCTAGGGCCCGGTAGAGGCACCAATTTAAATAAGTCGCTTCTAAAGAAATCTTCGATAACGTCGCTTTAAATTTGTATTAGTAATAGAGAATACGAGCATTCGTACAATAATAATTGTATAATAAAAGAATTTTTAGTATAACGAAAAATATTTTTATATTTTTTTAATTTATTATTTATTTTCTGTCTATCTGTTTTTATTTTTTCTTGTACCGAAGCCGGGCCCCTCCGAATTACGGGCTTTACACATTTCTCTCGTTTGTCTATCGGTTAATCCGGCACTTTTCGCTCGATTGCCGGAAAGTTTGCGGTGACGATTTTAAGATAAGCCATTTATATCTACAGATCTAACGCAATCACGCGTACACTATACGTGTATATTTGTAGGGATAAACGAAAATTAATTCGCTTTATCTCTAATAATATACTAATTACGGTCTTACTTCCGACACTCGACCGACTTTTAAAGCCATTTTCCACGGGATTTTCCGAGCGATAATTAGAAAGAAGCCCGGAATATAAACCGGCCAAGGCGTAAAAAATTTCAAACAATACGGTATCGTTATTGTTTACAGACATACTACGCGGGCAACACGCGAGATATTTGACGGTGTTTTTCGCTACGGACAAACGCGCGACGAGCGTCGAGCGTACGAAAGATTCAATAAATTGTAAACAATAGCGAACAACATAAATTTGGACGTATTACGAGCAAACGACCTATTTACACGGACAATCGGGATGTGTTTAAAGCGGGAATCTCTTTTATCAAACCGGGTCAGATATAATTTTTTAACGATTTTTATCTCGTTTAAGTTAAAGAGATTTCTTACGACGTAACGAAAAGGGGGGAAACGTATTTTGTGACAGTTTAAAACCGCGACGAACCAACTCTTTGCAGTTTTATTTTGCGAAAATTTCGAAAAACTTTTATCGAGGGCGTAATAAAATTCGACGCTAAAGAATACGCAATTTCCGTTTTAAGTAAAATAAAATACTCGGTTCGCTAAATGGCGGAAGGAGAAATTTACAAAAAGAAAACTTTTCGCGGAATTTATCAACGCGACAAAGACAGAAACCAAAATTCACGAATTTCTTTTCGAAAAAAATGGAATAAATTGGACGAAAAGTAAAATAAGGTTAAATGGGAATTTTCTCGGGAAAATAGAACGAAACAGTGTTTTGACTTTTCCAATCGTCGGAATATTAAGGCTTCGACTTTTATTCTTTCGTTCCAAATATACACAATTATTCACTAACGAGGAACTCGGACCGTCGTCTGTCCTACAAAGTTTTTCTCTCTCGCTTCTTTTTGCCGTCCTCCTCTCTCCGTTTTCCTGTTTATACACAAATTTCAATAACTAAAAATAAAGAAAGATTTCGATAAAGGGGTACGTCGCGCCCAGCTTCGTCTAAATAATAAAATGTTTTTACCTTATTTTATACGAATATTTTCGCGTAAAACTCGAATAACGAGTCTTTAACGTACCCGTATTTAGTTTTTTTCCTAGTAGAAACGCGTAAACGTACGGTAAAAACGTCCGGGCGGTAAAGATTTACGGCGGGTGAGACGGCTTAATACTAGAAAAATGGTTACTCCGACGCGACCGTTCGGAGTTAATTCGAGTCGAGGCGATAGAAAAAGCCGCGGTACGTCTTATTAACTAAAATAGGTCAGTCGAGTAAAATCTTACGAATAATTCGACCTTTTTTAAGAAAACGAAATAGGAAAAATCGTAGTCTTTTTTACTTCCGCGTTCTTACGCGGAGAAACGGAATACGTCATCCCACTAACGAGGCAGACGCGTCGTCCGCTTCTCCCCCACACGCGGCTACCGGCGACGGTTTTAAACGTTTCTTTAAGCGCGAGGAGCGAAATGGCCAAAAAATAATATAAAATTTTGTTAAGCCGGACGCGTTGGTAGATTATTCGCTCCGCTAATTCTGTTTATATAAATTCGATAGAGATAAAGCGCTTTCCCGCGCAATTTTCCACCGGGTGACGCCGGGCGTGTCCGTTTTCGAAGCGCGAATATTTGTCTTAATAATTTCGGTGGCCGGCCAAAAACGGAGACAATAAATCGCGCGGATAAATTTCTTTACGGGGGTTTTTCACCGGTAGATTTAGGACGGAGTATCGCGTCGATACGAAAAGACGAACGATCGGTGGCGGTTTCTCGCTTAATTTCGCCGGATTTCGTGGGTACGGAGCGATGACGGCGATTTTCTTTTTTCCATAATATTATTCGCCGTAATCGTCTTGGCAAAACGAATCGCGCTTTACTAAGTTAACGCTTTTCGAAACCGGCCCGAACCAAAAATTCTCGTTTACGTAAATACGCTGTGCGGATCGCGCCACGACTTTTCTTAATTGCAATTTTTATTATTATTATTATTTTACATCTAACAATTTCTTTCGGCAGTCGTCGATGTCCCGCCGTTAAATAAACGGCTCGGGTTTCGGTATCGTTTCGAAATTGGTATCTAAACTTAACGCTAGCGGACGAAAACGCTGGTATTATACGGGGATTCCGCGTTTTCCCTATTATCGTTGTTCCCGTTATCTCGGTAGGAAATATTCTACGGTAGAAATTCTAAAGTCGAAATCGTTCCGCCCGGCGGATTCCACTCGTACTAACTTTTCGGTGGTAGAATAAACCGCTTAACCCCGGAGTAGAAGGAACGAAGGTCGCGCCGTTAATAGCTATACGGTGTCTTTTCCGACGACTCGAAGGAAGAAACTCTCCCTACGACGGTAGCCACCGAAACGTCCTCCTGCCTCTATACATTCCGGATAACGTTAAGAATACCGTCCGAGTCCCTCGTCCGTTACCGTAATTCCCGGGAATCCGATACTTTCTATCCGTAACGGAAATGTCCGGCGTTACGACTTTTACCCGTCGGACGACGTAACCGGACTTACGCAATAAAGACGCGTTTTTGTCCGCGAGTAACCCGAGACTGGCCCGTTACCGGTCACCACTCCTCGACTATTTCTACCCGCGGGCCGGCTTCCGGTCCGGTAAGCCACCGGATAAAATTTGCTCGAGTTATCGAATCCGTCCGACGTTGGCGTAAACGCCGAAATCCGACCGAGAACTTTCGTTTTACCCGACTAAACGGTTCCTAACAAGTAACTAGGCCTGTATTTCCATACGCGATATTCGCCGTCGAACTTCCGACACCGGTAGAAGAAAGAAAGATTTTCGATAATAAGGAGCCGACGATTAACGTGGCGCTACAATTCATTCGACGCCTTTAACCCGTCCGGCCGTAACGCTCTACCGGTCGAGTTTTGTCCGTCTCACTCGTTACCTGTAATTTCTTAACGATACGCGGCTCCTCCTCTACGTTACGTACGTAAATGTATTATTAATTAATTAGTTTTGACATTTTATTAATCGTGTTTTATTCGCGAACGGAAGTTCGGACCGAAATAGAACGGAAGTGGACGGGGGCAAACGTTCGTTCCCGGATACTTAATTAAAAATATTGGACCGTATTATTTTAGTATTTATATAAAAGTGGACGAAGGTCGATCGAAAGACTCGGGCGGATGGCGTAAAAGACGAGTGACACAATTTCGTCGGAAAGTAGAACGAAGAACCTCGGTGACATTTAACGAAACTCGAAGACGCGTGTAAAGGAAGAAAGTATTTTCTTCCGTCATTCGCTAGGAATTAATGGTAAGATGTCTCGTATTTTACTAGATCTATGTAGGCTAATTTATTGGCCCGCCTTAATTCGTTTTATAAAGTAAACGCGAGAATAAACCGGGTCGTCGATATTCGGCTAAGGGTGCGAGGTTCTAAGTTTTAAAATAATAGTTTTTAATTAATACGGCAAAATAAATTTTAACCGGAAATAAAACTTCTTTTACGCGGCCAACTTTTATATTTTTCTCCAAACTCGTGACTCCCGTCGACTAGCTACAAAGATATATTTTATTCGTCTGGAAAAGACGAGCGATAACTTTTTCGGCCGTGGTAGCGCCTTTCTCTCTTAAATAAATAAACTTTTACGAGAAGGATTAGCGCGATTACCCTACATAATGATAATTAAAAGGAAAAGTAACTTCCGAGTTTACCGTCCAAAACGCAAAATAATACGACCGGCCGAGTTAGGAAGGATATTCCTAACGATATCGAGATATAATTTTAAGAGACTTTTATTAAAAAGTAAAACAAAATTAATATAAAAAAATTAAAGGTACAGTACTGTACGTACTTACTTTTGAAAGTAAATAAATTACACGAGTCTACCGCAAAATGACGAAACGTTAATTTTTCGCGCGGCCGAGTCTTTCTTTACGTACGCGCGTAGATACAAAACCCCGTACTTATTTGAATATAGTACGCGCCGTACACTCGCGTATAAAGCGGGAATGGGAAGACCTTCGAGAAACGGATTGGCGGCTTTATCGGTAAAAATGGACTTATTGGAAATTGCGATTTTAAAAGAGATAATCGCCGGGTGGAGTTCGGTAGAAACGACCGAGGAGGAAGTAACCGCGTCGAGTTTCTTCCTAAAAAGGACGGACAAAGACAAAGAAGAGCGCCTCCACCCCACTTTTCTGCATATTTTTTAGTCGCTGGCGAGGGAATAGGAAAGTAAATAAATTATCTTACGACCGAGATGAGTAAATTACGATTAACAAGTTGTAATAATTAATCGAGTTTTTTGACGAATCGACCGGAAAAACGATTTCTACCTTTCGGAATTCGTTAACGAGTTCGTTCCGAATTTTTGTCGGATTACTTCTCGATAAACGCCGATTCTCTCGAAAGGAATTGTTTATTTTCGGATCGATCGTATCTGTTTTTACCACTTTATTTCTAAATTCCGCGGTAAGCCGCAAAGATGCGCCTACCTTTTCTACCGACTGCTTATTAAGCTTGCGTACGCGGTTAAACGGGAAGGTAAATTTAATAAACTGGCTTCGTAAAGTGATAATATTCTTAACACTTTCCACTCCACGCGGGTGAGCGCCACGCGCTATCGCGCAGTAATTACGTCGATATAGGATTATGTGTTTTGTACGAATTATATTTAATTTATTATTTTTTAATTTTTTTCCAATAGATGGTGCTACGTGTAAATCCAGTAAATTGGTGTAGACAGAAATTAATTGATATATAGAAATCAAATTAATAATTTGGGGTTTCGATATCCGATCGATATTCTAAGTTAGAAGTACGTACGTAACTGCCGAGTTTCTTAACAATTGGTCGAACGTCCTAGGAGCGTATAACCAACAAACAAACATCGTCATTTATATATGTAGATGAAGAGAATAGTTTTATTTTAAACGCTATATTTATTAAAATAAAATTTGTCTACACCCAAAAATACGAGTATCAACTCCCGGTAGCCCGGTGGAGAGACGACGAGAGCCGCGGTAAATTCTCCGGGCCCCTCGGCCCTTCGATCTCCTCCCAACGACATTTACCGTCGGAGCTATTTCCCGATTACGTGAGAAAATACAATCGCGTGGTGTTTTAATGGCGGAAAGTTCGACGTGGTTTTTAACCGAGATAACTAACATCGGAATAAAGAGGAAAGAATAATAAATTTAACACAAATTCTACACAGATACAGTAATCATATATTATTTAATTCGAAGAACAAAACAACCGAATCTTACTCGAAATAGTTTTCTTTATCGAGAGATCTTAATCGAAGAATAAGCCTATTTTGTACATCAGTTCTTTATCGATCCAACAAAATATCTCGGCAAGATTCTTGCCAATACGACATCTCTAATCCAAAATATTCGTTCGAATCTTCGACGAAATCTTCTAGCTAAATAAAACGAGCCGTACAAAACAAAATTTGTAAACACGTGGATAGCGGAGCGTCGATATCGTTCGCCATCTTGAATACTGAACGCGTGCGCCAAAATGTAAACGGTTTGCCGCTTGTGCGGTCGTGCTGCCGCGCGGCGAAGACGCGTTTGCGTCACCGCTTTTCCTTGCCGCGCCGCATGTGTGCATCTTCCTTTAAGACGACGATGTATCGCGCCGCGCTTAAACGTCGTGTTCGACGTGGTTATTACGTTGACGGATACGTAACACTGACGAAAACGATATTATACAAAATCGATGACGCTTTTCGCACTCTTCGCAGCGCTCGATTTTTCTGTAGTGGTAACATTCGAAAAGAAATTTATCAGCCATCTCCTTCTCTTACATTACAATGGAAATGCAACAGTTTTGTTTTTTCATATTTCGTTCATTTATAATCGTATTAATAGATATTCAAAATTATCTATGATAACATTTCGAATATTTGTGTGTTGTGTACGAAAAAAGATGATTTAGATCCAGCGATTTTATCGCAGGGCTTAACCACTACAAAGTTTAATAATGGTTGTAAGAAAGCAAATGGGGAAAATGTACAAATGCGGAGTTTGCATCGATGGGGTTTTCTTATTTCTTATTTTTATCGTCGTTTAACTATAGGAGTCCGGTGTTAAACATTTGGCCATGCGCGACGGAAACGAAGAAGAACCAATTTATACATCAGATCAGTGGCGTAGCGTGGCGGGGGCGGCGGGGGCGGCGGGGGCGGCCCGCCCCGGGCGGCACTTTAAAGGGCGGCAAAATTTCCCCGCCCGGCGGCTGACACCCACGCTACGCCACTGCATCAGATATTACTCACTTCGAACACGTTCTATAGAACAGGGGTGGCCAACTTTTGTGCACATAAGATCTACTTTTTATCGTAAAAATGTGTCGCGATCGACTTGTTGTCATAGGAATAGTCTAAGTGGGGAGGGGAAAGTGTGAAATACATACTATGTTTATACACTGTTTCAGTACGAAGTGCACTCATTGTTTATGAGTCGAGTCATAACTGCATGCATACAGTTGCGTTCGGTTACAAATATAATACATTAAGTCAAGACATCGCTAGCGATCGACCAAAATTGGCATGGCGATCGACCGGGCGAGCGCGATCGACTTGTTGGCCACCCCTGCTATGGAATACCGTTTTCGAACGTTCCGCCGGATTATCCATCGGGCTACTCCCAGGCTAGTAAATAATATGTACAAACGAATTTAGCTCGAGGCAAACTATTATTTCGCCATCTCGTGGTAAATTTAGTAATTAGAAATAAGTTTATTTTAAATTTAAATTTAAATATTTTTAGAAAAAAAGATCGGCCAGGAACCGGACTCGGAACAGCGACTCGGTAACTTCCGCTTACCGTGCAGGTGCTTCGCCAATTAAGCTAATAAATTTTCCTTCTAAAAAAATTTAAAGTAAAAATAAACTTATTTCTAATTATTAAATTTACCACGAGATGGCGGCATAACGTCTATCTTTAGCGAAATTCATTTCTATTTAATGATTTGCTAGTCTTAAACCAATGAACAATTTAGCAGATTATTCGGCGATAAAAGTAAATAGGGTTGTTATTTGTTATTCGTATTTGTTATTTGTTATTCGTATGAGAAATGAATTATTCGTCTCACTTTGTATATATCGAAAAAATGCTACCATATTTAATTCGTCACGTCATCGAACGAAAATAGCCTGGAAAATTTGTTTTAATTTTATAAAAGATATATTTTATAAGCTTTTTTATTTATTTAAATTATTCGATAACCATTGCAAAGTAAAAGTAAAAGATTGACAAAAAATTCTGTCATTTTATTTTTGCAATAGTAAATATGTAATAACGGTAAAATGGAGCGCGCCATCTCGTGTGAAAAATTATAATTGAATTTCATTTTTTTTTCTTATCGAATTGCACATTTTCTTTTAATTCACATATTGTAAGTTGTCGTCTTAAGCTTTCCCTTCTAATATCATAGGTTAAAAAACAATGATAAATAACAAAAGTACACCAAGCATTAGTATTAACTACTATATAAACTGCATTATTACAATCGCAACAAACTACTTCCAACAACCTTTACTCTGCAGTTAAATTATTTCTTTAATCTAACGTTTTCGGTTAGCTTTACTAACCCTCTTCGGGATCGACAAAAAACCGTTATTTCAAAAAATGCTTTCGAAAAGATCTTTACAATTTAGAATGCCTTTAAACTTTCCGGCTGCGCAATCTCGGATCATTCCCAGCTGCGTATCGGCCGCTCTCCGAGCGGATGGGATTCGATACGATTCTTTAAAATTAATGCTTTGCTCTTTTTCGTCGTACTTGCCAATACACCAGGCCTCCGTATATTTAAGCTGCCTTATATTTGCCACTTTCTGTATAATTTTCGCACCGTCCCATTTGATAGACACCTCGTCCGGATCCGCTGTCGCGTAGTTCGCTAACGCCGTAACCGGTTGCCTGCATCATACATTTCTTTTATGTTCCTCTATCCTTACCGCTAGCGATCTCCTCGTGGTCCCTATGTAATATAGCTTCGTATTCCGCCTTTTATCCTGCACCGGAATTTCTTATTAGAATGCAAAAATTACGATGTAGTACCTTTGTCGATTTGGCGAATACGGCTACCGGAGGGATGCTACTCGCTACTCCCAAGGCTAAAGGTATTGTGCTTAAGAAAAGCGATTCGAAATACACGCCGGAGAAAGTATGTATTGCTGAAAGAACTAATAGAATTAGAGAACCAGCTGCGTAGTATAGACCCAGAATTGCTCGCAGACGCGAATGGCAGAGTGATAAATCTTACGTATCGGGAAGCAGAGAGGTTGCGTAATAGATACGAGAAGAAAGTGGCATGGTTAAAAAAAACAGCAGCGAGATATACGAAGCTATATTACATAGGGACCACGAGGAGATCGCTAGCGGTAAGGATAGAGGAACATAAAAGAAATGTATGATGCAGGCAACCGGTTACGGCGTTAGCGAACTACGCGACAGCGGATCCGGACGAGGTGTCTATCAAATGGGACGGTGCGAAAATTATACAGAAAGTGGCAAATATAAGGCAGCTTAAATATACGGAGGCCTGGTGTATTGGCAAGTACGACGAAAAAGAGCAAAGCATTAATTTTAAAGAATCGTATCGAATCCCATCCGCTCGGAGAGCGGCCGATACGCAGCTGGGAATGATCCGAGATTGCGCAGCCGGAAAGTTTAAAGGCATTCTAAATTGTAAAGATCTTTTCGAAAGCATTTTTTGAAATAACGGTTTTTTGTCGATCCCGAAGAGGGTTAGTAAAGCTAACCGAAAACGTTAGATTAAAGAAATAATTTAACTGCAGAGTAAAGGCATTAGTATTAACGTTATTGAATATCAATAGCAATATCGTTATTACGTAGTTAACAATATACAACACTATTTACACGACTGCGTAAGAAACCATCTTCGATGGTTGATAAAACGATATAAATATATTTAACAACGTAATAAACAGCATTTTATACATATTTACAAAATGATTTTTCAATTTCGAGGCAACGAGTTGCGTAACTTTCCCCTCAAATGTTGTGCCACCTGTTACGTAACTTCTGAAAACTCTATATGTATTATTATTAAATGGCAATCAGCTTAATTCTGAGGGTAGAGGTGCGTTTTATAAATGAAATCGCAAATGCTAACAACCAGAAAATGTTTATTAAGTCCGACCCTACTCGAGATGCGACACACGACCCCCTTTTGTCTTCCCACTCTCCACCTTTATTCGCCAAAATTTAATCGCATCGATCTCCGTAAAACACAGACCTCCCTGCAAAATTTCAGATATTTTTGGCAAAAGCTTCGAAGAGGGTGAACGAAAGTGCTCTTTACACACACTTTGTATACGTAGCGGCTTTTCTAAGGAGGCGGTAGAGTCGTCGACCGAATATATTCCGTTGTCCTTCTCCGTGACGCGATGGAGTCTCTTCTTCCGGAAATATCGCGCGTTTTGCGGGGAGTAATGAATTATTCTTCAGATTTTTTCAGATTTTCAACAATTCCGTTATAACGGCATATTTTTAGTGCGCCGTATAACATTTCCCAGAATAAAAATGAAATGGACATTTCATCGGGTAAGAATCAGAGTTCAATCTCCGTTTTAAGGACAGTTTTTGACACGAAAATTTGGTTCTTTTCGTAAAAGATGATAAAACTTATTATTTTTCTGCTGTAAAATTGTACGTAAGTCAGATAGAACTCTCCGCTTCTCACCTCACGATTTATTCGCCTACCTACGCGTAAGAAAAATAGTTTCGCCTTCATTACCGAGCAGAGTATAATACATACAGAAAATTATAATCTATTTAAAATTTCTGACAGTTTTGCAAGAAATATGAGATTGTAAAAAATAATTCAAAAAATCGCATTTAAATTTTCGAATATTTTATCTACGGAAGCGGAGTGATACGCATCTTCCGCGAGGGGGGACGGGCCGATAAGCAAAAATGCTCCTATTGATGGGTTTTGATGGGATATAAAACCAGGCGTATTTGTTGCGTCAGTTCTCGTTACTCCTAACTTTTGGGAGTATAAATACTGTAGTGCGGTATAAAATAAAAATACTGTGGGAGGGGTACAAAAACATTGGGGGGCCCGTATTACGTGGACGTACGCCCGTAACCACCGTTGCCACGTATTTCTTAGTATTTTCTATTTTTGGCTTCGCTAAATACAGTACTAATAACCGGCAATTATTTATCGCCACACGGCCACCGTGCCGGCTGCAAATTTTCCTCGCAATACACTTAAGTTTAACGTGTACGGCTCCGTACGTCGTACTTTTCCCGTTAATGACGAAGCCATTTTTGTCTATTCGAGAGAAAATTTTTCAATCGAAATAACGTAACTTCCGGCCCAAAGCGGAAGTTCGTGTACGGTTAATCGTACCTAAGCTTTTCGTATCTGGTCTCGGCTTTCGTCTATCTAACTCCGTTTTCGAGATTAGAAAAGGACAGACTAACGGCCAGGCAGACGGAAGACGGGGGATTTGATGTACCGTACAATATTTTGAAATTGTAGCCCAACGATCTCGACATTTCAAACAACAAAGGGATTATTACTACTCGAATGGATAGAATTACGGACTACGGATAAGGGTTGACCGGCACGTGTTTTTACTTCTAAATCTGAATTTTCGTATAAACAGGAGTAATTGACGAATACCCGCAAATTCGTATCACGTTTTCCGATACGTTCCTTCCCTATTTTGAATTTCCTACCGGAAGTGGCGTAAGACCTAATGACGAAGAATTTTCTCGTTCGTTTGTCGATTGTAATCTTTCTTATCGACCACGTTTCGGTCCGGGCTAACCGAAATATTTTTCTGTTTCGGTTTGGGTTTACTCCGGCGAAGCCAGACCAACGGAACTATTTTTCTTTTTAATTATTATTTATAACTAAGAAATTGAGAGAAATGTCAATTTTTCCACTCGATTCTAAATTACTTTATTAAAGCGCTTCGACTCCGCATTAAAATATAATTTTTCTTAATTTTAAATTTTTAGATTGTAAAACGTTTAGCGGCGCCATCCGGTGAGCGATAATATTACTAAACCGTCCTTTTCACTCGGAAAATTGTCTTATTTGGCAATAATATTCTTTACCACGCAAAATCGCGCATTTACCAAAAGTTTTTCTATTTAATATTTATAGGAAAGATCCTTCTACGAGTATTCGCCGGTGCGGTAAGAAGATAACGCTATATCGAGGTTTAATTTTAAATAAAGAATATATCTATATTAAAGATATTTATTATTTACACGCAATCTTTATAAATCGACGATAAAGCCTTCGTCTAAAAATACTGCGGATAAAGACTTTATTGTGGCGGTGAATTTTCCCGGTGGAAAAGTCACCGAGATGGAAACTCGAAATTTTTATTCCGCAAATATCCCGGACCCGGACTCCAGAAGAGGAATCGTCTCTTAGAAATATCTGAAACTGATCACGTAAAAGCCGATTAAGATAATCCCTTATCAAATACCGGGTTAATCCTCGATGACGTCACACGATAGGGTAACATTCTCGTCTCTCCCCATAACTATACCCGAAACGGAAAGAATTAATATTCTATTAACTTCTTCGCTCTGTTATTATATATACTTTTTCGAAAATTCAATAACAGTACCGAGGTTTGATAAATATTTTAATAAAACGATAATAATTCGAATACTTACGTTTAAAAGAAATACGCCACGGGTGGCTCAAAAATCCACCGTCGGGCCACCCTTCGGTCTTTCCGCCCGTCTTTACCCAATATGGCGACTTCTCCGCGTGACGTAGTATATAAACGAACGCCAGACGATTTTAGCGCATTAATTTCCGTACCGACGATAAAGGTCGCCTTTGGCGGGCGAATTTAAATTTCCGCCAGAGATTTCCCGCGAGCGAACGAGGAAGGAAAGGAAGTTTACTTCTCGATTTACCGTAGCGGGCGGGCGGTAATGTAATATTACAATTGAAAAATAAATAAATAAATAAATGCATCGGGTTCTCGTAATCGTTACGAAAATATAAGTTTATTTTTCGGCATTTCGTTATTCGCCAACCAGTTATTACGAGGCAAAGTTTTAACTTTCGAACGACATTAATAAATTAATAGTAATTTATTTATCACGAGTCGAGCAAATTTGTTAGTTTATAAAACTCCGGGAATTTTGTGCGTAATGCTCGGTAATCGCGCCGAGGTCGTCCAGTTGTTATATAAAACATCGTCGCGCTTTATTTTCTTGGCAATTAAGTGATTTTTCATTTATTAAATAACGAAAAGCTGTGGCCGCCGGTGAAGGAGTTGCGTGTAATTTCCGGGTATGGTACGGCCGGCGAAACCATTTCCGAAATTTCCCGTATCGGACTAAGTGGCGGCTTAACCGCCAATCCGGACTCCCGAATAAAAAATCGAAGCGAATACGAATAAAGAGCGAATAATATTAACCTAGTGTTTCAATTATCCCGTGTTAAAGACGACGGTTTGTCCCGCATTTTCGGATTGGCCCAGTGGCCCGACCGTCGGAGACTCCGGGTTTATCTAGGTTAACTTTGCACGCCGGCAGTTAAATTTTTACCGTAAAAGGAAAATGTAGTCGTGTAGTGCGATTTATCTTAAATGTCCGTCTTGCACGACGCCGGAAATGCTCCCGGGCGTTATAAACGTAATAAATGGCCCTTTTCCGTATTACGGAATCCATATTCCGTCGTTTATTATACCCACTTTTGTTCAATTTGCCCAATTATTACGTCTAATCGATCTTCACCGGGAGGAATGGGTACAGATACGAAAAAAAGATGCAAAAATGGCATTTTCTCGGATGTCGGATGTCCTTATAAAATTCCTATCTCGGTTTAATTAATTTTATAACCGGGATCGTTACGTGACCAAAATTAATTTTGTGGACCGTTAAACGAGGAGTTATTGTTATCTGTAGATTACCGGTTGAAGTTTCCAGTTGGAAGTACGAGATAGCGCCTGGAGTTACGCCATTTTCTTTTATTAGCCTAAATCAAAATTGAACGAATAGAAATTCTTATTTAAGAACGATAAATACGCCATTCCGTCCCGTTTTCGAATTTATAAATGACGAATATACGCTGTCGATGCCTTTATTTATGTTTTGAACAGAGTTTTGTTTTCATTATTGTAGAATAGCGTTTCGTGTGTAGAGTTAAATAAACGGTAACGAAAGACGAGGATTGTAACCGATGTACGAAGCGAGAATTTCACCTTTTCACATCTGTCACGCGGATCCGAATTCGTTTTTGGGCAGAGGATAGGCGCGTTACAACGTTACATAAAGGGGGATGCGAAAATGCGAAGAAACTTCAAGTTTTTTTCTCTTTGGCAAGCGAATTGTGAAAATCTGGAGAACCTCTTTAACGTCCCTAAATGCACTCGTCGAGTTTAAAACAGAAAAAAGTCACGTCCGAAGGTAAGGCGGAGGAGAAAGGAGAGGTCGTTTGCCGGGTTTGTTATGTGGATATGGTTAAACGGGAGAGAAAATAAGTCTTAATACGAGCGAGTGGAGGGGAATGACGTTGTTCTGGATTAAGAAGAAGCTTCTCCTTCCGTCTCGAAGGCGGGGGAAGGGAGAAAAGACGAGTTTCGGCCGACGGTGGCCTCCAACTCCGAACGGGGAGACAATCCATTTATCACCCCTTCCTACTCGCGCAGAACTCGTTTCGCCTTGGAAATTATCGTCCTCCAAATGGTAAAAAAATAAAAGATTTCGTTCGATGCGCTTCCAGTTCAAGTTCGAGACGAATGTGGGTCGCGAATCTGGCATTATTTCCTCCACATTTTCCAGTCCGGAAATCACCGGGCGAGACGAAGAGTTCTGTTTGTTTCGTCTTGTTTTTAAATTACATACCGAAATTGTTAAATTGAAATATTATATCTTAAATAAATTAAGTTTTCTTTTCCAATTTATGCTCTTTCGAAGTTCAAACTTCTCTTTGAAATATAAATTTTTGTGTTTTTCGACGGCGGAAAGACATTTTGGATTTAAATTTCCAGTTTTAAATTTTAAAATTGGGTTGGGAAGTAGAAAAATCTGTACTTTAAACACTCGAAAAGCACTTTTACGCGCGGCGCCGAGTTATAAAAAGGTCGAGAGACTGATGCAAATCGCGAAATTTTATTAAAGACGGGCGAGTATATTGAATACAATGAGAAAGACTGTACATAAGAGACCGGCAGTTTTGGCCCGGAGATAGAGTTGACTATTTACAAAAAGACAGGCGGGCGTGATCCCGATTCTCTCATCCTTTGTTGGGGAATCCTTTGCCTCCTCCGTACTTGTATCCGTCGTACCATCCCTTCATCCATCCGTCCCACCAACCTCCGTGCGTACCGGAAGTGGGTCCGGAATGCGTGGATCTACCCGATTCCTGGGGGTTGAGCTCGGCCACCGTCGAGTGCCGACCCGAGTGCGATTCTTCGCCGGAAGCGGCGGCGGACGAGTAGGGAGTCCGGATCTGTCCGGGTTGAGCGTAGGCCACCTGAGAATTTCCCTCTTGTTCGTAATTACTTCCGCTTCGTTCTCCCCCCTCGGAGTAGGTGAGTCGAGACGGGGAGTAGGAGTTACCGTATCCGCTACTTCCTTCGCTCTGAGAATAGGGCGAGACCGCCGCCCCCTGGGTGTTTTCGGCAGCGTAACCCCCTCCTTTTCCGCCCTGTCGAGAATAGGAAGCGGGCCCGGGCACCACGGCGTATTTGCTCAGGTGAGAGTAGTCGGAGTTGGAGGACAGAGCGGAAGTGGGAAATTTACTTCCGGGTTGTTGATATTCGGAGGAGGAAGCGGAAGAGCCTTCGTACTTGGCGGGCGGAGAGTACTCGGAAGCGGAACTTCCGGAAGATCCGTACTTGGTGTCGGGTTGTCCGTAATCGGAGACGGCCGCGGTTCCGGCCGAGTATTTACCGGAAGGGGGCGAGTACTCCGTCCCGGGGGAGGCGTATCCGGCCACCTGTCCGAAGGGGGAGACGGCGGCGGAGGCGTACTTGCCGTTCTGCGCGTAGTCGTTGCCGGCGGTGGCCGAAGATCCGGGTTCTCCCCAGACGAACCTGACGTGGGCCGAGTTCCCGCCTTGGCCGTAACGAGAAGAGTAACCGGAAGTGCCTTCTGCGGGCACGTAGGCGTAGTTCTGTCCCGAGCTTCCGGCGGAGTATCCGGCGTGCAAGTTGGTCTGCCAGTTCTGCGCCGATTCGGGCATGGTGAAGATCTCCCTGGTCTGTTGGCCCACCGCATACACCCGGGTGGCTCGGACGCACGTGGCCACGAAGAGGGCGAGAGTCCAGGTCGGCAGTAGTAGTTTAGTCTGAAACGGGAAAGACGTGAGTGGGGAGTAACGTTACGACGGGTTAAGTAAAGGTGCGTTAATCCGGAGGACGCCGTAAATAACGTTGTATCCGACTTACCATTGTGGGTACGCGAGGTAACATCGGCGTCGGACGAGAGTGATGTAATGGGTCGAGACTGCGGAGCCGTCTTTTATATACGACGGATTCGTGACGAATGTCAACAAACTTGGCAGCTCGGGATTTTTTACCCGCCACGACTGGCGGCTCTCGTTTCACCTATTTTCCCGCACTCCGAGCGCGGGAGTTGTTTCACCCGGCATTGGCCTACTTTAGTCGGGCGGGACGAATAAACCCTCTTCCTGTTGGCTTCTTTGTTTTTTTTCTGGCAAAGAGGAACGACGCACCGTGCGATATCCGAGGCGACTTTCCTTCATTTATTATAATCTTGTCACTTCGTCCTCCTTTTCCTCCCTCTTCCTTAATTATTTACCTCTTTTTCCAGCATCCTTTCCTCTCGATATTCCGTAAACAAAACGCCAAATATAATAACGTCGCTCCCGAGAATTTATTAACCCATTTATTCTTCCGCGGTCCGAAAATTTCTCTCTCGTTCTACAAATTTTCTTCTTTTTTCGCCCCCTTTTTAATCGGGACGTGCCTACCCGTGTCCTAGGTAAAAACCCCAAATTTTACCAAAAGACCGTAATAAAATTTGCTAGTTTTCCCCGCGAGACGTCGCCGGTTGTCTCGGATGTTCCTTTCCTCCCTCTTCGACGTTATCCCTTTGTTCTCGCTTCTCTCGACGTTCGTTAACGTTGGAAAACGTCACTCTTTGTTATTTACCGATGTGGCGGATATTTTCCTCGATGTAGGCCATCTCCTCATCTCGTCCTATTTCCGATTGCGTGGCGAATCATTTATTGAAATGGGTATATGCGTCGTTAACCGCGATAAGACACCAGATTTTTCGTTTATCATACGAATTTTATACCAAACAAACAGACGATTTCCTGTCGAGTAAACGACGTAAACATCCCCTTTCCCTCCGTAAATACCGTATAGTTTTTATCGAGGGATGCGGAGGATCCGGATGCGAATTTAAACTTAACGCTCTCGTTAATTGAAAAATTAATTTAAGCATTAAATTTCTTACTAAATTTTGCCACCTTTTTTCGATTTTATCATCTTAAACCACGTTTTTCGCCCTCGGAAATTTTATCGTCTATCGTTACGTTTGGGATTTGAACGACCCTTTCTGTTCGGGTATTTTTCTTACGTCATCAAAAGTAATCCCGAGAATTAATTTACGATTTAAAGAAATTTGATCCGTTTGCCTCCGTTTTCCTCAATTTCCCCATTAATCACGACTCGTGAGAGTTTGTATCGGTTGTCTTTTACCAGGATTTGATTTATTTCGTATACATACGTAGAACGTGCCATTTCATGGCTTAATCCCGTTATATATTACGTAAAAAATGATAGATAAGAAGAAAAAAGTCTTATCGCGCAGGGAATAGAGTAATTGTTTCGATTTTCCGAAAAACATTTGTAAATTTCCTCCTGTTAATTGTTTCGTCGATGCGTAAAAACGTCAATTGAGACAAAAGAAACGGATGAAAAACATAAAGATGATCTTCTTTTTTCGTCTTTACCGGCAGATCATTTTTTCTGGGCTTTAATGTAATTTAAATTTATAATTTTACAAATGTAATGGGGAAGAATCACGCGTGCAAGATCGAACGGGGTAACTCGGCGAAACCGATGGGTTAATGCGCGCGACCTACAAATTTTACGAGGAATGTAACAAAAGAAACGAAGAAAATTGCGAGTGAAGAGCTGAAAACAATGAAAATTCGAAATTTGGATTTATTTTTCCACTCGGCAAGAAGAAAAAAATAAAAGAGAAGAGACGAAGGAAACATTTCTAGATCATCAAACAATAAATGTATTTTATTTGCAATTTTATGACCTAAATCGGCTTTAAGACGTCGGAGAAAAATATATTCGAATAGGAAAAGTTTCGATTAGTTTTTCTCCTGGCACAATCGTTCGAAATCGTGCAGAAAAGACTCGTTATTTAAAAACACAATGAACCTTCCACCTTAAAAATTCGACTGGATCGACGACAGAACACGCACTGGTTTTATTCTTCTGTACGTAATTATAATACGGGGAAGAAACAATACAGCAAAAATAAAGTAAAAAAGTCGACGTGACGGAATTGAACCCGTTTCACTAAACTTCCACTATTCGTTTTATTTTTCCTTCCAGCAGAAAAAAGAAACGAAACACGCCGGCACAAAAAACAAAAAAACAAAGGTGTGCACAAGTTTCTAATCTACGACGCATTTCCGTACTTAAAAGCGAAGAAAAGAGAATCTATTAATAACGACGTCGACGTTATTGAACTTGAACCGAAAATCGCCGGTCTATATTTAAAACGGAGAAAAAAGTAATTGCTGGAAAGCCGTCGACGGACGACGTCGAATATTCACCAAGGGCAATCGCTGACAAGTCGCTAACTACTCTTGGTTTTTGTGTCGGAGAGTCGGGGGATAACGACTCCCGGTTAAAAACTGCCGATCGTATCCGTCGTACCAAGTGAAATTAACGACTAACCTACATTCTGTTAGTTCATAGACGAGAAAAAACCCGTGTAAAACATAATTCTGGTCTTAGAATGCGTTAAGAATACGCGCCTTATCGCCGGGTTGCGACGAAGAGATTGATAAAGGTCAATTTAAACCAGCCACGTAAAATTAATCACCCAGCTAAATGGCCACTTTGATAAAATAGTATTAAATGACCTAATTTTAAAAACTTTTAAATGTTTTTATAAAGATTATCGTAGTTTTATTCGCCCGCTTTTCCTCCTTTATGACCTGATTCAATAAAATTTCCAAAATTTTCGACTCGACGTTTCCCGTTTATAACGTGGTAAGGAGATGGAGAAGATAGAAAAATCTCGTTAATACTTCGTATCGACGAAATCGTTGTTTTCGAATATTTCGGTATTCGAATCGTCCCGTTTTAATGGCGGAATTTCAATTTTCAACTCCATTAATTATAGTTAAGTGTAAACGAACGTCTTATCGGTTACAAAATACTCGAATTTCTTGCTTTTTCACCAGAATTCTCTGGCGTGTGGCTCACTTTTACGGGACGGATACATTTTAACCGAACGTAGATGTTATCGGAAGAAAGAAGAGAAACTCCAGGGGTAGAGTTTTCGCGAAAGGTGTTTTAGTCGCGCTTCGTTACTTCGTCGCCAACGTCGAACGAAAGTTTCCTCAAAAAATAATAAAAAAGCCCAATGAAGGCATGCACCAGTTATCTGTTACATGATTAAATTAATCGCGCTTCCTCCCGACTATTTTCCCGTCAAACGGCGAAATTATTATTCTCTTTTCTTTTCTAACGCAAATTCTTCTGTACTTTTTTCCTAAAAACTGAAGAAAACAATAAGAAAAAATATTGCAATTTTACCGAATATTTCGTCGAGAAACTAAAATTCAAATTTAAAAACAAAATGCCGATCGAACCGGTTTTAGGCCGGCATTTTAAAATTTTAGTTCCTTTCTACCTTTAATTTTCTTCCATGTTTACGGCAGAAATCGTTTAATTTTAGTTACTTTCGTTGTAGGGACGGCCCTAATTTAATCGCCGCACGAAGGGACTGCCAGTTTTTGTCGCTCTATCGATATCGGATGATCGAAGCGACGTGTTAAATAACTTTAAATAGGTTAAAAGTTCGTAACGAACGGAATTAAGAGAAAAAATAAGCCGATCGATTGTTATTTGGATGGAAGGAACCCCGAAGTCAGACAATAAAACGTTTGTCACTTCGAGACCCGTCCGGGGGTCGACGGTTGTTTGGCGCAAAAAACCCGGTGGGGTAAAATAATTGTAAAGAAAATATGCTAATCTGGCGCGTCGATCGAATCTGTAATTAGAACGAGTTTAATTTGTCATAAATAAAGAGAAGAGTCGGAGGGGAGGGAGTAAATTCGGTCGTATTTGGAACGGGCGAAGCGACGAGAAGCTGGGAAGAAACGGAGTAGGAGAAAAGGGAGGAGAGAAATAAATGTAAAAGTGGGATTTTCGAAGGGACGGAAAACACGAGAGACGAAACGGGATGTAAATCGGAATGTCCTCTTTTTAGCCCGAATGATTCGACGCACATTAGCCTGGTTATCCAATGCCAAAATAATGGTTCGTCATTAACCCATTTCTTTCTGTATAGTCGCATTTGCCGAGTGTCTTACCGCTCGACTCTCCTCCCTCCCGCAAAAGGTCGCACCGAACAATACTTTTTTCCTATTGTTTATCGCTATTAATACGAGATTCGTTCGATTTTATTTTCTGACGGTAAACGTCTTTTCGCCGACGATAAAATATAAATTCGTAGTTGGAAAGTAAGAGCGAGAAATTCGTCAAATCGAGAATTACCGATCGGTCCCTCCGTCCTTAATTACGCCGATTAACCCTCCGGTTAATTCTATTTTGATTCGTTCTTTGCTTTTATTATTTTACGTTTATTTATTTTTTGAGGAAGAAGCGAGGAATTAATCGTTTTTTGTACGCCCCGAGGAAATATTTAACACATTTTTTACGTGGCAGGCGACAACCGGTCTTTATCCATTGTAATCGCGATTCGTCTATTTTGTTTTCGTCGGGATTAAAACAGTAGTCTGCGTTTCTCTGACAATATAAAATATGTTCGATTTCTAAATAATTACCGAAACTCGTTCGCGTATCGTCGGGAATTGCGGCAATCTTTCGATTACCAAATGTATTTTATTGCGACGTGTGGCCATTTAGGCCCTTTTAATATTAATAATTCCACGAAATACGAAAGGTCGTTTCGATTTTTTTGGTTGTCGGTCGTCGGTGTTGGCTGGTTATTCGCGTCCTCCCTGTTGCTTACGTCACTTCCATCGTTCGCGTTACTCTAAGTTAGGAGAGTCCGACTCGGGCCGCGGTATTACGGCTAAAAGACTCTGGTTTAAACTTAAAACAGATCTTTGCCGTCGAATTCGACCCAAGGACGCTACGCTAGGCCTAAATACATTACGCGGATCTCCATTTCCCACCGTTATAGCATTTAGCGAAAAGATTTCACCGAAGGAAATCTGCACTTCGGAAATAAGATCTCGGCGATTAATTCTGGCAAATCGATTGGCAGATTTCGCCGTCGACCGTTGAAAGTTCACGAATTGGCGAAAGACACGCAATACAGAAAGAAAACTTTTGGCGAAATACCAGACATTAGGCGGAACGGAGGCGACGGATTTGGCAAATATAGAAAACTCTTGGATTCTTTCGTTTACTGCCGGGGAAAGGCTACGAAAAACGCTTCGAGGCTGGCCTCCGTCGTAACTTGTTACCGACCGGATCATTAACTCACTTCGGGAAAATAATCGGTTTTGTCAACTGATTTCCGGCGTATTCTTTGTACCGCGCATGCCAGATCTGTTATTACGGTATATACTTTATTTAGAATACGTATTGTATATTTTTATACGATGCAGTGTTAAAATGTTTATCGAAGGAAACCTGCCAGGTCAGAGGAAATAAAATAAGGGAAGAAAAATCACAAATACTCTTATTGAAACCGCGATAATACTTTTTCTAAAATTTCCTTTAATTTGCGAAAACCGTCGCTTCTTCTTTGCGTAACGTCGGCTATTTCGCAAAAAATTTCGTTGTTTTCCGTCGTTGGAGAATGAATTTTCGGCCATCGACGGGTGAAATTTTTGTCAGAATTGATTACCCGGCTCTTATTTCTGAAATGCAAATTTCCTGGCCCGAAATCTTTTCGCTAAATGCCGCTTACGTTTTAATTTGTTGCTATGGAAGTATACGTACTGTACATTTATTGAGATTCGATTTCCAGATTTCTCTGGGGCATCGAGAGAAGATAAGAGATCGTAAATTTTCTCTCGATCGACTAATGACACCGCGCGTTATATTTTTTATACGATAGCATCTAAAGAGTATATTGTCCTAGATGATTGAAGTGTGGGAAATCCGAGAAATCCGTTTAAACGGACGAATAATAGGTCAAAGAACAGGAGTTTTCTGTCGAGAGACGTCGTGGTAATTGCGATTCTTCGCAATTTATAAGATTATTATTTTTCTTCTTTTAACCACGTCACTCGTGATTCTCGAGTTACGGACCTCGATCCAATTCGATTCGAGTTAAGTGGATTGTCTGCGGATCGAGTGCTCGTCCCACTCCGAGGAAATCAAATTTACGAAAGGGTTGTCGTCATTCCGCCGAGTTTTTTCTCGTAATTTTACCATAATTTCGACTAGAAAATTAAGTTTAAATTATTTTAATGCGACGGTTATCGTTTAAAATATACTTTATGTAATGTAACTTTCTCACGCTCGGTGTGATCGGTCGGATAAGGGGAAAGAGAACGAGCGACTACTGCACTCGGGTGATAGAAATCGCCGAATTTGTCAAGGTCGCGAAACCTCCAACGTGTAATTAAGTGGGTTAACCGATTTCGATTATCGTTTCCGAAGCGTACGAATTACGTATAAATTATTTAACCTACAAAATCGAACGATTTGTTGGCGTGAGCGAGAATGAAATCTCTATCTATTAACGTTAATCGTCTTTCGTTTTCCTTATGACATATTAATATTTTGCGTTTCGATCTCGTATCTTTTAATGGCATTCAGTCGTTAACTTTGCAAACTGGATCCGAGAAGACGTTTATTTTACATTTATCCGGCGCATTTTCTTTTGAATCGCGTTACTACCGATCGACCCGCCGTTTTCCGCACCCGTTAAGAAGCTTGGCAAATTCAAAAAGTTGTTGGAAAAAATCTCATTTTTAATTCGTTTATCTAATTTCTAACGCATCGGAGAGGCAATTCGAAGTTACGATGGCGCAAAAACGGGGGAAGAACTTTAATAATTTGGCAAAGAAGATCCATTTTTTTTTCTAGGATGAGGAAATGCACCTGGCGAGTGGAGAGATCTCGTTTCCTTTTAATTTTTTCTCTGACAAAAGATGGATTCGATAGTGATTTAATTCGAAGACGATATTTCGCCTTCGTCGCGAAAATTTGGATTCCATACAATACGCTAAAATGAATTTCAATACGTCTTACGAAGTAACTACGCCAAACCCGAGTCTGGTTAGCCGAAGTAACTTTCCAAAAGATTATTTACGTATTTCTTCGTTGTATTTCTAATTATACGGAAACGACGAGTGAAACGGAATTGGCCGAGGACGATCTACGTCGCCAAATGCCATCGTCGAGCGTAAAAGGTTCGCTTACTTACATATACTTATAGAAACGGCCCGAAGTATTATTATCCGAAATTTTATGGGTCAAATGTGTATTATTTCGTCATATAGACCATAAATAACGACTTTATTAACTTATTTTACTTTAGTGTGAGTGGGACGACACTCGAAACAAAATAGAGTAGTCCTATTTTAACTTTCTTGGTTCCCAGCGATATTTTGGTAATATTTAGTACAATTATTCGAGATAAGTAACGAAAGCGCATTTTTTGTTTAATTTTGATGAAATTTTTAAATGTTTTCTTCGCTCCGAGTGACGATTTTTCCACGCGCTACTCCGCCACGCCAACACGCGCGGGGTCGACGAAAAAAGTCGCCATTGTTTCCGTTTCGGGTAAATTACGTGTCTAAAAATAGCCGTTCCGATAATATTTAAACGTAAATAAAACGTTTCGTCCGCGTTAAAAATAATTTTCAGATCCGAAATCCACGAAATACCCGACTCTTAATATCGAACGGGGTTACGTTCGAGAATAATCTTTAAATCTTCTCACGTAACGCTATTTGCATTAAACCGATACGTTTCCTATTAACACCATTTGGCCCCCTTCTCCTCGAGAAATATTATTAACGTTGCGTGGAAATTGGGTATAAAAAATGACAACATTTTAAGAATTTTCATTGAAAATTTGGATACTCTTTCGGTGTCAAATCGACATTTTCTTCTCGGAATCAATTGCGAATGTGGCAAAGTGTTTCTACAAACGTAAATGATAAGGTAACCGGTCGTTCCTCTACCCCGACAGAATTTAAATGTATTCATTTCGTGTATTGGAACAATAACTGGAGCTTAACTCGACGAGAAAGAATAAAGTGCGTGCTTGTAATAATTTTCCATAAGTATAATTATGAATATTTTTTATTTGGCAATTATTTTTCGTGAAAATATTCTTTTTGGAGTTAACGTTTTCGATTTAGTCCGATTTTCTTTTTCTTTTGTCTGACGAAGTAAGCAATCGGGGGTGACGACAAACGTTGTCCGACGAAAGAAAGAATTGCGTGATTCGAACGATAAAGAATCGTCATAAAGGCATCGATTTGACGATTTCGAAGTAATTTCGACGAATAAATTCAAAGTTTTCTTTCGTAACAAGGCGAGATTCCATTCCGTTTCCACTATATCCTCGTCTCGACTCCAACGACTGGCCCGTTGGCGTGACAAATTTCTTCGTATCTTAATTAAGTGATGTATAAAACGCTGGTGGGTGTTACGAGCTTTACGAGTTACAAATTACGAGCAAAAAGTTTCGTAACGAGTTACGAGCTACGAGTCGTAGACAGCTTCGAGTAAAGTTACTTACAATCGATAACGATAGAAGTTTTATAAGTCTCGTAGCGTGTAAATGTATGTAGTTTGTAATTTTTACGCAGCGGGGCCCGGAGACGTTTCTCGGGATAATCTGCCGGGCGACCAAGTTATTCGTTAAAAGGAGATGTCGACTATACTCGGAACCTCCTACTAAATACTCGTATCTTGTTCCTTATTACGAAATTTGTTACGTGTCGAATCCATAATGTTTGGAAATTTAAAACCCGTTCGTTTTGGCGTCAGCTCCCTTCTTTTACATTGGATGGATTATTTACATCCATTTTTAGCCCGCTAAAATTCTACGAATGTTTCCGAAAGACTCCCGGTCGATGTCGTTCGATGGTTTAACTTTACGAGGAAGTTCGACGCCGTTAGAGTTGGCACGTCAACTGCCGTGTTTCCGAATTCCATCCGTTGCACTTTGTGTTATGTTTGAAATCTTCGCGCTATTTATACTACTAATTTATTCGTTTCACTTTCCACCATTCGCCACTCTTCCTCTACTTCTAACTCGGAGCGGGATGACACCACACTCTCTCTTTTATTTATTTATTTATTATTTATTTCCCGATAATTACATTTTATCGGTTTGTGTCTATTTTCACACATTAAATATACAACTTCGTTTACTTTTTTGCTTAGGCCAACGAATTTAATTCGAATTTTCTACGGGGATTTGAAGATTTCGAGAATTGTATTCGTATAATTAGCTTCGTCTTTCCGGAAATACGTCAATTTTTCCACCCGGGCTAGTATTTACGCGTAGAACTTATACGTCACCGGGGTATAAGGCCTCCGACGTAACTAAATCGCGAGGTAATCGATGGATGTCGCGTCAAACCGGACGACATTCGTTATAATTAAAACGGGTATTCGTCTTCGGTGATATATAATCCCGGGTAAGGAAAACCCATAATAAATGTCGCGTGATGAACCTTAAAGTCACGAACTCTAAAAGCCGTAAAATTTCGTGTTCCTCGTTAATCCTTATCGTGGAATAACACTTTCGCGCTATTAATTTTTTCCATCTTAATTATTATATACAGGAAATTACAATATAGAAAAATCTTATAAATAATTTCATCGGCCGTCTTCCCGAAACGTATAAAAATTAATTTATTTATTTAACTTTAAACGAAATGATTTCCTCTCGTTTCATTCCAATAGATGGCAGCATACAAATTACAAAATATTTCAGAAAAATAGTCATTTTTATCGGCATTGTTGCCAGAATGTTCTAGAAAACACGAAATTTTCTACATTTCGTTTTCCCAAAATTTCCCTTCTAAGACAGACTCGGACTTCTCTTTGTAGAAATAACTCCTTTCTATTTCTAAAACTATGAGTTTTTTGTCGCTTCGTCCTCCTAATGGGGTGACGGGTGACGAAAGAGTACGATAGATCCCACTATTACGACCTAATTACAAACCGTCGTTAAGCGAGTCGTCGTATTTGACGTAATGCATCGAACGGGTCGAACTTTACCACCGCGACCAACGAGACACGCGGGAGTTAAGTAGGACGTTTAATACAGCCATAACGGATTTATAGCAGTGGTAAAAGAGGGAGTGTAACTGTAAACCCCGGCCTACTTTGATGGAAAATTAAAGAGGATATTGTAAAATTTTAAACTTTCTAGATGACGTTTGGCTGAAAATAAAAGATCGCTCTTATATATTGTTAAAATATTGTATTGGAAAATACCGCGAATCTGTACAGTTTAATTGCTAAAGATCTGGACGAGTGGTTAAATAAAGAAACAGTTACCCAAAAAAATGATAGGACGAAATATTTTCTACACGAACTTTTACGAATTTTTCCGAAGTATCTTCGGTTATTTCGTTTGGACTCTCCAGTTTGATGGATAAAAATTGAAGGATTTTTTGTTTTTTCGTGGAAAAACAATTTTTAATGTGGGAAGAGACGAATTTAAAAATTAAAAATTTTCATTTATTATTCAACACAACTTCAAAATATTTACATCAATAATATTACAATTTTCAAACGTGATATACATCGATGCATCTTAATTACTCGAACGGTTCGAAAACATTATTAAGGCTCTCTATACGAAATTTTATTAAAATTCGGCAGTGAAGTCTTTAAACTGATATAAAAATACTATTCTTTTAACAATTTTATGCATTTCTCTAATCTAGAAATTTAGTTCTTTTTAACGGTTAAATTTTTCGAAATTTTTGGCTCGAACCATTCTCTCCGGAGGAAAATTCGCAGAAGAAAACGAAAATACGAATTTTTTTAAAAGATAATATTGGTCGTAAAAAATGAACCGATACAAAAATATAAATAGAAGTTATAAAATCGATAAAAATATTTGAAACTTCAATTCGATACCCGTTGGATCCTCTGGGATTTTCGTTTTTAAAAGTTAATCTGGAAAAGATCCTTCGTTGGGAATTTCCGAGAGAAATCGTAAAAAATTCAGATCACGGCCTCCACGAAATCTCTGCTTTCGTCGCTTCCGTTGAAACTGAAGATGCAGTTTGTATAATTTAGTTCTTCTCCTCTTTTCGGACTCGGATACTGACGAAGCTTGATTTCTCTGTACGTCTCCTCTGCATCCCCACAAAAAAACAATGGTTTATGTATTACGAACTTCCGACGAGAGATGCAAAATTCTATTTTTTATACAAAAAATTTCAAATATATATATATATATATATGTATAATATATATATATATGTATATATATATATATATATATTTTTTTTTTTTTTTTACTTGCCTTTTTCTTCGTCTCTATAGCCGGAGCGAGAAGAATAAGAAAATACGGCTGATGATGATTCCTGAGTAAAATCCACGTAAAACTACGAAAAATGTGACAGAATTAAAATAAATTAATGTAGGAATTTTTTAAATTTCCAACTTACCGTGGTGTCTTGCAACATTCGATCGAATTTTTGAACTAAATCTTTAAAAGACGGTCTCTGATGCGGACTCTCCCTCCAACAAGATCTCATTATCCTGTATCTAAAAAATCAAATAACTTTTTTAAAAGATCTCTTGCCGTTACTTTATGGAAAATATAATATTTATCGTACCTCTTCGAGATCGAAACCTCGGTTTTTAGCACCAAATTCTAAAAACTAATATTAAAATTTCCAAGTTACCCCTTCAAAATATTGAATGAAATATCGGGAAAGAACGTGAAAACTATCCAGAAATTACCGATAAATTATTAACAAATAGCGATTTTCTGGGAAAAATGTAGTAAATTTTTTGCAGACAAACATGTTTGTTTATACATAACGCAGTGGTTCTCAAAGCGGGTGCCGCGGCACCTTGGGGTGCCGCAAGTACGCCACAAGGGTGCCGCGAAATTTTTAAATAATTAAATTAAAATTACTTAAAATAATGGAATTAAAGTATTAAATTAAATAAATAATTAAAACAATTATTAAAAATGAATATTGGTTTTTTTCTACTAATCTTGTTACGTCGCCACTCGTCTCGGTGACTCGGTAATTGGCGATACGTAAATACTAGAAAAAAAACGAACTAGTTACTAGTCGTCTGTTCTTCTGTTCCCGCAGCGAGTAGAAGCGCAATATAAATGCGTCGAATGCAGTAATTGTTTTTATTATTGTTATACGTTCGGACAATAACGAAAAAGCATCGTATAAAAATATTTTTCTTCTTTACAACAAGAAAAAATAAATTATTAACTTGTAATTAAATTTTATAATAAAATATTGAAGTTAATTGTGTCGTTCAATATCGTGAATAATTTTTTCATTAAAAAAAGAAAACGTGAAGATTCTAATGATCGAGAAGTGGTTACTGGTAGCAAAGCTAAGGAATCAATTAGCGCTAGTAAATCATCAAAAATTGAGAGCTCATTTTATCACCAGATACCTTTATACAGTAATAATAACTTTTGTTTTGAATGTTTTTGTGTTGTTTGGAAATAAACTTACTTACTTTAAAAAACTTTTATTTTTTCAGACTTTTCATCCTTCATATCTTTACTAACCGTAAAAAAGCAAAAAAATAAAAATAAAATAAAATAAAATAAAATAATAATAATTAATAATAATAATAATAGGGGTGCCGTGAATTTTGTTTAGTAATTTCAGTGTGCCACCAGACAAAAAAGTTTGAGAAACACTGACATAACGTATGACCAGAACACGCTCTTTTTGAAATTCTCTATTAAAAAATTTATAGGCCTATATTTTCTTACGCAATATCTACTTTTCGCTCAATGGAAAAATAATTGGAATATTCTAAAATACTTCGAGAGTAATTAGAGCAAATGAATGAAAATTAATGAATAATGATAATTACTTTTTGATATTTTAACACGGGTTAAATATTTAAAATATATATATATAAGGCTTGTAGACCTACCAGGGTGTTCGACCGCTTGTTTAGGCTATATATTTGTAAACTGTAACCGTTTATTTTCGAACATTCTATTCGAATGTTTATGAAGTGTTCGGTTTATTATTGAAAAATTGGCGGATTTGTCAATAATAATAGAATTAGTAGTTAAACCGCCCAACTCCCGCTCGCTTCGCTCGACCCCCTCGTTTACTTAACTCCCGCGGGGATAGCGTAACCCCATTCGCTTCGTTTCGCTCGTCCCAAGAACTTCTTCCCCTTATTCTCAATATAGACTGTTCGTAAAAATTTCCTGACGATTCGTTGATTCTCGATGCAGTCTTTTATATATACGTATACGTACTGTATATTAGCGTGACGGAAAAACTGTCGTGACGATTCTCGGCTAAATATTTTATATATATCAATTTAGATTACGGTAGTTACAGAGGAAGGAGGGTTGTGTACAGTATATAAAATGCTTAAAATTGTCGCAGTTCGTCGAACTCGGCAGTCTTTAGATCCTCGTAAGAACTGTCACTCGAAACTTTCGCGAGAATCTTCACACGTAACGTCAGACGTATTGGAGAAATACGATCCGTGCGACGACGACCGATTCGTGGATGGGTATTGTACGTAATACTTTTTCACAATCTAAATATATTTTTTACATCTATATTTAATAGAGTCGGGTGCAAATGACGCGACTTTTACATTTAATTTTGTAATTTCGTTATTTACTATTTTTACGAAAGTATAAATTCCATTATAAGATTTCGTACCGAGTTAATACGCGTAAATGAATGGCATTACTCACAATTCGTCGGAACAAGATTTGGGTTTCTCCATTCGATATCCGACTTTCAACAAATGGAAGAGACGTTCGGGAAGGATACCCGGATAAGGAGATGCTCCTAAATCGGAAATGAATTATTAACGGTTCTTCTAACGAAAATCCGCGTTAACTGTACTCCGCGTCGTACTTACCTAGAGTAACAATTTCCCAGAGCACCACACCGAATGCCCACCTACGAGAATGGAAGAAAATTTTAGTTTTCAAGGAGCGCGTTGGAAGCAAGAGTGTACCGAATGCGAAATGTAACCTACACGTCGCTCCTCGTAGTGTAAATGTGGTCTTCCAGAGACTCGATGGCCATCCACTTCACCGGAACTGGACCCTACGAGCGTTCGATAAAAGAAAAAGTTTATTTTTTGAAATCGCTAATTCACGAAGAATTTGAAAAATGTTAAAGTATAATGATGGAAAAATCGAAAAAAATATAAAGATAATTCTATTCGTGATTTAGAGTTACAAATATCAAGAATTACGAAAATAAAAATAAAATTAATTTTTTAATAAAAACTAATAAAAAGTCATCGATAATTGTCGAAAACGTGAATCGATGTTTCGAAATAATACTATCAAGGCATACAAATATAAGGTCGGGACACCCACGTTCCCTACGAAGCCGCCATTTTGGATCCGCAGTTCCAAGGTCACGATACGATTTCGTGCTATCTGCGTGACGTAAACTGCCCGTTCCTTCGAGTTGAAGCCGCGGAATTCCTTTTATAATTTCAAAGAGTCTCTTTTCATTTAGAGGTTGCTCCGACACACAATTAAAGGCTTTAACCGAATAGGTTTCAAAATAAAAAGCCGTGTCGACGGTTCGTACGATACAGCGCGAGGATAAATTTATTTCGTTTCGAAACGCAAACTTGGAGAAGAAATTTGGAAATGTTTATTAAAATAAGAATGTATTTACTTTTCAATATTTACGTGCATTTTTGCATCACACAAACTGCGAATAAGAGCTCGGAGCACACATTTTTATAAATGAAAATTAGACGAAGAGAAAAGAAAGCCGTTCTCACAAACATTACGTTTCGTGTAAAGTAAACCTTCGGAAGTTTTTGCCAGAGACGAGAAGAAAGTTCTTAAACGAAGGAAGTTGCGCGTATAAACTAAATTCCATTATTTTTTTACAGAATTAAACAAGCATATTTATAAACATTTATTAAACAGTAGACGATACCAACAAATAGAAATATCGACTTCATTTATTTATTTTATAATAAAATGATTATTAAGCAACAATTATTCGTTAGAATACGCAATTTGTTACATTACTCTCGATTAATACGAAATATTAATTTAAATGACTGAAAGTTTTAATTTCGATCACTGTATTTTATTTTAAATTTTAAAGTGTGTTTCGGTCCACAGACAACACGTAACAACGTTTACTCCGTTTAATAAGTTACATAATGTTGTTATACAGCCTGTCAGAAAACTAAAACATTTTATCATAAACAGTCTATAGACTAGTACTGATCTGAGAATCATGTATTAATGTAATTTAAGCGGGGTTAATTAAAACCACTTTAACGACGCATACTGCCAACATTTTATGTGTTAAATATTAAAGCAGTTTATGTATCGGTATTTTGTTTTCATCGAGAAAGTGGCAAGCTTTATACGCTCGCACATCCAGACATTAAAAAATTTAAATTTTACATAGCTCTCTCGATGCAATGTTTTGCTTAAACCAGTATAAATATACACACGTTATTTAATATCTTGCTCTACGGCTAGATCCGTTGTAATACCTCCATTAATTTTGTATTGAATAAAAAAGCAAAAAAGTATTTTGTTACTTGTGAAGCGTTGGTATTTTTTAAAAAAGTTTAGTTTTGTAGAAGAAGCATATTTATAATAAAAAAAATTTTCTAGCAATCTTCACACGAAAGTTCAAGATTTTCTTCTTTACTCGGAAAATATCGTGGAAAACGTTTATTTGCCCGAGGAGCAGCCGTAAGGTAAGGTAACGATTTAATTGCTTGTAGAATACTTTTTCTCTAATTAGTTTTGTCGTACGAGTGAATGGCGGCGTATTACGTAGAATAAGTTTACAGTGTAATTAAATTAATTAGTTTGATTCTGAATAGCACCGTACTAACAATCGTACGTGTTTATTAACCGTTGTTTGAGTTTTGCCATGCGTTCGTTTCTCTAAGATTGCGTTCCTGACGTAAACGGCGCAGGCTACGGAGCAGTAGTGAATCGAGTTTCGATGGTGACGTCATGCGCAGTGGCATTTTTCTCGCTAGATCGAGTTGCGCTACCTTATCTATATACCTTGAGTCGATAAGGTGTCCGTTCTCCGAGTAATAACCGATATCGACACCAGTTAAACGAAACAATAAATTTAATATGGAACATAAAGTGAGTTACAACAACTAGCTACGATTACAAATATATGCATAGCGCATCCCTATTCCGTATCTATGGGATTCTCTATTCTATTTCTATCTTCACGGCGCCTGCACGACTCACCGGGATGCCCCCGTTGCGGCGCAAAGGAAACGACGCTGCATTATTGGCTACAATGTCCCAAACACACTAGGGCTGGCAAAGACCTAGGCAACGCGGCCACCCTAGACGTGTCACCGGTTCGCACGCTGACGCCAATTTACATCACCCCTCGCCACCACGTGGCGGCGCTGGAACGCTACATTAATCTCACGGGTCGCTTCTGTTAACTACAGGCGACGCTTATCGGAGACGAGCCGCAAAGGCTATAACCTCCGTATGAAACCGTAAACAAAGAAGAAGAAAGAAGTTATTTTAGCGGTTTGAAAAACAAATAGGAATCCGAATAATCCATTAGTTCGTTACTTATTAATTGACCTCAAATGCATATAATATTAGCGCCGGTAAAGAAAGAAAATAAAAATTTAAATAAGTGGAAAATTGACTTCGCGCGTGTTCCCGTTTTTTTCCGCTGTTCTCTTTCCGTTTTTGCCGTTTGTCGTTGTGGTCGAACTAACAACCGCGAATTCTGGTTAATTTTTAACGAACTAAAGATGTTGGCCAAAGGTGTCGTGACGTCATTCTTTTCAAACCGTGGCTTGAAACGAGCAGCTCGTGAACGTCGTTTCTGTTGTTACAATATCCGGGCTAAATTGATGGATCGGATTCCACGTGGCTTCTCATTCCTACTATTAACTAATTAGTTACCGCTTGTCACGTGCCTTTCAACTCTGGCTAAACCAGTGATAGAAAAAACAACGGAGATTTGTCGCAAAACATTAATCGTACACTTCGCATTAATTCGAATACACGTGTAAATTGTAAACACGTTGAGTCATTCAATTAGCTAACAACATCGGAAGATGGACTTAAATTTGCTCGTTGATTAATGATCATCCAGAACAGACAGATAAGTTAAGAGTTCTCGCTTTCCACGATTTGAAACTAAAAATCGTCCGCCGCACACAGTTTGAATTGTTTAAAGACGGTGAAAATTTTTCTTTATCGTGAATACAAAGGAAAGAAACGGCAAAATGCCGGCTAAATGTTGTATTTATTATTTTACAGTAGATTAATATTTTACTTAAAAATATGATTAATACGCGAATTTATATTATTCGAAAATTAAATTTTCTCGTACTTAAATAATACAAAATGTACAATTGCTAATAGAACGAGAAAATATTTAGTAAGTGTTTAGTCAAACTGAATAAAAGCAACAAAACCAAACAAGAAAAGGATTGAAACAGGACCAAGAGAGACTTACTTTGCTCTTCTTCAGATAAGTATCGCCTTCGTACACGTCTCTACTCAGACCGAAATCCGATATTTTGATGATTTTGCCCGCAGCCAGCAGAATATTTCGCGCCGCCAAATCACGATGCACCAGCTGCAAACGATTGTAAAATGAAGAAGGACTTTGTCACAATTTGCCACGAAGGGAATAAGAAACCACTCACCTTCATGTCGCTCAAGTAAGCCATTCCTTTGGCGATTTGCCAACAAAACGACAACGAGTCTCGTTGAGTCACGCGATTGGGATGGGCCGGCGTTCCTTCCACGCCGGCGGGGCCGTAACCCGAATCGTAACAGGGATTAGCGGGCGAAGAGGAGCCGTAATCCACCCGACGACAGTATCTCAGGTAACTTCTCAACGATCCCAGTTCGGCGTACTCTACTATGACGTATAATGGCCCACCTGCGTCGTAAAGTTTATAACTCGGTTTAATGATTCTAAAAATGTGTTTTGATGCACGAAATTGATTAGAGGAGAATCACGTGCGACAGACAAAAGTGAATGGTGTTATATGGAGAATGCTTGACGGATCCTCACGTTTGCATAAGGTCGCGCGGTTTTTGTGTTTCGTTCTTCACTATATTATTGTCAATTATAATAAATTGGAAGCGACACAGACACTTCGTCAAGTTTCCTGTTTTGCGCTGTGAAAAGCGTGAATTTTTAGGTCTCGCCACACTCTAACGTGAGTAAAAGTGACTATTGTATTCTCACCTCCTAATGAATTAATTGATATAATTATTGCATTAACTTTCTTAATAGAGAACGTAAACGAGTTGGTGTATCTAAAAAGCATACGACAGCGCGTGGATGGCGAGACGAAAAAGCAATTGCTGGAGCACCGGTTGTGGCAGTTGAGTAAATTTTAAAGAAACAAATATATTAGTTAATAAGTTACGGTTCCTGTACCGATGTGTGGTATTGAACCACGGACAGAAGAAGCACGGGAGCGGGTAAAATGAGACATTTGAAAGGAGTATGTGGAGTGACGAAGATATCCTGGAAGAATGTGGGACGAAAGAGAATGTCAAACCAAAGATAAACAATGCAAAGATCCATTACGATTCTTTCAGAGACAGGAGTGTCTGAAAGAACCATAATGGATGAGTGTACGAATGAAATCCCTCTCGTCTTCTGTCCATCCCTTTCCGAGAAAGGACCCGAATAATGTATGTATGTACAGTACATGTACAGTACAGTACCACGTATGTTACCTTCTAACAATTTGATAACAAAGAATAATCTTAACATGAAATCAAGTTAAAATTTATACAAATATTTTATATGTTTACTTTTAAATTAGTACAATTATTAAAAAAGTACCTTCTACCGAATATTTCAGAATTTCTTTTCTATTCAATGTTAGAGTTTTTACATAAGTGCATTCTGGCGCGACAGCATCAACAATTGTCGTTCAGTTCGGTTGACAAATGCGAAATCTCTTATCTCACTCGAAGATAGAGGAAATTTTTACCTTTCTGAGTGCAAGCTCCCAACAATCGAATGACGTTGGGATGCACGATGTCTCGAAGCAGTTGGAATTCCGATAAAAGATCCTGATATTCGGCGGTCGAACTGTTTCCTGCAATAAGGGAAATAAAGAATTCGTAAGTGAAAGTCCTTAATTAACTCCTTTTCCTTTAAGTCTAAACATTCGAAAATCGACATTCGCTTCCAAACAGATTAATCAATTTTCAGTTTTTTACACACAAGTTACGCCATTCGACAAAAATTTTCATAAAATAACGCACACACAAAACAAGTAAAAATGACTTTCACTTTATAAAATTCTTAATTCGTTAGAAAATTTTGTAATCCCTTTATTCGAGCTTTGTTATTTTTGTCGTTTCGAAGAGAATACATTTGAATACACCGAGTGGCTAAAAAACCAGTTTACCATTCGAAACAACTTTCTCCTAAGGCAGTTTATAAAAGTTATTGAAGAAGAAACGTTCTAATACCCCGTTCGCACCGAGCATTTCAATCTAGATTGTGACCTGGGTCGGCGACTGTGCCGTGGCGCGGCCTCTCTCCACCCAAACGAGCGTCTATCGCGATCGACTCTAGAGAGTTCCCACAATCCCACGCGCGCGAGAAAATACAAGATGTCGGGCTATCGACAGAGAGGGTGATATCTGTCTATTATTAAATATATGGCAAGAAAAAGTATTTATTTCTAACCAAAATTTCCATTTTGTTTGTTGGTGTTCGTGACTTACCGCGTAGTTATGCCAGTTTTATCATCGCGTGTAATAGCCGGGTTCTTCTCAACCGGACTGCTTGTGGGAACAGTTCGACGTTCGTCTGGCGACAATTACAATCGAGATCGAAGTGAGTCGTGGATTGTGTGCGAACGTAACATCCTAGCCGATCCTCCATGACATACTCGCAGCCAACACGAAACAGTATCTCCGTATCTACCACAGAGATTATAGCGACAAATGGCCCAGATGTCTTAGTAGCGAATCAACCGAGCACGTATTCTACCAGTGCAAGTTAGCAAAGTCGGTTTGGGCTTGGTTAACAAAGACGTGGAAAACAAATATCAACTGGAACAACATCAAGTTCCGCAGCAATCTATACCTGCAAAATCAGAATAGCTATCTACTGAACTGGATCATTGCCCTCGCTTAGAGAAGCGTGTGGAAAAATAGATGCATGCTGCTTTACGAGAAAAAAAAATTACAATGCCTCCATCACAATTACTAAGATCAAACAAGAAGCTAGCTATAAGATCATTAGTGATAAGGACAAAATGACCGAAAATGAGTTTAACAAGTACTACAAAGGTACCGAGGCCATCTCCGAACTCATCGATGGTAAAGTGGTATCTACCGAGGATTTTGGTCCTTAACCGTCCCCGTAGTCTTTGCTTCTCTCTAGTCGTCGTCGCCTCCTTTGGGTATCTCCTCTTTCTCAATACTAACGCGTTTTGTGTTCCGGGCTATTAGGTGTATCCTGTGTTAACAGGATGATGTCGGGAACCAACTCGTGTATGTTTATCTGCACATATTAAGGTTTAGTACGCTCTGTGTCTCCAGTAAATGTTCTATGTCAGCAACGTTTACCGTTGTAGAACCTTTTGTATGTTCTACTCCTATGTACTGTTTGCAAACAATGTTTAGGGTTGAATTTATTGTAACAGCGAGTCTAGGTGAACCAATGTCTTTATGTACTTCCTAGGCCTTTTTTATCTCAATCATTTCATTGTATGTTGACCTGTCACCTCTGCTTACCCATACTGACACCTATGTATATATCTTCGCGAAGTCAGTGTTGGTTAGCCCACGTACACTTCCTATTTATCTTTGTCGGGGTTGTTATGTGCTCCTCACATAGATGTGAATATGATTGTGTTTTTGTAACTCTAAGTATCAATGTCTGAAGAACATGCTTGTTCACAATGTAAAGTGAAAGGTAATAATTTAAATTTTTATTAAACAATATAATGCATTGCCATCAGTTCTTCCACATTTACGATTAATTAATTTTTGGGCCACGACGAAGAGAGAAGAAGAACTAACTACTCGAGAAGGTCTCCTCACTTTTTGAAAGCATCTTCGCTTTACTTTGTATGACAAAAAAAAAAAAAAAACAGTTAAATTCACCTTAAAGTAATTAAATTACAAGGGAATGATGAATGACCTCTATTACGTCATTTAGGAGAAATAAGAAAATAAATAATTCGATATGGAAAGGGAAATAACGCGAGAATTAACATTTGTATCACTATCGAAACCCATTAGAAATAAGATACGAGTTTCCAGCGAAAATATTAGAATACATTTACCACTAAAGGTAATTAGGCGGATAATTGACAATTAATTCTAATTACGTTTATAATTGGCCGTCGTTCGGAAGAGTGACGACCCGAGTCGATTTTCGAGAGTCCATTAATCGTTACGTTACGACGACGGACGGTCGGGAGCCGGGAGGTAGACGATTAACAAAATTAGCATTTGTTTATTAATAATTCGAGTATTTCTTAGATACGAGAACAACGGTCACGTCGAAATCGCGTAGGCCAAACACGAAAGATCTCTGCCGTAACAGTGTGGAAGGCAGGCAGAGAAAGATAAAAATTATGCAAGAAATGTTAAAAATGCTACAAGTAGCGTTACGTATTGTTACGATATTCAACGTTAAGAGAAATCTACTTTCGAATTACAACATTTGCATAAATTGTAAGTGTTCTAATCCACTCGAAAGGGAAGAGAGGAAGAAACTCGTATTTATTTAGTAATTTTTGACGTCAAATCCGAAGCATTCTTGTTAGAAAAAAAAGGGAACTTTTGACAGAAGAAAGGAAAGAATGGTTTAATCTTTTTCGTAAGAAAGAATGGTAACCTCTTGTTTCCTTTGGGAAAAAGAGAAGTAACGGTAGAACTATTGTTCGCTCTTCTCCGGAAAGACTATAAAATTGCACGGCAATTCACTCTCTACGAAACGTTCTTCCTTTCTTGCACAAAGAAACATTTATCTAGAAAGGAAATTAAATGTTCTCTATTCTAACAAAAATGTATCGAAAGTTATAAACGAATTAACGTTTCAAATGTTTACTTCACGACTTTAACTATATTTTCTTTTATATTATAAAAAATGTTCCGTTGGCCTCCCTTGTGCTTTGTCACAATTAAGGAAAACGCAACAGAAACATCTGGTTAATTCTCCATTCTAAACCGTTTACTTCCAGCCATTCCTTGCAAAACTTTTAGTATAAAGACGGAACAAAATATCGTAGACACGTAGACCTAGAGCCATAAAACGATAGAAAGTCAGTGAAAAGTTTCGTAACCCTCTTATAGAGTAAGATGCCAGAAGAATATCTAAAATTTAATTTACTAATTTCGAGTAAATAAATCATAAAGTGTGTTACGCCAGATCTTAGAATACGACCGGTTTTTTTCCACTTTATAAAAATTACCTTCGAAGAACGAAAAAAGCCGAAATTAAACAATTCTTTGGAATACAAAGATGTAAATTTGAAGGAAGTTGGCCCTAAATAGACAATTACGGAAAGATAATTGATAAAGAAATAAACAGCTTAGCGCAGTACGTTAAAAAGAGCGTGAAAAATTGAATACCTGTCGAACGACGACTCGAGTTACATATTTGCATTTTCGTAGTCACTTTTTAAACATTTGTAAGTAAAGAGAGTAACACCTTCACTCTTTCTTATCTACTCGCGAAGGGATAGAATGACGTCGCTTTTTTAAATCTACATAATCGGTGGGGAAATTGCTCCATTCGTGCATTTTCTCTCGAATCACAGTTGTTAATGAATAACGGAGTAAAGAATATGACAGAAATTCAAATAATTTCTGGCAAATAGAGTCGCGCCAACGATAAAGTTATCAAGTGAGTGTTTTTTAAGTTAGTAATACGACCGTCTCGATTTAAACTAGTATTTCGTTTACTTGTCATCTCCAGTTGTTATGGAAGTGACGATAGAATTCCGACATACGGGTTTGACGGTCCGGTTCTCTGCCATCTTTAGCCATTGGATGAACGAACATTGAGGAAAATAAACAAGTTCACGAAAATATTATGAAACCGTTAACAGATGGCAAATATAATAGACATATTAAAGTATTTACCCGGCAAACATGGTAAAGGTATTTGCATAAATTACAAAGTTACAGCATTTTAAACAAAGTAAATGTTGAATAGAAGTGTGTAATCGTGAAAAACGTTAAGAAAAGTTCCGAAGAAAATGGGGACGGTCAAAGAATCGTGGTCGGAGGTTGATCCGCGACTGTATAAAAACTTATTTCTACAGTGCCACAAAGAATTACGGCGAAAGGTGGCCCTATAAGATATTAATCATCAGTATTCCATACTTTTGTCCGTCTCTTACTTTGTTTAAAATGCTGTAACTTTGTAATTTATTCAAATATCTTTACGAAGTTTGCTGCGTAAATACTTTAATATATCTATTATATTTGTCAATTGTTAAAAGTTCAATATTATTTTCGTGAGTTTGATTATTTCGGGATTAAAATAACTTTTTCACAGCAATTACAAAATATTCAGTACTTTTGCTCGGGAGGTTGCCTGACGTTTAGAGTTTATTAAGGAAGACGACGAACCAGTTTCTATTCATAAAAAATTTATCTGACGTGCATAAAGAGACTAAATATGTAAAGTTCTTTCGCTATTTATGATTTGATTATATTTAAAAACAATTCTCTTTTATAATGAAAATGTACAGTGAATCGGGGAGGACGACTAACTTTTTGCCTTTGATACAAATATCAGGTGCAGTTTGTTTGTTTGTATGCTTTGAATGTAAATATCAAATTCTGGAAGGTATATCGAAAGTAACAGAGAACAACGAAAGATTGAGCCCTAATTGATTGAGGGTAATGTCTAGCGGATTATTTAAACGAAAATGTTCGAGGTCAGTAATTGCTGACAATGGAAACTTTGCACCTTTGCACCTTTTTCTCAAAATAATTACCGTGAGGGGAATGAGTGCTTTCCTGTTTTTTTTTGCTTCTAGACATTAGAACGCCCTTCGCAAGATACTCGCTTTCGCTTTCCCGACACACAACCGATCCAGAGACCTTCGCATCAGCGTGTGGCGGTCTACGTTGACAAATTCTGGAACTATAATTAAATTGGCTTCTTTCCCGATCTACTCTTATATTTTAACTATAACGCAACGTCAGAGTTTCCTCTAAGTATGTTATTAGGGTTTCGCTAACATAAACTACGACAGTGCAACGTGAACTTTTATATAGTTGTCTGCAACGAGGTTATTATACACCTGCAATATGGGAGAATTTACCTTTCAGCATCTTGACTGCGACGGTCTTGTATTCCTGACTTCCGTCGATGCCCCAAGCGCGAGCGCGCATCACTTTGCCAAACTCTCCTTCTCCCAGAACTTCGCCGAATTTGAGATTTTCTCGGGGAAATTCCCACTTGGCATCGAACTGGAAGAAACTGCAGTTTAGTTCGGAGAGTGGCCTTAGCCCTCGACCCACCTCTACCTACCATTCCTTTGTTGCAGGATCCCTCGCCCGCGGTCTGGAAGTCGACGACGGACGAGGACCGTTCTTCGCCCACCACCTCGGAAGGTTGCAAGGAAAGGGACATTCTACTGCCGAAGTACATCTGCTTCGTCTGCTGATTTTTGTACTTTCTGACCCGGTAGAGGCAGGCCACGACCGTCAAGCATATCAGACTGCACGAGACACCCAGAAATACGAAGGCCACGCATCCCTGTCCGCAGGCGGTGGTGCTAGTCAGCGTTACTCTGTCTAGAAAATGCAAATTTGTTTCCATTTGCCAAAGGTACGAATTGGGCAAAAGGTTCGAAACTCACCTCCGAAACGAATGAATTCCCGAGATTCTCTCAGACCGAATCTATTTTCGTTGGAAAAGTACATCCCGTCGGTGGCAGTTTCCGTTTTCGAGCTGTCGTTGTTAGACGCGCGGTGATTGGTGCAGGTGCACCGAAAGGGATCGGGGCAGGTGCACGGTCCCACGGCGATCAGGATGCCCTTTCCCGAATTCGAATTGAAAGTTCCTTCGCCGTTTATGATTTCTAAAAATAGAAACGAGGGTGACGATTACGTCACACGAAAGTATGGAATGAGAGGGTCGACGTACTGGCGCAATCTTGAGGGCAGATCTTTCTGTCCAGGGTCTCCAACTCGTCGCAGTATCCGTCCGGACAGCTCTTCAGGTCTGGACTGCAGGTGGCGTAGCGGGAGGTGGGCACGGCGACGCGTCTGTTCTGCGATCGCCATTGACATCGTCCGAAGGTGGCGCCCCTGCCGCAACTGTCGGAGCATTCCTTCTTCTCCGCCAAGATGGAGCACGACGAGGCGGCTGTAGGAAAGATAATCCAGTACATTGTATTGGAAGCGTCTTCCTGAAGGAAAGGAAAACGCAACGTTTTAGATGGCAATGGAGAGTAGTGAGACAATCGAGAGTTCGGACGATAACAATAAACGAATAGGCATCGAACACTTGGGAAAAAGATCAAAATCCCGCCAGACGACAGTTTCATCATCTGTAACGACTTTCAATTTTGCCTAGTTTACGTAATTTAAAATCGCCATTTAATGACGTAGTATCTAATTCTCAGCTGTAGTCGCTAGGACGGTCTGGTGTTTTCCCGGAATTTCGGCTTTTTAATACCTTGCACCGGTTTACACAAACGAAGAGATTACGTAAGATTTGCATCGTTAGAGGTTTTCGTGCGTAAAAATTCCCTCCGATCAAGATCAATGCCGTCTAATGTAAATTCGAGTTTCGTGTCTTTACGGTGTCCGTGTAACTATCGAGCGCCATTACCAGTGCATCTAAAAGTTTCCTTTGTCGTATTTTGTAACTCGAAATAATGTTAAAACCATCCTACTGTCTCCTTCGCTTCGATACGAATTGGCTCTGAATTTTACAGGTAAGTGTGATTTATTTTGCTGTTTTTTCGGGTGAAATGATTAAGTCAACTGACATTATTTTGTAGGAATTTCTAAAACGCCGAAAATTAATCACCAAGCATTCGAGAAAAATTGTCGCGAATATTCCCTTCTAAAATACGCTTATATATTTACTTTTATTTTCATAAATGCTAATACAGTATGGCTGTGATAAGTGTTAATGTAATGTATACCGGGAATGAAGGAAGCCTATCGTTTACCTCATTAATCTAGCCTAAGTTTGGAGATTCCCGATAGACACACAATTTCGTAGGATTTTTTACCGTGGTAAAATACAACAAAGTATTTAACACAAGATTTTGAACGTCGATCCGAGTCAAAAGCGTATAATAAATTATGCGAGACGGAAACCATTCCGGTGTCAAAAATAATATCGTCACACCGGACAAGTTAATTCATGCTTCCGATAATTTAATCTATTAATGTCTAAACATAAAACTCGATGTCGGGTGTTCGCGTCTGTCTCTAATCCGAAGAAAGTTCTAATTCGTCGCAGCCAGTGTCATGGTTTTTTTTTATCTAAAAGGTATAATTAATAAATTAGTAAAGCAAATTTACTAACTCGAAACTCGATGATCTAATTATTTTTGTTTGCAATTCTATAGTGCGCGACTTTCGATGGCGTAACGACATTGCGAGAAAGGAAGACACCGCATAGACGAATACAATACCAAGTACGAAGTTGGAATCGAAATACGCGATTCCACGCTCGCAAATTTCGCCTACGACTCTTTCGAAAACCTTTTTACAATTGGTTTCTACGGATTTTGATCTTTATTCGCGTACTCGAGCAATTCGTATTCATTATTGTGTTCGTCCGATCCACATTTCATCGTCTCACTACTCACAAATTTCATTATTTAAAATGTCCTCATCCATTCGATTTGGTTTATTTTTGTTCAAAATTATTTTAAAAAGAACGTTTTCCCTTCAAATATTAATTCTAATTATTATTCAGAATATCAAATAAATTTACTAAAATATTCAAAATTTAATAATAATTAAATCTACCGTGTAATATTTTATATTTCGTTTACATTTACTACACTAAATAAAATCAAATTTGCCATAAAATATTTAAAATAATAAATAAGTCACTTAAGTTTTCAATTTACTCTTAAATGCAAAATAAACAAATTTTAATTGAAAGTTATATGCTTATAGATTACGTTATTCTCCATTTTTTATAAGGAAAACTTCTTCCGGAAGAGATTTACACTTAGAAACACCCAAACCGTTTCAAATAACCAGCTGCTGGCATTTATTTTCTCAAATAATTAGCCAATTAAGTGGGAAATCTTGAATTATGCTGGACAAATTCGTCACTATTTGGAAATAAGTTTTTCCGTCAGTTCCCGGGATAAAATAATTATTAACGAGTTACAATTAAATATAATTGCGCTTTTCCAGATATATCACGTGACTGGAAGACGAATTATTCGGTAATTTCGAGCTCGGACGAACCCGAAAAAGTCGAAATCCTTCGCGCTTTTATTGTATAAAGTCCCCCAAATATATTATATTTCTGTTTTACGAATGACAAACGATCAGCCTTGTAAAGTCGAAGAGAAAACAAGAGACGAGATTCGAAACATGACCCGTAGGAATCGTATTTATATACTTTCCTTTGGTTAAGTGCGACCAAGTTCATATAAATAGAATAATATATTGTAAAAATTGTCAACAAGGAAAGAGAAACGTCTTTCGTCTTAATTTTCGTGCGGTTTCTATAGAAACAAATTCAAACGTACCGTCCAATAGCGTCTCGAGGAATTCCAATTATAAGAAATTAAACTCGAAAATTTAAAATCGATCCGTCTACGCGCGCCAACAACAAAGTATTTTGTCGAATTTCAAAATTCAAAAACGGAAAGAATATTCCGGATTTCCTTTCACGGCCCGTACACTTCCGGATAATTCGCCCCCGGGCATAGAATTGCGGGAGAAAGGCCCGGATAAGGGTTTTCTTCGGCCAAATCGATAGGCATTCTGTATCTTCGGATTCTCGCCGCCGGCGACTGTTTGATTGTTATCTGGCGTGTGGCGACGAAAAGGAGATGGATAACGCTTACAGAAAAATATATATAAACAAATTTTTATGGGGTGAATTATGCAACGATGGTTTTTATTTTAGTTTCGAACATTATATTACAAATGTGTACCGACGAATAACGCGTAATGACGTCTGCATTAACAAACACCCGACGGACAGTCGTATTACATACGGACACGTTGTCTCGGTTCTCTTCGAAGGCGTGTGATTAGTGCAGGATAAATTTCACACCCGAGTTAATGTTAAAACGAAAGTTGTCTCGTTTAATAATCTAAATTTATAAAATTACTTGTCCCGACTGATTGACCGAGCGATTCACCATCGCCTCGAGCAAACCGTCCGACCTAAAGAAATGAAATTTGGTACACAGTTAGGGTACGTCACGAAAACGCGCACTAACAGGGGATTTTTCAAAATTCCTTTCCGGGGGAGAGGGAGAGCATTAAGGCTTACCCCGAAGAACGGCTTGCACCGTACTATTTTAGATGTGATTTTTTTTTTCATTGCGTTTAGTCTTCATCGAGTACTTAGGTGTATTAAATCGATAACATTTCAGACGTCGTTATAAATATTTTTATGTTTCGACTTTTTAAACAAATGTTCTAACCGTTTTAAATTCGAATTTGTTATTGCATATTGCAGTGTTTTTCGACCTTTTTCATTGAGTGGCACCCCTGATTGAAAAATAAAAAATCGTGGCACCCTTGACCGGCGGCGGATCTAGAATCTGAATAAGGGGAGGCTAACGGGAGAATAAAAAAATTTTAAAAATTGACAGTTTGAAGTAGCATTTTGATGCAAAAATAGTGTTTCTACGTGTTTAAAATCAAAATTTAAGTCCATTGAATTTTGTCGAAATACTGACAATGAGTTATCTCGAACTACACTTAAGTAAATTTCCACGAAAATGCCTAAAGGTCCTAAACTTTGCGACACCCCGGTTGAAAAACACTGGCATACTGATTCGATTATAAAACTATTGTAAACGTTTCAGAAAATTGTTCAAATTGAAAAGAGTTCGTTTGATTCTCGGCAATTCTCGTCATTCTCGGCGGTAGGTGTTATAAAACAATTACTTTGGTTGTTGAAATACTGAATATAAAAGGCGCTTTCTTGCCAAATCCACGCGGGCGAAGTGGCGGGTAACAGCTAGTAATTTATACAAGTCCTATATTAAAATTACCGAATATTCTTCGATAAAAACACGAGAAAAAGAATAGATTAATTATTAACTACAATTATAATTAACTACATCTGGATAAAGAAAACACAAACAATTGATTTCCTATGACGTAGCTAGAGAAAACATTATCTCCAGAAGAAGAAACGTAAATTCTTTATCCCTGGTCACGTGTTTCGACAGTTAAGAGAACCAAACGACGAGATTCCTGTTTATCGGAACGTTCGCCAGCTTAATTAAAAACCGAGATGTTTAATTAACGTAGAAAAACTTCAAAGTCGATGTCGTACGGATGCGGATGGAGAAAATTTACAAGAGAAAAGTATTCAAATGTCGAACGAAATAATAAGTTTGAGAACCGTCGAAACGAATGGACGAGTGGAAAGAAAAGTAGGAATTTGCTAGAAAGTACTCCGTGAGAACTGTCAAATTAAATTTAAACTAATAAATGTCGAAGAAAGGTTATTTTGTCAAATAAAAGGTAAGTTAATGGCTTCCGATTAAATAAACGTCAATATTTCCGAATGGAAACGACGAAATCCACGCATTTCTCCACCAATGTCGGGATGAAATTCGTGGAAACTTTATCGAATCGACGTAAACCTTACTTCCGATTTGTATAAAAACAATATTTATCGCCTAAATTAGGTGATTAAACTATCTGCTGACACAATAATCATCCTAAACACTTTGTTACGTCAGTCAAATGTTAGATAAATCGAAAGGGATTAAACGTCGTTAGTTTCGTCATTTCATTTCAATTGTAAAAATGACGTCCCGTCATACGTAACAAAATGGAAAACGAAATTATAACGAATCAGAAAACCGAAAACAGTTAAGGACTCGACTTAAAGTTAGAATTTCGTTAAAATACGTAGTTCGGAAAGCTGATAGTAATACTTTAAAAACCTCTTTTATTCGTCGAGCACTCGAGGACTGTAGGATTGGAGATGACGAAAATGCATCGTCATAGGACTTGGTACGGTACAATACAATAAATCCCGCACGTTTCGGCCTTCCCTGTGAATTACAAGCGGATGGAATTTGAGTTGCGAGATTTCGTGACTCCGTACAACGTTTAACAATAATAACGGTATATAAAATTGCCGATAGTCGTATCGACCGAACGGTTAAAAAAGAAAGAATTACAGATTCAATTTGATTAATGAAACACTTTTACGATTTTCGCAAAAGTATGCCAACTCATTTATGATATCCATTGCAATTTACCTGCGAAATACGCCGTTAAAGCGCTTTAAAGGGGAGAACGACTTTTATTAAATTATATCATTTCTAATTGCGCAAAATGTTCTTTCATTTTTCCTTATAAATTCTAGAAAAAGTAATCATTTTTTGTTAACTATTCTTTTAATTCAAACTTCACCTTTCGACTTTTTCTATTTTTAAGAAAAAAATTGATAATTGAAAGCAAAACTTACCGCACATTCTGGGGTTCTGCGCTGAAGAAGAAAGATCGTTTTACCATTATTGTTACTTTGGTCAACGTTAGATATAAAGATCGTAGGTGGAATTGGGCTCACCATTGTCCGTGACGTTAACCACGATTAGGCATTCTCCCCCTTGCGCGGTTAACGAACTCCACCGGAGGACGGCGTGAAGATTCCTCTTTCGAGTGATCGACAGGGCCTTTCTGTTGGACACGTAGACGATGCCCGTCTTGGGAGTCACGCTCAAAATACTCTCGGACGAATTCCTCATTTCTAGATCGAACCTAAACTCTTCCTTTTCTAGAACCTTAATGGGCTGAAAGACCTGCCGGGCGAGTGCGACGTTTATAAATTCTAGACAATTTCAAACTCCGAAAACCTTTGTAAAATCTCATACTCTGGAATGCAAAGCGGCGTGACGACTTATAGAAGCGGAGTAGACTTTTTTAGGCTGGATTTTCTCTCCGAGATTCGCCGTTCGATTCCTGACGTGGACGTGGAACACCACCTGAAAACACCCAAACGACACTCTTATCCGGAGGATTTCGGCGCTTCAATACGAAAAAACTCGAAGAATTTTTTAGAATGTCACCTTATTATCGGTTCCGTTGGGTAATCCGGTATCTTCGAAGACGACGGTAAAATTGTACCAACCGCCGGGGAACCAGAAATCCGATTCTCTGGCGGCCACTTCTAAAATTGCATTTTGAAATTCAAAAATTTGCTGGAAGAATGGGAAGAGAAAGCGAATGGAAAAGTTGGTAACTGTTTACCCGCGTGAAACAGAGAACCGTTGTAAACGTCTTCGAAGAATCCCGTGTCTTGTACGGCGAACAGGTGCAAAATGTCATTTTCTACTCGAACTTGAATGTCGTTGGCCAATGCCGAATCGTCGTCCAACACGCTAAATTGAATGGGTAGAGGTCGACCCTGTCCACAAAGTTTATTCGCGAAATTACTACCAAATTCTAGAAGAAAATAACATTAACATTTAACGCGAGTAACATCGTATTATTAGACCCGATCCACTAGGGATTAGTCTGTTTAGTGGAGACCCTATTACCTGTGATAAATTCGGATTCGAACCCGAATCCTTACGGCGAAAGGTTGACCATCTGTAGTCTTCGAGAACGGAAAAAAATTAATGATGGGAGGACGAAGAGATTCCGAGGCTTTTATCCTTTTATGGCCGGATTCTACCAATTTTTCTTACAAGTGGAGAAGATTTAATCGAATTTTAAGAAATAATCACGTCAGTTTAGAATTATTGGCGAATGGCTGCGAAGAGTCGTTTACGAGACATCGGAGACGAAAGAAATGGTTCGTTTTCAATTTACGAGTATTTTCGAATTGGGAATAGTCGATAATTGCATCACATTTGGAGCCGAGTAGGAAAGAAGGTCTACTGACTCGCGATTAGTCGCTAGTGGCCTTATATAAAAGTTAAAGGCTTTTCGGAACGGTGGGACTTTGCGTGACCGCAACAAAAAGGTTCCGGTTAATGGCTATTTCGTCAGGAATGTAATTCCGTGACAGTTAAGTCGTCTATCCTTCCGGAAAATCAATTAATCGAGCAAAGAAATGTTAGAAATTATAATAAAAACCGGGACTGGTGCGAATCCGATCATCCGGAAAGACGGGCTTTAAAGAGATCTTTGTCCAATAGCTCAGTTAATAAAATTTAGTTTAATTGTATAATGTCCGAGTGTAAATCATTCCTTAAACATACTTAAAAACACAAAAACGGATTGCACCTTTATATAAAAGTAGCAAAAGAATATCCACGACTTGGATGGATTCCAACGAAGTTCCCGAGTTTAAAATGACCCATTTAAAACGATTTTCTTAGAAGACGGACAAAGGAAGAGTAAAATATGTTTATCTATAAATTATACCAAGTTTTTTGTGTGATTTTCGACCCATTTCTTGTCACGAAAAGTAGTATTAAGAAACCAAACGCTATTTACAACTCCTTTTGTTCCAAAAATAGAATAGATGGACCATTTTATTACGACTCGGATGGATGGAGAGGATCCAAAAGTAGGAAGAGGAACGACTCGCGCGTGACTCGACCGCCCAACTCACCGGATATATATTAGTGATGTTGACGTAGAAAACGGATTCGGACCCGACTTGTAAGTAGGGAGGATTGTCATCCACGTCTTCCACCTGCAATTCGCCCCTCAGAACGAACTCCCCTTCTCTGGTGCCGGAATGATAAACGGAGCATCGAACCACGAACGATCTTTCTTCCTTCTTCTCGGCGTCGGGAGATTTTTTTAATATTAAATGACCCGAATTGGGGTGGACCTTTATAAAGTCGTTGTCTGAAAAGAAAAATTCCCTCTTTACGAGACATTCCTCTTCGTGTTGTTATGAAAATTTTCAAATTAACTTGCACCCTAATTAAGGATTTTAACACGGAACAATTTTGAGTAACGCCTAAGTTAGCAAAATTGTTTTATATAAATACAAATTTATAAAAGTCGTATAGAAAATTTGTTTAAAAAGAAAAACCATCGAAGACCAAGTCTTTTCTATCAATATTATATAAAAATACAAAAAAAAAAAAAATATGTAAATCTGAAATTCTTATATTTCATTTTATTTGAGATAAAATAATAAAATTTAGACAAAATTATCCTTCCTTAACTTGATATATGTTAATATATCACCCGTTATTTGTGAAAATATCGTGAAAATTTGTGGCATCATCCCCAAAATTTGAGTTTGTGACTAACGTAATCTTGTCGATTTATTGGCCAATTAAATTTTAAATAAAACGATTATTTAATGATGTATATGTCAGCTGGTTTAACCTTTTCCCGGTTCTAACCATACTAGATTCCAACCAATGTATTTATGTATTGCAGAAAAGTCCAACCTTTTCCTTAATGCCAACACCATTCTGGAGTTAGGGCGCGTATAATCTAATAACCTTCGAATACTACGATTATATGAGAATATCAATAATTGTGTTACATACATAATTATACGTAACCGTATGTATAGTATGATATAGTTCCCACTTTACTACTCGAGGATCTAGGTGTTCGGTTTAGAGCGGTGTAGTTACCGTACAAATGTTTCTGTAACAATGGAGAAGGAGAAGAAAACACCTTACGGTCTATAAAATACGTTACCTTCGACTGTGTAAGTGACTCGCGAGTGGGAGCAGAAGTTAGAAGTAGCCAACGGTCGAAGGCTGTCCACCAGCAGACGTGCTCCTATCGATTCTTTGATGTAATACGTGACGTAGGACGAAGGGAAACACAGAGAAGACGACGGACGGCAAAACGAAACGTGATCCACACCCGTGTCGATGCTCACCGTCGTAGATTCTCTTCCCGAATCGTCCGCCCACACCTCCAGCACGTACGTGCGACTATGGAAATCTATGGAGAAAATTCTATCCATAATTAAAAATATATTATATATTTCGTTTACTTTCTAATCTTTAACTTTTTTCTTGTTTACGCAAAGAAACATTCGAGAGAATTAATCGAGTGTCTTGAGGAAAAAACCAATCATCCGGGAGTGGTTCCCGGAGAGAAACGTTCTCATTATCTGGGGATTATGTTTATAATTCCGAGATTTATTGAAATAATTAACTTATAATGGTTAATGACTGCGTTGATTTAAAAGAATTATCTCTCGTTCCCTCGACATTTCTATTCTCCAAAAGCAAAAAAGAAATCGCGTTAAATAATTTGACCTTTATCAATTACGTCTGTATTGTGCTTATATGCGTACTTTTGCTAAATAGCTTCACCAAACTCTGTTTTTCCCGACTTTAATTATAATTTTCGCAGTTATAACTCTATTGTAGAATACACGCACAAAGCCACAAACCGGATTCGTTTAAGAGACGATCCACGGGCGATTGTAGCCGTATGATTCCGGAATTTTTTTCTATCCGGAATATATTGGATTCTCGTTGCCTGTTTTGGCATCTGGAATGGCAAGTCACGCGATGGAGTCGATACAGGGGGGTTCTTTCGTCGGAATCTTCGGCCACCGCCACCACTTTCCAAATGGGTACGTTGATCGGAAAATCCAAGGGTATCGACAAGTGCACGCTTCTTCTCGGGAAACTAAATGCTAAAAAGTAAATTAAAAATATAGTTTGTTTTCGTTTCGAAGCTTCTTAAGCAAAAATTAGAAATAAGTTTAATAAATTGAAAGATTCGGCATTAATTAATGCCGAATCATTTAATTAATGCATAATTCGACGTTCTCGCTAACTGTTTTTCCCGTCACAAACGTCAAGTTATAGAAACGATAAGCGTAAACACTTCGTAAAATAGAAATTTAGGCGGGTCAAAACCCAATTAATAAAATAAAAGTTTTAGTAGTATTTACCGTTACAAAAAATAGAAATCGGCTCGATTCTTTAAGACAAAAGCCAAACGAATTCGATTCTTAATTGAAGTAAACACGATCCTCGATCACGTGTCGACCGGAGCATTTTCGAGAAGTGCATTAAAACCGACACGTGTCCGTTCTTAATGGAATCTGCGAATAAAAAGCTATTTTTATACGGTCTTACAAAGACGACCGACGTCGATGCTCTATTCCATAACAGTTTCGGATAAAGCTTTAAATTAGTAGAAAGTAAATAATAGGTGACGAGAAGATGTAAGCGAGAAAACGGGGTCGTTTGTTAACCGAGTGGATAATTAAAAAGAAAAATATAACTTAAATATTAGCAGATCTTCAACCAGGCATTACGTAAAAGAAATTCATTTTATCACGAATAAAAAATACTCCGATCCAAGACATTTGATATACGTTAAGAGGCAATTTCTTATAAATTTATTTGCATATTGTTTGTTTTAAATGTCTTCACGCAGACATTCTTTCGAGCTTTCGTCTTTATATTCCTACCGACTGATCACGCGGTTGGGATTCGATTCCAACACCACCCGAACACGAAAAAACACAAGAAAATCAAAATACAAATCGAATTAATTAATGTGTACTCCTTTCGTATCCATCGAAAAGTTTCTTAAATTGAACTCGGCCGTACTTAAAATACAATTATACTTTAACGATTCTAGGTTGTATCGAAGCGTATAAACCATCTGCCAACACAATACGTCGATGCTCGTAACTAATCTCCCGTACTCGTCATAAAACAATTAAGTGGAAAGGTAAATATTGAAGAACTTTAATTTATATAAATCGAACACTAACGGACTTCCGTTATCGTGGTATTTAAATCGTTACTTTTACTATAATACTTTTTCTCTTATTCGTCCGTCCCGAAAAACAATTCGTATCTATTAAGTAAAATGAAGATTAATTTCCGACACATAAAAATCATCCGTCGACACCGTAGAAGGAAATTTAAAATGAGGTTTTCTATATTTATGCTCGTTATTATTTTATAATCTCAGACTTGTGTTTTTCTTCTTCTTACACTTGTCATTCTCGTGGATCGAATGTCTTCGTCTCGTCCACCGCTTTCCTATTTTCTCCCTCTTTCTTCTATTTCTCCACGTAGGAAATGTCTTCTATTTTTCTCATATATTTAACTATATTCTGTATTTATTAGTAAATTGTTTTCGAGTTAAACGTGTAGAATTCTAAATTAGAGTTGGAGAATTGACTAGAAATTGCTAAGACGGAAAAAATTACATTTCAACAAAATATATCTGACTTATTTTGTTTTTAAATTAAGTATACATTTTTATTTATGTACGAATATGTACGAATAAAAATAAATCAATCGTTAATTTATATTTTAATTTTTTAAATATTAAAATTCGAACCACGCAACGCCTTAAGTTCGGCTTGGCCGCGAGTATGGCGAGCGATGCGGGTTGCCTCCGATCCGCTATCGAAGCCACGCTTTCGAATTATCAGGATTATTTGCCAATCTAAAATAAATTTGTTCTGTTTGAAAGAATCTTCTACATTTAAACTTTCTTCTTCGAGCATTCTTAGTTAAATGCAAACATTTGTTAGAAGAGTTAAGCGATATTTTTCGAAAGCCAGTCTCCAATTTCAAAACTTTTTTCTCCTTTATTACGCGATAATGTTTTATATAACCAAATAAAAGTGCTATTCTCGCAATTCTCCTCCTCGGAATTCGAAATATACAATACGAATTGTCTGAAATCCATGCGAGTGAAGAGTAAATAACATTTTCTTACCCAGTCTAAAGAGTAGAATTAGAATACGGAAACGAGCTTATTATAGTGAATTTTCACAGATAATTTAACTAAAAATATGTATATTTTTGAGTGTATTTCTTCGATATTTTATTTTTTTTTATTTCTGCGACTGGCAAAAAATTCCAAACTAACGACTTATCCGAAAAATAATGTCAACCAACGGAAGAAAATGTTTTTATCCCTCCGAATTTTATCGCGGCAATCCGATTATCACCGAGAAATGCTCCTAAACAGATATAACTAAACTTTCTCAAATAAAAATAGAGCTATATCGGTTAGTTTGGCCGCCATTGGCCACGTTCTAATTCGATTGTACGGTAACGACTAATTCTTTATTTTTGATCGAGTAACTCTACTTAAATAAACTACTGTTAAAAATAAAAATTTAACGCCTAAATTAAGTATTCGACTGAAGAAAGAACCAAGAAACAGATGAAAATACATATGTATATATAGGTTAAATCTTCGCATCTGGAACGTGCACGGATATAGAGAACACGCGTAAGTAGGACACGCGCTACTTTCTATATTTTAAAAATTAATTGAAAAAAATAGAAAAGAAAACGTGTCCCACTTACACTATTCTTAAAATAATCCCGCATATTAAACACGAAAGAAGTGGGTTCGGTTCTTTTCGTCTACTTTATAAGAAGCGGGAATATATTATACGTTTTTATGATATTTTTAGTAAATTGTCGCTTTTACGGAAAAGTGATTTTTCTCTTTTGTTTCCATAAAAATCAATTACAACATAATTGTCCGTACAATTATAATTACAATGCAAACGTTTGTCAGACCATCGTCTTTAATTCTATAAAAAGCCAGGAAATTATATTATTTTATTCATCGATATTGGTGGAAGTCGAGCCAGTGTTTATTCTGTCTCCTATAAAAGCACACAAAGTGACGTTTTCACATTTTAATTCGATAGTCGAAAATAATTATAGAACGGTTCTACAGGCGCTTTTTTCCCGCTGAAGAAAGTCGTCCGTAAATTTGCAAACTTCCGAATTTGTGATTTGTCAACGAAAACGATGACAGTAAACACCAGAATGTCAATATATTTGTTATTTTTAGTGAAATAAAGGAAGACGAGCGCGAAACTTCTGACAGAAGACGAGTCGATTGCTTATATAACAAGAATCTTCTCAATTGTTTGCCAGCCAAAATTTAAGAGAATTTTTCGAAATTATAATATATTTTGGAGTAAAATTATTTACTAATTTTAACCAATTACTACATATAGACATGTTTTGGTCTTTCAATTAAGGCAATAATTATTGCGTTAATTGAAAGGTCAATACGAGATAATTATTGTTTTTTTTTTTTTTTTTGAAGGGTGATCGAGTGGGAAACCGGAGAAATTTATATAAAACAAATCTTGCCATAGGAATTACAGGGTTGGCAGTTGAATATTTCAACTTTTAATCGACCAATAAGAAAATAGAAAGGAAAATTGCTTTCTAACTTACAGAGTCGAACGTCGACGAATTGGCAACGGCGTTACCCCAACATCAAAATACGAACTTTTTCATTATTTTTATTTTACATTCGCACGAAAACTTTTATCATAAATTTTTATGTAAAAATTTAATAAATTTCTGAAATTATAATGATGAGAAAAAGTAATTTGTTTTTAGGAAAGTGCGCGAGAACACATTGCCGCTCACAAGTTTTTTGACCGATTGATCCCCGTAGTAATTTGTTCTCTCGATTTTGTATGGTTTTGTTGCTATAGAAACGCCACAGGATATGACACTAACCACTACGTTCTACTCGAATTGGAACATTTCCGATCAAAATGTCTAGCTTACTTTAAGAAATTGTTAATTTTATGTAATTCGCTTCTATCGAAACTTCGGGCATCCGCATCTTTGCTACGAATCTATTATAAAAACTCGATTTAAAAAATACCTTTTGAAGAGACTTGTGGATATTTTTCGGCATACTTAATTATTACCAATGAATAAAGTAATACGGTGCAGATAACTTATATGTGTACTGTACTCTCTTCGTTGCACACTCGTTGCCTCTTCGTACCAAGGTTTAATCTCCTGTTTTTTAATACAGGAGATCGTTACTGCTTCCCTGAAATCCGATACAGACCTCAATTTTCCTTTACCCGAGAGATTGCGGCGGTTTTTATCTCTTAAATCTATCACTTTTCTATACAACAGATGCGATAGTAAAATTTCTGGCTACATATACACGTGATATTCGTGTTTATGGATTCCCATTTTCCACTCGTCTTCACACGTCGTATCAATTTTTTTTTTGGTTAAGACGAAACTTGTTTATAGTAAACAGGGATTCACTCAATTATAAAAACATTGTTTTTAAGTTATAAAATAACTTTTGTTTCTTTCCTATTCTTTTATTCATTAAGAGGAGTAGCATTAAGGCGCATCGAAGTAGAAGGAGACGAAAACTTTAGCTAATAACATCCTTCGATATTTTATCATTAACTTGAAGATAAAGCTGGATTTTAGAAGCAATAAATCAAAGTAAGAACGTAAATTCTCATTTGGAAATCCGAAAGAAAGATGTTTAAAAGCGATAAACAAAGCGATAAAACATCGCTTTGTTTATTTCTAAGTAATTCGCAGGCGAAACGATAAATTCTACGTTGGTCATTTATATGTTTTGTGACGAAAGCAAGGAATTTCCAAACACAAAAACTCGAGCAAATACCAGAAACAAAGAATACCAGTGTCCAGTTTCGTTCGTTTTATAAGTGAAACTCGATACTGGTATTCTCTGTTTCTCGTCAACTCTGGTGATTACGGCAAAAATTAATCTAACGAAAGCAGAATTTCTCGTATAATCCACGGTTTCCAACTTATTTAGGAAGAAACTGTACAAAAATACTTTCTGGCTTCGGCGATTAAACTGTTGTAAACGGAGATAAATCGAGCGCGAAAGGCCAATCGTCCTTGAACCCTGGCAATTTACGCAGAAGCGATCGATAGGGTCGATCTCCCTTTAATTGTCCCCAACGTAGGATCGTATTAACGCCATACGTTAGCAAAATACATTAAAGCGTCCGTAATTCGCTCCATAAATTTGCATTAACTCCAATTAATTATAGTAACTTAATTCGTCCGTCTACTTTATAAAGTGGAGGGAATTACACCCGAGAATTTTTACCGAATTTATTTCCACCAATTGTATTATTAGTTGAAATCCTGACGAAATATTTAATTATTGCGGCATCTTCCTGGTAAAATACGTTCGAAGGAATAGATAATTTGTATAATTATGTGTTTTAATGTCGCCGAGACAATTAAAATTTCGTTCGATACGATACCCTTGTATTTCTATCCGGTGTCTAATCTGATGACGTAAGCAACTCTCGAGGAGAAATTTAAATTTTTAATTACAAAATCTCTTTAATCCCGGTTATTCTTTTTAATTTTATCCCGGTGTTTTCTTTCGGAATTTAGTTCCGAATTCCGCGGGGATTTTTACTGTTTAGAGATTTCTAAAATAACTTTCTACTTCAAAGAAGTAACAAGCATCGCCGGCCAACGTTTATTAGAAGATAGGAACGGGTGTCGACGTGAGAAAATTGCTACAGGTCTCTCTTCTGTCGAATTATATACTAACAAAACTTTTCATTGGACAGACGAAGACGAAGGTAACTGAAGCGACCGAGCGGAAGATACATTATAAACAATACTTTTGTAGAGACTCTTAAAATGTTACTGCACGTCTTCTTACAGAAACTCGAGTGCTGTAATATCCATGCGGTTGTTACTAGTCTCAACGGAAGGTACTATACAGTACAGCACACGGTCGACTTACGGTTATCATCGATCTTGTACAGTACGTCTCGTCTCTTGACTTTATAATTAAGTTATTTCCACTTGTTTTTGCCATTTAATATCTTCCTCTGGCAATGTCTTCCTTTTGGAGTCTCGATTTCCAGTCGACAATCGATTTATGGCTCAACGCATTATAAACTTTGGACAATCGAAACTGTAAACACTTAACCTTAACAAGGATATTTCTTAACTAAAAAGTACAGTTTATATTAGATTTTCTTTCTCCTATTTTCTCAAAAATTTCATTTTTATCTTTGCTAAATTACAACTGTTTTCTTACGTTACGTAACGAGGAATAATTTTTGTATAATTCTAACAAGGATAGAAATTTGAGTGAGAACTGTTTCCGATTCCTTTCCGGGATAAAAAGTGTATTTTTGGAAAAATTAAATATTTTGATATAAATTTATTAAAATAAACTCTTATTTCTTTGTTATACGATCGAATTTCCCACAGACGGATAAACATTTGCAATTGATAGATTATCCTTCCTCGCCTTTCCCTGTTGTCTTTGGATCCAAATGTTATTACAGAGACTGCGAAAGTACTTCACTTATTTATATTATGGATGGAGTAGACAGCTATCATCCTTAATTCCAATAAAATATCGTAATTAACTAAATTAATAAACCTCTCTTTTTCGCGAGAATTATTTATTTATGGTCCATTAAGCGATTCGCGAACTTCTGCAATTCATTTAAACCACTCGCCACTCAACCCGTAAGAGCCAGAAAAATATGTCTAAAATATTAATTCGCATTGCATTCTTTTTCGAAACAGCTGGCAACGTTGTTGCTAGACTTTCTCGTCATTCTCTATTTCTTATCATCCCAAATAATTGCTACCGTTACTTTTAAGCATTCGGATTAACTGTACAGTACGGTACATAAAACCACTATTATGATTACTGATGAAAAATGTTGGGGTTTTTCATCAAATTTAATGCTTAATAACTCCCGTACTATCGGTCGAAATTGCGTATTGGAGGAAAATGTTTCTAGAAATTTTCACGAAAATCGAACTGTTGGTTGGAGAGATATGGCCCACTGTATTAATATTTTCCGAAGCAACGGTCCGATTCTCCTGAAAATTTCTACACAATTTCAGAAAATTTCGACAAAAGGCATGGTAGTTATTAAGCCTCAAAGTTAGTGAAAGATTCTGTCACCCACACACACATTAACGTCCATACATAATTTTAAAAAAAACCCTCAAATTTTCGCATTTCTCGTCGTTTCCAGGCTCCCGAATCCAAAAATGTAAAAATCTCGGGTGTCATTTTTTAATTCGTCGCCGTACTTTCCCTCTGTTACGTAACAGAAGAGAAAGTAAAAATGGAAAAAATTCCGCAAAAGAATCAATGCAAGTTATTATTTCTCTTGGAAAAGTAATAACAGAAAAAGAATTTCTATCCGAACAAATGAAACTTCGACCTTTTCTTTCATCTACTTTCATTGGAGAAAATTTTAATCAGGTGTCCCTAAGTTATATTTTACAAATACTCTAAGTAGTCCGTAGTTTTATAGTGTATAATTTACTTTAAAATCTTAAAATTGTCAAACCACGAATCTCGAATCAATAAATAATATCGAAACAATATTTGGAAGGCTTTTTTAGAAGTTCGAATGATACGTAAACTACTGCTAAATGTCGAAAAACAATTCGGAGAATCTCCGTATTTCTTACTATTATATTACTTCGAGTTCTGATTTAAAAAATATTGAGGATAAAAGTAAAATGTCAATATCACTTTCAAATTTCTTACATCTTGTCGTACACTCTCCGCCAGACGTTTCGTGTGACTCTTTAAATATAAACAAAGCCCCGATGATGGAATACAGAAGAAATTATAGAAAAAATTCCAGAGCTTTATTAAATTTCGACTTTTAAAAAGCAAAAGATTATTTGAATTACAATATACCGATCTATTAATGATTCTACATCGTACTTTCTGTCACAGAAAAGACCATTTCTCTCTGGAATATCTGATTAGTAAATTAAATATTATTTGTCTTTTAGAATCTAGAAAAAAAAAAAAAAAAAAAAATGGAAACCGAAGTGTAAATCGAAGTGATAACCAGCAATTATTATTGTGGCATAATCGCCATGCCGGGCTGCAATTTTTAAAATTTATTTCATTTCAAATCTATGCTCTCCGCCTCAAATTAGTACTGTAGTACCTTGCCCCCGTACATCAAACGTTTTTTGTTATCGATAGAGTCGTGCCGGTCATCTATCTAACTCCTTTCGAGGGAAAATATTTGTATCGAAATAACGCGACTTCTGGTTTTCATCGGAAATTCGTTCGCCGTTAATCGGGACCTCTTGCCCCTTTCTTACGCTTTTCATATCTGGTCTCGGCTTTCATCTATCTAGGCCTAACACCGTTCTCGAGAGTAAAAAAAGACAGACGGACGGACGAACGACAGCGGGAATTTTCGAGTCTACAATTTTTTCAAATTACATCCCAATGATATTTCTTCAGCATTATAAATTTTTATGATTTAGATTTTGAAAAATCTAAATTATAGATAATGAATCTTGGTAAAAATATACTTGAAAAATTAATATAATTATAACATTCCGACTAGAACATTCCGACAGAAAATTTTTAATCGTAAATTAATTACTTGTAAGTTATTATATTAATTAATTAAAATATTTCCCAAAGGTCTTATATATTAATATGTTATAATAATAGTACATTCATTACCTTTACATCCGTTTGACTCGTTGAAATGAAAATTAACCAACATTTTCAGATTTAACTATTCCGAAATTAATAAATCGTATTGCCATATTGATTTACATAGCCTATAATAATGCGAAGCCGTGTTCCTCTCGTCAGAATCGACGTAGAGAATTCGAAGCAACGACTAACGGAAAACAAACCGAAATTTAATTTAATTTAATGGCCACTGAACGTTTTCCATAATAACGATAACGACAATTACGTAACTCTTTCTCGTTGTAACTCGCTTATTATAACAAAGCAGAAAATTACAAATTTTTAGTCGCAATACGTAAAAAACACAATAGAATTTGTCTTAGAATACGCAGTTCCCGCCACTTATTTCGGATATGGTTTTAAACGAATCTCGACGGCGATTGGGCGAAGAAGTTGTCGTTTAACGACAATAATTCGAATTATTAGAAATTCCACCAATCGCTCCAGGCGGGTGTCTCTATGTTTTATTTTCGTTCCTATCGACCAATCGTCGTTTAAAATATTAAGAACACGAACTTCTTGCAGTTTGGAATTGAGAAAGTTTAAATCTATGACGTAATTCCTTTTAAATAATGGAACTGAAGTTTTCATTATTTACTCGGAGAGAAGGTAATTCGATACAAGTAGATAAAGGGACGAGTACCAGCGGAATAAATTTAAACAGCGAGGATTTAAGTTTCATTTGTAATATTATACTTTACCATTCGGGTTGTGACATTAGTATCTATTATTTTACACTCCAGTATTATATAGGATTATATAATCCCGGAGAAGTTACGAGTTTTGGATATCTTAAAACGGTCCAATTTAGATATAAGAAACTAAAAATAGGTCACTTAAGATCCAAGAATTCCTATTCTTAAACATCTGATTAAATTACAATATTTTTAAACAGTGTTTTTGAAAATATTGGAATAAGAGAAAAATAAAAACGAGTCCAAATCGTGGTAATTTCGATCTATTATACGCCGAAATTTAACCAATAATTTTAATTACGACTTTAATAAATAGTTTTCTGTGTTTACAAAAAGCGGTTGCGTAAGTGTAAAAACCTAAAAATAATTTGAAATTTCAGAAAAAATACGCCGAGCCATCATTAATTATAGGATGACAGCTCAATTAACGATGTCGTCTTGAGGATGCGCTTAAACGCTCTATTTATGAATAATTTGTTACAAATAATTAATTATAATTTACTCTTTTTCCCCCCGAACTATTTTCCACGCAGCCAACAATACTTTGCCGTTAATAACAAGAGTGATTTTTGTACAACAAAAGAAAATCAATGCCGTTAGTTAATTACTCGCTGGCATCGACGTTTTTATTAATATAAATATCTTCCAATTTTGTATTATTAATAATTCGTATCCGATTTAAAATAATTACCAGTTATTATGTTCGTTGGAAGAATTGTTATCCCGGCTTAGGCCGGAACAAGGTAAAAATGAATTTGAAAATAGCTAATAATAAAATGATAAATGGAATTAATGTAGCTGGTTACTTACCAAGATGAATTAATTTTAGTTTCCGAAATAAATAAGCCGGTGCGACTACATTATTTGGGTAAACACCCGTATTTTTCCATTCGTTCCAACTACAATCCGCCTGGCCAAGCCGATGTTCCGTAGAGTAAAATATTCGCAAAGGCAGAAAAATACACTAAAATATCTTTAGAAAATCTCTTTTATTATAATTAAGCGCAAATCTATATCAAATTTACTCTAAGTTATTCGGAGAGCTTGCACAAACCGGAATAATTCAAAAAACAACGACACTTTTATCTATAAGATGATTAAATATTAATTAAACAAATAGTTCTTGTATAAGACTACGGTTAATTTATTTAACAATTATCTTTAAAATCTGTCATATATAATTAACTAAAAGAAGAAACTCGTATTTTTCTAAATAAACTCGAGCTTTTCGTGTCGTTCGTGATCCGAATATTTTCATATTGGAAATTTGTTTACTTCACTTTCGCATTTCCAACAACTCGACCGTGTAAATAATCCTGCGATTTATTAAACATCGGAGGACTTAGTTATAAATCTACTTAACGATTTATTAATATCTATCATAAGTTAATTGTGAAATATATAGGCCTACTCTTTTAATATTTAAACGGTATTTTGAGTCGATTTAAATTAAATTTAGCTCGGTAAGAGCATTACATTAAATTGATGCAAATATTTTTCGAGAAAAATCGTTTTGTAATATACTTTATATTAACATAAAATAAGCAATATTTATTCATATAATTTAGAATATAGAATAAGGCGGGTTGTAGAAACCGTAAATATCTTCAGGAAAATCTAGTTGCATCGTATCCGGATAACATTAAAATACTTCTATCGTATCAAATTACAGTAGAGAGTCGAAAATCGGCACCCCGGTAATCGGAATCGCCGGTAATCGGCACGATTTTCAGTCGGACTGCGTCGTGCCGAATCGAACGTTTTTGATACTAGATTTACTTCTAAAGTATAATTTTCATGTTTTTATATTCTTCGATATATTTATTTTGTTTGTACAAAATGCAGAAATAATTTTTAACGATACGATAGCCTCGATTATTATTATAAAAATTTTCGTTAGGCTTAAAATCGACGAAAATTCGACGCGAAGCGACACGCAACGGAGAAAAATTTGAACGTCGGACGGGTTAATGTATTTTTTCGTACATAGACCGTAATCGGAACAAATCCCTAATCTGAACGACCCCAGTCCCCAATTGATGCCGATTTCCGACTCTCTACTGTATATATTTATTTCTCAAAGAAGTATACAAAACATCGTTAGAATGGACGAACCGAAGCTATTTTATAGTCAAATTTTGAAATAAATCGAGAAAGTTAACAAAATTCATCAAATATTGCTTAGAAGGGAAGAAGAAAATGAAGAAATTCGTTTAACGTTTCTAAATTAGTTAAAACTTTATTATGTTTTTAAATGAAATATATTAAATTGCACGTTGCTAAATAATTATAATTATACAGCGATTCGCATAAATTATATTCGAGAGGTACGATCTGTCTGAAATATTTCTTTAATTAGTTTAAGTTCTAAAACTTGGTTAGTTTCGACTAAATTATGTACAAAATTTTAATAAACTTTTAGTTTAAAAAGATCAGATATTTTCAATTTTAAACGACGATTCGCAAACAAAGCGATTAATTCACTCGGTAGCCAAAGAACAAAGAAAATTCATTTATAATTATGTTAGATATGATTTATGTTTTATGTTAATTAAAGACGAATTAATTAAATGCGTAATATTTTTGCTTAATTCGCTATTCCTTTTCGTCTTGCCGTCGTTTCGAAAATTCGCATCTCTTTATACTTAATATAATTAACGGCATCTTTCTCCATTATTTCTGGTTCCTACACCGAAAAACCCGTACTTTTTACTCTTCTAAAATATAAATTTAAAGCAAATGTTCGGAATTTTACAAATTAAAAAGTCGAAATTGTATAGACACTTCCTCGACAATCGTTAAACCAAGCGTAAAAAGCATAAATACAATTAAAAGTGTAAAATATAATTACGTATGAGAAATAATTTTCGACACGCCAAGAATTTTATTGTATAAATTTATTTATTACGTAAAAATTCCGAGTTTTTAATTAATTCAAAGCGAAAGTTTATCAAAACGATATCCAGAATTATCTCTACACCGAAGAATTTTGCCGAAATTTATTAATTAAGTAAAGTTTTCTTCGTAAAATACGGATAGACAAACATATTGGCAAATACATCGTCACATATTTACATTTAGGCCTGTAAGTAACGAATTTCGCAAAAAATTATGCGGTTTAAAGATAAGTCGAAATTCGAACCGCGATTGACGGATTTAATTGACTTTTTATATAAAGATTGATTAAAATGACGGGCAAAAATCGCTTCTTACGGCGTTTAATTGGTCGAGGAAGTTTTAATCGAGGTCACTTCGAGGTCATTGGAAACTCCGACTCGACGAGACACCCAAAAATAGAATGGAAAATCTATTCTATGCTAAGTCAATTCTCGCCTTTGTTTCTATTTTTATTCTTAAATCATGGTCCGAAAATTAAAAATTTAACTAATAATACTTCTAAACACTCGGGTATTTACTTTAATTCGTTATAAAAATATAGAATTCTATAAGCCGAGATGAAATTTTATGCTAATTACGAATTATTCTAATTTTATTTCTAATGAGGATTAACTTACAAAATTAGTAGATTTACATAATTATTAAGGATTAGATCTAAAATTCTAAACTCGATTAAATACAAAAAGAAATAAATTTTTCAAAGATTCTCTTTCTTAATTGCCTATAAAATCGGATATTCTAAGGCCTGCGACTTAATTTATATCGATGTTAATTAGTCTCGATAAATTTAATACTCGTATTTTTAATTCTTTTGAATAATTTATATTATATATAAACAACGGGCGTAGAAACTACAGTTGGATCTACTTAGAAGAAAGGTCTAACGTCGCGGTCTACAATTGTAACGTTCTCAAGAAATTGCAAAATTTAATCATTAAAATTATTTGAAATGATTTATTCTAAAGATTTTTTTTATTTATAAATTATCTTTCGTTAAAATAATAAATGCGTCGAATATATATATTTTTCCCTATAAAACTAGAGATTAAAGAATATTTAAGAAAATTCCCAAATAAGGTTTATCTTAAAAATACGATTGGGTTCGTCAGATATTAATTTAATTAATTTAGTGGAATATTTTAAGATGATTAAGAATAATCGTTTCATCTTCATCATCCCGAGCATCGATCTTCGTACTTTACTTACAAATGACGATTAACTTTGAAAGAAAATAACGTAAATCAAAATTTCATTCGAATTTAATGGGCTGCAATTTGTAATTTAGGACGTATCCTCCGAGTTTATTTTCGTTATAAACGGCTCTAAATAATACATCGAGTGACGATTTCTCGGTAGAAATGCTCACGTGGCAAAACAAATAGGGAACCGACTATATTTAGAAGACAACACAGGACTTGTACGCTACTCTTTTTTGAGTGGAAACTTAGTAAAATAATCCCGCGGCGATAGTTAATTACGTAAATAATCGAAGAAACTACTTAATTACTCATTAATCGTCGGCATCTTGGACGTATTTTCTGCAAATTATCGGCTTAATTAGCCAAATGTGAACTAAATTATAACAAATACAGAGACATTTCTTTATATATATATATATACATAAAATTAATTGGAAGAAGTTTCCAAAACAACTGTAGGGTCTACTCACCTGTGTGAACGTAATTAACGGCCGTCAGCAAAAACTGTAAATAGAAAAGTAAGCAGACGGCACGGAAAGTGTTGGCGATCGTTGCCATTTCTCGATTGTGTCTGTCTGTTTGAGAGAAACGAACGTAGGCTTTCGCCTCTACACTTCTCCATTCACTTACTGCACCGAATCTGTGGTGTGACGAAACGTTCTCGGAGTAACGTCGATCGATACCCCCTTCGGACACAAACTTTCCTTAATAAGCTGCCTTCACTTAATTGAATTTATTAAATATAAGCTATTAATTTACATAAACGATCCCGCTTCTCTTCTTCCTCTTCTCCGCTACCTCCGGCTCCAAAACTGAAAAATAATCTCAATTAAATTTTTTTTCTACTTATTTAGTAATTAGTGTCACTTACGGAAAAAATGTTAATAAGGATGCGAACCCAAACTTTAAAAAAAAATTTGGATTCGGATCTTTTATAGAAATTCCGATTTTAAGTGTTTCGCTCCACAAAATTTCTAAAATTTCGGTCGAATTTTCTGTGTTTTAATGTAAATTAAAAAAATATTAGAAATTAAAAATTTGCGTTAGATCTAAATGATAAATTTCAATCATTTATTTTTAATTTGTCAGAAAACTTTTCAGAAAATGGATCGTTTCTTAATTAATCACGCTGTCAAATATGATTATTCCTCACTTAGTAACACGTCGGAGCTATACAGTGAAGCTACACCCAAAAATTCGTAGCCAAAATGTCAACTGTTAACTAGAATCGATCGATCAAACGTAAATGAAACTTCCAATCTGCTGGTTTCCAGTTTTTATATAGTACGGTACTTCAACCACACTAGGTATTCGAGTGCTTGCCCCAACCTCTAATTACGAAATTAGAAAGTTAAGTTGTTTGCTAAGTCAATATCTTAAGCGCCAACTTTATTAGAAAATTATATAACACGTAATTTTCATATTTAGTCTCCAATGACGTCGTATTTAAATATTTTGAATGGACAGAAGTTCGGTAGAAGAAACTCTTTCGTCTTCCTTAATATATTTATCAGTTAATTTAACCAGATAATTTAAGTCTACGAACGAAACACGGGATGATGGACGAGTACGCCATTCGTCCAACAAATTCGAAGAGTATCCATTTATAAAAGACAGAACTCTAACCACAAGAGAGTTATTACTACTCTCCGACACACGTGTACGTCATTTGTAACGAATATCTTCCAAAATCTGCGCTTGTCCCTCTTCTAAACACAGCTTTTTTTCCTTTTTGTCTAAATCTTGGTTTATTTCAACGTTCGGGTGCTCATTATATACAGTTTAAGCCATGTTTGTTTATTATCTATCTAGTTAACGACGAAACATCTATTAATTTGTTTATTACAGAATTCGCGCCTTAATTTGAAGGAGGAGAAGGTTTAAAAAAGAAAACCCCGCTACATTAAAGTGCAATTCCATAAAGAAGAACGAGTTCCGCTCCAAGAATTACGTATAATTAAGAAACAATACTGAATTCTTTCAAACAGAATGGATTATTTAGATTCGTCTCTGCGAAATTAATTAACTTTGTTAATTATTTACATTTGTCAAAAATAAATTAAATGATATAAAGTATTGTAAAAGTGTGCTTCGGTGTATAATGGAATTATTCGCCGGTTAAATTTCAAACATTTGTCCGTAATAAAGCTAAGAAAATTTAATTTTATAGCGGAAAAATTTAATGAAAAAATATAAAATATATTAAATTTTGTTATTATTTATTTGGTCATCCCGAATATAACGAGACGAGCATCTTTTGTTGTCCTTAAAGGACGTTGAGAGTTATCGATTGGCATTATTTAAAACCAGAATTTATGTTTTGCCAACCCTCCGGGGTCTACTTAGACTTGCTTTTTTAAATTCTATTCTTCTATAAAATTCAGTTTTACCACACAAAAAATATATTATTTTCGTTAAATTTGCAACATCTCTATCGACCTAATAAAAGACAATATCTCCCATCTTTACAGGATATCCTGTATTTAGTTTACAGAAATTAGTAAAATTTTGATCAATGTTTATACAGAAAACATTTTCAATTATTTAAATCGTTAAAGTCTTAAGATTAAAATCCGATAACCGGTTGCATAACTTTTCCGGCAATATTCGGTGGCTCCATCTGTTACGATATTTTAGTAAAAACTTTTTATATTTTTAATTACAATGGACCTTTGTTATAGCGCTGCTCGCTATATCGCGCGCTCGGTTATAGCGCGGGCGATGTTCGCCACGCGATAAGCTCAAACACGTTTATACAGGTCCGTGCGGGGTTAGTGAGTAGCGCATTTTATTGTTACTGCGTATTGAGTAATTGTGTATGTATTGAGTTTCCTGCATGTATTTTGAATAGTGTTTTAATTATTGTATGCGTGATGAGTAAAAGAAAAGCTTGACATTATTGCTAAAGTAAAGAGGTGAACCGCGTTATACCGAGCGGCGCGGTGTAACTCGGTTCTCCTTATAACGCGGGTTTTTATTTCCCGCCCGACATGCGCGTTATATCGGGGTCCACTGTATATGCAACAGAGGGAAAGTATGGCAATCGGTCAAAAATTGACCCCGCAAGATTTTTACATATTTGGACTCGAGGAATCTCGAAACGTCGACGTTAGTGTGTATGCGTGTGTGTGTGTGTGGCACGATTTTGTTCGCCCTCTTTAAAGCTTAATAACTCTTGTTTGTTTTTTTTTTTTTTGCCAAAAATTTCTGAAATTTTGCAGAAAGGTTTGTGTATTAAGGAGATTAGTGTTATTAAATTTTGGTGGTTAAAGATCGAGGGGGTGAGGAGATAATGGGGTTCGTGTGTGTCTTCAGTAGGTAGGACTTAACGATTTTACTCGTTATTAGCATTTACAATTTTTTATAAAACCCATCTCTACCCTCAAAATTAAGCATTTTGCCATTTTATAATAGTTAAAAATATAAACGGTTTTTTAAATAAAATATCCTAACAGATGGTGCCACCACATGTTGCCGGGAATGTAAAACAACTCGTTGCTGGATTTTTTTCATTTAGATGGCTCCACGTAAAGGCTCAAATTAAGAAGTCTATTTGATTTATTGATTTATTGTTTAATTCAGTTAGAAGACACGACATACAAACGTGTTTCGTGAAAATTCGAATACATTCGAAAGAATTTACATATAAATATTTTTTTTCAATAGTTCTTTCAATTCTCAATTCTTGGATATTCTTAACCATTCGACTTCATTATTTAAATTGGAACCACGTAAATCGAAAAAATTCTTCACAATTCTATTGGATAATTTTAAAATACTGCATACAATTTTTAATTTTCTTTAACCCGTCCGTTTGTCTGGAGATTTCTCGAAAGAAGTAATATTAAGAAGTTTGAGGTTCTCTTCGAAGAATTTCGTGTAAAATTGTGACGTTTTACTTTTTAATACCCCGTAAATGCAAACCAACGCGTTAAGGAGTCGTAAAGATGCGAGTATAATTGAATTTTGCGGTGGACGTGTTACATTTATTTGCCTAGAATCTTAACTCCTCTGTTTAAAGGTGTATTATAGGAAAAGCAAAACCTTTCAAGTACACTGCAGATACGTTAAGTAAATTGTATTTGATATTCTCTTACATAATTCACTTAAAATTATTTATAGAATTACCATGAAATCGTCAATTACGTAATCGACGTCTTTCGAGATTTTAGCAAATTAGCGACTTCGAGGAAACCGAATAATTTTATTTTCGAATTAATTTTTTGAGGATATTTAAAACAAAAATCGGATAACTGGACTTTCTTTTATCTTTCCGAATACCGTAATTAAGATTCGATAACTGAAAGCGGGCCGACATTCAACTTTTCCACGAAGAAAATGGGTTAATAAAATTCACTTTTGTTTGGAAGAAAATGTTGAGTAATTCAGATTGAAATTTAATTCTTGGGTAAAAGACGTGATTGGTGAAAATAAGAAGACCACACACCGGTATGCTAATCGGGTACGAAGAATACTGTAGGAGAAGAGTTGAAAAACATGAAGACACACACACATCTACACCCCATCCATATTGAAAAATATCCCGACTTTTCCTTCATTTCTCGACGTTTCGAGGTTTTCTAAGTATAAAAATGTGAAAATCTTGGGGAGGTCATTTTTGACCGATCGTCATATTTTCCCTCTCTTATAATTACATAACATCCTGGAAAGTAAACAGAGAATTTCCAATTAATTTTCACTGTAACGTCACAATTTTCTCACAATGCTTAGAAGTTTTTTTTAAACATTTTTAAATTTTATTTTCTAAATCTCGAGTGATTTTTATCTCGTTAATTGTTCCAAATTGCTTATAATTTGAATAAATAAAGCAAAAGCAATTATTTTAAAGCGTTATTTAATCGCGTAAACAATAACACTCGAACAAATAAGCATCATTCTCTCCAACTTCTCTGTTGTCATGCAGATAAATGATTACATCACTTGGCATAAATATTTATTGCATCATTACCTTAAAGTTATAAAATACTTATATACCAAATAGATAATGTTACAGGCCTATATTTAAAAAATGGTGTCGAAAACAGACTTTTGTTGAAATCATGCCCATTAAAACTTTAAAAAATAATATATTTAAAAACAGTTTTTAGATTAAATAACTGCATTTATTTTACGAACCTTATCCGAAATATTAATTTTCTGAAACCATAAGCCATTGTTTTTCTTTTCGTAATGTTATGATTACCAGTTGTGTCTTCCGATGATAAGTGAATATTTAGCAGTTTTTCAATTATATTTGTATAAAATTTCAATAAATTTATATATAAGAATATATAATTTATAAGAGCGCATATTGTATAATTCATGAATTTCGAATGTTATTCACTCGTAACTTTCATACAATCAACGATTTTCGATTTTGTACCGTTTCGCACGACGTCTACCGAATTAATCTGTATTTAAAATTATTCTAAAAAACAGAATTTACTATAGAAATTCGGGTATAAACGGTAATGTACTAGATTCGAGCTTTGTAGAAAAGTATCCTTGGTCCCCATTTACATTGAAAAATATATGAAATGGTAATAAATAAGTAAGCTTCCAGTAAAAATGCCGCAATAAAATAAAATTAAAAGACATTATCTATAAAAAGACCGAGTAGCGATTCTCTTCGATTTAACATTCCAGTTATAATTCTAGCTGTAAATTATAACTTAATATATACTTACTTATATCAATTATGCAAATACAAAATTATCATCGCTATCTCGTCTGTTCGTCACATCAAAAAAATGGATCGCTCCACTTCGCCTCATTTAAGAATAAAATTAAGATTCTTTATATAATTAGATATTAATAAAAAGTAACTTATGTTCAGTTAATACTTTGGGAATACGAAATTTTAAATAAAAACAATTCAAATATTTATTACAAATATCAGTAACATTCATTGTTGAATCTAAAAACCAGCAACTTGTTCAGTTAAAAATTCATTTTCTGGAGAAATTTAAGCCACATTTTTCAACGATTGCAGAAAAATTTTCAGGATTTGTATCTGTGGTAAACAGATAACTGAAAGCAGAAACTTTTATATTGGCGGACCTTCCGCGTGTATTCTAAATACAGTAGAGCATCGATTATTCGACCCCCGATTAACCGACTTATCGGTTAACCGACCGCGTTCTAGTCGGCAAATTCAAATGGCGCTACAATATTTGGTTATGTCTTGGCTACTTTAATATTATTTTTGTTAAATTTTTGCATGTTTTAGCTAGCAGCACTGGCTCGACCACGAAAGGGAGGCTAGTATTTAAACCGGGCCTAATACACTCTACTAATAATGTATTTTTTCATACTTTTCGGTTATCCGACCAACCCCAGTCCCCAATTGAGTCGGATAATCGATGCTCTACTGTAATATCCTCTGTTGCAATTTTCTTAAATTTCCTATTGATTATAAAATTTGATCTATTGTAACCTACATTTGTATCATTTGCATACAAGAATTTCATTTAAATACAGTCAAACCTGTTTTTATGCGGGGGATAGGGACCGCATTAAAAAAAACGCATTAAAAAAAATCTCACGAAACTTCACGAATGGCTGTAAATAATAGTTTTCGCAACACAATTTTAAAAAATAATTTTTTTATGCGGTCAACAGGGACCGCATAAAAAAAAGTCTCACATAGAAAATAACTCAAAACCGTACGAAATAGAATTTATTGGCAACAGATGTCAGCACTTGACTGCATCGTCTGGTCTATCGTCTGTTTTACATATTTTTGTCCAGGTGGTGTTTTGTTGACTTAAAAAGTAAATTATTTCATTTTTCGCATATTCATGCAATATTATTACTATAATAAGTGCATTTATGCTATAATAAGTTTATTTAGCTATAATAAGTCAACGTGAGACATGACGAATCGCACGAGACTAATCGCCAACTATACCGCACAAATTAAAAATTCGCATTAAAAAAATCGCACAAATAAAAATCGCACATAAAAAGAAGCGCATAAAAACAGGTTTGACTGTAATTAGTTATCGTGGTTTTAACGAATATTTACACAAATGCCAAAGATTACTTTATCCATTTATTATAATTGGCAATCCTTATACTGTATAATAAATTTCGGTAGTTGGCAACACTTCCTTCGTCATAACTTATAAGAAGAAACAATTAGTCTCGCTCACCGACGATAAACATAAATATCCGAAAAACGTATTGGGTTGGCGCAGTCTCCGTCATTGGGAAAAATCATATTGGTGAAATGTTTAAATTAATTCGAAAAAAATTACATTTTAACGTAAGACAGCGTTATATAAATAAACAATGGTCGGCTTTTTGTTGATTTTTCGTCTGGAATTTCAACATTTGTAAATATATATTTAGAAGACGTTATTAAATATACCGCAGTAAATCGATGCGACAAATTAACTTCGCATCAATTATTACGTCATTGCGGGTGTTACATTAACAGAAAGACCGTAAATCAAACAATAGATCAATGGCCTGGAGATAAATGAATTATTGATAATTCTATTGTATCAGTTAAATAACAGCATTGACTAGTTTCGAGCTTCTCCCGAAAGACCCTATCTGTTCTAATTTTAGCTGTATATTCGAACAATTCGGAACGAAAAGTCAGAAAACGCGGCCACTTTCTTAAGAGAAAAAAATTTTATTGTTATTAAAATTAAAATTTATAGATTTTTGTCCGTTCGTCACGCTTTATATTCGACGAGTATTGGCGGTATGTAAGACGACTCTGGCACGAAACTACACTTTTTAAAAAGTTTTAAAATATAAATCTATTTATTGACTAAGTTTTATATATTTTTAGAAAACAAAACGAAGGAAAGACGTTTATGGGCGTTTTTAATTATTAAAATGTAAAGATTTTCAATTTACTTTTTAGAAAAGATTAAGATTTCAATTATGAGAATCAAATTTCAAACTTTGATTCTGATGATTGAAAATTATTTTTTATAATTTATTTACATTTAAGAAAAATAAGAAGCGAAAAAAAGAAATTGTTTTCGTGACTAGGACTATTTTTCAACGATTTTTCTAAAATAAAACAAATCGGGCGAATGATACTTCTTCGACCAATCTCTTCTACGAGTCGAATTGCGCTGTGTTCTAGGTAAACACCTAACAAATGATCTAAATCCGATGGAGTTCGTCGCTTTCTCCACTTTAAAATCAATCTTCAAATAAAATTAATGTAATTCGTTTAGCTTCTTCGTCTTTTAATTTATTTTACAAAAGAAATTTTTAGAATAAATACATTTTAAGCAATTGCGATAACAATTTCGGTCGTTAAACCCCATCGATTAGATAGCGGAACGAAACTCGAATCAGTTTTTATGACAAAAATGACGTTAAAAAGAGTTGGCGTAGATCTTAACTACACACATTAAACCATTTTATTCGTAAAGAAAAAGTTATTTTTAGAAGAAAATCTCTAATTGAAAAGGAAAATAATCGGTTATCTTTTATCTTCGAGAAGATTACTTTTTCGTTAATTTGCATCTTGGGTAAATTGTCATTTTATACATTTTTGCATCGTCTGTAATCGAAACTGGCGGCCATTTTGAATTTTTAAGAATTTTAATCTCGGTTCGACCAATATAATAAGAGGAAAACGCTACAATCATTTAAGTTTTCCCAGGTTACCGAGAGACCAGTTCATTCAGACTTAAGAACGTAATAACAAAAGATTTGCTAAGAAATTTTCCTTAAACGAGTGTAAGAAAACTGTACTCGACCGGACCTATAATTTATATATCAAAACGATGAGTTTCGATATATAAATTATATATAAATCGCTGTCGAATTTCTTATATTTATGTTCGTCATCGAACCAGTTGGCAATCCGATTGTTTCTTCTTATAACTTACGTCGCAACTGGCATAATTTATTATACGGTATAAGGGTTGCCAATTATAATAAATAAATAAAGGAATAATTGGCTTTGGTGTAGATGTTCATTAAGACCACGATAATTAATTATTTAAATGAAAATCTCTCGTGTGTAAATGATATAAATGCGTATTACAATACATCAGATATAAAAATCGCCAGGAAATTCCAACGGAGGATGTTATTCAGAATACACGCGGAGGTCTGACAATATAAAAATTTCAAAAAACTTACTGTTTACCAGAGATATAAATCCACAAATCTTTTTTCTGGGATTATTCGAGAATATGGCTTAATAAGAAAATAAGTTTAAATAATTCTATTTTTACTCGTTAAAAAATTAAATAATTCTAGAGAGATTGATTTTGGAAGGCAGCGATGGAAACCTTTTCGCCGACGAACAAAAAAAAATGTTCAAAGTAACTTAGTTTTATACGACCATGTATGTATATCGATACATTGTGTTTATCTCGGTGGATCGTCCCATCTAGGTTAACGGTGGGATTTAAGACCACCTAGAAAAGAGGAAGGACGATTTCCACTCGGAAAGCCGTTAAATCGGTGAAATGAGTATTGCGTAATTCCACATACAGCGAAAATTGATTTATAAATTGTCGGAAAAAAGAGAAAATACGAAAAATACGAGTTTTGCGCGATTTAAAGTAAATATTTATTGAAATATACGGATAAATATCCTCGTTCTTCGAACATTTTAAATCGAAAACCGAGCTGAAATCCCGCCAATCCAGTATTTTGTCTCTTCTGGGTGTCTAGTCTCGAATTAATTAAATTTATAACAGTTTTATCTACGATACCGTTTGGCCAGGCATTTGTCCGGAGTCACGTAGTCCGTCGATAGCGGATCGGTCGACCAAAGTCACAACACGATAACGCATTATAAAACTTGAGTAAAAAATTTCGAAAGAATTAATCTAAATTGTTAAGAAAACTCCGAGAGAAGAATAAATTACAGGAATTAAAAAGTCGATGGGAAGATAAATTCTCTTCACGTTTTCGATATGTTCCAGAAGAAGGTAACTTTCCCGCGAGCTATTTTCTTTTCTTTCTAAAGTACTTTTAAAGAAAACTTTGCCGAAAACCGGAAATCTTCCGATTAAAATCGGGTTAATGCAAACATCTTTCGGCCGCGCCGAACCAGTAAAATAAAGACTTGGCAAAATATTTTCTTATCGGAAATATCGTTAATTATTATCGATTCTCTCGTCTAAATTGCATAATTTTACGTCCACCAACCACTTTTATTCGATAACAAGAAAATCCTTAACTTTCTATAACAGATGTCGGGGATCATTAGGGATTAAGAAAATATCCGCCGCCATCTCGGAGAATGAATCTAGAAAGAAAAATCCTAACGGAGTTAAATAAAATTTCTCGAAAATCGTTAAATTCGTTTTCGATTTTCTCCTACAATTTTACATTTATTTTAAACCATGTATTTGAAAATTGCCTAAAATTAATTTTGAAAATCGAAAAGAAAGAAAATATTTACAGAGTCGAATTTTAATTAAATTGTCCGACTGCGGATCGGAATCGACGGAACGTTTTTGCCTCGACGAAGCGTGTCGGCAGTTTTGTGGCGCGAATCTTTCGCCGGTCGAACGGAAACCCGCTCTTCGATGCTTTTTACCAGAAACATCTACAAAAGACGGGAATTTCGAGTAAGCGATTCGTCTTAAATATTGGCCACCTCGTCTTCGGCTCTCGTCCACAAATCCGAATCCAGCGGCGTAAATTAAAGTCTAATTTTTAATAACCAGGGACAACTTCGTTGCGATTTTCAAATATTTTATTTTCTTTGTCCGATTTCTTACAAGTTTTCTTCGTTCCGAAACGATTCTCACACTACGCTTTCGCATTTTATTATAAATTTTGAATATATTCGCGGACATCGATGTAAATGTACGTAAAAAGCGACCTTAAGCGGTTAAGGATATCGGCGAGTAAGACGAAATAAAGAGTCGAACGGACGTTTCTCGGAGTAAAAACGAGCAGATTTTTTATATATTTTTCTTTTCCAAGAGTCGAGAATATTGCGAGATCGATGGCAAATTGCCGCCTCCTCACTTTCTATAATCATTATTTACTATGTTGTCCGTCTGTTTTTTCTTCCGTCCGGTGGCTATTTATATAAAATCTTCGGACGTAATTGCGGTTTCGATGCCGAATAAATATTTGTAGAATTTTCTGTCGAATCCCCCAGACAAATACGATATGTTTGCTTTCCGACGGACAAACTTACGTCCTTCTTTTTCTTAACGATACTACGTTTTCCATATTCGCCCCGAAGATCGATGTTTTTCGTGATTATCTCCTAGCAACCGCGCCGCGGTTACGTAAAGTATTTCGAAAATTGAAATGGCAGTCGCCCCCTACCGGACAAATAATTATATTATTTTCGTTCGTCGATATAAATGAAATTTCTATCGTTAAGTCGATCGGTTCTTAACGGTTCGAAGAAGTATTTAATACTTTTTGAACGAAATTAATTTAATTAATATTTATCGATCATTTATATTATAGAATCTTCGAATGGCTCCTTAAACGAAATACTGTATTCCGCTTTCGGCTTCGTTCGAAGGGTCGTTACCCTATCGCGCTTTGGGGAACTCTTCGTCGCCAATTTCATCGAACGTCCCATTTATTTCGCCGCGATGATTGATTTCGGAAAACGATGGCGAGTGAGGAGTCTCGAGAACGACGTCACATCCGCCGGAATTGTCTGGGAAGTAGCCGAGGGAGCGCCGTGTCGCCGTCCTTTTAACGTATGACCGATGAATAGCGATCGAAACGATCGATCGGCTTTTACTAAATTAATCGTTTTGCCACCCGAATTTAGTTTCTAAAATAGCGCTCGACAAATTAATGGCGCGAAAGTTAACTTTGGAATATTTATATTCCTTGGCACTTTGGAAAATTCCAGAAAAAAATACCGCGTATTCTGGGCCGCGCCCGATTCCAACCCAACATTTCGTAAAAATGCGTAATATTAAGAGTAGTCCAATGAATTTCCGTAACGATATCGCTACTCTTAAATCGTTGTTAGCTGCGTTATATTAATTAACAAATTGTTCCGTCGAATATATTTAAAACGATTTCTTGTTTTGAGAGAATAATTACTTTTCTTAACCGACACTATCGGCGATTTGACGCGGCAGCATTGGATATCGGAGACGTAAGCTCGATAATTTCCTAAATTTCAAGTATCCGGCAACCACTAGAGAGTAATGTTTGAATTATCAAAATGGCGCTAGCAACCGTCACGTTCGATACAGACAATGCCCTCTAATTTCACTTTATTCCGCGATTGCAATGGGGAAAAGACGAACCGAGAGAACCGGACCAACGTTCATCTTAGAGTTCGCGCCAAACGCGAATTGAGATTTTACTTCTTGGATTACGTGAAATTTTAATTAATATTTAGTCAGTGCCAACTGAAGAAGAGCCGTGCCCGAAACCCATATTTGTTAATGCGATCGATTCTGTTAACGAGAAATAAAAATGTTGTACCATCGAGCGTTTTCGTTGGACTACGCCGTGTTTATCTAAGACGAGAAACAACGAAAACGTAGAGTTATACGATTTTCATACTCGTTTCTAAATCAACAATTTGTAATTCATAATTTATTATTATTATTGAATAAAATAATTTTGTCGAGTGCGTGTCATAAATTTCTCGCATTTCGTTGAGTATTTTCTGAAATTTATTTTTGATTAATAGAAAAACTCGCTTCGAGTGATATAAAGGTCTTTTCTTTGATTATTTTCTAAATTTTTTGTTTGTTTTACCGCCATAAAAATTGCGAATAACATTTATTAATACGCGTAGTGGTCGTGCGCAATAAATTTTAAAATTAAATTAAAAAATTCAATTTTGAATAGCAAATTTAATTAAAGTATGTAGGTCTGCTGTATAAATCGTTTTGAATCAATAAAGTTCAAACTAAGACAATTTGACGTGGGCAGAATCGTCTTTCGCCTTATCGGTTTTATTGTTATTCCAAATAAATGAATTGTATTCAGAATAAACCGTTTCAAAAATTATTCCTGATCTTCCCCGGTCGAGGAAGCCACTCGTATCTAAAGGCTCACCGACAGAAAAAAATGGCTGCCCGAATAGGCTCGTTTGGTGATCGTCTCGTTATACCCATAAATCGTGATTGTCTTCTTATATCAACGGATAAGTGATTTTTGAACGATATAAAATATTTTTATATTTACGGGGCAATACATAATGTACTTAAAATATCTGATTCTTAAAGGGCACGAACCAACAGTTTTGAAAGTACAGTCAAACCTGTTTTTATGCGGTCTTTTTTGTGCGAATTTTTATTTGTGCGGTATAGTTGGCGACTAGTCTCGTGCGTTTTGTCATGTCTCACGTTGACTTATTATAGCTAAATAAACTTATTATAGCATAAATGAACTTATTATAGTAATATTATTGCATGAGTATGCGAAAAATGAAATAATTTATTTTTTAAGTCAACAAAACACCACCCGGACAAAAATATGTTAAACAGACGATAGATTAAGATAAGATTCATTTCAAAGCGTAAATGTACTGTATTATTTTTTCTATTTAGATATAAAATTTTAGGATTTTTATTTTATGTTTAGACATAATCCCTGAAAATGAATAAGGGCAAAAACAAAGCGAAGAGGAAGGTAATTTCCTTAGAGACTAAGACTACGATTTTAAAACGAGTTATTTTCTATGTGAAACTTTTTTATGCGGTTTTATTGACCGCATAAAAAATATTTTTTTAATTGTGTTGCGAAAACTATTTTTTATAGCCGCGGGATACTTTCGGCTATTTGAAAATCGACTGAGGCGGATTTGGGGTTCTCGATGCTCGGCCGCATCCTCTTCTCGGCTTTTTCCCAAGTAAAGTCCGGTAACTCGGGTGGAAAAAAGTTTCTAAGTCATTTATTTGTCAAATATTTATTTATCTATTATATTTATAATAGATAAACAAATATTTACTTGTCAAATATTTGTTATCCGTATTGTTTTCTTTTTTTACCCTTCCGAAGATTTATGGATCTGCTATCGAAAGTCCACTATTCTCGTATACTAAGGATTGTGTTTGGTACGAGTACTGCGCGGTACCTCGGGTCGCTAACTCTCCCGGATTCGCCGGGAGACTGCAAATTTGACAATCCCGTTTGCCGCTGCCGAAAGTAAGAAAGCCACCAAATCTTTCGAAATGTTTTATTTCCAAAATCTACTCGAAAGTTCACCGGCTCGACTTTACCCGTTGAATTCCTGTACTGACGTAATTTATTTCATCGAACTATATTATGTTTGCGTATTATACAGTAAACTTTTATGTCCGCGTCAACACGTCTCAAGAACACAACGTTTCGGATGGTTGCATCGAATTGTGTTGTTTTGCACTAGGGTGTTCTGCGCTCGAAAATCAAAATTCGCCTCTCTCGTCGTGTAGACTCGAGCTTATAGAACTTGGCCACTTACGTCCGAATGAAACTTCTTATCGTTGGCGCATATATATGCGAGGTTCGTATTGTGGAAAAGTTATATCACAAAATACTTCCTAAATAATAATAATAAATTCCCTTGTTATATTCTGGTCCCAATTATTTTCTCGTAAGAAGTAATAAAGTTTCACTTTGTGAATAAAGCTTTAAGTATTCGCACTCTCTAACGTTTAAACTTATCTATAAATATTTCAATAAACGAATTTAATGTGTTTTTCTTTTCTCCTCTAGAAAATAACATTTTTCCGTTGATATATATAAACATCGTTATTATTCAATATCGAGATTGTTATTGGCCTCGGTATTACCTTTCGATGCAACGCACGCATCTAACTTACACATTATTAAACTGGTCGGAAACGTATCAATTAGAAGAGGTATACTTTGGCGATTCTGTAATTCGATATCTTCGAAAATCGCTACAAGATAAATGTGTCTGAATCTGCGACAGACCAAAATATTTCAATTTGGGCAATTTTGGCAATTTTGAAGATTCTACTAATTCAACGTATACTTTCCGTTCGACAAACTATGTCATCTTTTATATATAGAATTTATCTGGGATGCCAGAAATTTCTTTTTCTCATTTTTGAAACTACGTGAAATTTTTCCCGTACAGCCGGCCGGAGGGCGAGGATTCCACCATTCGTCGCATCCGAATAGACCGTCCGCGAAAAATTTCCGTAGATTTTTTGCTGGCCCGGATTGGATCCCGAGTCCCCCGAAGAGATAGGCCGACGCCTTAACAACCCGGGCCATCGGCCTGGCAAACCATTGTAGTCAGAAACTTAGGCTGTTGTATAGATTACTCCCGGTGGAATTTCGGGACTTTGAGTATATATCCGAACTGAGGGGCTCGAGACGAGTTTAACGGTACCCAGTGGCGTAGCGTACTGGGGGCGGCAGGGCGGCACTTTTAGGGGACGACAAAATTTCGCAATAAATAATAATAAAATCTTGTAAAAATTTGAACCATTTCTTTTTATATTTTTGTCGCATCTACGATTCGGACCGATTGAAACGAAAATATATAATATATTGAAATGAAAAAATATAAATAGTAACAGTATCGTTCTAGTGCTAATTGGAAGTCGATTTGTGCTTTATATTCAATTCGTTAATAACTTAATCTTGTCGATTGTCAAGGTATAATCATAAGTGTTCTATACCTGTTATGTCAACGTAAACGGCATACGTGTAAAAATTTTTGTAATAAACGTGATTATTATATTGTAAAACATAATATATATATAATATATATATATGACTTTTTTATTTGTAACCTGTACAATAAACAATAATGATGATTGTCCTTGCCGAAAAGTTCTTTAGAATTACTGTATATTTTATTCTTTTAAATTGAGATACCTAAATAAGGGCGGCGAAATTTTCCTCCGCCCCGGGAGGCTGACACCCACGCTACGCCACTGACGGTACCCTACTTTTGGACCGGAGGCGAAAAGTAACAAAGTTATCGTATTTACGATTTCTTGCCTTTCACAATGCATTCTACGCCATTTTAGAGTTTTCCACGGTAATGTGTTTAATTCAACCGCGCGTGGACTTGCAGCCTCGAATATCGATTGAGCTGAAATAAAAGGTTTTCTATTAGCCTAACTAGGGACGGTTTCTAGGTTTTTTGGACAAGCCGCGAAAGCGGCGCGTAGTACTAGCCACGAACGATAGCCAGCGTGTCGGCGGCTGAGGAGCCGTAAGCCCCGAGGTGGAGGAGCGCGGGGGCGTGCGAAAAGAACTCTACTCCAAATGCATACGATCAGTGTGCCCGTGGATCAACATCTGCCTGTATTGAAGGTGAGAGTACAATCTGTTTTCTTGGCCTTTTACGTGGGCAGTTTTCTTCAGTCTTTGGCGATGTGTCTTTACAATATATGGCCGGCTTGCCGGACTGCCTGTTAAACACGCGATAGGCTTAGCGGAGAGTGCCACGCGACTCCCGATCGCCATGTAAGTTGTTAAAGTTTGATATTAATAAACATGATGAGCTAATGAAATTTTTTAATAGAGACAATATGTATAAAGAATCAGAAAGCGCCACCTAGTGAAAAACTCTAAAATGGCGTAGAATCACAGCCTACAATAAGAAACAGCCTAGTCATTTGCTCTGAACACGTGTGTCGATTCCTGAGGCGGTTTGCACATAGTCCTCACTAGGAGCGCTGATGACCGGACTATTCGATCAAGTGATCAATGCTAATTCTGTTGTAAAGACGTGGTTATAATATATTTAAAAAATTAAAATTTTGAAAATATTTTACATCAAGATATTGGTAAATTTTTATAAAGTTTGATTGAAAATGGTTCATTGCTCTGTGCCGTTTTGTACATCAAACAAATCAAAAAAAGATGGAACAAGTTTTCACGAATATCCCGCGGAAGAGAGTTTACGTTTAAAATGGATAAAAGCTGTTAGCAGAGAAGGTAAGATTTATTTAATACTCCATAATTAAATAATGTAGGAAAAACGAATAATTTTATAACATCTATGCTACTTGCCATTGATGCTACACTTTTGCAATTATTTTATTATATGCTGTAAGGGTTCGTGCAAAAACCACGTGTCCCCATATTTCCCAAATCTTGCTTCCCCTTCCCATTATGATCTTTTGTGGCTTTTATAAAACCTCCCTAAAAAAGCACATGGAAAATTTCAACCCTCGAAAATTTATATATTACTTTCTTTTATCAAATTTCTCGGATATTTCAAAAACGGTAGAAAGACATTGCTGAAAACCACATGGGTGTATTTGAAAAGCATTTAATTTCAGCTTTTTAAAATACAAATAAAATTAAATACATATACTCCCCCTTAATGAGGACAAGTACGGTTTTTGCACAACCCCTAACTTCAATGAGATTAGGCTATATTGCAATTGCATTTTAAATTTTTGTACAATTTATCTATTTATGCATACAAATTATTTATAGATGGTATAACTAATAGATTTACTGTATAAGCTAACTCTTTTTAAAATTTACAGATGAAAACAGTTCCAAACTTTGGAAGCCAAGTGACTGGTCAGTTGTCTGCAGTAAGCACTTTCTAGAATCAGATTATAAACCAGGATTGAAAAAGAGAATATTGATTCGAAATGCCGTCCCAAGCGTTTTTCCCGAATACCCATCCTATAAGCAGGTTGTTTGTAAAGAAGCCAGAAGAGAAGTAAAAAAGGTTAGTCCCAAGAAAGGAGTTTGTACTGGTACCAAACGAAAGCATGTTCAATCTGAGCAACAAGTACATGATCAAGTTCCATTAATGAGTCCTGTGGACGGAGCTGTTTTTTTAGACTATGAAAGCAGGTTCTCTAGTTCCACAGCCAGATGTGAACTTTCAGACTGTGACATAAGGCCATCTAGTTCTGCATCTGGTATAGAAGTTTCTGTAGGGACAAGTTATACAATGTTAAAACTGAATTCTGACAAGAGAAGACTGAAAACTTTGGAGCAGAAATGCAGGAGACAAGATTACACTATCAAGCGCCTGTATGAAGAACAACGTAGAATGAAAGCAGAAAATAAATTGTTAGCTGGAAAGCTTGAAAAATATCATATAGAAAGCTTAGAGAATGACAGTGCCCAAGGTATGTTACAATAATTCATGTGATAACATATTAATATTCCTAATATCCTATTATATCAATATAGTACATTATAACACAAAATTGGTTTTATGTAATCTGCTATTGATTGTTTAACTTTTTTGGCAGATTTGTGTTAGTGACTAATAAAATTATATTGTACTTTTAGGTAACTGCAAAGCAGATTTCATACTTGAACAGCTGGTTGTTTACAATAAACAAAAGCCTCGTTGGAGTGACAACACAGTAAAATACTGTGTCTTATGGAGCAAAAAGTCTTCTAGGGCATATACATTTGCTAGGAAAACTCCACTTTTATCATTACCATCAAAATCAACATTGAAAAGATATATAGGCTCTGTTTCTGGGGTTAGTGTGGGTTCCCTAATTAAGCAACGATTAACTCAGGAGGCAAAAAAGTTGTCACAAGTGGAAAAATTAGGTTCACTTATTTTGGATGAAATGACCATTAAACCTAATCAACAGTATAACAAGCAAGCAGACGAAGTAGTGGGAACAGTAAAGATGAATGGCCTGGAAAAACAACTTGGACTTGAACATGTCACAGCAAATAGTCTCCTGTGTTTTGTGTTTTCAGGATTATCAAAAAATTTTCGAATTCCTGTTGCATATTTTTTTACCAATGATTTAAAAGGTCAGGAACTTTATACTTTAACTTTAGATGTGATCCATTCAGTGGAGACAGCAGGTCTAAAAGTACTCAGGATAGTTGCTGATGGCCATAGTAAAAATGTTAAGTTATTTGAATTACTTAGTGCTGTCAACCCTCCAATTCCAAAGATTCCACATCCAATGGATAATAATTGTTCAATATTCCTATCATACGATCCATGTCATATATTAAAAAATTTCTGGTCATTGCTTCTTTCTCCAAGTAGGGTAATGGTGAATCATGGAAAACATATTAGTGGTGTATTTCTCCGAAACTTGTTTCACCTACAGAGAGATCATGTTACTAAACCAGTAAGATGCTTAACTCTTAAACATGTCTATCCAACAAATTTTGATAAGATGAAGGTTAAGCGTGCAGTGGACATATGCAGCCAAAATGTAATTGCTGCACTGAAGTTTTTACAGAAGCACGGACACAGGTTTGGGAACTTGAACTTTGTTGAGGCCGAGGGCACAATTGAGTATTTGGAAATGATGCAAAAATGGTTTGCTATTCACAATATCAGCAATACTCAACACCACATTCTTTCCAGAAATGCAACAGTGATGCAGTTTGTTTCTGCTAATGATGAAAGGCTCAATTGGTTGGATGGTGAGTTTTTGGGATATTTACAGTCCTGGAAAGATAGCTGTGACAGTCCCAATGTTCAATTTATCAGTAAGCAAACTTATGAAGCTGCTTGTCTCACAACCAGATCCACTGTTCTGTGTATCAGGTATTTGTTGGAGAATGGTTTTGATTTTATATTAACCAGAAAATTCAATTCAGATGATATAGAGAACCTTTTTAGTGGACTGCGGTCCATGTCTGGATTCAATGACCAGACAAACGCCTGCAGCATAATGCAAGGACTGCATACAATTCTTAAAACAGGACTAATTAGTGCATCCCTTGAAAGCAATGCAGAAAGCTTAGATTGTGAGGAATGGATGTCTCCTAATGAAGACATGTCCATTATTGTAAATCAGGTATTATATTTTGATTAATAAATTACTTTAATAGACCTAATTTAATTTAATTTAATATACCTAATAAAGTAATCATTATAATAATAATTTATTATTTTTAAAGGCATGCATGGATAAGAACTATACTATCAAGGAAGTTACTAAGCATATTGAGCCACAACTGAAACAGCTAGAGATTAGACCTTCCAATATTATAAAGCCAAACATTCAATCTGCTACAATGGCATACATTGCTGGATACTTAGTACGTATCACCGAAGAGAAAATTGAATGTTCCGACTGTTTGGACATACTTGCATCAGTGAAATCCCCTGCACCTATCATGGGCATAATAAATTTAAATGATCTAGGCGGGCTCTTATATCCAAAAGTAGAGTTTATTGGGTTTTTGCAGCAACTGGAGAAGGCTATTCATGCAGGCTTACCATTTTTAATTCAGCAACCAGCTGTGATGCATAATTTACATAAGATTATTCTTCCTTGGATGGAGAAAAATCCATTGTTTATGTGTGGTAAAGATGGACACCAAAATATACTGTGTAATGTAATTCTAAGAAAATTCATCAGACCCTACATTTCCAACTACATAAGAACTGTGAACGACACTTATATTCGGGAGAATCATAGACCCAAAACGTCAAATAATAAAGCTTTATCAAGAAAAATAATAAAAGTGGCACCTCTATAAACATGGGGTGGCCACAACTGGTACAGGCCTGGTGAAAACTCGTGATTTTTGTATATTTTAAAAAATTTAAATTTTGTTTATAAAATGTTAAAATTAATCAAAATTAATGTAATAAAGTAAAAGAGAACATGTTTTTTGCATTATTTTTACTGTTTCATTGCTTTATAAAATTGTAAGGATATAAAAATATTTTTTAAAGTTGAAAATTGTTTTAATATGACCAGAATAGGTACAGTACATCTAGCCCATTAATTATTATCGCATTTAACCGTCTAGATAATTATTGATAACATGTCTATTGTTTTAGATTGTTCTGCAGAAATCCGGGCAAAATCTTAATTAAAAAAAATCAATAATTTGCTATATCCTGTTTGAATTACTGTTTTATTTTACGAACATATGACAGCATGTAGCTAGGATAACTTAATCAGTGTGTGTTGTTATGGTCCGTTGTGTGGCTCCATCTAGCGGGAGAAAATATTTTCGTTTGGACACAACTCTTCAATGGGATTTCCCCCATTTGACTAGGCTGTTTCTTATTGTAGGCTGTGGTAGAATGCATTGTGAAAGGCAAGAAATCGTAAATATGATAACTTTGTTACTTTTCGCTTCCGGTTCAAAAGCAGGGTACCGTTGAACTCGTCTCGGTCCCCTCAGTTCGGATATATACTCAAAGTCCCAAAATTCCACTGAGAGTAATCTATACAACATCCGAAACTTATAAACAAAACGCAAGTACCGTACGAGCGATTTCTTACACGAAAACAATCAATCAACGAATTGCATCGGTGGATGTGGATAAATTATTAGGTCGTAACACATTAATTAAAATGTCGATATTTACTTTTAAAATACAATTAATATATTTAATTTAATATTTTATATTTATTCTCAATTTATTTAAATCCATCTATATACGTATAAAATACCGTAGCGACGACTAAATTTTAATAGCGTTTTAGCCATTAAGTAACTGGCAACACTTAAGCGGAGAAAGAAGAAGCCATGTTTGTTTGAGAGGATTCCTCAAATTCAATCGCAATATCGAAAATGATCGGTCGAAACGAAGCATTAGACCGAAATCAAAGGCGTTGTTTGGTATATATTTACGGTAATTATTTGGATCCCACGAACGTATAAAGTAGCCATGTTTATTAATGTCGCGTCGAATAAAAATGAAAGTCGATAGTCTGGTCGTTTATCATCTGGTCTGAATCATCATGGACGGAAACAAGGATGAATGCGAGAAATGCATCAGCTTCGCCGTTAGATTCATTAACGAGGGAAGGAGAGATTTAGCCTTGAAGTATTTGCATAAAGCGGACAGGTTATATCCTTGCCAGAAAGCTCGAGGTAAGCTTCCTCCGTTTATAACATTTAATAATTAAAATCCCATGTAAATGTCGTTACCGCAAATCAAATGAAAGTGCATAAAATTGAAAGAAATAAACACAAACGCAACGACAAACTTGCCAATAGAAAACTCGGATTATAACACCGGGCTGACTCCATACCTAGGAAAGGAACTTTTCCAGATGCATAGGAGAGAAATAAAAAACAAATTCTATCTTGACAAAATTTGCACCACTTTTAAGCATTTATTCCATCTTCGTCCACTCTATTGCAATAATGGGTTCGTACCTTTCTTACTAGACTATTACTATTAATAAAAAAGATAAAACCGTAGAGTAGAATACGGAACGGATGATAGAATCGTACCGTACCTAATGAGTATTTTGTAAGGGGACGGGTAGACTCGGTGCAGATGCGGCCCCGAATGCCGGAAGAGGTAGATCGGTCGCACCGGGTGTTTGGGGGAATTATTCTAATTTCTACCTGCGGGCGCCGAGAGCGTTTGCGAATCCGCGTTTGCCGAGACGATACGTTAAAGGTGTTTTCTCCGGAAGGCGGAGAATTTCCGTCTCGGACCGACGACCGAATCCGGAGACGAATTCTCGGCTACCGTGCCGTAAACAACGGAGAAAGTGCGGTGCGTGATTGTCTTTTTACCCGGACGAATATTTGCACTTTTATTTAAGACCGAAAAATGGTTAGTGTTTTGTCGACGGATCTTCCAATCTCCGGTCGGTCGGTATCGAGCCTGCTAGTTTTTAAGTAAATTTCGATTACGTTTTGTATTCTTAAAGATCCGTAAACCGTTTTCATTTGGGTTCGTTCGGTACGCCACCTTGCCGTATCTGCTCTTTTGCATTAGAAAGAAGGATGTGACGGCGTGGCGTGTTAACTAAATGGTACGTATTTCGTTCGATTAAGATCGAGAAATTGCGCTGGAATTATGACACGTGTGGAATGTTTAAAATTTTCCACCGACGGATAGTATAGGAAATATGTTTGGCATTGTCTTGAAAATAGAAGCTTTCTCTGAGATTCTTGAAAATAGAAGCTTTCTCTGAGATTCAATTTTTGCATGCTTTTTTCTATTTTATTGCCAAATTACTTAAATAAAATTCTTAATGCATTATATTATTTATAAATATTAAATATAACTTTTCTAACGCTAAGGTCGTACCCAAAAAACCATTCTTTATCGTGAAGTATTTTCTGAATCTATTCTGGTTTTAGATTGATTAGGTCAAAATGTACATATCTGAGAATAAAACTTTGTTTCAAAAATCAATATTTTTTTTTTATATCCATGTGCTTATTTGCAAATTCTGTACCTCTTCTCTAATTTATTTTGTTAATAGTTTATTCTTTATATATTGCATAATTAAAAGAAGTATGGTGCATTATCTCTACTTTAAACTCTACTTAATTTGAGCCAATTTTATTCTTTTTGCCATTAAATACTATAACAAAAAAAAAAGTAATTCCAGATTATGAAAGTTTACTTGAATAGTCATTTTGATGTGTTTTCTCAATAAAATTTTTCTCTTTGAAGTATATAATTAACTATAAATAATAAAATAGCCTTTAATAGCTGCTGTTAATATTTTAGATAATTTTTTATGGTTATACGGTACAATTAAAATATGGTAATACAGCTATAATTCTTGAATATTTTGCCAATATGTACTTCTGTTCAAACAGAAAATAATTATTAAATAGATTTCAATGTATCAAGTATAAAGAACAAACACCAAAATTCAGCGCACAAAACATGCTTTAATGCTGAAACATATTTTCTAGTATTTTAAACAGTCAACATCTGGTTAAGTTGTTTCTGTAATATAACAGAATGTGATGGAATGTACGGTTTAAAAAATAGAGTAAGTTGTCAATTGGAAACACCTTTCACATACTGATAGATGATGATGATGATGATGAGGAAAATTAACACAGTAGACCCGTGGTAATCCAGCCCATCTAATCTGGCACCCCCTATAATCCGACGTGCATATAATAGTACTTACAAAGCACATTTATTATGGCAAATCTTCATCAATGCATGCTTAAACATTTAATAAATTTACAAAAATACAAATACGACTTTTTTACAAAGGTAAAACCTTGCTTTAGTCCATCTTTTCGCTGTTCACACAATCGGCAATCCATAAAAATTTACAAAGTTTCGGAGGCAACCTTCCTTTTGAGGCTGTTGCTTCTGCCAAAAAATGTAAAAACAGGTAGAGCAGGAGTGGCGAACCTATGGCACGTGTGCCCAAAGTGGCACGTAAGAGAAATCATCTGGCACGTAATGTATCATGTGATTTTTGTCCTTTTCAATCATCCTTTCTGTTTATCACCTGATCATCCTTTTTTTCAATCGCATGTTTTACATTTATTTGAACTAAAGCGTATTTGTTTAATTTCTTTAAATATCATTATTCGAAGTCTAAGATTTTGGCACACATTAACATCTTTAAAGCTAAGTATGCTTACAATATGGCACGTGGACACAAAAAGGTTTGCCATCCCTGAGGTAGAGCGTCCTCTGGTTTATTGCCATTATCATATCAATATATTTAAAAATAATAATAAAAAAACATGGCGAAAAGATGGACTAAAGCAAGGTTTTACCTTCATAAAGAAGTCGTATTTATATTTTCGTAAATTTATTAAATGTAAATAACGCCAGCCATGTTTTTTTTTATTATTTTTTTACTTAAATGTATTGATATGATAGTGGCAATAATACCAGAGGACGCTCTACCTGTTTTTACATTTTTTGGCGGAGGCAGGTCGTCTTCGAAACTCGACACATATTGTCTCGGTTTGATTGTGAATATGATTGCTGGTGTTCATATATTGCTACCACATCGTACAACGCATATCTACACGTGTCACAATGGCTTCGCAAACCCAAAAGCGGAAGCACAAAACATTAACAATTAAAGAAAAAAGTGAGATTCTGGACTGCCTAAATTGTAATGAATCTTTTAGTAGCTTGGCGAGTGAATACAGCATAGGACATTCCACAATTTATGATATTAAAAAGAACTGCGAGAACATTCACAAGTTTGTGTCAACCATTGACTGTGGGCCAGGCAAGAGGCAGACACTCAAGAAAGCTGAAAATCCAGAGGTTGAAGAGGCTTTTGTACATGTGATTTCTTCAGGAAGAAAACAGGCATAAGCCTATTTCTGGGCCCATATTGGTCATGAAAGCAAAGTTTTTTTACAAGGAGATAACAAAAAAAGACGACTTTGTAGCTAGCAAGGGATGGTTGGAACGCTTCAAAATTTGTCATGGAATATGTTTGATGACTGTAATAGGAGAAAAACTCTCTAATGATGCATCCTGCATAGAGCCATTTAATTTGAGATTTTTACAAAGAGTGAAAGATTTAGATCTTTGCCCTTAACAGGTATACAATGCAGATGAGTCAAGGGCAAGATTCTAGGTCCGAATGACACGGGGGAGGGGGGTCAAATTGTCGACCTCCCTGGGGGAGCAAAAAAGTCAAAGGAACCATACCTGTATATGTGCGCATTCGCGAGATATAGCCCTTGAAAGTTGGGCCTACGTCACGCGGGTTGGCGGGCAAAAAAGCCGGGTCACGTGACCCAATATTTTTTTTGATTTTTTCCGCCTCTCAGTGTTTAAAAAAAGCGTGCCCCCCTTTTCTAGCCCCTCGTGCACGCCTCCCCCTCCTGTCCGTGCCGCCGCCACCGTCTCCCCCTCGCATGCAGCCCGTGGGCCAAGTCTCCCGCCCGCAGTCATCCGGAGTCGCCATCTGTTGCCTGTAAATACAAGAATCTATTATTATTACACCTCTTTCCTGAGCGGGGACTCGAACCCTTGTCCCAGCAGGCACCACTCCACTTCTCTATGCACCCGCCCGCCAAGTCGCTCTGCCAGAACCTATTCAGAATTCATATTTCAGGCTATATTTCACTAAAAGTGATCGAAAACGTTTTTATGAAAATTTTAACAGTATGCTGGACATATTTAGGTGTGAAATAGAGTTTATTTTATATTTCAGGCATGCGAGCTTGAGGAACGCACTGCGCATGACTGGCCATCATGCAGCCCCCACCTCCGCCAGAGATGCAGCGCGCCCGACCACGCAGCCCCACCTCGGCCGCAAAGTTGAAGCGGGCCCCTCACGTGGCCAATGGCGAGCCGGCCGCGGGTCACGTGACCGCGGCATGGCCTACCGAAGTTTTATAAGCCCATAGGCCGCCTTCGGGCATTTTCGGCCGGTGTTTGTCACCTCAATAGTCGGGAGTGCAATTCAGTAAATGTTCAATAGTTGTGATATTCGAGGCAACGGAAGAAGTAATGGTACGTGTTGACAACTTTCAAAATCCGAAACTACGTAATTTACTTTACTTCTTCCCAATACTAAAGTCTTTTGATAACGTACAAACTCGAGTGTGGATTAAGTGAACGAATCGGACAATCGTCGCGAAACGATTCCGAATGAGACGAAAAGGAGGCTCCTGCAAGTTGTGTATCATTTCGGTATTTCCCTAAAGTTTTCTGAATAATATCACAATAATTTGGAGCAAGTTCTGCACCTGTGAGGTAACAACAGCATCATTCAGTGACAGAGCAGACTGTTTTAGATGATGCATGGAAACTCTGTTAATGTTACCTATGGTAGCAAACATGGCGGCTCATCTCTGAAACAGTGGGGATGCACGTTCTAACCTATTCTAATAAATTACCCCTATTTAATAATTTGGTTGGCAATAATTGTGGTAATTTATTAGAATAGGCTAGGTTAGAACGTGCGTCCCCACGGTTTCAGAGATGAGCCGCCATATTCGCTACCATAGGTAACATTAACCGGAAACTCGTTCCGCGATATCATAAAAGCCATGGTCGAGTGAATGTGAATCGCTTTCCTCTTTACATAAACTCTTCAGTATAACCGATCTCAGCGTAAGGAAACCTTCTACCGTTTAAGTCACGATAATCCTTACATAATTGTCCAACGGTTATGTTCGAGAGACAAGAAATCGACAGCGAAGGCACGATTTGTTTCGTTTCTAGTAAAAGATTGTTGATTCCGCTCATTTTCGATCTTGTATTTCGTAAACCATTAATTATCGTGTCACCATCCCGTAATCTCTACATAAAAACTTTTCCTCGTGTGAAGACTGCAAAGAGCAATGGTTTTCAAAAATCAAATGTCCAGAATGAGATGATAACACTTGTTGGAGCTGCTTTTAATCTCATACTTGGTATTGGCTCGTGACAACTGTCTAAGCGATTTACTTTTACTTTCTCCACATATGTTATCAAAAGACTTAGTCTTTTAGAAATATATATATTTCTTTTAAAAGTAACTTTGTTACTTCTTTGATGAAGTAAAGTAAATGATATTGTTTCGGAATTTTTAAATTGTCAATTTGTAATCACATAGCAATGTAATGTCAAATTCGCTTTCATCGTCTTGATTATCACAATGAATGAAGTCAGGACATAGTTACTGTACTTCCAAATATTGCGTTATTTTAAAGATCATCCAGAACATGTGAAACTGATTTCAGTTTGGTGACACATTCTGTCTTCATCTGATCTGTTGAAAGCATTGCTCTCTGCAGCTTTGAGTGTTAACACAAGGAGAAGTTTATATGTAGTGATTGCCTTTTCATTCGTACTTCGATTACAGCTTTCCTGTGCATCAAGATTTCCGGTTTTGACCATTCACAACCCGGAAGTTGAAGTGTAATCGATGGTTTAGGAAATGTAAGGTCGAAAGTGAGAGAAATGAACGATCTGTTCTTAGAAACGAAACAAATCGTGCCTTCGCTGTCGATTTCCTGTTCCTCGAACATAACTGTTGGACAATTACGTAAGGATTATCGTGACTTAAACGGTAGAAGGCTTCCTTATGCTGAGATAGGTTATAAGACCGCTGAGGATTTCGTTAAAAGCTTGAACGATGTGGTTCGTATGGAATGGATGCCTAACCTCAACGAATATGGATTAGGACTTGTTTTAATCGTAGCTTGGAAAGTTTGGCGGCGAAGGTTTACATGTGACGATCGACCGACGTTTCTGTCTTCGCCGACATGTCTGCATCATCTGTATACGTGTGTTTTCTGATGTACCTGTGCACGAGGGCGACGAAGAGAAACGGCAGGGGAAACACGACTGGCCAGCGAACAGCGAAGCTTGTGTATATATATATGGTGCACGTTACCGAAGGATACTTGTACGCGAAACCTGGATTATATGCGATTGTTCGGACACCATCTTCGTCGTCGCCGACCTCCGGGACATAGCCGAGGAGGAGGCGGCGACCGGCGACCTCACCCCGTTCTACACAAGATCGGAAACAGGCTAGACGTCGTCAGGTAGCGAGAGGAGGAGACTCTGTCGAAGGTGAGTGCAGGATCTGTTTTCTTGGCCTTTTCGGTAGTTAGAGCGTGTTAGAGATAGCTCGAAATAGAAGAAGCGCGTTTTGTTTACATAGGAGCGGTGTCGGAGAAAGCATTGCCTAATTAGTCTTATTAATCGGGCTTTTCTTTGGTCGTTGTCGACGTGTGTCGTTAGAATAGGGCTTGCTGACCGTTAAATGCGTGACAGGCTTAGCGGAAAGAGCGGCGCGAGTCCCAACGGCGCTCCCCGGAAGTGGCGGTGGAAAAGTGGCACCCTCGTGTTTAGGGGTTTTTAGGAGTTTCTAGTTAGTTGTAACAAAAAGCGTTTGAAACAGAAATTTTAGTTGTACTTTCGAAAATTTTCACTTTTAAATTTTACCCCATTTTTGAGGGTCTCGAAAAGTTCACATATAGTCATTTTGGGGGGCCTATATCTCGCAAAGGTGTGCTCGTACACCCATGGTTCATTAGACTTTTTTTGTTCCTATCAGTATGCTCTACAGCTCTGTTAAAGTCCCAACCGCGTCATTCGGACCTAGAATTGTACCGAGTCAAGGCTTTTTTGGCATGTAATACCTAGCAAAACGTTTGTTTCACATAATGAGAAATCTGTACTTGGATGTAAGGTGAGCAAAGAATGTGTAACCTTCTACCTTGTGCTAATGCTTCAGGCACGCACGGGCTAAAGATGGTGGTCATTGGAAAATCAAAGAATCCATGAGCATTCAAAAACATTGATTTACCTGTACGTTATTACGGACAAAAAAAGAGTGTGGATGACAAAAGACATTTTCAAAAAATGGTTTGATGAATGCTTCATGCCAGAAGTTAGGAAATGGTTGAAAGATCATAATCTACCTCGAAAGGCGTTACTGCTTCTTGATAATGCTCCCGGTCATCTGTCCGAAGAAGAACTAACAACAGAGGATAAATGTATCACTGCAATGTTTCTTCCACCAAACTGCACTGCACTGATCCAACCAATTGATCAGCATATCATTTAGTTTGTCAAGCAATACTATAAGAAAAAACTGCTGCTGACGGCCATATCAAAAGACCAACCTATAGAAAAAACATTAAAAGAATTAAACATGAAAGACTTGGTTTTCTCCCTTTGTCAATCTTGGAATGCATTGCCCTCATCAGCCATTACATCGTCAAGGAAAAACTTATGGCCAGAAATTGTCACCACTCCCAGCACTGCTCCTCAAATCAGTGTTACTTCGGAAGTCATAGAGCAACTTGCTACTGAAATGCAGATTAGTTCAGAAAATTTGGAAATATGGTATCGTGGAATGGATGAAGAAGAAAGTGTGTTCCATCAAATGTCTGATGAGGAGATTGTCAACCAAGTTTCTATTCCAATAATAAATCAAGACAATGATGACGAAGTCATCGCAACTAGTCCACAAGTGTCAGCTAAAGATGCAGTTAACTCATTTGAGCTCGGTATGCAATGGACTGAAGAGAGTGGTGCATCGTACAATGAACTTTTACTTCTGAGGAGACTGAGAGGCAGTCTTACTCTCACGTTTAGCAAATGTAAAACAAAAGAAAATTGATGAATATTTGCATGCACCATAAATTTATTTGTTTATCCATTTTCAAATTAAGATCATACATACTATGTATGTACCTTGGAAATACTGTACTTACATATGTTGTATGTAATTGATTAACATCAATATGTTTGGTTGTTATTTTTTTGCAAGTGCTATAGTGTTAATGATGATAATTTTATAATAAACCCTATGCTATCTATTGTGTTGTTTAATTCACTAAGTCCCATATTGAATATTATGTAGTACATATAGATTTGATCTTACCATTTTTATAAGTATGTAATTTGTCAGATTACAAGGTACTCCTTTTCAAAAAAGTTCCGGACTACAAGGGGTCAGTGGCAGTACTCTATAGTCCGACAAATTCGATCATCCGACATCACCTTGCAAAACATTTGTCGGATTACGGCGGGTCTACTATACTGAGTATTATTCATTAGGCAATGCCAAAAATAGATTTACAAGTGGAAGAGAAGGAGTCTGAAATTCATGGCAGAGACCTTTCTAGAATCTTCCTCAGGATTCATTAAATTGGAATGTGGAAATTGGAACGTTCTGCATTCCAATTTAATGAATCCTGAGGAAGATCTCCTAAGTAGATCAAAAACGTTAGAGGTTGCAATTGATTTTCAAATTTGCAATTAATTATCCTGGAGTTTCTTTAAAGGTTCAATTTGTTGCTATATTGTATAATATATTTCAGGCTTGAAGAGTTTAAACAGTAGAAAAGTGCAAAAACTGTAAGAAAAGCTTTATTTTCTTCTTTTTCATCCAAAACTGCAGATGCTCCTAGAGAAAAACTACTGGATCTAGATAGCTCAAATCTTAAACTCGGTCCTCTCCTATCGGTGAAAACATGCTGGCAAAACTTCTGGGTTTATAGGTCAAATTCACAGGATTCCACACACAGATTGCTTTTTACTTTTATAGCTTATTATTGCTTTTATTACTTTCATGGCTTAATTTTATGCTTATAAGGATAAAATTGCCTCAAAACAAATCATTTTTATTCAAAATTTCATCTAGAATATCAAAAGCTGAAATTTAAGAGTTAAAACTTTTTTTAGTGATTTTACTAATGGCATATTGAAAGCATTTGATTGGTCATCACCAAGGTCTGTCTAAACTATATCTTGTCTTAGGACTTGATGTAATAATACAGTCATTAATCAAAAAACAATTGATATCCAAACAAAAACATCTAAGATATAAAACACTTTTGCAAAGTCAAAAATTATGAGAATTTAGATAATAGGCAAATTTTTTCTTGGGAATTTTTCTTTTGTAAAGATAAGCTTGACATTTCAAAGTGGTATCCGAAAGAATTTTACCTGTATTGTTGTTGTTTTCTACATTTCACTTCTAATAAGAAAAAATTTGACTGTCATCTGAATTGTCATAATTCTTTTACATCTCAGATGTTTTAGGGTTAGATTATAATATACAATTGCAAAGGTAAAGTTGCTTAATTTTTTCCCAATTTCTGGGTGCCTCGCTTGTCTTGTGGATAATCCAACACTGGTAATAAGGTATCAGTTATAATTTATAATAATGGTATATAACATTTTTTTAAATTTAATTACATGTACTGTATTCTGTTTTGTTTTTTTCATTTATTAAAAGAAACCGTCTTTAAAACAAGTTAATTAACACTGTGTACACAATAAAATCATGTTTGAAACTAATGCACATCTCATTAGTAATATGTAATTAGTGCTGGAACTCAGAGACAAGTTTAAACTTGCATAAAATCATCTGATAATGTATGTCTTGTATAATGCAATTTCCTTTAACATGGAACATTTCTCCCACTGTACTAGTACAGGAGGGTCTAATGATGTGTTCACTTGTTTATAATCGATCAGCGCCGCCGTAACTTATCCGTTACAATTCCCAGACACGCACCTGTTATCAAAGAGTTGACCGTTACGATTTGACCGTTACTGAATTTTATTTTATATATATTATTAATAAAAATGAAAATTAACAACATACCAAATCATTTTTAAGGTGATTTAGATAAATTAAAATTTTGTGCTTATACATTGTCATGAAATTAGTATTAGATCTTGTTCAGAATGTGTTAAAATTGTTTTTACAGAATATTTATCTTGATCAAGAAAATTGCTTTTATGAAAAGCAATATATAATAGGCTATATTTTAAGATATAAAAGTGAATCTGTTTTAGAAATTTTTTTGGATTTCAAAGTTGAAAAATTGCGAGGATAAAAGTGAATTTAAATGTAGAATATAAACCTGATTTGTGATTCTTAATGATGATAAATAAAATGATTAAATTTGAAAGTAATTCTTTGAGGAGAAAATTCACTCATATAATATTTGAGCATTTCTTCACTTTAGTTAATTTTTATACAAAAATATCTAAAATATCTTTATATGAGAAGAAAATTTTTTTAGTTACAGCATCTAACCTTTTCACATTATTGCAATCCATCTTCAAAGCAATCCATTAGAATATGAATTTCTTCAAAGTTTATTCGTATTTATATTTTAATGGATTACCTGGAAGATAGATCACAATGATTTGACAAGATTAAACTATGTAACCAAAAATTTTTTTCAAATAAAGCAATTCCAATTTTTCTAATTGTATAAAGAGAATAGTGATAGTGACTTTTAAGTTTTAATATAAAAACACATATGTGAATCATAAAGCTATTGGAAATTTATTCTTTCTGTTGTCACTTAATATTATTTAATTTCATAATTTAATTTAATTAGTAATAAACCTTTTGTTAATGGTAATTTATGGAAAACTAATAGCAAACACTATAATGAGTTTACATATTACTTTCAATATTAGAAACAAAAGATAATAAACTCTTCAATCTCATAGCTATATTTGGTGTAATTGCACACACAGAGTAAGTATATCTGGGGGTTCGCTCCCTGTTAACCTAATGGTAATTTCAGTCGTGACGTTTTTCCCTAAACCGGCCAATCGGCATTTTCCTACCAAGGACGATGATACTGTGCATTGTCGTCGTAATATTTGATGTCTTTTGCACATGACTTCTAACAAATAATGTGATGGTACAAATATTATTAATTTTTAACAATTTGGTTTAATTATTTTTGATAAATAGTATAACTTTACGATATTCCTCGATTCATTTTTTTTATACATATTTTATCACAGTGATAGCAATCTTTATACAATTAATAATTTTGAAAATATATAAATTTATAGACTATGTAATAAATCAATTATTTTGGGTGCTATAAATAAAAATTTTAAAAATTATCAGTTTTCTACATGTATTAATTCCTTAGAATGTTCATACAAAATTAATTTTTATTTAAAATGTGAAATAAAATGTCACGATGAATCACAATCAGTTATAATGAGTTATAAAATCTGACCAATAACTACTTATAGACTGTTCTTAATGTTGCCTATTAGCAAAATAAACATGATAAAATTACATTGTACTTTTAATAACTGTAATAACTATTATTTCTATTCCAAACTAAGTATAGTTCAACTAATATTACTTAGACTATAATTGCAAGTGTCAAATATGTCTTTTGTTATTTGCAATTCATTGTCTTCTATCTTGAAAGTTGAAACGAACAAATTTTTGGGTCAACCAAAATCTTGCATACTGCACAAACGTTAAATCGCACGACTCGGGACTTGCACGTGATCTTTACGTAGTATCCGGCAGTTCCGATTAATTTGGTTAACCGTCAATAGGGTCACTAATGTCTACAAAATTTTGTTGTGTTTTCCAAGTTAACCCTCTAGATATACTTACTGTATGATTGCGCGTGTGAACATTTTATGCCTTCTTCATAATTTTATTTTTTTTACTTCATAAATCATAACATATTTAATATAAAATACACAATTTTAATAAAATTATACAATTTAATCAAAACAGATTTAATTAATCTCCTCGAGAAACTGATCACAGATAACGGCTATTCTTTTCATCCTAAAACCGTTCCTACCGAAAATGCCGAAAGAGACGACGGTCAGTGCTATAAAAGGTCGACTTTTATAAACGACGAAGAAGATAAAGAAAACGAATATTACGTGGACGACGAAGACGACGAATATACCGAGCAAAGCCTGGAAAATATTCAAAGGTAGATGAAATTTAATTTTTTTTTTTTTTTTTTTTTAACATTTTTAATAAAATAATAAGAAGTAGGATAATTTTAATTTTGAAAGAAAATAATTTTTATAGATTTAGATAGTAATTGTTAAAATTAATATTAAAAAGTTTAAAATATATTCTGATTTATCTGTTATTGATAAACATTTGTTGTTAAATGTTTTCTTGATCTTTGTCTTTTGGATGATGTATTTCAAACAAAGAAATAAAAATTTTTATATGGCAACGTGTTAGTGAAAAATTTATATTAATTTTTAAAAATTTATTAACTTTGCTTTGGTGTTTTTTTTTCTATTCTTTTATATTATGTTTTATTTCATTATGATAATTTGATTATTGTGCTTTATTTTCTTATATGATTCTTACAAGTTAGAGTATAATTTCTTTTAATTAATTAAAGAAAAAGTATGAAGTTTGTTTAAGAATTAACACATAATTTTTAATTCTATAACATTAATTAAACATATCCTCATTGTCATTTTTCTATATTAAATTTTTTTAAAATTTAAAGATATTTTTAAACTTAACTGTTTCATGAAGAAAATGGATATATCTATATTTATTTTAAATGCTTTAATTTGACTTGTTAGTATAGTTTATTTTTAGGTTTTGTTGATTGATTGTTGTAATGTTAAATTACATTAATCGATCAACATTTAAAAATTGTTATTTAAATTTATAATGATAAAAGAATGCAAAAATAATTTTTCAGATTTTTACATTATGATAAATATTATAGTATATTGTATAACAATAAAACATATTATTAATACTTACACTGAAGCCATTTACCAGTTTATTTGTGTGTTAATTGTATTATTTCACTTATGAAAGACTGAAGTTTTTTGAAAACTGCAATATTGTTACTTAATAAAATAAGTTTGAACTTATTAGTTTTGTTATATTTTACAGTACAATAAAAATTGAAAATTGTATCCCATTTTAAGATTTTCATATTCAGACAAATATTATCAGCCAAAAAAGTAACTTTTTGTTAGTATGTCTAGATATTGGTTAATATAAACATGCAACACAAAATAAGCCTAATATGTACTGTATGTATTTTTTTTTAATGAAAATTTTTAATGCTAATATTTTTAGTATATTATAAAAAATTTTAAATAATGTATTTTTGTTTAATTTTATAAGGAATTTGAAATTTTGTTGAGAAATAGTAGGTTAAAAAAATTATAATTACTCTGAAAATATAATGGCTAATTGAATTAAATAAACTTCTTAATCTTGGAGATCAAATAGGTTTGTGGCCAAGGTAGTTAAGATGTCAGTCTATGGCTCTGGGGACTAGAATCAAAGCTATTTGAGCAATTTGAGTAATTTTTCGGGGATGGTTGGTTACAGATATGTTAAGCCCCACCTTTATCATCCAGTCAAACACTAACCTAACCATAATAGGTATGAAAAAAGGTCTTTTTAGTGCTCACAGGGTGGAAAGTGTTAAAAATGGGGGAATCCTTAATCTAGACTGAAAGCTGAAATTAAATTTCTTGCTTTTCATTTGTTTAATTTGTTTAGCAAAAATTTATCAATATATAATAAATAAATATTTTACTATATAATTATTGATACTGTTGTTGATATATGTTAATACTATATAATTGTATGCAGATCAACCCTTACTGCACAACCTTCTGGCACTAATTTTGGCTAGCATAGTTTCAGATTGCTTTGGTTGCTGCACTGACCTGTCTCTATTGTTTGATGGCACTTAATGTTGCCAAATGTACAATAATTATTTTTTTGTACAATGTCACATTGTGCATGACATAAGACAGTACTTTAACAATGATGACAAAATGTACATTAATTTGATAAGGTGTAAGTTTCTCAAATTTTTTAATAAAAGTTTACATATTTTTAGTTATTTATTTACTAATATGTCTTCAAATACATCATCAGAATAATAAATATAGGTATTAATATATTGTTGGTAGCCCACTCATTCATTGGAGATGACCAATGGCCAAGCAGTTAAGATATCAGTTTATATGGAAATTAATTCAGACAGGTGAAAAAACCTCAAGAATTTTTCATGCGATTGTTTGTCCCATCTTGAATATGTGGTGTACTGTCTTGTACTTCCAGCTGCCCCATTGTGAACCTGGGCTTTTTTTTATCAAACCCATCATGGACTGTTAAAAAAAAAAAAGCTTAGTGTCCACAGGGTGAAAAGAGTTTAAAAAAAATTAATCATCTATTTGGATTCCCCACATTAAATGTGTGCAGATGAGCACTTATCATTTTGTGATTAATTTAAAAGGTTTTATTTTTATCACTTGTTTATTATGTGAAAAATGTCCTGAGTTACAGAATCAAGAATTTATTGAAGACAAAATTACATTTTGATTATATTAATGAAAGAGAATAATTTCAAATATTTTAATTTTATTTAATTTTATACTTTACTAATAAATATTTTTTTTTGTTTTATTAATAAGAAATTTTTTCAAATTTTGTATTTTTATATACAGTGAAATAAAAGTTATAATCTTATATATAAAATTCTCCTGTCACAATGTTAGTTACCGTACTCCTCCGAAACGGCTTTACCGATTTTTACCAAATTTGATATGCATATTCAGTAGGTCTGAGAATCGGCTACTATCTATTTTTCATACCCCTACACCATCTCCCCCCTTTCAAAAATATATTTATATATAAATTAAGGCTTTTATGTCCAACAGATGGCGCTACCTTCCGACGAACTAAGTTTGCTTTTCTGTCAGGCATTATGCTTTTCTGTGAGAATGGACTGAAGCAGATCATTTTCTATCTATCTATATAAATAATATATAACGTTCGTTTGTTCTTTTCTATGTTGTTTATATTAGTTTTAGTTTACGTTGTTTAGCATCGCGCGTGAGTTCTTTTGTATTTTATTTAAATTTGAAATTGGTTATTCGGAACAGTATTCGAATGTTGTTAGCCTGACGATGGCCATGGAATGGGCCGAAAACGTTTGTTTATGATTAAAGTTAAAGGTTCTCAGCATCAAGGTGTTGTTGTCTTACAGTGTAATAGAGTCTGAGTGAGGTTAGGAGAATAACTATTAATTATTCCTATTTTATTAAAATTATTACTTAATATAAATATTAATATAAATAAAATATAACGTTCGTTTGTTCCTACCGATTCCTTTGAAATTTTGACACAACGTTGCATTCGAATACGCACGTGTTTTTATATAATATACATGTCGAAATTCCCCCCAGTGGGGGGAGATGGACGGGATTAAGGCTTACCGTGAAGAACTCGGCTTCTATTATACTATTTTACATGCGTTTTTTGCGTTTTTAATTGCGTTTTAATAGGTTACGTCAACAGAATATACACTAAAAAGGGATTTTTCGATATTCCCCAGCGGGAAAAGTGACGGGATTAAGGCTTACTGTGAAGAACTCGGCTTTTATTATACTATTTTAGATGCGTTTTTGATTGCGTTTTAATAGGGTACGTCAAGAGAATATACACTAAGAAGGAATTTTTTGAAATTTCCCCCACGGGGGAAGTGTTACACATTTATAATAGATACATTTTGAGCCACAACAACGCGTGGCCGGGTCAGCTAGTCTTATATATAAAATTCTCCTGTCTCACAATTTTTGTTACCGTACTCCTCCGAAACGGCTCTACCGATTTTTACCAAATTTTGTATGCATACTCAGTAGGTCTGAGAATCGGCTACTATCTATTTTTCATACCCCTACACCATTTCCCCCCTTTCAAAAACATATTTATATATGGATTAAGGCTTTTATGTCCAACAGATGGCACTAACTTCCTACGACCTAAGTTCGCTTTTCTGTGAGGCATTCTGCTTTTCTGTGAGAATGGACTGAAGCAGATCATTTTCTATCTATCTATATAAATAAAATATTTAATATAACGTATAATATAAGTATAAATAAAATATAACGTTCGTTTGTTCCTACCGATTCCTTTTGAAATTTTGACACAACGTTGCATTCGAATACGCACGTGTTTTTATATAATATACATGTCGAAATTCCCCCCAGTGCGGGGAGATGGACGGGATTAAGGCTTACCGTGAAGAACTCGGCTTCTATTATACTATTTTACATGCGGTTTTTTGTGTTTTTAATTGCGTTTTAATAGGTTACGTCAAGTGATGCCGACATTCTAATTTGTCTCATTTTTGTGATCTGCAAAATTACTAAAAAACATTTTCAGTGTTTATTAATGTTATATAATAATTATTTATCTGAAGTAAATCATTTATTTTTATGTAGAATAAGAAATTGTAAGGATTATTACAAGATTTTGGGAGTAAGCAAAGAATCAAAACAAACAGAACTTAAGAGACAATACAGAAAACTTTCTTTATTATATCATCCAGACAAAAATAGAACACCTGGATCAGAAGAAGCTTTTAAAGGTGTTTATAAAATATTTTTGATTTCCTATTTATTGTTTTAAAATTAATTCTGTTATATCAATAATTTATAAATTTACTGGTGATAATAAGTTATTAATTAAAATGTGAAATGTTTATCCAGCTATTTGTCAGGCATTTTCCACTCTTAATGATCCAGAAAAAAAAAAACAGTATGATTTGTTGAAACTATATGAATCATCTGGAAGAAGACATACTCATTCAGAAAATAAATTTTATAATAATTCTCATGTGTATAATAAAGGTATTTTTTTTCATTTTGATAATTTAAACTAAACAAATCAAATATTTTAATTCTCTGAAATTGTTTAGCACCAAATCGTTGTCCTCCCCGAGAAAGACGATGGTATCACCGAAGAGAAGCACAGAGAGAACCTTTGGTAGGAATAAATTTTAATTTCAGTTAAAATAACTAATGTTTTTACCTCTACAGATTATATATTAAAGGGTAAAATATGATTTTGTGAACAGAAATTTGATCCTAAAATTGATTTAAAAATTAGTTTTGGTTCAGTTTTATTTTAGATTTATTTGAATGAGTTGATTTATTTATTTAAACTTTTATCATCAATATTGCAGCAAACAAAATTTTCAAAGATTTATATTTAAAAATTTTTAAACTATTAATTATATTTACAAAGAAATTTAATTTAAACAAATAATGAAATGTCCATGAAATATTGTGACCTCTGCAGATGAATAATTTTCCATATTCAGCATTTGTTTATGTATTTGTATGCTTGCTTTAAAATAGAGAATTCATATTGCCTTTTATAAAGACAATAAAAGTTGATATATGGCATGGAATGCAGTCATATGACAATCTAATGTTGTCCTGTGAAAATTTAGTAGGAATTTTTCTATTAAAATTTTTGAAAAACAAACTAATCTAAACAAATATTTAGAGTTATTTGTGGCATATTATGCATTTCTCCAAAACTAATTACTGAATATAACATTAATTGGTCATCACTAAATGTCAGACTTTTATATACAATGAAGAAGAAGAATATAGAGAAAAAATATATTTTGTATAAGTGAGATGCTGACAATATTTGTAAATACAGGTTAAACTTTTAATGATTGGGTTAGGCAGTTTAGTGGAAACTTTTTAAAATGAAAATGAAGATGAAATATGATGAGTTTTCAAATGCTTTGGTTTTCCTGTGTATAATCAACAAAGTTATATTAGCATTGTTTAAGCAATCTTCAATAAATGTAATTTTCAATCTTTTAATGTTTGAACCTGGAAGCAGCAAAGAAGTTTAAAAACTTAAGTGTTTTGTCATTATTTTCACTTTAATTCTTACATGTTTTTTTAATCATAACTTCATTGACAGATAGAGTAAAAAGGCATAAAATGATTAAGATCAAATTGAATTAATCAAATTTTATGAAATTTAATCTTAAATAAACTTTCTGAAATTTAATTGGTTTAATCATGATTCTTCAGTAGTAGTAAATTTTCTTAACATTATAATTTAATAACCAATTATGCTGAAACAATTTGTGTTTATTTAATTTTGCCTGAAATACAAAAATATTTTAAATTTAACATTTTCTGTATTCAAATGTTTTAAAAATTTTTAAGTATTTTAGAATAACAAAAAGAAAACTTTAGTATTGATTAAGTAATGATAAATTGTAAAAGTAATTCAAATTTCTTGGAAGAAAAAATTTTAAATTGCAAATAGACTGCTAATTAAAGCATCCAATTTAAAAGTTTATTGGCATAGAAATGGGAAAGAACAGTGCTGAAACTTTGATATTGTTCTTTGTTTGGATCCAAACCAAAGGAACTTTTTTGCTAAATATAAGCCAAAAATGTTTCTTTGTCAATACATTTTTCCATTTGATTGCTTTAAATAGCAGTCTACTTGCAATTTTACATAGTGGTACTGAGTTTTGTCTGTTTTGAAAGAAAAATTCCGTGGAATGCTAGAAATGATCAATTATCAATCAGAGAAACAGTAAAGATTAATTAAAATAACTAGTTCATAAAATTACAAAAGTTTTGCAACTTCATATATATATAAGTTATACCTTAGTAGGTTAAAATTTTGATTAATATTGACTGAAAAAAATGTTCAAATACCAAAACTTTTAATTGTTGATTACTTTTTCTCTAATCAGAAATAATCATTTGTGTAACTTACAATTAGGAATTTTTGATTCCAAGTACTTCGATTTGGACTTGTCTCTTTCACTTTTCATTTTTACTTGCACTTGATACTTGATCTGAAATTCAACAAGTCTGAGTCCTAATATATTTCAAAAACATTAAATAGATGCCGTTGTTCATCAAAGCATTATTAATAAAGATGAAGGAAACAAAACATAATTAGTAAAGCTAAATGATTACCAGATTAAATTGGGCTACATTACTACTACTAATAATTATTAAATGCAATACTTAGGAATTACTTTCAACTGGGACGGTGGATTCCACCCACATCTAGACCAACTCAATATCAAAATTAACCAACTCATTAATAATGTTATATATCTAGCATCAAGATTAAGGATTTCGAATTTAAAAATTCACTTGAAGATGTTCCATTCATTTGTAGTTCCAGCACTCTATTATGCTAGTCCCATTTGGGCTTTGGATTTTTATTCAGAATTGGAGAAATATCACATTATATTTTTACGCAAACTCCTTCATATTGAGCGGACGGTTCCTGGATATGCAATTAGATCAGAAATAAACCGATATCAACTTTTTCCTCTATTTCTTAATCGGTTACTAAAATTTTACTTCCGGATACTAAACACTGAAGATGATAATATAAAATTTCTGTTTCTCGAAATGGCAAATCAAAGTAAAATTTCAGTCAATAATTATCGTACATGGTATCAAAGATTCAATGAGATAATTCAGTCTTATGGTATTTCATACTTGTTGCTTAACTCAAACGAAATCAACTGTAAATATGCTTACTCCTTAATGATGAACAATGCTTTGTCACAATCTATTGCTAAAGATCAAGTCGCTATATTAAATTCAACTTATCACCATTGGTATCTGAATATGTTACATATTCCATCTCAATCGTGCATTGCTACGGTAAATTCTAACCTAAATGTAAAGCGTACGCTACTTCAGATGCGGCTTAATTATAGTTCAGTATTGATAGACAACGTATACATTGACTTTGCTAGGGAATGTTATTGGTGTAAATCTCGGCCTTTTTCTCTATATCACTTACTAACAGCGTGCATAGCTATTGAAGATGCTCAACGTAAATTTCAAATAAAAGAAATTTTTGCATCTACTCACGAACGAAATTTTAGATCCTGTCTTGACAATTTATCGACAATTAGTATGTATAAGATCTACAATTTTTTCTCCTATATAAATAAAATGTTGTAAAATCAATTATAGCATCATAAGAAGTATTGTATAACTTAAGTTGTTTACGTATAAAAAGATGTTCAAACTGAAACTAACGCGATAACGTTCAAAGATTCTTTGTATATCCAGGAACTATGTAACTAATCTTCAGCAAATTTAAAATTAAATTGTAATATTAACTACTAGATCCCCCTGTAACAAAGTAACCTTACTACAATAAAGTGATTGATTGATTAAAAAAAAAATAATAATAATTATTAAATGCAAAATAAGAGATGGTGCCAACACCTACCTCTAGTATCACATTACTCTGGATTTAATAGTTATTAGTATTGGTAATGTAGCCTAGTTCAATCTGGTAATCATTTAGCTTTAATATAATTATTGGGCTCTGAATGTGTTTATACATGTACATAATTAGTAAGGACTAGATTCAAAAAATGATCAAATAATCAAATGATTTTTCACAAATTAAACAACATTGTTTGCAAAACATGAGCGCACACATTATGTTTGTTAGTTTATTTTATAAAAATTTAAAGAGAAAAGCAAAGGAAAGTAAAAATGCCAAAAAAACATCAAAACTGGAAATTCTTCAAAGCAGTCTCAAAGTCAGAAGCTTGATGACTGAATAGTCTGGACGGTTAAGGTGTCATCATATTGCTCTGAGGATCTGGGATCTAGTCTGGAATAAGCAGCTTTTCAGGAATTTTTCATGGGTGGTTTTGTCCCATATAAATCAGGTCCCACTTCCCTGCCCAGTGCTCAGATAAGGTGGATGAACCTATGTCGGGTATGAACAAAAATGGCCTCCTAGTGCCTGCAGGATGCAAAGTAAAAAACCTGTTCCATTTGTTGATATTTGCTTTTCACCCAAACTATTGTTATTGAAAATTGCTTTTAAAATTTTATTACTTTCAAATTCATCAGACTATTGATTTAATTTACAAAATATGTTTTAAAAAAATCAAGTAAAAGTGTTAAAACAATATCAGTATAATATAGATGTCATTTTTGACATTTTAAATTGTTTGGCACGTGGAATTAAATTCATTTTATCAAGGGGAAAAAAGGCAGCATAAACTGTATAATTTAAAGCAAGCATTAAAGTTTAAATATTTAAATTAAAAATGATGAAATTAGTTTATGCTTCTTTATCGATACCTTCAAATAAAATTTATACCGTATTAAAGTTTTTAATTTCTGCTGTTATTTTAATAAATGGAAATAAGCTATTAATTATTTAATTACTTTTTCTTTAGTAATAATTTATTTCAGCAATAACATTTTTTCATTAACTGTAAAAATTCTGCTTTGAAATACTTATAAGAAATTTCCATTTTAAATAGAAATATACTCAATTTTTCATATTCACAAGGGTTCCCTTAGCAACTAGCTTGTCATTATACCATTTAAAACTTTACTGTCGTAGATTCAATAAAGTTTTAAAAAATTAACAACAATAAAATAAATAGTTTAACTAGCATTTATTTATAATTTAGTGTAAAAAAAAGGAGTAACACATAAAATACGATAAAATAAAAAGCAAATCCGTTGTTCTTATTTTCTGTTCCAAATATAGACTGCGAAATGACATACCAGACACCAGTCTCGGCAGACATAACATATGCACATTTCAAAAAGATTTGCAGAAAGAAATAAAAAATAAACAATTTTTTTTTTTTTTTGATTCTGTCTGCAAACACGAAGGGTCAAGTGTACATTTGTTTAGTTGTTAAGCAGTTTAATTTTATTATAAGTTTAACATAAATAGATCATAACATAAATAATATAATCACAACATGAATATAAATATAATCACAGAGAAAATATTAAAATATATACAAATTTAGTAAAAACTGGAAGAATTTGAAAAATTTATAGTAATAAATCCAAAAATTAATTAACATATTGCATAAATTTGCTATATAATACTTTTATAATAAAACAGGATGACTTAATATCTATAACAGGATGACAATGGCTTAATAGCAAAACTTCTCTTGGCTGCAATCTGTTTATCTCTCGCCTGTACTCTCTACATCTCCGAACCTACTTATAGTCTGTCTAAAACACCGTAAGTTATACAGTTATTAATAATTGCGTCGGCATTAACTTTTATCTATTATCCTTTACGGATAAAGTTATTTCTAAAATTATCGAAGTCCACCGTTTAAAAATAATATCATTAAAAAGAATAGTAATAAAATTCCTTTAACAGTGTTTAAGTTAATTAAAATTTAAAACATTATAATTGTATATTTGTAATTTTACTTAATTGTTCCTTATAATTTTATTTAGAAAATTTTCCCAAGAGTTGAAGACAAAGAATTTAAACATTCTGTATTACGTCAAAGAGTCCTTCGAACACGATTATACCGGTAGCGTTTTACAGTTAGAAGCAGAAATCGAAAAAGAATACGTATTTCATTTAAAATCGTCATGTTTCAGAGAAAGAAATTACAGTGAGTATTTTATTATTAACTTCTATTAAGTGAAATGTTATAGCTTTAATTGTTCATAAACAGTGTAAAACTTTGTAAGAAACTTATTTATACCTTTTATTTAGTATAATATTTATAATTTTTATTCTGTTAAATTTATTATTTTGTAGGGAACAAATTAACTACTATCTTACTTTCATTTATTATTATTTTTTATTTGTTTTTTTTTTGGTGACTAAAGAAAACTAGAAAATACAGAATATAATTCTTCTGTTAGAAATCTTGCCTGTTCACTCTTTTTATTTAAATGTATACAGTTTCTTTAATAATGGAGTGTCATATATATATATATATATATATAAATAAAACATCACATCAAACCTGATACATAGCAATAATGTTAATGGAGAGTACTTCACTAATATGTATGCTTACCTGTGTATTTATACTGGTTAATTTCTATTTTAAATTATTTAAATGCAATTTAATTAATATTAGTGAATTTCATCCAATTTAAATTATTTAGAAAGGAATTTTATTATCTCACAAATGTTCTTGGATCATTGATCCCCCTTTGTTCACTAATTTTAAAACTTTTTAAACATTTCTTAGTTTGCTTATCTTAAAAACTGGAATTGACTGAATTTTATTTTCCTTATTCAGTCGTGCAAATGATTTCATTTTTTGTTTATCGCGTTTCCGGTAATAAATCGATCTTCGGAGAAGTTTCCTTAAGCATTCCGGAGACATTATTTTCCGGTAACAAAAAAGTTAATAATTGATTTTACTACATCCGATTAAATATAATTCAGAATTACAGAATCTTGGATTGCATTCACCGGGTTAAAGAAGTTCACTATACAAGATTAAAATTCACTTTTTCTGTATGACTCCTAAACTACTTATTTACATTTGTTTTGATTTAACTTAGTGTTTAGACATATAATTTAGGAATTATAAACGAATCTGTATAAAATAAAATTGTTTTTTCTCTTCAACTTGTATAAGCAATACTTTAAAAAAACATTACTTATTATTTTTCTACCTTCCAATTAACACATTTCTGAATATTTAATAAAAGAATAAATATATTAGCAGTAATGCTATTAAAAAATTACATATACTCTAAGTAAAAAATATAAAAAAACATGGCCGACGGTAATACATTTAATTGTATAAATAAATATATAAACAACGTTTAACAAGAATTACTCTGTTTCCGTTTATTCGTCCGTCGTTCGCTCCAGATGAGTCCAATTTCACAATCACTGTTTTGCATTTCATTCCGGAGGCAGTAGCCTCTAAGGAAAGGTCGCCTCCGTGATTGTGAAATTGGACGTTCATCTGGAGCGAACGACGGACGAATAAACGGAAACAGAGTAATTCTTGTTAAACGTTGTTTATATATTTATTTATACAATTACATATACTCTTTTTTATATTTTTATGTGAAGGAATAATTTGTTTAGATGTTTTTCTATCACTTTATTTATTGTCGAGCAATAAATCATTTCTTCGTCCCAAATATCATTTTCATTTAATAGTTTTCCTACCGGAGACAGTCAAAGCAATGCTATTTACTTATCAGTTAACAGCTGGGCCATTTCTACCGCGGCGGCAGTTTTTTTTAATACGGGTCGACGTATCCTAGCAAAAGTTATCCTCGAAATTCCGTTTTCTTCCGATTTAACTATTAAAATATTATAAACAAATTTAAATGCTGGGGGTTAAAATGTAGATAGTGCGAACCTAATAACTGGGAAACGCAATATCTGCAACATTTTAACGGCGGAAGTTCTTAATCAAAAAACCGTACTGCAATTTACAATAGATGCTTTCCCGTGTGGTTTGTGTAAAAAATTCGAGACTAATTTATTAATTTAATCTCCCGACCCCAAAATATTGTATTTTCAACGTATTTATTTATTTACAGAAGAAACAATGATATGGAGAGCCAAGAATTTGAAAGATCGAAATTTGGAAGAAAAAGCCAAAAGTTTGCAGACGCCTTCTTGTGATACTTTACTTCAATTATATCATAATTGATTTATATAGAAGAAAATTACTCAAAATATGCAAATTATATTACTAAATCATTCTCTAAGCAGTGCTCTATCAAGTTAATTGTTACCTTTAGCATCCGTTTCTATAACAGATATTTTGAAACGAGCAATATTTTACGATTACAAACATCCACTAAATTGTACGAGTTATTATAAGATCACCTAATATTTTTTATTAAACCGAAAGATTTAGTATTGTTGTGGACTGTTTAAAAAGTTTCTTTTGTTTGTTCACAATAAAGTTACCTAAATTATGACCCTTGGTTTTCGTAGTTTTTTTAAATTATGGCCACGTCGATATTACGCGTAACGAACGACAACCGTCACCTTGTAACAATTTAGTTACGATAACGGAGTTCGAAGATGGTTCAACGTCGATTACGTTGGCGTTGCGCTAGTATCTAGCGTAATCGAGCCCTATCGATAGAAAATTTTGGTCTAAGGCAGCTCTAGCTTGGTTGCCAGAAATCGAACGCGTGGAAAATCGTATAACGATAGTTACGATAACTTCCCTTCCTAAATATTAAAACTTTATCACTAAATCGCAAATTTTGATCGGCCGAAGAGCCGTGGCTAGAGCATTTGGCACGGGAGACAAACTCAAATATGGCGCCTTTCGAATAAGCCTTCCAATTAGCCCGTTACCAATTTAAAAATCAAAAATTATATAAATATTATATGTAGGCTATATTTATATATTTTATTAAATAAAATATTGTGATTTGATTTAAAGACTAATGAAGGCCGTGGCGTTTTAGTGGAACGTAAGAGAATTTGTTCTAGTGCTTACAAAATTTATTCTTTCCGTATGACAATGTTGTAGTTAATCCACATTGTAGAGAGTAACGAAAATCTATCGGCCCATAGATTTTCGTTACTCTCGTCAGGTTACTCTGGTGGTTGGCAGGCATTTCTAACACTTCAATGAACTTCTGGAAAATTTTGAAAAACGGTTAGTAGAAAAACGTACGAGTACGCGTGATAACATAATATAATACCCGTATGAGACAGTTTTCTGTCAATTTTTTAGTCGGTCCACGTAACAATTTTGGCGTCCCGGTCACCCGCCTTTCCACGACCCCGATGGACGGAAAGAACGCCAATCGCGATTTTAATAATCTTCCGACCGACAGATGGCGGGCGGGAAAAACTAATCTTCGATAGCCCCGCGTATTTCGTGCTTCCCCATAAAGCGGTAAAATAATAATTGAAAATTTGGAGGTTATTTTTGACTTTTATCCTACCGTTTAACGAAGAATACGAATTCTATTCCCGTTCTCGTTCGTGGGGGTCGTCGATTGAAGCCGATATATTTTGTCCTGAAAATGGTAAACGTGGCGCGTGATCTAACATGGCTGGAAAAGTATCGTATACAATGCTGTAATAATAAACGTGTATAAATATTTTCAATAAAAATAATTATAACTTAACAGTCGTAAGGTGTGCAGAACTTTTTATCGCGAGATTTTAACTTCGTAACAATTTGTTTGGTCGTTGGTCTTTACCGACGACGCCAAGAAAACGAAGTAAGAGACAATTGGTGTGGGAACAAAAATTACAATGCAACGAAATCGTTTGTTTGACGGGATGAGTCGATGCAACACCGTGGCGATCCGTCGAGGGGAAGTTCCTCTCGAGAGGGCTTTATATTTAAAAAAAAACTCCCGTATTTATAAGTATTAGAGGCGTGAAGAAAACCCGGGAAATTTTGGCGTTGGTCGTGCGCGAACCAGGAATCGATTACCCGTGTTCGTTGGTTTTATCCACTCGGCCAATGGGATAAACTATTCCAAATGTTATACAAAGACTAAAAACTAAAGTAATAAATAAACTGATGCCTGCCAACACTAACAGAAAAGATAGACTCGCTTTACCAAGAAAAGAACACTTCTGCCATTTGGCAAATTATATTTTTTCATAATTCTATTCAATGTAGCGGTTGAATTTTGTCCCGGATTCTTTTTCCTGTTACTATAATACGCTTGTCTAGCTTGGAATATACTTGTGAGCACTATGATGACCTTTTCATTCCTAGACTTATTACATCGTCTCTTGACATAAAATAAATTGATATTCTATGCCTGGTCTTGTGTCTAACGACGGTGTAATAAGTGTAGGAATAAAGAGGGTCCATCCCAGGCTTGTGTCAAACGAACAAAAACGATTGAATTTAACAAATATAAACAATTTATTATCACGCAACATTGTACAAGCGATTATAAAAAAATATTCAAATATAAATTCCTATAAAATAATACAAAATTTTTCGCGTAAATTGCTGGTAAAAATTTTAAGCAAAAAAAAAAAAATGCTTAAAATACTCGAATTTATCATTTAAGCAAAAGTTATTCGCCGCCGTCTTTTTAATGGCAGATGGTGACTCTAAGTATCCATATTTCACAATTTTTTTGATAAAGCTAACCGTGATGTCCGCTGCTACTGTGATGATGATGATGACCTTTACCGTCGTAATAATGGTGCTCGTGCTTGCTCTCGTGATGATGATATCCGCCGTCTCCTCCACCTCCGTGGTGGTGTCCACCGCCTCCGCCGCCTCCGTGGTGTCCACCTCCACCTCCTCCTCCGTGGTGATGTCCTCCGTAATGGTGTCCACCACCACCTCCTCCGTGATGTCCTCCGTAATGGTGTCCACCACCACCACCTCCTCCTCCTCCGTGGTGATGTCCGCCTCCACCACCTCCTCCTCCGTGATGTCCACCGTAATCGTGTCCGCCTCCACCACCTCCTCCGTGATGCTCCACCGTAATGGTGTCCACCACCACCACCTCCTTCCTCCGTGGTGATGTCCGCCTCCACCACCTCCTCCGTGATGTCCACCGTAATGGTGTCCACCACCACCTCCTCCTCCTCCGTGGTGATGTCCGCCTCCACCGCCTCCTCCTCCGTGATGTCCTCCGTAATGGTGTCCACCACCACCTCCTCCTCCTCCGTGGTGATGTCCTCCTCCACCGCCTCCTCCTCCGTGATGTCCTCCGTAATGATGTCCACCACCACCACCTCCTCCTCCTCCGTGGTGATGTCCGCCTCCACCGCCTCCTCCTCCGTGATGTCCTCCGTAATGGTGTCCACCACCGCCTCCTCCGTGATGGCCATGGCCACCTCCGCCACCACCACCTCCGTGATGATGTCCTCCGCCGCCGCCTCCTCCACCACCGTGATGATGACTATGATGACTTTTATGGCCACCGTGTTTATGCTCTTCGTGATGGTGCTGTCCTCCGTGGTGTTTGTGGCCGTGATGTTCTTTGTGATGTTTTCCGCCTTCTTTATGGTCTTCTCCGTGGTGTTTATGATGGCCGCCTTTTCCGTGATGATGGTGGTGATGTCCGTGTTCTTTCTTGTCGTGGTGTCCTTTTCCGTGATGATGTTTATGATGCTTTTCTCCGTGATGTTTGTGTTCTTCGTGATGATCCTTATGGCTTTTATGATGTTTGCCATCGTTGTGTTCGTCGTGGTACGATTTATGATCTCCGTGCTCTTCCTTGTGATAATAATTTTTAAAACCGTGTTTTTTGTGTCCCCTGTCTTTGTGATGGTGATCCCCGACCTTGTGTCCGTGGTGTCCGTGTCCGTGATGTTGTTCGAATCCGTGCTTACCTTCGTGATGGTGTCCGCCTTCGTGGTGGCCCTCGTGTTCTTTATGAAACTTGTCGTGATGGTGATCGCCTTTACCGTGTTTGTCGTGCTTTCCGAACTTTCCCCAGTGTCCCCAATCGTCTTCGTAATGTTTATGCCCCTTTCCGTGAGAACCGTGATGTTTTCCCCCTTTGCTCCATTTTCCTTCGTGACCTCCGTGCTTTTCTTCGTGATGCTTGTGATGTCCACTTTCCGCAACTTCTAAATCTCCAAACACCTGCACTTCCTTGTCGCCAGCATCTTCTGTCTTATCGGGAACGACTTTGCCGTTAGCCAAACAAAGCGAAACACACAAAAGTAGAGCCAAACACTCCTAGAAATCGCAATAGGAAGGGAATTAAGCATTTCTGTTATGGAAAACCCGCGTTAAACGTTACTTTACTCACCCAACGAGGCGTCAGAATTAACATCTTTGCCTCTGGATTACCCTTTCCACTTGTACTTTCCACATGAAGTGATAAGCCCGAGTCGACTCTGCCTTTAAATATCTTCTCGCAAGCATCTTATCGGTAAAATCGGGAAGAGATCGTACCCGGTGCTAGAATTTTATTATCGTGTACGTGGTACAGATTTAGACGGATCGTCGACCAAAACCCGAGGAAACAATATACTTTTTGGAATCTGCGTAACTATTCGATGAAGCGAGACATCCAACTAACAAACAATGACATCGAGCGTGCAAAAAAACCGAATCTAGTTTATGCGTTTTGGGACAAGTACAGTCACCCTGATCAATCCCCTCTCGTCTTAAACAAAAAACCCCTCTCTCCTAATGACATTTAACATTTTTCTTTTTTAAATTAACGACTAATAAAATGTATAAAGTGTAATATGACATTATACGTAAAGATTTTTTAATTTTGATAACGTAACGCATTAGTCAAAGGATAAACTCGTTAATGTAATTTTTCGCTGATGTATAACGATATAATTGTATAAAAACTTGCATTATGCACCATTAAGTGAAGCATTCTCGATTTTACGCCGTAAAATAAGTGTTAAAGTATTTATTTATTTGTTTCTAAAATACCTTTAAGCATTCATTTCTATATTTTAATGCCTAACGTTACGTTTCCTTCGCGTTTATTAACTTCAACTCGATTTTAATGTATAAACAGATTTGCTTAACTTGTCATATTTTCTGTTTGTTTAATTAAAAAATAATTAAGCTTTTAAATATTCCCAATTTCAATTAAGCTAATCTCCATTTATATTTAATTACGTTTACTTCCTTTCGATTTTTTAAATCAAAATCTTCCTTCTCTTTTATTTAGCATCCACTTAATTTATCGGATTCGAAAATCAATTTTTACGTAATTTAATCAATTTTTGTGCTATTTTAACGTCTGGTGTTTATTTGATTCCAGCCTATAAATAATTTTCTAGGCGATTAAGACTTTTTGCTTTTCCTGCGCAAGAATTGGGTCACAAACTAATAGTTAAATTGTTAAAAAAGAGATCCTTTCGTTGTTTCCGCCATTGACGAATAAATACGAGCCGTTTCGTTCGCATCCCTTCCACTAAACCAGGCCAACGTGACGAACTGCGTGGAAGGTAAATACGTAACTATGCCATTATAGGCACGAGACATTCGTTTGTTACCCTTGACGGGCTCAATTCCAGAAAATAATTAATCCGGAAGTCCGAAACTGATCAATTCCGATCTAAAACCAAATTGATCCGTTTCAAACTTGTAAACCAATTAAGTTCTGGAGTTTGCGGTGCCATCTCCCAGGTCAAAGGTTAATTATCTAAAATTCTTAAAGCTAGTGTCTGGAAAATTATATTATTCTAGATAAAAGCCAAGTAACCGAGTAGTCCGAGGGGATAATCTGCCAGATAAACATTATTGCTTTACGTGTATTCCGGTGTGTTTAACCGCGCAGAATTTTCTAGATTATCTTAAGCGCTTTCGTTAATTGGAATAATTTAAAATTAATTATGATACTCGACTGGCGAATGTATGCGTTTAAATTTTTGTTTAGATAAATTTCATTTAATTTAAAAACGATTAATTCGACGTATCGAAAGTCGATTGTACCCCACCACCCGGAGTTTAATGAGCACTATCCGGTTGCGTCATCGGATACGCGCGCATCCATTAAGAACTCGATTATCTTAGCAACTAGACAATTCCCAATATTTTTAAGGTAGGATGGGGATTCAGAAATAAAACTTTGACGCGACTTCAATAAAAATTCCATAAGTTTATGAAATATATTGTCACTTTTTTAGTTTATTATTCGTAGAAGATCTTCTCGTACGCATATTTTAAATTATAATCGAATAGAATTATTAATAACACATAATTCCATCTCTTCTAGACTATTCTGTTGCCGTATCTACCGAATATTACGACACGATGGCGTAAGAATATCGTCGTGACGTCTACGTGACGTCGAGTATTTCCGAGTACATTTACCGGTTAACTTACTTTAGAGCCACCCCGCGTAATTTGTTACATATCGCTATTTCTAAATATCAATAAATTTAATATTTATATAATAATATATTTATTTTCTGCTACGAGATGTTCCGAAGTTACAATAAATAGAAAAGTCACGCGGAGATCCCAGTTGTTAACTACAGTATAAATTATTGGTTAAATCGTCACGCAAAAGAGATAAAGGCTTATAAAATAAAAGATTTAAATCTTGGTGCGGATCGAGTAACACGTGAGTAACTTTCTAAGTATCGTTGCGCCGGATAAACGGATCATCGGTTCCGTTTTGAAAAACGTTATTTATCCGGGAATTTTATCGCGATGTTTTATTTCAATCTTTTAAGTACGCGTCAACAATTATACTCACAAAACGCGCCGATGGAAATCCATCTTTTTATAGTATGACCTGCAGTTGGGAGCCATTTTGTTAGCGTGAGAACGATGACGACATTCGAAGATAAACTATTTTTAAACGTTTAAAAAATTAGAACATAAAATTTAGAATTTACGGCCCGTTCTTCGTGTTTACGTTTTTTTCTTTTACGCTAAAAGATTTTAATGTCGCCGATGCCATTAATCGTGCGAAAATCTTCTCCCTTCTTTAAGAGGAAAAATCTTTCATACGGATTAAAATAATTGTTTTATTCTGTAATTTTTACATCCAAAAATAAAATTTATTATTTCGTATTATATTATTTTAAAAAATACAAAAGTTTAATCTCGAATTATTGAAGAGTTTCGGTAAAGTTGGAGCTCGAAGGTCTTTATACGTGATTTTACTTCTAATTTTTTAAATTTAAAAGTAAATTTATTTTTTCTTCGAAATATTTATTTATTTATTGTCGAGGTAAAAGTTGGCCATTTCGGTCTTCGATGTGGAAAAGGTGCCCCTGTAGAGGCTTCTCTGTTCAATAAAGAATGCTCGCAGACAAGCCGAAGATGAAGAAATGAAATAAAGAATCTACTAAAGTTTTGCTTAATTTTTACTGTTTTTAGTATATTAAATGAGTAAAATTTTCTAAAAGACAAAAATCGGCTGTAAAATTGAAATAAAAGATAAGTTAAAGTAAAAAGTTCTATTTTACTATATAAATGTACTTTCTCTCCTTCCGTACTTTATTATCGAATCGAAGATGTGTAAAATTAATGAGGTGTTCGCAACACGTGTTCGTCAGTAGTATCGTAACCAATCGTGTCCACCCGTCGCATCTTCACGTCGCCATCTAGCGAAAAACCACTATAACTACCATTCAAAACGTAACCACCGAAAGTTATTCTCTCTTCTCTTCCGCCATGAATTGGTCCTTACAAATTTTTCTCCTGGTTTCTGCATGCATTTCGCGCGGCAAATCTGCGGGTAAGTTATTTAGTATTGTACAAAATTTATTAAAAACTGAACTTCGAATATTGTATTTGATATAAACTTATTTAATTTAACGCGAAATATCTTAAAATTACTTATAATTCGAGTCGGAGATGACGCGAATTAAGAGAAATCCGCATCTTCTATGTGTTAAAGTTCGATGTTTTGTGTTTATTCGCGAAATATTTAAGCAATTTTTAAAATTATTTGACACGTATTTTGAAAATTTAATGTAAAATCTCGAAATGTAAGATCAATCGAAACGATGAATGGCAAATTTAAACGATTCTATGAAATATATTTACGTACTCGTGTAGACGTACGGCTCCTTAATTATCATAAATACGTAAAAATAAACTTAATAAATTCACCAGAAATATCTGCACATTTTAAATCGATACTTAATTTTCTTTTTTGCGTTTTACGCACTTAATAAAAAATTTTAATTCAATTAATTAAATGAAACTTTCGAAATTCTATTCATTGTAATTAGTTCAAATCAAATTAGGCGGCAGGTAAGAGCGATAAAAATGTACAAGTCGTTTCCTAATAATTATAAATTCGAGTCATTTTGCTTCGCCTAATTTGCATGCTCCACCACAATAACACGAAAAATTTATCTACGACACAATAATGCGTGTTTCTATTAAAATATATTAAAAAGATTACAGAAAACGGAATTTTTTTAAAGGCGATGTCTAAATTACTACTTTTCATTAAGTTATTTCTATCTGAATAGAGTCGGCTCGGGTGGAAAAAAGTACGCACGAGATACTTTTAAATGGAGAAAGAAGAGAAAAAAAGGACTTTAAAAACTTCTTAAATGTTTTTATTTAAATCCGATATTTTCAGCTTCTGTTTATCTCCTGCGAGGCTTCAAATTACTCGATTAACGAAATTTAAGTCTCTTCACTCGGATACTAATGTAGAAAACTCGCTAAAGACGAACAGCTTGCGTCTGAAATTCTTTCTCTAATCACACGGTAGGCAGGTGTTAATCTTTCTTGTGGAATCCGAATGCTGCGAGGGGATTTCTATTCTTTCGAGGCGTGCGGAGCAGTTTCTACTAAATAAATCGCATTTTATTTAATGGATACGTCACTCGCATCACTTTTACGTAACGCGATAATTCCCTCCATCTTCGCATTAATTTGGAGCTCTTTCGCTTGGCATCATCCTCCGAGCGGATAGGATCATCTTACGTTACGTCTGGCTAATCAAAGAAGGCTTACAAATAACGCCTTCTTTAATTGGCCAGAGGCGGTGCCGTAACTAGCCATTCCTGTGCCCTGTGCAAGAATTTGCATTTAGGTCCCTTAATTAGGTTTTGGGAAAATAAAATAAATACATTCATTTTGGACCCCCTTCCGAGTGGACCCTGCGCGGGGCACCTGTTGCACCTGCCTAGTTACGGCACTGGCTAAAGGTAACGTAACGACGAGAACCCGTCCGAACGCGTATCGTGTCTCGGTTCTGTTCGTTTTTCCTTTCGTGTACATTTTACTAGCCATAGCGTAGTTAATTGGTTAATTGTCTGTTCACCCGTTAAAAAATAACATAACCTCCTTAAGCTGAAGGTAAGAGCGGTTTAATTGCGTAACTAGGTGCATAATTAAACTGCTCTTTTTGATAGAATCGATAGGAAATGATGTTACAAAAGCGCGTGAAATATTCGCTGCTAAAAGTGGGCGAAAGAATTTAGAAATTGAGGACGATGTTCATTTTCGTAATGCCGAAATTTTTGCTCCTTTTTATCAAAGTCGCCACGATCGGACGAGAGGGATCGATGATCGATCCCGGGAAGACGAATGACTTAAAACGAATCTTAAAGAGGTCGATCGACGACGTCTTAAAATGGATACGACCTATTCCCGATCCATTTTAATCTCGTCATTACTCATTCAAATGTATTCGTTCCTCCAAATCGCGCGAATCGGTTGGCGCTTTCTTCTTTGTCGCTTATCCCTTCGGCATAAAGTTAACGAGGTAAAGACGAATGAGTCGATCAATCTGGAATGTTAACACGTCAATGTACACGAGGAAAATCCAGTTAACGTTCTTCAAAATATAAAATTTAGAGCGAATGTAAGAAGAAATTTTCATAAATTACCAATTGTTAGTTTTTGTTCGAGGAGATATTCGTTACAACCGAATCTATGAATAAAAGAATAATAGTCCTAACTCCTCCCTCTGTCTACCGTTTCGTAATTCCGATTGTACGAAATCATCGAGAAGAATACTGTGTGTGTCCGTACGTTTTTAATTCAATGGAAGATTGTTAATTCGGATAAAGGCATCGACGGATAACAATTAACAAAGCATCCCGACAGAAACCAGAATTGTGACGTTAACAAAACGAACCTCATTCTCGCCTTAGATCCTTTTGTATCCGACAATAATTGGTCCGATAAATATCGTTCGAAGCGGCTTCCGGTCCCGATTGTTCTACTGTTTTCTGTATTTCTATATAAAAAGTCAACTGTCGACGGATGGAAGTTTCTGTAGAAATAATCGGACACGCGATCTTACAAGTAAATGACAAGCGATGATGGGTGCCTCTTATTGAAATTCAAAAATTTCCACGAAACTACGTTACTAGATACTAAAATAAATTTTCTCGTCTTAAACTTAATCGATGTAAGTAGATAATAATACCTTCTATTTTATGTACAATTGAACGTAGGCTTGGGTATGCTATTTGTATACAACTCGACATCACTTTGTTTGTTTTTAAATAAAAGAAAACTGTTTAAAATATATATATAATTTATATATTCGTGTTTCATTCGTAAAAAATTAAACGTATTTTCAATATTTCGCGTTTTCTTTCCACAATTCGATCGGTCTTATTGATTTTAAATTATTATTTTCTCTATTATTTAAAAATCTAAGCGACGCGACATCGCCGCGAGTCTCACATACTTGTTCCATTTTCATAACAAAAGAACGAGTTAACAAAAAAACCAACTTTATTCGAATCTTTTACTCGTAAATAAATAATTTTTGAGTTAAAAAACTGAAAAATTACGCGGAATTTGTTAGGCTATTTTGTTATTATTTTTACTCTGTCGGTCACGCTCTATTGTTCTAAATATTGTTTATTGTCGGGAAAAACAATTCGTTCTTACCTAAGCGGATACGCGTTACGTCGCATTAATTGCCGGTATCGTACTGTTACGTCGTAAGTTAATTTACGAAACTGTACTGTTACGCCAGTCAAAACTGTATAGCATCCATTTTTAACACCCAGGCAATTGATATATAAATTAGCTTAAAAAACAAAAATAAAATAATTTTTATACATTTTATTTTAGAAATAACGAGAAAATCTGGATCGGTCACCTGTTACGTATGCAGAGCAGATTTTTCTAACGGTTTTAACTTAACGGATGCGTGTTTCATACCCAGGAAAGATTCCGGAGACCTAACCACGTGCAGCCCAAATTCTAATTTTTGCCAAGTAACAAACAATTTAATAAAAACATTATTATTATAATTAACTTTAACTATTTTTAATGGTAATTATTATTTTTCAGGCAGACGTGGTTCGAGTCATGGGTGTTCTGTTATATCTGGAACGGCGTTGCGCTATCAATTGCGGTCACACGTGCATTAGCAAAAGTTACGGAGCCACCCAGGAAACTTGTACCTATTGTTGCGACAATAAACCCGACTGCGGATTGGAGGAGGATCAGGCCAAGAGGCATCACTGATTACACCTCTTCTCTCTGTACGTAGAAATAAACAAATAAGCCCCTGTGTCGTAACACAAAATATATATTCGATACGGTGTAAATATTACTGTACATACGATAAAATATTACGAAAATTATCGGTTATGTGTAAATTTTAAAATAAAAATAATTGGTGTAAGCCGGTGTTACACGAATTATTGCGGTGCACGCATCCCGGATGCAGGATGCATTATAAAAACTCGGGAGACGAGCAGCCGAAAAGGTCAAGATTCGCAGAGTATCTGATTATAAATATTTAAGTTAGCAAAATATTTGGTTTATATTCGAATAAGACATACTGCGATATAAATATTAATTATAAGTAGGAAGAATGCGAAACAAAAAAGTTGAGCGAGAAAACAAAGCCGTAAAAAACAAAATTAAACACAAAACCGTAATGAACTTAGCGCACATAAGAATAAATTCGATGGCACGCGCTCAAGGTTGTGTTGGATTCCTGACGTCATTCGTTTACCTTTCGGTATTTCGAATTAATCACAAACGAAACAAAAGAGAGTTAGTAAACTCTGGAGAAACGCCACGTAAATCGATAGCCATCGTTCCTTATTTGGTGTAAAATTGTGCCGTTCAAAAACCAGCAACCAGTTGCTTAACTTTCCCGGCAACTTTTGGTGGTGTCATCTACGATATCTTATTCGAAAAACTTTTTAGTTTCTGCGCCCAAATCAAAACAAAATTACATATATTCCACTTTTGGAAATCGGCAACCTTGCCCAATAGCGGAACACCGATTACAACTCTCGAGCCAACGCTTAATGGAAGAAATTCGAAGTGTAATTCGGCATTGGGAGGTTCATTTTCTCTTCCTGGCAATTTTTAAGTCTATTGTCCCGTTACACCTTATTTTGTACATCCACTCAAGACCAGACAATGAGAAATTTTCCTTACTCATATTTATTACAGATCGATCCCGATGTTTAGAATAATATCGCTGGTATTCATTTATCTTCGGATATTCCGTATACATATATCTTACACTAGCTTACCTGCTAGTATAAGATATTATTGATGTGTGTACTTATTTTTTGCCTGGGCAAAAAAAACCCTATACGGGGTTAGATATGTAACTGGCACGACTTTATTGCTAACGGGAAAAGTATGACATACGGGGACAAAACACTACTATACTCCACGCAGGCAAGTGCTATGTGCTTCCTTTCGCAGTAATGGCGTAACGGTGCATTTATTTCGCACTATATCGTTGTCGCAGTAATTCGGTGAATATAATATATATTTTTCAAAATTACAGTAGAGACTCGTTAATCGGAACCCCGGTAATCGGAACGATTTTCAGTCGGACTGTGTCGTGCCGAATCGAACGTTTTTGATACTTTATAAGTATAATTTTCATGTTTTTATATTCTTCAATATATTTATTTTGTTTGTACAAAATGCAGAAATAATTTTTAACGATACGATAGCCTCGATTATTATTATAAAAATTTTCGTTAGGCTTAAAATCGACGAAAATTCAACACGAAGCGACACGCAACGGAGAAAAATCCAACAGGAAGCGACACGCAATAGAGAAAAATTTGAACATCGGACAGGTTAATATATTTTTTCGTACATAATCGGTAATCGGAACAAATCACTAATCTGAACAACCCCAGTCCCCAATTGATTCCGATTTTCGGTTCTCTACTGTATATGCTTTTTGTAAAAATTATATTTATTTTAAATTTTTTCCAATAGATGGCACTACGTGTAAAACAAGCAATCAAATGTAGACAGAAATTAATCGATATATAAAAATCCAATCGATAATTTTGGGTGGGATGTATGACATTATTTAAGATAAAAGTATTTGAAAATGACTGCTGAGTTTCGTAGCAATTGGTCGAACGGCCTAGGAATGTATAGCGAAAAAACAAACATCATCATTTATATATATATAGATGACCTAGGAGACGAAAATCATCTTATGTAATTTATGGTTTTGTATAATCCTATCAAATACACAGAAAAGTTGTCTTATGGCCAGAAAGATTTCATCCAGCGGTTTCGTAGCGAAATGAGACGATTTCTAAATAAACCAGCAACGAGTTGCTCAACTTTCCCATTTAAAATTTTGGTGGCGTCATCTGTTGTCATATTGTATTAAAAAAACATTTTATGCACCCTATTATAAAATGGCAAAAAGCTTAATTTTGAGGGCAGGGATAACTTTTATAAGAAATTGAGCCTACCGGAGATACACACGACTCCCATTATCTCCTCACCCCCTCGACCTTTAACCACCAAAATTTAATAGCATCGGCCCCCCAATAAACAAATCAACCCGCACAATTTCACAAATTTTCGAGAAAAAGCGCGGGAGTTATTAAGTTTCAAAGAGGGTGAACAAAATCGTGCCCCCCACACACTAACATCCATACACACAAAAATTACCCGCAATTATTTTTGCATTCCTCGACATTTTAAGGTGACCAGAGTCCAAAAATATAAAAATCTTGGGTGGTCATTTTTGACCGATCGCCGTTATAACAGCCGGGAAAGTAAAAATGTATTATAACTTACGATTAACCGAATATTTTAATACACGTGACATCATTATAAAGTTTTTCTATGCGGCAATCGTTTCCCGAAATCTTTCTTCAAAGAAAAACTTCAAAGCGGTAAAGCCGATACTGACATAAATGGTAAAGCGCGTGCAGTACGTCACAAATGGTATGCGCGCAAATGACGCCACACGTCCTTTTGATTGTTAGCGCCATCTTTGGAGAACTTTTAGAAATTTAAAATACAGCGGAAATATTTTTCATTACTCTTACTGCACCAACTGTCACAATAGTTTCGTTTTCAGTATTTTATACGATGCTAATCAGCTACGAGAACTTTTAGAGGAGAAATTTGTTAACTGTTGTTCGTAGAAACTATGGAATTCATACAATTTATTCTAGAATAATTATATACATAAATTACTTTATGTAAGATAAAGTTTCGTTTCTTCGCATCATTGTTTGTCTAATCGTCGATTATACGACGAATTAAATATGAAGTAAGCGATAGTAATTGGCGAAAACGATTTCGAATTCGATGTAATTTCGACGTTTCTACCAAATTCGCGTGACTTTTCCAGGGAATTATGGGTTATCGTACCACCCTAAAAGCCCCGGATACAATAGGGATTGGTTTGTAACTAAATACTTAAACTGATGAATATTCGCTGATAAAGGACTTTTACTCTGTGCGCCCGCGAAATGGGTTTCGTATTGATTCCAGATCGCGATTGGTGATTCGTTTTATTTGGTTATAGTATTTTAAATTAACCAAATTTTAGTTCTTCCTTAACACGAAGTATCGCAGTATTCTCCATATAACTTCTAACACTTTGCGACACTTTGATGTCGTTTTCACTGCACGACAACGCGTATCGACACTAAAACAAACACTAAGATCATGCTATCGCGCAAACGTTTCGTATTAAAATCACATAAAATTCATTTAAAAATAACGCATTTTTTACCAATTTTCAATAAATAATAGCGATTGTTAAAGGTGTAGGAAAATTTAAAATAAATTAAATATCTACGACGCCTGTAAAAGTGGCTTTCCACGCTTACCCGGAGACTATGCGTTAAAACGACGCGAGGGGGCAGGGCTGGTCGTTTTCTTAGATGCACTTCGGTCGTCGAAGAGTACTCTCGTTCGGTTTTATCGTAGATTTTGTATATTTTGCGGCTATTTCTCGTGTATTTCTTGTGTACATGGCATTAGAAACTGTATTATAATCATTTATTCTTTGTTATATTTCGAACGATACCTGCGATGACGTTGTAGAAATGAGTATTTATAATTTACTAACCGGCCATCGATTTGTATTGGAATATGTCAATATATTTGCAGTTATATTTTGTACAATTCCAGGTAAGTTGAATTTTTATCTTCTATTTGTAATGGTACATCGTTGGACTTCATTTAAATCCATGCTGACTAAATATCGTCCACAATAACTGTTTTGTTTAACACTTTACGGTAGATTTAACTTTCTTTTTGTTCACAGATATTTAATTTACACATTCTGGTGACAAATTCGGCTTTCTTTAATACTATAGAAGGACTAGAGTCATCTCTTAAGTCATTATGAAAAGATGCCACGTTTCATTTTAATATTTCTACAAAAAAATCAAAATTTCTACCTTATTGTTTCTTCAATACCATTAATTATTACAAATAATTTTGTTTTGACAAAATACTTCTTGGTTTTATTCTTGTTTCTGATAAATTTCTTAATTCTAATGAACATAGACTTGTTCATATGTTCTATACATTCGTGCATCATATTAACATCTATTTGAAGTATAAGAAATGTCTGTCACAATCTATAAGAGGCATGGGCAAATGCGGCTCTTGCTGAAAATGCTATACTTTCCAGCCTTACCATACTATCTGCCAGGAAAGTACAGAACTGCGGCTCCCGTGCATTTTGCAAAACCTACATTTCGGCTCCCACTGAACTCTTGCTTGCCCATCTCTGATCTATAAGATGTGATGCCATGGTATCTATTAACAATTATGATTTCATTTGAATATTTAGAAAAGTACATTATAATTCTATTAAGTAATTGAAATAAACAAAACTCACAAAGTTGAATTGAATGTGTAAATATTGAACAAAAACAAAACCAACTTTCCTTTACTCTAGCAATAAATATTTATTTGTTGAAAACCATACTCCAGTTAGTGATTACACTCAAAATTTATGGGTAGTTCCTATTGTCATTTGAAGTGAGTGCTAAACCTGGAAAATCTTATTAGTTTTCTTTTATAATTCATTATTTGCAGAAAAGTCAATCAATTACACTTATTCTATCATCAAAATTTCTCTAAATGAACATTGAAACAGCATATATACCATCAACACCATCTTTGGCAATGCTTTATTTTAATTAGACAGTGGGATCTCCTGGTCTGTAACAGTTCCTAGTTAACTATCAGTGTCTATTAAAATAGGTTTGGTTTGATGAGCAGGGCCATTAAGAAAGAGAACTGGGAATTCTTTCCTGTGCCCAGAGTAAACTTCGGGGCCCAAAGTGATTCCCACTCTTATAAAATTGTTATTTTTAAACTAACAAAAAGTAAAATCTTAATGACTTCTCTTCATTAATATAGGAACATTATACATATTTCATTTGTTCAAAAAACAAATGACTAAAAGTTTCACTAAGAGGCAAAAGGAGCTACTCTGCCCGAGTCCCGTATAAGCTCTCGACAGCCCTACAAATGGGATACGGTAATGCAATACGGGGGCAATCTGCAGTTGTGGATTAAGACCTTCTGAAGCCCTTAGGCACAGAAGATTGGGAGTCCCTTTATATATTTCTGGATTATTCTTATTTACTTACTTATTTATTTTCATGTTTCAAAAATTAAAAAAGAACATTAATTTATAAAGAAAAAATTTTTTATTTTGCTTTTCAGTAATATCATTAAATATGTATAATGTATATGTTTATATCGAAGAAATTCCACGATCCTAGGCACGAAGCACGATCCTAGGGCAGGGGTGCAAACCTATGGCACGTAAGGCGAAATCGTCCGACATGTAACGTATCATACAATTTTGATTTATCGTCTGTTTTTTTCAATCATCCTTTTTTCAATCAGCTTTTTTACATTTAGACCTATTAAGGCAAGTTCATTTAATTTCTTTAAATATTGTTATTTGAAATCTAAAACTTTAGCACACATAAACATCATTAAAGCTAAGTATGCTTACTATATGGCATGAAGCTTAAAACTGTTTCCCATCTCCAGCCTGCAAGATAACAGGCACTAGCAATTGTTGAGGATACCTTTTGGCAGGATATTTAATGAGAAATTGGCCCTATTGCATGTTAGACAAGTGAAAAAACCCAGAAAACTCCACATGATTAGTTGAGCATGAACTACAACCAACTACCAGTGATCGGTGGTTTTATCCACTCGGCCAACCTGTCAAAATAATCAGATTACCTAAATGGATGACAATCATTAAATAATCTGATCATGATTATAATTTACAAACTCAGTTTAAAATTTATCAGATCTTGATGATGATAGCACTTTTTCCACTACAAATAAAGCCAAAATAAAAACTATGCCATCATCTTCAAGATTTAACCTACAAAATTCGGGATGACAATTTTTTTATGCCGGGAGTGTTTATTATGTTGATTTAAAAAAATTTCTGGCTCACAAAGCACACATTTCTCTGTACAAATGGGTAAAAAAAGAAGAAAATCATGTATTTCATTTAATTTGATGATAAGTTAGACAGCACTTTTGAGCAAATTGATGAATTCTGTCAAGTTGTATCTTTGGATATCCCAACATATTTTTGTTACCAGAAGTGATTATAAACAAATTTATAAATATACAATTAAAAGTATCAAGCATGCAATGAATTAACTATGATTGTGCAATTGTTACAATGGCATTACATCTAAATAAGATCTGAAGTGTTTTATAATTTTATAGAAAAAATGTTGATCATATCAACTTAAATCTATAAATAATTTTTTCATTCACTTTAGATTTATGATTAAAATCCTTACAGAAATATCTAATTTTAAATCTTCCTAAGCAAATCCTTAGTTTGTATAAATAAAATTATTTCATTCTTATAAGAACTATAAAAAACTCAAATACCACTTAGAATCATACATAAATTTCTAATTACTTTTTAAATTAAAACACACATAATCCTAAACTATAAAATATATATATTTTTAGCCAAAAAAAAAAATTATCATCCACAGACTAATACATGGTCTTCCAAAATGAATTCTACCATTTTGATAGCTAGTAGAACACATAGTGCAAAGATTGCCAGATATACTTTATTCAGGGGTGTCTGTATATTGGGGCACTTAGGGCATTGCTCCCTCTTTTTGTCTCGATTACCCTTTTCCTAATCTCGAGAGGGCCCCAAACAACAGAAAATTCGTGACTTCTAACCTATTCTGCAAACATAAAGGAAACTAACAAACAATATTTGTCCATTGATCGTGCAACTTTCATTGTATTTTCATCAAAATCCCTTTCCTTGTTTTCGAGGTCAAATTAGCCCCGAGTGCAACCGGCGCCACCTAGTGGGAGCACTGATCCGACATTGAATAATTGAGTTTGAAGCTCCTTGCATAATGTACAATGCTATTTTTTATAGCTTGTGCCATCCATTTTTTCATACTCTGCGTGCACTGCTGATTTGGTTCCTTCCAATGAATCATAGACTGTAGTGACAACATGGATGATGGAATACAATGGAACAAGTGGAGGTGGCATACCTCTGAATGAGTGAGCAAGTTGTTCAGTGTCAAGCATACTGTGTCTGCAAATTCTTGCATGTACAATAAATCACATACTTGCATTGGACATCTGAGTCTACATTTTATTTGCAGGAATCAAATATTTATATAGTGAAATCAAAAATTAATATAAATGTACAGAATGATTACTTTTTTTTTGTCTAATAGTATTGCCACTTCATCAAAATACTGTATATTGATATTAGATTAATTCAAAATTAGATATTCAGCTGCAAAAAAATAATGATGATAAATATGTGCAAGGGCAGATAATACAGAATTCTCATCTTAAACAAATGTGCAAATTAAATCTTTTATTTCAACAAGTCAATTGATATTGAAATTTGTCTACACACTGACTTATCTATATATAACCTCCTTTACAAGATGAATTTATTTATTAATTATAATAAATATTTCTTTTCAAAAACATCATTAAAATAACAGAGTAAGTTTACATTTGTAATATATACTATAATTTGTTTAGATATTTTCATTATAGAAATTCATAATAACAAATATTAAATTATAGAGCTATTATATATATATTCAAATTTCTTTTATAGTATATGTAAATAGCGGTCATCACACACAGCACAATCTGACATGTTATTACTGTTCTACAATAGACGATAAAGAAAACTGCAGAACTTTACCAAATAATTATTCGCATTCGCTTAAACGTTCTTGCTCCGAAAACGAATTATTTTGTACGGTAAGTACGTAACATTTCAAATAATTCTTTTGACTCTTACGTCGTAATAACTTTCGATAATCGTTCGTTTTTGTTTTTTTATTTCTCGACCGTAAATTATTTTAATCGAACAGGTTATTAAATTTGAATATAACCTGGAAGGTCAACCGGTCACCTTTTGGTCGGTAGAAAGAAACTGCAGCAAACGTTGCGAAGAAGGTTGCATCATTCTAGGAGAACGGACAAAGCTCTACCTGTGCAGATCTTGCTGCACGACTAGTTTTTGTAATGTCGGAAACGGAGGCGTCTCTACGAAATTCATGCCAAATAACCGTCGGGTACAAAATACACTATTTTTGTTATTAAGTTCACTTCTAACAACAATGTATAACAAATTTTAATACGGAATCTTTTACAAGCTTTTACTCAAACTAACAACTCAGAGAAAGGAATGAACAAATATTACAAAATTTGTATATATACATATATTATATATAATATATATACCTATACAGAATAATCTTAATATATTATAACTGTGTATATTTCAGTCAGTATAAAAACTTTATAAACATTTTTCCTGCAATTATACAAAGGAATACATAATCAATTTAATTTCTAATTAATATTGTTGTAAGATAAGCAGAAAAATCTCAAACTATTGGCTCACTATTAAAATATTTAACAGTAATAAAAAAAAATCCAATTTACATAATTTCAAAAGACTATTCATTAAGAACCTAAAAAGAAGTTATTTATATATGATAAATATTTTGGTCATATATCTTAACAATTACATTATAATAAGTTAAAATTCATAAACTATTTTATAATTTATTTATATTATAGGTAAAACTAATTAATGGGTTCTTAAATACTATTTTATAGAATGTTCCACACAGGAGAAGTAATTAATTCATTTAGAACAGCCACAAACATGCAAATATATTTTGTAAAGAGCCTTTCAAGATTAAAAATCCTAATATAGGCTACAGACCAATTAAACTAAATTTCAGGTTTATTTTAGTCTTGTCATATTCAAATTAGAAACACAATATTCATGCATATTTAGATAATCTCAACTTATAATTTACGTAATAGTAAATAATATATCGTAAAGATATAATTATCTTAAATTACTATTAAACATTAACCATTTAAAATGCAGCATTAATATAAATTAGCAATTTATAGATTTATTTTACTATATTAAAAAGTTTTTTGTGGATAGAAATTCAAATTTCTCAAATAACATTTCATAAATTTTCATTCTATTAACTTGATAATATTAATAAAAACAGAGAAATGAATAGAATTATTTTAATAAAATTAATATTATCGGGTGCTATTTGTTTTTTATGATTTATATTCATAACTATGAACCAGTGGACAAATGTGGAGTCACTAATTGACATTATAATAAGCAGCATATGCAATTAAATTTCTTAAAAAGGCCTCGTGCATAAATTGTAAAATGCTCCTCCAAAATGTAAAAATTGCATTTTCGAGTCGCGAATGAATCTAGTTTTTTCTTAAAGCATTTACTAATCAAATATAAAATCATTAAACTTATGACGAGCCGTAACGGGGCTACCTACAATGATAAATTTGGTGATAATATAAAATTTAACTGGCCAAATTCTAACAAAAATTAATTAGCTATTAAAAGTATTGTATACTTTAAATAATTCAAACAAGCTTTTTTGGATTTTGAAGGTCTTTTGATATTTCCTGTTAAAATTTTTAGTTTTAGCATCACAATTTTTAATCCTTAATTTCATATTAGAAAATTCAACTATCAAGTTCAGTCACAGTTGAGATCTTAATTAGTAACATATGATAAATGAGTATTACAATATATTTAATCTTAAAAAAATCAATTTTACTTTAATTCAAAATTTTCAAACAATAAGTCTTTACAATTGAATTCTAGAATCAGTCTTTTTGATGAAAGACTTTTGGAAACAATTTATATCATTGTTAATAAGGGACAGTATTTAATAAAAAATTAAATCTTGATAGGATTTATTATGCATTTATCCCTATTTCAAAAGTACACTACTAAGATTGTACATATAAAATCAAAGAAGGAGCTAAAGAAAATACTAGACAGACATCATTGTAACCTTTTAGAACAATTATTTCTATAATGACAATAATAAGTTATAATGTATTTTACATATTTATATAAAAAGTTCTTCCAACGTAAAATCTTTATTTCTCGAAATTTCTTAAATACGGTTCTGTGTTTTTTGGAGAATAAGATAAGAAAAATATTTACATGTGCTGTTAGAATCCGTACTATACTTCTGTCACAACAGTGTTGGTGAGCCAGAAAACCAAAACATATTAGAGTTTAGATGAAATTTTTCATCTTGATCTCTGAAGCAGAGAACTGTATGTAAACAAGAAAACAGTACATAAATATATTTTTAATGAAACTAACCTAAAAGTAAAATTTAACAATTAAATATGCGAATATGATGATAGCGAGGTCGAGGCCGAAGTTTTAAATGCGAAAACGCGTACGTCGGACGTTCGGCGGCGCTTTCCCGTAAGCCTAGAAGTTTGTCGACGGCATTTGGAACGTCGAGCACGATTCCGCCGACTTTCCAAACGCCGTCGTCAAACTTCTAGGCTTACGGGAAAGTGGCATCGAACGTCCGACGTACGCGTTTTCGCGTTTAAAACTTCGGCCTCGACCTCGCTATTCGTCCCTAATTAACGGGTTATAAAATCTTGCATCGTGCCGATCGAATATCTTAAATGCATGCTTTCTGTATAGAACTTTGTTATCATTAAAAATTTATTTCAAAGAATAATGAAAAATTCCTTCAAACTACAGCTGACTGCGAATTAACAAGTTTCAATAAATGTATGTGTAGAGATTTCTACACATACATTTATTGGAATAGAAAGAACTATCCCAATAAATGTATATGTAGAAATCTCTAACAATATCTGCAGTTGTCAATATCTAAATCTCCTATATCCAAATATCCAAATCTGTTATCCCATATTGTTTTATTGTAAACAATGCAAATTGCATTTAATGACCAAGGAATTAATATTCACATTTATCTTATAGATTTTTTCCAACTATCCATAAAATATCATAAATTAAAAATGGATCTTTGCTGGAGATTCAAATAAAATTTGCCAACATTGTATATTCTAATTTTGGATATTTGATATAATTTGAATACACATTATATTCTCTTATATATAATAAATATTTAATATTATATGTCATTGATGTAATAATATACTGAAATAATAAGTATATATGAATTAAACACTAATTGTTTTCATTAAAATCAAATGTTTTTCGCTTATTTGACTCTTAGAAAAGTTGCAATTTATATCAATTGTAATTTGTATTTGTATTTAATATGTAATTAAGCAATTTAAGTCTTCATGTTCCAAGATTTTTGGAAATGAAGCATACTGGCATATACATGAATACTTAAGCACATTTCTATATTAAGAAATATAAATAGTATTTTTTATCTTATACTTTTTAACTCAATTAATTAATTAAAATTTATTGATTTTGTCATATGTATAGAATATATTAATTTATTTGTTAATTCTTATTTTAGTTATACAGTAAAAATATACAGTGCACTCTGACAAATCCAAACCAATTATTTCACGGAGTTGTTCGGATTAGTGGGTTTGTACGCAAAGAAAAGTGGATCAAAAACACTACAGACAAGTTTGATGTGTTTTTTAAAAATTATTCTATGATTTCTTTTTGTTTTCGGTTTGAACATTTAGTGAAAAAATGAGGAAAATTGGTTTGGATTATCAACTTTAGAATATTTGAAAAAATTATATTTGTAAAATAAGCTCTCATTAATTTTATAGAAAAACATAAATTCATTTATAATTACAAAATAACTACTCGGATATATTAGTTATTGTTTGATATGTTAGACAAGCATATTTTATAAAATATTTGTTTGTAACTCATGTAAATTATCATCAAACAATATTCTAGCAATTTCAAAAAAACATCTGATTAGCAGACAGAGATAAACAGTAAATTATCAAATTTAAATTTATGCAATTCAACTTATTCTTGTCCAAACACTACGTGTTATTTAAATGACATACTGCAAGAAATTGTATATAATGAACGAGGTGATAATTTTTTACATTCTCACTTCACTTATAAAACATTCATTTAAAATGCTACTTACAATTAACATTAAAAAACTTTTTATATGTTTATTCCTTATAACTGATAGTTTTAAATACTTATTTTGTTTTCTTTTATAAACAGATTTGATACATGAAAATCATACAAATTATTCTAATAATTCACAAACAAAATAAAACAACAGGTTAATTTATTTGCTAAAAATTCATATTAATATACCACGAAGCATCAAAAAATCTGAATTCAAATTCTAAATATTGTAATTCAATTTTAGTTGTTCTAACTTGAAGCCAGTATTTTGCAAGAAATGTAGGAATACTTGCAAAGATTCCAAGTATGATTTACAGAACCACTATATTTTTTAACAAAAATTATGTTAATCATAATTTAAAAATTAAAAAAAACGCAAATTCTTAATGAATATTAGAGCACCAAAAATGGAGTTACCTTTTGAAAGGTTAATATTCATTTTTTGATGGCCAAATCCAGATATCTGATGCTTCACTGTAATTAGAGAAAAATCATTAAACGGTAGGCATTTATTTTTTCTTCGTTAAAAAGTAATTGTGGTCACGATGATAATATAAGATTAAACTTTTAATGTCCAGCAAATGATTTATAAAATTAACATTTTGGGTTACTTTTAGTAACCATCATCAGATCACATGTTGAAATTCCACAATTTTAGAACATGGTGTGTGTCATTAATGTAACATCCAAAAATTTTCAAATTATTTAAATAAGATAGAAAAACATGTTCTAGAATTATAGGATTTATACATGTAATCTTTTGATAACTATTAACAGTAGCTAGAAATGTTTGTTTATTCTAAAATTTTGTACTGGACATTAAAGGTTTGATCTTATCTTACACTGGACACACAATCTAAATATATATTTAATACGATAATAAGGTGCTCCACGAAAGTATAGAACTGCTGCAAATTTACTATATGAAGGTTAGGAAGTACACGTATGATGTAGCTACCTTTCTTATATTGTTCGGGATTTATGAAAACATAATTTGTTGAAACTCGTAGTTTCCTATATCACAGCAAATGGCAGAAATTGTAAAAAAAAACTGATTTTACTCACCACAAAAGTATAGAATCGACTAGTAAATGAATGCAAAAAGCATTAAATACTACAAAATAGTTTAATTTAGTAATTTATTTGTGCACCGCATTTATTAATAACATCAAAAATGCAATTTGGCACGCTTTCGACGAGGTTTTTTATGATCGATACCTTTGATGAGGAAGTTCCAAGCAGTGACAATTGCTCAATTTAAGTGTTTAACGTTGGCATACTGACAATTTTGGTCATAAATTTGGCCAACCAATTTCCCCAAACATTTTCTATAGGGTCTCAATCGGAACGAACTGGCCAATTGTTTATTTTCAAACCACTGTTTAGTATCTCGTGATACATGAATAGATGCATTTTCCTGTTGGAAAATAACAAGAATTCTTCCGAATCTACATTTGTATGGCAGCAATTTGTTCTCCGGAACTTGACGATAGTCGGCACTGTTCGTGTGGCAAGTAACGAATGTCAAATCCATTTTCCCAATGCAGAAAAAGCACCCCAAATCATAACACGCCCACCACCAAAGTTTCTTTGAGAAAAGTACTTGGGATCTTTTTGTAAATCACATCAGTCGAATGCTAAACTATCCGGCCTATCCAAATTAATTTTTTTTCCTCCAAAAAGAATACCCGTACGACAAAAAGGTTGTTATTTCTTGTTCTAGCACGATAGGTCTAAATGAAACAAAAAACTTACCTTATTCCTCCATCCACGGCCATATTTTTCCTAGAAAAATGGAGTCGGGCAGCTTTGTGCTCGGGCTAAGAGATAGGGCAGTTCTCGTTCGAGACCGAATAATGCCGTCGTCGCCACAACTCTTCGAACGGTTTTGCGACGTACTCAAATATTCAAATCGTCCCAAATTTTACACACGGACGCAGCAGAATTAGAGGCCGCGTTAGTAAGATAAGCTTCGAAGGACGGCCACTTCTACACTTTGAAAACTGCGAAAAAGACGATAATCACCGGGAGCAATATCTGGCGAATATGGTGGATGAGGTAAAATTTCCCAGTTGTAGCTTTCAAGTTTCTGTACAGTTATTTTTGCAGCGTGTGGTCTGGCATTGTTACGCTGCGAGAGAACCCGCTTTCTGTTCACTAACGACGGTCGATTTTTTCTCAATTTTTCATTTAAACGTTCTAATTGCTCACAATACATTTGAGCCGTAATTGTTTGATTAGATTCTAACAGCTCAAAGTGAATGACACCCGACATATCCCACCAAACAGACAGAATAATTTTTTTTGGATGCAACCCACTTTTTGCAGTCGGTTTTGGCTGCTCGTCGCGATCCAACCATTGTCTTTTTCTCGTCACATTATTATAGAGCATCCATTTTTCGTCTCCAGTAACCAGCCTACCAAGAAAAGGTTCTAAAGCAATACGGGATAAAAGAGACGTGCAAACGTTTACACGTTGTCGGTTAGCTATTGACAGTTCGCGCTGTATCCATTTTCCTAGCTTTGAAACTTTTCCGATTTGTCGTAGGTGTCTACGAACAGTTCCGTGGGGTGAATTTAAACGTTCCACAATTTCGTCAACTGTTAAAGATGGTTCTGCTTCGACTAGTGCAGAGAGAGCATCATCAAAGTCAACGGGTCTTCCAGTAAGAGCCTTATCCTCCACACTAAAATCATTGTTTCTAAATCTTTCAAACCACTTCTGCGCAGTCCTTGCACTAATTACAATTTGATTATGTACAGTATTTATTCTTTTGGCTGCATTTGAAGCATTTTCACCACTTAAAAATAAAAAGTATAAAACACGTCTTTTGTATTCGTCGGTTACTTCCATTTTAACGAAAATAAGGAACTGAAATGTTCACAATTCTGGACAGTATTATATGAATGAGATCCAATTTAACACTTCGGTGTAAAAATTATCACATTAGACTAATATTTTTAACAGAAAAACAAGATTTTTCTCAAGGTCGTAAAAATGCGCACGGACTTATGGACCGACCCGATATTAGTGCATGTTCTTACCTCAAAAGACCAATTTTTTGAGCGGTTCTATACTTTTGTGGAGCACCTTATAATCAAAGGTAGAATTTTACTGCAAAATGAAAAATTGTGAACTGTAATGCTAAAATGAACAAATCACCGAGACAATTATGTATAATACATGTAAAATACTGTAATAACAAACCAATAGCCTGTTTTAATAGTTTAGAATGTTTTAATTTTTGGCATTTTCAGTATATTAAAAATAGTTTAAACTTTAAAATGTCAATTCACTTTTTAAGGAAGAATATTTTAAAGTTTTATTCTGTAAATATCTAAACATAAAGAAAGCTCGACACTTGTGGCAATCTGATAAATCTTCCAAAAAATTACACGCATCAATAATACAACACAAAAAGTGTCGCAATACCACGGTTTGGAACTATTTCAAAATAATAATTAAAAATAGATTTTTTGTTTCTCCAAAAAGTATATTGAAAATATAAATTACTTATATTTAAAAATCTTTTAGAAACATAATATTTGAAACCGAATAACGTTAGAATATTCTCAATTTGTCCTCTCCGAAAGTATGGTAAATGTATTTAAAGACAAAAATTACTTTATAAATTTTGTTTTTGTGTCATACGATCGATTGATTCGTGCAATTTCTTTAGAAGAGTTAAAATAATTAAATTCTCAATCCCAAAAACTGAGAGTATTACTTTTTATGTTCTGTAAATTATTAAGGATCCTAAATAACTGAAAAAATGGAAAAAAATACATAAATTAGTTTGATACATTGAGTAATATATTAATATAATAAATTCAGTATTAAGACATAAAATTTGATTTGTTTTGTGGTGTTTACTTCAGAAAAGGGAGACTATCTCCAAAAATTAGTTTAAAGATATGATAATTTTACTTAGATTATAAGAAAACTCTCCACGTATCATTAATTGTACCGTACTGCTCTAGAGTTTTGTTATACATAACACGGACTAATTATATTTATTCTAAATGTTAAATCGGTGAAATTATTATAGTTTTATCTTTAAATGAATATAATACATATAATGATTTTTATAATTTACTTTTGTGAATTTCTCACATCGTAGACAAAAATTTTAAAAGTAACGACATTCCTCCGGATCTGTGTCCACTTATTAAACTATCATAATATATTAATTTCATTAAATATTTTAAAGATAATTTTAATTAAATGTGTAAAATACCACAGTGTATTTTTGGTGAATATCAAAATTTAAACTGAGCAAACGGAACTGTTTTAAAATAATTGTGCAATAACTTATTTATGTAAATGTCAAATTTATTTGAAAAAATTGTCAACGTATTGTAATTGTCATCAAATGTGCCAAATAAAATATTTCTCTTACACATATCGACTGGTTTATTATAAAATCTACGTATACGAAACTAAAACGTAAATATCTTACTACCTACGTGCGCTTCTAAATCTCCTCTCGTCGACTTCTCGAGACAATTTTTTGGAAAAAAAAATATAAAGAGACTAAGCAATTCCTTTCTCGAAAGCTCCTATCGATAGTCATTTTCTGACAACGAAGAAAATTAATTCTGAAAATATAAAGTTGAGTAAAAGTTAAGTAGCTTTACAGAAAAGACCAAACAAATCATTAAGCAAGCATTTTTTAAATATTTACAAACCTCTACGGGTGTACTATAGATTACCACCTATGGAATTTCAGGACTTTGATTATATATTTGAACTCGGGGGACCGAGACGAGTTCAACGGTACCCTATTTTTGGACCGGAGACGAAAAATAAAAAAGTTATACTTTTTTAATGCTCTCACGAAGACGGCACCGTAGTAGCTAGTACTGCCATCTCGCGGCAAAGTCTGCAAACCGTGACGTCGGACTACGGTCATCTCCAGGAGCGTTAAACACGCGATACGAGAGTGGAGAGAGCGACGCGACTTCCGATCATCGCGCGATCGCCATTTCGGTTAATGCAGTGGTTTCCAACCTTTTTGTACTTGCGTCCCCCTTTAAAAAATTGTTGCGCCCCCTTAATTTTTCTAACAATCTAATTTCATAAATACTCAACTGATATTATAATTTATTTAATAGGCTACAAAATAATATATAATATTATGTAAAAATATACATAAAAAATAATTATTTATTATAAGAAATAATAATTTTAAATGTACTAAAAATAATGTACTATTATAACAGTTATGAAATTTACCTCAATATTAATTTAGAAGTTACCAAAGCGAAGTGTTTCATTCTATATATCAACGTGGTTATCGCGAGCACTACGAACGAACTAATTCTGTTCATAGACAACAGAAAAAAAAAAACAGATGCTTCTGTTTACTGAAGTTTGGCGCGAGTAAGCACGAGAATACTCGGGATGTTCCGAGTGCTTGTCTTTTGTTTCCTCGCCCCGCCGGCGCTCGGCTCCAAACGCGAAAGCGAGATGTTTTCGTTCCAGCAAGAGTATGGATGGATGTTTTAGCATTCGTACCCGAAAAATTCGCGGCGAGGATTGTGGATTACGTATACCTATTTTGCCGATTCATTTTTTTGACACCTATTCGACTTTTTTGGTTTGTATTCGATAATGATATTTTGGAAACAGCTGCATGCCCCCCTTGCAACAGACTCGCGGTCCCCTAGGGGGCGCGCCCCACAGGTTGGAAACCACTGGGTTAATGTTACTTACGGCAGCGAACGTGGCGGCCGTTCCCATTGTTCGCGCTCCCGACTTACCTCCCGGAGGGGAGCCGCCGCGTGCTAAACGTCACTAGTTATTGACTCACGGTAGTTCTCGAACAAAGTAAGAAAAAGGGGGGTAAACGTCTACTAAAGGCAATTTTAACGGCAAGCGACGCGACTCCCGATCGCGATAGCGAGACCGACTTAGCGGAGAGAGCGACGCGACTCCCAATCATCGCGCGATCGGCTGGAAAAAAGTATGATAACTTTTTTATTTTTCGCTTCCGGTTTAAAAGTAAGGTATCGTCGAACTCGTCTCGGTCTCCCGAGTTCAGATATATACCCAAAGACCCGGAATTCCATAGGTGGTAATCTATAGTATCCCCGCATCTACTAACATCTGGAAACTAACAATTTGATTTATTTACTATAATTTTATAAGGGTGAGATTACTTCTTCCTTATGACAAAATTAAACATTTCAACATTAAAAAGGAAAAATGCAAATAAAAGAGGTAAGAAAGTTACGTTCTGTTTCATAATTGTTTATATTTCTAATCATAATTTACAAAAATGAAAAATCATTTTAATAGTCAAATTTACTCTCTCTACTTTATGTAAAAATATGCTAATTTGAGTTAGTGAATATCTTTTATTAGAATGTAAATATAACTGTACACTTACAGTTTTACAAAATATCGACGCACCAAGCAAACCGTTACTCGAAAGAAATGTTGTGCCAGGACCGTGCAGTAAATTTTCTCGCTACGACGCGAGTCTTTGAAATTCCTTAAATGTTTTTTATGCCGCCCGACGCGGCCACCTGTCCGCGTCGTAGCGTGGCACAATTTTTGTCCATTTTTGGCATTAAACAAACCGTTCCATCCCGAAAATAACCGAAAACATTGCATTTAAAATACAATCTTTGATCATTTCAAAATGTCCATGTTTTTGTTTATATTTTTTAAAAGACATTAGCGAGCTTTGATGATTTTTCCTAATTTTACTCTTTAAAAAAGTCAATTATTTTATTCCTTAAATTATTAACATTTATTAAAGTTATTTAACTAATCGAATCCTGTTTTTTTTCCTTGGTATTTTTTATTAATTTTTATTAAATATTAAATATATTTTTATATTTTAATAAAATATAACAAAAACAAATCTATCTGTAATAATTTATAAAAATTTCAGACTTAAATTAAAAAATCAATGTAAATTTATAAAAATCTAATATCTATATACGGGGCATCCCGTAACTCTCGAACTGTAGAAGTTACGTCGATCTTCGCTTATTTTTTTACGAGAAAACACGATGCCGAATAAAGAGAGACGAATTCGGTTATTTTGACGGTGACGACTCGCTACCGGTGCAGTTACCGAAGAGTTTAACGGGCCGCATCCAGACTTTCGATTGCGCGGACCGAGCCCGTTAAACTCTCCGATAACTTCTCGCCAACTTCGGATTCTCGCCATCGAAATAACAGAATTCGTTCTTCTTTACTCGGTGCCACGCTTTACCCATAAAAAAAAGTAAACAAATACCGACCTAACTTTTACAGTTCCGGAGTTACGGGCCATCTTTTACGCGTTCATTACGGCTCAATTAATTCTAAATTATATCTAAATTTCGTCTCTTAAAATGTTTTATCTCGAAATAATTATTTGATTCGTCACCAATTCGAGATTCAAACTCTTCCCGGATAAAAATCTAGTATAGAAATAAGAAAAACTTTAATTAAATTCAATTTTATGTAATTAAACCAAATTAAGCATTAAACTAATAGATTAAAAAATTTTAGATATACCAGAATTTATGAAAATTTTATAATAAAGATTCTTTATTTTTAGAAAATAATTAGAAAAATAGAATTTAACCGTACTGGTATTTACGTAATACGAAATGTACCAGTACCTATATTACGCGGTGTGTCCCGTATAAAACTTAAACGACGAGGCATTAGTTAGGGGCTTCCGTAGTATCTCGCGAATAAAAGTCAGTTTTCAAAAATTATCTTTGACTAATTTTATTTTATCTCGTTTGTTCCGTATTTTTTCGATACAAAGATTACGATAAGCCAGCGCGGCCAATTTTACGCGGTACTTTCAAAATTTATAACAAAAGTATTAATTTAAAATTGACTAGAAATTGTCAAAATTTGCCTTTCTAGTGTCGAAAGTATTACATTTTTATTCTCTTAAGTATCTTTATAAATTAAACTTTTTAAAACAATCCGTAATATATTTCGTTTAAAAATAATTTCCGTATCTTGTCAAATATCTTAAAAGACGATGGCTTTTCTACACACTTAGATAAAGGAATTCGGGTACGCTCTCTTTTATCTCCGATGCGAGCTTTTCAGAAATGAAACGAGAAAACTTTCCGCGTCCCTTCTCGGGCTTACAATTGGACGAAGAAGCTGTTTTCTACATTAAAAAAAAATACTTTGGCATATACAGCGTAAATATGTTTATTTTACATAATTTCATCACCATTTGAATACACGAAGATTGGCGTTATTGCGCGTTCGTTATTTTTTAATTTTTTTAAATATAAATTTAAGATAATGTACTTATAATTTTACTATTTCCTTATCGAAATACGAAACGCGGTAACTTTATAACATCGGTAATTATCGACATTTGCGTGCCATTATCATTTGTTTGTTCGGTTATTTCACTATTTGAATACCGTCGATGCTTATTTTATTTAATACTATCGAATTTGTTATTAAAATACGAATGGCTTTTTTTTACTTACTTCGGATAAAGTTTAAACGGGTGACAACTTAAAAATGTTGTTATATAAAACTTAAAAATGCTTTGGTAAACATTGCGAATGGTTTTATACAACGGGTTCTTGGTATTTCCGCCTCGACTATCTTTTTTTTATATTTCCTATCGTTTCTGCCTTTTTTAATTCGGACGTTTCTTTACCTCTCGATTTGGTCGACTTCCGCATCTTCCGACGACGATTCTTCCCTTTGACTGTTTTGCGCTTATATCGAGATAATAATGAAATGTTATAAAATAATAACTGTTATATATATTACGTATACCGGTACTTAATAAATCATTTTCGGCACATAAATTGCTAATGAAGAACGAAAAGTATAACCCACGCTTCCTTAAACCCGTTACCGGCGCGTAACGCGTATAAGATATACGGCGGGTGACAAACAAAAAGTACAGTACGACGATAACTTTATTAAATATCGTCTTTACTACTTACGTACTAATATTTTAGTAATAATTTTACATCCGAATACGGTTTGATTGTCTACTATATATCGCAATACATAGTTTAGGATCTCGTAATTTGTATTTTTCAAACGTTTGCCTTACGGGTTTATTACCCGCAGCAGCGCCGCTAGCTGTTTGAGGGCCCGTGCGCGATACCGATTATGCCGCCCCCGTTTAACTACGACTACCTACGACGATCTTGCCAGCAATACCAATTTGCTGCCCGCGTGCGGTGCACACCTCGCGCGCCCGCTTACGGCGAGCCCGATTACCCGTCGTCGTTTGGCAGTTTACAAAACGTTTCGTAAAGAGCGAGCGTAAAATAAAAGTTTCTCCGCTTCGTTTCCGACCGTCTATGTGTCGAGCTTTAAACGGATAATCCGAAGCAACGTCGTTTCGCAAAAATAATATAATGTCAACTTCGGTACAACTTCCAACTCGAGTATCAACCGGATCATTTTACATACTTTTACAAATACGAACGATTTTACGTACAAAAGAGGTCTTACGGATTCAAAATGAATATTTCTGCGAAATACTTCCAAATATTTCTTTTCCAACTTTGCCATATTTTAAAAACAGACAAAATTAATCTTGTTTTGTACGCAGCTATAAACTTCCTTTGACAGGCTACAATCGCATTGAAAATTTGTAACCAATTTTATTGTTTTAAGTACAAATTCTGATGGCAATTCGAAGTTTGCGCCACTCGTCCGAGTGTTACCACAAAATGAATTTTAGAAATTATAAAAATGTAACCGACATTTTGAGTCCCGCAATAAAAACGAGAAATAAATTCGGTGAAATGCGTGGACGAGATTTATATATAAACGCACATTTTCACCGAAACGTCTCGGGGGGGAAAACCTACAACATTAACGTAATTTGCATTTTTCTTAAAATATACAAACGATGGCCGGATGGCCGAGCGGTAAAGGTGGCAGCCTACCGCTCCGGGGGACCCGGGATCGAATCCGAACGGGTCGAATAATCCCCAGGAATTTTTCGGGGTTGGTCCGTTCGGATATGTCGGCCCCGTCCCTCACACCGGTCGCCCCATTGTGGCCTGCCCGAACCCATAATGGCCTACTAAAAAGAGGCCCTCTTAGTGCCCACAGGGCGGAAAGAGTTTAAAATATATATACTATTATATATACTAGCTGACCCGGCCACGCGTTGTTGTGGCTCAAAATGTATCTATTATAAATGTATCACACTTCCCCCGTGGAGAGAATTTCAAAAAATCCCTTCTTAGTGTACATTCTCTTGACGTACCCTATTAAAACGCAATCAAAAACGCATCTAAAATAGTATAATAAAAGCCGAGTTCTTCACAGTAAGTCTTAATCCCGTCATTTTTCCCGCTGGGGAATATCGAAAAATCTCTTTTTAGTGTATATTCTGTTGACGTAACCTATTAAAACGCAATTAAAAACGCAAAAAACCGCATGTAAAATAGTAATAATAGAAAGCTCGAGTTCTTCACGGTAAGCCTTAATCCCGTCCATCTCCCCCCACTGGGGGGGATTTCGACATGTATATTATATAAAAACACGTGCGTATTCGAATGCAACGTTGTGTCAAAATTTCAAAGGAATCGGTAGGAACAAACGAACGTTATATTTTATTTATATAGATAGATAGAAAATGATCTGCTTCAGTCCATTCTCACAGAAAAGCAGAATGCCTCACAGAAAGCAAACTTAGGTCGTCGGAAGTTAGCGCCATCTGTTGGACATAAAAGCCTTAATCCATATATAAATATATTTTTGAAAGGGGGAAATGGTGTAGGGGTATGAAAAATAGATAGTAGCCGATTCTCAGACCTACTGAATATGCATTAAATTTGGTAAAATCGGTAAAGCCGTTTCGGAGGAGTACGGTAACTAACATTGTGACACGAGAATTTTATATATAAGATATATATATATATATATTAATATATACAAACGATAACAACAAACGGATACGGATCCAATTGACAAATTTAATAATGAAGACCACGTGGAAGGCATTGGTGGGCGATAGCGGGGAGATAGATTCCGGTCATTGACGTCATCGAGTAGAAAATACGGCACGTGGTTGTACTCGTACTTTTTGTCTATTTAAGGAAGTGTTTTGATAATAGAAAGACGAGAAAATAATAATAAACTTTTAAATTATTTTAAAACTGTTAATTTAACTGTAATTTTAATGTTTTATAAAATGCTTTTTAATAAATTGTAGAATTTGATTTTTATAAGAATTATGCTCATTTACAAACATTTTTTTTCTATTTCATAAAAAATAGATTTTTTGATTTTACTAATTTTAAATATTTAAATTTGAGAAAACGTGTATATATCGCTCCGTCCAGATACGTCGAGCCCCGTCCTTCGTCACCGTCGCGGGTCCGGCCAAATCCGTAATTGGCCCTTAAAAAGGCCCCGTTAGCGCCCGCAGAGTGGAAAGAGTTAAATGTATATCTCTTTTTTAAACACTCCGTAAGTCGCATTCTTCAAATATCACTCGGTGGTTCGCCTATCGAGTCTCGCGAAGATCCCGACGATTTACTCTATCCGTGCGATTGGCGCAAAGATCGATACACTCGTAGAATCATTTGCGGCAATAAAATCGGTAGCAACACCGCCTTTCGACAATCGTTTACACAAACGCCAATGATTCTATGGCGGAATCGAAGCGCTTTTGTTACTCGATTGTATCTAAAACCGTTCTTGTGGGAACTATAATATGGCAATTTCGATTTGTAAAACCGAGACGAGAGGCTCCGTATGGAAGTACTTTATCTATTCTCATTACCTTGGTATACGATCCACCTGTATTGACAAAGCTATCCGGTTCGTGATGATTAGATAATTCTAATGAGAATTAAACTCGCGAGATTCGAAAAGCTTTCTAATTTAATATAATATTGCCCGTATAGTGTGTCAAAATATCATAGTTTATAAAATTAGTTTTGATATTACAGTGTTTACCCTAATCTTCGCGAAGGATTTCTATGCGGGAACGACGGCGAATTTGGAGGATTCGCGATATAACAACTGGCGTGTAAAATATTAAATTACGTAGCACGAATTAATTCCGAACCGAGCCGTAATATCGGAACCTCGATGAGCTAAAATCGTACGCGACTCAATAATTTCCTTATATTCGACATCATTAAATCTTTTCCTTTCGTAGACTCCGATACATTTATGTACATAAAAGTTTATTTAAGCTATTATAGTTTATATCGGACCTAAACTTCCAGTTTAATGCCTATAAGTCAAAAAATAATTTTACGTAATTATGTAAAGAGCTCCCGGTTAAGAAATAGTCGGAGTCACTTATATGTTTGAGGCTCTGGTAAATGTGAGGCCGGAAAAAATAACCTCGATGCCTTATCGCGAGGAGGGCCTCACCGAGCTATCGCGAGGTTACGCGTATCTCGTTCTAAGCGAATAGGTGTAATGAACTACGCCTCGATTCGAACTGTCTGGGAATAATCGGGAAATTTCGAAATCGCACTTTGGGGTATTAATGATTTGTTATAGCGACGTATTTATTCGAGAATACTTTACGATAGTGAAATATTAATGGAAAATTATCATTATTTTAAAATATTGCAATTACACGGCAATACTTTAAAATAATGAATTGTTTTATTTGTTTTCGTCGCCGTTTTCCATCTTAAAATCTCATATTTCGTAAGTCTCTACAGATTCATTAGGAAGCTCCTCGGAACGAAAGCCGGGTGGATTTCAAAATAAAAAATTATTGCGTGGCCAGAATATGTTGAAAAAATTAAAACAAAACGTTTTTCTTTAACGTGTTTCTAAACCATTTCTATAGACGGTTGGATGGCCGAGGGGTCGAGGTAGCAGCCTATCGCTCTGGGAACCGAGAGTCAAAAAATCTCCAGACATTTTTCGGGGTTGTCTATCCGGATACGTCGGGCCTTCGCCACCCCGACCGAACCCGTAACGGGTCGGCTAAAGGAGGGCTCTTAGTGTCCACGGGGCGGAAAGAGTTGAAAAAAAGACCATTATTTTTATTCTTTAGAAGAACGATTGTGATTTAAATATTCTCTTTGCGTGACCGTTCAAACTATCGATATAAAGAATTTTTAAAAAATAATGAAAAATGCTAAGGCTAGAAAATGGACACCAAAAGAGAATAAAGGTTCGGAAATAAAATATTAAAAAAAATTTAACTAAAGCGATATGTAATGAATTGTAAACAAGAATTTTATATAATAAATGAAGAGGATAATTTTCTTTCAAATCCCGACGACTACATTGAGAATTTTTATCATTTTCCTTACGTTTAAATAATTAATATGTTTTATATATAGGTTTACGTTTTGACAAATAATACAGATATTTGACAAAATGTGAAAAAAGAACTTGGAGAACAAAGAACATTAATGCGATAATAAGAAAGCGAAGACATTTCGGTCGACACGACCGTATTGCTGAGGATTATTCGAAAGTCAGAGTTTCCCTTATTGAGCAAATATGATAAACAGTAATATATATTGCAACGAACATATTGTACAGAACAGAATGGAATGACCGTGTCTCAGCTAACGAGCAAGTATGACTGCTCGGGAAATGTCTCGAGGCACGTATATACTGTACGTAAAAACTTTTATATACAAAATACTTCTACGACGCTACCAAACATCTAATTCTCGAAAAAATTCCGGAAATCGTCAACATCGTTAATTAGCGCGCATTTTTTTTTTTTTTTTTCAAAATGAAAGCAGAACCGTTGTATTTATTAATTAATTAAAATTGAAAGTCACGATCACGCGTATTATCGAGATAGAAATTGTAAATAAAACGTCGGACGATCGATAATTCCGCATTCGAAATAAATATTTACGAAAAATGAAAGAAATGAAAGTATTTTCTAAATGAAGCGATTGCGATAAAGATTTACGAGTCTCGATCGAGAAAGAAAATATGAAAATGAGAGTGCAAAAATTCTATTTGTTTTCCAGTTCTGAGAAGTATTAAGTCGATTTTTAACATGTAATTTCCATCGAAACGTGTCGAAGTTTGTATTTTTGCGATTTATTTATTGATTCGGGACCATCGATAACTTTTAAAAATATAAATAATATATAAAACTTATTTAAAGAACAATTAAATTTACAAGAAACTATCCTTTTTATAAAGAAAAGTAACTTTTGATACGTAAATATTAGCTTAATTTTCCTATGAATTTATCTCGTTGCCGATGATAAAGCCGCATTGCGTAATTAAAAGTAAATTGTATTAAATCGAAACTGGAAAAAAATGTCATTAAGGTAAAAAAAGGTATAATTAATAAGCTATAAAATGAAATTTTTCGGTACGATTTTACCTTCTCCAGCTTATTTGAAACGTGTTTACAGAGGCGAACGTTCGATAATTTAGCGTACGCGACAAAATTGAAAGTAGAAAATTGCGATAAATATCCGTTTAAAATAATTTAATATTTAATTAAACAAATTACGATTACGAGTAATTATTTTTAAAATGTTACTATAACTACGGATCCTACGTAATTGTTTCGACACGTTGGGGTGATCCGCAACGATTAGATCGACATTACTAAACGTCGTGTGAGTTTTTGCTGGATTTGGAAAGAGGAAACAAATTTGCAGATTAAATCAATATAGAATATGTCACGAGAAGATACGCCATCGTTAGGGGAGGTCACGATTTTATTTTATGGATAAGGAACAATAACATGATGTCACATTTATAACAGTCATGCGAATTGGGCCGAGTTAGGATAAGATGAATGATAAATCAACAATAATAATCTCACGATTTTTTTGATAACGTCGGGTAAATAACGCTTTTTTTATAATTATCGAACCTCAAAAACGTCGACTAACACCTCAAATGTTTTATCGATTGAGTCACAATTTTAAAATGCGTTATAACAAATTACAGTTTATAGATAAGTGAATCGACAAATTCCATTTGTTGATTTCATTTACAAAAAGTATTTTTGTATCGAAATGGTTAACTCATTATACCGTATATAATAAGTAATTTTATGGAAAATTGATTCGTAAAGAATTTAATCCCGAGTTATTTCTTCACCCGTCACAAACGATGCACACCCCAACAAAATTTAATATCTTTGCACATAAAAACAATACTTGCCTACCGTACGTACAAGTTTTGTATATTTTATTATATTTTACAGATAAAATATAATTTGACTCGTAATAAAATACAGCTAAATACATTTCCGTTTTTGTGACGAACACGTAAAACTAACAGTAGTTTACGTAACAGTACGTATATCGGTACAATACGATAATAACACGTATTTTAATATAGGCTATAAACAATAGAATTTAGAGTTAAACGTTAATTATCGCTACAAAAGATGGAAAAAATAAAAATCTTAAAAGGGCGCCAAAGACCTTTTTTTTGTATAATTTCGACCACCATTTAATACTTATTCGATATAAGAAATAATCAGAAACGAGATCATTTTAAGAAAAGAAAGTAATCGAAACTTGGATTTAGCGCTGCCATTTTCCCGCCCGTCGCTTCCGAAACTGGCACTAAATCGGGTGTGGCGCTAAACCGAAGAAGTATCTTGTAAGTTTAATTCGCAGATATCGAAGGGTTCCACTTTTAATAATTTTTATGAGGGAGGCTCACAAATACTCGTTATCTCTAGGAAAACGCTGTATCTAGATTTGAATTATTTAATTGTCGTTTCGAGGCGGGAGACAAACTGTAAGCTCTTACGTAATACGTACAAAAAGAAATCGGACGAACGTATTAAGTTATTAAAATTCTAAATATATAACGCGTTTCAAAGAAATACAATAAATCGAATTGGTTCGTCGGCAACATTTCTGAGGGCGAAGCTTGGTATTTATTTCTTGGCGGAAATGATTTCTTTTAAATTCGAATGGCTATTCGTCTAGTCATTAAAAGCCAAATTAATTAGTATAGAATCGTGTTTAGGTCGATAGTGTTAACACCTTTATTAGCGGAAGTGATTGAATATGACGATTCGAATTTTTATCTATTACGATTAAATTCTTCTATTCGAATTAAAAATTTTCTTACGAAAAAATTATTATTTGCTTAATAAGAGGATATTAAATATTCAGAAAAGCTAATGGCTAGAAATTAGGTTCACGGTTTCGTCAATCCTTCTATAGAGGATTAACTCCATTAAATTTAACTTTGTAATTGGATAATTCCGTTAATTTACGTTCGTACGCCCCAGAAAACGGAATCGAGATTGACAATCGGCAAGGTTAAATGTTGAAAACGTAAATTAATGGGATACAACAAAGCTTAATTGTTAAATAGCGAGAACAAATCCTCATTAGAATGGCTGATAATGAAGATTAACTCTTTCTGCTTAGCAGTTTTACTTTATTTTTAAACACGATTTTCTCTTTTCGTTCGTGATTATGTATTAAGCTCGCGTAAACCTTAATTAAACACGACTGCAATTATTTTCCTGTAATTTTCGATTTCGGTAAGGATTTCGTTACCACGTAAATACAATTCACTAAGTCGTCAAAGTAAATCGAAAAACAATTAACTTAAGTACTTATTGACCGATTCAAAACGGATTCGCGTAATAATGTGTAAACACGGAATAAATATCAATTTTTATCGAATTTTTTGCAAAAATACCAACCATTGTAATCTCGAAATTCTTGGAGCGCACGCGTGTCCGTGTCTACGAAAAAATACTTAATGTATCCATCTATTTACGAGGAAAAAATATTCGCATTAAATCACCATTTTGTCTAGTTGCAATTTATTCCTAAAAATTAAAAACAATTAATATTATTTATAAATTTCATTTAGCTTAGTAGGTAACCCGAAAATTTATTCTGTAATCGATTTTTCTGTTCACTCGTACACGTCATAATATTCTGTCCTTGGCCATTCCCCTGTCTAAGTCGTTCTCCTTCGCCCCGTCTCGGGACGTCCTCGTCCTCTCATTCCAGACAGTTCTATATCCAGCATTCCGCATCCGACATACTTTATCATCCTTTTTAAAGAGGGGGGTTTATCCACCTTAACCTCGTTTACATCCACCCGTGACGTAATTCTATTTTAAAGAAATGAATTTTTAAACCGAAAATAACAATTGTTAGACAAATCCGATGATAATTAACTTTTAAGAAAGTCATTTTTCAAACGTGAAAAAAGGTCGCGTAACCATTTTACTCTTTTGTAACCATTTTAATTATTATTTTTGTAGTTTATCGCCTGTCGTAATTCAACTTTCGTGTTATTTTTTTTATCTCTTATCCTGATTATTTTTTAAATAATTATCATAAAAATTCAATTACACGCTGTAAACTAATAAGAGTTTAATGGAATTTGCGTATTTGTTATACGGACAAATTATATTTAAAAAGCGTAAATAATTCGCTAATAATTAATTTTATCGATTAATAAAAAAAGAAAACGGGTCGAAGAATTTAAATATGTGGCGTTCGACCTTACGAAGGACGAACCGACGTCCTTCGCTGCGATCTTCCGATTCGTTGTCGATAAGTCGAGGGTTCGAACCCTTCGTAAATTCAAACGATAAAATATTTTTCGAATTTCTACCAGATTATTAATTTAGTGTTGTAAAATTTTATAAATATCCGATTAATTTTTAAAAGACTTCGTCGATAAAATATATGCTAAGCATATTGCCCCGTATCTGCCGTACACGTAAATCCGATTATTCTAAAATAAAATATTTGTACGTCTACTTTTTTAAATTTATACTCAATTTATAAGTTTTCGTTGTAAAATAAAAAGTAATGACTAAGTAAATTTGTATAATATTCGTTTATTTCGAGAATAAAATATTATTTATATTTTAATTGTATGGATAATTCGCATAAATAATTTTTTTACTTAAACCTTTCGCCATCGACATCGAACGGTTTAAACAAGAAACCCGAAAAAATTGCGACTTGACAAAAACAAGTAAGAATTTAAAAAAAAAAAAAAAAACGCGAGGGGGAGCGAAAGTTACGTGGTTACGTCAGTCATTCAATTTTCGTTTGGTTCGCGCGTCCGGGGTCGACGTCATCGGCCGTCACGTGAACGGTTGAGCTCGTGTAGGAAGTCGACGCAGGCGCCGTAGCGTTTTCAACGTTACTCGATGCACGTGACGTGATGTGGCAAAGCGCCGTTTGGACTGGGAGTAGGAAATATTCGATACGTTAGTCGTGCTTTCTATCGGAATTGTGTAATGGCATCCGAGGTGATATGTTGTTGAGGGTGGTCGTGTTGTGGCGAAGGCTGGTCCAGGCTCTGTCGTCTAATTCTGTTCTTCGAGTGTTGTCGTCCAATAAAGCGGGAGACGACGTTCCCTACCATGACGAAGCCGTCGAGGAAGAGGAAAACCCCGAATTGTAAGTTGTATCGTAACGAAATTAGGTTATTGCGAAGCTTTATTGACGTTTGGCGAAACCAGACTCTAACCTAATTTAATGTGGCGTTAATTAAACAAAAGCGATAGTTGCCGCGGTGTTAACTTTATGGCGCCAAATTGTCACGAATTTACCCGCGAACTACCTCGTGTTTTGCGCCATCTGCTATCATTTACGCCCTTTAGAAGACTTAATTCGGAGGCATAAAACGAATTGGGTCGTTATCCTAAATTCTTAATTTACTTACGTGATATATATTTAACGGTATACCCTTCCAGGTTACCTTTATATAGGGCTAAACTTTGTTTTTAGGTTGTCGTAACACCTCGAAGATGCCCCGAATTCGTTTAAATGTTTCTTCCCATTGTTTAATGTTTGAATGAGGAGTGTGACGTGTGTAGTGTGACGTCACGCCGCGTGTAATGTTCTTTTCATTCTTTAATGGGTACGGGAGTAAGCGCGTGCCCAAATATGTCGATTGTTTTAAGTGGAGCGTGTTCGATTTTCTTTATAATTATATTCATAAAAAGCTGCCCGGAGAGAGGAAGAGAGAGGATACGATAATGAATGTTGTGAAATTTCACGTGACGAATGTCATATGACGGGATGCCGTCGAGTGCACTCTACGATAAATAATAATGCTTTATCTGTATGCAACATTTACCTAGACAAAATATAAGATTGCTTTGTCAAGGTTCTTTTTATACGTATAATCGTCTGTTAATATTTATGTATCTTATTCTATAAGTAGACTGTTTTGTTTTGGCTCTTACAAAATTCGATTTTTGTTTTTGTTTGGTGTTCGGTATTTTTGCAGCTTTTAAACTTGTGACGAATGTTTATTCCTAAAACTTATCTCGTATTATCTGCCGGAATGTAGTCTCTTGTTTAAAATTTAATGCGAAACCCACGATTTTGGTCGAATTAATTTTTTCCGGTGTAAACCTTGCATTTGAAAATCCAAACTTTAAATTTTAGAGGAATTTATAATCGCCCGCCGAACCGGACGTTCGAATTCGTTCGTCGGCTTCGTATTCGGTTACTCGAGACCGGGCGGAAACTGCGTCCGTGCGAAACTATTAATTTGCGGCGTCGATTTCCGTTCTGCTTCCGTCGGACTCGCGCGGCGGAGTTCGCCTCGACGATCGGCCGAGGACCTCCCTACGAAAATGCGACGAGAGCGTGTTTGTAATTTGTTTTTACCGCGTGCTTCTAAAATGCTAATTATCTCGATTTCTTTTATTTTTGATCTACTTGCGGCAGATTGTGCGACGTAACTTTGGCATCGGCAGATAGCTCGGAACCGTTCGGTTAAATATAAGTTTTTAAATATAAATGGGGGGTTTTTATCGTTACTTGCGGTTTCGACAAACGCAAGAGTTTGTTACGCAAAATTATGCAAAAAAATTGCATTAATATGAGACATAGTAAACATAACCTAATTACAATTTAAACTTTTAAAACACTCGTAATATCATTTATTCGTACGTGTCAAATAGCAGTTCTTAATATAAGACATTTTTTAACGAAATTACTGTATTAATAGCATCTGATACTATTAATAAAAAGTTATTTGATAGAAAGGTTACCATGGTTATTGCATAAGGAATTTTGTCTTGGTCACTGTTGAAAGTAGATCAAGTAAATAAATATATATTGAGATATTTATAACTTTTCAGATAAATTTTACCCATTAATTTATTATTATAGATTAAGTTATTGCTTTATCTTTTAATATTTACTAATTACAATTTCATTAATAATTTTAATTAATTTTATTTTATCCAGTCTTTCCATGTATTAATGCTAGTTTTACTAATTCAATAATAAATTCTTAATGCATATTTTCACGTTAAAAAGTAATCGTTACACAATATAAATTTTTATATTTGCTTATTAATATTCAAACGAAAGAAATTAAAATAAATTTTGATTACGAAATTGATCAAATTTGCAAACAGAAATTTAATGAAATTTTTATCGGAAAAGACCCCGAGATAAAAATTTAAATGATAAGGAAATTGCGATAAGTATTTAATGTTAGATATCGTGTGATAAAAATATTAATAATTCAAACTTGCATAATAAATACCAAACCATTACTTAGAAATTTTCTCATTTATTAGAAATATTTAATATAATTTTAATTTCATTTAATCACACACTATAAATATTCTTGTATAAGTTTTAAAAGTTTATTAGTTTAATAAAGCTCCTACGTAATAATTTGTTGATTTAAAATATACGTCGAGAAATTTTTGGAGATTTTAAATTAGGGTTTTTTTTATTTTCTAGTAATTTCAATTTCTTAGTGCAATATTTTAAAATGTAATAAAAGACACTCATTCGATACGTATGCACGTACGTACGGTACGTTTAGTTTGTTATTTCGACCTCGAGTAATAAAAACATTGCACAAAACTAATGTTAGTAACGACGATTGTTATTATTTCATTTGTAGTTTTTATGAAAGACAACTGCTAAAATCTTTATATTACTTCTAAATAAAAATACTAAGAAATAAAAACAATGTTAGATTGGAAGTTGGAAATGTGATATTCTGATACAAATCATAAACATCTTTATTATACTTCCATTAACCTTATTATTTAAAAAAAAAAAAAAATAGACTGACTGATGGTGTGTTTTATACAGCAAAGATCTTCTATAAATAAAGATCGCCATTATTAGGATTTAGCAATATCTGTCTTCGAGAAATCAGATATATTATCTGCTATTTGGTTAGATTGTATTAATATTTATAATTTCTAGCAAGTAATTTTTACTACTGCTGCTATTACTATTAACAGACCAAGAATGTGTAAAAATTCTGTCTATATCTTATTATAGAAAGCTCAGATATAGATATATGTTTGGAGCATATTGTAAAAATTAGAAATTAAATTTAAAGATATCTTTTTGAATTATCATCTGATTATTTAGTCTGTTTTTGATGAAAAATTATTCTGTAATTCAATAATTTATTGCTTGTTGTCATTGTAATTTCTTAATTCGTTTGTATAGTAATTGCTAATAATTGCTAATTTGTCGGTTTTTTTGCCGGTGCAATTCGCTATACGATTCACATTTACGTGATCTACGATAAACAAAACTTGAACGTGGTTTTGTTTTTTTATTGCGGAATAAAGATAAAATTAGTCATTTCAGATTAAGATTAAAAATAAGGATGGATGGAAAAATAAACTGTTAGATATTGGTAGATTTGTTATTCAAAGATTATAAGATGCAGTGTGTTCTTCAATAAAATTTTAAAAGGAGTAAATGGATGTCATAAATATTGAAATTAGTGATGTAACGAATATTCGGTTACTACCCGGTATTCGGCCGAATACCAAATACTTAAATCGCTATTCAGCCGAATACCGAATACCTAAAAACAGGAGTAAGAAATAACAAAAACACAGTAAATTAATCATTTTAGTAACTTTTATTAATGCTGAACATTAAACTATAATTATTAAAGTTAATAAGAAATAGCATCTAACGCTAGTATTAAATTATTTCGTAATTAAATAATAATATAACCTTTATCTAGCCCGATATCTTATGGCATTGATGGCGTGTAGGTTAGAATGTATCGGGCATTAATGTTATTGTTTAGTTAATTATGTTATATTCGTATTCGCGTATATATTAATATTTATACGATATATTTGAACTGTTCCACAACTGGAGAGAAACTAGACCATATTATGTCACCACAAAAGTATATCCTTAGGGTACTATTCAGTTTACAAATATGTAGTGTAAATAAAATTTTAGTGTTTAATTAAAGAGTTAAAATGATCGATTGCAAATAAACTAACTTATAAGTTATAACTTACATCTAAATACCAACAACTGCCGAATCATAGCGGGCTATTTACGGCTATTACATAAATTATAAACCAATTTGGCACTAGAGGTAGATGTTAGGCTCCATCTCATATTAACTTTAATAATTATAATTTAATTAATTAATTTAAACAATTTAGATCTAATGGAGGAAAAAATCGTAGTGACAGCGGGCCAATAGAGAGCACGGTGTGCAATCTTTGCCATAATGCGGTTTGCGCGCCAATTTTCGTACGTGCGTTAATCGAGCCGAATAGTTTGGCCGAATATTCGGCCATTCGGCAACGCTCCTGGCCGAATATTCGGTATTCGGCCTTGCTCCTAGCCAAATATTCGGTATTCGGCTGAGGCCGAATATACTATTTGTTACATCACTAATTGAAATGTCTTGTCGACGACGATAGTATTTTTAAATATCTGAGTGGAAAATAATACAATAGAATCTAAATAGATTTCATTTTAAGTATTTAGACTTGATTTATCAAAGAAAAAATAAATAGTAATAATTTAGAAATATATATGTTACAAAATATATTAAAAATAGAAGACAAAGTTTTTCTAACTAGCTGTTTTTACAAATAAATTCAGAAATTATGCCAAGTAAAACAAAACGGGAGAATTCTACCGTATAAACAAACCAGTTTTGAATGCAAATTTCGGCTAATAACGATCGTGATTAAAAATTAAGACAAAATATTTTTTGATAAAACGATAAATTTAAAGAAGCCGGAAAAGAAAAAACAGAACGTCGATGTGGAAATAGAAAAGTTTGCAAAACAAGATGTAATCGGTTAAATACGAATGCTAATGAAAATTATCTGAAATTATATATATAATATATACTGAACTATTTCATTTTGAACAAAAGAACAAATAAAGAATAAGGAAACATTTGGAATAGAGAGAACGTTGACGGACGAGAATCGAGAAATGCGACTAAAAAATAAAATTTGTTCGAGTTAAGAGGATCCGAGAACCGAACACTAAAATATTCTGCATAAAAGCACAAGGGGAGGTTTAATGCTACTGGAAATTGAGATGGAAAAATAATTGAAAACTTCAAAAACAAAGTTTTGCAACTGAACTAAATTAACAAATAGAGCAAATTAGAAAGAATTTGTTAAGCATTGTCATGGCTAAGTAATTAATAGAGAGAACAGAAAAGAAAGTTAAAACATATTTTCTGGTTGTGGTTCTACAAGCTTGTTTCATTTTCTTTTTACTTGTAGTTTGTATGGACAATTTCCATTCAGTATGTTTGTTTCAAGAAAGAAAAAAATATTAAATGAATTTTCTTTGTTTTTGAAGTCAAAAAAAATTTTGAATAGAAATTTGGAAATTGCTACCTTTGTTTAATATTTTTTGAATTAGTGTGTATATATACATATTTATATTTATTTATTTACTTTTCAATTATTTTTTCTCCCAAAACTATAATCTATAAGGCTGAACCATATAATGTACAGTACACTTTATTTTTTAGTATCTGTTTCCAGCAAAATTTCATAGAATTTAATTTTTATATTTTGAACTTTTTGTACGTGGAGAACTGTGAAAGCCCACTTTATATTTAAATATATAAAATTACGTATCCCGACCGACCGACAAATTGATTCGTCGTTGCCCAGAGCAAACCGCCGAACCTAAAGGGGTGAAATTTGTTACACGGGGTACGTCGTGAAAATGCACGCTAAGAAGGGATTTTTGGAAATTTCCAAATTCCTTCCAAATACAAAATTCGATGAAGACTAAACGTAGTTAAAAACAAAAAGTTGCATCTAAAACAGTACAGTAGAAGCCATTCTTCGGGTTAAGCTTCGGTTCTCTCCCTCCACGGGGGAATTTCCAAAAATCTTTTCTTAGTGTGCATTCTCATTGTGTTAAGCCTTTGATTTTTTATCTAGAAATTTCAAGTCTGAATTAGTAATTTGAATCAAAATTGTTATATAGTTAGTAGTTTTTTGAATAAATTTTACTAGGCTAGGTAACCTAACAATAAACCAAATGTATACAGTAAACAACTTTTTTATTCAAATTACTAATGTGCTAAAACAAAATGGAACTAATTGAGTATTTTGTTATTTATGTTCCTTATTAATTAAAATATATTAATTAATTGTAAATAATTATTGTCATATTATTATGTAAAACTTGTAATACTACTATTGTATTTAAAGAAATGTACAGTATATATGAATAATGGATAAATATCTTATGTATCAAAATATATCTGGATTTTATATAAAAAAATCATTTTTTAATTTATTATTTTTTTCATCTTGATAGCAAATTATTAAATTAACGTAGAAGCCATTCTTCAGGTTAATAATATACTTTACTAAATCACACACATCCACAACAACTATACGTATTAAATGGGAGAATAAGAAAAGACTATCCATCAGAATTTACTTGTGTAACTAATTCCAGATGATTATTCTTTTCTATTATTCTTTATAACAATATTCTTTAGTAAAATATATATAAGTATTGTTGATGAATAGTGAATATTTATTGATTCTGATTTGAAGTAATAGCCTTTTGACGATCATATTTGTTTTGGCAATTATAATGTACGATTTTGTAGGTATGTTTAGGGTACTTAGATACAAATGATGGTAAACAGAGTTCGTTAATTAATTTTGATAATTTATTATTGATTGTGACCTAGCCGATTCGATCGTTAGTGTATAACCGTATTGCCAATTGGTCTCTGAATTGTTAAATATTTCACTTGAAATTCCAAATGTTTGAAGTAGATTATTAAACTTATATTGCCATAAGTTTTTATTAAAACTTGAGTCGTTAATTTGATTTAGCATACTTTGATGTAAAAATTTTAAATTATCGTCATTGGTATTTTTTAATCTGTGGTAAAACCTGATTAATCTCTTCAGAAAAAAAAAGGAAATAACTGATATCTGTTTGTTTCAGCTCTTGTTGCATAACCTGGCACTGATCTTTCAATTTTAAACAATTTTCGTAAATAAGTAATATGAAATTTTTCCAAGTCGTATAGCAAATCAAGTGCCCATATTGGGCTCGCATAGAAAATTGGAGGGATTACTAACGTATTAAATATTTTCATCTGTAGTTTTAAATTCATAATTTTTAGTGTTGAACATAAATAGATAGCATTGTCAATAAGTAAATTAATTTTAGTAGTAAGAATGGCTTCAGATCCATTAGGTTACCTACCAGGCTCATTTGCTAGTTAAATATAAATTGGAAAAGTTTTTTAAAAAAATTCTTTATATATTAATTAAATAATTAATATTTATTATATAGAACTTCTTCAAGATAGTTAAAATCTTCAAGAAGTTTTTAAAACGTATAATGGGAGGATTTCGAAAAATTTCTTAGTGTATGTTCTCGTGACGTTCCCTAACTGTGTACCAAATTTCAACTTTCACTTTCTAACTGTTTGGGCTCTGCACTTGGGTTCGTAATGATAATGATGATGATATCTCCATTATATTATAAGATACACATAATTAAATTTAATTGTATGTATTTGAGTTATTTTTAATTAATTTTCATACTTAGGTTCTCTGGCTCTTCAACTTCGTTGTGATGTCTTCTACCTTGGACTGCAGCTTCTTCCTCAATTTTTCCAATTTGCTGTTAATTATGTGTGTGGATAATTAAAATATGCATATGTATGTATCAATAATACATACATATGCATATATGTTATAAATAAATATTTTGAGATTTGTCTAATCATTGTTTTCCTTTTAAAATAGTGGATTAGATAAATTTTTAGAAAACTTATTAAAATAAGTAATGCAGAAAAGTTTTAGCAGTTTTTCATAGTATCAAATATTGATAAGCAATAACTGTAAAAATTGAATAAATAAAATAATAAGATAAATATTTTTTCTTAACTAGGTTCACTCAGAAATATAATTTGCTCACAATTTATTATCATAATAAATTTAAAATTTTATTTTATTATTATTATTAAATATATAAATTATATTATTATATTATATTATAATCTTTTTAGCAATCGCTATTCATTATTGTATTAGATTTCGGTTGAGATTAATAAAAGAACTATACTATTTTAGTTGGAAATCCCCTCCCTTCAACAGCGACAAGCAAGTAAGAGTTATCTTATTTCAAGAGACCGATTCGAATGGAAGAAAAATATTGTTCGATTCGAAATCGTTGAGGGATAAGGAAAATAAGGAGATTAATTCCGTTTCTTCGAAGAGAAAGAAAAGGTCTCATTCTTCGTGTAGTTTAGAAAATGTAAATAAAGAAGTCGAAAAACCAAAAAGGAATTCATTAAAAATATCCAATGATGAAGTAAGTATAAATTTTAAGTATTACTTGTTAAAGAAGGGATGGGCAACATTTTTCTACGTAAGGGCTGCATTTTAAAACTTTTGAACCGACGCGGGCCGCATGCGAGAGAAGAGAGAAAAAAATGCCGGTAAATCGCAATTATTTATTCATATATATTTATAAATTAGCATATGTATACTTAATTTAGCTTCTGGAACTGATGTAAATGTAATATATCACAAATATTTGGTAAAATATACGTCGCTGTTAGTTTTAAATTAGTTTCGACGTGTCTGTTACCCGGTTTCTTGTTTTAATTTTTACTAAATTCATCGCGGAAAAACTGTTCACATACATGAGTTGTAGAAAATAATGTTTAAATTTTTGCTGCATACTTCCTTAAGCTGGGAAATTAATATATTTATTCGTATTTTATGCGACCCGGGCCGCAAAAAGTATTAATGCAGGCCGGGGGCCGCCAGTTGCCCATCCCTGTGTTAAAGGATACAAAATCTTTTTCATATTAATAAATTAAAAAATAAAAGTATCTGCATATGGTAACAAAAAAGCATTTATAAAGCAAACTGATCAGCCAAATTACTGAAAGCGAATTTAACATTATGCAAGAATTTAAATTTTTTTAAATTTACAGTTAACATGATATAATGCTTAATGGGTATTTAAGGCATTTATATTGAAAACAGTTCCAAAACAATAATTAAATTATAATTTTTTTACATTCTTTTAATCAACTTCTGACTAAATTTGGCTTTGTTGTGTGTACTAGACCCTTGAAACTATCTGAAAATTCAAAATTTAAATTTCTTGCAGTTAACGTGAAATAAGTATGCCGAGATTATGCCGAAAGTATTGACGCGGCATTTTTTCCAAAAATTTGTAAGTGACGAATGAAAATGCAAATGTTTCTTCTTCATAACATAGAAACTGATATTTATTTATATATAGATTAATCAGTATCAGCTGATGATATTGTTGCAGTCTCATGTGATCACACTATCATAATAGCATCATGTGATATTAAATAAGAATGTTGTATCAGTTTTAATATTGTTTGTAATAATAGTGTAATATCTGTATATTAAGTTTATTTTTGATTTGCTGGCCAAGAAAATGATTTAAAGTAGCTAAAATAATTATTTCGAGTTGTACAATAAAAACCCAAATTTAATTTTTAATGAACAATATGAAATATTGTATTGTTCTTTCTTGAAAATAAACAAACATATTAATTATTAGTAATGTAATTTAAACAAATTTGATTGAATTAAATTTATAAAACCTAAATTAAAAGAAGTAAAAACAATTTGAACTCTGAAGATTTTATATTAATTAAATTAGAAAAATGTTTACTTTGTTTGTCATTTAAAATATTTTTAAAACTTTGAAAATTTTCAATTTCAATAATCCATAAATTACATAGAACAATTTTAATTTTATTTTACAAACTTTAAATTTAAAAAATATAGAAATGTTCTCAACTTTAATACAAACTTCTTATTGTTAAATCTAATTTGCCTGTCAATTTTTATGAAAATTGGAGGATATTGGTTATTGAAAACTCTATAAAGGTAGTCTGAATGCTCTGTTAATTTTCTGTTTGACATGGAATTATATAAACACGAGTTATATAATCGTATAATTTTATATTCATATATATAATTCCATGTCGTTAGATTTATTAAAGAACACGACACGGTATTCTGCATAGGAAACTTTTCAATAAATGTATTAATAGTGACTCGACAACTTTTATTTTATGAAACTGAATTAATTGTATTCGTAATCTATTATACTTGTAATGCAAAGAAAAGTATGGAATTAAATAAGATTTAAATTTAATTTAGATGTTTTAGTAGGGAGTTCTAAGCTTTATATGAAAATTTTAAATGTTTTATGTCATTGTAACAAGATCATAATGTAAATTTTATTCAATTGCACTCATTGTGATAAAAATTAGTGTACCAAGGAGGAGTCGTTGGAATAGAATACAATAAGTGTAATGGTAATACGGTCGAGTTTGCATAAGTCGACATCTCAAGGGGAAGTGGAAATGTATCGAGTTATCCAATATGATGACTAAAACGAAGTTGAAAAAAAACCACAAAACTACAATTAGGCAAATACAGTAGTACTTTATACAGTACATGCAACGTATCTCTCTGACCATCCATCACTGGCACTGAAGTTGGTTTCTACTCCAAGTACCTCAGCGATTTCCATCGCTTTTTGTTTTGGTATTGGCCCCGAAATGGGAAGATTCGATGAATGAATTTGCTTTAGCCAACGTACCAATGCATCTTCGACATCTTTGTACGGCGACTTCCTCTGGCGTTTTGAGACAGCCACAACGAAGACCTAAGAAAAAGTTTCTTAATTTCCTTTTTTCTTTCTTCAGAATTTCCACCAATGTTGTTCTTGGAAGGTTTTTTTTTTGTTTTGCAAATTCCACCTGCAAAGTTTTATTACATTCAAATTCAGATACAAGTTTGTATTTTTTCTTCAGCATAAGCATTGTTAGCTTTCGGATACTCATTTCTAACAAATGTGAAATGCGTGCTACAAATAACTCATGAATGAAAGGTGAGAAAATGCAAGATTGGATTCTTCTGTGATGTTGATATAGATTGCATATTTTATTTCTGTTTATCTGTTACCTTAATATTTTATGTATTTTTATATATAAAATAGTATTTTTATTAATATGTATATATTAATAAATAAGTTGACTCCCCTCCTGAATGAAAATGACACAACTTACAGTTTACACCACACAGCTTACTGTGCAGTGTGAACTCATTTTTTTCAAGAGGGGAGTTGACATATCAGACATCTAAACGAGTGTGGAACAGAAAAAGTATGTCGATTTATCCAGTGGTGATGAGTTAAATGGTGTCGAGTAAACCAGAGTTTTTTTTAACATTAATGCCTATGTAAGTCGGCCAGGACCACAGAAAACTGACTACTTAACCGATGGTGTCTAGTTATACCTATGATGACTTATGCAGACTCGACTGTATAAGTAAGTGGTTACAAAATGAAAGCAAAAGGATCATTTATTGCTGGAAAACCCACAAATGAAAGGAAGTTCTAGTATCCTGTTGGGCCATCTCTAGTGTAAATATGTGATGTGATATGGAGGTATATGGGTGCCATATGGTGTTCTGTGGCATCTGGGTCTACAGTTGCTGCAAGCGGTCCTCTAGTCCAGCCAAACTCTTAGGTTGTCCAACTTGGCATTCCAGATGATCCCAGACATGTTCGATCGATGACAAATCAGGGGACCGGACAGACCAGGGAAGTATAGCAATATGACAGAGACAGTCTTGTGACACCCTTGCTGTGTGTGGTCAAGCATTGTCCTGTTGGAAAATGGCTTTTTGGAACCCTGCCACGAGAGGCAACACGTGTGGATGCACAATGTCACTAACATATCTCTGGGTTGTCATGGTCCCTTGGATCACTACTTGAGTTGACTGGCTGTTGTATGTGATGGCACTCCAGACCATCACGCCAGTTGTAGGTGCGGTGTGCCTCCAAAAAGGAGACCAGTCCAAAAAGACAGGATTGAGGCATTTACTATGGGGCTTCCATACACGAACATGGCTGTTGTCAGTGCCCAAACTGAATCTGGATTCGTTGCTGTAGATCATTGGTCTCAAATGGGGTACACGTACTCCAGGGGTATGCAAAGTGATATTTGGGAGTATGCCAAGTTTCCCTTCAAAATACTGTATGTGTGTCCTTTCTTCAGTTTGTCTAATCTTAGTCATCCTCTCAAAGAAGTAGGCTCGCAATCACTTGCGATCATACACGAAAAAAATTCAAATTGGAAGTAGTGGGAAATTTAGCAGGAATTATATATTTACAGTAGAAATGTAGCAAATTTTATTATATTATACGGGGTACAACTTATAATTAATTTCATCCTAGGGAACATGATCAAAAAGTTTGGAGATCACTGCTCTAGACGACCCAGTTCCATTCTGTTGTGGTTCAATCACGCTCAAACACCACTCCAAATGGAGGTAATGGTGGGTGGGAGCAATGGCAGCATACGTAATGGCCGCCGTGATATCAAATGTTCCTCACCCAGACACCTCAAAATGGTACAAACATACATGTGGACCTGTACTGATGGTTCCATCTGTGTTCTAGATGGCAGACAATGATATAGTCAGTCGTGTGTGTGCTTGTCGGAGGAGTAACAGTCTTCTTAGGCTAGTGGTTCGTCGTGGGCCTCTCGAGCCTGGGTGCCATGTGTGCAAGCTCTCTCTAGTCTTTGGTGAGATAACCATCCAGCTTCTTTCAACCAATGATCTTTCCCCCTCTCAAATTCAGTTAGTTGTTCATATGGTCTTCAATTATGATGTAAAGGCATCTAATTGTGATATAGCATCCCTCTGCAACAGGTAAACTACAGACAGAATGCCTCTGTGTACTTTTTTTTTTGTTGGCCAAGGGGGATACAATTTAAGGCCCTCTGCTAGCATTATACAAAGAGTCATCACATTATAACTCTAATCATTTCCATATCTGCTTGAGACTTATTTCTGCATCAAGTTTCACAGCAATATGACAACTCTTTCTTGGTGAACTAATTTTTTATGGCAATGAGGGTGTTTTGTTTATTTCATGGTTTTGAAATTAAAAATTTATTTTAGTTACAGTATTAGACTGATATTTTATGAAGAAAGGATTTAATAAACTGTGTTTCAATTTATAAAAACAAATATCAAATTATTATTATGAATATTTGTGTACCAGTGTCTGTGAAAATACAAACTTTCTTTTATGCATTTGCATTTGTATAAATGAGTTGATATTTGTCCTTTCTCATTCTGAAATTTCTCATATTAATAGTTCTTTTCCTTTTATCTTTTAGACTGTTAAACATGATATAGATCTTCATATGCTGGAAGAAATGGTTTTTGGTTCTGTGGGTATGACTTACTCTGGAACAACTATGAAGATTCACACAGTCAGGTGAAAAACATTATTCAAATAGATTAGAAATTTATTTAATAAAATTTATTCAAGAAAGACAATTTATATTAATAAATTTTAAGACAAATCTGAAAATACTCACTTTTTTTTTATTGTTTGTTTCTGGAACAGCACTTTGATGGCACTGACATTTTATTGTGGGCTACTTGTACATATTAGAGTGATAAAAATTTATTATAAAATGAAAAATTCTTTTGAAAAACGGGAAAAATATACTTTTAAAATTTAGTCAAGGAATTTTTATCACCGAAGAACAGCTACGTAGCCTACAGATGAAAGGTTGGTGCCAAAAAAGTATTGTTCTGCAGGTAGTCGCCTTTTTATTCAATTTATATTTCCACTGACTTATCTTAAAATTTATTAGATTATGTATTCATTAAATAATTTATAATTTATTATTACTGAACCTTTTTTAAGTCAAATAGTAATAACAAAAAATTTTGAACACAAATTTATTATTTTTACAGGTCACCACCACATTTGATCATTAGTCTTGTATTCCCTGCTCCAGTTCCTAATGAAAATAGAAGTAATAGGTAATTAACTAATAAACATTATGCTTCATAAAAATATTTATAGATTGTTTTTATTGCAAAATGAATTCAGATAAATATTGAATACTTAAATATTCTTAATTTTATTAATAACACAAGCAAAAAGTATAATTAATAAATCAAAAATACCAAATAGGAAAATGTGTAGCCACAAAATGTTTTAGAGCTCAAACTTGAAACAGCACCTGAATCATTAAAAAATTCAAATCTTAAGATCTTGTTAAATTTGTACTATAGTTATTATATGTAATGTTGGAAAATATTGCATAAAATAAAAATGTAAAATCAAATTATTATTATTATTATTAAAATAAGGAAATTATTAGAGGATATGGATTTATTTAATGAATAAAACAAGTTTATAAATAGCATAAATAAAAATTAAAAAGATGTTTCATTTGAAAATACCAGATAAACAATTTATTTCAGTAATATGAGACTGTTACCAGTACTAGTTGTATTTATAAATATTTTGGCATAATTATGTGTCTAATGTTGTTTTATATATACATTTAATGTATAATCAAACATTTATTAGTAAACAAGTGTGTGTGTGTAATGTTGGCTGTTGTATCTAATAATAATGTGTAGATTTGATTAAACACAAGTCTAAACATTCATATAAAATATTTTTACTTGACTCAATTTAACAGTTGTATGGTTTTACTTGTTTTTGTGGAGTCAGCACATTTTAAAACCAAAATATTTTTATTTAATGTTAAAATTTTATAATTAGGGAAAAAGAATTAGAAGAATCTGGCAGCTGGCATCATTCATCTAACGAGATACAAATTACGAAATGTTCTGATGTTTCTTCTGTTGGTAAGTATAATATTAGTCAAAAATATATTTTAAAAAATATACATTCAAAAATTGTGTTTAAAATGCAATCGATCTTCTAAAATTATTTTAATATAATTAGCCCACAGTATTCCTGTAGACGTTCCCGGAGGTCTTTCTCTTTCTAATCATTATAATCACTATGGAGGTAGATATATTTCAAGTAAGTAATGTAATACCGGTAATGTAGTTATAAGAATTTCATAGAACATCACTAATTGCCTTTTAAACAAACTTATTTAATTTAAATTTAATGTTATATATTATTGATACAATAAAAAATTGATTAATGTGTAGAAAAATAAGCAAAAAAGTAAATCTGTAAGATATTTTGTAAAATCGTTTCTCTGGGTGATTTATTACATCATTCATTAAACAAATATGCCTTTATTTACTAATGAAATTAAGTATTTTGTACAAAAATTTTTTAAAATTTCAAAGAAATATATCATCAGGAAAAGCAGAAAAACTGACTTCTTAGTACTCTAAAAAATGCATTTGAACTGGAAAAAATTTTTATTTAGTTCAGTATGGATATTTATCCCTTAGATGATAAAACTTGTGCAGAACAAAAATCATTAATGTTTAATATCCTTTGAGTCAAACTCACTTGCAGGCATGTAGGGTTTGGCTTAGAGTTTAAATCAGATTAATTTAAATTTTTTTTGATCATTGTAAACAAATTTTTCTTCTGTTTTAAAATTGGTTTTATAACACAAGTTTAAACATGTGAAGACTTCACAGAGATTTTATTTTTGTGTTTTTGATGATATTTAAGTTGTATTATTAATGCATTTTTAATTTATGTATTTCAACAAAATAAATAAATGCTGAATGTAATCATTTTTTTTAAATTTAACTTAGACTCACTGCAATCTACTGGAAGTGCCAGAAGTTGTCATAGTTTATCACCTATTTCACCAAATAGTGTTAGTTCTAGTTTAAATTGTTCTGGCAGTTTTAACAGCTTACAACGTCGCCTGTTGAGAAATATGGCTACGAGTATCGAATTCGGATTGCATCCGAAATCCGAAGAGGGTTCTTCGGCAGAAGAGGTAGCATTTTGTAACAAAATTTTAATTACAATATTATTTTAAAATGGTTTAAATGTTAGAGTTTGATTAGAATTAAAATTAAGGATAAAATAAGTGGTAAAAAAATTCTCTGTGGTAGAAAGTATAAAAATTTGAGAATTCTGTATGATGATAATTGGGTTTTATGGATAATCTGTAAATTAGAAAAACTAATTTTTATATGAATGTTTATAAATCTCAATAAGGTTCATAAGATGCATTTAATATTGCAATTTATTTGAATTTTTAATTTAACATATTGATTGCAACAGACAAGCAAGCTTGCTAAACATGATGATTGGATGATGTATGAAAAACAAATATTGAAACAAAAAAGCTGTCTTTATTCAGCAAAATTGTTTACTCAAGCAGTTTTAGTTTGACAGGTTATATTTAGGTTATATAAGAACTTGCATGCAGTTTGGTTTATTCGTATATGGCAACACAGCACAGTCTGTCAACGGGGATGCCTCCCAGGATTGCTATCTATGGGAAACTGGTCCCTATTTAGGTGTTACAGGCATGAAGAAAGCCCAGAAGACTCCAAGTGGCCAGCCTGTTGGCAAGGTGCAAATCCATGACCAACTACCAGTCTTTGGTGGTTTTATCCACTTTGTCACTGATGGGCCTGTTGCCTGTAGAATGCAACATATAAAATCCAAAAATTTACAAATTCTTACATTTTTGTTTTTGAAAATTTTGTGTTTAACAATTCTCAGGGATAAAGCTTTCCTTGCCTTAATTCTACATTAATTCGGTTTCCTTATTTATATATTATTAAATCCAAATATTTATCACTAGAGTTTGTTAAAAGATCATTATAGCATTTTTTAGCATTAAGTAAACAATTTATCACACTTTATATTTTGTTTGAATTTAATGTCTTTATACATTTATTTTATTGCTGACAATGGATGGTACCAGTCGAAATTGTAATAAGAAAGATGAATAAATAAAAAAATAATGTATACCCAATAAGTCAGAGGAAGGGACAGAGGAAAAACTCTCAAGTTACAGAAACTACCATTATTTTAATGAGGTCATAAATATTACAATATGAAAAGTACATTCAGATTTAAATACTTTGTTTCATTTCTTTTTAAAATACTTTTTTAGCATCTGGATGTTCACATTTACTCTCTTCTCTTTTGTTTTATTCTATTATTTATTGATGCTTTCCAAAATCCTCTAATTTTTCAGATATGTTTAGAGTGTGCTCAATGAAATGTCAAATTCTTTTGCAATTTTTGATTCTCTGGTTTTGCTTTCCTCCACAGTCACTATGACGGATACTTTTCTGCTATCGACGAAATCTTTAGTTTTCTCTCGTCGGCCATTTTGATCAACTTTGGAATGACAATGATCAAAACACTAATAATTGGTCACTGTTGGTGATGAAAGTGTTGACATGCAATTCAAACTTTACAGTGAAATTTATACAATATGAATGATTAATTCCAAATAATAGATAATCTCGTAAATTTCATTGTCCAGTAACTCGATAAGTTTAAGAACAAGATGGTTACTTTATATGCAAATCATTAAAATTTTGAATTTCATGTTGTGCAATCAGTCATGATTCTATATAACACCAATCTTCAACTTTGCAATAATAATATTCATCTTCATAAAAACAGTGTGCAAAATTAGAAATAAAGTCTCTGGATCTTAAATTTTGAGTTACCAAAATATCATCTCAAAACTAATTTACTTTGTTTATAGAAACACAGAAGGCATTAACTGTATGGGAATTAAATTGAAACAAAAATAAAAGTCAAGTTATGGAAGTTTAACTTATTGAGAGTCTACTACATTGTCAAAATTTAATAAATTAATTTTTCCTTTTATTTTTATGATTTTTATTTCTATTGAATATTCTGACTCGTCGTTTAGATTTTGTACAAAGGTATAGCCGAACGACTGCCTTAAATACTCGGGCTATAAATCTGCTAATTTTAATAATTAATATTAACTAATTTGCTACTAGAGGTAGACATTAGGTGCCATCTCTTATCTAAATTAATAATTATAATTTTTAAATAATTTAAAATCATCTGGAAGAAAAGAACTGACCCAGGCCGGGCTTGAACTCTAAACCTCTTCTTGCTGTACAGTATGCTTGCCAATTGTGCCACCCCAGACCCCGAACAAGCCTATGCTTCCAAATGATTCTAAATTATTTAACAATTATAATTAAGTAATTTAGACAAGAGATCGTGCCTAACATCTACCTCTAGTAGCAAATTAGTTAGTATTAATTATTAAAATTAGCAGATATATAACTTGAGTATAAGTTAACTGCAAAGAATATCAAGCAAATTGCAATAACATCTTTAAAAATTAAATTAGTTTTTAATTAAAGAAGAACATAAATAAGATGCATATTTAAGTAATGATTAGTATTTAATATTATTTTTTAAAGGTGTATTGTTTTAAAGACTAAAATAAATATTTGTATTTAGGATAAAGAAAACGGTCAGAAGAAAGTGAAATTAGGATTGAGCATTGTTATATCATTGGATGAAAATAATCCTGAAGAGTCAAGGTATTATGATTTTTATCTTTTAAGAAGTTTTGTTGAGCTGAGATTATAGTGTTGAATTTATTATTACAGGAAATGAGTTCATAAAATTTTATGATGAAATGGTACTGTATATTGCAATGTAGTCTTTAGTAACTTGCCAACTGCAATAATATAATGCATGGTATTGCAAAGACTTCCAGATTTCAAAAACACTCATTAATCATAGTTTTTTTATTGTCAAAAAGTTTTAAATTACTGGTTTCAAAAAATTTGTTTAAGTTACACAAAGTCCAAGTTTGTGTGGGTTTACTGTATATAAAATATTAAAAACATGAAATATTTAAATTTTCTTTTATAACATACTTTGAAAAACAAAAATATCCTATTAACATTACAGTATACTGGAATATATCTTGTGACAACAAAATAGAAAACAAATTTCATTACCTAATCCATTTCCTGATTTATGCAAGATTAGGGTTTATAATATTGCAGCATTGATGTACACTACATGTACCCATCTATTTTCATATTTCATGTAATTGCAGCTATCTTACTTATATGATGCTGAATTTGTGTAACATTTACTATTCAATATATATTAATAATTTACTATGTATTTGCCCCAAATACAATGTTGTTCATTTATGGCTCTTTCCTGTATTACTTATTATCTAGGATACTCTTGAATAATAAAAAAGTTTCAGGTTATAAGAATATCATGAATGCATATTATTTAGCAATATCTTTATATCCTAATGAGATTTAGCTATGTAAGGCAATGAATTTTTGAATGAATCAAATACTATTAATTACCCAGATTTCAAGAACTTATCAATTGTTTTAATCAAACTATTTCCTTTATAGCAATATATTCTTATTATAGTCTGGCATATATTATTGCTTACTCATTGTATGTTTGCGTGTTATGGTATAAACATATTTAAATTTTATGTTTTTGAATTTTCATTATAGAAAAAATGCGCACTCTGTTTAATATCAATGTACTGTACATGCATATATGAAGTTATTCATGTATAAAATCTTAAATGTTTTCTTCCTCATTCTCTGTAACATTAAAGTTCATTATTCGTGATATATTTGAAATTGTCTGTGTATGTTTTATTTATGGAATATCTGAATTTTATGTCCTTACAAACTCTAACAACAACTTTAGAATATTAATAAGATGTAATTATAACAGATAATACAATAAAAATTTACAATTGACATATTAGAGAGAAAAATTATTAAAAGTTGTATTAAAGTTCTATTTATTGTCATATACTTTTTTAATTCTGTAAGAATTAAAAAATATATTAGAAAGCAAATTAAGATACAATAAAATTTACTAAATAATAACTTATAATTAAATATATGCATTATTTAGTAATCTTATCATTCATCAAAAACAGTATCAATAAATAAATATAAAAGTGTTATTTTTGTATTAGAAGAATCTATTTATAAGTCATTCAGATTTATTCTCAAATGTCAGAAATTTAAGATACATACAGGGCTTCCAAACAGATAGTAACATTTAATTATTTTAAGTATTATATAATAATCTTAATTTACTAATAATTCTGTGATAAGCAAAGAATATAGTTGAACAAATTTTAACATAATAATTAACATTTGTAGAAATATCTATAAAAAAGTGTTTCTGAATAAATTTCTGACAATGATTGATAATTTAATAAAAACAATATACTCCCATATTGACCTTATTCATTATGTTATATAACAAACACTGCATTTATCTGCAAAACATTAAAATACATGGATCTGATTAAAAACACCTTTTAATTTCATCTGAATGCAAATTATTGATGATTAAGTTAATATTTTCCTTTGGGAATGTAGAGCATTTGAAAAACCTTTTAAAAATTATTTGTTTTTAAACTAAAATACTATTAAATATAAATATGAGTAATGTTAGTTTAAATTGTTTGCACAAATTTCATTTATTTAAAAATATTACTATTATAAATAAATAAATAAACTATTATTTAAGGAATTAAAGAATGTAATGAGAGAATATTTTCAATCACAGTTGAATGATCTTTAGTGACAAATATTTGTTTTTTAAGATGTTTAAATTTAGATTATTTTATTAAAATGAATTTTGGAAAATATAAAGATGATAGAAAATGCTTCTGTCATCAAATTTTTGAAAATTGGTTTATTAATTTCATCACTAACTTATTAGTTTGATTTAATTTTGAATTTAAATTTTAAATTTTTGATTGTATTTAAATAAAAGAAATTATCCCTTATTTTAAAATTCAAAATTTTTTTTATACTTGCAGTCGGTTTCACGAATTCTTTTTCTCGCACGTAACAATAATTGAAGGTCACGTACTCAGACTGAAAAACTCTATTTCGAAAGCTTATTTGAATAGAAAAATGTCTGTTAGGATAACTTGTGAGGTAAGTAATTGGATATAAATAGTATATCTGTACATTTAAAGACATTATTATTATTTTAATATCTGAAATTATATAGTGAATTAATAATAATTTTATATTAGTTTACTATTAATTAAATAAATTGAGTATATATGGTTTTAGAAAAAACTTCAATTATTATATACATTGCATTCTTTCATTATTGTGTGTTTGTAACTTTTATAATTGTTTTAGAAAGTGGAATGTACTGAAATTCTGTCATCACAATCAATTAAAGAATATATTAAATGAAAATAAAAGTTAAATTGGGATAATCTTTTTTACTTCTTATTTCCAAAAATTCTAGAATTACATTATTTAATTTTTAAAGGTATTGCAAATGTATTGGTGCTATAAAATTTCTTTTCTGTATTATCTTCAAAAATCATAAGCCTGACATTTTTGAGTTATCATAAAGTATTAAATAGTTGATTCAATTTCTTGTATTTTAAACAAAGAAATTTTTTCAGGGTATCAAAAAATTTCATCGGAGTTTGCAAGATCTCTACACCGCTCCTAGATTATCTTCTCCGTTTTGGTTAACGAGAATGCTTCCGGAGATGAACCATCGTCATTTGTGTTATAAATTTATTAGTCAGTTTGTTTTGTTGTTAGATAAATACGAAAGAAAGGAAACTAATTTGTAAGTTGTTTTTTAATATATTATATTTAATGAGTTAAAATGTCTTGTTTTACCTCATTGCAATTTTAAGATTTTCTAAAATTTAAACCTTTTTTCAATCTAGAAGCGCAAAGTATAAATAGTTTCATTTTCATTTTAAACTGAACATTGCAAAGGATAAGGAAGCCAAAATAAATCTTTTATTATAATTTGGTTAAATCAAATTGATGATCCAAAATCCAAAATATAAATGATCATCACTCGTATTTGTCTTTGATTTATACATAAAAGTATCTATTTAAACATTAAAATTTACAGAAAGATTTCAATATTCAAAGAAATTAAATTGTTTGTATTCTCAATACATTTAATAATAAATAAATTTGAATACTGTAAGTGAAAAAATCCTTTACTTAAAACATCAGTTAATTTTTTTTTTATTGAAGCAAAATAACATGAACTGAAATTCACTGTAAACATTTGAGGTTAATAATCCTTCATAAGGACCTTAGCTTTGAGAATTAGCTTTAAGTGAATTTTAGAACATATTTTGGAAGTGTAGAAATTAAATCCATTATTTAAGTTATCTAAACTTAAACTTTGTGAATATAAATAATAGAAATATGTTCTGATCTAGACTTGAGGACCTAGTTGAAGCTGTTCTGAACTTGAAAAGTTTGATCAGTAAATCTGAAAACATTTGCTTCAGTAAACAATTAAGATATTGTCAGTAGACAAAACTCGTTTACTTGGATGATTATAACTAACAATGCTTGATGTAAGGAAATCATTAGAGGCATTTATTTTAGAAAGTATTCTCATTTATCAGTGAAAACATATTAAATTATAAAATTTGTTAATTTTTTTCTTCTTCAATTCAATTATTAAAGTTTATACATTATATGCATTTTAACCAATCAGTTTTAATAAACTTGTAAAAAAATGAAACATTTTGATTATTACGGAAAAATAGTCAATAACTGTAGGAAGCAAAAATTTTGAATGATTAAAAAAAATCATTAAAAATGGTTTTTTGGACAGTAAACAGTTTCAATACACACCTGAAATGTGAACTGCAAGAATTTTGTACTTCATACAGAGTAGTTTTGGAAATCTTTTTAATATCCATTTTACTGATTCTACAAAGTTTTTTTTTAGCCACACATTTTCAAAAAACTTTTGCTGTTTTGTTCCATGCTTTGATTTTTATTTTGTTATATGAAAATAAATCAAATTAAAATATAAAATGAATTTAATTATGAACGGCAACTAAATTTGTGTTGTTTAATATAAAAAATACAATTACAGAAATGTTAATCGAGTTTTACCGAAACTGATGTATGTACATAATTATTGTGGATGATTGCTCAAAAGTTTTTTAATTTTTTAATTAAAAAAACTTTTATTATTTAAAAACTTATATAAATTTTTTATTTATATTGTTGACATTTCTTAGCATGCAATTCAATTTTTTTAGTTTTGTCAGCACTTTATTGAGTGCCGTTCTAACTCATCATTTGGCTTGGGTGCCGACCGTGACTCCCTCAGACGTTCTGGCGGAGGATATCGGAAATCATAAAAATGTTGCGCAGTGGGTAAGTTTAAATTCGTTATATAAGAAAAATGTAATTTCTGATATAAAATATTTTAAGTAATGATATTATATATATTAAATGTTTATTTTAAAATAGAAAACTATTTAAATGTAAATATATGCTATTTTCATACAGATATTAATTCAAATCAAACATAAAACCAAGCTTTTAGTTAAATGAGTATTATTTTTACATCCAGATCAGTAATTATACATAAACATAATATGGACATAATACAGCTTTAAACTGCAAGTGTAATGACCTACTTGATGATAATTTAGATCTACCTAAATCTACATCTTTGAATGCATTATTAGTATTAATTTATTTTTACTTAAACACACAGCTTTAAACCACAAGGCAATGGACCAAGTCTAAATCCTAAGTAATTAAATGTGCATATAAAGAAAATAATGTGTGCACATTTTGTTGTTGTTTTTGAATGCCATTTTAATTATAAAGTTGCTATTCAAGTATTAAACCATTTTATTATTTGTTTTTATTTGCAAAAATTTCTAATTAAGTAATGTGTGGTTAATTTAATAAGAAGTTGAATGTTTTTAATTGCTTATTTTCTTAAGCATTATATAAAAACTTTAAAAGTTTTATCTCATATAAATTATTTATTGTAATTTTTCAATTAATAGCTAGAAATGTTAGCTAAATCTCATCCTTATAATCCTCTGTGGATGCAACTTGGGTAAGTAATAATAATAATAATAATAGAAAGATGCAAACACTGACAAAGAAATTAAGATTTCGACATTTTTGCAGCGATATGTACGGATGTCTCGGTTTTCCCAACAAGCTCGCCCGCACGATCGTCACGGGAACAAACTGTGATACAATAAACAGTTTCTTATTTATATTAAGTTATTTCATTCGCTGTAGTGGAATTTGGGAACATGTATTTGAAAAATCCATTATCACTGCAGAAAATCTCACACCTCTTTCAGCAAAAGACATAGGGTAGGTTACTTGTTTTGTGATTGTTAGATCCCATTATAATAATTATTAAATTCTATATATTGCCAAAATTACTTAATATTTTTAGAATAAAATAAATTTCGGACATTTTAATTTAATGTAATTAACTATGCTCTAATGAATTCTTGAACTTACTAATGAAAAGAAAAATTTCTATTATTTATTTTGTGAATTTATAATACTTTTTATTATGTAAATTTTTAAAGAAATTAATAGGAAAGTAATAAATAATGATGATTATTAGTATTTTTTAAATGTATTTACAAAGTCAATATATATAAAGATATTTATCCAGTTCATAGAAAAAAGAAATGGTGTATGTTCAAAAACTTAATGTACAGTTTTCATTTTTATTTGAAATGAATTAGTCTTTCTTTAACATTATAAATAGCATCTGAATAAATTTATTGGAATAATTATTCCATTTTATTTTATGGATTATTTTTAAATGAATTGAAGTGGAACTTTTCTGTGTATGTATTGTCTACTTGGACTTTGTTTATTAATAGGACTTATTATATTGGTGAAATTTTCGATTAGCAATGAGAGGAAATCTTAGTCAAAAGCAAAAACAAAATATCTTTATTTTCACCTGATACTTTGACTTTTGACTAAGATTTCTTGTCATTGCTAATTGGAAACTTCATCAGTATAATAAGTCCAATTAATAAACAAAGTTCAAGTAGACAATATGTAGACAGAAATGTAAAAAGTAAAGACAAAGAGGTAAAAATAAATGAAGTGGAACTGTTTGGAAATATCTTCAAGACAATCTCAAAGCCAGATTTTTCCAAGAATGATATTGGCAGTTGTTAAGTTTATTAGATCATTTAAGATGATGATCTTTTTATTAATAATTTTAAAGACATTTAAAGAGTTTTACTTTAAAAAATTAGATTCTGGCAATTATCTTGTAAAGCATAAAAACAAAATCTGTCAACAATATGACTGTCATAGTGTTCTTTAAAAGTTTTTAAAATTTAGCATAAGGAATAAATTAAAATATAAATTAAATATAAAAGTATTTATAATGGAATATAATCCATAAGTAACTTTTTGTTATTAATTTTTAGATTGTAAATTATTGTAAAAATGACAACTGTTCATTTTTTTTATTAAATTTGTTTTTGGTTTTTAAATTACTACTTCTTCATGTATGTTGCATTGTTATAAAAATGGGAGGAAAAGATATAAAATGTAATAATAATGTATTTGGCTTATTAAAAACTGTGAATTATAAATTTTTGAGGATTAATTGTATTTATTGTAATTCTAAAATTTAATAAATGTCAAAATTCTTTTTCTAGTTTGGAGAGTGCCAATTTGGAAGCATCTTCAAATATTACAGATGAAAAGAAGAAACAGATGTTTAATTCTTATCTTCCAAAGAGAAAATATTCTTTACAACATACTTTTAATAAATGGACACAAAATACTCAAAAGAATTTTAATTTATCATTGGAAAATGAATACGATCAGTACAGATCTAAAGAAACCAACTGGAAACACTTTCGACCCAAATATGATTTTGAAACGGAACGCAACACACAACCTCGTAATTTTAATAGTGTCGACACGTTCGATAATTTTTTCCAAAATAATACCGAAGATACCGTTTTTTCGTTAGATGAGAATTTATGTGATAATTCTTTTGTTGATAATTCTACTAATCATAAAACTGCAATTCTTCCAAAATCTACTGATTTACATAAACCAGACTCCTTTTTGGATAGTCTTGGTTACAGTAGTATGGATGACCAACAGGATGAAAAACACCTATCTAAACAATCGTGGAATTACAATTTGCAATCTAAAAATAGTGATTTGTTAATAGTGGATGTCAATAGTTATAATTATGAAGAAGAAAATGAATTTATACCAACGGTTACTTTGGAAAAGGCTGATTTTAATGAAAATAGGAACTGTTCAAAACTACACGAAAGTAAATTATATTTGTGTCAGACAAATTTAGATTCAGACTGTTACACTAATTATAATGGCACTGTTGATATGATGGAGAAAATGCAACATTCGGAGGCAAGTATTGATTTGGAAAAATGGGACGAATCCGGTTCGAACGATGCGTCTAAAACGTCGGACGACGGACCCGAAGAAGGTTATCACAGCATGGAGGAAACAAAAGTTACGGTGTCGAAACATCGTAGGAGACATTTGTCTGAAAATAAAAATGTGTTGAGAAAAATGACTGAATTGCAACTGCCAAAGTAAGTATTAAAAAATGTGTTTAATTTTTTAATATTAAAGAATAAGTCATGTCTAAGTATCACTTTGATGCATGTAACTTTACAGTTCCTTAGTTTATAATCACTTTATGACAAGGTTATGCCAATGATTATTAATTTTATGTACTTTTATTAAGAATGTATTAAGTATTAAAACTGTGACTCAAATCTAGTTACTTGTGAAAAGAAAATATATTTAAATTTATGTTCATAACCTGTTAATTGCTTTGAAGTTATAATAGGGTAAAATGAAAAATCTGGACTACTTTTTAAAGCATATTTTATTTAAAAATTGAAATAACCATTAAATATTATATATCATTTTAAAAGAAATTTTATTTACATTAGTATAGCATTAATGAACACAATCATATGGCCCACATTTGTTTGTTTTGACAGACTTGCAAATCCTTTGGATGGCCTTTGTGTCAATTTCGTAAATATAATAAATATTGCGAAGCTAGACGAGTTAATTTGCCACTAGAGATAGGCGTTAGATGCCATCTCATAACTAAATTATTAATTTAGTTAAGAGATGTCAGTTAACAAATTACTTTGCTAATTTAAATAATTAATACAAATTGTAACCTGATCATTTAGGTGATCATTGGATGTCTCAATTTTTTAAAGTGAACGTCTACTTTTGTGGCTTGGTTGTGTGGTATTTTTTTTTTTGCATACTATTTGTGCAAACTATTTTTGCATACTACCTTTGTATACTATTTGTGCCAAATATCAAAAGAAACCCTTAATTGGTTGGCATTGTGGCAAATTTGACTGACTGTTGTTTGAGTATGGAAGGAATGTTTTTGGCATTGAGGAACTCCACAGTTGAATTTGCATAGTGAGATGAAACTTTGTTGGGCCAAAAGACAAAATAGTCATCTCAATGATGCTTGTTAAGTAAAGGGATTAGAATTCTCTTTAGACATTCATTTTGGTACATGTCTGCATCAATTGCAAGAGATCCCTTCTTAAATAATTGCTTCAAAACACTGGCTAATGAAATGACGATGTACAACATGACTTTTGCTTCAAATTTTTTCATAAATTTGTACTTCACTTTGGAAGGTGCATGATTTTCACTGCTTGCATAGTAAATTTCAATTCTTGGTATTTGCATGCCATAGAGAGAAGTACTTTTCTTCAGTCAAAACAAACATTTTGTTCCAAAATTTCTTACAAGCCATCTGCATTGCTTTTGAATTTCAGAAACTTTTTCAGCAGTGTACTCTGGGGGGCACTTTTTTTTCTTTATGCCCCTCTAAGTATCTTACCTATGTCTGTTTCATGGAAATTAAACCTTTTAGCTGCCTTCACCTGGCTAACTGCATCTTTGTTGCCTAACATTTCCTGTAATAATTTCAGCAGTGTAACCTACAAAAGCTGAGTAAAACTTCTGTATAGAGCTGATCATAATAAATTATGGTTTTGTACATCCATGTCCTTGTTTTCCACATGCATCAGAGAAAACACTCCACTACAATAACTCTGATGACCTTAACCCACTATTAGTCTGAGTTAGCGAGGGTTTTCTGCATTATTATATAGGATTATCATTAGTATTTTATGGGAGTATGTAATTACTGAATATACCATGTTTTCATAATTGTGGTATAAACTAATAAACTCCTAAAAACACCGGGTTGTAAACAAATCTTCAACACAAACCTAATAACCGGTGCAAGTCTAATTAATTTTCTACGGCGAACGTTTTCGGACTCCACTCTGGGTCCATTCTCAAACCTAAATTCTCTTCCAATCGGTGTTTGACAAATCGAATACTCCCAATCGCGTGCCATTCGAAAATTCAAAATTGTTCCATTAGCTTCTGTAGAACCTTTACCCGAAAAAATGCTTTCCAAGTTCACTTTATAAAATCTTAAAAAACTTAAACAGCTCAAACCCTTCAATAAAAAGACCAGCAGCATCTTTCCTTTCCTTTACTCCGTCTACGCTTTTTGCAGTAGGGCCTGCCATGCTAGCGATAACTTCACCTCGTCCTTTGCATTTATCGGCTGGGATGATTGGAAGGCCTTATAAATTTCCATTTGCTCTAACCATCGAATTTGATCAGCATGCTTAGTGGTAGCCAGTAGTTTCGCGGCCTTGAAGCCCGGGATGATTTCCGGATCCGATGCATAAACCGTCAATGAGGTGGTAGTTCTCCCACGTACAATGTCCTTCTGGTGCTCTTTCCATCTTACTTCCACCGCTCTTTTGGTGGATCCAATGTACACCAATTCTCTATTGCATCTATTATTCGTTAGTGGGATAGCGTATACCCCAGGAAGTTTGTCCCTATTTGGTCTATCCTTATCATTCTGTAGTAGTTGAAGCATACACGGGCATTGCCTGTACGCTATGTCAAACCCTTGTCTTTTCGCAATTTTACTGGTATCCTTGTAAATGGGGTGCAAGAAGGTTATGCATTGCCGTCTCTAGCTTACGAGTAGGAGCCGCTGCTTTATCTACCACTGGTCTGAGTTGATGCCCTTGCTTGTGTACCTTTGCAAAGGCAAATAGTTTAGGTGTATTCAGGACGTCCACTATAATATCCTTCGTACCTAGCCTTACCGCTAGTTTAGACACAGAGAACTGTTTCACTCTTCTTGCACCCCATTTACAAGGATACCAGTATTCAGTAACAAGTGCAGCAGAATTAGTAGAAGAAATCAGGAATACAGACCGTCCAGAACACATCTCAGTATTGGATTTCCGTGCGCTTTACCCTTCCATCGAATTGCCACCATGTTTATGTGCAATTAGGGACTTTTTGCTCCAACAAGTGAACGATGGTAAATTACACGATCAAGTGTTAGAGTTAGCGCATTTAATTTGTTACGGATCGTTGTTTCAATTTAGAGGAAACATGTATGCACAAGGTAAGGGAGTGTCCATGGGTTATGCTGTATCAGGGGACATTTGTGAATTGGTCATAAGAAAATTAGAAGAGAGGATAATTCCAAAGTTCAACCAGAACATCATTATGTATAGAAGATATGTAGATGACGTTTTAATACTATGGAAAAAAGACCTGGACGTCGTTTCATTCCTACAACAGATGAATGACAACAGTTATGGCCTTACTATAGAGATGGAACAACATAGCAATAAGGCAGTGCACTTTCTGGACATAGGCATTCAAATAGCAAAAAACGGGATACACACAACGGTATATAGGAAGGCTGCAGGCAGCTCAAATTACATACCAGCGGATTCTTGTGACCCGTATGGGTATAAGATGGCGGCATTCAGGTCCCTGGTTAAAAGGGCAGGCACCCACAGCGCCACACAGGAAGCGTTACGGCATGAAATGGAATACTTGCAGGAAGTGGCGAAAGAGCACGGGTACAGCAGATTGATACAGCAACTAGAAAGGAATTATGTAAATGGCAGCAGTCCTGATCCACCGGATAATGGGAATAATGAGAAAGCAGCGAAAAATATCGTACCCCTTTCGTACAACCCAATCTTAGCACCTTTACATAGAAAAATTGCGAAAAGACAAGGGTTTGACATAGCGTACAGGCGATGCCCGTGTATGCTTCAACTACTACAGAATGATAAGGATAGACCAAATAGGGACAAACTTCCTGGGGTATACGCTATCCCACTAACGAATAATAGATGCAATAGAGAATTGGTGTACATTGGATCCACCAAAAGAGCGGTGGAAGTAAGATGGAAAGAGCACCAGAAGGACATTGTACGTGGGAGAACTACCACCTCATTGACGGTTTATGCATCGGATCCGGAAATCATCCCGGGCTTCAAGGCCGCGAAACTACTGGCTACCACTAAGCATGCTGATCAAATTCGATGGTTAGAGCAAATGGAAATTTATAAGGCCTTCCAATCATCCCAGCCGATAAATGCAAAGAACGAGGTGAAGTTATCGCTAGCATGGCAGGCCCTACTGCAAAAAGCGTAGACGGTGTAAAGGAAAGGAAAGATGCTGCTGGTCTTTTTATTGAAGGGTTTGAGCTGTTTAAGTTTTTTAAGATTTTATAAAGTGAACTTGGAAAGCATTTTTTCGGGTAAAGGTTCTACAGAAGCTAATGGAACAATTTTGAATTTTCGAATGGCACGCGATTGGGAGTATTCGATTTGTCAAACACCGATTGGAAGAGAATTTAGGTTTGAGAATGGACCCAGAGTGGAGTCCGAAAACGTTCGCCGTAGAAAATTAATTAGACTTGCATTGGTTATTAGGTTTGTGTTGAAGATTTGTGGTATAAACGTTTGTCATATATGATTTGGCAAAAGGCATTGTTGCTGTAGTGGAGAAACTTCAGTTTGATACAATTAAGATTAATTTTCTTCAGGGATGATCAATATTTTAGATTATTGTTTAGTGTCCACCAAAGTGAAGTTTCCTCAATACTGCAACTGAAACTGAACTTTAGTAGTTACTGTACTTTGCTTGGTTATGTCAAAAAGTTTAGCAAAAAGAGTTCTGTAACTTTCCTAGTTTTTAGTTTAAAAAAAAAATAGTAACTTTGTTATTTATTTTGATTAATAATATAATTGTGTGTTGTGCCAGCTGTTATATAAATTTGGTATAAAAAAGTTTTTATAATTTTAATTGCTATGAAATGGCAAAAAGCTTAATTTTGAGGGTAGGGATAAGTTTTATAAAAATGTGTAAATGTTAATAACAAATAAAATCCTCAGTAAGTCCTTCTCCTCTTGAGATATAACACAAGACCCCCCCTCTATCTACCCACTTTCTTGACCTTTCACTGCTAAAATTTAATCAATGTTTCTCCTTATACACAAGTTTCCGTGCCAAATTTTGTTTGTTCACCACATTGAGATATTAAATGAAATAATGCCAACATGCATATATATACAGTGGGTGATTGGTTAACGAACATAATCCATTCCAAGACGATATTCGCTATCTGAATTGTTCATTAATCAATTATCGATTTACCATAGATTTTTGTGGGAATTTGATTAATTTGTTCTGGAGACCCCAAAAAATAAAAAAATAAAAATTATATACTTCTTTACTATGTTTATTTACATGTAATAACAAACTAAAAGCAATCTGTTTACTTTTTCACGGATGGCACATCTTTGTTTCTCAGATGCAGTCAGATTGCTTAGTTACTCCTTTATCTGCTTGAGTCTTTTTGATTATATCATTCTTAGCTAAGATTGTATCTACTATAGACCTGTTGAAGTCATCTGCCTACAGTATCAGACATCTGCCCACTCTCTACCTTGGCTATTATCTCTTGCTTAGTTTCTATAGTGAACGTAGTTCTTGACATGCTGCTGTTTTTATGCCTCATAATAATATCAGTTTTTGAAATAAAAAGTTCAGAAAAACACTTACAAAAATTCAAAGAATAGAAATTAACTAATGCAAGAAAGATTATGTATGTAACTGTGAAAGTCTTATTCCATAAATCATGTATAGATGCCATTAAAATATAGTTTTACAAATCTTAAATGCAGTGTTGCTTCTTGTGTTTGTTCTGTCGGGTGTTTGTTATCCAAACATAAAAATCTTTCGTGAAAGTCCGATTTGCTTGCAGTCTGGACTGTTCTTTAACTGATCACCCACTGTACATCTATTCCATGGATATATGTATGTATATATATTGATGGAATTATTCCTGCCATTTTTTGACTTTTTGCTTCAGGAAATCTCAAAACATGGAGATTTGCAAAAAAAAACTTAGGTGATCAAATTTGACACTATTCCTATAATTGCCCTTGTTGGGCTGCAGTTTGAAAAAATTGTAGAACTATAAGTTCCTACTGTCATCCACCCGTCTGTCCGTCTGTCTTTCCTTAATCTCGAGAATGGAGTTAGAAAGACGAGACCGGATATGGAAACCTTAGCGGTGGGAGGCCTCGATTAACTATACACAAACTTCTGATGCAAACCGGCGTGACTTCCGGTTCAATTCAATGTGACCAATTCAATTCGTGACCCCGATATCAATTCAAAACTTTTTCTTCAAAAGCAGTTAATAGATGACTGCTACAACTCTATTGTTAAACCAAAAGTATGATGTACTCCACTACTAATTTGAGGTGGAGAGCATATATTTTAAATAAAATAAATTAAAAATATGATTGAAAAATTGCAGCCTGGCATTGTGACAATGTCACAATAAATAATTGCTTGTTATATATACATATCAGATGGAAAAGTAAAATGTAAAAATATATTAAACCTAAAGCCCTATATATATATATACATACATACATACATACATGGTCAAATGATAGCCTTAAATACTTGTGCTATAAATCTGCTGTTTTTATAATTAATACTAAGTAATTTGCTGCTGGAGGTAGAGGTGCCATCTCTATAATTTATTTAAATTATTATTATTGATCGTTTGATATGTATCTGAAACGTAAAAATTCAAGATAACAGAGAATATCTTTTTTCGGGTACTATATTGTATCGAAATATTGTAAAAGCAATTCAGATATGCAAACATTTTGTGAACAATCGTGCGGACGATTACAACTTTTTAACTGCAAATACCAAAGACGAATATCAGGATTTACCTGTGTGTATTTACGTATATCAATGTCAAGCTGTGTTGCCATCTATGGATTCAAATTAGGTTTCTGTATAAATGTACATTTCTATATATACATATATTGATCTTTTTTTCATTTCACATAATTTATCTAGAAATGTTGAAAAGATAAATTGATATGCTATTTTACTCTGATGTAAATTACTAATAATCAGTACTGTGTGTCAGATGTTAATTATCTTGAAAATTTCATCTTTAATTCAATAATTATTTCTATTTCTGAGACATTAAACATTGCATAAGCATTTGATGGAGAAGAGGATAAAAGGAAATTTTATAATTGTTTGCATGTGTAGAGGAGAATAGACTCAATGCTTATGTAAGAAACTTTTTAACATACTCAAGTTTTAAAAAGGTGTAAAAAACTATTAAGCAAATTTTAATTTCATATGAATATTTATAAATTCTTTTGAAGGGCTCAAGTTTATGTTAATAAAATAAATTGAAATGGTTTTTTGAAACAGTTTAGAACTGTTTGTCATCCAGTGATTGTGAAAGTGAATGATTTGACTGAAGTGATGTTTGCTGTTGTAGAATAGTGTGGTGTTTTGTTGTTTTTTTTTTACTTTGATGAATGCCAGTGTGTGCTGTGATATCTGATCCATCTAGTTCTGTAACCTTGCATTCTCTCTCTTCTTATAAGTATGTGGGAACGATTCCAGGGATTAAAAATAATTGGACGCTTTCCCACTTTCACATCATTATCTTTTAAGTGCTCTCGGTGGAGTGTTAACGGTGTGTCGTGTGTATTTATGAACTGTTGGGAAATATTAGATATGTTCTTGAATACCTCATAGATATTTATAAGAATCTATATGTCTAAACTTTGAAAGTGTGTAATGTAATTTAGATATAGAGAAGAATAAGTTATTGTTTATATAAACAATAACTTATGTAGTAATATATGAAATTTTTTGTTATAACACATTTAGAAATATATTTCTAAATGCATTTGATTTATTATATTCCCATTTTATTTATAATTTTTAAATTTAATTGCAAATATAAAATTATTGAAAATTTCAAGATAACAACTGTAAAAAATTAGAATAATTATAATTATTATGTTTATAATAAATTTTTTAGCCTTTCATTATATATGAGTGACTTGTAATGGTCTATTGATAGGAAGACAGTTGTGAAGAAAATAATTTTCTACCAGAATGTCTGTACTGCACTTTCTCAGAATCTTCTGGTCTACCCAGCCAGCTGTCCAAGTGGGTACCTAGCATCTTGCTAGGGATAGAAAGGTTCCAATCTGACACTGTGTGTGGGGAATGTCTTATTGCTTTCTTCTTCCATTTGTATTGAGTATGATTTTTCTTTATTTAAGCTGTGCTTATTTGTTTTATTTATTTGAACAACTGTTTCAATTTCTAACAAACAAATGATTAGATTTTTTCAAAGACTGTGGTATATACTTTTAGTCATATTAACTGCTATATTGTGACTATTGCTATATACCAAGGTGGCCAAGCCTTGTCACTGTAAAAGTCATATATTGCATATAAGAATTATGTGAGAGCTTTACCCTTTATTATATTTTATATATATAAAATAAAATACATTATTGCTGTTATGTTATATTATCTAATTTATTGTATTTATTTTATAAACATTTTAAATTTTAATATTTTGTTTTAAAATGCATTAGAACTGCTGATCATTTTGCTTTCTGCAATAGATTTCAGGTAAAAGAAGTACAAACCGGACCTAGTTTGTATCGTGGTTACGGTTGGTCTTTGTTAGCGAGCACTTCCAATCATTACATGACCGATTTTTGTCTCCAAGGCATAAAAGGTGATGTGAAAGAAGAGGAAATTAGAGATGACTTACTAACTGCAATTGAGGTTAGTTGAGAATTATTTTATGCATAATTAAAATCATCTACATACTAATTTATTAGATAAATTTTCTGCATTATATATATTATGTTGTTTATTTTATATCATATAATTGTATAAAATAGACTGATTATAGTACATATGCATTCTATTTAAAAGTTATCTTTACACTCTCTTTCATTCTCCACACAAAATTTATTTTTTGCCTTTTTCATTCACATTAATGATTTGAAGTCAGATTTACTCAAAAATCTTTTAATTTCCAGCACAAACTAGATTTTAATATAGACAGATGTTTTCACAATCGCCTGTTAAGACATTCCTTCCGCTTAGTCTCACATCACGTCTGTGGTTAATGGCTACGTCGTATGTGGTTGTTACTATGTAATAATGTGTATTATTTGCTATCTTTATTTTATTATTATCTTTATTCTATATCCACATAATATTGCACTTGTGGTTTGTTATACATGAAGGTGAATAATACCCTTTGATCCCTTCATTGATATAATACTGTTATATCATTCCATCAGGGCTCATTATTAAAATCTAAAATTTACCTAGAAATTTCAGTAGTAGTATCTTCATGAGTGATATCTCTCAGTGTTCTATTAGCCTGCTCCCAAGCATTCTCTTAGTAGCAAGGTTGCAGCTGATGTTTTCACATGAAAATGTGAATGTCGGATGTTTAGCACCGCCTTCCTGTAAGCCTAGAAGTTTGAAAATGGTGTTTGGAACATTGAGGATGATTCCACTGATGTTCCAAATGCCATTGTCAAACTTCTTGTCTTACGGGAAATTTGCGCCGAACGTCCAACGTTTGTTTTTGTATTGAAAACTTTGGCTGCAAGCTTACTAGTAACTCCTTTACTGACATACTCAAGATTTAATCTTGGGAGCTAAATTGAATGGATAAAAAACTTATTATGTGAATTCAATAAAATTTCTACCTTATGTGACCACTAATTCATAAGTAATATAGAAATAAAGGCATGGCATGATATAAATAAAAAGTGAATTTTAATTAGGAAAATTTTGAAAAATTTAATTTTTTTTTTTCCTTTTTTACTTTGAGGATACTAAGACCCTTTGACCCCCTCTGGTTGTACCACTGGCTCCTATATACATATTATTTGCAGGGTAGGAAACTTGGGTTAGATACTCTATTTAACTCTAAGTTTGGCTATCTGATATTATAGTTAAAATATGTAGATGATGTGCTGGTTACCTGGAATGGGTCACAAAAATTTTATGGGTTTTGCACAACTACTAATAGCCAATTTATCCAACCATTAACTTTTTTATAGAGTAAGAAGACCAGCAGAGAGTGATTCCCTTATTAGGTCTGTGTTTACCTAAGAGGACCAGTGGCATTACCATAAGTGTACAACACAAGTTTGATTTAACCACCATAAATTATCCTGGTGACTTCTTTCTAGCATCCAAGATAGTTATATCTTACACCAATTAAGGAGGAACTAAAATGTATTTGCTTAGTGTATAAATCCAGAAAATAGATTATACAGTTACCAAATTTAACTATTTTAATTGTAAAGCTTTAAGAGAGTTATTCCTGGTTACAGCTTGGGCTAGCAAATGCAAAAATATCTATATACAGGTTTTAGTCTTTTGTTTGTTTTATTATATCTTAGTATTTTTAAGAAACAATGGTGTGATGAGTATCACACCATTAATATTTACTATGTAGACTCCTATGAAATGATAAGAATAGTTTTGCTATATTTGAGATCAGGCGCACACAGAACTCTCTCAAAATATAACAGAGCACCAGCAATTATACATAGATAAAAAGCTACCATGAGAATGCTTGGGAGTAGTGAATAGAGCACCAAGTCAATATCACTTTTAAGATACACTACTGAGATTGCAAAACTAACCTTAGATCTAAGTTATGAACACCAATGGGTTGATATAATGAATTATATTAAACCAATATAAGGACAAAAAGGTATTATTCATTTGGGAAACTCTTCATATGAATGATATTGTCAATAGGTTCACATTAGAGTTACCTGGGTTTTGTTTTATAAACAGGTAAATTAAATAAATTAACTATAACTTTTTCATTTTTGTTTTTTATTTTATTTTATCTTACATAAATATATACACATTTCTGGCATCAAATGTAAAATTTATACGCATTATATAAAATCACAAGATTCAAAATCGTCGAAAAGCAAACGTATTTAATTTGTGTTCGAAAACGGAACTTTTAGTATATCCTCGACAAAGACGACATATTGTCAAAAGTTACTTGTTTTTTGTTAATTATTAAATAATATTATGCCGAAAAGACTGCGTGTTTTCTCGGAACAATAAAGGCACGTAAAAAAAAAATAGTAATTAATTAATACATGGACACGTGTGCAATCTTCTGCATATAAACTGTGTGTTTGTCCTGCAGAATTTAATGCATTGCATATTTCTAAAATTGAAAATGATATCTCACCAATTGTCTTTACAGATAACCATTATAAAAGAGAACATGTTTGAATTGTGAATTTCTTTGCAAAAGTTTAAAGAAATGATTGAAATATATCTAATGTGACTTTACAAAATTAAATTTTTTCTTTTTTTCAGTTTCCTGTTCTTGGTGAGCCAATAACTGAAGCAGTAGGAATTATTGCAGATACTGATAAATGGTTTGTTGCAATTATAATAAATTAATTTATTTAATTACAAACTCATATAAATGTTTGATTGTTTTCTACAAGATATATTTTTTTATGGTGCTTAATTTGATGACAAGCTATATTTTTTTTCTTACTAGGAAGGTGAAACTTATTTCAACTAACAGATCAAATGGAGATTGTGAAGGTTCCCCGGCCATTCAAGTAGGAATGTCTTCTCTTGTAGCAGATGTCTGCGAATCCATTCTTCAGATGCATAAATTTAACATGCCACCTGAATTGGTAATTGTAATTTTTTTTTCTTTATATATATATAAATTTTTCTTTTACTTCCAAAAATTATTTTAAAAATTTATTTTTAAGTGTGAAACTATATTTTGACTTGCCTCTTGGCAGCATTAATCTGAGAAAGGTTACTTGAGCAGAGAACCTCATTCTTGTAACTTCTTAGGATTAATACTTCAGAAGGGATTTGAAGCATTAAATAAGAATAAATGAATCTTGTTCTATTTCTTTCAAATCTTAATTCTAATTTGTATCCATTCCTTTTTGTTAATGCTTTAACAGATATTTATGTTTAGTTTTTGAAAGGACTCTATTATTTGTTTTAGTGTATGATGCATTTGGAGGACAGACTTCAAGAACTCTACTTCAGGAGCCGATTTTTGGCCGAATATTTAAGCGGAGAACCGTCGCGAACGGGTCTGAACAGAGCGACCGCTCTTCTGGGTCTCAATCTGAGCGACGTCAATCTGCTGGTGGCAGTGGGAACGACGCACACTCCTCAACTCGCTGCCTTTAATAGATGACGAAAGCATTTTTTAATATTATTTAATTCTAGATGACTACATACATTTATTTTGTTTGTACAAAACTAGAAAAATGCGAGGGCTCCCCCGGAGAATCTTCTTATCTCTTGCCATTCCTATTTTATAATTATGCCAATGTGCCTTTGGTGTAAGATTTATAATTTAAATATTTTATATATGTATATATATATATATATATATATTTGTAAGTATACATATACATATATATATATGTATGTATGTATGTATATTTTATAGTTTTGTAAGAAATTTAAACAGTAGATTAATTTGCTTCCAAAAATATTTGGTCTGGACTATGAAATGAAATTATTCCGGTGCCAACTTTTTTGAATTTTTGAACATTCTCACATCAGTTTTATTTGATAAATTGTGAAAAAACCAAAGCGACCTCATTAATTGTTCCTAAATTAGCTCAAATTTCCTTTGAGAGAAATTCGAAGCATTTAATTTGTAAATAAAAATCGAATCTCCGTTCGGAAACTAATTGTACGAGAGCAGATTACGCCCGAACCGAGCCTGCCTTTAGAAAATATATATACAGTATATATATATATATATGAAATTTTTTTATATCTAAAATATAATAAGACAAATGATTTTTTAATTTATTTATATTGCCTTATTTATAGTTCTGTTAAGAGCTTTGGTCTAAAGACCAATGTTTATTTTCTAAAGATAAACAGTGTACTTAAACTGATTTGTAAGAAAAAAAAGACCAATTTGAAAATAAATTTGCATACCAAGCACATTTCTCCGAAGTTTTTTTTTTTTTTTTTTGACTCGAATCAAAACGAATTACATCGTCGGGTTATGTAGATTACAAATCGTGCGGCACAATACGATACGTCTGGATCGATATACGTTATCAATTACATACCAGACTAAAATACATTAATTTGACTATTATAAAATGATAAAGTTATTTTAATAGAAATTAACAGTTATATAGTATAGAATATTAATAAACAGTTAAACTTGGAAAATCAAAATTTGATTAATAGTAAGCAGTTTTGATTCTCTTTAACTGACACAAACCAGAATTACAAACATGTTTTTCAAACATAGTTTGTTTTAATGATCACTGAGTAAAAGGTTTTTAAAAATATTTCAGTTAATACAAAAATTAATCAAATGTGCAAGGACAATAATTATATATAAAATAATCACAGTTTGGAAGTAACAATAAGTCATCACATCCTCTCCTTTCACAACCAACAGGAACAAACAGTCTAAGGGTCGAGTCAACCTTGTTTTTTGAGGTTTCTGGTCCACCTCATTAGTAGTAAGTTAGGAGTAAAAGTTGCCTTTTTTGTAAATTAAGAGAAAAATTCAAAATCCTATATAAGAATTTATATAGATTGCATAGTTTGTCAGACATCTTACATTTCTGGTTGTTTCTTGATGTTTCAGATAATATAGATTGGGGAAAAATAAGGATAATGCCTAGGAAATTCTTAGAAACCAAATAGCTGTATTATCCAAATGGATCAAAGTATTAAACAAGATCCTAAGAAATAACAAAGAATTTTTTTAAAATAAAATCTTAAAAGTAAAATAATTTTTAATTCTTGAAGTTGAAGCCTATTGGCATATGATTGAAAAAACCTATCAATGAGATGATCTTTCTTAAAGAGCGAAATTATTTGCTTTACTTAGAGAATTATTATTTTAATTTATCTCATTCTCTGTTTATAAATATAGCAATTATATTTTTATATGTTTGGTTATCATATTAATAGAACTGAGCAATAAAATGTGCTCTAACACGTAGAAGAAAAACTGTCCAGATTGTCTCCATATTGGTGGTAGTGTTTTGGTGATAAAAAAAAATTTCTGAAATTCTTAGTCAAAAAAAGAAAGTCAAATTTAATAAATATCCAATCATAATAAATCAAAGTTTTAACTTTTTATTTAGAAATTTTGAATTTACAAAACTTATACAAATACACTTCGTGCATTTCTAGCAGTCACTGGACAGTTCGAACAAACGTTTCTGGCTTGATTTACAGGCTTGCCTCGGGTTAGAAGCTTCTAAATATGAAGGAGTTACGCAAAAAGAAACAATCATTCCTAACTCCTTTGTATTTAGAAGCTTTTAACCCAAGGCAGGCCTGTAAATCAAGCCGAAAACGTTTGTTCGAATTATCGAGTGACTGCTAGAAATGCACAAAGTGTATTTGTATAATTTAACAAATTCCAGTTTTTAGTTAAAAGGTTAATTTACAAAAATAATTTAAGGATAAAGCAAGGGGGGGCTCATAGTTGTCTCTACTCCTAAGAATCTGTTTTCTTTGGACTTGGAAAAAATTCCCAGCAGTCGGGACAATGATCGCTCGATTTGAGGGAATTTAACGTCTGGAAATTCAACCAATTGAGGCGGAAACTTCTCTTTGCAAGTTGAAAATATTACCTTAGCTGTTGAACAGTCAACGAATAATGCTGCATCTCCAATAGTGCACTAGCAACGTCACGACAATTGGATATATTCTATGGTGTAGTGTGGAAGGTACTGAGGAAGTTGTTGCAAGATTGGTCACAGCCTGTAGTTGATTGCCACCATCAGAGAAATCCGACCGACCTCTTGCTTGATGGCTAGATGGCGAGCTGTTAAGATGGCAGTAGCTCCGGGATCGAAGGTGGACGGATCAAAAAATCAAGAATTTTTTGGAGTGGTGGTTTGGATGTATCGGGCCCCATCTCTCCCATGCAGTTGCCTCATTGTGGGTCTGGCTGAACCAATAATGAGCTTGCTTAAAAGGCCCTCTTAGTGCCTACGAAGTAGAGAGTCGAGAGGAAGAAAAGGCCACTTCCATTTTAGCAGGAAGGTCGTGTCGTGTCCAGGGAAGATCCCGCAAAGTGACAAATTTCGCACTTTTTCGCCTTGGTGGATCAGTAAATACTTGTAACTGTCTCTCCTTTCGAACATCAAAAACCTTTGTGTTGTTTTGGTATAGATCAGTCACATTTATCCTTGAACCATTTTTCTTTGAAGAAGCTAAGTATATGAGAGGCCCGACGGGCCTCTCATATACTCTTTGATAACCCACAGATACTGAGATGCTCAATAGTTCAGTCATATCCCAATTGCAACGGCCACGATGCCTCGAGTGGCATCGTGGCCGTTGCAGACGGTGGTGGCATTTAATATTGCACGAAAGGGCAAGATAGAATAGCGAGGTTTGAGGCCGAAGTTTTAAACGCGAAAACGAGTACATCGGACGTTCAGTGCCGCGTTCCTGTAAGCGTAGAAGTTTGACAATTACGTTTGGATAGTTAGTTGAGTCATGCTCGACATTCCAAACACCATTGTCAAACTTCTAGGCTTACAGGAAAGCGGCGCCGAATGTCCGACGTACACGCTTTCGCATTTAAAACTTCGGCCTCAACCTCGCTAATGTCTCCACTGTTGGACTCTGCATACGACAGTTTATACAATGGCATTTCGTCAATAACATATACGTACAAGAAAGACATCGGCCGTACACGAAGTATTTAGCCGGCAGAAAAGAGGGTAAGGGAAAGAAGGAGGGAGAAGAGATAAGACGGTAGAGAAAGGTAGGATCCCTCTGAGCGGCGTACAGTACATAAGGCTACAGTACCCTATATGTTTGATGTTTGATGATGTGCAGTTTTTAGGCTGCGAGGCCGAAGTCCCCCGAAGGGTCTAAAAGAAAACCCGAGTGTAGCGAACACCAATGATTGAGTGCCGCCACGAATAGCTAAGTGTAGAAGTATAGTGCCAAGTGGCTTAAGTAGGAAGACTTATATCTACTTAATACTAATAAAACTGAACGCGATCGCGAATCTTAATACTACGTACTTAACAGCTAGACACACAACGCGAAAAGCAAACGAACACAACGACAAACTGGACGAGACGAATGGACCGACAGCGACAAACGAGCAAGACCACAATTTTGTTTTTCTTTCATTTATTATTATTATTATTTTATGTATTTTTTAAACATTAACTTACTCACTAACTAAACTAACCTACCATAACCTAGGACGAACCTAACCAGACGACTAAAGCTAACAAATCCTAACCTATCATAACCTAACCGGAAACCAAGCCAATTTGACACTAAGAGTCCCTAATCTAACTTACAACTAGGACTAACTTAAACTAACCGAATTTAGACTGAAAAAGAAAACGGAAAATAAGAATTAAATACAAAGTTGAAAGGTAGCTATATACCGACAGTTGAAACAAAGCAAGGGAAAACGAATTGTCGTCTGTGTCCCCGTAGTGAGTGCTCTCAAGAGCCCTCACTAAGGGATACGAATGCGAGTGAATGATGGAACATTGTATGCGTGTGAATGAGTCGGTGCAGGTTGCAAGGCCAGTTGTACCCTTCAAGAATAGCGGCTCTCATTAAACTATCGCTAATGTGATTGTACTGTACCTATTGCAGCGAAAAACTAAGTGAAATGACGTTTGCTCCTTCGCATTGTGGATTGTCCCCATAGTTAAATCTATGCAACTATTGCTTAAAGTTGCCGTGTCCTGTAGGTAGCCGAGTGAGGGTGTAACTAGGGTAAAAGTGGCGAAGAATCGCAGTAGTGTCAACCTTGGGGATGAAAGTGTAGGACTACCGGTGGTGTCACGGTCCCAGCTGTCTTGCCAGAGAATGAAGATTCGCTTCTTGACGTGATTGTTGATGTACGAGATACGAATGTAACTGAAAGTACTAGTGACTGAAGACTTCGCGGCTTGTTTGGCAAGACGGTCAGCGGTCTCGTTGCCGAGAACCCCCGCTTGACCCGGGACCTATTGCAAATCTATTTTAATGTTGTTGTCTAAGTGTCTGAGAATGTGGCATATGGGATGGACGAGTTTTAAGCGTCTGTCAGACTTGTGTAAAGTTGCCCTACTGTCAGAGTAAATGCGATAGTGTAAGTAGTGTCTTTTGTCCTTCCTACGCCTAATGTGAATTAAGCTCATATAAATAGCTAAAGTATCCGTTTGTGCTATTGAGCAGAGTGTACCTAGAAGGAAGCGAGCGTTGCGAGGCTCGCGGCGTAAGTCGGAATAAACTAGAAAAGCGGCACCCACTTCGTCACCCATCTTGGAACCGTCAGTGTAAATCCTGAACACGGGATGATCACCTGGATCTTCGAAGTAAACGTTAGGGACGAGATGGTGGGAGTGGTGGTAATCGTAAGTCGGGATGGTATTTTTGTCGATGCTAAATTTTCTGAGATCATCGATCAAGGTCAGACTGGGCAGAATCTTTCCTACTCTAATCATTTTGTCGACATCCGAGTCGCTATAATCTCGCCAGGGTAAGGTGACGAGATTTTCCTGCCAAGTAATGCATTTAATTTCTAAGTCGATAGGGGTCAATCCTGACATTACCAAAAAAGACACTAGTGATGCGGTCCTATAAGCAAGGGCGCCGCCAGGGAGGGCAGGAGGGGCAGCTGCCCTCCCCTAGAAATTCGAAAAAATTATTTAAATGCTTAGTTTTAATTGAAATAATCTTCTTAGGCTTCTTGTAAGTTAAAAAAAATGTCTTAAGATATTTCTTTTCCGGTACATAGTAAATGATTAAAATTTTATGAATCGTTTTTATTTTACCTACATACAATTCGTATCTCTATCAGTTTACATCATCTTGCCCTCCCTGGCCCATTGGCTGGCGTCGTCCTTGCCTACAAGCCTTACAAATGCGGAGAGCTGCAATCCTTCGAACAGATAACAGCTTTTTACGGTTATGGACTTTCATCAATAACAACGATCGTTCACGCATTTCATACCTCCGGCCATCTCATTCTCCGGATTTTAATCAATTCTATTCTCGGTTTCAAAGAGACTCAAACGAGCGATTTACAACACGCCCTCGACACTAAAGATGGCATCACATCGAACGCGAGCATTAAGGTGGTCACACCGCCAGCTGCGATACTTAGCATTAAAACACTACAAAAATCCTTCACGCACAGTAACTATAAACTGTGTGCAGTGTGTTGGACTTCATTTCTTCAATACTGCATCGAGTCTGCTTTGCATTATAGCATTATCGTGCGTATGGCTACATATTATAGTGGCCGGCGATTAACCAGCCTTCAACGAGCGTCGTTACAGTTTGCCATATAACACATTGTTACATCACCAGATGACCTTAGCACGAATGTATCGTAGAAATAAAATGCTTTCGCTTGCATCGGAAAAAGTGTCGTAGTGGTGAGCTTTGGTATTAATTTTTTGCGGAAATGTCTTTCACGTCTCAAAATATCTTCATATCAGATTTGGTTGCATTTGGACCGCTAAATATCTCTCCGAAGCATTGAATAGGGGAAGAGTCGTCCTTCGTAATTCCTTTAAATTGGTAAGTAGCCTACTTAGAAGAATATTAAAATTAAATCGGATTAAAACATAAAATAAATTTAATTGTATGGCTTTTGAATTGTTAAAATTTATAGTTATAAATTATTGTCGATCACAGAACGTTTGCGGCATTCGTTGTTCTCCCTTTGTATTGATTCGGAGAGTAAGCAGTAGCGAATGGGTTCGAAAGAAGAATGTTACTTGGGATTGCGAGTAAACGGGTAGCGCGTCACTACCCGAATGGAGGGTGTCGAGGATAATTGAAATAAGTTTAAAAGTTTTTTATTTTGGAAAAATGATTTTATAAATTTCTAAATCTTATTTTGTAAAACTAATAATTCGCGACGTTGCAGTTCAACTTTGACACTGAGAGAACGCTGCGCGATTCCACATGATTTAATTTGTGAGCCAGTGGCGTAGCGAACATAACTGGCTCCCCCTCCCCCTCCAGAAACACGTATAGTTTGTCTCGGAGACCATTTGGGCGCCCCTCTATCAATGGCGCCCGGTGCACGATACACCCCCTTGTCCCCCTCGGACGCCACTGTCGTGAGCGCCATGTATTGCGCGAGAGCTTTTCCGAAAAGACGGAAGAAGTGTCGAAAATGTTTGTTAGAGTATGCGTTATTATTTTATCAGTAAAATAAAAGAAACAGTTATTTAAAAATGCAAAAATATAATTAGAACTATTTTGCACGTTAAATTTTTATTACTGTTCTCCTCCCGTGTTAATTTTTTAACTCTGCCACGTGGGCACAAAGAGGACTATTTTAGCCGGAGGACATTATGGATTCGGCCGGTGCCAGGGACATATCGGGGACATACCCCGAAAAACGGGTTTTTCGATCCCGGATTCCCCGGATCGATAGGCTGCCACTTTGGCCGTTCGGCCGTAATATTAATCTTTATGATAAAACTAGACAAAAATGCAAGACAGTAAGTCTAATATTTTTCCCCCGATTTTTTCAAATTACTCCGCTACGATTTAATATAGAACATCGATTATTAAAAATCCTCACTACGACAACTCGAGTTTGAATTTCGTTGTTGTTCTAGGCGAGGACGTAAATCGTCTTCGTGCGAAGTGGTTAAATTTTATTCTTGCCGCGAATTCGTAAACGAAAGTTTTTCCAAGTTTGATGCAGAATTGATGCGTCATTTCGGAACACCGGTGACGCATACTTTTTTGACGTTTTGCATTCTAATCTATCCGAATGCAATCGTCTATCGTGTGTAGAACGAGTACTGACATGTCTAAGAAAATGCCGTTGCTAGGTAACACCTAAAGACGTATAAAACACATATTTTGAAGTAAATGAATGCAGGCAAATCTCGTAATAAATTAAATTAAAATAGAAAACTTACGAAATACGTGGTATGCCCTAGATATTTTTTCGGCGGGTGATCTGTCCCGGTATGTTAGACCTGGTACCATCGCTACCCGGTGGCTCCATTGCGGGATTAGTCGAACTTCTTAGTCGTGCTGCAATTATAACTAAAGTTAATAGAGTTTAGATGTTTAATAGGACGATTTATTAATATAATACGACGCAAAACATCATAACGTAACGTCTTCGTTTTCTCCAGTAATTTTAATAATGGACCGGCACTTTACGTCTGTTTCTGTTCTATAGCAGTACGTAACAGTGTCGAGTTTGGCATACGATGTCTGGTTTTAATATACAGTAATTACAGTCTTGTTGGCTCCGTTATAAGAGCCAGCAAGCCATCGAGTCTCGGCCTCACGTTTACAATTCGACGACTGCATTCGTCCTGGCAGAGCCTTAAAAAGTTCGTTGAAAATCATTCGATCTCCGTTGCGTTTCTTGTATATAAATAAAAGTACTTTATTTTTTATCCAGATTCTCTAGATTCTGAAAACTTATTAAACAAAGAATTTTCGACAAGTGGCCGAAAACGGGCAAAAGTTTGGAAGAAAAATTAGAAAAAATCTTCGGACTGCTGATTTACTCGTTCGAAATAAACAATAAAACGGGTAGACACAGCTTCTTTGCAATATTCTAATATTACATCGTAATGTGAAAAATACCACAAGGAGTTATTGTATGTATCATTAGTTGTTTTTCGTTTGTCATTGTAATAACAAAATAATTGTGATAAAATATGTAAAAAATCGTGCTATAAATAGGCCTATAACGTTTAGTAATTGGAAGCGAACGAAAATCGGAAAACATTTTTGTTATTTACTTGTTTTTATTTGCATATTTAAGCTAAATTTTCTATTAATAATTCGTACATTTTCTAGGCTATAATTTCCCCAACGATATTATCAATATTAAACTATGAATACTACGTATTGAACGTTTTTACTATTGTCAACGAGTAACATAAGCAAATTTCCAGTTTGTTTCGACCCGTAGTATCCAAGAAATGCTGTCTCCACGTACAATAAGTTAATTGATAATTGATTCGTGGCGTGACACAGCTCGAACTTTGATAATTCTTCTTCACTTAGTTAATATTGTCCGGCAATTCTTTAAATATTTTATCTGTTTATACAATGTCTTATTCACCATTTCGAATTATACCCAGTCTCGAAAGCCCGAAGTACTTGGGCTTCCGGCTCGAATCGTCGTCCTTCGTTATCCTTCGAAAAAACAGCGCGCATAAAAAAAACAATACGTCACACACGAAGAATATTTTATCGACTCGTTTATGAAGGCGCCTAACTTAAAACAATATTACTCGTCCCTCCGCCGATCGATCTTTTTTTGGCATCTTTTGCCAGCAAATAAAATTAGCGCCCTTTTCTAATCGAGATATTACTTTATAAAAGACCCGCGTATCCTTTTCATTTGTTGAGTTGTGTTTAGGTGTGTTAGACGTAACGACCTCGTAATGAGGTGACGATTATATTAACAGTCGTAAATGATAATCGGCTTTCGACACTCGAAACCTTTAGTCGTTTATTACGTGCACGGAGGAGTGTTGAGACGGTGCGATCGCGTGAGTGCGTGCGTAACGACGCGAGAGGCGCCACTTAACCGTTTTGTTTTGTCTTACGAGATGTGTGTCGAGCAGATAGATGACGGAGTGTTCCGTGTTCGAAGCTTACCTTAAAATGTTTATTTAAAATAGGACTTTCTTCGTTTATTCCATAAATTTTATAAGTGGTAATTAAAAATGTATTTCGTTATCTTAATATTCGTTTGATATAAACTTAATTTCTTCTGATTCTCAATTTACTTATTGCACTAGAAAACGCAATCTGAAAGTTATTTATTTATTTTATACCCAATTAGTAATTGGCAGACGGTAGTTGATATCCACCCCCATTTAACAAAAATCCTAACAGTAAAGTACAACTAAAACCAAAAAATAAATTATTTAATTACAATTTATACGCTATAACTTCATTATTCTTAAATTTGAATGTTATTTTTCTATAAAAACCATTACTTTCGTAAGTTTAATCACTAGAATTTTAAGTTTTAAACCAGTAAAATTCGAGGTCTGATTTATAAAAGTTACAGTTCGAGCCTCGCGCTACGATTGGCCCGGCTACATTACCAAAAAAACAATTAGCCAGTGTAATCCATTGTTATTTGATGGCGTATGTTATGACTTAAGGACATAACAAATGTAAGTCCTACTCCGAATTAAGTATATAATATACAATTTAATCGCATCTTTCTGCCCTCGTATAGTTTTTATAATATAAAAGTAATAAGAGTGCGGAAAGCGTGATATAAATTTAAATATCCTTATTTAACGAATAAATAAATATTTTTATAATATTATATAGACTATAAAATAAAAAATAAATAAATAATTTTCTGGATCATCTTCGTTGATTTATTATAATTATATTCTTTTAAAACGCTAGCGAGTTAGAATTGATCCATAAAGATGTGAAATTAAAAAAAACAATACAAAAAAAATCATAAAAATTTCATCCGGAAATTAACTCATATTTATAAAATTGAATTTATATAAATTATTTATAATGTAAAAATTAATCTGAGTTATATGGGATGATCCAGAAGTTCTTACAAGTTAGATGTAGCAGCGGTAACATCGTTTATAAATAATTGCGTATTAATAATAAAATACAAAACCAAAAAAACTCCATATTATACTAAAAAGAAAAAGCCTGATTCGTCATTGCATAAAAAATAAAAGAAAATTTTATGTTCTTGGCACCGCAAATGGCTGCAATGTCGAAGGAGTGGAGCGTCAGGTATAGACGATGTCGTGTAGTAATTACGCACGCAAAAGATCTAAACGTAATTTGTTACCTAATACGGTGAACTCCCGATTTACAATAGTAAACTCTGAAAGGATCAGGCTGAATCATTCACTATATCGAGAGTTTACTACAGACGTAAAGAATAGCGAAGACCAATAAAATGTTCACTAGATCGAACTTTTTCTGCATCCAGAATTCATTACGATCATCAACACGCATTCTTTTCCATCTTAACAAATTACGAATCTTCGAAGGTCATTCAAAAGTGTACTGTACAGTACATAACTATAAGATTGATCGATATATTACTACTTTTTTGCATAATTATAAATTAAAATGTTTGTATTTCCTCTAATTTTGGATAACGAGTGCATTCGGGAATCCATATTAACACCGTAAATTATTGAACAGTATTAATTAATAAAAAATCTAAGTTTCGACAGCAATTATCCGAAGAATCCGGTTATTCCGAACGGTTGGGTGAAAGTTACGTTACGTCACACGAGAAACGTCCAAAAATCAAACTGTTCCGGATAAGTTGGAATTCCAGATCCTCTCGTGTTTATCCCGTTATCACCTTTAAACTAACGCAAATAAAGGATTTAATGCTTTACGATTTTTATGTATATTTTATTTAAAATTAAATAAATTACATTTGAAATTATAAGATTGTACGCAAGCAGACACAATAGCTAGATTCGTAGACACAATGCTTAGTGTTAACGTAAACACTATCATTCAACCCGTAGCTCGAAAACCACAGATTAACGAGTAAAAACGTTAGTTGTAGCGCATAAGTGATTAGATTATTAATATTAAAATAAATTGTATATGTAAAATATACCCTAGAGAGATAGGAGTTTAAACAGTTTCGACAGTTCTTTTTTTTAGAAAGAAAGTGATATTTTTATTGATATATTCAAACAACACGTTAGCACTACTTAGTTTTATCAAATAAAAACAGGGAACAGTTGTTATTTTACAGTCTTATCTCGTATTGAATCAAAAATGGCATATTTTTACATTCAAATTCCTATAAACGTTTATCTACTATCGATAGTGATTAGATTTTTTATTGATTATCTCGTCCGTGGGCCGATACAATCTATTTGCTGATAAAACTAAAATATTTGTTAAGAAAATAAAAAATTGATTTTTTTAAAAATTTCTTCGACTTTAATCGTTTGCCACGCAAGTTTATTAACGATCCGGCTTCGGTAACACGTAAAGAAAGACATCGACACTCGCATTTGAATTCGTTAGTATCGATGTTAAATTAATTTTTATAGTTAAAATTCTAACATAATTTATTTAAAACAAGTTATTTAAATGTTAAATATTGTCATTAAAAATTACAAAAACTATAATTGCATAAATGAAGTCTTTACCGACTTTAGCATCGATTTGATACAAGAATCCGAAGTAAATCCGCAAATAAGTTGAAAAATAATTTTAAAAACTATTCGGAAAAATCTTGTAGCAATTTATCATCTTTTTTTAATTGTATTTTTATTATTTTTCACCGATTTGTAGCAGTTTTCGTGGCGAAATAACAAGAGTTTATGCGAGTGCTCCCGCAGCAATAAAAAAGTTAATTTATTGTCGCCTCGTTCAGAATCCATAAATGACACGCGTGTATTCCGAACTGACCAGCAATAAAATTCCATTCATAACTATAATCTAAAATACTATTCGTAGTAAAGCGTTATTGGCCTAGATATTGGTGTTATCTTGATGGTTATCGCTCTTAGTTAAGTCTTAATATAGTATTTTTATAAATTATTGTTGCGATTATTTAATTAACAATGATTCGCCTCATCGGCGTAAACATTTTGATGTCGCGTGACCAAAAATAAAGCGAATTAATTAAAAAACAGTTAAAAAATAAAAATAAAATCGAACTGTAGGAGAAAAGGAAGTAGAAAAGTTTACATCGAAAACCAATTCATCCTCTAAATGCTAAATTAAGAAACTGTAATGCGGAGAAGCCGAACAGCCACTCTATTATTATTTTTTTTATTTTTAAATAAAAATACCAAATAAGAAATGAAATGTGAATAGAAATTTTAATCCACTTTCTATCTTCAATTCAATCAGATTTTATTTTTCCGAAAATTTCTTAATTTATATCGTGTATAACTATAATCAAACAAGGCACTCCTTCTTAATGATAGCTTGAATTAGAATAAAGAAAAAAATATCTTAAATTATATATTGTATCGGCATAATTGGACGATATATAAACGCGCGGATTATTCGAATCAACGGTAAAATAAAAAAATATAATTATATCGTTTACGATAATTAAATGACTGGGACGGGTAGAGACGATGGCATTATCGCATTTGTACAACATCAAACAAGTAATAAGTTAAAGAAAACTGATAGGATGAGATTGGAGATAGAATAGATTAAGTTAGAGTGAGACTCGCAGGATTACTCATTATTATTATTGTGCAATCAATTCATTCTCCCTCCTTTCTAGCGTCTTTACAAAGAATTCTACTAAACAACATTCTCGGATTAATACCTGTTTTCTATTAATTTATATATTTTAGATTTGGAACTACGATATAGTGGCCTTTAGGGCCTCGCACTTCGAAATTTAACGTTATTCGGTGGAGAAGAAGGCCCCCGACACTTCTGGGAAGTCCCACCGTTTACATTTCCGAGGCTCCGATACATCAATAAAACAGTGTAAAATTAATAAAATTTAAAAATACGTGAAAAAGTTTTCGGGTCCCGTAAATGTCCCTCTGTCGTAGGGCCCGAGGACTGCTTATCAGTCACACCCGAGGGCCGAAGGTCAATTACTTAATTGACTTAGGAAAATTGTATTTTAACGAACCGTTAGAAGCGAAAATTTAAATTCAAAACTGTATTAAAAATGAAAGGGAAAGAAGTTTTAACAATTTTGAAGGTCTATCGATCAAATTTGGAAGGCAAAGTTAGGATTTAAAGGGCAGATTTGACGAGGAAGAGGAAAGGTGAGCAAACAATTAGCCGTTACACGGGCAAGGTAGATAGAAAAATAAGTAAATGCCACATGTGTACTTGTGTACGTTCATCTATTATATCTTAATGATCCGTTTTATCTTACCGAGTTGTCAAAAGAGGGAGTCACTCAACCTGCTATTATCTATAGAAATGATACCTTACACGGTAGATCGAGTAACCACCAATCACAAGTCACTAAAAAAAATCAAAGAAGCCAATCAAATATGATGTAGCAATTTATCTTTGTTACAATGTCTTTTTATGGGAGATATTGGAAAACATGGGAATAATGACGATTATTTATAAATCGTTATATAGTCGTTAAAACGGCGTTGCCGAATGCAGAAGTAAGTTGAGTGTTTAAAGTATCCAGAAATTTAATTTCCGACCCGTACGACGAGTATCTAACGATTAAAACGTTACGTGATTAACGTGGTTTGGTGTAAATTCTCCCAACTCGGATGGGTTCATTTCGATGTCTACCGTTCGGCCATATTTACATGAGTGTCGTCCTTTTGTTACGTCGACTAACGGGATATTTTTATTTATTATCTGAAAATCGGATAAAAAGAGAGTGAAAAAATCATCGCCACTCTACTAAATACATTAAAACACCCCAAAAGTGACGATTTTCTAGTTTTAAAAAATGTTAAGTGCGCAACTAAAATGTCGGTGTAATACAATGTACAATCAGTTTTTTTATACGTCATAATCATTGATATCCTGCATTCGACAATTTGAAAAAAAGTGAAATTTTAATAAAATCAATTGGTTCAAAATTTAATCCATTCGTCTCGAGATTAAATTTCTACTTTGGATATTTTTTTTATATGTAAACAATTAAAGGTAAGTGTTATTAATAATTCGTATATGAATTGTGTACCAATTTCCAGTTCATAATCATCGTTTGGTCTTTGTCCGCCATTTTGTTGTTTTCTTCTCCGTGGGTTCGGCATAAATGTAAAGATATTTTAAATTGTTCGCTAAAGTTTCGGTTAAAGCAATGCGGCACGTCCTGTAAGTATCTAAATTTATTCACCCAGTTCTATGAACCGACGGCCGTGCTTTTTATCAATTTCTACCGACGCCGCAATCTCATTAGGCCTAAGTAAATCGCACCAATTCTAATTTATAACCGATTTTCATACAATTTTAATATCGATAACGCCATCACGCACGAATTTGACCGCCGTTTCTCCTCCCGTGGCATTTTCTAACCTTTGCAAATAAGCAGAAAGGCCTAATGCATACTCAGTATGTTTACAATACACTTAATGTTTTACTTAATAAATACTTATAATAGGCACATTAAACCACAATTATTCGTCCTCCTCGTACACACGGCAATCGTCTTTTAAAATATATAAGTCGCGTAAACATTTGTAATGACAAACAATTTTAATATACTTAGGCCAAATTGTTGTAATTGTATTATAGGCCTATGATGATGTGGTTTGCTGTTAAATACACTCGATAACTGCAAATATGCTTATATCTGTTGTTTATCATTTTACTTTTATATTGATTAAGTATTTATTACCTATTATTAAATAATTATAATCATTTATTTGCCTGTTTGTTTACTCTTGACAAATTACAAACTTCCACTCCTAGGCCTATGTGTGTTTTAATTGTTTTAGAAATTTCAAAAAAATTTCGAAGTAGTCTTAAGTATTTAGCTTAAGATATGATTTTATAAGGCCTATAGTTTTAAATTATGTTTTGGCCTCTTCTGCATGCTTGTCTTTAATTGGGTGTTGCCTATTAGTTCTTGTTTAGTTTAAATTGAATTAAAATTGATTAATTAGAAATTTATTATTTTATATTAAAGTAAATTTATCTAAATCGTATTTTATTAATGTTAACTACAACTAGCTTTTATATAGATCAATTAACTATGAGAACTATTAGGGTTAGCACAATGCTATTTGGTTGTCTGTGGTTGATTTTATGGTTTTCCTGTGTGGACTAACTGTAATCGTTCTTTATTTTCGAATTTTTAAGCGTTAAAATTTTTGCCGTGGTTTTTATTACCGAAAGATAACTGGAATGACTCGTATTAAAAAAATGCAATTGTTTAATAATTAAATTCTGAATAATTAATTATCCAATTTTAATAAAATGCTCTTATTTTTATTTTCGATAAAGTAGTTTTTTCCTACGTAAATTAACTTTCGGTGAAATTGAATTTGAATTAAGCGTGCTCGTTTTTTACGAAGTGTTAATCGGTAGAAAAGTAGAAGGGATGAATGTCAATTAAGAGTAGACCTAGTTTTACTCTCCAAACATCCAGGAAGTAAGCTTATCTATATGATACCTGGTTATATCGGAAGATGGCTAGAGAATGCTGATAATGTACATCATCTGCCGCCGTAATGATACTCTATGGCTTACCGATTAAATATTAGGATCTTGGCTATAATCTTATTTGTGAAAGAAATATATTTTCTTTTTTAATGGATAATTTTTTCTTTATCTTTCTTCCTAAACTAGAAACTTAGTGTTGTTTAATGAGTTTAATAATTAATTTAGTTTTATTCCCAATCAAAAAATTTTTATTGCAATTAAGATTTGTTACCTAGGCCTAGAATGTTGCGTACGAAATTTTGTAACCTAAAAATTTAAGTTATATGCTGATTTAATTAGTTAGCATTTTGTATTTTATAAATAGTAATTATAAAATGTGCTGCTTTTAAGATTTTGGATTGCAATTGAAGTAAAGTGTTTTACTAGATATGTGAAGTAAAGTAAAAAAGTCATTTTGTTTTTGGGTAGTATGAAATAGTACAAAATTAAATATTTTGTAGTTTTATACAACTCAATTGTTTTCAGTAATGTTTGTATTAGAGAAATTAAAATATAAGGCTATAGACTATATATTTTAAATATTTAAATAAAATTAGATACATTTTATTATATTTTTTACAAAAAGTTTAAATAAAATTTATCCTTTTCTCCTTACTAAATTTTATTTAACACAATATTAATGATTTTGAAGACAATGAATATATAATTGATTTGAATATTTTCAATGATGAAACATCAATTATTGATATTTAATAGATTCAATATTTTTTAATAAGGAAAAGTGAATTACTTCTCAAGTGAGTTAAAAAGGGTAATTCTTTTAATGGATAAATTCTTATTCTTTGACTATCCATATCTATATTTCTTTCTGAAATTATATTTGTATGTGGCTGAAGATTCTAATTGGAAATCGTTTATAAAAACCTTCTTTTATTGACTAATTAAATATTCTGATTTTATCTCTAACATTTTTATAGACTGGATGCAATTGAACTTTTTATAAAATTTTTTGCAAACGTATATCCATGTTATAATATTATACTTTTAACTATATTAGACAAATTTTGTAAATATAAATTTGTTTGCTTTAACATAGTTATTTCTAATATAAGAAATATTTATACTAGAATAGAATAGTATATATTGTTAAATTTCTATGTGAAATAAACTTTTGGGAGAAGGTAAATTGCTGTATTTTATGGCATATAAAATGCAACATTTGTCCAAAATAAGGCAGCTTAAACAATCCCCCTGCATCTTATATGTGATGTGATCTCCCAGATGGCCTTAAGTAAGCTACAGGTACCAACCATCTAACCCAACTCTTGAATAAAAATGTTGTTTAATTAAAGTTATTATTATTAGTCTAATTTTCATTATTTAAAAAGGAATTATTGTAAATATTGCAGATAATGTGTGATGATTATCAATCAATATTTCATCATAAGCATCCAACTCTTAAAATTTAAACAGTCACTATTTCTTAATATTAAAACATGTTACTATCTATTTATGCATAATTGTGTCAGTTATCTTATATACCTATGCAGGACAGCTAAAATACATAAAATACTTTTTCCTAAATATTTTGTGCTGAAATGGGATCTTAGGTGCAATAAAATACAGTACATAATTATGTAACTATTACAAAAACATAAAATTTTAATTTTAACAAAAATGAGAATTTTTCCTTTATATTACAATGATTTTTTTCATTTTTATATTTTATTAATAAGCATAAACTCTTTTACTATATATTTCTGAACTGTTTCATTTAGATACTGTTTATAATTGAATAACAGAACGATTGCCTCCTTTATGAACACATGATGCAAAATAACTGAGTGCTATTTTAGTCTGGAACACACATTATGTAATTATTCATTAAATTAATTTAATTATCACTATAAATAAATATTTTATGAATTTTATTTATCCGAAATTAATTAAAAATTCACGTCTTAAATTTTTTAGATGTATAGTAAAAATTCAAAGAAATGTTTAAAAAGCAATCTGCAAAAATCTAAACAGAAATAATTTTTCATAATTACTTTAATTTTGTAATTTTGATGATATTTACATGATGTTAAAAAAAAAATTATACATAATTTATCATATATGAATAGATAATGTAAAGAAATATATGTGGTTTCATAAAACAAGAGTATTAAATTAGTTTGTTTAATAAGCTTAAATAAATTTCAAAATGATTCAGAAAATCTACATATTTTTTTTTTTAAATTTTATTCAAAACATTATATAAATCCTATATGATGATCTTGGTATATAATGCTATGTAAAAAATTGTACAAGCTCCTTAAATATTAATACAGTAAAAGTATATGATAATACATAATATATAACTTAACTCCAGTTTTTTCTAAAAAATATCTTATCATCTTAATATTTCTTTATATAAATATAATGACAATTTTTAGTAATTAAAAAAATGATTGTTTTTAATCTAAAAAGCCTTTTATCTGTTTCAAACTTTACAATTATTCTCAAATAATAAAATTAAAATATATCAAAAGAAATTATCTATTTAATGTGAAATTATGCCTAAAGATAATTTGCTTTCAGAAATATTTTCATTTCATGGTTTGTTCATTTTCAGAAACAGAATGTATTTTAAATCATTTGAAAATTAAAAAAAAAAACTTTTTGAAATTTTAGAAAATGATTTCTAAGATCTTGATATTCTAAAAATTAACAAAATAAGAAAAAGACCGTTGAATAATTTGAAAAGAAAATAACCTTGAAATAAGGTTGAACATTAAAAGTTTTGTTCTCTACTAGATTAAGGTGTGGTTTAGTGTTTTTATAAGAAAAAAGAATTTTTTGTGTTTTCAGTATAATAAAACATGTTTTTTTTCTTCAGATCAAATGTGTTTATTTCAAATAAAAATTTCAAGCCAATAAAAACTGTAATCTTTAAAATTAAGATAAAACATTTTGTAAGGTTTTTTAAAATTATACGATTATTTTTAATAAACAGTCACATTTTTAAACATTGTTAATATACTTTCAAATATTAGGATATGATAGGTATTAGTATATGATTGGAAAAATCAGATGATAAATTTATTTTTATTATCTGATTTTTCCAAAAAATGTTTGTTTATAGTCATTACAATTTTTCCTGTATATTCTGTTATATTTTTATTGATTATCTAATATTCGATTGCAAGTCATCTCTCTAATATTCAAAATTTAATATAGTCTTAATTGAAAGCTAAAAAAAAAATTATGTATGTAAACTGATAAAACACACCATAGAATCACATCGTGTATGCTGACAGTAATACAAAGCCATAAAAAAAAAGATGGATCTTCAAATGGATTTATAGTCCATATCCACACGTCTCATCATAGGATTGCAACAGAAATAATGAAGACACACTGAAAACGAAAACTGCATTAATTTATTTTTCAATGTTTTCTGCCTTATTGTATGTCAAATGTATCCTTGCCAGATTGATGAAAACAAATGCTTGTTCTTTCTTCTTTTCTCGAACGTCATTAAAAATTACGACGACATAGAGTATCCATTGTTGAATAGGATTGATGGGATAAATAGTAACAAAACTGGTCTTATTCTCATTAATATTCAATTTAAAAGAAAATTAAAGTAATTTAAATAAGGAAAAGATATAAAATTTGCATTAATAAACATTTATATATTCAAAATATTTCAAAACTGTTATTAATGTATGTATTTTTAATCACTTTGTCATTGTGTGAATAATTCATTCTATCTCATGAGCAAAATAACTAATTTATTAAATTAAATATATATTGATATCTTCTATATTATTCACTTATTTAATGTGTGTATCTGAAAATTTAAAGATTTTCAGTTACAAGTTTTTAAAATTTCTGTCAAAGAAGCAATAAATTTGCAAGACTTTCACTATTGCCTTTCTTCTATTAAAAGATTTTTTTTCTTTCTGGTTCATTGTGATCAATGTACTGTACTTTCCTATCCACATGTAGAATGTATCATACATGTATCATTATACATACAATGTTGTATAATGTAAATTTTAGCAATTTTATATATGCTAGCTAGTATTTTCTTGTGTTTATACAAGTAAATTATTTATTCTTTCTTACTATATATAGATCTTTCATTTGTGAGTTTAATAGTTTTAATATTGAATAATTCTCCAAAATGTTAAAATTCTTATTAGTGTAAAATAATTTCTTGATAATACTTTTAATTAAGAAGACTAATAATACAGATTATAACTGTGAGATTTGTCTTAAAACTAAAATTGTTTGAGTTAATGTCCAAAAATAGAATTAAATAAATATTTTAGAAATAATAGTTAATTATGTTTGTAGCATTTTACAATGTTGTTGTTACTTTTTTTTTTTAGTAAAGCTTAAAATGGAAATAATCCCTAAATGTAATGTTAGCATCATTAAATCACACCTTAGAAAACCTGCTTATAAATTTTAATAACATATTTAAGAATACTATATCTTTTGTCTATTAATTTATTCCACTTTGTGTATAATACATACTTTAAGATGAGTGATTCATGTCTTAACTATTTATTAACAATGTTTTTCATAACTTTAATTTATAGCTTGTGAGTTTGATTTCTTCTACAATTTTAAGCATTTAATATCTTTAATTTGACTTTTCTTATATATAGCAGTGGCTCATAGCATCTGATATGGGGTACTGTCTCAGGAGTGTGCTTGGCATGTAACCCTAATAAAATCACTTAGATTTTGCATATATGTTTTGATTGACACTGGTTAATTCATTTTAAGTTGATATTAATATATTTATCAAAACCAGTGCCAATCAAACCTGTTATACAAAATCAAAATAATTAGGTGTGCTACAAACAGCACCTACCATATTAGAAGTCGAGCTGCCACTGCTTATGTATGTTAATAATCATTTTAAAATTATTTTAGCAATTTTCTTATATTATTTTAGAAGCCAATTTGATAGCAGCTTCTGTAACTTTTTTAAAGTATTAAAACAGTTATCAAGTGGTGAATTTACCATATATTCTTTTTATTACTAGTGCAGGATATGACTTCATTAAATCACATGGCAGTTTCAAATGATATCACTGTTAATCACATGATATATTATCACTTTAATTTTTGAAAAATTACTGCAGTTTGTGATACTTTTGTAATAGTCATTAATTAGTAATATGACAGAAATTAAGTTAACTAAATTCAAAAATTGTTTGTTTTTTCCAATGAGATTACTAAAATTTAAATTATTAATTGATATACAAATTTTTTACTGTTTTTATGACATTATTCTCAATAAAAGAAGTAATGTAAAAAATGTAGCTTATTCTATATTTTATATCTGTTTTAAAGGTATTGTATAATATCAATTAAGCATTATATAAAAATCTTATCCATCCTTTTAATATATTTACAGTATTATACAATACCATGAACTAAAAAAAGTTGTTTATAGTAAAATAATTTATCAAACATTCTTCTGCTTTCTGCCATTGCAAAATCAGAAATAGTTCTGTTCTTGTTTGAATAATAGATCTTTCATAAATTGTAGTTCTTAATAATTAGATAAATTTTTAGAATCTAAGTGGCTTAAAGAATACTACTTACATTCTAAAAAGATTACTAATGAAAGTTTAGTCATAGTTGAACCCATCAGTTTTAGTAGAAGTTACAGATTTAAATTTTAAAAGTTTAGTTATACAAGCTTACAATCCTTACTTCCTCAGCAGATTTACCAATAATAATACACAAACACCTAATTACTTGCTGAGCTTGCTGATTCCTTTATTTTCTAACGTTTTCAACCTAATTTTTATAGGTCATCTTCAGGAAAAAATTTATTACATTTCCAAATTCGAATATAAAGCTTTCGAATGCTCGCGACACTTAAAACTTTTCGAATCTTTACAAATTTTAACGGTTTAAATAATAACGGATTAAACATTAAACCAATTACAAACACATTAAAATCATTACTAATCAACAAACATAAAATAAATAAATAAATAAATAAATATTGTATCAAAAGTAGATTAAACTAGTTAAAGCTGCCATGTCCTTTCTACGGGTTTTTTAATCCCATTTCTTTTTCTATTATGTATTTCCATGCCGTTGGAAGATTATTTGCGTCTTTTGCATTTAAACATTTGTTTTCCACCTTACTCTTATATATTTCTACTTTTTCCATCCCTAACGCAATCGTAGGTGAATGGACTGCCTTTACTATTCTCGCCTCATCCCATTTTACGTTCGCTCCTTCCTCTTGTCCCATGATCGCCAAAATGGTGTTATTGTGCCCTTTTTTTACATCATATTTGTGTTCTTTTATACGTGTTGCCAAATTACGTCTAGTTACTCCAATATATTCTTTTGTTACCGCTAATTGCTCGTTCTCAAATGGAATCTTATAAACCCCCGCCTTATCCTGCATTCTCATTGCGTCCTTATCATTTCTAAGTAATCTGTATATGCTTGGTGCTCTTTTATAAATCATTTTTGTGTCTTTATATCTACATAACTCTTCTATCACTCCTTCCATTTTTCTGTCGTACGTGAACTTGCTGATCCGATCCTCTCTATTAAATCCTCTGTGTCTATGCTGTTTGTAACTCTTAATTAACCCTCCTATTACGTTCTCTTTATAACCTAACTGTTTCGCCACTTTTTTAATTCTGTCAATCTCCTTAATTTGATCTCGTACATCTGTGCAATATACGTACGCCCTTTTAATAAGCGCTTTAAACGCTGCCATCTTATATTTGAACGGATCATTAGACCACGCCGGTATATATAGGGGCGCAAGCGTGGGTTTTAAATATACTGAAGTTTGTATATCTCCTCTTCTAAATTTTATATTTATGTCCAGAAAATGGAGCTGCGTATGGCTTTTTTGTTCCATTTTTAGCTGTAACCCATGCGGATTGTCATTCATAGCAATTAAAAAATCTCCAATCTTTCGTTCATCCTTCCAAATTATCAATACGTCATCCACATATCTCTTGTACATTACAATGTACTCCTCAAATGATCTTAGGATATCTTTTTCTAGTTGACGTACTACTAACTCGCATAGGAGTCCCGACATGGGACTTCCCATCGGGACACCTTTCTTTTGCTTGTATGTCACCCCATCAAATCCAAAAAATGATTGATAGCACATCAAATCCGCAAGTCCATTCAAGTCCTCAACATGCGCCGCCAACCCTGGATTATGCTCTATCAAAAATTCAGTAAGGCCGTTATTATTTAAACCGTTAAAATTTGTAAAGATTCGAAAAGTTTTAAGTGTCGCGAGCATTCGAAAGCTTTATATTCGAATTTGGAAATGTAATAAATTTTTTCCTGAAGATGACCTATAAAAATTAGGTTGAAAACGTTAGAAAATAAAGGAATCAGCAAGCTCAGCAAGTAATTAGGTGTTTGTGTATTATTATATACAAGCTTATATATATTAGATTCAGCATGAAATGAAATAATAGTTGAAAGGGTTAATATTTTGATTACTTAACTGCTAAATTATTCATGTGACTTTCTTGCTGGCACTTCAATCTCAACTGTAAAACTTTATATTTCTGTATTTATTTTTTATTTAAATAATAATTAGTCAATATTTAGTGCAAGATATGACTAGTAGTTATTGCTAAATCTATTAAATTTCAAAGATATATTAAGATATGTAATTACATTAATTTGTTTTTTGTCAAAAGGATTCATTTCTATTTATTTTTGGAGGATCTCTTTGGTATGTGGAATGATTGATGCCATTTTATTTTTTTACTAATAGAATTATTCACTATACTTTCTTTTTTCTTTTTTTTTTGAACAAAAGAAATAGAATTACATTAAGTAAAAACAAAATAATTTATCTTTAAAATTTTGAAGAGTCTAATTTCCAATTTTTTTTTACTTTTTGGTATGTATTAATATTTCTTGTTTTTCAAAAATGTTAATTTTTCAGAAATATAGAGTAAACAACACCTTTTTAACATTTTTTTTTCTAGCAAAAGTCCACTTTATTCCAACAAACATTTTTGATCCCTTTCAGAGGTCTGCTTCAGATTTTAAACTTATATAATTCGTTGGTTCAAACTGAGAGTTCAAGCAAAGCAATGTTTTTACACCTTTTTTATATTTTTTACAGCTTTATAGAAATAGGAGTGTTGCTGAGAAAACTGTTAAAATGTTGTTTACTCTAAACTAGTTCTAGCTCTGAAGGAATATTACTTGTGCTTATAAAATTTAATAGAATATTGTATTTTAATTTATTTGCATTCTTCAAAATTTTGACATTTGTGTAAAATTCCATTATGATATGATTTTATTCATATAATTTCATTTAAATAGAAAAACTTAATATAAAGTAAAGTTTTAAAGGGATTAAAATTTTACAGATATATTGTATTTAATTACCATTTCATTCATTTACATAATTCAAAATTTTAATTTTACTCTGGTTAAATTTCTGCAATCCAATATTATTATATAATGTAGCAAGTCATTGGTAAAAAATTTTTATGAACAAATTTTGTAGTTTTAATTTGTACTTTGATGGTAATAATTCACATCAAGTCATGGTTTTGTTTGAATTTGTGGTGATGATTAATTATTATATATTTCTCTCATTTTTAATGACAATATATCAGAAATAAGCTATTGAAATAATTATTGACTGTAGAAAATTTCATACAAATGTAAAAAGAAAATAATATTAAGAATGATTTAATTAGAAAACTTAAGAGTGTTTAGCACTATGAAAATTTCATCATAGTTGTACAATACTTTCAAATATTAATATTTTTGTTATTTGATCTTATTTTTAATTATTTAAATGTCAGACAAAAAATTATATAGACAAAAAGCAAATTCTTGGCATTTAGAAGAGTGAATAAATTTTAGATAGATCACTATCACTAATTTTGTCTGAAAAGATGTTTTTACTTATATGAAAATTTAATTTTCAAGATAAAACTTACTTAAGCTGCATGAAATATTTTATCTTTAGTTAAGCATCATGAGCAGATGGATATATTATATTCTATTATAGTTTTTAATTTTAAATAATATAAATAAATAAATGTTAATATGGATTGGATAAAATATTATGTAGTTAAATTTATAACTAGAAATTTTGATAGATACAAAGCAATTTGTGCTGCAAATATGATTATAATTTTAACTTTATTCAAGCTGAATCTGTTCTTTATTAATAATGGTTAGAACATTTGACCTTGAATTTATCTTGTGGTTTTATATTCATTAAATGAGTGTCATAAAATTTATTTTTAGTTTCTAAGAAAATTTTTAATCAGTTAAAATTTACATAAGAATAAATTTAGTTAAATATTTTAATTTTATTTCATTGTTACACTGAAATAAAATTGGATATTGTATACTACAATAATTGCCTGATTATAATTTATTTGTTACATTAATAACTTTTTTGAATACAGAATAAACTTTATTATAATTTCTAAAAGTCATGTTTTATGAATAGTTTTCAAATTGTTAAATACAAGATGCTTCAGGAAGATAATTTTTGGCACAAAGAGAAATTCTTAGATGATAAAATCTATTTTGTTAGTGTAGGTGTTTTATTAAGAATACAATGGATGACAGCTTCCAATTATACTTTACAAAAGTCAGTATTTTTATTAGCTTTTCTTCATTTCATTAGGAACAGGTTTCTTAAAATTCATAATTATTTACCTTTTTGTAGAAGGCAAGAGAATCTTCACTTGTTCCCAACAGAGGCTGAGTCTCATACATGCCAGATGCTAAGTATATTCTGTCCAATAGACATTTGGACATCTGTTAGAGGTTTATGTATATATATAAGCCTTTTATTTGGTATTATATTCCTAGGCTGAAATGTTGTTGCCAGTCTAATGCTGTTCCTATAAATTGTTAGGATATACAAAAAATACAGTAGACCCACTTACTGTAATCATTTTAGGACTCACCTAAATTGATAACAATAATTGACTGATAAGAATCTTCTCTTACTTTACATAATGTTTAGAGGGAAATCTGGTTTCACTGATTCCTAACATTTAAACTGTTTTAATGTGTCCTTTTTAATAACTATTCACTACTTAAATAAGTGGATTTAATTATAAATAATAAAACAGTACTAGTAATATCCAGCAATTTACTAAATAAGAACAAGAACAAATGTTTTGAACAATTTTTAAATTGCCATCTTCAGGTTAAAATAGCAGTCAAAAATATATATGAAAATTTGAACATCACTTTAAACAAAATGGAATAATTATTTTCTTGGTAGAAAGTGCATATGTCATTGTTGACATCTGCACTTTCCACCAATGAAATTAAAGGTAAAGACTTAAAATTATAGGTGTATTTTAAAGATGGACCTCCATGCCCTAGAGAGTGTCTCAGCATCTCTAATTTATTGTGGTATTCAGAAAAGTAGATTTGTAAATTTCTAGTTTCTTCAGATGTTTCATATTTGTTCTGTTCCTAATTGAGTGTATTAGACTTGCTTCATTGAGAAGTACTTGTACATCATTTCCAGTTGCAAATGTTGCTAATGCTGTGATCAGCAGGTTTTTTTGGATAGAATAATGGTGCTCCTTTTTACACATGTTAAGAGATTGAGCCATTTCTCTGATATAGACCAATTTCTTGTTGTCTGTTGTCTATAATGAGGATAGAATTTTGCCTGTTAATAAGGACTTTGGCATTTTGTAATAAAGAGAAGAGAGTCCTTTTTAAAATGTAAAACTTGCAGGGTTATTAATTAATAATTTATCCAGTATTCATATAAAAACATCTCAAAGCCTGATGATTATATTAAAGCCAAACAACTACAGGACCAAATTGGGCCACACTACCACTATTAACAGTTATCAGATTCTGAGTAATTTTGCACTAGAGCTAAGTGCCAAGCACCATCTCCTATTAAATTTAACAATTATAATTAAACTAGTAGCCCGGGATATTCCCTAGTGGGTGTTCTAGCAGCAATAGTGTCATTACGTGGTATAAATAATAAATTCATATTACAAATAAAAATAATAATATACTGAATTTCTCATGGCGTACCCTACCAAAACACAGTCAAAAACGCAAAAAATTACATCTAAAATAGTACAGTAGAAGCTGAGTTCTTCAGGGTAATCCTTAACCCTCTCCCTCATGGGAGGAATTTTAAAAATCCCTTCTTAATGTACATTCTCATGGCATACTCTACTAAAATGCAGTCAAAAATGCAAAAAACTGAATTTATTGTTAATTTAAATAATAGCTAGGGGTACCGCTAGTGACCGTTTTTTGCCTTCCAAGACGGAGACTGCCCGGTTTTTCAGTTTTATATAGTAGATTAATATTTATTAAACAATCTGTAAAACTCCTGAAAGAAAAGAATAGGCCTGGAGTGGACTCAAATTCACAACTATTGCCCATCAAGCAGATGCATTGCCAGTTACGCTACATGGAACTCTGATCCTTTACGTCCAGATGTAAAAGATTGATATTAAACTGACCTTTTTGCACATTTCCAACACTTCCGATATAAATGAAAAGAAAACATTTTTGGCCTCTTTCAGGGGCCATTATTGGCTTTTTTATTGAAAAATATTTAGTCACTTTTGAAAGACGTTCTGGTACAAGTTCCATTTAAATTAACTAACTGTCTGTTTTTTTCAATTATGTCATTACCTAATGTCATTAATGTCCAAACATTTAATTTATTGTGAGGTATTAAATTTGTTATCACAGAAAAATTCTGAAAACATTTGTTTCTTGTTTATATCAGAGTGCTGGAAACATTCAATAAGCTCAGTTTAATATCAATTTTTTAAAAAAAAGTTTCAGCTTTAAAGAGTAAGTTTTTATCTTTCAGACACATTTAATTTATATAACCATACTAGTTATTCACAGTGCTGGCTGGGGATGACTCAGCACCTAGTCTATAATAGAAGCAAAGGATTGGACAGAAGTCTGGGTATCGTAACTGACAATGCATTCACACATTGGGTGGCAGTTGTTGTTTCAAGTTCTGCTCTGGGCTAATTCTTTTCTTTCAGAATTTTCTAGATTGTTTGATAAATATTAATTTAATTATAAATTTAATAGGATATGGCAGCTGGTGCATACTTATAGTTTCAAATTACTTGGAATTTGATAATTGTTAGTAGCAGTAGTGTGGCCCAATTTGGTTCAGTAGTTGTTTGGCTTCATCCAATATTGTTACCAGTACCAATCCAATAACAATATCCAATACTGTCAATTAAATTATTGCATTGTGAACTAATAATTTTAAAATAATTTGAAGCACTGGCTAAGACTAATAACTTATAATATGTTATCAGTCACATGTTGTGACTACTAGCATGAAAAGAAAGTAATAAAAGGGCCTATTTACTCGATGATGATGATGATAAAATTTTGATTACAATAAGTGAATTTTTTTGTAATGTATTATAACTTGTGTTTTGGGATCTTCTGATTTTGATAACATTAATCAATTTATAACATTATCTAATGATTACAATAAGCAGAGTCTATTCTAATCGTATTGAATTGTTTAAAGAAAGACAGAAAATGTATCAAGCATTCACATTGTAAGGAAAACTTTTTTACATTTTCTTGCTGAAAATTTAAACTTTCAGATATCTTCTTGGTTCGTTTACTTTCTCGGATTTCATCTTCCTCCACATTTGTTCTAATTATACTGAACAGTTAAAAATGTGTGTTCTGGAATTTCCTTTTATTGTCAACATATCAATGGAATTGTCATTTGTATTCTGTATTTTTGTACTATGCGATATTTTTGATAATATGTTATTTTTAAAATGTTAGTGCATTGGGAAAAACTAATCTTGCTGTTTTAAAACTGAATTGGACTTAAGCCAGGAATATCTGCATGCATATAGTGTAAATGCAAATAGAAAGAGAAAGCATAAAAATTTGATGTTTCATGGATTGAATTTGGAACCAAGTAAGGTGGTAAGAAAATTAGAAGGTTTGAATTTAATGGATGATGAAATAGGAACGGTAATGGACTTTGAAAGTCTGTAATCTTCTATAAAATTGGAATCAAGCTTCTATGCAATTATTGAGTTTATGATTCAACACAAACCAGAGTTATCTGCTTATCCAAATGAAATGAATGAGTTAGCCACTTTAGTTTGCTATCAATCATTTTTTAAAATTCAATTGCAAGTTGTATAAACAAAAGAAAGAGGTCTCAATGGGAAGTCCTATTTCAGGACTTTTATGCAAACTTGTTCTAAGTAATCTCAAAAAAGATATCCTCAGATTTTTCACAGAAGACATCTTACTCTATAAAAGATATGTAGGTGATGTATTCATAATGTGGAGAAATAACTGGAGGACTCAGGAATTTTTGAATGTGGTTAACAACACTAGGCACAGTTTAAACCTAAAACTAGGACAACAGAACACTAGTTGTCTACACTTCCTAGGCATTAACATCCAGTTTAAGAATGGAGGTAATTATACTGATGTATATATAAGACCAATTTATGCTCCTCTGTACATCCCATTATGGTCTAATGACCCTTACAAGTGTAAACCTTCTGCATTCAGAGAACTGGTTAGAAGAGCCTTTTTGTATTGTTTCAATATTGAACATAAATGTACTCAGCAAAAATATATACTCCAGTAACCACCACCTTATAAGTTGCCGAGGGAATTTTTAATTAAGAAAACTAACGTTTTCAATATATTCCATAGATCATTTTCAGGTTTAAACTGACAAACAAAAAATAATTCCATAGAACAGAACACAACATATTTAAATATGTTAGTTTTCTTAATTAAAAACTCCCTCGGCAACTTATAAGGTGGTGGTTACTGGAGTATTGTTTCAATATACAGGACCACTTAAGAGAAATTAATAAATTAAAGAAATTTCTACAACTTTAGGGTATAGAACATCATCTGTAGAAGGGCTCATCAGGAGTTATGAAGAAAACAGAGATAAGTCTCCAAAAAACATTGAATACAATCAATAAATTTACATACAACAGATGGTTGGGAGGCACTATAAATGAGCTTACAACTCACAAAAACTTGAGAATAGTTTACAAAAGAGCTCCTAATATTTACAGCTTACTGAGAAATAATAAAGACATACTAAAGAAGAACAGGCTGGAGTATACAAAATACCTTATGAAAATCAACAGTTAGGGATCCAACAAGAATATGTTGGAGTTACAAAAAGAAACCTTATGGTGTGACTGAAGGAACACAAGTAGTGTTGAAAAAGGCCATCGTAATACAACTTTAGTGGCAGTGTCCCAGGTGAAAGGCTCTGTTATAAAGTGGTATGAAGCAGACATCATTAAAAAGATATGTTCTCCAACCATTGCTATGGATATGGAAAAAACAGAGATTTAGAAGAGCAAGATCAAAGAGCAGTGCCTGAATGCAAGAGATGCAAATGTAGGCTTACCATAATATTTTTTTTCTCAAACTGGGACAATTTTGAAAAAATACTCACAACAGAAAATAAAACCTACTAGGATAAATACCTGTGATTAAAAAGGCTAAATAAAGAAGTTGTTAACAAAAAAACAACAATGAGTTAAAAACAATTTTTAATAACAACTGAAAATACCTTATTATTAAGAAGTTATTAATATTTATTTAAAAATTCTATGTTATTTTTAATGGCATTGAAATTTAATGCAATTTAAATCAGTATCTTTAAAATATGCCAATATATTTGAGGAAGTTTCTTCTGCTGCTACTAGGCTTGCCTTATGTTTTGCACATATTCAAGCGATTTTAATGTCTGAATGCCCACCACGAGTTACTGAAAATTCTGAAAAGCACTGTTCACATTTCACTTTGTCAATACGATCACAAACTTTTTTCAAAAACAGATAATTTTTTTTTAATTGATCAGTAAACACATGGTTTCTTTTTGGCATTTTGGAGATTAAATTAATTTAATGCACAGTACAAAATAGTCGTAAATGCCGACTAGCAATTTGAACTTGACTAAGATAGGACATGCGGAACAGTGATGTGCCAGTGTAAGTTTCAGTGTTGCAACTCTAATTGAAACAAAATATCTAAAAAATGAAATAAAAAACATCCGGATCTCATAGGCTACATACTATTATAAATTCTGTGAAAAAATATCTAGATGAAAAAATAAAACATCTAAATTTATTAGCCCATATGCTATAGATTTTGGATGAAAACATCTAGACAGTATTAAAAGTACTTAGATCTGGACACAGAATATTTAGATTGGCAACAGTGAGTGTAATGGGATATTTTAGTTGCCAAATTGCTGTTTTACCCAAGGCTGCACATTACTTCTTGTATAAGCAAAAATAAACTTAAAAACTCGCGCCAAGGTTTTATAGCTTCTGGAAGAAAATTCACTGAATTCGGCATTAATAAAGTTTCTTTAGCATTAGCACAAGCACTTTCGACAAGTTTATAATCATTGTTGTCAGGTGAAATGAACGATTTTAACGAAACAAACATGCAGAATCGTTAAAATCGTTCATTTCACCTGATGATGATTATAAATGTGTCGAAAGTGCTTGTGCTAATGCCGAACTCGGTGAGTTTTCTTCCAGAAGCTATTTCTTGTATATTTGGCACTTTTAAAATTTTACAAATAACTGGGACAAAATGACAAACTAGCTGGGACTCAGGGACCACATCATCGAAGCGAGACATCTGGTAAGCCTATGCAAACACATTACCTTCAGCTTGGAAATACATCATTGAAAAAAGATTTGGACATAACTCCTAAATTATGTCCCTCTATAATTATATTTGGCTTATGTATTATACTGTCATAGTTTTTTATATATCTTTCTTATTCACATATTTATTTGTATTTTGTTAACTTTGTATATTTTTAAGTTCATTTTTATTTCTTGTTAACCTTATATTTTTCATAAGTTATTTAATTAATTTGTTCCAATTTAAATTTGTATTTAGAATTTTTCAAAGGTTAAAATTTAAATGGAATGTTCTATTTGTGGAACAATTTCTAAAAACAGGTTTTTAAGAAACCTTATGATGACCTATAGGAGTAGGCTGAAAACATTGGTTATTAAAAATATTCTTTTAGTAAATGCATAGGTGTGGTTGTAAATTTGTAGTGAGCTGCCTTTGCCTTCCAAATATGATTTTGCAGATATGGTAGATCTCAAGTGTCACTACAGTTCATTCACTACAAGTGTCCCTTTATTCTTCTTCTATATCTTTCTCACTTTGTAGAGTTGCTGTTTTTGAGTTTCCTCCACTGTATTTGATTTACATCCATAGCTTTCCTTAATTACTTTTCCTTCATGGATACATGTCCATCCACCTCATCCTTGATTTTTTTTTTTTTTTTTTTTTTCACTTTTCTCTGATTTTCATGATGTGACTTGCCTTTCAAGATGACTTTCATTCCTATTCATATCCATGTCAATTATTATTTTTTCATGTATTTTGTTGGCAATATAAATTACTTTAACTGTATCTCAAATGTACTTGCTTTTTTCATTTGATCAGCTTTTGTTATTTCACACATTCATCTAAGCATCATTTCTGCTACTTTCATTATGTTAGTCTTCTTTACTGTTAAGGTCTGTGTATCATGAATTATGCTGGTTGAACAATTATTATGTACACTTTCTCCTCCAACTTGATTTGTATCTTTCTATCAAATAACACTCCAGATGTTATCTTCTAATTTTTGCATCTAGTTTGGATTCAGCCATTTACTTCTCTTTCCACATATCCACTATTGAGCCATGGTATCTGAAGCTGTGCACTCTTTTGATTCTGTCTCCTTCTGGAGTTAGGTTCTGATTGTTTTTCTTTCTTGTTATTTTTGCATTGACTTCCTTCAATCTAGTTTTCTAGTCACATTGTATAATGGGTATTCAATAAATAATCAGCCAATGAGTGCAGTTCTAAGCAGAAAATTTGCATGTGAATGCACAGTGCACCAAAGTGACACCCCCATATAAGGCAAACATCCGTAGCCTCAGTCATTTGTCCAAGTGATTCTGTTGGACAATGGAAGCTTCCAAAGAAAGTTTCTGTGGAGTAATCAGGTTCCTTGTTGCGGACTCACTGCAATTCATCGGCGAATGCATCAGGTGTATGGTCCATACACTCTAAGCCTTGCCCAGGTGAATGTGTGGGCCAAAAATTTTTGGGAAGGACATTTAAACGTGAAGGATGACCAATGACTGGAACATTCACAGTATGTAGTCACACCGTAGAATGTGCAATGGTGGAAGACTTGATGCTAGTGAACAGATGGATAACAGTCTGTGACATTGCAGCTGCAGCAGACCTGAGTATTGGTACTGTGCACAGAGTTGTGCACAAAACTTTGCATTTTAGGAAGGTTTGTGCATAGTGGGTGCCACATTCACTCACTAAAGAACAGAGCAGCAACCAGATGAGCTTGTCATTGGAGCATCTGATGTGTTTTGCTTCACATGGTAATGGTTTTCTTCATTGCATTGTGATGGGAGATGAGACATGGTGTTCCATTACAATCTGGAGCCAAAGCATGCCAGCATCCAATGGAAACACCCATATTCACCTTTACCCAAAAAGAGCAAGAGTGTGTGACCATCGACAGAGAAGTTGATGCTTGCTCTAATTTTTTTTCATTTAAACAAAAAAACTAAATTAAATTTAAAATGCCGGAGTCAGATTTGACACATTTTTCCTGACTTCAACTCCTCTGGCAAGAAATTCCTCCCCACTCTGACTCCACAGCCTGGTCACAATGGGATAAGTGCCTTAACATTCAGGGCAATTATTGTTGAAATAAATTGTTTCTATTTCATGCTGTTGTGTTTGGCTGGTTATTTATTGAACACCTCTTATATGATCTTTACTTTCTTATGAGGCCTACTACTTCTCTTCCTGTGATGCTGCTATCACTGAGGGTTCTTTTCTTTATTTAAAGCTTTTTATTAACTTACTCTGTCCATCTGTTTGTCCAGGTAAAAAGTGTCAATTCATCTACTTTCCAATTTTTGATCTAGTTGAAACTTTGCAAACGTGTATTGCCAATGACAGCATATTTTTAATAGTTTGCAAACATTTTTAACAATTAGCAAAAAATTTGTAAATAAAATCTGATAACAGATGGTGCTACAACACGTGACCATTATTTTCCGTCCTACACGTGGGAACAAAAGTGAAGACAAAGAATCACATGGTCCTTCTGTTACAACAAATCAGGATCTGAAGTCCATAGTAACATCCATAACTTTAGTAGGAAGTGGCAAAAGGTAAAGATATTAATATGGTTATCCCTCCAAATAGCTAAAGTACACCATTAATCTTTAAGAAAATATAAAAAATATATCTAAAAGATATTAATCTTCACTAACAATTAACCTTATCAGCAATTTTGCAAGCTATAGAAGCAGTTAAGTTCAATGTAGCAATCTATCATCAAAGTACTTGAGAGGACTAATCACTCAGTACATCAAATTTAAATGACAAAGCTTTTTTTGAATCGAAACCAATCTTAGAGAACAATATACATAAAATTAAATGCTAAACTAAGAAGAATTTTTTGACTTTTCCAGTTCAGTGTTAACAGTAGAAAATAAAAAAAAATATATGAAAACACATTTTAAAGTAATGCTTTTTATTCAGATAAATGTACTAAAAACTAAAAGAAAAAATTTCTTTAGCTTTCACAGTTTTTTTTGGTATTTTATGACCAAAAATAAAAGCATGGGAGTGCTTCTGTTTAGAAATATTCTATGATCAAAAATACTGTGAAAACTGAAGAAAATATATTTTTTACCTTTTAGTACATTTATCTGAATAAAACGCATTACTTTAAAATGTTTTTTATATATATATTTCGTTCGTTTTTGGTATTCGTTTAACTGACGAAGGCTGATTAACGCAGCCGAAAACGTTTTTAAGCTAATAAAAACTTCCTACTGGATACTTTAAAGGTGTAGTACGTTTGTTTATATATTTTTTATTGTTCTTATTATCTTGCTTCTTTAGTTTCACTCATTCTTTATGATGGGAAAGTGCTTGCCCCTTTCTCAGTCTTCTGACATCAAATCCATATGTTGTCTGTGGGGTTAAAATTCTTTTGAAATTTAAAGAATTTTTGGAACAAGTTTCACTGCTTGATACTCTTCCTTACATCAACCTTCATAATATTTGGACTTGAGACTGACATATATATATGTCAGTCTCAAGTTTATTTTCCAGTTCTGTGTTACAGTGATGTATGTAGAAACAGGTTTTTTTTTTTAATAAATGTTGAAATTTTTTTCTTTTTTTTAATACATGGAAATTGAAGTATTGAGTTTTAATTGTTTTTATAAGATGTTCTGTGTTCCAGGGGACACTTTGAACTGTTCTTATAAATTATTTTGTTTAATTTTGTAACAAATGAAATGTTTAAATTAAATTTTCATTGAAGAACTCTTGCTTTCTTCTTAACTTTTTTACTGTAAAATAAGTGGATACTGAAAAACCTTAAACTTGATAAGGTTCTGTTTGCATTTGTTACAATAGGGCCAACTTGGACAACATTTAGTTAGTTCAATTCTTTGACAGAAGCGTAAAAAGAAATACCAAAGTACATTAATAGGTTGACAACTCTAGTGTTAGTATTGTGGCAGGAATTTGAAAAGTACTGTTTTTGGCAGACCAAATCTCAAAAACGAAGCAAATTTAAATAATGTTTTCTAGATGATTTTAAGTTTACTTTTAACTTCAGAATCTATATCTCTAAAATATTGGCACTGTTTTGTTACACCCATATTAATATATATATAATATATAATAAGTATGCCTACTGTAATTTCAGGATCCAAGGTGGTATATAAGTTTACCCATGATAATGTATAACCTTCAGAATTTCATAACTGATTTTGTGACTGGTATTTAAAATTGGCATATAATCCAGCCCAGCCCATCATATAACCTGAACCTCCTTTCAAATTATCTTTGAAACACAGATAAACATGGGTTATTCACCTGAAATTATGCTAACTGATACATTGTAACTTTTAATGAAGAGTTGCCAGGTTTATAATTTTTATGATTATCTTTTCTTTGACATATAACTGAAATGAGTAATGTAAATAAAAGATAGTGATCCATGGCTTGAGTTGGGGGATCTTTTATCATGATGATAAATATTGAATGTAATGCTGGTCATTCACATTATTCTCAAGTTTGTAGTTTATATTCATTATTCTCGTTACAAGTTAAAAATAAAATAATTGAAATAGATACTGTAAATTTTGTTCTGGATTAAGTTTATAATTTAAATTTCATAACAATTAGCTCTTTAAAATTAATTATGATGTATCTCGTAGTAAACTAAACAACAAAAATCTTTAAAAAATGGGAAATTTAGGAATTTACAACAAATATGTACTATTTGAAAGAATTAATAAGCATTTATTTGATATCTTAAATTGATATAAATCAGAACTATTTGATTCATTTATAGTCAAGGTAAATATAAAAAAGAATGTCATGGAACTAAAAAACATTTACACAAGAACATCAGATGATAATTGCCGGAAAATTAAATTAAGAGAGTTAGAAACTAAATTTTTACTTAACGACTATCCCAAATTGAAATTAAACGCATGGCAAAAACAATATTGGAAACACAGATATAACACGAAATACAAATCAGACAAAATATATAAGCCCTTCCCATATATAAAAAACATCTTTGAAAACTGTAACAAAATCCTTAAAAAAGACAACATCAGTTTGGCACCATCTTTGACCAACAAAATATCCAACTCTATCCATAATAATGTTAATAAACAATGCAACAACAAAACAAACATCCTTAAAAGTGTTGGAACAGTTTACAGACTAGAATGCAACTGTCATAACTTGAAAATTTACATTGGTGAAACTGGCCGAATATTAGAAACTAGAATTAAAGAACATGAAGCTGCTATCCGCCTTAAACATAACACTTCCCCATGGTACACCCACACAATAGAAAATAATTGTCAAATTAATAAAAACAATATCAAAATTTTACATTCTGAGAAAGATCCATACAAATGGAAATTTAAAGAACACATTGAAATTAGAAAACACTCTAAAGAGCATCTTATTAATAATTCTGATGGTATGACAATAAACCCCCAATGGTACAAATTAATAGAGGACACCTCCATACGCTAAACATCGTTTAAAGCACACCCCAATGTTCGGAATGCCAAGAATGTATTGGATAACATTACAGCACTTGTCAGTAAACTGTAACATGGTCAAGACCAGATAAACGCCTGCCTTTTTAGTTTTTACTCATCTTCACCTTCATTAGGAACAATGCACTTTCACTGCAAATGTAAGTTTTTATATAAATCATCTAAATTGAATAACTGTATATATTTTTTATCAAATTGTATTAAATCACAAAAAAAATTTTTATGTTATGGAGAATGTAATACACCTTCATGTTAAAAAATAGAAAAATATTTTTAAAAATGTACCAACATATGATATGTAAGTTTTATATTGTTGTATTCCAATTTACGTGATGTTTAATATTGTCGGAAACCTTACCATATTTGGTATTCTTTGACAGCACTGAAGAGGGGTTGGGAGATAAACCAACTCGAAATGCATTTGATTAAATAAATGAAAATTTCCTAACCATTGCTGTATGATCGTCTACCAGAATCATTTTTTGGATTACAAGGATGGTACACACAGAACATCTTTTGTATTAATTTATTTTTATGATTTTTCTATGATGTAATTTTTACTTTTTACAAATTGAAACAAAATTTACAAAAGGTATGCCAGATTCTATTTGTGTTGACATGACAAATTGAAATATAATAAATCATCCAGATTTTCAAACATTTGTGATATCTACTCTGTCAAATTTAACTCTGTTACTAACAGAATTAATAATAATTGATGAAAAATTGGCAATAATTAATTTTCCATATTCTCATTTATGATTACATTCAGTCAATGCAAAAAGAAAAAAATTGTCATTTTTATTTTAAAGTTATAATTTGTAATTGTATATTTTCAACTTTGGGATAGCTTGTAATCTCACCTAACTTTAATTCTTAATAACTTTTTAATTTTGTTTTTAATGTATATGTTGTAAATGATTTAAAACTATGTTGTTAAACTGTGAAGAAAGAACAAGTGAAGTTAATAATTATGATTCTGTTAAATGTGAAAAGACTTTGAAAGTGTGTTATATTTTCATTCAAAAACAAATGTAATTGAGATGGGATGAAGATAGTTTATTTTATTTAGATATTCGGTTTAATGAAAATCATACAGAAGCATTTAGATATTTTTTAGAATGCTTAACTAGTGAAGAATTAATTCAATGATATTTTTTCATGTACAGTAAAACTTATTAAATTGAAGTTCATGGGATGATAAAATCCCAGATTAGAGTTTTGAGTTAGAAAATTTGAGAAAATCAATATTAAACTCTAAGGCCATAAATTTTCTGTTATTGAGCGGTTACTCAAGAATCTGGAATGATTACAAAATTGTATACAGTTTATGGTGCTTTTGAGTATGTTGTCAAGACACCTCTTTGTGTCCCAATCAGAATATTAGTAACATACTATATCAGTAAAAGGATGCCGATGCAAGATTGTGATGACATAGTGTGATGTTCGGCACATCATAGTGGTTGTTTTCTTAATTATCTATATTTGTACAGAATATAAGAGAAAATGAAGATCATAAACCTATCAAAGCATGGAAGGTGCATAGGTTAAAGTTAAAAATACTGACAATTTCAACTTAATGAGACAGTATTATATGGAAAACAATATACTGTGGCTAGAACTTGTAAACAGCTTGAGTTTAGTGCAGTTTGATTTAGTGAGGTTTTACTAAAAAGAAAATTTGAAAATTTCTGTTCAGATTTAGTTTTCAACAGTGAAACTTATGTTATTAAAGTTTATTCCAAGAACTTTTTGACTTTTTGTATAATATCAGATAATGCCAGCAAGGGCGTCGCCAGCCAATGGGCCAGGGGGGGGCAAGATGATATAAATTAATAGAGGATATGAATTGTATGTAGGTAAAATAAAAACGATTCATAAATTTTAAGAAGCTTAAGAAGATTATTTTAATTAAAACATAATCTTCTTGGGTTTTTTTGTGCGAGAATTATAAATCGGGCAATAAATGACTTAGTATTTAAATAATTTTTTTCGCATGTCTAGGGAGAGGCAACTGCCCCTCTGCCCCCTCTCTGGCGACGCCCTTGAATGCCAGTCAGCAGAATATAGAAATAAATCATTTCCCATTAAAAATAAATGTAACTAAACAACATATATCAAAAGTCTAAGCAATATAAAACAGGTAGTCTTTATAGTGAATTGCATGCTGATATTAGGCTGTTAAGTATTTTGAAATTAATTCTCACATCTTGATATACATTTGAAGCATTAAATAAAAAGTCTAGTATTGCATATTAAACTTTTAGTTTAATGCTTGAAATGTCATATTTTGAGTTTGTCATTTTAATAAACAGTTATGTTTATATTAAAATTTAGTTACAATCTTAATGTAAATTGTTATTAATCTCATCATAATTATTATAAGCATATGTTACCAAAACTATTACTAATACTTTTAATTATGTAATTTTTATTTATTTATAATAGAATTTTTCATTATTCCAGTTCCAAAACTCCATTGAAGCATAATTTTCTTATTAATTTTGAATCTATAATAGAATAAAATTTTCATATAATTTTGAATCCTATGTTAAGTTTTAAATGGAAAATTCATAATATTACAAGATTAATTATTCTTACATAATATATACTTACACATTTATCTCTAGTATAAATTCACTATTGGCAGATTTAGTAATGCTGCTATACATATAAGGATTTAACCATTATATCATATAATACCATTGCCAAATCTGCCATACTGGTTATATGATATAATGGTTTAACTCCTATATCATATAATCAGTATGGTTATATCTAAATTAATTAATAGCTCTGGAAGTGACAGTTGGACAGAGGTCTGGATTGTATAACTGGCATTGTATTTGCACAGTAAGCAGGAGAAAATGGATTTGAGTTCTACTGTAGGCCAATCTTCTCTTTCAGAATATTCTAAATTTATGAAATACTTCTAATGCTGGAATTCTAATGCATGTTAACTAACATGCAAAAACCATATACACTATTCTAGCAGGACAGTTTTTAATTTACACACAACTTTATCCTGCTGGAAAAGAGAGTGGTTTTTGCATGTTATTCTAAATTTAAATTTAAAATTAAATTTATTTCTTCTAATTATTAAATGTATCATGAGATGGTGGCTTAACGATTTACCTTTAGCCAAATTATTTTATATCTAATTATTAAATTAGCTTTAACATAATTGCCCAATAAATAATCCAGCAAATCATTTGACAATGCTGTTATGTGATTATGCAGTTTTGATATGTGAAGCCATATATGGCGTGAATATTACAATAAATTTGGAAATGGAATAGAAATTTTTCATTTTTGAGAAATTAATATGTTTTAATACAGAAAAGGTATTTTTATCTTCATCTACTTCCTCACATTCATTTCTTGGATAAAACAGTTTAACCCTTCCTTATATGTGGATTTTAGTTGACCAATTACAGATGGAAAACAGTTATTTATAACACTATTTTGCTCCTAACTCAAGCTGTGGAAAATGTCATCATAGTGACCAAAAACTGGCTTAAACATATGAATGTGGTATTTGCTACAGTGTAATCCTGGTGAAAGAATAATTATGTTTAAGAAACTGAATGCTAGGATGAGTAGGTGACCACTTGATAAGTAGATGATCACTATCTTACCTTCATCACCAGCAGTGTTTTTTTGTGTTTACTTATGTACATTTGATGTGAAATGTTAAATATAATCTATATGTTCATTTTAGTATTATCTCATTTTACATTCATGTTAGGTGTCATCTCACAATATCAGTATTCTGTAGAATGGTTTTAACAAGTTAACAAAATCTCATTACAAAAGTTTACAGAATTTTCCTTTAGGAGATTGTACTTATAATCAACATATTTTTTATCAAAAATACATGAACTATGTAAATTAGTGATTTCTCAGTCACAAATATAATTTCAATATTGTGTTATAAAATATTAAGAAGTATTTTTACAAATATATTTTGTTTCTATGAATGTTTATTTTTGCATCATCACCACTGAAAATAGGTAAAAGTTCTTGGAGCCTTTATTTAAGACAATGAATGATTAAATACTTGATTATTTGATCTCAGTTAAAATTAAATTTTGTTTTTCAGCATTTAGATTATTATTATTATATATGTATATATATTTTTTAAAATGTTAAGCCATATTTTGGATATATAAACAGCATTCTTGATTATTTCACTTATACATTTGTGAAGTTTATTGTCATACTGTATACTGAATAACAGAAAAAAATCTACCAATTGATAGTTTGCTTTGAATTATAAATATAAAATTAGTATCACTTTAAATATGAAATTTTGAATTATCTTACTGCACTCTTAGAACACCTGAAGAAGAACTCCCAGCAGTTCAAAAAATGTTTGTGGTGATGAACATCCTTTAATTTTTTATTTTTTTATATCTCACCAGTTATAGGTTCTAAGAGTGCAGTATTTTACAAATCCCAGTGTTCTCCAGTGCAGTTTATTGAATTATCTTATTCAAATAATTGAAAGAATTTGCACATGGAATTATTTTTATATTTATTTAACAATAGATATTGATCAAGATTAAGTATGAGACAATAGATCTTTAGTAGGCACATTTCTTAGTCATGTTACTCTTAGCAAATGTCAGATTAAAACAGTCAAGCAAAAATCTTTAACTTTCTTACTGTTACATGAACTAAAAAAGATATCTAAATTTATCTATTATACCAAAATAAGATAAGAAACTTTGAAATTGAATCCTGTTATAATGTTTATATAACAAACAAACCTAAAAGTTTATTTGTTGTTTTATTTTTCTTTTACTTCCTTAAATGTAAGTCTACCAGGGATGTATAAAATACTGAAATGATTTTAGCAAAAATTTTATAGATATTTATTATAAAAAAATAATTATTGTAAGCAATAAGATCTATAACATTGATTATACTAAGTTTCCTTGAAACAGAAGGAAAAACTTCAACAAATAAAGTTATGTTTTTAGTGTTAACTACATCAGATTTTATCAACAAATATTGAGGAATTACAGTAGAGATAAAAATATTACTAAGTAAGGAATTGAGAGTATGAAAAGCAAAATACACATATAGAAAACTAAAGCTGTTCTTCTATTTATCAATAAGTCAGAAATATTGTCTACTAGCTGTTACCCGTGACTTGCCTGTGTAAATTTTTTAAGCAAACACCATTTATATTCAGTATTTCAACAACCATAGTAATTGTTATATAACACCTACCACTAAGAATGATGAGAATTGCTGAGAATCAAACTGTTTTCAGTTTGATCAATTTTTTGGAACGTTTACAATTGCTCTATAATCGAACCAATAGGCAATAACAAATTCAAATTTAAAACGGTTCGAACATTTGGTTAAAAAATCAAAATATACAAAAATATTTATAACAATGTCTGAAATGTTATCAATTTAATATACCTAAGTACTCAATGAAGACTAAACTTAGTTGAAAACAAAAAAATTGCATCTGAAATAGTACAGTACAAGCCGTTCTTCAGGTTAAGCCTTAATCCTCTCCCTCCTACCCCGTGGGGGAAATTTCGAAAAATTCCTTCTTAATGTGCGTTTTCATGACGTACCCTAACGGTGTATCAAATTTCACCTCTTTAGATTCAGCGGTCTGCTCTGGGCAATGATGAATCAATCACCCAGTCAGTTAGTCGGTCTGGACAAGTAATTTTATATATTTAGATAATACGGTGGAATTTTGTACAATAAAGATAAAAATGACTGGAGGTTAGAAAACTTAAATCATAAAACTAGCTTGAAAATGTGTCTTTTTTTTCTTTAATTTATTTTTTTGGTAAGATTTTATGTTTGTAATGATTAAAATACAGTGCACTCTTGATAATCATAATCTATTTTGTTCAGGATTAATCTGAAGCCAAACAGCTAACCATTACTTTGTTCATTTTTCCATTAAAAGCTTTAGCCAAAAACAAATTTTAGATTAAATTTTAAGAACATATCAAACTTGTCTGTATTGTTTTGACTTTTTCTTTATATATATTTATAATCTCTCTAATCCAAACAATCTAATACAATAATTAGTTATTTTTGCAGTTAATAAAACTATGAAATCAAATATATAATTAGAGGAATGGCCCCCTAGATATATAATTTATTAATTTTGCAATTACTGTTTAAGAAAAAAAAATTCAAAGCTCAACAACAAATTATCATTGATTAATACTTATGATGTAAAACCTGCTTAAATATTAATATATATGCATTCATGTATTTGCAGAATAATTTGCAGAGAGAATTATATAGTATGCAATAGATTTAAGATGAAATATAATGATAGTTTTTCTGTCATTATACTTTTTCAAGACTAACAATATTGTTAGTGAATTATGACAAAGATGATATTTTAATAGGTTACTACATATCATATACATATCATTTACTATTATAATTATACAAATATATTTTAAAAGTGAGTAAACATAAATTACATTGTATTTTAATAAATGTAGTTTATCACCACCATTTGAATTATATAAAAGTTATTTTTTAATTTTAAATTGCAATTTTGTTGACATTCACTCTATACATAGAAGTAATAACAAAGTCAAATTCTTGTAGATTGAATAACATCTAATGCATAGTTCAATATACTCAAGCTTTCAATTGCAGTGAATGTGTTTAATGTCAGTTGAGTTCATTACTGATCTTTGAAATGTAGTAAAGTATCTTTAGAAGTAAAAATTCATTTGAAATGTTCAAGAATAGTTTTTTTGATTGTTATTCTATCTGTTGAATTTCTAAAAAATCATAAAAAGGGGTGTTATTAGAATACTTTAATACATTCCTTACATATTTTGATTCTGGAAAAAGGTTTTTTTAATTACTATTAATACAGCTCAAAAGATAATTGCTAATTCTGTAATCAGGTAATTATAATATAGTTAAATGTCAAAACTTCACAAATATATTTAGGAAGTCTAATAATACTGTTTATTGATAGTATTTTTGGAATTTTATGATTTGTTTGAAGAAATTTAAAAAAAAGTTAAATATAATGTCATTGGAGTAACAATTATTGTTTGATTTTAATAATTTATTAAATTGAACTTATTAAAATTATTGTTTCATTTATAATTGTGTTGTTTGTTTTATTTCAGGTATCAAATGCAAGATAAATTATGGCTCTTGATTAATGGCAAGTGTACAGCTCAAAATCTTCTATGTACGTAATTACAATTTAAATGGCTAACTAAATATTTACTATAAAATATAACTTGCAGATATAGTTATGTAAATGAATATATCTTTTAGGTGTAACTATGTAAAATAAACTATTTATATGTGTAATTTTAATTCTTACTGAATAAATACTAGTCAAATTATGTCGTCAGGACTTGCTCTAGAAGGGTATAAAGCATTAAAGATGCCAAAGTAATCTAGATATTTGTAAATTTCATATTAAAATATAGTTGTTCTTTATAGTGGTACAATTAAATTTATTCTAATTATTTTTGTGGTACTACTGTTTTCACAGACAAAGTATATAATTTTATGTATTTTGACTGTATGTTTGTTCATATTGATCACATTCAACTGTCCTTACTTGATATTTGCAAGTAGTGACAGTTGAATGTGATCAAGAATTAGGATGTTCTGAATGAATGAGTGAAATGAGACAATTGGACAATAACTGTCCCAAATCTACATGTTACAAAAAAAATTGACTGTTTAGCAGATGATATTTATAGACTATTTTATTAATTGGCATTATACATAGTCTGCTTAGTTTTAATAAGAAGACAATACCATGGAAAACAGTAGTAGTTTTTTGATTTTCTTTAGATAACATACTTTTTCTCAAAGTTGGTTTTAACTGGTTATTCAGTTAAAACTATATTTTTTCATTTTATTTATATATGTTTTATCATTACTTGGGTTAAAGAGAAGTATTGTTTTGCTCTCAGCAGCCAAGATTTGTAAGGAAATTTGCAGTAGCAGTCAGCTGACATGCAGATTGACCATTCAAAATTTTTTCTTAGGGAGAACACTGGCAGTATCTTGCTTGAAATTCATGATGTTTTTGTTTTAATAAAAACATATTTTTCTTAATAATTATTATTATAATTGTTTTGCCTTTTTTTTATTAAAAAAATTAATTGTTTATACACTCTCAAAATTATAAGGCTTTACACCAGGCCTGGCCAACCCAAATTGTTTCGCAGGCCACTTTGATCACACACAACATTACGGTGGGCCACAATTTAGGAAAACATGCTTTTAAAAAAGTAAAACGAATACAAAATGAATAAGATTTTATTGTTATACGAAGAGTTCGTACTCACACTTGCACATTATAACAATGACACATGCAAATTTTCATTTATTTAATTGTTTTGGTATACACATAACGGGGGGAAAAGTTTTAATAGATATATAATATCGCTTAGCGGGCCACACGGTTTAATGTGACAGGCCGCATGCGGGCCGTGGGTTGCCAGGCCTGCTTTACACACTATTAAATTTTATATTAATAAATTATATGTTATTTTTAAATAAAATATAATTTAAGCACTAAAACTTGATACTTTTGAAATGTCAAATTTTAAAATAAAAATGCATAAAATAGTTTTTAATATGATGGCAAAAACTTTTTCAAATTATTTGTATACTACATGTTAAATATTTTCACTAACAAGCTTATCTTTTAAAGTCATCATGTTTAAAATGACTAAATGTTTAATAAAATAATCTATTTGAAAATTACTTTTTCATTACTTCAGTACATTAGAATAACTTGTTTTAAACAAAAAATTGCAATTATTAATTATTGTTTTTTTTTAATGTTTTTGAGTATTTTTTAGTTTTATGATTTCTGATAAAAAAAATATATTACAAAGAAATATAAAATACTGATAGTTTTTTAATCAGTGTATTATAAAATTTAATCTACAGAACTTGTATGTTGTGTAATATGCCTTAATTTTATAAATTTAACATGTTTTAAAAATAATTAGTAATTCCTTTTCACTTTTGACTGGAACATTTAGTGACAAAATGAACAAAATTGGTTCAGATTAGCAGAATGCACTGTATTTAATGTCAAAATTTATCTGACATTAAATACAATTCAATTTGATAAATTTTTATTTTATCGAACTATTCTGATTTAATTTGTATTATAAATTTTTGTTTTTAACTATTAGGAACATTTTTTCTCATCTAATTCAAAAATTAAGAAAAATATTGTAATTGTGAATAATAATAATAATAATAATACTGTATTTTCATACATTGAGCAGCAAGCCAATTTAAATGAGTACAATCAGAAATTACCTATCTTGCCTCTGGTGCCTCAGGAGTTACTTGATATATGGTTTCAGTTATTCTGAATTATTTTTCTGGCCAACCTGCTGACAAATTTTGCCAGAAGCATGTGTAATATATATATATATATATATATATATATAATATATTTATTTATTTATTTATTTATTTATTTACCAGAACACACACTCAAAATATAAACATACATCTTCTTTCCAATAGATCAATTAACACCTCTATGTGAATATATCTAAAATTGTTTTAACACTTGTATGAAAATATTTTAAAAGATATTCACGTATATCAACTTTAGATATGTTTAAAGAAATGTATTCACATAAACCTGTGTTTTTGTTTTAAAAAAACAAGTGCATAAAAACAGGAACAGAGTTCAACACAATAATAATAGCTCCCAACACTTTTCCAGTACTGTTTTAGTTACTGGACAAACATTTTTGGCTCATTTGATAAGCCTGCATCAGGTGATTAAATTAACTGAAGTTTATATCATTCTCAAACTTTGTGAGTGTATGCATATACATGCTAGACATGCTATGCTATCTTTTAAATTTCTAAAAGTTTGTGTAACATAAAATGAAACTTCTCCAGAAACTGGGCTATACTATATTGTACAAAAATTCACTACCTTTATATTTGCCCAGCTGATTTTTTAGAAAAAACAAACATTTTTGGTCTAAGATCATCTTCAGGTGAAAAAAAATTTTTAAACAGATGGAACTTGAAGCATTTCGATGTTCTAATATGTCAAATGCAGAAGAGCTCACATGTAAATTTGAATTTAAAATATTTTAGAATTGACCAATATGATGTGTCCAAGTGTAAAAGTTCTAAAATTGTTTTTCATAATGACATATCAAAGAGGGCCTTCCATTCTTATGTAATGCTCCTCTCCTCTGTAAAATTTATACATTGACCTTGCTTCTCTGCTTTAAAAATCTTAAGTGCCTCTAGTACTTTGAGTTGGTCCATGTTGTTTGTTCTAATTAATGAAGCATGTTGTAAATCAGGTTTAACTTCTTCTTCCTCCACATATATCGAGAGGGCAATAATCTGCCTCCCTCTAACTATATCAGTTTCGTGTTCTGTTAAGCGCTTTCTGAGTGATCTATATAGGTCAACCTCAGGTGTCAATACTTTGTTGATGAATAAAGCCATTAATAACCTTAGCTTAGTGATATACCCAATGCAAACATATCAAGGTCTAGTACAGTTGACACACACAATTCCTGAAACCACCAAAAGTTTCCTGCATAAAAGTAAAATTCTGTCCACAATACTGATAACTTGCCAACAGAACAAATTAATTCTGTATAAGAAGGATTATGATATTACAACACATGCTTGTAAGTAATTCATCATTATAATTTCACTTAAGTGGGCATGCTGATTAATGTATAAAAATACAGTAGTAATAATTTGTTTTGCGTTTATGCCTTAACTTTAGTCTGGCATAGCTATTTGCATTTTTCACTGGATGCTCGCCCTCTGGTGTTTAAAAGCAAAACTATTCTATCTGGGTCGTTTGATTCATTCTTGTGTATTATCAGCAGTAAAGATGAATAGTAATAGAAAAAGCAAAGCTTTCTGTTGCATTCAAAATTGCAATTTCAAAGCCTTATGGGAACCTAATGTAAGTTTTCGTCTATTCCCACGTAAAAAACAAATGATTATTCGGAAATCGGTCGGTTATATTTATGAGCTGCTCTGAATTCTGAAAGAGTGGATTAGACTGTTAAGAATTGGCAATTTCCCCATTGTCCAACTTTATATGAACAAGTTATGTTGTCAATTTTAAAACATATTTTCTTGAAGTTTAAAATGCCAGTAATTTTGTGTAGGACACAGGGTCGGAATTAAGCATTCTGAAGTTCTAAGTTGAATCTAAGGCCCCTTACCAACCCTTCACAATTTTAGAAGTCAGTCATAAAAAGAAAAGAATTAAATCAGACTATGTCTGATTTAATTCTTTTATATTCAGATAAACATCATCTTTTTCTTCCAATATCCGAATATTGGAAGAAAAAGATGAGGTTTCACTAGTCTTCTGTTTTATAACTGAATTAAATTAAATTTTTATACCAAATCCATTAAAAATCTTTTTTTAAATTGGTTTTATTGATTTTTTTAAAAAAAGATCTTATGTTAATTCTCAGAAAAAAAATTAATGAAATACTATACAAAATAAAAAGTAAAGTATATTTTGTTGGTTTGTAAAAAAATGTTTATTACAAAATTTGACTTCAATTTTCTTTTTTGTACAAATGTTTGAGGCCCCTTGAAAGTTGAGGGTCTAAGCAACAACCTACATAGCTTTTTTCTTGTAAATACGGCCGATAGGACAATGTCAAAGCTGATGTCTTTTAACACAAAGGGCACAAATATGTATAGAACGATCTTGCTCATTTGTTTCAATACCACATAATGATGTGTCCTGCTAGCAATAATTGTTCTCCTTCTATAAAATTTTTTAATAAACAGCTACAAGCAGCATATATCATTATATTGGACAGTAATATACGATTAATTTTACATTACTAGTTACAAGTGACCCAGATAAAGTAGCCATTTTGTAAAAATGCAGTGCCCTCTATAGTTCATGAAAAATGTGAATAGGCACCAACCATTATATACATTATGCAATGTAGCATATATTCCAACAACATGTAATTAAAAATTGAAACCAAATTAAAATAAGTATACATATATGTAGCAACCTTTTAAATTAAGAAATTCTTAACAGATGTTCTTCCTGAAGTATAATTTTTCATATGAGTATTTGATTTTTATTTACTCAACTCAAATGCTTTAGATTAAAATTAATATAATACTCTGTATTGAAATTTCTAAACTTATGAATTTGTCATATATTTGTTTAGATTAAAATAATTGTGCTTTCAGTTAGTTTGTAATTTTGGAATATTTTTCTGTTCCTTTTGATGTAATTTATATTTAAATTTTATAACTACAGGGAAAATAATTGATTTAATTATTATTATTATTATTTATTTTTAATAGAAGAAATAAAAATCTATAGGAAGTCCATGAAATTTCGATATTATGGATACTGGATAGTGTAATAAAAAAATACAATGAAGGTTTTCTATTACACAAAAGTATGGATTGAAAAAGAAATGATTATCATATAGCAATGAAGGAAAGTGAAAATATAGATTATGATAGTAATGGAACTGCTGTTGCATCTGGTCCAGGCCATGCAAATCCTGTGTACATCAAATGGCTTCTGGAGGCAATTCAGAAAGTTAGACATCAGAAGCAGAGGCCATCGATGGAAAGAATATGTAATGCAGTACGTCAGAATCATAAAGTTAATAGAGATGCTATTTTGGAGCAGCTTGAGTTAGCTGTTAATGATGGTGCTGTTTTAAAGGTTAGTAATGAAAAGTTTTCTAAAATGTATGTTTTTTAAATGTTTATTATTTGAAATTATAGACTAAAAATAATCATTAATGTGACATAAATATAGGTATACAAACATATTACTTAATCATTTAATCTATATATCTTAAAGCATTAATAAATAATAACTGATGATAAGAAAAATATTTTAATTTAAAATAATGCAGAATAAATCAGAAATAAACATTTCCAAAAATAACCAGATAGCATTTAAAATACACTGTATGCCATTTTGTTATATAAGCATCAAGAGTTAAAATTTGGTGCCCAAGAGGACATATTTACAAAGCAGGTTCACTATAAAACTGGTGAAGTGTCATTAAAATTTGGGAGGATGAGAGAGATAGATCATAGTAATTTTGACAAGTGAAATTTTCAAGTCAGAATGAATAGTAATTGCAATTGAGTATCTAGTAATAGATCTGCAATTGTAAGGAATGTTTTATTTTAGTGGCTAAGTTTATGAATTTTCAGTTTTTAAAGAATAAATGTTTATAATTGTTGTAGTTATTATTATATTCATATATGACTAAAGAGGGTCTTTGTGACTGAAATGCATACCAGTAATAAAAGTTGCTTATCAATCATTAAAGTGTCATTGTGATGTTCCTGATAATAGTGTGATATGTCTCCACATATACCTCCATGAATTTAGTGTTTGAAAAATCCTAAAGTGAATACAATTTGAGACAAAAACTTTTAATTGACTGCTTAATTACAACTGGCTACACTGTTGGCACATGAGAACGTAAGACAGCGGAATGAAAAAACAGCAGCATCTCTGGCAGTGCACAAAGAAAGAGCAGTATATTGTTTGATTTTTGATAAATGAAGATTTAACATAAAATCTACTTAAATTCACTTTGGAAAAAATCAAAGTTTATTATAACAGCTATTACGTGATGTAATGTCTAGGAAGCTATTAATCTGATTTAAAAAACATCAGCATTTCATAAATATTTATTTTGAAAATTGAGTTAATGAATAAATTAATTAAATTCAGAAAATTACAGATAAAGGATTGACAGAGCAGGTCTCAAATCTGTAACTCCTTACCATATAGATTAGTGGTTCCCAAACTTTTCTTGCCTTCTACTCCTTCATGCCAGAAATTCATTCCCAACATACTCTACCTTACTGTACAGAACTTTTTCTCTTTTTCCTGATAATCTTAATTTAGTTATTCCAACTTTTAAAACCCATATTTATTTGACCAGAATCCTGAATAACAAATTTTAATGCAGTATTTACTTCACTGTTTATAAGATATTAATAGGAGAGATGGTCTTGATGTGTTTCTCAGTGCCTGGTTTGAAGTCACTTAGCAAGTTTTAAAACATCACATTCAGGAATTTAGAGTTGATTTTCTTACATTAAGAAAAGTTAGATAGATGCAGTAAAAATAGGTTCTATCAAATATAATATTATAAAATGTCTTGTTTTTCCTACATCTGAATTAATAGTTAAATATGCTACTGTAATTATTCAATGTTATTCACTAAGAACCATAACTAACTGAAGTAATTGTTAATCATCAGCCATAAATAAGTTAAAAATTTACTTGGAGGAGTAAACTTCCAATGTTTTCTCCACTCACTTGTTTCTTAGCAATCATTTGAAGTTATTTTATCATTCTTAAAGAGCAATGTGCCCACTTTGAGAACCACTGATGTAGGTGGTTACTTGTTGTGCTATACAGATTTTCATTCAATCTATTCTTCCAGATACAATCTGTAATGTTGATCAGTTATTTAACTGTTTAGGTTAACTATCATCAGGTCAATTGGAGACATCTGCTGCCCATATGTCCTCTGTGGCACTCAGTCCATAACTGTATTTCAGCATGTTATATATCAGGCCTGGCCAACTTAGTGGAGTGTAATCTATTTTCACAAGTCAACAGTAGCAATGATTTACCACTACATTTTTTATTCTTTTGAAAAAGTTTATTAACCCACTCTTATAGAAATATGCTGGAAAATATAAATTTATTTATTAACCTGAAATGTTAACTAGTGTATATATATATATCTTTACCGTATAAAAAAAAAATCTGATTTATAATGCAAGTATCTTTACCAAGAAAAAAAAAAAAAATATATATATATATATATATATTTTTTTCTTGGTAAAGATACTTGCATTATAAATCAAACAGTAATATTTATATTTGTAACAAAAAAAGAATTTTATTTCCATTTATCATGTAAATCATAAGTTTTGTTTCTCTTTGATACATAACTAAAATTGTTTAAGGCATAACAAAGCAACTTATGAAATAGCAGTATAACCTAGATATTATCACAATATAAAGAGCATGTTCCATTTTTTTCATGTTTCTCATTTGGTAATTACACATTTAAAAAATTTTCTGTCTGAAAAATATGGAATTGGAAATTACATGAAATTCTATGAATATTATAAATGATTTTTGCATTGTAAAAGTTCATATTGTCTGTGATCAAGCAAAAATGGTGCAAGAATTGATTAAGTGATCATGATTGACTTGGTGGCCATGTTATAGCCAATGTCTGATGTCTAGTCAATTTATGAAATGACTGTCCACTTCTAGCTTTGACCAGCAATTTGCAATGTCCCAACAATCAACAGCCAGTTCAAAGATTGTCTAAGAAAAAGTGTCCAAGGCTAGAAGTTGTGCAGAGCTAGATCATGCAGTTACAGGAGTAGATCATATCAGTTCTAACTCATATTATTACCACTGTGAAAATCTCTTTAGTTTAGTCAAAGTAGAAAAAAAAATCTTTTCAAAAACAAAGAGAAAAGCTAATCAGTGAAAAATTATATGAAAGAAAAAAAGTTTTTCCAGTTGAAAAACACATCAAAGAGAACATAGTAACATTGACATGATTTTGCCAACTGTAAACAAAGTGAAAAATATATTTAAGTTGAAAAGTATGAAAGATCTTTTTAGTAAACAGTTTAAAAAAATCAATGAAAGAAAAAATGGATTCAGTTGTAGAAAAAACACATTTGTAAATATATGATTTTTTCAGCTGTATTAAAGAGAAAAATAAATAGAACTTAATTTTCTCCATAATGTCAGTTGAAAAATCACATTATGAAGAAAAATAAGTTATCTTACCAGGATGAAGGCTTCTTTACTTTCACTTGTTTCTGAATTGTTGTGACACTTGGATTTACAGTAGAGCATCGATTATCTGACGCCTGATTAACCGACTTATCGCTTAACCGACCGCGTTCTAGTCGGCAAATTCAATTGTCTGCTAGTGATGTGGCGCTACAATATTTGGCTATGTCTTGGCTACTTAAATATTATTTGTGTTAAATTTTTGTGTGTTTTAGCTGGCAGCACTGGCTCGATCATGAAAGGGAGGCTAGTATTTAAACCAGGCCTAATACACTATACTAATAATGTATTTTTTCATACTTTTCGTTATCCGACTTTTCAGTTATCTGACCAACCCCAGTCCCCAATTAAGTCGGATAACCGATGCTCTACTGTATATACTGTATTGACTTGCCATTGCATCAATTTATTGAATACTTGGTAGCACAGGAACACTTTGGAAATCCTTGGCCTCCACTTAAAAAGTGACTCAATGACATTGCACTTAGTAATATTTCATTATCCAGAATTGATTGCAAAGAAACACATTCTTCTTTAAGAACAGTAAACTCACTTCTGGTGTACAACTGCTTTAAAACTCTGAACTCTATCCCAAGTTTATACAAGATCATTTTCCAGAGCCAAAATCACAGCTATAATGGTTTGTGGATCAGTGTGTCCTCTGCCGATGTTCAGTACCAGAATGTAAATGTTGTATCTAAAAATTTATGTGAATGCACTCTGCTACTTAGCTCTGCAAAACTTCTAGCTTTGGCTACTATTTTGTGGACAGCTATTGAACTGGCCATTAATTGTCAGGTGCATTGCAAATTGGCCAGCCAAAGTCCAAAGTAGTTGTAAATTCTTGTATATTTTGGACTTTCGTTACATGATTTGGACAAAGCTAGAGATGATCAGTCATTTCACAAATTGGCTAAATATTGGGCATTGGCCATAAAATATACATATAATGTAAAAATCCAAAATTTTATTATCAGCTTAATGTAATAAATTGGGATATTTAGTTTTTATATAGTGTATTTACATTTATATTATAGTTTATTTGTGGCTCTATCATGCTTGTATTTATCACATGTTTTAGCCATTATACAATGTATTTTATTGGGGATTTCATTTTAATTGTTAATGGGAGGTGGAGATCAATTGTTGTTTCTTGTTGTCGTTGTCAAAGTTTTCTTACATTCAAATTCAAACACAAGTTCGTATTTTTCCTTCAGTGTGTTAGCTTTCAGACCCTCATTTCTAACGGAAATGTGAAACAGGTGCTACAAATAATGCTTGACATGAGAAAATGCAAAATCGGATTCTGCTGTGACGTTGATATAGATTGTATATTTTCTTTTTGTTATCTGTTGTTATTTTATATATGAAAATACATAAAATGTTAAGGTATTTTTATTAATATCTATATATTAATAAATAAGTCGACTCCCCTCCTGAAAAAAATGAGTTCACACCACACAGTGCGGTGTGAACTCATTTTTTTCAGTCGGGAGGGGAGTTGACATGTCAGACATCTAAACCAGTGTGGGACAGCAAAAGTGTGTTGATTTATCCAGTGGTGATGAGTTAAACGGTGTTGAGTAAACCAAAGTTTTTTAACATTAATGCCTATGTAAGTCGGCCGGAATCACAGAAAACTGACTACTTAACCAACGGTGTCGAGTTATACCTATGATGACTTATGAGGACTCGTCTGTATATATAGTAACATATATAATACACATCTCAAAGCCCAATGAGTTAATATAATCATCCAATGATCGCCTAACAGAGGAGATATGCACACAGAAATGTAAAGTTCATTTTTTGTGATGAAGGTCCTGAAATTCTTGTTTTTGTGATAAAGTCGTGTAGTTTTACTTGTCGCTTTTGGGTTCTTTGTTTTCAAACTCTATTTTCCAGTTCTACTTTAATTCTTGTTCTTCCAGTTCTTGAAGGTTGTCATTGGTAAGGTTCTCACCAGAAACCTGCAGTAACTCCTCAATATCCTGCTCGTCTCATCTCCTAGTCCTTCTGTATCAATTAGGTTGAGAATTTGGTCAACTTAACAATACAGCAATAGGCTCTTCTTCTTGAGAATTCTTGGATACCTTCAGCCATAACTTCTTCCACACTTCATTCAAGCATTTATCAGTTAATTCTTGCCAAGTGAAGTCGATATTGCCTATGGCATCCATGATGATATATTTTTTTCCAAAATTGCACAAAACAAACATAGATTTAAGGGAAGTGTGGCACTACGACAAATTGGCACCTTTTGCTGATTGGTTGGTGTTTGGGAATAATCGTATTATATATGAATAAATGAAATGCTGCAATAATTTGAATCGGGGTAAATTTTGAGCTTTTTTTTTAGGCTTCTAGCAGACAGTGTTAATTGAGGTAGCATTAGGGAGGTCGAGGCCAAAGTTTTAAATGCAAAAACGTGTATGTCAGATGGTCGGTGCCGCTTTCCTGTAAGCCTAGAAGTTTGACAATGGCATTTGGAATGTCGAGCATGATTTCACTGACATTCCAAACACCATTTTCAAATTTCTAGGCTTACAGGAAGCGGTGCCGAACATCCAACATACACGTTTTTGCATTTAAAACTTCGGCCTCAACCTTGCTATTAAGCGGGGTCTTACTGAACTCTGTTTTATTTTAACCTGTTTATAAAACTGTTCATTCTGTATGTATGAAAATCTCATGACAAAAAATGAAATTAAACAACAGAATAAAATATTTGAGAAGAAAAATTTATTATATTTCTTTCCATATGTTTGCTTCCAGTAACTTTGTACAAATGACAGAAAATTTATTATTTTTTTAAACCTAATTTTTGTCATTTTTATTTTATTTTCAAGTAATTTTTCTTTTTTATTAAATTGTAATTCTGCCAGCCCTTTTTACAAAGAAATATTATATTTTTAATTGTGTTGGGACTGTCACCTGTGGACATTTTAAACTGTTTTACATATTCGTGCATAGGCATAGCCTTTAAAGAAAGGTTGTCTCTGCAATGGAAATAGTTGTTCCTGGTGATTGGACATGGTAAACAGTGAAGATAGGACTAGTATCCGTTTGTAATGTAATTTTACCTTTTTATTAAACTAGTTTTTATCAATTCAATATACAGTAGAGCATCAATTATCTGACTCAGTTGGGTACTGGGGTTGGTCGGATAACTGAAAAAAAACTGATAACCAAAAAGTATGAAAAAATACATTATTAGTATAGTACAGACATGGCAAATGCGGCTCTTTTTGAATTATTTGCAGCTCTTGCTGAAAGTGTTAATTTCTGCATTTTATTATTATTTTTACAATTTTATTTCCACAATTTTGTGAAAATATGAAATTATATATATGTAATATTTAGTAATTTATTTCCAAGTTGGTGCAATAAATTAAATTGACATTTCAAATCTATTCTTTTAAAACAAGTTCTTGACCCCGATGGGAGACACCCTATCCTTCCCTGCCTTACCATACTATCTACCACGACAGTACAGAACTGCAGCTCCTGTGCATTTTGCAAAACCTACATTTTGGCTCCCACTGAACTCTTGCTTGCCCACCTCTGGTATAGTATATTAGTATATCACTATTAACCTACGTTGCGTTGAATTTTCATCGATGTTAAGCCTAACAAAATTTTTTTAAAATAATAATTGTCGCTATTGTATCATTAAAAATCATTTCTTTATTTTGCAGAAAATAAATACAAAAATAAAGACAAAATAGAAAATTAAGCCTGGTTTAAATACTGGCCTCCCTTTCATGATTGAGCCAGTGTTGCCAGCTAAAACATACAAAAATTTAACAAAAATAATAATAAAGTAGCGAAGACACAGCCAAATATTGTAGCGCCACATCACTATCGGACATTTGAATTTGCTGACTAGAATGTGGTCGGTTAACTGATGTGACGGTTGATCGGGGGTCGGATAATCAATGCTTTACTGTAGTTAAATTCTAGAAACTTGAAAACTAAACAAAATTTAAGATTTAAATTCATTTGGCAAGCTTTCAAAATTTGATACACTTCAGTATCTCTTGAAATGAAAATAATATAAATGTTAATTTTTTAAATTAGTGGTTCACGGTTACATTGCTCAGATAACTAGACTAAGTTATTTATTATATTATTTTATCTGTGATTGTTAAAAGAAATTTTAATATATTGAAAACTGTATTTTTAATTAGTTATTAAGTCATATTAGTATTTAGTAACTGAATATGATTTAGTGTTGTTATAATTTCATCATTTAGTAGTTGTATTTTTAGATCTTTATACAAATTTTTAAAAATCTGACATGGGAATATATTATAAAAATTACAAAAATGAAGATTTAGAAGAAAGCATTTCAACTGTTCAAACACAATCAATGCTAATTGAATTGACTTTCCTTTATACATATTAGTAAGACACTGTAATTAAAATGATCATAATTATGACAAAATAAACATTATAATTATGTTTAGAATGTGTAAAAATATAGAATGTTTGTTTTTTTTTATATATATATTTTTTTTATGGGTTGCATGTAAGCAGATACTAAAACAAAATTCTTTGTCAATTTGTGCTCCAATAATTTCCACTCATGTAATCATTAATAATTAACAGAAAAACATCAAAATGTTCTTTGAGAGTAAGCACAAATTGTCTCTACTAATCACTTTTAAATACACTGCTGGCCATTAAAATTGCAACACCAGGAAGGAATGATCATACGAATGTCAAAATCATATGAAAGGAAGAAGAGGTTGGGATATGCAAATGATTAGTATTTCAGTGCATTTAGACGATGCAGGAGGGACAAACGACATCTGAAGTCCTGCATAAAAGAAAAGTTGTGCAGTGGATTTCTCATTCGGAAATCGCTTTGTAAGGTTGGGGTTTCATCAGAATATTGTGTTATGCCTCGAATAAGAAGAAGAAATGCTTATCAGCAAGTGTTGGAATTCAATAGAGGCAGGATTGTTGCCTATCGAGAGTGTAGATTATCATTCCGTGATATTGCCACTCGCACTGGTCGAAATCCAACCACTGTCATGCGAATATGGAATCGATGGATTGCTGACGGTCATACTGAACGGCATGCAGGATCTCAACGTCCTCCCATGACTAACATCCAAGAAGACAGACATATTGTGAGGTCGGCCGTGCAAAACTGTACAACCACATCACAGACCATTAGTCAGGAAATGGGCTTGTTTGCAGCATGTCCAGTATCCGCTTGTATGGTGCAATGACGTTTGCAGCAGCATGGACTGTCAGCACGGTGACCATTACTTCGGCTTCCCTTGACAATGCAGCATAAAGAGAGACAGCAAATTTGGTGCACCCAATGACAAAGCTGGATACAGGAGTGGCATAATGTCGTCTTTTCAGACGAGTCCTGGTTCTGCATGCAACATTCTGATGGCTGTATACGCATCTGGAGGCTCCAAGGAGACCACTCATCGCCTGCTTGCATTTGATATTGGCATAGGGGCCCTACATCTGGTATGATGGTATGGACAGCCATTAGGTACACGACACTCACATCTCTAGTTTGGATTAACGGTAATTTGAACAGAGATCGGTACGTTTCTGACATCTTATGTCCAGTGGTTGTGCCCTATCTTTGAGGCCTGCGAAACACCATCTTCCAACAGGATAATGCAAGACCACATGTTGCAAGTCGTGTTTTGACCTTCCTCGATACAGAGGGTATTCAATTGTTGCCCTGGCCTGCACGGCCTCCAGATCTCTCACCAATTGAAAACATCTGGTCATGGGTTGCTGAGAGACTGGTCTGCCACCCCTCTCCGGCTAATATGATTGATGAAGTGTGGCATAGACTTGAAACAGCATGGAATGAGTTGCCTGTTTCTGTCATCCAAGCTCAGTTTGACTCCATGCCTAACCGGATAAGGACCGTTTTAGCTGCCAGGGGTGGCAACTGTTACTACTAATTTTGCACCCTTGTAAACTTTCAAACTGCTTGCAAATTTAATCATTTTGTCTTCATGCCATAGTGTTTATGTACAATAAATATCTTTTTTTTATTTTCTTTCCTTCTTAATGTTGCAATTTTAATGGCCAGCAGTGTATTTCAATTTTATCAATTTGTACAATAAGGACTGAAGAGGGGAGAAAATAGCCTGAAATTCATTTCCATTGTACAAAATAGTATTTTATTTATCAAACATTGTTCCTATGTGATAAGTTTTACATAGCAATTTTGTGCTTACTCCCAAGGAACAAAAGAACAAGAAGCAATCAAGTACATTAAACTGCGTTTAAAATGTTTTACTTGTTTTCACAACACATATACCAAATTTCGTAGTAAAAATTTAGAATTAATTCTGTGCATTCAAGGGTTAATACTATTTGCCATTTGCAAAAACTTAAATTCATATATATCAATCATATGTAAAACAAGACTTAACTGTGTAATGGCGATGTGATTAAGAATAGTTTTGAGATGGATTATGTAATTAGTTTACTCCTAAAAAGTAGTGATCATCTAATTTATTAGTTTATGAAGGAGTGGTTTTGAGAATGTTCTAAACTCTTAAAATCCAAGGGCTTTTGAGCTTTCTGGTTGATCTTTAGAGGCATAAATTTTAGACATTACATATTCTAACATTAGATGTTACATATTTTGTTTTTAGAATGTGTAAATTCTTAGTGATTTTTTTTATTTTTATTTTTGGAAGGAATTGATACCCGTGAAGATGATTCAGCAAGCCTCAAAAGCATTTAGATTTTAAGTCTTCGGTTAAGTAAAGCATAATTTCTTACTAAGACTTAAGCTTACACTTGTAAAAAAAGGAACCAAGAAATATCTTGAAGTTCTGAAAACCTGCATTGTATGTTTCATCTTTAGATCCATTTCAGGGTTGTTTAGTATGAAATGTTTGAAATGAACATATGATGACTTTAAAAGCTTTAGAAGTCTGTTGTTCTTAATATAAATATGTGACAGCTTTAGCCAGTTAGTAATATCTTTATGTAGAGCTTTGAAAGTTTCCTATAGGGTTTGTTTTGCTATTGTGTGATTTTATTCTAGATGTTGATAATGTTCACTTCTTTCCAAGAGTTGATTATCTCCATCCTGTTTAGTATTAATTATTATTATTATTTTTTTAAAGGGCTTTTGTTAATTCTTTTGCTATTTCAAGTGGTAGGAAGTCTGTATTTGGGATAAATATTTGTGCTTGCCCCAACAGACTTTGATCTCTTTCTGGCTTTTATGGCTATGGCTATCATAGCAAGGCCATTCATAATATCTTGTACGTTTGTTTATTCTAGTGTTTAGTCTGGTTATGTTTCTGGTTTTTAAATACTATATCAGTAGCATAGCATTGCCAAGCTATGCTACTGATTCCTGTCTTTTTCCTCCAGTGGGATTTGATGCACTTTTGCTATCTTGATCTGGGAAATAGGCCTTTTTTGATTTCTGATATAATTTTGAAGATGATAGGGTAACAAACTGTGATTAATTGTACATTAATTTCCATTATATTCTTCAGTTTTCATTTCCTAAATATTTGTCATAATGCCTACATTTCTCTTCTTATGATTTATGCATGTCTTCTCCAAATGCTTTGTATTGGGTATGAATCAGATCATTTTTTTATCAATATATTTGTGTATCTAAGCATAAACTATCTTTGTAATGTAGTTATTTAAGCTTTCTTTTATGGATGAAAATTGAAGAGCTCAACAAATTGAGCTTTGAAAATTATCTGAGGCTCACTGGAGGTATAAAGAATGCAGGTGGGAATGTACAGTAGAGAGTCGAAAATCGGCACCCTGGTAATCGGAATCGCCCGATAATCGGCACAATTTTCAGTCGGACTGTGTCGTGCTGAATCGAACGTTTTTGATACTAAATTTACTTCTAAAGTATAATTTTCATGTTTTTTATATTCTTCAATATATTTATTTTGTTTGTACAAAATAAAGAAATAATTTTTAACGATACGATAGCCTCGATTATTATTATAAAAATTTTCGTTAGGCTTAAAATCGACGAAAATTCAACGCGAAGTGATACGCAACGGAGAAAAATTCAACAGGAAGCGACACACAACGAAGAAAATTTTGAACATCAGACAGGTTAATATATTTTTTCGTACATAGACCGTAATCGGAACAAATCCCTAATCTGAACAACCCCAGTCCCCAATTGATGCCGATTTTCGACTCTCTACTGTATATGAACTTCCTATTAATTTCCATAGTTAACTGTATGTCTTTAATGTGAATGTTCAGATCTAGCAGGATGATTAGAGCAAAGTGATCAATGGTTTTATTAAAATAAACAAAAAAGTACATATATAAAAATATTGAAATTTTACAATAATTAAATATAGTTTTCTTCTTGTGCAATGACTCATTCCTATTACTCTGGCAGTATTTTAACACTTTCATAGAAGCTATGTGACAAACCATGCTGGATTGCATTATCAGTGCAGTTTTGACCTCATCCCAATTTTGATATTGAATACTTTTTTATGGCAGCTTTAAAAGGACTGAAGTAGTTAAAATCACAAGTCTGAAGGTCAAGTAAATTGGTGGATTGAATCCAAAGTTACATTCTTTCATCCACGTTATGAATCAGTTTAGTGGTAGGGGGTTTGACATTGTTACAAGCAATAATGGGATATTGTATATTTTTTTACTTTTCCATTTCTTGATGTGGCCTGTAATAGTCCTTACCAGTTTTGGCAGTCATGATGTTTTTTTCCAGGTAGGAGCTGCCAGAAAGGAATTCTGTGAAAATCCATGGTCTTTAAGAGCATCCTCTTTTTTTTGCTGAAAGCCTCTCTTAACTTGGATTTTAGTGATTTGGTTGGGTGTAGCTAAACTTTAGACCCATGTTCCACTGATTGTACATGGGAATTTGTATCTCATCACTCACCAGTGTATGCTCAAGAAGCTTCCTTGTCTAATGAAATTGAAATAGATTTGTTTGACATCCTGCAATTTGGTTCAACTTTTGATCCTCTCTCAGTTCATATGGAACCTAGGTTTTGTACTTTGTTGAGATTAAGTTTTTCTTTTAATATAAACCAAACCATTTTCCATGGAATGCCAGTTGTTGCCTCAATAGTTTGCAGACTCCAGTCCTTAGATTTCTTCAACAGTTTGTTGAACTTCTCATTACATTTTTCTTCCTGTTGATGGTCACTTCTGTTTCCTTCTTGTGCTTCTTCAACGTCAACTCTACCGTCTTTCATTTGAACAACTCATTGATGAGTACTGCTGGCTGAATAAGCATAACAACCTAAAGCTTTTCTTACATTTCTGTCAATATTAACTGCTGACCAGTCAAGTAGGACTCCAAACTTCACAAAATCCTGTTGTTTCAACTAACATCATCAACCGAGTTTTGAAGTTCTAGATGGTTCATTTTTAGTCACTATTCAAATACTTTAAATTAACTAATTTGTATACACTATAAGCTATATTTCAACAAATGTACATGAGATACGATTACTATAATAAAATCATAAAACTGCTATTAGAGTGCACACTTTGCTCTGGTCACTCTGGTAAATAGTGGATGGTAGTTTTGTGGGCCTGATCCATTTTCTACATGACCCTAATTTTGTTTCGTGAATTTTCATCAAAGGTCATCTATGTATCTAAAGGCTGCTAAGATCTTTTTGTTGAAAAGTTTCAGATTAGAGATAATGTCATGAAATTATAAATAATAATGTTACACAATAATAAGATTTTATATAAAATATTTAGCTAAAGATTAATCAGTAATAGTTAACAGAATCAACAAAATGTGAATAATTATGTTAAATTCTACAGTTAATTACCTTACAAATTAGTGCAAATACTGTGAATTTTTATTTTTTGGTCACCATCAAAACTCCTTTGAATTGCATTTGAATGGTATGATCTCTGGCAACATTGTTATATACTAGTTCATACAAGTTTATTTCTTGCTGGATAAGAAACTTATCACCAAGGCAACTTTGCATCTGCTTGATTGTGCAATAGTGTAAATCCATATAAATGTATAATGCAAGTGCTTAACACTCAGACCTTTGGAGCTTACAATTTTACTTTTTCAACATAATTTTAAGTTCATTTTCTTTTGTCATTTCATAATTCAAATCAGGCACTTAATTAGGAATATCTTTTGGCACCCCCTTGATGATTGCGCATATTTGGGTGAATCATCAAGAGGATGCCAAAACAGTCATGCACACCTTGCAAGATTGCTTTTGGCATCCTTGGAGATTTGATAATGGAAAAGCATATTTCAGAGAAATCTTCTGCAATAGGGAAACTGATAGGATCACCATATGTTTGTTTTTCCAAAAAATCCATTAAAGGTGAAATAAGAGTCATAGATTATAAGATGCAGATCTTCAGAATGCTTATACACCATGTCTGGTTTGAAGTTACAATGTAAAAGGTTTAAAGTGAGGATAGGATGTAGGTGGCTTTGAGAGACGGAGAAATATAGGCTTTTATAATCTAAAATAGTGGTTCTCAACCTTTCTGAGGCCATGAAATAGCATTTATATAATTTTTATTAAATGGAGCATTAGCATCAATATATTCAAAACTCAATAAACAAGACCATGTTTACCATTGTCATGAAACAATGAAGCAATAAACTAATAAACTTTATTGTATTGAATAAAATAGAAAACATGGAATTGTCTATGTATAATGTTTTAGTACAATGAAATAAACTTGCCATTGAAACAAGTTTGCAGAATACCTGTGTTTTGCAGGATGAGTTGAGAACTATTAATCTAGAATTTTAAGTTGAGTGCATTTTATAAGATCTGTTTTGGGGCTACAATTTTCAAATTGCATACCTATACATTCTCACTGTCAGCCATCTGGTGTCTGCCCCCTTTGTTAATTTTGAGAACAGAAAGCTCGAGTATGGAAAGCTTAGGGGCTAGAGGTCCCGATTCATTTTTAAATTATGATTAAAAATTGCAACCTGGCATTTTGAGGATGTTAACAATACATTTTTTTTTTTAATTTTTAAAAATATGTAGGTAGAACCTCCAATGACATTTTGATGACATACTGATTTATCTTCAGAATGGTTCTTAGATACTTGTCCAGTGTTTGTTCCATGCTGTTTCTTCATCGCTTCAACTATGTTTATGCATCTTGATAAAGCCAAAGAGGCATTATCAAGACTTATTGAAAAAGATCATACAACAGCAAAACAAACTCTATAGGGGGGGTCTACTCCAATAATATATACAACAGGCGTCATTAAACAGAAGTAGTCACAACACTAAAGAATTTTAAATCCAAAGTGTTTGTCTTCAAATGTCTTACAGCAAACAATTTTCAAGTGAATCTGAAGACAGAATGTAGTTCTGAAAATATTTATATATTTTAATGTTTATGGAGTTGATATGTATTATATCAATGGTGTGGTTTTCTTTATATTGCTTTAAAAATCAATTCTTTAAATATTTCTTCTTCAAAAAAATTGATGAGACCTCATAGCTTAAATCCAAAGAAGTTAACCAATGTTTTTTTGTCTGGGCAGCACTTCATCAGAGAGAAAAACTTCTGAGTGTTATCTTTGTTATTCTTTATTCACTATGCATTTCAGGTGCAAGATTTTTTGTGTAACTTGCATCCCTCATCAGGTGTTACATTTCTACAAATAACCTATGAAGTCTCATCAATTTTTTTGAAGAAATATTTAAAGAATTGATTTTTAAGGCAATTTATACAGTTGGTTTATAAACTTGGTCATATAGTTTATTATTTTAGTTTTAAGAGCGATACTGTAAATAACTGTGTTAAATGATATTTAAAACTAGCATCTTACATTTGAACATATTTTAGTAATATCTGAAATTCATATATTTAATTTATTCTGTTATATTTAGACAGTTTAGTAGATTTAAAAATATAAAATTGGTTGAGATAACATATTTAAGTAAATACAATATTTTTTTTATATTTCAGGTTTATAATAAGGGATTATGTTCCTATAAGGATCCAGTATGCATGTCACAGTTGAAAAGTCGTGCATTGAGTGTGACTAAGAGTACAGATCTTGTGAAAGTAATTCAAAAAACTGTAAAAGAATTAGGTGAAGTAGGAGGATCAAATCTTCGTTCCATTGAGAAATATATAAGAAAGACTTACAGTCTTGATATTATATCAGGCATTGATTTTAGTCAGCAGTTGAGTTTAGCTGCAAAAAGAGCAGTTAATAGTGGCCGTCTTATTCAAAATGGCCACTTGTACAAAGCTGGTAAAGTTACATCTGGTTCTTATACAGGTGATCTAGAATCAGTTGAGAGTAGCAGTTCTTCAAGCAGTAGTAGTTCCAGTCAGGATTCTGATCATGGAAATTTTACTAATGGAAAGGTAAGCAATTTTTTAAATTTTTTGTAATAACTACTTTGTATTTGCACATGGAAGAAAGTGAGAATAATTTTTCTTGAAGTATTCAATTTACAGTAATAAAGTTTTACTTAATGTATATAATAATTTTTTATAAAATCATAAAAAACATCTTTATATTAAAGTCCATTCATAAAAAAGATTTTTTAAATAATGATAAATATTTTTTAATGATCTTTTTGCTTAAATTGCATTAATGAACCCAAAATATAAGTGTTTATAAAAACTTGTAAGTTATAACAAACAAGACATTAGGTTAAAAGTTTGAACTTTTCTTTAAATACAATAAAATATTTGATACCTATGTTAAAATATATTTTAAAAGTTATCTTTAGATAAAATTCAATTTTTGCAACAAAGCTATTGAAATGATTTAATTGTTTTTTACAAAGAAGAATATGTTTTTGAAAACTACAGAATGATTGTAAAAGTTAAAATTTCCCTATTTTATAAGTAAGACCAAACCTTTCACACTTCGTTTCTAGCAGTTTTAATCCATAAGAACAAACGTTTTCAGTCATTTTGAATGGCCTTCTTCAGGTACAATAAGGTCAATTGGAATGTTGGTTAGTAAACATTCAGATGATGTCACTGTTTACAAAGGTTTCTTCTTAGTAGTGACTTCATTGCTGATTACAACGTTTAAAAGATATTGACATTGCTAATTTTTTCTTAATTTTATCTAAGATTATGCAAACGACTATTGATGATAAGATAATTGTTTAAAATTGGAAAATAAAATAACAAGATAAATTTAGAAAATGCTGGAAAGATTGTGACAGGCTTGACCTATTTAATTTAAGGGGTTATCAAGGAGTGATTGCCATGCGGTGGAGAGCGAGTCTGCATCTCTGTTGTTAATACAATTTTTATTGAGGGATTTTGCAAAGATTTCAAGTGTTTTAATTGTTCTAAGTTTGTAATTATCAAGCATAGGTATAATAATCTTAGCCTCTTCCCATTTGGCTGTTGTATTCGGTTCACTTGCAAATTGGGCTAGGGTGGAATTAAACTTTTTGTTGTGTGTCGTATTTATGCTCAGCTATCCTTTTTGTAAGTGATCTGTTGGTTGAGCCTATGTATGTTAATTTTTTATTCGGAATAAATCTGTTGTCTTCTAGCGGATCTGAGTAAATCCCAGGCTTTCTGGCTTTGCTGCATTTATCTTTGGTATTAGCCAGAAGTTTATATATTGGAGGGTTGTGTTTGCATGTGAGATCAGCTTTGACCTTCTTGGTTATGATTTTATACTCTTGACACATTCTAGGGTCAAAATCAACCACAATGTGGCCCAAATGGGTTATTATTGACAGCCTGCAGTATCTGTCTATATCTGGCTTGGATCTCCAAATAATAAGAATATCATCGACATAATGCATGTAAAGTATGATTTCTGTGTTGAAGGTTAGGATTTGGCTATCTAATTTTCTAACTACTAATTCACAGAGGCTTCCAGATAGGGGGCTACCCATTGGAACCTCTCTTTTTTGAAGATAGATTTGCTGGTCGAAGGTAAAGCAGGTGTAGCTCATTAGATGGGCTAGCTCTAAAATCTGCTTGTGGTGTTTGGGCCTGGGTAGGACGGCTTGAAAGAGGAAATCTCTAAGGGCACAGAAGCACGGTTCCAATTTAATGGAAGGATACATAGCTTCAAAATCTAGAACTGTAATAAATTCGTGATCTGTTAGGGCAATATTTTTTAATTTATCGATGAGTTCACGAGTGTTTGAAATGGTGTAGGAATATTTATTCAAATGGTTTCTGAGGAGCTCATGTAAACCCTTCTCAGTGGGTAGTGTTGGGGATCTTGATTTGTCCACAGTGGGCCGTATTTGTTTGCCTGGTTTATGGGTTTTAGCACAGCCATATAGCCTCGGTATCTCAGTTGATTGCATCGTGGCATTTTTTAGTCGTAGGTATTTAGCTAGTGGTAAATCTTAGTAACCCTATTATGGAGTTTGTCTAAATATCCTTCTATTTTTTGTCATTCTGTAGAACCGATGTATTCTTTGAGCAGCTTAATGTATGTATGTTTTTCATAAGAACAATATTTCTGCTTTATCTGCTTTGGTGAGGGTGATTTTGTTAGTCTGGAGCCATTTCTTACTTTTACTTACATTTGTCCAAAATTTCTTATCTCTGTCGTCAGTTTCTTTCATTCTTTTGTTGAGAGCCGTATTCCATCTAAAGAAATCCTTATGTTGAGCCTTTATGGGCATGAGCAGTTTTTCGATATTCAGAACAATGGTATGTGCTGAGATCTTCATAGGTTTTGGGGCAAACATAGGTCCAAATTTGAATTCTTGAACTAATCCTTTCGGTGGTTTAATATTGTCCCAGCAAATTATACGATTTTTTAGCTTGTTTTTGCATGGCTTCTTTTGGTTTTTCATGATCCAAAACATTTTTTTGATATATTTCTTGCATAATGATTGTTGAACTTGTTCTTGCAAGCGTAGAGTTGAAAATTGACAGTAGGTCCAGGTCCTTGTTAAATAGAGTGTTTTCGAGATTGATTAGATTGTGCAGGCTAGCATACATAGATTTCCTGGTGTTTCGAATTGCTTTTCTAAGGCAGACAAACTTGACCTTTGGGAGCAGGGAGGAGCAACCCGTCGGTAAACTGATTCTGTGGATTGACATTGGAAATACCTTGTTCTGTTTACGGTCCCACAAGAAATTAAATTTTTCTCTGATTCTTGTTAAAGTTAAGACGTTCTTTCTGTACAAATTGGCCAGTGACACCATGTTTACACTTCCATGCACGAAAAGCTAGAACTACTTAAAATAAATAAGACAAAACCCTTTCACACTTCGTTTCTAGCAGTTTTAATCCATAAGAACAAACGTTTTCAGGTCATTTTGAATGGCCTCCTTCAGGTACAATAAGGTCAGTTGGAATGTCGGTTAGCAAATATTCAACACTATTCAACACTGTCTAGAGCAGGAGTCCCCAAATTTTGGGGATTCCTGCTCTAGGGTGATATTTAGTAGGCCAAAGACAACCAAATTTTATATGGACATTTCAAGACATGCAGATGACATTTTTGTAAAAAAGAAAATTAGTGCCAAAACTTCCTATTCTGACACTGTAAACAACAGAGAAATTTTTGTATAATCAAAACTGTAGAAAATTGTCATCAGCTTTGATGGCCATCATATTGAAGAATGCACGTTTTTTTGTGAAGCTGTTTCATGAAAACAACAGCAATACTATGTTTCTTTAAATGTCTGTCTTTTTAATCCGAATAAAAATAATTTTGGTAGACTACCACACAGCCATCAGGTTAGGTACTTCTTTTATTATATTTCCATATGCATTTCTGGCTTATTTGAAGAAGGGCTTAGAAATTAAATAAACCCAAAATGCATATGGAAATATAATAAAAGAAGTACCTAACCTGATGGCTGTGTGGTAGTCTACCAAAATTATTTTTATTCGGATTAAGAAGACAGACATTTAAAGAAATATATAAAACAGCTACCATATTGGATATTTGCAAGCAATACTATGGCTGCACTTTGGAATTTTTGCAGTCATAAGACTTTACATTAAGGACCATTGACCACTCAATTTGAGGAAACTGGTTATCTGGGAGTTTAACCCAGTCAATGATACATACATACAAACCACTTACAAATTATTGAAGATGTTTTTAAACTGTCAGTAACTAATGTTGTAGGATTTAGTATTGCACATGCAGTGTCATAGCAAATGTGTGTATCCTGTAGCACAATGTGGATGATACCAAGAAAGGTAGTCATTGTTATCTGTCTAAGACTGGCCACAACTGGCAGTTGCCTATCACTGACAGAAAACATGACAGGTCTTGGCATTGTCCTTCCTTGCTAGAATGGAAGTTGATGTGTCATGGGGCATATCATGGCATCAGTCCACAGAATATGGGAATAACAAGATACATTTTTTACCACAGTGGAACGTGAACACCCATAACTATTGATTTGGGCCATGGAAAATCCTTATGTTTTTTTTTTAGCAAATTCCATTGCATTTACCTAAAGTTAGCCTATATGAATTCATATAAAGTCACATTTATTCCTGGACCATTCTTTTTGAAAGAAGTTAGTTCCAATAGACTTCTGGCATGCTCTATGATTGCCTAGAGAACAGTTTTGTCTTATCTCAACTACAACAACTACTTTCATGCAAGATGTAATACCTCCATGTATTGGAACTATGTATAACAATTTCTACAGCAGTTTTTTACTGACAACAGTGTTTAGTTGTGCATTTTCTATTGCCTACCTACTTCATTCTTCAGAAAATACATATAATTTTTTGTTGTAGGAACATTTTAAAAATGGTTTATTAATGACACATTGTAAATTAGGCAGCTTTGAAAAATCACATGGTTTGAAAAGCATGAAGAAAAATCATGGAAAATCAATTATGGTTAGAAATTGAATATATTGTTTGTTGCCTTCAGGGCTTAGAATTTCAGAACAGCTATTACATTGAACAGTATCCTCTGCATTGCTAAGGTCTCTATAGTATGAGAATCTTGTACTATAAAATATTCATTTTTTGCAACATTAAAAGTGCCATAGTAGTGAGTTTTGAAACTAATTTCACTTTTACAGAAATGTCTTCATGTCCTGAAATATCACCATTTGGACTGCTAAATCTCTCTCTAGATAGCATTGGATAGGAGTACTTTAATTACGATTATTTGATAAAACATAAATCTAGAAAACTGTTTATTGGCATTTCGGGTAACTACGTTTAATTGACGAGTACTTTCGACAGTACATAACAGTCTTGTCTTCTTCAGGTAATGTGGCAGATAGAACATACAACTTTAGAGATAGAACACATTTTCAAATTGTTCTTAGCACATGAATATGAAAAATAAACATTAGATATAAAAATACAGAATTATTGTTATTACAAAATAAATATGATATATAATGGCTATGGCTAATGAAATTATTGGAATTAATATACACAAAAACAATTGATAGCAATACAAAGAAAATTTAAAAAAAAAAAAACAAACATTGGAGTGCCATTGATGCTACTATATTTTTGTCACATAATTGCACAAGCTACAACTTTTGAACAGCACAACTCTCAGCTGTAGTATATTAAGTGCGGGAGAGTTGCATGATAACATTGATGTAATGCACAAAGATTCTCTTGTCCCCACAGCATTTTACCAACAAAACTAACAACCAAAGAGGATCAAAATTATATTCCATCACTTTTTTGGCTAGCTCTGTTGAACACTTTCTATATATGATATCTTTACAATACTATCATTGCAAAGTATCCTATACAATGTGAGATGGGGAACTTTTTTTATGTAGGGCTAATGACTTCCTACTACAGTTTGGATCGGTTTTAGTAACAGAAGATCAAACTCCAGTGATTTTGAAAAATGAAAAAGTTATCACTATGCTGAGAATATCATTAGCATTATCTGGACCCCTGGGTCCACCAGCCAATGTAGCATATCCCAGATTTTTTTTAAGTAAAAAAAAAACAAATCTGCCTGGCCTCTTTATTCTTTAGTGAAAAAGCATTCCCATCCAACCTAATTTTTAAAAAATGGCTCTTGTTAAAAACATTGTTTCAATTGTTCTTAGCTCCAATCTTGTTGTTTCTTCCATTCTTGAAGCAAGGTTTCTTATAACTAGTACTCTTAGAGCTACACTTCCAAATTTGTACTATTTTTTCAAAACAGATGTGGTCTCATACCAATCTGTTCTCCATTTTGAAGCTGTCATGCTTGCCAACACTTTTGGTCAAGGAGTACAGTAGAGCATCGATTATCCGACCCCCCGATTAACCGACTGCGTTCTAGTCGGCAAATTCAAATGTCTGCTAGTGATGTGGCGCTACAATATTTGGTTATGTCTTGGCTACTTTAATATTATTTGTGTTAAATTTTTGCATGTTTTAGCTGGCAGCACTGGCTCGACCATGAAAAGGAGACTAGTATTTAAACCAGGCCTAATACACTATACTAATAATGTATTTTTTCATACTTTTCGGTTATCCAACCAACCCCAGTCCCCAATTAAGTTGATAATCGATGCTCTACTGTATTCCATACCACATATACTGGGCTAGAGGGAGGCTCTTTTATTACTTACAGAAAATAATTTTCTGTTTCAATGGTAATGTTTATTTATAGAAACAGGGAGTACCTGTGGACTCACCTCTTTCAGCTATTTTAGCTGAGTTAATTATGATAGCCACAAAATTCAAAGTTTTTCGATCCCTGATTTGTATACATTATAATAAATAAATTATTCATTTTAGAAAGTAACAATGTCAGATATGTTAGTAGAAGAATAGATTATTTCTTTCTAAACAGATATATTTATTTGACTTTCACATAATTTCAAGATTGAATACTGTAATTCACTATAGTAGGAAGGAAAATTCACTGAGTATGGCATTATTAAAATTTTTTGTTTTTTGTTTTGTTTTGTTTTTTTTGCTAGTTCTTTCAACAAACCTATTTTCAACATCATCAGTCAGGTGGACAAAAATTTTAAAATCGAACACAAATGTTCTAATGAGAATGGAATGCATATTATTTAATAATTAATATTTTAGAAGAGCTTTCTTGTTGCCATCAACACAAGTGCTTGTAAACATTGGGTTAAACATTATTAGTTTGGCAGTACATGCAGCTGGTTTTTCACATGCTAAGTTCATGCATGTGCTTAACATGGTCAGGAAATCTCTATTTTCAAGCACCACACTATGTAACAAGGAGGAGGTGTCAGTAGTTCAGTCGTCATTTTCATACCTAGGACCTATTTCCATACACATTTGCCGCATATTCGAGCAACATAACCTTCTCTTGCCCCCTATCTCCACTACTGAATTTGCACAAACTCATCTGCAATGATTGGGACAAATTTTCCACTTTGAAAAATTTAGGGTCTATGCTGTACGTTGGTGAATCCCGTAATGGGGATTAATATGAGGAACATTGGGGCCACAACAAGAATGCTCACTAGCCACCTAGCTGAGCACCAGGATGATGTAGTGAAAGGAAAGCGCACCACAGAGCTTGCAAAAAAAAGGTGCTCGAACAGAGCTACAGTCTGTTATGGCCCAAACAACAATACTCAGATGCTGTAGCGACCAGAAACTCGTCTTTATATGGAAGTCTCTCCTCACAACAACCTTGGAACCATGCAACACTCCCGCTCTTGACCTGCCCAAACATATGGGTCACTATATAAACAGTTATGACAGTCGATGTAAATCGCTGTTTATCGTTAACATGGATCTGCATCCATGCATGCGCTGCATCACATCATAACATCGAACGTAGTCAAAATTTGTAGCTTGCTCATAACAATTTTAATTCTAAAATTTTTATTTTAAATAATATGCATTCCATTTTTGTTAGGACATTTGTGTTCGATTTTAAAATTTTTGTTTTCCTGTCAATGCTGAACATAGGTTTGTTGAAAACACTGGCAATAAAAAAACTATTAATAATGCCATACTCAGTGAATTTTCCTTTCTGCTATTTAACATTTGGTGTGAGCATCAAGCTGTATCATAGTAATTTACTATATTTATTTGGTAAAACATTATAAATTAATTCAAATCTATTGGTATAAATGAAAGCTACTAATTGCATGAATTGAATTCATGATAAGGTTTCATCATAAATACATGGTGGGTTTTATCAAAATTGAATAAAGGCAGGACTATTTTTTAGTCAGAATGCATCAGTACATTGTACTGGCATTTGTTCAGTAAGAAAAATTCTGTAAGTTGAGGCAATAAATCTGGTGACTGATACAATAAAAAATGAATGAAATAAACTGGCCCACTCTACTGGCCACAATGAATGCCATGGACCAAGTGTTCCTGACATAGAAAGCAAGTAGGTAGGGATCTCATTTTACAGTAATGACCGATAATTATGTCTCCATTATGTTCTTGTCAAGAAACAAGGTGTGGAGAAATTCTAATGATAATATTTTGAAAGAAAAAGGAAAAACACTGTTACTAAAAGGACACCATTTAGCACTTTGTATTAAACCTAGTGGTACTAAGTACTAAAATCACTTTTTAACATGCACAAAAAGATTTTATTACTAAGTTTAATTCGAAAGATATACTAAATGTACTAAAAAGTAACAGACACAAAATCTAAAACAAGAAATAGGAAAGAAGGTGCAAAGATATACAGAACATTTGGAAAATACTATAAATATTACAATATAAATGTGTATTTATATTTAAAAAGTAAAGGTAATTATTAGTATTAAACATTATTTTTTTTAGTTATTGTTACATTTTCCTAAAGCAGAACTTTATTTTTAGTCATCTTATGCATACCGGGGGTAATATTTGTTTTAGAAAAATAGCACTAGTTAAAGGTTTAATATATTATGATGGAATTTGTGCTGTTATAAGAATGTTTTGTGATTCTACATTGCATAAATTGTTAGTGAGTTGTTAACAAAAATTATTATGATGAAAGAATGATATTTTGTTTGAAATTTTTGAAATTATCCCATTATTATTTGATTTCATTTTGAATCAAATATACAGTACACATGAATTACTAAAATTTATCACTGTGACTATCCTTGAGTTTGAATTTAATCTTTTGTCTATAGGATGACTATTGTTTTTCTATTGGTTAAATTTTATTTTTGCCTACTTGTGGTTGCAATAAAAGCCCAGTTTGACTGGCTCATAAACTGTTGCAAAATGTCATTTTAATGACAAATATGATGTGTTGTTACTGCCTTTCACTGCAGAATTTATCAGTGAAATTCAGACTGGATTTAGACAGCCTTACTTTATACTATTTGCATATAAAATTTTGTTATTCTGGAATCATGTATCTTATCATACAAAAGAAAATTAAAATTAGGCTTTATTCATGTATGTCAAAAAGTTTACTGCATGTTTGTTTAATTTTGTAATCATTGTAGCAATTAATATAAATTGATCACTTCAGATTTATTTCTGGAAAAACTATTATAAAATACTCTGTTTATAAATTGTATTAATTTTGTAAATAACAAAATTGCTGAGAAAAAAGCATTAACAACTTTATATCATTTTTAAAACTAACTAATGTATTATTTGACTAGTTCTACCAATATATATTAAACTGTATAAATGTGCATATGCTGCATATTTCTACAGTGATTTCTTTCTTCAAGTTATGTATCTTAATAAGGTGTATGTTTGGAGAAACATGTTTAACACTTACCGTGCTGGTCCAGTTGACCTAGTTCCTTACCTGTGTGCTGACTGATTTAAGCAATTTTACTGTATTTTCTACTGGAAATAAGAAACGATTGACTAAAGCTAGGTAAAAAGTAAAAACAGTTTCTGATATTGGAAACATTTATCTGTACAATACTCAATTTTGATGTGTGTGGGCTTTATTTTTATGTATTATGCTTTAATGTTATTTGGACTTGTTTTAGAGATAAAGATACAATGAAAAAAAAAATTAGAAACTGCAATATAGCTTTAAAATTTGTATTTTTATGTATAAAATATATAGTATGTTGATGAATTTATTCATAATAATGATGTACTGTATCAATATTATTAGACTTTTTTCTGGCTAGCTGTTTTTCGTAATTGAGTCGGTTTGGCAAATGTACATAATCTCTGGATAAAATTCACTGAGTTATGTTATGAGTTACTCAGTGAACTTTATCCAGAGATTATACAACTTTTGGCATGAATTTTTAATTCCACTTCTACTTAAATATACATAAGATGGCAGTAGCACTATCAGAAATATAGGAATTCGACTTTTGTATTAATAATATCTAAAAAGTATATAAGTTATGTAATATCATATAAACTGTACAGGTTTAAAATAATAACAAAGTAACGTGGCTTATTTGTATTTTTTTGATCTCAGTTAGGTCTAAATCATAATTGTGACATTTTCGTCAGATAAATCAATATAATCAGCACTATATTTGTTGATTTTTTTATTAATGAATTTGAACAATTATTAGTTTAGTATGATAATGCACCATATCTAAACTTAACTTATATATAAAAAGTAAAACAACTCGATATTCGCTTGCAAAATACGGCAACAAAACTCCGAATCAGATGATGATCATGATTGGACAAAATTGCTGATATTTCAAATTTCTGAATAAATAGTGCCCACTATTTATTAACAGACACACTAAAATACACAAAGAAATCATATTTTCATTGCTGAAAATGTATTGTTATGTTTTGAAGCTAGAAATTACAGGATATATCGAGAAACGTAATATTACGTTTCTAGCATGGTAAGTGTTAAAAAAAAACGAAGCTTAACATAGTCAATCAAGATAAAACATAGTGAAATAACTAGGGAAAAATTTAACTTTTGCCATTTAATGTTATGATTATTGATATTTTTTTTTGTAAGGTTTGCTTAATATAAATCTTGTTAATACAAAGTGCCAATTTTTAAGTCCTTCCACCTTTATATTAGCAGTGTTTGACTGTATTTAGTAAATTTTAATGTTTTAGTTATTAAGATAGTTTTGGAGGGGAAAAAACAAAATAGATTGTTATTACAATTATAATAATGATAAAAAGAAAAGGTTTAATAAACAATGTCCATATAATTGGTTACTATACTCACTGCATGTTCAAAAATGCATCTATTCATCACTTTTCTAGAAAATATGCAACACTAAAGCAGTATTAAATTGTACACTTGATATAGTGCATCCATTAAAACAAACCAAATAAACATTAGACAAGGAATTTATTTTGGAAGTCTTATTTGGTCACTCTAGTTCTGTTTAGTTCTAAATCCATTGTTAAACTGATTAAATAAATAATGCTACTGTTAATAATTAAATACCAAGTTATTTGATATAAAGGTAGACATTAGGTGTCATCTCTTGATAAATTTAATAAATAATTTAGAAGGTTCTGAAAGAAAAGAATTGGCCCAAAATGGGACTCAAGCTAGCAACTCCAGCATACTGTGCAGATGTGTTGCCAGTTATGCAAGCCTGGACCTCTATTCAATCTTTGCTTCCAGAACTAATAATTTTGAATATAACTATACTAGTTAACTAACTATGACTAACTAACTCATAACGAGTTAACCATACTATGAGTAACTAACTCGTAGTGCCAACTGGAAACTTTAGGGATTCAGTACCCATGGCCTGCAACTCCCTCCAAATTACTCGGCTGGCTATTGCTTTACCCCAGCACCACACATTGTGTGTGTGTGTATATATATATATATATATATACACACACACACAAATATAAACATCCAATAACCCAATTTTTAGGTTAATGCCAAATTATTATAGCCTGATATAATTTGACAATCATTTGGCATGCGGCGGTCGGCAACACTGCGACTGACCACCGTCCCCGACCAACGTGACGTCAGAGTCGAGGCTAACCACTTTTTGGGCTCGACGTGCTTCGTTTCGGACGTCCACCTTGTGCGCTCCGACCATTGTCTCCACGATCGACATTGTTATACTTTCTGTATATATAATTGTACTTAGTTGTAAGTAAACACGTAATAACGGCATTTAGACTTTTTCTTCGATCCGAGAACACACCACTCAACGTCACGACGACCCTTTTCGTGGATGCGATCGGATTGACCGATCTAGCCGACTTCGACTATCGAGAGGTACCCTTAACGGTCCCCTCACTGGTGACCCGAACGTGATCGACAACGTGGGAGCAACACCGAACATTCCCAAGCCCGAAGCCCAGACGACATTTACGGAAATTCAGGTAGGCCTCTTTTTCCCTTCCACGCCGGTCAAGCAGCCGAACAAAGATGACGGAGCCCGAACCCACCGCAGAAGTGAACAGAGTGGCTCTCAAACTACCTCCATTTTGGGACAAGACTCCAGAGTTGTGGTTCGCCAATATAGAGGCCCAGTTCGCCATTTCGGGCATCAAGTACTACTCTGTCGTTTCGGCTCTCAACTCTGACATTTTGAACTACGTAAGCGACATCGTCCTCAACCCACCGGCCGAAAACCGTTATAATACTCTTAAGTCCAGACTGCTCGCCGATTTTTCAGACTCGGAACAAAGGCGAATCAAAGCGCTACTCTCCGATATCGCGTTGGGAGATGAAAAGCCTTCACATTTACTAAGAAAAATGAGGCAGTTAGCCAACAATAAATTAGGGGAAGATTTTCTTAAAACCTTATGGTTACAACGACTGCCGCAACAAACCCAGGCGATCCTGGCAGCCTCCGACGACGGATTAGAAAACTTGGCCACCATGGCCGACAAAATAGGCGAAGTAACGCACGCAAACGTAAACGAAGTCCAAAAAGGTCCCGATAACGCTCAAATTCAGCTAAGCGAGCTCCAGATGCAAATAGAATCCCTGAGTCAAAGAATCGAACGATTAGCTCGACCCCGAGACAGGTCTAGGCAAGGAAGATCACATTGGCGGCGGCGTTCAAAGACGCCCAAGGGGGACGTTAGCCACCCTTGCTGGTATCACCAGAAATACGGGAGCGAGGCAAAACGCTGCCGCTCCCCATGCTCTTTCCGCCAGTCGGGAAACTCTTAAGGAAATCGCACGAAACGGCCCGCTGCGATTTCAGCCCCAATAACAAGAGCCGTTTATTTATTTTCGACCCCATTTCTAACCGCGAGTACTTGGTGGATAGCGGAAGCGACGTGTGCGTTTTACCCTTCTCAGGAAATGGCTCGCGGGACGACCCCCATGCTGTAAAGCTGTACGCGGCAAATGGTACACCGATACGAACGTACGGCACCAAGCTAGTTACGCTCGGGCTGAACCTCCGCCGCCGTTTTCAGTGGCCTTTTGTACTAGCCGACGTCAGTAAGCCAATCATAGGCGCCGACTTTCTGCGGCAATACGGATTGTTAATCGACCTAAAGGGCGCTCGTCTCCGGGACTCAATTACTAACCTAGCCACCACGGGTAAAAAAATCGAAACAGAGATTACTCAAGTAACGCTGATAGCCAGCTCGTCGACATACCGCAGTATCCTGGAGAAGTATCCCGACATTTTCCATCCTTATCCCGCAGGGACGGCCAGGGCACCCAAACACCACACCGTGCATCGCATTATAACAAAGGGACAGCCGGTATTCGCAAAACCCCGCCGACTGCACCCAGCCAAACTCGCGGCAGCTCGGAAAGAGTTCCAACATATGATGGAGCAAGGAATTTGCAGACCCAGCACCTCCAACTGGGCCAGCCCCTTGCACATGGTGCCCAAGTCAAACGGCGACTTCAGACCAACGGGCGATTATCGAGCGTTGAATCGACTTACGATTCCCGACCGCTACCCGTTACCACATCTGCAAGATTTCTCCTCTTCCTTATTCGGCAAAATGATATTCTCCAAGGTCGATTTAGTCCGCGCGTACAATCAGGTTCCTGTTCATCCGGACGACATTCCAAAGACGGCGATCACAACCCCTTTTGGCCTATTCGAATTCATGTTCATGCCTTTCGGGTTGTCCAATGCCGGGCAGACCTTCCAACGGTTCATAAATGAGGTACTCCAAGGGCTCGACTTTACCTTCGCATACCTCGACGACATTCTAATCGCTAGCGAATCGAGGGAGCAGCATGAGATTCACCTAGAGGCGGTTTTCCATCGCCTCTCAGAGTACGGCGTCAAGGTAAATCTGAGCAAATGTATATTGGGTGCACCAGAGCTACCGTTTTTGGGGTACTTAGTCAACAAGGAGGGCATTAAACCTCTACCTGAACGCGTAAACCCCATACTGGAATATAAAATTCCAACAACGGTTCGCAAGCTCAGGCGTTTTCTGGGGCTACTTAATTACTATCGTAGGAATGTCCCAAACGCAGCCCATGCACAAGCCCCACTAAATGAGTTACTAAAAGGACCAAACCTTAAACCCAACAGCAAAATCCAGTGGACTGAGAAGACAATCAATGCCTTCCACCATTGCAAGGAGGAATTAGCCAACGCGACGCTTTTGACACACCCGAATCCGAACGCGCAACTGGCACTTTTTACCGACGCAAGCGACATCGCTATCGGCGGCTCACTAAATCAAGTTGACTCCTCCAACGGCACACCGAAGATGCAGCCACTAGCTTTCTTCTCTGCCAAATTAACAGAGCCACAACGAAAATGGTCGGTTTTCGATAGAGAGCTTTATGCCATATACGCATCAATAAGGCACTTCAAGCACATGCTCGAAGGCAGGGAGTTTACGGTTTTCACAGACCATCGCCCACTGACGTACGCTTTTAGTCAGAAGCCAGAGAAATGCACCCCTAGGCAATTAAGGCATCTTGACCTTATAGGTCAATTCAGCACGGACATCCGCTACATTAAAGGCAGCGACAACACACCAGCGGACGTATTGTCGCAGATCGAAACTATCGAAGTGCCAAACGCAATAGACTACGCGAACATCGCGCAAGCCCAGATCAGCGACCCCGAATTACAACAATTACTGTCTTCGAGTACAGCCTTGCAGCTGAAGAAAATGCCCTTCACGAATGCAGGTCCCGAATTATTCTGTGATATATCTACGAACAAAATTCGCCCATATATCCCGATTAATTTCCGCAGGCAAGTCTTCGACGCCGTACACAATCTGGCTCATCCCGGAATAAGAGCTACCGCCAAATTAATAACTAGTCGTTTTGTTTGGCCTTCCATTAGAAAGGACTCACGTATGTGGGCCAAAACCTGTATTCCATGTCAACGAGCGAAAATTCATAGGCACACGTGGAGCCCTGTCCAAAATCTTCAGGTCCCTAACGCACGTTTCGAACATGTGCATATGGATATTGTAGGTCCCCTTCCGCCTTCGCAAGGTAACATATATTGTCTCACACTCATCAACAGGTTCACCCGTTGGGTGGAGGCTTTCCCGATCGCCGATTGTACAACAGAGACAGTGGCAAAGTTTTTCTACGGTCAGTGGGTCGCGCGTTACGGTGTACCGAAGACGGTCACTACCGACCAGGGTAGGCAATTCGAATCACACCTGTTCCAAGCTCTGACTAAATTATTGGGTAGCAGCCATATACACACGACTGCCTTTCACCCAATGGCAAACGGCCTGGTGGAGAACAGCCACCGCAGACTTAAATCAACTCTCAAGGCTTGCTTGACCGACCGCTGGACAGAGGTCTTACCGTCAGTGCTGCTAGGGATGCGAGCCGCCTTTAAAGAAGACATCAAGGCAACAACCGCCGAACTCGTCTACGGGACGACCTTACGACTACCCGGCGAGTTTCTCGCCCCTACACCATCAGACTCAAATGCAGCAGTTTTCGTTCAACAGCTCAAGGAGCAAATGCACCAACTGACACCAACCCCAACGAGATGTCACGGAGCCAAGAAGATATTCGTCCCTCAGGACCTACAGCGCTGCACCCACGTTTTCGTGCGGCACGACGCCGTACGGCCACCTCTGCAGCCGCCGTACGACGAACCATTTCCCGTACTGCAGCGTGCAGACAAATTCTTCAAAGTCCGCGTACGGCAAAAAGAGACAGTTATCTCTATAGACAGACTTAAGCCAGCTTACTGTCTGGCAGAACATCTTTCACCAAGCGAGAGACCACCAACAGACGACAAGCAAGAGACCGACATGGAACAAGTTCCCAGTTCAACAGAAGTACAAGACCCTAAATCATCGAGCACCACGCATTCGAAGCAAGAAGCCGAAACCAAAACTACGACGCGCTCTGGAAGACGCGTCCGATTTCCGGCACGTTTTCGTTAGCCACACGATCGTTACACTAGGAAGGGGGTACTGCGGCGGTCGGCAACACTGCGACTGACCACCGTCCCCGACCAACGTGACGTCAGAGTCGAGGCTAACCACTTTTTGGGCTCGACGTGCTTCGTTTCGGACGTCCACCTCGTGCGCTCCGACCATTGTCTCCACGATCGACATTGTTATACTTTCTGTATATATAATTGTACTTAGTTGTAAGTAAACACGTAATAACGGCATTTAGACTTTTTCTTCGATCCGAGAACACACCACTCAACGTCACGACGACCCTTTTCGTGGATGCGATCGGATTGACCGATCTAGCCGACTTCGACTATCGAGAGGTACCCTTAACGGTCCCCTCAGGCATTAATATAAAAATTGGGTTATTGGATGTTTATATTTGGTTACAAAATATAATTTAATGATAATTATTTAATATAATATAACAATATCATAATAGTGATCTTTATGAAATTATGGAACCTTAATTTTGATTGGTAGTAATAAATAACAAAATAACTTCATGATGATAAATTATTTTTATTAAATATGTACTTATCAAATAAATTCTTAACATTAGCAGAAGAAGGTGTTAATTTGTAATTTCTGTCACGGAGTACTTCGAAGCAATAGAAATGGACTTTCAGAGAATATGCTAACATGCACTGAATGTGGGATTCATGGTAAATAAATATTAGAATATTTACATAATATTTAGTATTAATTTAAATAAAAATGGTTACATAATAAAACTTAATATAATTATGACTTTTTTTAATCATAGCACATCCATCGTGTTTAAATTATTCACCTGAATTAGCAGCTCGGTTACTAAACAGCAGGTGGCAATGTACAGATTGTAGATCTTGTAGAATATGTAATAGAAGAGAAAATATTGTAAGTATTTAACTTCATTATACCTTTTTAAATTACAAAACTTTCCAAACAAATTTTAGATTTATATAGTTATTTGAAAACTTTTTATCTGAAATTTAATAAAGAATTACTCTGAAAGTCAATGTCTGTTATTGTTATATTGAATTTGTTAGTATTGTTCCCAATTTGAGAATTTTAATAAGAAGCATACCATTTGTGTCCCAAAATACTACAGTGAAACCTTATTAATTGAAATTGGTTGGGGGAAATTTGAACTTTAAGTTAAAAGTTTTGAGTTGTGAAGGTTCATCTACGAGGCGTGTTCAAATGAAAGTGATTCGAAGCATCACATGCAAACAGTTTTCAGTGTATTTTCGTGAAACAAATGCGATAGTGAAGGTTTATGTACCACGCATGCGCGTGCGCAACCAGATTTGTGATAACTTCATTCATAAGGACGTGGTATTCATTTAAAAATGGCTGGTGTGGATGCAACTGCGTCCAAAACGGATCAGCAAGCTGTAATTAAGTTTTTAACACTGGAAGGGTGCAAGCCAGTGGCTATTCATCACAGAATGCTGGCTGTGTACGGTGACATATGTGTGTCGAAGCCCACGGTGATGAGGTGGGCGATAATGTTTAGCGACGGTCGACACGAGACAAGGGATTTGTCGCAGCCCGGTAAGGCGCACAAAGTTGTGACAGAGAAGCTGATTATGGACATTGACACTGCAATCAAGGGAAATCGATGTTGAAACATTTGTGATGTCGCAAATGAGTTAAACGTTTCCATCGGTACTGTTCACAATATTGTCACCAACATTCTGAAGTATCAAAAAGTTTGTTGCCAATGGGTACCCCGCATGCTGTCTGAACACCACAAGAAACAGCGAATGGGCCTGAGTTTACAGCATTTGTTGCGCTACAGGGATGACGGTGACGCCTTTCTGCAGCACATAGTGGTAAGGGATGAAATCTGGTGTCACCACTTCCAACCAGAAGGGAAGTCTATCAGCATGCAATGGAAACATCCTGGCTCATCTAGGCCCAAAAAATTCAAAACTCAGCAGTCAGCCAGAAAGGTGATGTTGACGGCATTTTTCGACATGCAAGGACCCCTATTACTGGAGTTTAAGGAGCCGAACGTCTCCATCAATGCCCAACGGTACACCCAAATACTTGATAAGCTGCATAAGGCTATCAAAAGCAAACGTCCTTGTATGCTGTCATCAGGTGTCATCATTCTGCACAACAGTGCAAGGCCACATGTCACCAAGGTGTGTGTTGAGGCACTGGCCCATAAAAAGTGGGAAGTCCTGGAACATCCAGCTTACAGTCCAGATCTGTCACCTTGCGACTATCACATCTTTGGATTGCTGAAGAAAAGTCTAATGGGTCAACAATTTCACTCTGACGATGACGTAAAGGCTGCAGTTCAGAACTGGTTCCATGATCAACCAACATCGTTCTTTGCGGACAAAATTTGTAACCTTCCTAAGCAATGGGATGCCTGCCTAAACACCATGGGTGATTTCTTTTAACAAACTTTGTATGCATTTCACTCATTAAATATTGTTTTTTCTATCTATGTATCTGTCTCATTTCTGTCCCTATGCATCTCATGGATACACACCTCGAATCACTGTCATTTGAACACCCCTTATAAAAATCAAGATTTTGTGCATCAGTTTATTGGTGACCCATAATAAACTATCAATATAATATTTCTGTGAGTTATTATGTAGAATCATCATATCAATGTAAACCTCTTGGTGTTGTTCAGAAACTAAAATTCTTAACTGAATGAGTAAATAAAATACTCTCCTGAATGGTTAATCCATTCACTCCTAAGTGTTTATAACAAAGGTCAAAATCTTCACATAGAATTGGACTATAATTGTTTTTTTTAAAATTAATTTATCAAAAATCCATTTATTTATTGTGTCAGCTAGTCAAAGAAATCCATTGGCAATCAAATAAAACAAACAAATGCTCAGGAAAAGCAGGTTCAAATGACAGTTACTGTATCTAGGTCACATGCTGTCTGGAAGACATCATCACACACTAGAATGATTATTTTTAGTTGTATATAGTTCCAGTACTTTATAGAATGTTTCTGATTAGTTTATTCAATATACAAATGTTAATTATTTTATTTAATGGAAAATTAAAATTTCAGAGTTTATGAAAATACTGTATCAAAACCCCATTCATGTTAACCAGTTTGATTTAACATGTAAATCCCTATGCTGGACAATAGGGGAAATAAAATAACTTTGAGTAAATGTGACTTTTACTTATCCTGGCTTGAGTTAACTAGTTTCCACTGTATTACCACAATTTACTTGACTGAAGGCATTGATTTGAATTTCTTGATGGATGCTTCCACATTATGGTTGCTGCTTGTGATTATGAGGTCACAAAATGGATAATTGCTTTATCTCCATCATGATGTGTTGTAGGAAATTGTTCCCTTTAATCACATAACATAAAAACTATATAAATAAGATTTCCATCTACTACTGTTATTCATCCTCTGACAAACTGTTTGACACTCAATGAAAGTTATCTTCCATCCAAACTGTTCGTGGATAACATTGTATGCACTACTAAGTAATACATTCAGTTTCTTTGCTGTTTTCTTTAATATAATGCACTGTGTTTCCAAATCAGTGTATTTGCCCACAACTTTTCTGTAACCTATGATATACTTGGTCATCCGGAACAAACAATATCATCATCATTCCATTAACACGTTAACTGCCTCCTGTAATAAATAAATAAACAAAGCTTACTGGAATTGTTTCTATACAGTAAGAAGATAGAGCAAGGGATAACAGTATTTTGGGATAAAGCCTCGATTGTGAGGGTCGCAAGATCAAGACAAGCTGTTAAGCACATTGAAAAAATGGAAATACACAGAGCTCACTTAACCACAAACTGCATCAACCATAAAGATGTGGACACGTTAGCTTCAGCCTGGAAATCCTTTGATAACGTAAATTAACAGAGCATTGTTAAAGCGACAGAGCATCATTAAAACGCCACTTTTAGTTTATCGTTATATTTAATGTAAATATTTTTACGATGCCTAGGTAGATATGTTACTATTTTTTTGTTTTACATTTGGATTAATGCGCAAGCATGTTACCGACAATTTGTGCGAGTGCAATAGAAGTTCGTTTATATTTCTTAAATTTGGAACTCTTCATTCTTATTTTCATAATTTTATAATTCTACGTTCTTTTTTGCTGTATGTTTAACTGATGAAGGCTGCATAAAGCAGTTGAAAACGTTTTTACGTAATTAAAATACTGCTGGAACGAAAAAAAGGTTGTTATTTTACTACCTCCTGTAATATGATATTTTGTGTATTTACCGGCAACAATGAGAAAATTTGATATTTAATATTTTATTATAATGTAAATAGAAGGGTCGTTATATAACAGTCAGGAGAGTGAAGATAAAAAAAATATATGAACGACAACTGGCAGTTGTATGGCCTTGAACCGGAGACTATAAGACCACAGGCTATTAATATTACAACCCGCTGTAATTACACGTGCTCATCTAATTAAAAGTTTTTACATCTATGTGTTAAAAGTATTTTACAATTTGTTTGGACTGCACATGTTTATTTCGTCTTGTAATCTAAGACACGTGCAGTACAAAGTACAGGTGTGATGTAGGCTAATAAACAATAGGTGCTGGTTGAATTTTACATATTTGCTATAAGCACATTTGACAGTTATTTGCAGTTAAGATGGCAAGCACAAGTGGTGTGTTGACCTCGCATACCGAGCACAAAGAAAGCAGTGAATCTGACGAGAATACTATATCATATTTCAAAGATCTGAGCAACTATGATTCGATACATTCATCTAGTGAAGATGAAGATTTGTGTGAAGTGAGTGACGTTTGGAGAATTATTCCACCTAACGGATGCATAAAGCACCAGGTCTTTTCTCACACATTCAATGCAGGACTGAGAAATGTAAATTTGTCCCCCAGTGACGAGTCGATAAAGTTCTATGAACTTTTTATGAATGAGAAAGTAATTGAACATATCACAGAACAAATGAACATTTATGCTGCACAATTATTGGCAGGAAAAACTATAACTAAAAGTAGCAGGTAAGATTATGGAAAGATACAAATACAGGGGAAATGAAGAAATTTCTTGGAATTTTATTATGGATGGGGTTAGTGAGATATCCAAAGTTAACTGATTATTGGAGTAAAAAACGTATATATAAAAACGACATTGCACCACAAACCAGGTCACGTAACAGATTCGAATTATTGCTATCGATGTGGCATTTCTCAAACAACGAAGAAAGTGATGGAGACCGACTACATAAAATAAATCCTCTGAAAGACATACTTGAAGAGCTTTATCAATACTATAATATACCTGGTGAATATTTATGTGTAGATGAAACAATGGTCCTATTTAGAGGATGATTACGTTTCCATCAGTATATGCCTGGAAAATGCCACAAATATGGTGTTAAATTGTACAAAATTGCTGATGCTAGTGGATACACTTATGGCATACAAATTTATAAAGGTAAAAGTGAAAAACCACAGGGAAACATTTCCCTATCAACCGATATTGTGCTAAAGCTAGATGAAAATATTTAGGTGAAGGATGTATATTCACAACAGATAATTACTATACATCGATTGAGCTGGCAGAACATTTATTAGAAAGAAGTACCCATCTTATAGGAACCCTGAGAACAAATAGGAAATGCATCCCCAAGGAAGTAGTAAACAAAAAATTATCTAAAAGCGAAATTATTGGTATGCATAATGAAAAGGGAATAGTTGTAGCTAAGTGGAAAGATAAACGAGATGTGCTTATGTTATCTACAAAACATACAACAGAAATTACTTCTACATGTAAAAGAAACTACAAACAAGAAGAAATTTTGAAACCTAAAATAGTTCAAGACTACAATATTGGAAAAACAGGTATTGATTTATCTGATCAATATTCTAGTTACTCCAGTACAGAACGAAAGTCTGTAAAATGGTATCACAAAGTTGCAATGGAGCTTATATTTGGGACTACCATTGTCAATGCACATCTTATTTATAATAAGATATATGATAAAAAAAATATCTATTACCACCTTCAAAGAGTTTTTAGTGAAAAGCTTGCTTGATGATGAAAGTCATCAAGAACCTGCAGCTCAAAACTCGAAAAAACACACATTGGAAGCAGTTACAGATGTCAACAAGAGAAATAGAAAACTAAGGAAGCGTTGTGCGTCCTGCTACACTAAAAATACACAGCAATTTGGAAGTCGTAAAGCTGATAAGGTGAGTGTAACGCCACGAGTAGCTACATATTGTACACAGTGTCCAGGAAAACCTGCAATGTGTGCAAATTGTTTTGTAAAAAATCATAAATGAATACTATATATGTATGTAAAACTCTTATATATTTACGGAAAAAAAAATATAAAAATGAGTGTATTATTTCACATTATACTTTGATTTTTGTTTTGCAATATTATACTTTATATGTAATAAAAGAAAATAATTAAACTAGTTTTCGATATTTTTTCCTTTTTTTAATTATTCAGTATTTAAAAAACACTATCAGATATAAAACAGTTTTTTAAATAAAAAACACTATGACCGCTGGCCGTCGGAGCACTTCTTGAGGCCATACGACGACCAGAGGTTCGAGCCAACTTTATAGATGTACACGAGAGGCCGCCACTAGGATGTAAAACAATGTCTTACGAAGCTAGGATAATTTGACCTTGAGTGAAACTACATTGGTTGTAGTGACGGTGGGCGGTTGGATGGCTCTGTATGGCTCTAACTAGTACGACCACCAGTGCGTCGGATGGCGATTAATGTGTTAACAAACATATGTATCATTTACATACTTGATTGTCCAACATGACACCTTCTCTATGTACTTTGACTAATTAGCAATGAATTTCCTCTAGCAAAACACAATTTACATTGAAAAACCATATAATTATATGATTTCTCAATCTCATCTTTATAGCTGTCCATATTTCCAGTAGGTAGGCTCTGATTAAATTGTTCCATATCATCGTGAGCATTGTGGAATAATACACAGCCTGCAATGATATGGCAGCGATAATTAGCAAGTTATTTGATGTTCAATGTGATATCAAGATTTTTCACACTCATTGATTAGTGTTAAAAGATATCTGGTATCAGAACTTACCTGAACATGCTAAATATTAAGTGTATGAAGGTAATTTAATGAGATGTGAGACTAAATGGAAAACACGAGTTATTGCATTATTATTTTTTTTGAACATATTCCTTCATAATTAAACATATCTGGACCAGCAAAGCTGAATTGCTACTATGCCTGTTCTGTAATGATCAGCTTCAAGGTCATCAAAATACTGCTCTGTTGCAACAATAACTTCATCTGACTTAAATTTCTTTCTGGCAAAGAAAAGTTTCTGCTTGGGGAACAGGTGAAGGTCACTCAGCACTAGATCTGGTAATAGGGTGATTGGGGTACAACTTGGAATTGCAAGTGATCCAATTTCTCTCAATGTGATGTATGTGAGACGATGCATTATCATGATAGAATAGCACTTTTTTTGAGTTATTTCAGCTCTTTTTCTCAGTAATTGCTGCTTTCTATTGGTCCAAACAAGCAGCATAATATGGCCTGTTGATAGTTTGGTTCTTTGTAAGGTAATCAATGAGAAGTATTCCCTTCAAATCCCAAAAAATTGTGGTCATTACCTTCCTAGCTGATGGAAATGGTTTGGCCTTCTTTGGTGGATGACCGCCATGATGATTGCTGTTTAGATTCTGGAATATTGGGATAAAGCCAAGTTTCATCAACTGTAGCAAAACAGTGCAAAACATTTACTTGGTCCTTGTTAAAGCAGCTTTAAATTGTTATTGGACATGCATGTTCTTAAATGTTTTTGATCAGCATTCAGTAAGTGCATCACCCACCTTGCTGATATCATAGACATGCCCAATTTGACATGCAAAATGTGATGTATGCCTATGATTCTAGCCATCTTCTCATTGTTCGCTCAAAACAACATGCACTTTATTGATTATTTCTGGAGTTGTTATTATTTTTGATGGTCCAGGACATTCATCTTCAAGGCCCATATCACCTTCTTTAAATCAAGCAACCCAACGGCAAATTGTTACTTTTGAAGGTGCATTGATTTCCAATGTTTGCCTCACATTTGCCACATTCTTTGTTGTGTTCATCTTCTTAAAAAACAAATATTTTTAATTGCACACAAATAGTGATTTTATCCATTTTAGCATTTTCCATTTCTGTCATGTGTAAACAGCTGTATCATTTATACTTAAGGTTGTAAATCATCAAAACTTCACCTGCCACTATAACAAAGATGAGAAACTCAAAAATAATGCCAATTTTAATGCGGGGGGATGCATTCCTAGACGACAAAGTGCTAAACGAAACAGCATTAAACAAAGTCATAGATCTGGTAATAGGGTGATTGGGGTACAACTTGGAATTGCAAGTGATCCAATTTCTCTCAATGTGATGTATGTGAGACGATGCATTATCATGATAGAATAGCACTTTTTTTGAGTTATTTCAGCTCTTTTTCTCAGTAATTGCTGCTTTCTATTGGTCCAAACAAGCAGCATAATATGGCCTGTTGATAGTTTGGTTCTTTGTAAGGTAATCAATGAGAAGTATTCCCTTCAAATCCCAAAAAATTGTGGTCATTACCTTCCTAGCTGATGGAAATGGTTTGGCCTTCTTTGGTGGATGACCGCCATGATGATTGCTGTTTAGATTCTGGAATATTGGGATAAAGCCAAGTTTCATCAACTGTAGCAAAACAGTGCAAAACATTTACTTGGTCCTTGTTAAAGCAGCTTTAAATTGTTATTGGACATGCATGTTCTTAAATGTTTTTGATCAGCATTCAGTAAGTGCATCACCCACCTTGCTGATATCATAGACATGCCCAATTTGACATGCAAAATGTGATGTATGCCTATGATTCTAGCCATCTTCTCATTGTTCGCTCAAAACAACATGCACTTTATTGATTATTTCTGGAGTTGTTATTATTTTTGATGGTCCAGGACATTCATCTTCAAGGCCCATATCACCTTCTTTAAATCAAGCAACCCAACGGCAAATTGTTACTTTTGAAGGTGCATTGATTTCCAATGTTTGCCTCACATTTGCCACATTCTTTGTTGTGTTCATCTTCTTAAAAAACAAATATTTTTAATTGCACACAAATAGTGATTTTATCCATTTTAGCATTTTCCATTTCTGTCATGTGTAAACAGCTGTATCATTTATACTTAAGGTTGTAAATCATCAAAACTTCACCTGCCACTATAACAAAGATGAGAAACTCAAAAATAATGCCAATTTTAATGCGGGGGGATGCATTCCTAGACGACAAAGTGCTAAACGAAACAGCATTAAACAAAGTCATTTCTAGATCTGGTAATAGGGTGATTGGGGTACAACTTGGAATTGCAAGTGATCCAATTTCTCTCAATGTGATGTATGTGAGACGATGCATTATCATGATAGAATAGCACTTTTTTTGAGTTATTTCAGCTCTTTTTCTCAGTAATTGCTGCTTTCTATTGGTCCAAACAAGCAGCATAATATGGCCTGTTGATAGTTTGGTTCTTTGTAAGGTAATCAATGAGAAGTATTCCCTTCAAATCCCAAAAAATTGTGGTCATTACCTTCCTAGCTGATGGAAATGGTTTGGCCTTCTTTGGTGGATGACCGCCATGATGATTGCTGTTTAGATTCTGGAATATTGGGATAAAGCCAAGTTTCATCAACTGTAGCAAAACAGTGCAAAACATTTACTTGGTCCTTGTTAAAGCAGCTTTAAATTGTTATTGGACATGCATGTTCTTAAATGTTTTTGATCAGCATTCAGTAAGTGCATCACCCACCTTGCTGATATCATAGACATGCCCAATTTGACATGCAAAATGTGATGTATGCCTATGATTCTAGCCATCTTCTCATTGTTCGCTCAAAACAACATGCACTTTATTGATTATTTCTGGAGTTGTTATTATTTTTGATGGTCCAGGACATTCATCTTCAAGGCCCATATCACCTTCTTTAAATCAAGCAACCCAACGGCAAATTGTTACTTTTGAAGGTGCATTGATTTCCAATGTTTGCCTCACATTTGCCACATTCTTTGTTGTGTTCATCTTCTTAAAAAACAAATATTTTTAATTGCACACAAATAGTGATTTTATCCATTTTAGCATTTTCCATTTCTGTCATGTGTAAACAGCTGTATCATTTATACTTAAGGTTGTAAATCATCAAAACTTCACCTGCCACTATAACAAAGATGAGAAACTCAAAAATAATGCCAATTTTAATGCGGGGGGATGCATTCCTAGACGACAAAGTGCTAAACGAAACAGCATTAAACAAAGTCATTTTAACATAGAGTAAATAGGCATAGGGGGAACACGCAACCAAAAATATAAATTATACTTTAATTTTAAGTTATATTAGTAATTAAATCTATTTCATGCCTTTAATGTGTCCAGCATACTGTTAAATTTTCATAATGAAAATTTAACAGTATGCTGGACACATTAAAGGCGTGAAATAGATTTAATTTCAGATTTAGTTCCAGTAAACATTTCTTATTATATATATGTTATATTAGTATACAAATTAAATAATATAAACATATGTGCACAGAAGTGTAAAGTTCATTTTTTGTGATGAAGGTCCTGGCTTTTCTGCAATTCTTGTTTTTTTACAATAAAGTTGTGGAGTTTCATTTGTCACTTTTTCTCTCCTTAAGCAAATGTTACTTTTGAAGGAGCAGTGATTTCCAATGTTTGCCTGTAGCAGAAGATTGCATCCAAAACTCTTCGTTTTGCTTTTGCACTCCTTTCAAAATCTGGATCATTCGCTACAATTTGATCGATAATTTCGGTTATCATTACCAAACTTTTACTAAGGAAATTTGTAGAGAAATTTTTTGGGTTCTTCGTTTTCAGAATCTCTATTTTCCAGTTCTACACAAATTCCTTGTTCTGCCAGTTCTTGAAGGTCATCATTAGTAAGGCTCTCACTAGAAACCTGCAGTAACTCCTCAACATCCCAGTCGTCTACATCTCCTAGACCTGCTGTACCGATTAGGTTGAGTTTGTTCAACCTAACGATACAGCAATAAGCCTTGTTGAGAATTCTTGGATACCTTCAGCCATAACTTCTTCCACACTTCATTCATGCATTCATCAGTTAATTCTTGCCAAGTGAAGCCATTATTGCCTATGGCATCCATGATGATATATTTTTTCCAAAATTGCACCAAACAAACATAGATTTAAAGAAAGTGCACTATTTTGCCACCTTTTGCTGATTTGTTGGTGTTTGAGAATAATCATATTATATACGAATCAATGAAATGCTGCGATAATTTAAATCAGCCTAAATTTTGAGCTTTTTTTAGGCTTTGAGCAGACCATGTTATATCAAATCAGCATTAAGCGGGGTCTTACTATATATATATAAAGGCTGAATCCATCAAGTATATATATGTATATATATCTTCAGCCTTTATCTTGAGACTCTTTCCCCATCTCAGTATATTTGGTCCAGCAACAATATAATTTAAATTTTAATTATTATAAAATAATAAAATAGTTTAAGCAACTTTTTCATTCAGAGTTTGTTAAATATAATAATTAAATTCTGAACTAGTAAGGATTTCTTGAAACAGATTTTAATTGCATTACTTTTTATTTTCAGAAAACTATGTTATCTTGTAACTCTTGTCAACAAAGTTATCATTCAAATTGTTTACAACCTCCTGTCTCAAAAAATTTAAAAGGTAAATTATTCAATTAAACTTTTTAAATTTTAGTAAATATTACAAAACATCCTTGTGATAATTAAGTACAAAACATTATACAACCCCTGGCAAGAATTATGGAAACACTTCATCATGAGAATATTTTTATAATGTTTTAAGCAAGTAACAAAGAAATAAAACAAGCAATTAATATAAAATAATTTTCTAATAGTAGTCATACATTTTGCCTATATTAAGAATTATTTGGACAATCTACATAGCCATTACATAAATGAAATATATAAAGTTTTTTAACATCACAGAAGAAAAAATTATAAAATTATCTTACATTTAGTATATGTAAAACATTGCTTGTTATATTTTTTAGTATGCAAATAGTAAGTGTTAATATAAAGTGAATGCTCATAGCGACTTAAATGATTTTCTCTTTTGTTAACGTAACAAAACCCATGGCTCTTAGAAAGGAATTATCCATTGAAACAATTGGAAAGATTGTAAAACTCATTAAGAATGATAATTCAACATAGTTGCAAAAGATGCAGGTTATTCACAGTCATCAGTCTAAAATTTGATGCAAGTATAGACAGATTGTGTGTATTATAAAAGAAAAACATACTTTTTCAACCATGAAAGTTATCAAAGTGTTGGGATAGGAAACTAAAAGCAATATATCTTGAAAATAGGAAATGTACAACAAAAGATGAATAGAAACTGGAAAGAAGGGGTGTTAGTATCAGTGACAGAACAGTGAGAAATTGAAAGAAACGGGATTTTTATACACAAAAGCAAAATGAAAACTGGCATTGTCACAAAAACCTAAGAAAGCAAGGTTACAGTGGGCCAAAGCAAAACATTCATATACTGTAGACAACTGGACAAAAGTGATCTTCAGCAATGAATCACAGAGATGATGCTGAAAGTTTAGTCCAGCACAGTTTTAAAGAAGCTTACAGGATCATTGCCTAAACAAAATTCCCTATTTCAGTTATTATTTGGGGTTGCATATTAGGTAAAGGACCAGGTGAGCCAGCCATTATTACATCAACAGTTAATGCCCAGGTATGCATTGACATTTTGGAGAACTTTCTTATTTTATTCATTGATAATATATTTGGTGGCAATGATGTCCAACATGACAATACATATGACATGTCATAGGACTCAAACTGTTAAAAATTTTCTTCAGCAACAGCACATCAACACAATAGATTAGCCAGCAAACAGTCTGTAGCCCAATAGAAAACGTATAGTGCAAATTAAAGAATTTGGTCCAGGATGGAGCTCCATACTGCAAATCAGATCTCTCAACTGATATTTAGAAAAACTGGAAAGTTATTGATAGCAAATATTGTTTTTCATTAGTGAAATCCGTGCCTGAAAAAACTAAGGCTGTCATAAAAACTCAAGATGGATCAACAAAATACTATTTAAATTATTTAAGTTGATTGATTCCCTAACTTTTCCTCAGTTTTGTTTCCAAAATTTTTTAATGTATGTAAAATCTACTATATGAAGCGTGCAATGCCATAAGGTTGTAAATGCCATTTTTCTCAAAATACATATTATTGAAGAAATGAATTTTAAATGCAATGTTTTTTCCTACACAAAAATATTGTGGCGATAGTGACACTCTAAGTGGCTATATTTTGAAGATGAAATTATGTGAAGCCATAACGTTTTAAGTGCCTAAGTGCAAGCCACGTGACTTTTGGTGCGTAAAATGTTACGGTTTACATTTACATCATTTTGTTATTCCAATTTGTAACCAGTGAGTTTTTTTATGCAGAACCAGATAACTGAATGCCAGTTTATTAATAGTTAACCTGTATCACCTTATTATTTGATATTTAAAAATGATATTTGGACTTCCATTAACCTTTCAAATTTGAAGTTTTTAAATACATTTTAACTTTTATTACACTAAATTAATACTTTATTGTTTATATTTTCCTTTATCATAATTATATTACAATTGATAAAGATTACAGCCCAGTTCAAGTACCAAAACTGTGGGCCCAACATTGTTGAAGCCAGGAAGCAGTCACTAATAGATTATTGCCAGTTTTTAATGTTAAAATTAATTAAATGTTAATTGATATTGAATTTGTAAATTGTGTTTAATAATTTAAATGTAAGTTTTTGGTATTCAAAACTGTTTTTCAGCTGTAGAAACATTAATTTTATGATTGCAATTGTTTTTGGCATTTACAACGTTATGGCTCTAACCCTGTTTTTAAACTTTTTTTCATTCCTTACTATCATACTTAGGTGTTTGAAATTAAACCCAATGTTTCATTCCAAAGTGTAAATTGTTAAAATAATTTTTATAGCATTTGATTAAAGTTTGTTCATTAGAAAAAGTGTTTTTTCTCTCTCCTGAAAAGTTTGTTTTTTGGCATTTACAACATTATGGTATTGCATGCTTCATATAAAGCTGAAAAACTGGGTTCTGTCACAGTATGCCAAAAACAGCCACTAGGGCTGCCCCTAGCTATTATTTAAATTAACAATATAAATTATTTTACATTTATTTTATATTTTTACAGTATAATAATCAGTATATTATTATTTTTATTTGTAATAGGAATTCATTATTGTCACAGAATGCCTGGAACATGCAGTAGGGGTCTACTGTGTGGGTATGGATTGGGGCATATATTTTGTATGCCCTGATGCCTTGCCTGCATCAGGCCTTTCAACTGGTTTAAAATTTTTACCAGGATTTTTACTACATAATTTTGCCAGGAATTGTATATTGTAAAATAATGGTTATTTTTTTAAAAGCATATATTTTTTCTTAAAGTATCTTTTATATCAGTGATACTTTTTGTCAAGTCATAATTAATTCTAATTAAGATGTGATTCTTATATAAAATTATTTAAATTTTGAATTACTTGAACAAATTTTGAATATTTTGAACAAATATTTCTGTGCATACAAGAATGAAATTTATTAAATATATTTACATTTTTATTAGCTCTTATTTAGGCTTGTCAAACTATAAGAAATGAAAAGAATACTTATCCTTTATCTTAATTTGAAACATTCATATTCAAAAGTTTGGAAACATTTAGTGAGAATGATTTTTTTAGATCTTTAGAAATAATAAAAATAACAGAGGTCATAAATGAGAAAAGAATTATGATTAAATCTTAAAACAACAAGTTGTCTTCAAAGAACCCAAAATTTTATTCAAAAACAATTTATTGTAAAACAGGAATATTTTTACTATTAAATAAAATGAAAATTTTATTTTATTTCATTATTGTCCCTACTGTGTTGTCTTAATATTTTCATAGAATTTTGTGCACTCTTTAAAATTTATATGCTTGTAATTTATTTTGTTTTATGCTATGAATTATTTTTTGATTTACTTTAACACAAAAAGTTTTACCATGCCAAAATGGACTCTTTAAATTCTGAATCTTTGACAAAATGATAATATGCTGTTCTGAGTTGTTTTTAATTCTTACCCTTTAATAGATTTCTGAATCAATATAATTATCTTGATGGCATCTAAAGTACCACAGTTGTGTTTTTTGGTATTATTTGGGAGAATGCTGCTATTATAGGTAATTTAACTGCACTATTAATAACCATACTACAGCTACTTTTACTTCACTGTAAAGATAGTTGTACTATGAGAATGCTACAGTATAATTTAAAAAGAATGGAGTTGGTTTAAGATTCAAACAGGCTTCAGTTTATTGGCAATAATTAGAAATAGGAAATACAAACACTGATCAGAATCAACATTTGTTAATACAGTTCAAACTGTCAGAAAAGATATGTTAGTGAGAAATGCAGAATTACTATTTGAAATTCTAAGTATCACAATTCAAAATAATGAGAAGAATATGAATACATTAGGATGGCAATTCAGAAACTGTGGTCAGAAGAGTTCTGAGAGTCTGAGAGTTTAATAGTCAGGGAGGGGTTCACAAGTGATTTTTCAAACCAAAATTTGATTTTTCTTATTTACTTTCATTACAAAAAATATAATAAAAATACCATGCAATTCCAGTTAATCTTTTATTATAGTCAACTGCTAGCATTTCTCATTCGTGTAAGTGCAACAAATTTAATCAAATACCCGCCATAAAGTGTGAAGTACCGCAGAAGGCATATCATATGAAAGAGGTCTTCAAACTCATATGATTTGAAAACTGTTATACCAGGGTATTCTAATGCATTAACCAGAGAAGAAGGTATAAAGTTCAATATGTATTTGCACAGAAAAGTTTATTTTTTCTGTTATAAGTCATTTTCATGCAATTTCAGTTTTGTTTATCACAAACTAATGCCTTTTTTGCCTGTTATTAATTAAAAGCTTTAACTGAACTTTTTGTGTGATTACCAGCATTTAGTTTTTGTCAGAATAAATTGCTCCAGATTGATTTTCTTTTGCTTATTTTACATAATTTGTTCAAATAATGCAAAAATTCTTTTTTGAATCAAGATTTTCAAAATGGTATTGTTGTCCCCAGAAATTCCATAGAATTTTCTTGAAGTGTTTTTTTACAGAAATAAAAATTTAAACTTAGTTGTTCTAAGTAATTTAACACTAGTAACTTGAGACAAAATCTTTTTTTAAAAAATTCTTAACATAAAATAAAGCTGAAGATAGAAACATTTGGGAACTTCTAATATTGTTATCTGTGTTTACTAAGTTTCATGATGAATTATGCAAAATTGTTACTGTAAGACATAAAGTCAACTTAAGCAGGTAGTTTTATTTTGTGGTATTTTAAAAATTATTTTGTCAAGATTGCAGCTATTGTAACACCATCTTCAAAAACTAGCAATGAATAGTTTTCATATCAAGTTCTTATATCTTGAATGGCAGTCATGTTTTTTTATAAAAATTCACAATGGTATTATTTATTTTTAGAATTTCTGATAAATATTCAAGAAGACTTCAATAAAGTTATTGAATTAAATTTTTTGGAAGTCAAATATTAATATTATTGGTGTTTGTATGATTTAATTTTTTATTTTTATAATAATTTATCTTTCAGTGAACAATTAAAGTTATTTTAAAAATCATCTTATTATATAATTATTATGTATTTCATTTCATTTAACTTTTCTTGCAATGCAACTTAATATTATAAACTTAATATAACTGAAATATTTATTTGTTCAAACTGTAATAATAATCTATTTCATATTATAATAATTTATTGCATAGGAACATGGAGATGTAGATCTTGTCTAAGAAGGAATAACTTCAAAAATAAAGACAGAAAGCTAGTACAGGAAATGGCAGCTAATGTTAAACAAAGATATCAGAAGCATGGAAACAAAATGAATATGAAAAAAGATATAACTAAGTATGTATTTTTAATTAAATTTTATCATCAGTATTTAAATATTAATTCATTATGGTTATTTTAGGGCATCTTGGGTCTCAGGAAATAAATTACAAAGAGAGAGACAGAAAAATTTGTCTGAGAACTTTTCTTCAATTTCAGATTCTGGTAAGTAATTTTCAGAATGAATGTATTTTCATTGATAATTGATAATAGCTCATAATTTTCTTCATTAAAAAGAAAATTTAAATGTTTAGTGAAAAATTTACAGATCAAAAATACTGTGTGAAAATTAATGAGAATTGGAAGTTTTCGTTAATTCTTATCAGATTTTCATGTTCCAAAGTTGATCAGTTATTGGCAATTAAGATAATTCTAGAAATCTTTTTCCAGAATTAGTTCTTTGCAATATAATAAAAATAAAAGTTTTAATGTTTGCCATTGTCAATTAAAATTTAATTTAAAAAAACTATTTTAGTATTATTATAGTCATCATTGCTTTGATATGACAATAATGATGCTGTTTATAGATTTGTGTAGTAATTTGGGTTTTGTAACATGAGCACAAATTACTTTTAATCATCAGGATTATCAAACAGTTTGCTATATGGAGCCAGTTTGAACATATATAGAACTGTGCTTTTTACTTTAGTAAAAAAATGAATATAGCAATGCTCTCTGAAATGATAAGAAAGATTTTATTTAATTTCATCTAATATAAAGTTATATAATATAAAGTAATATAAAAAAAAGTTTTTGTTAGAAGTATAATACATCACTGAACTGTTGGGATTATATATTAATATTCTGTTGCATATACATTTTGATATCATGAATGAAAAGTTTCACATATTTGCAGAATGAAGGGAGGAAACTTTTGACAAAATAATTCTATTTTCTACAACTTGTATGGTCTGGTATCATCATTTGTTTTTTTTTCTAAAGGTATCAAATATTCTTCATGTGTTTATGGATGACAAGTTCTATTTCACTTTAGATGGAAGAGAATGTGCTGGTAACAATCACTATTTCACCTAAGAAGGGCTACAGTAGATTTGTATACTAAAGTCAAATTCAAATGACACTTGGGGTTTTTGCCAAAGTTTCTGGTTTGGCTAGCAGTTAATCCAAAGAGCCATTCACGAGACTTCATTGTTTCCTATCACCAAAAAAGTGTACAGCAACAAATGCATTCGGAAGAGGCTAATACCTTCGTAAAGAAATATTACCCTACCAAGGATATGTCTTCTGATCAGACGACCACCACTCTTTACATCTGCAACACAGGTACGAAGTCGGACCAATATAGAATTCAATACATTGCCTGTGAAGCAAATAAACTTTTAGCACCTGTGCCGACCCATTTCCTCCCATTCCAGAACCATTTTTGATTTTATAAGAGGTATGAAGGTATTGGAACTTGACACTAGTATTCAACATGTTCTGCAACTGAGACCAACTGAAATTTTGGTATCAACTGAAGCAAAAAGTTGGTTGGAAAGCTGGATCTAGCTTTCCAACCAAGGATCTAGTGAAGTTGAAGGACAAGATTGAGGCCAAACTTCACCTTATCAAAGCTAACCAAAGGTTAATGGAATGGGTTAAAACTAAAGTTCAAGTTTCAGCTGATTACAGTCCTGATCATGTCATCTGAACATTAAACAAATTATATGTATTCAAAAAGCCTTATTTTAAAATAAATAAAAAATTTTAAACAAATTTGAAATTTGCAGAATTTTAGGATCCATGTCCTTATATTAGAGATATCTTGTTATGACTTTTCTCATACTTTCCAAATATTTTCAGTATTGTTTTTTCCCCTAGACTTCTAATTTGTTCATTTTTAATGTTAACAAGTAATTGAAAATTAAAATAAAGAAAATTACTTCTACAGTCTGTTTCAAATAATTAGCCACCTGATGTAAACAAATCATCAGTGGAGTGATTTTAATATTATTTTGCCAAAGCAATCTGATTACTCTTTAATAAAATCACATCTTTAAAAATCATTTTTTTATATTTTTAAAGTTAAAGTCTAATTAAACAATACTAATTTGCAAAATATTAAAAAGTATCCCTCTAAATCTTGGGAAAAATTCAAAAAAGTTCAAAAATATTATATAGTAGACAGTGTTTACTTGTCACTGATGGTCAAAGACATTATGTTTAGCAAATTTATCATTTGTAATCCTGTCTTTTACTAGGGTTTATAGAAAAACTGACTTATGAAAAAACCAGTTTTCAAATCTCAACTTCTCTAGGAAACTGGTTTTAAGTGGTTTTTGAATTTTCACCTCTCCAAAAAATGGAGATAAGGAATATTTATAACTCCTTTTAAAACTTTTTAATTTATTTAATATTTATAAAATTTCAAAAACATAAAATAAAATTGACCTACGTCTACACAAAACAAAACAAAAAAGAAATTGCTAGATTATCACATTAAACTATAAAATTTACTTCATATAAAACCATAAAGAAAAACGAATAACAATGCATGACTACAAAATATTATTTTATATCTTATTTTTCTTAAGAAAATACGATTTTAAAAAGCAAAGAGAGTCTATAGATTTATTGCTCAACCATGTTCTTTTTTTTGCACACAAAATTGCCGAAAATAGAAAAAACTCTCACTTGCTACTGAGCTGGGTTTAATTGTCTTTAAAGTATTAAAAAATAATAAATCTAAATTTTTCATTCTTCTGTTTGTACTCTCTAATACTAAAAAGTCCTTTTTTAGTGTTTTAGGGCTGGACAAAGTCATTTCTTCAGGTTCTTGAAGATATTTATGTATCAATTTTTCCATAGCATTTGTTAAAGCTATCGCTTGATTTTCTTTGCCACTTTTTCATCATCCTAGTTATCTTCTATAGAATAATTTGGATATTATCTCGATAATATTTGTCCAGATAACTTAATAATAGCAGATTTTTGCAACTAGTGGAAGAAATACACTAGACAACTTTGTTCAAACATTGTGGATTTTGTAAATAAAGGAGAAGTGTTACTAATCTCATTTGTCTTCTCTCTTGAATTCATACAATACCTCTACAGCATGTTGGAACTAATTTCAGTTTTCATATTTTTCAAATTCATATAACAAAAGTTCAAATACACCTCCACTTGTAAATAAGTAGGACAATAAGATGCAAATCTTGTCGTTCTAAGGCATCAGCTGCTAAATGTATTGGTCCTAAAACTTTAAGGAGCTCTTCAATTTTACAATATTCTGCTTCATTCTACGTGTGAGAAGCACCGATGTCATTTGAAGCTAAAACAACACATTTTTTTTAAGTGTACAAATCTTTCTATCATTTTTCTGTTGTTGCAGGATTTTTCCCTATTGTAGAGAGAATTGGACCTTTTTTGTTTCTGTAGTTAGTTTTGTGAATTTTAGTATTTAACAATATTCCTGTTTTATGCTAGAGACGATTTTGTGTCAGAATGTTATTTTTAATCAAATAATTAATTAATTTTTATATTTAAGTCTAAGCTCAAAAACTGGTTTTTTAGTTGGGAAAACCCAGTTTTCAAATTATGTAAATTTCTTTAAAAAGCCAGTTTTTCAAAACTGGGTTTTAAAAACTGACAAACCCTATCTTTTGCTATTATAAACCTACAGGGAGGATAAAACTCCAGCTCCAGTAGCAGTCTACAAGCAAAAATTTGTTGAGAGATGTGTACTTTGTCAAGGGTGTAAAATTTTGTCAAGAAGTAGAGGTTTCATTATTCTTTGAAATGTCTTTTTTGAGAAATTAAAGTATAACACAGTCCCTTTTTTTACAAAAAAATTTTTTTTTACATTTTTAAAAATTTTGTAAATGTTTACTAATGTAAATCTAGCTAAAAACTTGGAAGGAAAATTTTTGAAAAACTTTTATTTTTATTTTTTTTGTATGCTATGTATTAATCTTTGAATCCTTTTCTATCTTTTTGTTGTTTGCAACAGTCAGGAAGTTTCTTCTCTTATATCTGTGAATGTAAAGGACCAGAATGATTATCTGCTTTATAAATTTTTAATTTATTCTTTTTAATAAAACAAATATCTTTTTCTATGGTAACTTTTTATTATTATTTAATTACAATTAACAACTTTTCGTCTATATTATTATTATTATTTTTATAAATAAAAGTATGATTTTTATCATTGGGCAAATGATATGGTTTAATTTGTGTATATACTATTTTGAAAGTGGTGGTAAAGATAATTTATAATTATTCAGGTAAATAGAATTTATATTTACACAGGAAATTTCCTTTTATGGTATAATTTATAACAAAATTATTTAGAATTATGTTAAGCGGGATCAGTTATATATAGGCTGGTGTTCTGCCATCCTTTAAATTCAACCACTGGTAAAGCAAAATGAAATTTATGTTTTTACATTGGGTACCAACTTAATTTGAATCACACTATACAGTAGCCCCTCGTTATATCGCGAATTCGGATATATGACGCCTTTTTTTGGTTCCCTAAATTTTAAAAGCACTCCGGTCGATAAATTTTAAAATATCAATTGCCATTGAATTTCTTTTTGCAACGAAATACGTTATTTTATTTCTATCATTGCCCTCGAAACTACCACTGCGGGTGAAAAAAAAATAAATTCGTCAAGATATAAATTAGGAAAACAGGTGGACGGATCAATTATCATTTATGTTTCCTTTTGATATTAAAAGTTGTTTGTTTATTGGTTGCGAGTACGGTTTCCTCCTTTACAAGTTCTGTGAATTCGAAATTTCACGCCTTTAGTGAATTGACGCAATAAGGTCAAATCACATAAAGGTGTGAAATTTTGAATTCACTGTGTAATGTGTAAGGAAAAGATTTTTTTGTTTCTGAAGGGAAAATTCTAAAATTTTTATACAATAGTAACTTTATTTTGCTTTTTAGAGAATTTTTACTCTATAATTTTTGATTTACTATTATATGTTCAATAATAATTATTTTAAAACTTTCAATTACTGTATTTATAATTTTTATTGAAAAATATAAATTCCACGAATTTTTAATAAGCGATTTATTGTGAAATCTAGTACTGTATAATAAAATTGCAACTGATACATTTAAAAGATAAATACATGGACAGTATTTGTCTTTTAAATGTTTTTGTTAAAGAAACAGTAATGCTAAATGGGCGTTGGTGGTATCGATGGTTACGTAAACATCGTTTAATATGATATAGCCATGATTAAAATTCAGTATCACAAAACTAAGGTTATTTTATATCAAACACTGCTGATGAAAGAATAGAGGATAGAGATTGCATAGCATGTATAATCTGTTTAGTATTAGCCCAGAATTTTTAGTACTCTGTTATATCGCGGTTTTCTTTTAGTTTTTGTCTCCCGACAAGCGCGATATAACGAGGGGCTACTGTATTTAATTTTTTACTAAAAGTTTTAATAAATTCTTACAATAGTTTCATTTTATAGTCTTTGTTGTTATTATTTATTTGACAAAATTTATTATGGAAACATCCTTATTTAACTTCTGTACTAATAGATGTCTAGTGTCTTTAATATTTGTAACTAAAGTTACATTTGATTTTATTTTTCATATTGATATTATACTATTTTTATATACTGTACAGTCTTCACTAGGTCTTCAGTAAAAGTTGACTTGTAATCAAAAGGGTTTTACATTTTTTAGATGTATGCCTTGATATATATACTTATTTGAAAAGACTTTTTATTATTATATATTAAAATTGATATTTATGACTTTCTTTTTGAATATGGAACTAGGCAGTTTTTCATTCTTAAGTATAAATGTCCAGACTCGTTTTCATTTAATACTTAAATTTCTTTTCCTTTTACTTTTCCAGCTGTTATGTATACATAACGGGAAAACATTTAATTGTGTTAAATTTAACTCTGGGTGTTTTGCAAATCTACATGATTTGAGATCCCTGAACTCAAAAAATCAAAACAATGAAAAAAAAATTCCATGTGCGTGTTGGCATCTATTTTATTTAATATCTCGGAATGAGGTAACTATTAAGAAACAGAATTTGTCACGGTAGCTCGTGTATAAGGGACATTAATGCCGTTAAATTTTGGTAGTTAAATGTCAAGGGGTGGGAAGATAGAGGGGATCACATGTCATATTGTCTTATCTGGAGTGGGATCAGACTCAATGAAGATTTTACTTGTTATTAGCCTTCAAAATTTTTTTTTTATTATAAAACTCATCACTATCCTTAATATTAAGCTTTTTGCCATCCTATAATAATTAGTAAAATAAAAAGGTTTTATAATAAAATCGCATATCACATGGCACCACACACAATTTTATTTAGTACAATTATTATAATATAAAAGTTATTTTTAAATAAAATTCATAACGGCTGGGAAAGTTACACAGCTCACTGCTGGATTTTTTTACATGGATGTCATATAATCTGTAGATCTAAATTTTTTATATTCGGCAATCTCTAAAATATGGAGAACTTGTATAAGTTTCTTATATGATTGACTGTTTTTTTTTCTTATAGTGTATTAAGTTTTTCATGTATATATATATATATATATATATATAAGAAAAAAGTAAGATATAAGTATTTGAAAAAAAAAAATATATATATATATATATATATGTAACTTTAAAAACTTTATATACTGATATCTAAAGTTTTGTTTTTTTTTTTTTTTTTTGCATTTATTTCGAAAAATATTATTAATTATTATATATACTAACATAATTAAAATATAATTCAAGTGTAAACAATGTGCATGAATTCTGTCTAAAAATTATATCTTACTTTTTTCTTTAAAAAAAAACTAAAAATTTAAATGTTTTTGTTGTTAAATAACTATAAAATTATCATTGAACATTGCTTGGTATATCGATGTGTTCATCGTCTTTCCTCCGTCTTTCATTTTATTATTGAAAACACTAATAGATAGTGTTAGAAAATTAAAAAGAAATTGATTAAGTTAAAGAAAATTTTTTAAATAATTGTTTGTTATAAAAATTGTGCTTTCACGGATAAGATTTGAAATATTCAAACCTAAAATCGAGCAGCAGAAATAGACAATTTGCAGTCTATTTTCATCCATTTTCTATACATAGTAAAATACTGTATTATGAACAATGGAACGAAAGTTCTGGAGTCGAGACGGAGGTAACGTTACGTCACTAATCCATTTTAAATAAGGTTAACTGTCCGGAGTAAAGTGTATTAAAATAAGTCAGAAGAGTGACGGGGATCGGCTAACTCTGTTTAGTTCAAACAAGGAAAATTTATCGGGTTCAAAGGCTTAACGGAGTTAGCCTTCTTCGTGTAAACAAAGAGTATTACGCTACCAGCCACCATTATTGGAATTGCATGGAAGTCATTCGAGACTTTTTATTGACACGATCGGGGCCGATTTTACCACTAGGCTAACCTAGACAATGGCCTGGGAGCGCCAACCTTACTCATAAATAAGAAAACAAAGAAAAGATAATAAATTTTTTTAATGTTTATAGTGATAATATTTTTATAAATATTCACATGTAGGGTGTTTGTAATATAATATACTGTGTGTATATATGTGTGTACTGTATAAGGGAATCCAAATTTTCTTTGCCTGGGGACGTCAGATACTCTTGCCTCTGACCCGGGCTGGATAATAGAAAAATTTTCAACGCGTAAATGTATTTTCTCTACCGATTTTTATCTCTATCTTTCAGTTACGTCAGAAGTTTCGGAAAATATTTTGATTTAAATTTTATATTTGTACGTTCCTGTCTAAATCATCATCCTCTCGCCATTTCTGTTAATTAACGGGCTTTTATTACCATTATATTCGTGCGTATTTACATGGCAAGTTCGTAGGAAAATTGAAGTGATTGATATTTTCTGATAGTTTATTTTCGTCGAACGAGGTTAATTTTTTACCGTCGGTATGATGCGTTGCGCTAGTTTTGTCAAATCGCGTTACTCTTTTATAAATACGTTTTAAAATTTAATTATGCGTAACGTTAGGCGATTGCGAATATTCCTCTTAAACAATGATCCGCTTACGAACTCTCCAAGTCTTTTCCGGAGTACCATTCGAGTCAGACCTCGTAAAGGAAGAATAATACATTTGTACAATCCTTCGTATAGTGATTTAATCGAAAAATTTTTTTTCACGGTCTTCTGAAAATTTGAGCAAAAAATTTAACCCGTGAGGGAGGTAAAGTCAGTATTTTTAAATAGGCGTTACCGTTAATTCGTGTCTGGATGTAAATTAAAACGGCGAAACCAAACCGAATTTCTTTCTCTCCTGCTGTGGAGAGTTCTTTTCCTGGGGCTGTTCATAAATGATGTCCACACTAGAGGGGTAGAAGGGGGTAAATCTTCAGTGGCCGTCCAGTTTATTTCATTAAATTTCATACAGTTTATGCATTTTATTACATTTATTTCAAAATTTCTTATATGTTTTGTTTCTACTTATGTATCATTCGTAAAGTGATAAAGGTTTTAAGGGGGGTCAAGTTTTGTTGGACGTCCGAAGAGGGGAGCAGTTTCGGAAACTTGAGCAAACTGGGTCAAGAGGGGGAGTAAAAATTTCAAGAAAAGGCGGACGTAATTTATGGATGGTCTCTAAGTTGTAAGGAGACAGACAATCCGTTCGCTACCTCCTCGGATCCTAACCCATTCTACAGTGGCGTCCAATCGCCAATATAGAACGGGTTAGGATCTCGGAGGGAAAGCGAAATTCTTTTTATAAACCAATGAAAATCCGTTACAAATTTAAAAGCGAATTATCTCTCTACAATTTAATAATAATCTTTGGTTTGGGCGCCGACGCATTTAGTCGGCGCTTTCGGGCGCGCCATTGCGCGGATATTACAAAAGCTACTCAAAAATGCCATCGTTTTTGTCTCCCGGGCCGGTTTGGTGGACGCAAGCTTTTAAATTTACGTCGGTACAGAAAATTCTACGGAATGTACGCGTTACGGCAATTGCGTAGTATTTTTATAGGCGAATACTTAAAAGTAATATTTTTACGCCATCTAAGAACAAACATCGCACCACGAAGTCGTTTTCGACAGGTAATCACATTTCGGACCTAACAGAAATTCACAAAAATAAAATTTCTAGTTCTTTCATCATCATTGATATTTTCGAGAATTTTAGCTTGGAATTAAAAAACTCATGATTTTCGCCACGTCGAATCACCGGCAACAACGTCTTCCATTGCAGAGGTGTAGCTTCTAATAAAAAGTCGTCTCTGCAATGGAAGACTGTTCTTCCCGAAGATTCGACGTGGCGAAAATCATGACATTTTAGCTTTTTTACGTATTTTTTAATATGTAAATTTGTCGGCCATTTTTCGAAAGAAATTAAATAAGGACACTCACCCAGCTTCAGACGCGCAAATTGGAAAAATCGGAGCAAATCGGAGAAGGGTGCCACCGGTGGTAAGGAGAGGCAAACAAAGCGCTGATCCGGAAACCTTCCTTCCGAATCGCGCTCTTCCTCCCGGGTCCGAAAGGAAGTACGCAAAATTGGGGGCGTTTTCCGGCCAATAAATACCGCTGCTCTCTTCCCCGATAAAGAATGCCACTCGCTTTCCGGTGTCACTCGAGTGCCTAACCGGATGCTCGTCTTTCGAAGCCGGGTTACCCTACTATTTTGGACATTAATCAAGTTAGAAATTGATTAAAAACCTATCCATTTTATAAAATCGTCAAGCGAGAAGTTTATCTGGACGGATCGGGGCTGGAAAAAATGTGTTCGGTATAAAATTGAAATTTCTGTATTATCGACGCAAAAAAGCGCGCGATCGATGGTTTTATCGGACACGTGTGACATCCGCGCCACGCGATATTTTCGGTAAGTAAGAATTGTACGTTCTGTTTTTAATTAAAGCGACGGAAAGCGAATAATCGTCTGCTGATTGTAACTTTCGAAAGCCGAAAGGATTCGAAGATTAAAGATAATTGCGTTTTACCTTTTCGCATTCGACCATTAATCGTTTTTCGTCGGACCATATTATTTCTGTTTTAAGTAAAAAGGATCGAATGTTCCTTCCGCGTATCTGTTCTAAAGACGACAGAGTTTAAGGATATCGTATCTTGGTTTAATGGTTAAATTAGACGATTTATAAATAATTTAGCCACTACCTCTGTCGACTCTATCGACTGTCGCTATTTATATTACGAATCTTAAATTACCATTTATTGTTCTTTAATGTATTTTTAAAATGTTATACTGTATTTGTTTAATTTTATCGGCTTTCCCACCGGAGTCCTATCGTCACGGTAATTCTATTTGAGAGTAATTCTTTGGAATTTTTTTACTTAAAGTGGCGTCGTTTCTTTAAGAACCGACACAATAGATTTAACGTGTTTTACGATGTGCATTGCCGTTGTAAAAGTCGGAAGTTTAAAAGTGACGTGGGTGGTCGCGGTGTAACGTTAGGGGCAATTACGTGGTGTTAGGTAAGATCTCTACCGGAAATTCGTCCGTGAGTAAATTGCACCGCCGAAGGCACTCGTCACCGTCTTCCTCCACCGGTTTTAACGCTCGTCGTCGTTAGGTAAGAGTCTAGAGTTTGCCGTTTCTCTTCGATACTTTCGGGCATTTAACTCTCTGAAATTTACTTTTCTGTCCTTGGATAACGTTAAAACGGCGCTTAACCGCTTTGGAATCCGAAGTTTCTAAGATTAGATCGACGTGGTTCAAAGTTTAAAACTTCTTTCCCGTCAAAGTCGACGTTCGTATTTAATCTCATTCGATGTCTAGCGGATAATTATACTTCATTAATTAAAACAATTTGTGAATTGTGGAATGTAGATGTGCTCTGTAGAACTAATCAGTTATTAAATTAATAAATAAAATTGTGCTTTAAGTTCAGATAGAAATATGTAGGACGTCCCCTCCGCAAATCTTCTGTATTTCGAAACTTTTAAATAATTTAAAATTTGGCCGGGATCTTACTTAACGTTTCCGTTTGTGCCAATCTCCAAAATTATTTTCTAATTAAACTTAATCGAAGGTTTAATATTTAACGTTTTAAACTTTAAATTATATACATTTCTTGATATTTTTTTAAGATCTTGATCGATTAACTGTTTGATTAAATACAGATTTAATGCAATTATTGAAAAATTGAGAAATTAAATCTCTTAAAATCATTAATTATGTTACATTTACTGATTTAATGATTAGAAAATAAATTTGTTTTTCCTTTTTTTAGGTCTATTGGAATTTGATCAATCCAAACCGCAACTACCTTCTGGAGTTACTTTAAAAGATTTTAATCTTTTTAAGAAAACACAGGAAACTGCACTTAAAGTAAATAATTTCATTTTTTAAATGTAAATGAATTTTGTTTATATACTTATTTATATTATTAAAAGTTTTCTATAAATAAAACAAAAAATACTAATCATTATTGAGGCAATTTTTAAAAAAGAACTGTTGTTTATATATTATTATTATTAATTTTCTACTTTATAATCTGTATCGATATCTAACAGTTGATTTGTGTCTCGTTATTTCGACATCCATTCTGTGCGTGTTTCCGAAATTTCGATTATTATGGACGACGACGTGCCGAACTGTCGTATAATGTGTGTCGTTTCGTTAATAGTTTCCTTTTATAGAACCTATTATAATTGCGTTTGATGTTGGTGTCGCCGGTGTTAAGATAGGTCGCTTGGAGTATTTGTACATATTTGTACTTTTTCTTAGAATATAATAACTTATCTTATTATGCATTATTTATTATTATGCTATGATGATATTTCTTTCTTGTTCCCTAGTCTATGATGGATTTCAGATACACTGATTTCTTCAGATTTCAAAAATCTAACAATATGTTAATGATAATCTTTATTACAAGTAGATAAGAGACTTAGCTGCAATGAATTATATTTTGATTCCCGTTTGCTAATTGAATGTTTGATCAACAAACTCTTATTGTAATCTCATTTGGTTTCTATGTACAGTCTATTTGTGGCTTTGATCCAAAAACTTTGGATATTATTTGAATAATTTTAATGCTGTGTATCTGTGTGTAATTGGCAGATGTCAAAATTACTGTTTGAATAAAAACTGTATTAGTTTGTTTATCTCTTTTATAAATGACATATTTTCTATGATAAATAAGTTATAAAAGCAAACTTCAGATATGCTCTTTTGTAAGTAGACTGAAGTTTTGAAGTAGACTTATATAAATAATATGCTCTTTTGTAGGTGGTGACTATTTTATAAAAATTTATTTCTGTTCAATACATCTTTTTAATATTACCATGTTGTGAACAGTCTAATACAGTTAAATGATTAAATTTACTTTATTTTCATTTACAGACTTGGCACAATTTGTTGTTTTGTATTTTTGAAATCGTATTAAGATTGAAAAGTAAAATGGTAAAAGAAAGAAATTACAGAATTTGGATTGATTGGAAACTGTTGCCTTTTTTTGATAAAAATCTAATAAATTTTTGCAATAGTTTATTGTTGAAATGTAAGAAATTAGTGGATGTTTAACATTAAAACGATGCCTCAAAATTTAAAAATGTATTCGTCATGATAGATATAAAATTTTATACAGTAAGACCCCGCTTAACGCTGCCTCACTTAATGCTGATTTGATATAATGTGGTCTGCTCGAAGCCTAAAAAAAGCTCAAAATTTACGATGATTTAAATTATCGCAGTATTTCATTAATTTGTATATAATACGATTATTTACAAACACAAATCAATCAGAAAAAGGTGTACTTTCTTTAAATCTGTTTGTTTGGTGCAATTTTGAAAAAATGTAACATCATGGAACTGGCAGAACCACGAATTTATGTAGAACTGGAAAATAGTGATTCTGAAAGCGAAGAACCCAAAGAATTTCTCTACAGATTTCTTTAGTAAAAGTTTGGTAATGATAACCAAAATTGTTGATCAAACTGTAGCGAATGATCCAGATGTTGAAAGGAGTGTAAAAGCAAAACAAGGTGTTTTGGATGTGATCTTCTGCTACCAACATTTGCTTAAAGAAAGAAAAAAGCAACAAATGAAACTTCCCTACTTTATTGCAAAAAAAAAAAAAAAAAAAACAAGAATTTCAGAAAAGTCAGGACCTTCATCACAAAAAATGAATTTTACACTTCTGTGTGCATATATTTGTGTTATTTAACATATATTATTATGCAAATTAATATAAAAATAACTTAAAATTAAAATAAAATTTGTTTATTTTTGGTCGGGTGTTTCTCTATCTCTATTTACTCTATGTTAAAATGATCTCGTTTAATGCTGTTTCGTTTAGCGCTTTGTCGTCTAGGAACTGCGTTAAATGGGGTCTTACTGTACAATAAATACAAAAATGTTTTGGATGTTTAATTAAATCTGAAAATTGTTATTTCTAAAAAAATGTTTCATAATTATGCAGAAATTTTCAAGACTGATTTTTGATTTTTCTTTTAATTAAAAAAATAAAGAAATGAGAAAGTAACAATATATATATTTTTTTACTTTCTCATTTCTTTATTTTTTTAATATATATAGAAAAATAAATGAAGAAAGTATTAAAACTTTATTATTCAGGACTGTACTAAAATGATCTTGGCTAAACATTTTTGCAGACCATTCTGTGCTTTGTCATTGCTATTAAGGAAATAATAACAAAATTATACAGAAACGAAGCTCAGATTATATTGATGATAATGAAATGATAAAGTCGGAATTCTAGCCACTACTCATAAGGCTGTATCCTCTAAATTAATCAGTCTGGAAGCAAAGATTGGATGGTCTGAGTAGTATAATTAGTAACTCATCTGCATGATAAGCAGATGAGTTACTAATGGCACAATTCATTCAGTATTTGTACAGTCAAAAACTAAGAATTTGAAACAATCAAAAATAATGTAATTTAAAGCCAAACAATTATCAGATTATATTTGGCTGTATTGATGCTACTATTAATAATTAAATATTAAGTAATTTGGCCCAGAAGTAGGCAATAAGTGCCATTTCTTGATAAATTTAATAATTATAACTAAATTAATATTTTAATAATTTATTTAATTAATTAATAATTGAGTAACCAGTATGGTTATCTAAATTAATAGTTCTGGAAGCAAAGATTGACGGAGTCCAGGTAGCATAACTGGCAACACAACCGCACGGTATGCAGGAGTTGCAGGTTCAAGCCCTGCTTTCAGCCAGTTCTTTTCTTCCAAGAACCATTGAAATTAATTATTAAAATATTAATTTAATTATAATTATTAAATTTAAATTTATCAAGAGGTAGAACCTATTGACTACCTCTAAGCCAGGGATCACCAAACTCAATTCATCTGGCTTGTTGCCGCACTGTGCGCCACAAAGGAGCTAAAATATAATTTATAGAGAAATATCATAGACTGTAGATAAATTTACTATGTAAAAAAAAATCAAAATAAGTGTAAGTAAATGTGCCAAATACGATACTCACAACCAATAACCGGTGTGAAAAATCCAAAAACGACAAACATTTTCGATGGCCTTCCTGGGCTCTTCATCAGGCTTAATTTGTTTCTTTCATTGGAACTGGATTCTTTAATTCAAAGGTTTTTAAATTTGGAATGTGCCTTGCTTCTGAAAATTCTAAATATGGAAGGGATCCACGAGCCACTTCGAATAATCTTTTAACCTATGGGGATACGATGTGTGCACGTTATGATAATTAAATTTATCACTTAATTATGAATATATTATTAATTAATTTAAGATTTCTCGTCTAATATGAATTGCCATGGAAATTGCCGTTTTTGGATTTTTCACACCAGTTATTGGTTGTGAGTATTTACACAGCCCGGTATGGTGAGAAAGTACAAAAAGTGCCAAAATTCATTCAATCTGATTTTTGCATCTGACAGTAATATAATTTTTTAGATAAATCAGTGAAATAAAAAATTCAGCAACATTTTGTGACTTTGGATATCAGAGTGCTTTTTGTGTACGTATCTGCAATGAAGTTTCTAAGGGAAATGATTGCAAGATTGCTGCAGCAATTGTGTTTGTGTATTGGTAAATAAATATGCTGATTGTCTTTATTTATTGTGTATTCAGTATGCTGTACTGAACAAAATGGTTATATAGCCTGTGCTCATTATTCTCTCAGTTATCTGGCCCACTGTGAAAAAAGTTTGATGACCCCCTGCTCTAGGCTAAACTGCTTAACATGTAATTGTTAACATAGTTCAATATAATCTGGCAATCATTTGTTTTTAAACGAATAACTAGGTTTTTAGATGTTTACATTTGTAAATAATGTAATTTAGAACAGTGGTGTGCAAACCATGGGTTGCGACCCACGGTTTGTAAAAGTATTTATCATTAAGTAAATATTTATATTCATATGCAGAAATAAAACTATTGTTTCATAAAATTGTGTTTTATTCAGCCCTCTAATAGAGGTTTGAATGTCTACTGTCTATCCAGGGGTTGCGACAAAATTTTACACAATGGGGGGTCAGAAATGAAGATAGTTTGCGCACCACTGATTTAGAACATATTTGACTCGGATTTAGTAATTGCAATTTGTTCTGAAAATTGACCAATTAATTAATAATTAAAGGAAAAATTAAGACTAGACAAAAATAAATTACTTAACACCTGTCTGGAACTGTACTTGTGTTTTATAAATGCTGAATGTTCTGATACAACATTTCACAAATTTGATTTGAAAATTTTTTTAAAGAATTTCATAATTACTGTATCTCGAACATTTATTCTACTTTTAAAAGTAGATTTGTTAGGTTTGATTTATTGTTTGAAAATCTGTTTTCAATTTCAAAAGGATAAAAGAAGAGAAATTTGCCAACCCGAAAATTAATATTTTTATATTTAACAATGTAATAGATAATTCTTATTTGATTATTAGGCTATGGGACATGATGCAATACCACGGGAACCTCAAGGTAGGAGTCCTGCAGCAATTGAGTTTGGAAAATACGACATCCAAACTTGGTATTCATCACCGTATCCACAAGAATATGCTCGGTAATTTGATATTAATATTTTAATTTAAAAATCTATAATTCCATATATTTATTTGATTCAATAACTTTTAATTTTAGGTTGCCAAAATTATTTCTTTGTGAATTCTGTCTAAAGTATATGAAGAGTAAAAGTATTTTATTAAGGCATATGGTAATGAAAAATTTTTTTATACTTAAAATAGGCAATATCTATGAAACACAAGTTACATTTTTTGATTAAAAATCTAGATACATTTTTCTTCTCTATTAAACATTTGTAACTTTGTGACAGTTGTATGAATAAAACTTGATTAAAAAAAACTAATGTGTTTTCTTTCATTTAAAATTAGATTTATAGAAAAATTTACTTTGCGTAGATAAATTTAAGGACTATAATGATAGAAATCTGTAAAATTCAAAAGATGATAACTTTATTTATAATGTAATCAGAAAAATTTTACTTTTAAATAAAAGTTTGTTTTTTAAAATATGTTTAAGACTTAAATATTATAATTATTTAAGTTTTGCTCCATTCCTTTTGAATGCTCTTCATAAGATTTTTGACAGTATTTCCTTTAATTGTTGTAAGTTCTCTTTTCCATTCCAGAGAAAAATCTGTAATATCTTTTGCTCTTTGTTCTTTTTTTTATGAAACCAAAATATTTCTATTTATCGGCATTGTGGTACATTTGGTATACTCATGTTTCTAGGTACAAAATCGATTTTGTGCCATTCCAGCCAACTTACTGTAAAGTACTATTTTTAGTATCTCAGGAAACCGACACTAACTGCGGCCGGTAAAACTTCCGTTAACCTAACGGGTACTTTACGTGGATCTGAGATTAGTTTGCCGGGCCTGGGCTTTTACGCGTGCACCGAAAAAATTAGTAAGAATAACAACAAATATCAAGTCAAAGCAAAAATTTCAAATATATTTAATTAGTAAATCGAATTTAACTATGTACAATTGTCTATAATCCAAAACAAAATTTATTAACGAAAATCAACAAGTCAACCCGACAATAAAACTCAGCTACTTAGCTTAACTTAATCTTAATTCCCCTTTGAAAATTCGACAAATCAAATACTTAAGAACTATGAACAAAATCTCTTACGAACTAAATGGCTATCTGTCACCTCACTATACTAGGAACCTGTTTTCTCAATCCTTTTGCTATCATCAAATCGAATTCCTCTTTAAATACTTTGGATCGCCTAATTCTCAATCTGGACTTCGCCTCGAATCTTTCACTCAGTAGTCCACCTCGATCAGGAATCACCTCGTTCGTCTTCGGTTAGCGTGCTGGTTTTATGTTGTGAGGTGACGTCACAATTCAGCTAGGTTACTCCCCTTATTTACATACTTAATTTTCTAACATCAAATTTCTTTCTGGCAGCTTTGATTCTCTGACAAAATTTTATAAACCGTTTACAAAGCATATAGCACAATTTTCTGGGATGTTTTATGACAGTTTAGTAAGTATTTCTTTTTTAGTGAGTGTGGGGATTCCCCCGTTCAATTTTTTTTCTCTCTGCGGACTGTTCATTTCCACTGGAGTGCAAGTGTGCATGATTTTTCCTACGGCACTCGTTCTTTCGTGAGTTGGTTTATTATCTTCTTTTTTTGGTTACTAAGAGAATGGTGGGGAACCTTTGTCCTAACTAAACATAAGCCCCAAACAAAATGTAATAAAATAAAAATAACGCTTGGACTCAGTTCCTTACATTACTATGACTTTTACATAGTGTATTGTTGCCAGATTTGGCCAAAACAAAGTATGGCATCACGATTTATTATAAAGGAAGAAGACATTTCTTTTTATACATTATTTATTTTTAACAGCATTTTCAGTTTCATGAGAAGTGAAACTATCCTCTGCTCCTTGTACAGGTGGAAGCAACTTTGAAATTTCAAATCCCTAATGTTTTTTATTTTTAGATTCTCAATTAAAGAACAATTAGGTTTTATTTAAAATGCCATTCTTTTCAAAAGTTTTGTGCATTTTAGGCATATTTTCAAAAAGAAACAGTTTAAGAAATGTAACAAACTGCAAAGGAAGTTATTCTGGATGCATATATTTATTCTGTTTAAAAACAATAGTATTTTTAATGGGAATGCTTTAGTTCTCAAAACTTGTAATCCTTCAGAATAATAAACTGTACTTATCATTATTTGTCATCACACATTGGAGATTAGCTTCATCAGTTGATCACATAGTAACGAACATCAGTGGAAGTTAATTGCTGAAAGTGACAATTTTTGTTGTCATTTAGCATTACAGGAAAAAATAGTTAATCTTATCATCTAAACTGTAATAAAAAAAGAAATTATGCAAATAATGAAATTTTATGCAAAATCATAAGGCTTCTTTTGGTATACTATCCAAAAGCTGAAATGAGATTAACATATTTAGCCAAACAGTTGTCAGTTATCTGAGATAGTTATGAAATCATATATGGAGAAAGCAGAATGCACAAGAAACAACTCACAAAGATTTCATCAACCTTTTTATACTACTAACTGTCCTGTACATTCCACAATATTGCATATTATTCATTGAGTAAGAGAATGTAGCAGGACTAGGACACAGTTCTTGCTAATGATTTGCCTTTCATTTGTACATATCCACATGTTAGTGTATGAGATGCTGCTACAGAATCAAGCAAAGAAAGCAAAGCAGAATCAAATAATGATATTGTAAGATATGATTATCATTATTTTTTATCCATATTCATGTTTTATTCAGCAAGCATTGTACAGTGATAACAGGGTTTAGCTATATGACTGATATAATGTATTTTTCAATCTTGTGGAAGAGCTTCTGAACATTTATGAACAAAATTCTTTGGATTGATGATTCTCTGTTTACTTGGAATAGTATGATGAACTGTCACAACATGCATCTCTGATCTATGCCAAACCTATACTGTACAAGAGATGCACAGTATTAAGTTTGATTTAATGTGAACTTATGGTGTGGTATTTGGAATAAGCATGACATTGAAACAGTCTTTTTGAACAGTAAGCACTACTTGCAAAATTTGCAGGTGGTTGCTGACATTTGGCTTGATGACCTACTATTGCGTCAACTGAGGAAGAATGATTTCATTGTGATGATGCAATAGCTCCTGGAACATAAGTTGTTAGTCAGTGGCACAATGAGTGATTTGGAGCACATTGGATAACATCACAAGGACTGCTGGAATGGTCTTCTTGCTTGCCCAATTTCTCTACTATAGACTTTTTATGTAGGACTATTTATAGGACATTGTTTACCAAATACTATTATGGTATGATTCAGATCTGATAGATTAAATTATATGAACATGTAACACTGACAATGCAAATGCTTAGTAATGTGCATGATGCTAAAGTAAAATGCATGCAGACCTAAATTGCAGCTGATGCTTTGAGTACAGTTTAAGTTAAAGAACCTTTATCATTCTGCACGAAGCACTTTTTTTATTCTCAGATAGTAGTGGAAATGTTTTCTTTATTCTATGTTTACTGTGATGGAGAAAGTCTTCCACTGCATCTTCATTAGTTTTAAAATTGTTATTCAAGATTTTTATTTTTTTATAACTTCTTTAATTTTGATTAGTTTTTCACACAAATCATCTGCTATCCCTGCTATGGAGAAGTGTTATAAGTTGTATTTTAAATAATAGTTATGGTTAGTTTAACTATTCTGTATATTCTCTAAACTTTCTATAAATAGATAAATACAATTTTTATAAATAAACATCATAAAAAATGTTGTTAATTTTTATTTCTAATGGAACTTAATTTTAAATTTTTTCACACAAGGTTAATTGTGTTTCATGGAAATTTCCTACATTTGTAACTTTAATAATAAAACTGTATATAATTTATATGATTAATATCAGTTAATTCATAATCATTTACAGCATAAGTGTACCTGGACTCATCCACCTGCTACGGAAATCTATCGCAAAGACGATCTTTCGGTATTTGAAGTGGATGGAAATGTAAACAAAATATATTGTCAAAATCTCTGTTTACTAGCAAAATTGTTTTTAGATCATAAGACGTTATACTATGATGTTGAGCCATTCCTATTTTATGTTCTTACAAAAAATGATAATAAAGGATGCCATCTTGTAGGATATTTTTCAAAGGTCAGTTCTTACAATAATTTCTATTTAATTTAAATATCTCAAAATAACAGTTTTAAATAATTAATTAATACTTTTCAATTTTGAAAAAAATTTAAAGTTTCTTTTCTTATAATAATTATTTAAGCACTTTTATAACTTTTTTAAAATTAATATAAAACATTGTTACAAACTTTATGCATTGTATAGATCAGGGATGGGGAACCTGCGGCCTTTTGGGCCAACAAGTGTGGCCTTCTGTGGCCTGTGATGTAAATGTTGATATATATTTTTTAAGACCTTCATTTTTTTTATAGTTATTATACATAAATTTACAATACACACACGCATATATAGACTGTCTTTCTTTTATTACATAACTTTCAAATTACTTAGCGGCCTAAGCCTAGGGATAAAATGACAAAAAAAATTTCAGTGCGGCCTCTATAAGGGATGATGAATTGTAATGTGGCCTTTATGAACAAAAAGGTTCCCCACCCCTGGTATAGATTATAGCAGAACCATGCAATTGGAAAAACAGTCATGACTGTAAATTATGAATGTGTTTTGATGTAAATTGAGTGGGTTATGAAATGATTATAAATGTAAATTTACATAGCTTGGGCTATCATGATTTGGAATTATTTTTATTTTTAAAGTGTGCATCATAAGATTATGAAAACTTTAATAGTTATTGAATATATTTTAAATTTTATTTATTTTTGGTGTGAATTCATTACAAGTAAATTTTTTTTTTATTTCAGGAGAAACATTGTCAACAACGTTATAATGTATCATGTATTATGACAATGCCACAGTATCAACGGAAAGGATACGGAAGATTTTTGATCGATTTCAGTAAGTAAACCAAAATCAAACTTAAATTTTAAAATTTGTTTGATGTTTCCTTATGTTCTAAAAATGGTTTCATTCAAAAATTAAAATACAAATCAAGTTTGAAACTACAATGGATCTTGATATTATATATCATTTTTGAAATCTGTAATGTTCTATCAAAACATCTTCCATAAATAGCTTTATATAAAATATTTAATATGAATAATTGTGAATTTTATTTAAAATGGTAAATGTATCACCAGACTTTATTAAATAATAATTAATTATCATATAACAGAAAATTTACTTATTTTATAAAATTTTATTCTTCAGTTCATTCAATATTTATTGAGTGAATTGAAGAATAAAATTTGAGTGTTTTAGGTAGGATTTTAGATATCAAAAGCTTAATTTTAAAATGGAAATAATAAACTTAAAAATTATTTTAAAATGTACATTTAAATTTTATACTGTTAAATTTAATTTCATATTTGCCATTGTACTTGTCATAATATTCAGAAATAGCTTTGAAGTAGATTGAGAATATGTTGTTTGAATTATTTAGTGCTGTATTACTTTACACTAGTAATTTGAATAGATATCTTATAATTTATCATACATTGAGATCAATTTTATCATTTTTAAGAAAAGACTTTTGAGAATATAATAATAATTTTACACTAATTTAAAAACATTTTATGCTTTTTATAGGTTATTTATTATCGCAAAGAGAAGGTTTGCACGGTACTCCAGAAAAGCCGTTGTCAGATTTAGGTCGTATTAGTTATATGTCTTACTGGAAAAGTGTAATATTAGAATATCTTCATACTTTTAAGGAAAAATCTATTTCTGTTAAAGGTAAAAATATATTTTAATACATAATTGAATTATTTATTGATTGTTATTTTTAAATTGTTTTCTTTAATTACTTGTAAGTTTATTAAATGTATATATTTGTAATTGTAATAAATCTAACTACAATTAGTTGCATCTTATATTAAAAGTTGCATAGAGTTCAGATTTGAAAAATGATTGTAACAATAATTTTCAAAATACTTTTTAAAACTTCTTCTCTTATATTTGAGGTTTCAGTTTTGATTCATGCAGTTCAGGTAGTTGTGTATAAGCCTTTGTTTATATTGTCTTGGTCATTCATTTCATATAATAATACTTTTATGTTATTTACTTAATTATACAGTGGGTGATCGATTAACGAACATAATTCGTCCTAATATTGGATTTGCTACCCAAGTTGTTCATTAACTGATTATTGATTTACCATAGATTTTTTATGAGAATTTGATTAATTTATTCTGGAGACCCCAAAAATTAATTAAAATTATATACTTTCTTACTACGTATATTTATATATAATAATAAAAATACATGTCGTGTTTACTCGCGTTTAAGACAATCTCACATACAGGACAAGATGTGACTTTAATTAAACATCAAAATAAAATTAGATTTATTAATACAGTGTGTATCAAAAAGAATGACCTGATTTCAAAACTTTATATTTGTTGATGGAAACATACTACAAAACAGGGACAAAATGCAAAATACTTACAAAATCTTAACGTTTCAGTTATGTTATTACAAATACTTTCTGTCCATCAATAGCCACATGAACAACATCTAGATGATAGTTAAATTCGTCATACACTATGGCAGACATCTATGTTGACATAAGTCACGGCAGCTCTTTTTTTAGCTCGTCCATGTCATAGCTAAAGAAGGGATGAAAACTCTTTCCTTCACATATCCCCACATATCTGGAGATATTGAAGGCCAAGAATATAGGGCAATTTCTTGGGACTCCGTGCACCTTATCCAGCCTTGAGGCAGTGTGTCGTTGAGAAATTGTCATACATTGTTGTGCCAGTGTGGTGGAGCCCTATCTTGTTGGAATATGAAATCATTAGAGTCATCCTCAAATTGTGGAAAAAGCCAAGTCTGCAGCATTTAGCTATCATCTAGATCTAGACCCTTTTTTCCTAATGAGCCAAATTAGAAATTTAAGTATATTCAGTGGACCACGAAAGTACTTTATATAAATATACACTTTTAAAAAGTTCAAAATGTGAATATCAAATTTTAATAACAAATATATATTATTACAAAAAAATATTGTGGTGTTGACAGTAAAAAAAGAAATTATACTCTCACAAAATAAAAACAAATTTTATGTGATTTTTGACATTGCCTTCCTTTTATATTTTCAATATCTGTTTTTATGATACTAGTCTTAATTCTAAAAATATTAGTTAAATAGGAAATATTCAACCTATTTCTTTCAGCAGTTTTGATGTTTTTAACGTATGAAAAGAACTGTTCACAACAGTATGCACTACTCCCACATGCATAACAGTTCTCTAGATAAAACAGTTTCTAACACCAATATGTCATTATGACGTCAAAGTGTATCTAGTAAAACAAAAATAAGTGTTACGACATACTTTACCAAAATAAATGAAAATACACTTTAAAAATTTAGGGTGCAGTGGGCTGCATAAAAATATTAAGTGGGCCTCAGTGTGCGCAAGCCGTGGTTTGGACATTCCTGGTCAAGATGATGTCCGTGCGGCTACTGATGGACACAGAATATTTGTAATAACATAGCTGAAACTTTAAGATTTTGTGAGTATTTTGCATTTTGTCCCTGTTTTGTAGTATGTTTTCATCAATAAATATAAAGTTTTAAAATCAGGTCATTCTTTTTGATACACCTTGTACAATTCTAATTTTATTTTGTTTAATCGCAAATAATATTCATAAAATATCAAATGCACACATTATCCTGCAAAAATTACTGGCATTTTAAACTAAGGAAAAAATCTTGTAAAATTGATAACATAATTTGTTCACGTAAAGCTGGACAATCGAAAACCTTTTTTACCAATTCTTAACAGTCAAATCCACTCTTCATTGATTACGTTTATAAGTTTCTCCAAATTCTGATTTTCAAAATAATCATATGTTTTCATGTGGGATTGGATTAAAACTTACATTGGGCTCCTGTATAATTTTGGAATTTCAATTTGGAATTCAATTCAAAAGCATTGCTTTTCCTATTGCTATTCATCTTTACTTCTGACAATACACAAGAATGATTCAAACGACCAAGATAAAAAACATGTTTTTAAACACCAGAGGGTGAGCATCCGGTAAAAAATGCAAATACGCGGTTCACAAAAATTATCACAAAACTGCAAGGAACCCTTTGCTTGTGCATATAGGACAGCCTAAGTTTTGAAGCAGTGAAAAATGAATAAAAACCTCATCTTATATACAAGTAAATATGGTATATACACAGTCTTGCATTTTTATCAGTCATGTTTTTTCTGTTTGTGGGGTGTTAAAGAATCTGTCCAATGTCAATTGTTTTTCTCTCTTCTTCGGGACTTTTCGGAAGTAATTAATAGCATTGTAATTGTAGAGATCCCTAAGCCTATTAACCTCAACCTGGTTTGGATGCCATTCTAAGACCATTGTTCTGACATCCTCCCACTTCTTCAAAAAGATTTTTAAAAGCAGATGTTGGCATTGGTCCTCTTTTGTTCTCTTTTTCTGAAGAAAACAAATTCACTGAGTTTCTTGGTGTTTTTCATTCAAGATGTCTTTGAATTCTTCTGTTGTCAGATCAGTTTTAGGTTCCATTATGAGCTCTTCAAAGTTCTCTGTTCAGGTGTGATTTTCGTTCTAAGAAAGATTATATCTTTCTTAGCTAAGATTGTGCCTACTGTAGACTTGTTCAAGTCATACTGCCTAGCAACATCAGACATCTTCTGTCTACTCTTTACCTTGGCTATTATCTCTTGCTTGGTTTCTATGGTGAGCACAGTTCTTGACACTTCACTGTTTTTAGGCTCTATAATATTATCAGTTTCTTTTTTATTTAAAAGAGTTCAGAAAAGCACTTACAAAAATTCAGAGAATAGAAATCAACCAACACAAAAAAATTATGTAAATGTGAGGCCTGGATGAAATTCAAAATTTGGTGTTAAAATGTTAACAAATATCTGATGGAACAGTTAAACTCTCAGCTTTCAAAAATAAAAACTGATGCAAAACTTAATTAATTAGTGCCCACCCAACAGTCTCACGAAGACTATAAAAAAATGCTTTCTGTCATAAAGGTAAATAAGAGGCTGGAATTACAAGGGAGAGTTTCAAAGTTCGGAGGCATACTGTCCAATCAGTATTGGATCAATTCAATACTGATCGGACAGTATGCCTCCATTGATATCAACGTCTCCCACACTCCGAAAGGTTTTGAATTGTCACCTGCAGATAAGGGAACACCAATTCGTGTTCACTATTTTACATCACTTCTTCTTGTGTTCTTTCTGTGAGGTGTTGGTTGTCTGAACATAAAAATCTTTTGCAAAAGTGTTTATTGTCGATTTGTTCACAGTTTGAACTGTTCGTTAAGGGTGCGACTATGCAGATGCGAATTTAGTAGTGAGCGAGAGGTTGCGAGCGATATGATTGTCGCAAAGGAAAACATGCACAAGTGAAAAGTGAGAAATATCGCTGGCGAGAGCGAATTTCTGGTTCTCGCATATATCTAACAGGGTTTGATATTTATTGCTTCTCGCCTCTTCTCGCCACATATTCTCGCTCTCTCAGAAAATTCGTTCGCTCACGTCTGCATAGTCGCAGCCTAACCGATCACCCACTGTACTTATAGTTATAAGGAGCAAATTTACTTCCCTTATATAAAATTAAACTTTTGTAAATAGGCCTACAGTATTTTTATTTTTTCATTGTTTGTTTTAGTATTAATCCTACTGTATCGTTATTTAAAAATAAGAATTATTCTTATGTTATCAGATATCTACCTACATAAGTTGAGTTTTTTCGGTTACTTTCCAGGTGCACACACGTGCTAATGAGGGCACAATTCCAGTTGCAAGTGACACTGTTGGGATTATAACAAAGCTGTAGAGAGTCTGCCCATAGGAGCAAAAAAGTCAAAGAAACCATACCTCTAAATGACTATAAGATACCCTTTTGCGAGATACCCCGAAATCGCTCTCACGTGATTAGGGGTCGCATCCTGCGCCATGTGCTCGGCTGACTATGGCATTTAACTATTCAGCCCACATGACTATGCCGGCTTTGAGTAGTCCACTTGACTGTTTTTGGAGTACTTGATGTTATATAGTTTTAGGGGATGCGGAGCTCTCCTTCATGTGGGCACTGAAGTGTGAGTGATAGCAGTACCAAACCACACAACTATGTGCCCCACGTTGGTCAAGGTGAGTGATCAACGGCCTTGACCGATGCTCCACATGGAGAATAGGCACTGGTACTGATCCAAGATAAGAACTGCTTTCAATCAGTAAAAATTAATGCATTTATTATTTGTTATAGGCACTGGTTGCTGTGCCTATAATATTGCTTGCATGCAAACATGACATCTCAAGCAAGATGGTGACTGAAACTGCTGCTGTTGAGGTTCCATATTTGAAGGCAAATATCTTACAAAGAGTTGCATGTTGGACTTTTCTTTATTTTTTACTGACAAATATCATTAGAATTACTGTTACATGTGAGATAGGCTTAGCAGAGCACACAGTGTGACTCTCTATAGCAGTTATTCTTGACCTTTTTTCGTCTCAGTACACTTTTAATAATTTAAAAATTTGGCGGCACACGGTTACTTTGGTAAGTACTGCAGGACAACCGGTGATGTCATATCAGTGATTTTTAAACGCAGTTGGTTATTTAGGTAACATTTTCTAAACGCCTTGGTAACTATCGGCAGTTACCAGTAACACGTGGTTTCAATTTCCAAATGCGCCCTAGGAAGGTAGAACTGATTGCACTACTTGTCTGACGTCACTTATGTATGGTTATTCATAGTGGCAGCACACCTCAAAAATCTCACGGCACAGTGGTCGAGAATCACTGCTCTATAGAGCTGGAAGTAGACTGATTTCAGAGGGACTATATCTCGTGAAGGGTCATATATAGAGGTATGGTTCCTTTGATGAGTATGGTCTTTTTGCTCCTATGGGCATAGTCTACAGCCCTGTTAAGGTACCAACCATATCATTTACATCTTAAATCTTACCTGAATGAGTCTTATCAATGACAAAATGACTAAAAGTTGCAATTGTCATAAAATACATCCTTGTCAATGAACCATTGGAAAGCTTATTACTTTCCAATGTATGTAAGCTACCTTAAAACTCTGACTCCTTACTCCATCCTGCTGATTTCATCTTCCCTACAAACTTCCAAACCCCTTTGACCAAATCTAAAACATCTTCCATATAATTACTCTCTGGTACCCTACGGAAAACATGGACTACCATAAAACTCGGACCCCTCTCTCCTCCTTTGATTTCTTCCCCTACCCTCGAACTCACAAACCTTTTGAGTGATTCAAACAAATTTTACATAGTTAGTCTCTACAATCATTCAAAAACTATAAGCTACTTTAAAACAGACTCTCACTTTTTTCCCTGATTTCATCCCCACAAATTGACAAACTCTTTAACTGATTTGCACCAAATTTTGCATAGTTACTCTGCCATTCTGTAGGAAACATACGTTACTCTATAATGAGGACAACTCAACCTCCTTCCTGAGTTCCTGGGCAACACTGGGTATTCTTTGCTAGTTCACAATAAAAACATACATAAGATTATGTAAATTATGACTGTGCTTTATATAATAGTATATTAACTTAAATTATTGTAGTAATTTATTAAGAATATAATAATTTAGTAAGTTCAGACCAATACAGCAAAAGATCTTTTATCCATTACTTGATAGTCAGTCTCTATTATCTGTCACATTACTAGAGTGTGCCAAATATCTGGTCATACAATAGTAACAGCAGAAAATGCAATATTTTTTATTATTTTACCACTATTTTTATATTAGTTTTTTACCACATTTTTAAGTGATGATGAACTTGTGCAAAATGTAACAACTAGATAAATACAAAAGTGAGATAGCCGATTGACAACAGATGCAAAACCCTAAATAACCACAATGAAGCTAATGAAATTACACTGTTCAAGTGCATCAAATAGTTTAAAATGCAGGAAGCAGCAGAAGCAACAAAAGTGTTTCTTTTGAATAAAATATACAATATTGCATCTGTGGATACTCTGAATGCAGTGAAACAAAAAGCAGATTACTGATTATTTACAAATTAAACTTGAGTATGTTTGAACTTAAGTTTTATGATACTTGTTTTATTTTAATTATATATCTATGCAGCAAATGCAAGATATTTATCTTTAATGTTGTATAAGTATGTTTTAGAAAGCTATCCTTAATTGTCATTTTGTTTATCAAGCTTTCATACTCAACATTGTTAAATAGTTTAACTATAATTAAAATCTATTATTTGTCTTTATTCACAAATTTACAAATTTATTTAGACTATGCCTATATTAGTTATTTTAATAAAGAAATCAAATATATTTTTAGGCATTGCAAAAGCTACTGGTCTTAATCCTCAAGATATTGCTGCTACATTATTTAATTTACAAATGGTTATAAGAAATGAAGAAGGAAAGTAAGTTAATACTTATTTTTTTATTATTTTAGTGTTGTACTAAAATATTATTTTCTCAGTATTTTTTTTTTTTTTCTAAAACAAAATCTTAAGGAATTTAAATAGCCATTGTATTCTTTTTTGTGTGTTTTTTTTGTAACTTAGAAAATATAATGTAAAAGCATATAAATATATTATTATTAATTACATGGCATTGTGGATACATTAGATCTAATTATTAGTTATATTAATTGGAAATTTATTTCATTTAACAAAAAAATAATTTTCAAGAAAATTATCTTTTAAATAATAAAGTGATATAGTCATATCTTCAATTATACTAGATCTCAATAGAAAGGCTTATTTAATACTTTACACTAGATGTTTGTCCTATGGGCTTAGAATGATGGTGGATTATTTAAAATGCCAAATTGCCAAACATTTTTATATTTTTTCAAAATTTAGAAAGTTATGTGCAATTTGAATGTTGCAGAATGTTGTACAGCAAAGTACATTTTGTAACAGTATATACTGCTATGTGCCAAATTTCCTTGCTCAAGTTCTTTAATTAGTCTGAAGATGATACAGTGCATAAGTATGTGTTAACATTGATTGAAAAGCTTGCAAAAATGTTAATGAATGTGTTATTGCACAAAATTAACACACACAATGATTTGTGTGCATATATTTATTTTCTAAATGTACTGAATACATGTGATTCACAACAGTTATGCGTATTCAGAGTATGAGAAGTCTGTTTTTAGGTAACTGTCTTTGCATTGGCTGTAGGGGAAAAAAATATTTATTTACTTACAAGATTGATCACACTCAAAGGCAATGCCCAGAAAGCAAAGAAAACTACCCTACAACAGAATAAAGCCATAGTAAAAATTAAACGATAAACAATAAATTTTAAATAGATAGAAAGCTTTTTAACATAGTAGTTTATACCTTAAAAAAAATCAAGACAGTAGATTTTCAACATTTACAATGACCTGAAAATCTGTGAAAAAAGGTCTTTTTGGGAGACATTGAGCTAATAAAAAGGTTTATGAAAGAATGATGAATTACAAATGTTAATGGTGGAAGTATGTATGTAAGTTTGGAAGATATGGGTTGATAATTTATCCACATTATCCCCCTGTACACAGCCAATCCCGTAATAATTTTGTCTATGTGGTGTTTAAAGGTAAGTTTACTGTACAACAGTCACACTGTGATTATTTATTCTGAATACCTGATTGGAATTGGATCTGATTAGAGTAAAACTTATTGATACAGTTCTATTTATATTAATGCTTAAATTAAGATTTTGGAGATCATACATGAGAGGTATCTAGATTACATAGTGAAGTAAGAGGATTACTATTTATGATTGTGATGACATAAGCTTTAAACTGTTGTTTAAGAGTTTAAAATAAGAGGCTTAATCAGAATGTGATTGATATGGGCTTAAAAAAAAGATATCACTTAGGATAGATTCTTGTTAGATATCCAGAAGTGGAGAAAAGTTCTGAAAGAAATAATCTATAATTCTGACTTTTGTACAGTACATATTATGTACATAACAGATAATAGTTGAGTCAGGAAGTTATGGTAGGAAGTCAAAAGTAATTGTTGAATATAGTCAACAGTTTGTGATAGAATGGAATCAAATGCTTGAGTCAAATCTCAAAAAGTATTTCCATGAGGGGTCAATGGAAGACTGATATCTTTTAAGACTAAGAAAGATAATATTGCAGTTATGATGGTATGTATAAATAGGGCATCTGGAAAAAATCTGCACAAAATATCTTAACCTTTAGCTAACAGCTAGTAATTTTTATTTACATTGCAGGTGCTATAATTTGAAAGTGTGTAGAATACTGTAGAACATTTTAGAATCTTTTTCTGATGCTTTCAAAATGGCAAGGAAAGATGTTTTACACCTAAGAGTGTGCACCTTTTACATATTAAATAAGACAATAGAAAAAAGGACATTTCAAAATAGAATAAATACAGGAAATCCTTGTTAGTTCAAAGTTTTAGGGACAAAATAAATGCAACTTCAAATTATCAAATTTTGAATTAACTGTGAGATTTATATATTTCTGTACAATATGCCAAATGCCACATAACTGATGTAATTTATTAACTAACATAATATAAATAAACTATGAGTAAACAGCACGTGTCTGATAAGAACCTTGCAGGTTGCCAGATAAGTTTTATAAAAAGTAAAGCAGAATTCCTCAAAATGTAGCCTAAATTATTTTAAAAGTGGCCCAAAAAGTAGTAAGTTGCCCAACTCTAGTAGTCTAGAGTTGGGCAACTTACAGATACCTCAATCTGCTACTTGTAGCCCAATCTTAGAACCCAGCCATATTTTATAAGATAAGAGGAAAAAAGGATAGTTCATGGATAAGGTGACACCCAAAAATGTGTAACTGTAAAAGTAAAGCCATATTGAACAGTTTAGAGGAGTTGTTCTTAGTCTATTGTTCCCTAGTATGGCTCTTCAATGTAAATGAAATGAGTTAACATATGCATATCACAGTTCAGACAGAATTTTCACTTAAGATTTTGAAGTAGTCGTATTTCAAACTAACTGAATTTCTTAGCATGTAAATCTCTATATCCATGGATGAGACAATAGTACAGTTACAAACTAATGGGGTTTCAAACTATCCAAGTTCAAATTAACAAGAATTTCTTGTATTGAATTTTCCAAATCCCAAATGACCAGCATTGCTATGGAGAGAAGCTCTTTTTATAGATGCTGTTGTGCAAATTTTAGTAAGGATAAATTTCTATTAAAAACCTATGAACATCAGATGATGCTTTTGCATTTAATCCTGAAAGATATTTACACTAACTTGTTTATGCCACAATTTCCAAGCATGCATTAGGCACAAGAGAGAATCAGTGAAAGCATTCATTTTGACATAAAAAAGGTATTGTAACAAACTTAGTCAATTTTTTTGATCACTTTGCTCTTGTCTAACAATCAACCTCCAACATACAGCAACATACACCCCTTTTCTTTATCTCAATTTCCACCTAGTTTTTAGTTCATTGTGTGTCCAAATTTCAATTCTAAGAATACTAGCAAGCTGAATTATCATCAGACAATTCCACATTATTGGATGCTAGATTAATGAACTTCTCTTGTTTTCTAATTATTAATAAATTTTGCAAAAAAATATAGTGTTTGCTGTTATTTTACAATGTTATTTAAAGTATTTTTAATATTAAAATATCTCATTATTAATCTAATATGTACAATTTTCCACAGTTTCACTTATATATTATTAAATGTAACAAATAAATGTATTCAATGATGTATTATCTAATTTATGATCTTTGTTTTAAAATATAGTGTGTTCATAATTAAAACAAGTGATCAGAACTCTGTCTAGAAAAAACTAATAGGCAAATTGTAATTAAATTTGGTGTTTTCCCAATTATGCAGTTTTAATTTTTAGGGAAAAGATTTTACTTTAGAATTCAGTCATCTAGGCAAATTGGCACACATCATCAGCATTAACCCTGGGCAATGAGCCCAGGGTTAATGCTGATGATGTGTGCCAATTTTTCTTTTCCACTATTTTCTTCCATTTCTCTCAATCCATTGCCAGTTTACTCAATTCCCATACATTCACTCCACACCACTTCTTCACGTCATCAATCCATTCTCTATATGGTCTGCCTCTTTTGTTGGATCCATCCATAATACCATAGACTAAAGTCTTAATTTTTCTGTTTTCATTCATTCTTGTAATATGTCCAAACAGTTCAAGTTTTTGTTGTATAATTTTTTTGTAAGAGATTCTTTTTCATATATATCCTATTGTGGCGAATGCCACCCTTCACATCTTAATCATCGTGAAAAACAAGCAATGAACCCTGGGTGGTATGAGTCATCACTTCCTGAAACAAGTTCAAACTCACTCAGTAAGACTGTTAGTTGTTGTTTTGTTAGCCACGTCGTCAAGACATGTACTGTACCATATATCTGAGGAAGACAATAAACTCGGTTTTGTTATGATGTCGTCTCGTTCGTTTTTATTGCATGTAGTGACGAAAGGTACAGCAATAGTAGTAAAAACACTACACTATTATAAAGTTCTTCATTTGTGACTTTCTGCATCTATCCTATTTGTAAGATCTTTCTGTAACAGTGTCTTTCAAATGCTAATATTTTTCTTTCCATATCTTTTGTTATTACCAATGTCTCACAGGCATAAAGCATGCAGAAGAAGATGCAGGTATTCAATACTTTTAATTTTGTATGCAAACTAATTGCTTTACTTTTCCAGATTTTTGTCCATTGCTTTCAAATTTGTTTTTGCCTTGGCTGTTCTAATTTCTATTTCTTTTTTGCAATCCAGATTATAGGTTAGTTTGCTTCCTAAATATGTAAAGTTCTCTACATTTTCAATGTTTTTCTCATCTACTAGGATGTTTCTTGTCATGTTATCACCAAATATCATTGTCTTTGTTTTTTTGCTATTGATAGTCAGTCCATATCTTTTTCCTTCTTCATTAAGCAGATGTAATGTTTTCTCTAGTTGTTTTTCACTTTCTTCAATGATAATTATGTCATCTGCAAATCTCAGGTTATTGAATTTTACACCGTGAACCGATGTTCCCTGAATCTCTTGCGCCATCTTTTCCATGACTTTCTAGAAGACTTATAAAGATAGTTGGGGATATTAGGATCTCCCTGTCTGGTCCCTCTTTTTGGTTTGAACCAGTTTCCTAGCTCTCCACACAATCTCACAGCTGCTTCTGCATTATCATTAATATAACTTGCAGGTTTATTAGTTTATGATCCACTCCATAAGATTTTAGCACTGCCAAGGTGGCTTTTTGGTCTATGCTGTCAAATGCCTTCTGAAAGTCCACAAAGCAGGAATAGATGTTTTTCTACTTTCTTGCCTTTTCAACTAATAGCTGTAATGTTAGTATCTGCTGCATTGTACTTGTCTTTCCTGAAACCTGCCTGTTAATCTGCTAAGTGTTCTTCCATCAAACTACTTAGTCTCTCCTTTAAGATCATCATCAAAATTTTTTCTGTGTGGCTTGTTAGGGCAATCATTCTATAATTTTTGCACTCTAACATGCTGCCTTTCTTTTGTATTTTCACCAATACTTATTTTGCCCATTCTTTAGATATCTTTCCTTGTTTCCATACCTCATTGCACACTTGGTGTATCTCGTCAATTAAGCTTTCGCCTCCATGCTTAATCATTTCTCCTGTGATTTTGTCATATCTGGGACTCTTATTGTCTTTTAACAGTTTCACTGCCCTTTCAACTTCCTCCCTCATAATATCATTTTCATTTTCAACACTTGGTGGCGATATCTTCCTTAATTCATCTACTAGATTCTCAAATACATCTGTATCTAACGTTTCTTTGTATAGTTCAGAGCAATAACTTGTCCACCTTTGTAGGACTTCCACTAAAACCTTTCCCTTATCATTGATTGCCATTTGCTTTGGTTTCCATTTCTGGCTGACATTTCTGATCATCATATATACTTCTCTAGTCTTACATTCTCCATAATATTTTTCTATATTTTTACACTAATCCTCTAGCCATTTCGCTTTATCCAAACTGCTTTTTTCACTTCTTCAGAAATGTCTCTTCCAAGCCTGAGCTCTTTTCTCTTGGACAAGCTTTAGGGTCTCTTGTGTGATCCATTTCTTGTTGATTTTTTCCTCTTCTGTAGGGTCTGCACAATTGCTTCTCTTATTGCTTTTGTTATTTCTTCCACTCTTGTGTCTAGTTCTTCCATCCTGTCTATGGTTTTTATCTTCTTCTCAACTGTGTTTCTATATATGCTCCCTATTTTCTCATCTTTTGGCTTTGAAATGTGCATTAACTTTCCTCTTCAGTTTTATCTTTATGTTTGCAATGACTAAGGTGTGATTAGAATCTATGTCAGCTCCCTGAAAGGTTCGACACTGTTGAACTGATGTTGATCATCTCCTTTGGGTCAAAATCATATCAATCATGTTTCTTGTTGTTCCATCACTTGATCTCCATGTTCATTTTCTATAGTTCTTTTGCTGGAATTTGATGTTGCAAATTGGCACTGCTGTTCCCTTAATGTGCATATTATGTCTATTGTGAAATTCCTTTAAGACAACTAGATTGGGAACAATGCCTTGATAAATGAGGTTCTATAAGCAGTCTCATAATCAAAATCAGTGGTTTAGATCTTATGATTGTAGTAGCCATGATGTTGGCAATAATTGACTAATTACTCACTTTCTCATACAAAAAAATGTTGCAGTAAGGCTTGCACATTTAAACCAGTATATGATGTGCACCATCTTGCATAAAGACTGTGGTGTTCAGATAACTTCTCTGTTGCATTGCTCAAATGATAGTTTTATAGCATCTCTATCTAGTGGTATTAACAGAATATGTTATTTGTCTAGCTGCAGATTTTTCTTCAAAAAAAAAAAAAATAATAATAATAATAATAATAAAAGGTGCTATAAAACCACACCATACTGTTACTTTTGGTAAGTTCAATGGAATTTGTTGGTGACTGCATGGATTTTGTCAGACCAAAAAAAGCAGTTGTGAATGTTCACATTACCATGCAAATGAAAATGAGCCTTATTACTCCACAGAGTTTGTCAGGGTCATGTGTCATCAACAATTATTTGAACTACAAAAATCTGGCAAATGTTTTCTGCTTATCATTAATGCCAAAAATCAGTCTTTGGTTGTGAGATAAAAATGAAAGATTTTTGGGCTGCAATTTGAAAAAATTTAGACCTGTAAATTCCCACTGTCATCCATTCGTCTGTCTTTCCTTAATGGAAAGACAGACAAACAGAACAGAGTTAGTTACATGAAATCCAAGACCAGATATGGAAACCTTAGGAGTAGGACGACCCGATTAACTATATACAAACTTTCAATGCAAACTGAATTTCACGTTATTCTAATTCAAAACTATCTCCCAAAAACAAGTAATAGATGACTGTATTGTTAACAGAAAAGTATGATGTACAGAGGCGAGCCACTACTAATTTGAGGTGGAGAGCATATATTTTAAATTAAATGAATTAAAAGTATGATTAAAAATTGCAGCCTAGCATTATGAAGATGTCACAATAAATAATAGCTTGTTTTGCATAACATTTCACACTGTCATGAGGACATGTCTAATTTTATGTGCACTATTGCTGCCATAAAATTTTTCATTTCATATTTCACTACTGCAGTAGCAACACCTTTCATTTTTAGTTGCCCAATTGGTTTACAACCCTGTCTTGAAAGTTCCAATCTTTTAAAAACTCAAAATTGTTTTGATATGATTTCCAATCATCAGAAGTTCTCTTTGGAAATTCTTTTGTTCCAAAATTCCTTAAATGCCAAACTGTCATTGCTATTTCATTGATAGAAAAGGATTTTTGTGTTTCACTCCAGTGGTTTTCAACCTTTTCACACTCGCAGACAGGCAAAAATAAAGGAATTGTGTTGGACCAGCAAACTATCAAGACTGAAATAAAAACCTAAATAATATTTTTATTAACTAATTGAATAGAAATACAAATTTATATGACATTATTAGTGCCCTGCTACTGTTGCTTCTTTGTTAGCAAATCAGTTATTCAAGGTTTTAGGCTTGTTTCTGAGAGATGAAGTGCAGCATTTATATCCATTCGATTTCTCTGCTTGGATTTTATTATTGACATGGCAGAAAAAGTCTTCTCGCACAAATAAGAAGTCGAAAAAACAATAATTTGATTGCTTTATCACTCAATGTTGGATATTGTTTTTTTAAGCAATATCCAAAATTGAGGCAATGACATCATTTTGTGTTTTGAAACTGGAGTGACATCAGTAGATTAATTCTATCAGCTTTTCTTTATCCTGAAAGTCAAGTGCACATGACTGGACATCTTCCAGGAAAGGATTATTAATCCAAAAGATGTATGAAAATTATTAATCATTTCTATCTAATCTTCAATAATTATATCCAAATTATAGCCCGATCATTTACAGCAGCTGTAGGTGTATATATATAATTTTTTGTCATTTAAACGCATAAAATATTCAAAAGTGTTTTCCAAAAAAATGACATTAAATATAACCACTGCTAATTTGTAATTTACTTAATTTCTTATGGACCAGCAGAAAATTTTGACCGGTTGGAAACACTGTTTTACTCTTTCTACATTATAGACATTTAGAAGACCTTATTATTTCCTTACTGTCCTTATTCAATTTATTATATATTTGTTAACATGGACATTAATCATTAACAGGACAATTATACTGGTGTTAAGCATTTACACAAGAATGAGGAAATGTTTTCAAAGAAAACGGACTCTTTTTATTAAGCTACCTGAGAGCTACCTATTCCTCATTCTTGTGTAAATGCCTAACACCAGTATAATTGTCCTGTTAATGATTAATGTCCACATTGACAAATATATAATAAATTTAGAAGACTTTTTTCCACATCTCTTGTGGATTTGACCAGGCTCACAATGTCTAGTGAAACTCTCAACTATGGCCAGGTGATGGACGAGATTTAGCATATCCAGAACAGACCATCTATAAAAAAATTTCCAAGGAGTGTTCTGTTAGATTCCCTCGTGAATCTCCAGATCAGTAGCTAACAGTTTCGGTTATCTAGCCAGTTTTTTAAGACGGCAACATCTGGTGTTTTGACACTCTATCCTTCTGGCCTACTAGTGAGCCTGACAATGTTTTGCTTCAATAATCAGATTGAAAATGTTTTTGGGCAACTCTATTTGTGATTACTGCCTCAATAGAAGAGTTTAACGAATAGTGCACAGTCAGGAAAAGTGAGCACCACAACTGTTCACTTGTTAAGAATTGTGAAAAACATTTTCTGACTCCTTTTATACCCAAAATTAGCTAGAAAATGTTCACTATGTGCACATAAAGAGACAGCAGTGCCAAATTTCATTCTAACAGAAGAATTTTGAAATAAAATGTTTTCCCAAAATTAAATGTTTTAATGGTAGTATAAAATGCTTCTTGTTTGGATAACTATGTTAAATTTTCAATTGGCTATTAATATGCCTCAAAATTAACTTATCATAATTGACTCCAATATGCATTTGGAATGCATATCAGAATCAATAAAATTGAAATGATAAAAGATTCCCATTAAAGTCATTTGTGGTCGTTATAATAAGTTTAGTTTCGAGGCATATTAATAGCCAATTGAAAATTTAATATATGTTTTAATGTTGTGTTCTATTTTATTTTGTTGACACTTTGATGAAGTTAAACCACATACTCAAGATAGTATCAGTTTGTTTCATTGAGATTTACCTAACAGTTCTTTCTACAGAGAGCTCTGAACATCTCTAATTATGATCACCCTGTATATGAGAAAGTGTAATCAATCAAAAGATGGATTTTGAACTTTTTGTTAAATTAAGCCTAAATTTTTGAAATACAGTAGAGCGTCGAAAATTGGAACGTCGTTAATTGAAATGGCCGGAAACTGGAACGATTTTCAGTCGGACTGTGTCGTGCTGAATCGAACGTTTTTGATACTAAATTTACTTCTAAAGTATAATTTTCATGTTTTTTATATTCTTCAATATATTTATTTTGTTTGTACAAAATAAAGAAATAATTTTTAACGATACGATAGCCTCGATGATTATTATAAAAATTTTCGTTAGGCTTAAAATCGACGAAAATTCAACACGAAGCGACACGCAACGGAGAAAAATTCAACAGGAAGCGATACGCAACAAAGAAAAATTTGAACATCGGACAGGTTAATATATTTTTTCGTACATAATCGGAAATTGGAAAAAATCACTACTTGGAACGACCCCAGTCCCCAATTGGTTCCAGTTATCGACGCTCTACTGTATAGTGAAAAAGAAAAATACAATTAATTGTTATACATTACAAGGAAATAATTTATATTAAAAATGAATTTTTATTTGTTCTGTTCTTAGTTGTGTTAAGTTTCACATAAAAATTTATTGTATAAAATACATTACATGTTAATTTGACTGCCTTTTATTTAATTTTTTTTTTCTATGGTTTATTCTAAAAAATTTATTAGTATTTTGTGCACGGTTTAGTGATATACAAATTGATGTTTTAGGTTAATGCTGTGTATAAGGGAAAAAATGATTAAAGAACACATGATGAAAGTTGCAGCTAATAAAGACAAAAGACTCGATTTGGATCCCGAATGTTTACGATGGACACCTTTAGTATCTAATCCTTCGTTTTCCGACGAGGTAATTGTTTTGTAATTAATTTTAATAAAATCTTGTCAAATTATATTTTATAACTTTTTTTGTAAATTAATGTTACAAACATTAGAAAAAAGATTACTGTGTGTGTGTGTGTGTGGGCGGGCCAGAATTTGGGTACCATTGTCTTAGGTTATTAATTTATTATTAAGGATTAATATAAAGTGGAATATTATCTATTTTGTACAACTTTTGAAATAATTAAGCAATGAGAGGGGGAGATGATTTTTTTTTCATATAAGTGCAGATCTTCCACATCCTTACTATTTTCTCCATGCTTTTTAAAAACTTTTACCATAAATATATAATTGTTGTAGTATCTTAGTGGATCATCCTTATAACTTAAACATCCTGCCACATTGCTTTAGTACTATAAAAAAAAATTGGCAAAAACGTTCTTATATCACCTCTCTTAATCATATTTGTGTTTTTGTGTGTTGATTTGATTTTTGTATTTTTATTTTTAATCTGAATTCTGTAAATCTCTGGTTGTTGTTTAATTGGCAATATTTCTTCTTTTATACAGTTAGTCAACTTAAATAAAAAAAATTACTGCTTTAACATTTATTTTTTAAATGTTTCTTGTAAATTTTAACAGCTCCTAATCTTTTATAAAAATTTCTCACTTTTCAGATTCACTTACTGTGATTTCTCTTCTTTTTTTCTTATAATAATGTCTTTATAAGCATTCTGTTGTTCTGATTATATGTAAGAAAATTTCCTTAATCCCAAACTGTTTATCTGTTAAATTGTCTTTAGTTAATACTCCAACTTTATTTTCTTGTTATATTTTACTTTTTAAAACAATGCCCTCAATGTCACTATTTTTTATTTAAAAGGATTATATAAATTTTAAAGAGAAGTTGAAGAGAGTGTTTCTTTATGCTTCAGTTATTCTTCTATACATATAGCAATATACAAATATATTTTTTCTTCTTCCTAACTGTAACTTTAGGTTCATGTTATTCTGGCACAAATTCCTAGAATATAGTACAATAGACCCCCCCTATAACACGGAACATATATATCCTGTTATAGGGGGGGTCTACTGTACACACTGGTCATAACAGATCGCAGAACAATGGATTTTTTTCCAGGTTCTACCAAATCAATATAATTCTACTTCCTTTTAGCAGATCTGTAACTCAGAATAACAGATTTTTTTTCTAGCCCCATCTATTGTAAACTTTGATTTTTTAAAATTAATTAATTGGGTCTCTCCGGGAATTTGTAGTTATGGAAACACTAGTGGTTATACAACCGCGGTCCAGGAAAATACTGAGGTCAAGGAAATGGGCCAACTTATCATCCTGCTGATCTAGCTTTAACTTAAGCCCAAACGGATTGTTATTAACAGTCTGCAGCAGCTTATCAACGTCCGGTTCGGATCTCCAAATAATAAGAATATCATCAACATACCGCGTGTAGAGTACGATTTCTGCGTTGAAGGCTTGTAGGACTTCGCTATCTAATTTTTTAACCACTAATTCACAGAGGTCTCCAGACAGGGGGCTACCCATTGGGACCCTCTTCTTTGAAGGTAGACTTGCTGGTTGAAGGTGAAAAAGGAGGTGTAGCATACTAGGTGGGCCAGCTCCAAAATCTGCTTGTGGTGCTTAGGTCCGGGCGGTAGTTAGATGTTACATCTGGGATATGTACATTCATTCGTTCATTCATTCAATTTTTTATTAAGGCACAAACGTGCATACTCAATACCGTCAAAACATGGCTGAGTGTAACATTTTTGCAGTATTTATGGTATATAAATATAAAGAAAGAATTAACATCTAGATGGAATGGTTGTACCATAGTTGTTACAGGAGTTGCAATGAGTAATGGAATTACAGATGAGAATAAGTAGTTATATAAGACATAATTTATACAAAAAGACAGATTGAATTGCTGGTATTTGTTTACAGATCGACAGAGTAGAATAGATGGTGAAGATTGTTACGATACATGGTAGTGGCATGAGGTGGGGGTACCCTGCCAGAAGGCCTGGCAAGGTTACAGTATAGGGTATTTCCAGTAGACATTTCATTCCAACTAGACTTTAGGATAGGATGATACAATATTATATTAAGAATAGTTAAATTAAAAATAAATTAAACTTAACCTAAAAAAAATAATAATAAAATATAAATTAAATTAAATAATATTAAAGCATGGCAACCAAAGAAAGTTAATGAGCCAAGTGTTCCTGTACGAGTAGCGCTAGATATGCATATTATAATTCCAGGATACGTAGTACAGATGGTGATACAGTAGAGTGTCGTTAATCCGAATCAATTGGGGACTGGGGTTGTTTGGATAACCGATTGTATACGAAAAAATATATTAACCTGTCCGATGTTCAAATTTTTCTTCTTCGCGTGTCGCTTCGTGTTGAATTTTCGTCGATTTTAAGCCTAACGAAAATTTTTATAATAATAATCGAGGCTATTGTATCGTTAAAAATTATTTTCTTTATTTTGTACAAACAAAATAAATATATTGAAGAATATAAAAACATGAAAATTATACTTTAGAAGTAAATCTAGTATCAAAAATGTTCGATTCAGTACGACACAGTCCGACTGAAAATCGTTCGGATAACCGGCGATTCGGATTACCGGGGTTCGGATTAACGACTCTCTACTGTATATTGAATGCACGTGGCCGTATGGCGATGGCATTGTGAGATGCCGTAATACAGAGAACACTTGGAATGGTTGTCGTAGAAAGGCAGTGCATAGTATGGTGCATTCTGCACTGCAAATTAATATACGCCAGGAGACGTCGATTGTCGACTAGCATAGTTCATTTTATTTAGTTGTCCAAAAGTTCTTGCAACTGCAACGAATGTAAAGTGGGTGTTCCAAAGATCCTGATAGCATTTTCTTGGGAAACATTCGAGTAAGGCTCACAAACTAGTTGAGTCCTTAGATATAGAGGTAAAAGGGTTTTTTGAATTCAAGAACTTTAGTCTTGAAGCAGAGTATACCATAAGAGGTGTTCTTTCCAAATAAGTGTATTAGTAGAGTTCTGATACACTATATTTATGATCTACATTAGGTCTCAGTCGGTGTCTCAATGATTGTTACATGTATCGTGTTTATTCCAATTGAGTGTATTGATACAGTTTCTGTTACACAAAATTTATGTTCTTCAATTGGTCACAATCACTATATGTACAATTGAAGAGTTGAACAAGAGAGTCAGCAGCCCCGCATTCCTTTATGCAGCGAGAGTGTAGCGAAATGACGTCACGAGCAGCGTTGGCCAATAGGGGAAAAAAGTGATCACGTGACATAGGTGTCGCACATATCGATACGGTTGTAAACAAGCTGTTCCGTTCGAAGGATAGCTTACTTTATAATAATGGAAGAACGAAAATATTTTTTAGGAAGGTTAACAACGGTACAATTAAAGGAAGAATTAAAAAAGTACAATGCCAAGTTAGCTGGTAGAAAAGCCGATTTAATAGAAAGGTAAGTTAAAATAATCTACATCTATATTTTTATCGTTAATTATTACATTTATAATTTCAAGTCCTTATAACTATTACATGATAAGGTAACTTACCAGTAGATGAAAGTTTTAAGGATAAGATTTCACAAAATGCACATTTTTTGTCGATAAAAACATTTAAAGATCAGTAAAGTTGTCATTGATTCCTTTCACATTTGTCTAACCAATACATAAGGTCAAAACTTTAATTAAAATAAATTTTTTTTTCCTTTGGAATATGGTCATGTACTGAGCCTGACATATTATAACCAATTTATACCAGTATCTGAAATGTTAACTGTACCAATAGGTTATCACTGTAATTTAGAACAACAATCAACACAAACAAAACTACTTTCTATGAAGTTCTAAGACAATATAAGAGATACATATCTTAATCTTTTACCAAGAGAAAACAATATTCGGAGTATTTAAAATAAATATAATCAAAAAGTCTTTTTTATTGGTCACAAGTCTTCTTGTTTCAATAATTTAATGCAATAAGACTAATTTCTTCACCAATAAACTTTTTGTACAAGTGAATTTTTGCCCATTTTCTTTTACTAAATCTGGCATACACTATATATATGCCATATTTAGGTGCTTGTCAATACTGTTCAGTTACCTTATACTGTTTATTTTTATATTATATGTAATATATTAAGGTAAGAATATAATATATAATAATAATTTTTGCCTTTCCTGTCAATGAGACAGAAAAAACTAAATAAAATATTGGTGATCATATGTTAACTAGTTATTAAACTTGTTTACAATAATTTTCAGGTTACTGGCATATGAGAGGAATCAGAAAACTCATAATTTTTCTATATCCTGTGATAGCTCTCCTGAATTCAAACTTCCTGATTCATCTGAATATAAGGATCTCTCTCCAAGTTTACAAATACCAGTTTTGACTATAGAGACAATTGATGCCTACATGCAGATGTCAGATCAAAGAATGCCACTGTCTGCTGTGCAGATGTATTTTAATGAATTCTTATTAATATTGATAATAAGAGGAACAAAAGAGAAACATTTTTTATATTTTAAAGGTAATGTAAAATCTGAATTAACCAAGGGGAACAGATTTACACAGATTTAGTAATTACAGATGATGGGGTTATAGAAAATGCAATATGTGAATGTACAGCAGGTAAAGGGCCTAAAGCGTATTGCAAACATGTATGTGTAACACTATTGGCAATAGAAGAACATGGAAGAACAGGCACATATAAGTGTCACAAAACATGCACACAGGTTCTACAAACATTCCATCAGCCTACCTGCCAACATAAAGGTTCCCCAGTTAAGGCTAGTGAGCTTCCATTTCATTTATTTAAGAAGAAAGGAATGAAAAGAAAATGATTGGAAGACATAAAATTTGACCCCAGACCATCTGGTAGTACAATCCCTGATTATACAAACTTTGTTATTAATTTGGCAATGAACATGCAAAGTGGTTGTGCAATACCGATATTGTAATTAAGGCAACCAGCAAACATGAGGGCTTTAGAGTCAGATCATGATTGCAAAAGCACAATGTCTGAAATGTGTTTAAGTGCTTTACATGTAACTGAAGCAAGTAGGGAGTACATAAAACATTTGGAAAAAGAGACCAGATTACAATGAAAAAGTGCAGTTTGGAAGAAGGAACATTTGTTGCATTTGACATCTTCAAACTTTGGAAAAGTTTGTAAATTAAAATTAACAAACAGACTAAAATTGTGTGGCTCATTACTGTCAAGTAGGCCAATAAAAAGTAAGGCAATTTCTCACAGCTTAAGATATGAAAAAAAAAAAAGCAATTGAAACATATTCTTTTGTAAATACTCCTGTGAAAGAATGTGGCATGTTTCTTCATTCAAAATACCCATTCTTAGCTGCAAGTCCAGATGGGCTAGTGGATGATGATAAAATATTAGAAGTTAAATGTCCTTACTCCAGTTTTAAACTTCCTGTGAATGTGCTAAAGATACCATATTTGGAATGTACTGATGACAAAATTACTTTAAAACGGAATCATGATTATTTTCATCAAATCCAAGGACAATTAGCAGTGACAAATAGACAAGTTGCTCATCTGTTTATTTACACAAAAAGTGACTTCAAAGTTTGTATCATTCCAAGAGATAATAAATTCATTGCAGACATGATTGAAACACTAATTATGTTTTTCCATGAGCATATTAAGCCAGTTCTTTTTAAAAAAAATGTTTTATAAACATTAAGTTTATAAAATAATTGAGCTAATTGTTATTTTACAATTTGAGTTTATGTAAAATTTTTCTAGATGGTGTATAGTGTGAATTTTTTTAAATAATAAAAAGAGATTTTGTTTTAAAGATTAAAATTCTTTTATTAGCTTACAAGTATTTATTCAACTATAGTACAAATTTTAAAACCACTATATTACTTTGAATTGAAGTTCCACAATGAAGACCTTACTGTGTATGATAGTATACATTCTTAATCTTAGAATTTATAAACAGACAAAAATTTAAAAATACTATAGATGGAAAACTTAAATTAGGCTAGGGTCTAGAATGGAAAAAAATTTATATACGGTATTAATAGAGAGCTAGACTAACAGTGAAACAAATTAAGAATCTCTGCCAACAATGCATGGTCTAAAATTGCATAACATAAAACATATAAATATAATTTCACTGCCAAGTTTGGTTACTGTCGGATGCATGTGTTGCTTCAAAATTTTATATGTACAGTACGAGCCATTCCTATAATACGTTCAATATGTATTCTTTTACTAGATATTTTTCTGTCTCGAGATGACAAACTGCTGCTCAGCTGTGCTTTTCCTCTCATAAAAGTGGGTATATTTACCACAACATCTTTAGTAATTAGTTATTCCTGAATGTTAAAACCTCCATCAGCCATTACCCAGTCTTAAAATAATTATTGGATTTTTGTTTAAAGAATTAACAAATCGTACTTTAGAACCGACAACGTATCGCTTAGTCTGTTTACAACCTCGTCGATACTAGCGCCGCGTGCGGAGTAGATTTCACTTTTTTCCCCTATTAGAAACCAGTTTTCAGTGTGTTCGCTGTAAAGCGCTTCTCGAGCGCTGCATAAAGAAACGCGGGGCAGCCGATAGGATTGAAGAGGAGCCACCTAGTGAACGTTCTGACGCTGATCCAGATGTAGTCCAAAATTTAGCGAGTCCTTCCAAGTCGTGAAGAGCTTCCTGATGAGTTTTAGCATAAACGAAAAGACTGTACTGTACGTGACATTGCTAATATGAAGCAATTTGTTATTTTCAATGAGCATACGACTCTGCCTCTTTTTGTGCTTACAGTATATAAATGTTTTTATAGACTATAAGTGAATAATTTCACGTGCAGGTATTTCTTACATGTAGGAAGTTAAAAACCGAAATTTTTTTCAAATAATGGATATTTGCCTGGGTGTGCGAGAAATCCATTTTTCGTAATATAACAGATTCTCAGAACGGATGATTTTCGGCTCCCAGAACGTTAAAACACGATTCTAGTGTGCTGTACATCATCCTCCATATAGTCATGTTCATAATTATTAAAAGGATGCCACACAAAGATATTTATTATCTTAATATAATTTTCGTCTACTAGTACGTATTTTCTATTATCAGGACTTATTAGACTGGCTTTACAGATACTGCAACACAGCTTCACAGATCAGAAATTGTCTAGAAAAGTTGTAATATAAGTATTGATATTTTTTTATATTCGGTATTAATAAGTGTGTTTATAACATTTTCATGTTATTGAACATAACATATTTTTATTAATAAAGCATTAATAATTTTCTCAATCATTATTTTATTTATTTATTTTTTTCTTTGCATTTTTTTAAGAAACTTTTTCTGCCTTTTACTTTTAGGAAGAAGATGCTCAAAACAAAAATCAAAATTCATTTCCCAAAGAAAATGCCAAGGCAGATGCGAATTCAGAACAAGCCAGCATACAAAATAATTTGCCAAAGAAAGTTGCGGAGAAAAAACTTAAGAGGAAGCAGAAGTGTTCGGCGAGCGACGACGAAAATATGTCTGAGACGTCCGAATTGAAACACAAGAAAGCAAAAATCAATTCAGTATTATCGAACGAAAACAAGTTATCTTTGGGAAAAGACGATAAAGAAAAATTTGAAAGAAAAAACAAATCGAGAAAATTTCTTGTAAATACAAATAATTGTTGTAAAGGTTTGTATTGCTTTTTTTAAATCAAGTTTTAAGTATTATTAGTTCTTTACCAATGTTAAAAGGAATCCTTTATCAAAGTTTATGCATTTAGTGACATAATAAGGTTGGAGAGTTGACCCGAAGACACATTGACGTCCTTTGGAATGTCATTAGAGAAGAGTTTATTACATTCTTATTGAGAAATCTTTATCTTCAACTCTAAGAATTAGTTATTTTTATTATTTTCAACCTCAATAAATGTTTCATTCTGTTTAAATCTTATCCCAAGTTTTTATATGAAGTACTACACAGTTGTACTGTACGTCTAAGTTTGAACTAAATTCGACAAAAATTCGCCTCGGAGTTCGAGTTGCGAAATAATAATCTAGACATAATTCGTACAAAAAAGGATATAATTTTTTTTAATGTATTATATTCACTTAATTACTGCAACAATGATTTTGCACGAAGTAGACTCGCTATATTATTACTTTGATGAGTAGCACATAGCACTCACCTGCGCGTAGTCGCCGGTGTTACGCCGGTGGTTAGTTGGTCGACAAGCTGGCCACGTGGAGTTTACGGGTTTTCTTCAAATTAGTAACGCCTAAATAGAGAGGTTTCATGTCGACATCACGAGTGACGTCATGAGCATGCGCAATTGTCCAGCGCCATCTTTGTGACTGTTTGTGACTTGTTTACGTTTTGTGTGTGTTCACGTGCGTTTTAACTGGAGTTCTTGTGTTGTTTTTTTCGTCGCGAATATCACTATGGTGATTTGTTGTGTAATTGGGTGTAATGCTAGTTCACTCAAGAACAAAGGAACATCATTTTTTAAAATTCCCGGCATTATTTGTCATCAAGGATCTCAAACTGAGGAGCTTTCACGACGAAGGCAAACTGCATGGCTCTCGAGAATTAACCGGAAAAATTTCGTTACGAATAAAGTGAATATCAATACAAGAGTTTGTCAGAAACATTTCATTTCAATATTTACGTTAATAAACACTAAGTTATATTTTAAAACCTAAAAGAGTTTACTGATTTGCTTATATTAATTTAGTTAGGTATAATGCATTTATAAACGAATAACTAACGTAATTTCAGGCTTTAGCTAGTGCAAACTTATAAACATTACACGTTAAAACGAAAAGCAAGTAGACTTATTATATGCTAGTTTCAACTAGAAAATAAAGGTACTGAACAATTTGAATTAAAAAATTTCCACGGCTGTTTTTAATTAGACTTTTACTTTCAGACAAAAATTCTTACTTAAGAAATACGTAAAAACACGAGTTTAAACAAACAAAAGAAAACATATCTTTCCAAGCAATATTACTTCGCTGTTATTAATTACTTTTACTTTTATATCAGGAGAAACCCAGCCACTTGTTAAATAGTTATGGGCCTCTAAAGATTTATAAGCTTTCATTTGTGACAGGGTGTAGAAATTTGTTGTAAAAACCAAATAGTTTATAATGTCACCAAATTCTACTTTCGGCCACAACTCTTGATATACGACGAAGTCTGATAAACTGGCTTCGTATGGATCGCCTTGACATAACGAAATTTTCTCTTCGTACAGAGCTGCATCTCGTCCTGTTAGACTGCTAGAATAGCTTGCAAGAAAAGAATCTTTTTTAACTTAATCCATGATAATAGAACTGCAGTATTTTTGTACGTTTAAACTAAAAAAAGACGTCGAATAACAGACTACGTGCAAGCTAAGCGAGCGAAAACTACCACAAAAATGGCGAATGGGCGGAGCAAACGTGTGTTTTATCACGTGACATGCGACCTTGAAACCTCTCTATAGGGGCATATTCCCATAAAACTCCACTTGGGAGGCATTTCCTCGGCAGATCGTCACGAGTCACATTGTCGTAACCAAATAAACCAAACTAACTTTTCTATAAACTCGCTATTTACGAGGACATACTTCCCACGTAGTTTATAGCTATTCTAATAATGTTCTTAAAACCCGTTTTCAGATCACCATCAGAATGCCTATAACTGCTGTACTGTATCCCCTCGTAAATAGCGAATTACGTTTTTCCGGGTTACTTAGAATTTGTTTGATTATATATACTGTGTTGCGTGTTGGTCAATTTTTTGAAACAATTTCTTCCCGTAAGTCTTTGTCGACAGTTTTTGGGTGCCCCCTTACGTTTTGTATCCTTTAGTTCAAAAATTTCCCAATGGAACTTTTAAAACCACGTTTGACGCGTTCGAAGTTTAGGAGCGTCTTCCCGTACACATTACATTTTTTTAAACCGTTTGTACGGCGTTATATCCTTTCCGAAAGTCATAAAGCATAATATGCCCGATATGCTTTTTATTCTATGATATTATAACTTGCTTTTACTCAAACAAAATGTGAATAAAAAAGTTTAAAATAAGCTTCTAAACAAAAAATACAATTTCACATTAACAATAATTGTTTAGATTTCTCAAATGTTATAATTAAATCGCACATCTATGTTAAGTAGCCATCAAAAATAATTATCCCTTTCCATGCGGTTATACGCCTTTAGGCGTATGTCACGTGACTTGCCGTTAATTCGTGATGCGGCATACGCCTTTCGGCGTAATTAATCAAAAAATTCGATTATTTTGCGTTATATTCGATTTTCCAGCGATCTTAGCTTTGATTCGCTATTCTGTAGGTCGATTGACTTTGTTTAAGCCAATAAACGTTTTGTTACCACCCCTGGGCCATAAATATTTTGGTAAATACATCCCCTACTATTCTACAGTAAATCTTCGCAGTTAACTACACAGTTGGCTGAAAACAATCAAAGGGAAACTCCTTCTACAGTTTTATTGAGTCTTTTCTGTCTTTGTTGACGTTACTTTAACTAATCACAGACTTATGAAACGAAAAAATTGCCGCGAAAAGCCCCGCCTCCAACCTTCGAAGTAAAATGTAAACAATCACTGTAAATTCGCTTTTTAAATCGATTTTTAATTCTAATTAACTAATTTAATGCACTTAGACATTAAATTAGCTAATTCGACAATATTTAGGCGAGTAAATATGTTTTTAAAACTATCTTCACGATAACAATCGACTACTCTCCCAGCTAAGTAATTAGAGACATAGTGTGAATAATGGCAATAACTTCTCCCCCGCTCTAGGTAGAAAGCTGCGGTTTGTTTTGTTTAATAGAGGACAGATGTTTCTATCTAACAGATGTACAAAGTTCAGCGATTCTCTGTAAATTAATTTTTTTTTTCTTTTGTTCGTAAGCTTCAAATTTTAATATTATTTTAAACTTCTATTAAACTAAAAATTAAACAGTCGTAAACTGTGATATGTCCTTAATCAAACGCAAAAAACAGATTAAACATAACGCGATTTTAAAGCGAAATATCGCGATTTAAAAATCATCCAAAAACTGCAAAAAATGCGCCGCATGACGAATTCCACTCAATTATTTGCTGTAGATCGCCCGCATGGAAAGGGATAAGCAAAAACTGGCCGTACGATCCGATATAACCTATATTTATTGATCGTGGTCCGGGAGAACTGTGTGGAGACAACCGAGTGAAAAACGAACTTATCGGCTATTAAAAGTTTACAATTTTGTAAAAGTATAAGCATGAGACAGGTAGTCGAAATGTTCAAAAGCAGAAAAATAAGCAAACAACAATAATCCAGATACAGCCAAGTACCATAAATGTATTTTAAAGTTTAAAAATAGCGCCAACGTTAAATTAGAAGCGGTTCGGGTTGGGGTAAAATGGCCCTTTTGAACAAATTATGGAGAATTTTGTTTATTAAGTCTCGAAGATTTTATTTTTTTGTTAGTAAAAATAACACTAATTTATGGAAGTGGGAACCACTACGGCCCCTAAAGTTTTTCTGGACCGGGAAAAATTTCCAGCTCCCCGCTGTCCGTGCCGGAAAAAAATGGGTTTGCCAGGGGTGCAAGTTACCATAGACCGGCATGGAGTACGAGTTTGAGTTTACTCAGACTACCGGGATGATTTATAAGTGTAATCATCATTTCCCAGGTGTAAGATGCCTTCCTTTAGCCTTTTTTTTTTTTTTTTTTTTTTTTTTACTTGAAAATACATGGAAGGAAGTGGATCAAACGTAGCCATGGCACCGCATGGGTCGAACCGATAAAGAAACTAAAACTAGAAGTGGAACTATTACCGGCTTCTAAATTATTCGATATTATGCAACAAATAATCCGCTATATTAATTTTAAAAATACAACAAATAATTGAGTAGTAGTATCATTTCGGCGTTGCGTACATATTTTGAAGTGATTCAGAAAATCGTCTGCAATTTTCCGACCGCACAAATACCCCGGTAGTAAAAAGAGATAGTATTGCGTGTATACATAAAACGGTGATCCACGCATCCACTTCTTCTCCCGACACTGTTTAAGTAAACATCGAATTTATAACGGAAATGAAATTTTTCTCGAGGATTTTTGACTTTGTAAAACGAAACGATCGGACGGTATAAGGTAAAAGAAACGTGTAAATTAAAATAAGGATTTTGTGTTAATTAGATTTGGAGACGGAAGACAGAAGAACTCTGAATGCAATAAACAGCAAGCAGAGGAAGACTGGCAGGAGCCAGAAGAGAATGGCGTCGTACGCCGAGGCCACCACCGAGTCCGAAAAGTAATTCCGCTCCCCCCGTTCTGCTACCCGCGGTGGGCGCGGACAATTCGGCAGCCTCGCAAGACAACGACTCTTCTCCGCCGGTGCTTCAGGCTCTGGTCTCCGTAAACGAAGGCAGGAAGCAGAACTCCACCTTCATCAGTTCGCTGAGGAAGAGAAGAGGATGGCCCAAAGGGGTCAAGAGGGGTTCTCCCGTCAAGAAGGCCTTCTTCAGAAGAGGCAGACCGCGAAAGGTGATCCTTTCCATTCATTTCAAACTTCTACACGCTAATTAATGCTTTTCATTTTTTTCTTAAAACACTCGTTTCGTCCAACGACTTTAACCCTCGGCCGCCAGTGGCCAAGCGGTCTTCGTCCCCGAACACTGGGAGTTCGGTCGTGGGTTCGCGCCTGGCTCCGACGGGCTGGCCGCGTGGAGTTTTCCGGGTTTTCTCCATGTCTCTAACGCCTAAATAGGGGCCAGTTTCCCTTTAAAAGACCTCCCGGAAGTCACCCTCCGGGCAGAACGCCCAAACTAACGTTGCGTTGCCGTAACTAAACAAACGAACTTGAATCCGACGGGAAAAATTAAGAACGAGGGTTACTTTTCGATTGTCGTTTTATTAATTGCGTGGGTGTAAGAGGATACCGTCAGCCTACACTATAACCCGGTTGTCCGAAACCGGGAGTTAATATTTAGTACCGAGTTCTAGTACGTAGGACTTTAGTGCCAAGCAGAAAAGGGCCTAAAACCTCGAGTTAGAAAAAACGCGGGACCGAGTATAGAACTTTGGGGCCAACATTTATTCTTCCGTCCGTCGACGATTCCGTTTAATTTAATGCATTTATTTCGAAAATATAGTAGAACCCCGATTATCCGGAGTAACGCGGACGGAAAACCAGACGGAGACGGAGCGTGGCCGTCGTTTCGTGTGAAAAATTGCAGCTTGCGCATGGTGTTACTTTTAAGTCGTTATTTGGTCGTGCGCGTTGTCGTTTCAAACGATTTTAGGAATTGCGGTAGGAAGAAAATATGTTTGGGATGACGCACGGCGCGGGTTGGTCGGAAGGCGGCGAACACCTGTCGACGTTTCTGTTTTGTTTCACAGATAATTGATTTGTACGTTTTGCAGATTCGGCAGAAGTTTCGAAGGCGGATGGCCAAAGAAGGAGAAGCAGACGACGACAAAGAAACGTCCGACTTTCCGGAACCCGTGGTAAACAAAGAAAGCGCGGAGAACGTACGGGAGGAGAAAAGTCCGGAGGCCGCCCAAGTCCCACCGTCACTGCAAGACGAAGGAGAAGAATCTCGAGAAGTACCGGCGGAGAACGAGGACGAGAAGGCACAGGAAGAGAAAGAGAATCCCCAGTTACAAACGGACCGGGCCACGGAACCCGCTTTTCCGGATGAGCCTCTTCGGGAGGAAGAGAAGACCGTGCAATCTCCCCTTCTTCCCCCCACGGATGCGGCGCAGAGCCCTGCGCCGGAAGAGGAAGAAATCCCCCAACCGGCCGTCGAAGACTCCGGACCCGGAGAGGAATGGGGCCGGGATGCCTTGTGCCCGGGGAGCGAGGCGGCGGCCGAAGGCACCGAGGGTGAAGGGAAGAGCGCGGAGTCGGTGGACGACTGTTCGGAGTACGCGCAGACGGTTCAGCTACCGCCCACGCCCGTCACCCCGCAAACGCCGCCCTCCAATCCCTACAAGGGCCAGGCGGGCCCCGCCTCCGTCTACGGCCCGCCCGAAGACCACTCGGATGGCATCTGCAGCCAGGAGGCCCGCCTGGCCGTGGCCTCCATCGTGCCCAGGGGATCCCCCGAGGTGGACGTCGCCCCTAGCTACCGAGAGACGCCGGTGTCCCAGGCCAATCTGGAGCCGGTGGACCAACCCTCGCCGGCCGCCGACTTCGCCCCCGACGGGGACCTTCGGCAGCCCGACCTGCCGGAGATGGGGGCCCACCCTCGCTCGGTCCCGGTCCCCACCGCCAAGCACCCTCCCGCCTCGCAGGAGATGGCCGCCATGGGCGTCTACACCCCGGACTCGTCCACCAACAGCGTCATCTCCAACGCCGGGTACAACTCTGTGGAGATCGACGTGGCCCAGTTGGGCCTGGAGTCGCCCGCCTCCATCGGCAGCAACGAGATGGCCCAGAATTCCGTGGACACGCCCCAGCCCGCCCCTACTCCCCAGCCCTACCCGGACTGCGTCCAGCAGATCCAGGCCGGCTTCTGCCCCACCTCCGCTGTGGGGGCCGCGCCTCACGTGGCCTTCCCCCCGACCCCGCCGTCGCCGCCCGAGCACATTCGCAAGCGCACACTCAGGTCAACCCGCCGTTCTCCACCCGCTCCAACAGTCCAGTGCGCAGGTCTCACTGCGTGTCCGCCCCCCTCCCCTCCCACCTCAACCACGCCTCCGCCTCGCCCTCCCTGCCGGGCGCCGTGCGCACCTCCGTGGTCAACGTCAACCCCGCCCCCGTCAACGCCGTCTTCGTCGGACCGGTCTCCGGCGGAAGCTACGCCGGACCGGTCAACGTGGCTGTCTCCTGCGCCAACCCCGCCGCAGCTGCCGGCTCCTACGTGGTGGGCGTGCCGGTGGCCGCCGTCATCCCTCACCGGTCGTCGGCCGCCCCCTCTCCCGCCGCCGGTCACCACCGCCAATCGCGGGCCGCCCAAGGGGCTTCGGCTCGCCCCCCGGCGGCCACCCTGGCTTCCGGGGCCATGCAAAGACTGACGCACGTGGGCATCGGACTGCCCTCAGGCGCCGGCGGCTCGGCCTGCACCGCCTCCTCCTCGGTGCCCGCCGCCTTCCACCTGCAGCCCCCCTGCTACGCCTACGCCCCGGCCCCGGCCGCCACCTCCCACTCGCAGAACAGCACCAGCTGCAGCCTGGCCAAGCTGCAGCAGCTGACCAACGGCATCATGGACATCGTGCCCAACGCCGCCTGCGCTACCATGACCCCCCCACCCAACTACACGCCGCCCTCGCCCCAGATTGAGGCCACGCCCCCGCCCCAGATGCAGCGATCCGCCGCCCCGATGCCGGCCGGGCTTCGGCCGCAGGTGTCCTCGCCAGCCGGCTCGCGGGCCTACGCCAAGTACAACTACGGCTACCACGGGCAGATGGGGCGGGGGGCCAACGTGGCCGTGGGCCCCAACCTGGTAACGGGCTACCAGACGCTGAACGGAGTGGGTTACCAGATGCAGCAAGCGGCCTCCCCGGCGGCGGTGCTGAACACGGCGGGTTACATCGCCAACGCCGGCTTCGTCAACCAGGCGCAGTTGCCGGCCGTGCAGATGGGCATGGTCAACGTCCACCCGCAGAGCCAGTACCAGGAGGCCCTTCAGCGGCGGGGCCCCAGAACGCCATGTATACGACCTACAGCTACCACATAGGCGGGGGCCTGCCCTCGCAGACCCTCAACCCCGTCATGAGGCGGTAACGTTTCTACTCGGGCGCTTTTTTACTCGGAGACGAAAGACGTTTTAATAGTGAGATCGCGGAACGCGGCTTCCGTGATTTTTTAATCCACCGTCTTATGTAAATACCGATGTATTGTGAATATGAGTGACGCTCGTCTTTTCCATTATTCCACATGGTGTAATTACCGATGTATATACAGTACATACAGCATATAAATATATATAAATATATAAATATGAATATAATTTAGGGTGTACGGGGTGGGGGATGCGCCCGCCCATCCACAGACCTCCCTCACTATGTATATAATTTTTTTTAAGGGAAGTGGCGTTGTTCCGGGCGTTACGCCACATTCTCCATCTAATTTTGTATTACCAGAGAACGGAGAGGTCGCCGCTTCTTTTTCCCGTTCGTCACGTTTCAGTTATTTGTGATATTTACGGAATTGTTATGCACAAATTGTATAATCCTCATTCGGAGCTCGCGCGGAGGACCCGGTTGGTCCTGCCCGACCTTTTCGTGCACCGGCCGGCCGCCGGTTACGGCCCGGAGTACTAACTACTGAACTTGGTGTTGTGTACCGTAGGTCGATCCTAACGAAAGTTATTTGTTCCAATCGATTATTATTAAATAAAAAAAATTACACACCGAACCGCTCTCTCGCCCTTTTTCTTCCGGTGCTGTCTAACAAACGGGCTTATAACGCTTTATTGTAATACAGAGTTTGCGCGTGGCATATTTTACCATCTCAACGTTAGATGATGTAATAATATAACGCTCTGGCTTTGTTTTTTCCCGCAGATATAGAAGTTTCCGTTGTTATAATTCGGTAAATCTAAATGGAGTTGTTTTTACGGACGGTAACCAACGGCGAGATTGCAGAAACAATATGGCCGACAGACACCGTTACGATGCATGGACGTCAATGAAAGTTCAAATGTAATTGGTTCCGCAGTTTTATAATCTAATGTTAAACTTACCTTACGCTTATACTAAAATTACAACGTAAAATATGTCGTGCGCAAACTAATGTTCGTTCGATTTAACGTAACACTACAGACGGTAAGTTAAATATTTTATCGCATTCCGTTTAGTGGCGCTGGTGGATATTGGCTTATCGTTTTCCGTCGGGCTTTTACGCCGAAAGAGTCGTATAAAAATACGCAAACTTCGTACGATTGCCACTCGTTACGTAATTATTGTACGGGAGAATTCCTTAGAACACATTATGTTCAAATGTCGATTATCGTCGCCACGCCACTGCGGATATCTCGAACGTTCTGGCGGAGTTGCGGGCTTTACGCCCGTCGAGTACCAACGTATTCCGTAGTTACGCGTACGCTAGGTTGTAAAATAGGCGCTCTTGGTTTATTCTCGGTTCTATTTACTGCCACCGAGGTCGCTTTTCGACGGTATTAATCGATTTTTATTGCCGACGTTTCGAGTAAAATTCGATTTCCGCTTTTAACGAATTCGAAAGAAATAATTTTCCCGCAAAAACATGGACGAATTCTTCGTTATTTTCCTCAAATCCGCGCCTTTGGCGAAAAATAAATGTCCAGGAAGATCCAAAATTTGAATCGAAAGATGACGCCATTTGTAAATTCGTAGCCTAAAATATGGATCATTTGCCATCTTTTTCATCAACAAAAGAATTTAACGCACTTTATGCAGTGGCGTAACGTGGATGTCAGCCGCCTGGGGCGGAGTAAAATTTCGCCGCCCCCTTATTTAGGTGTAAGTAATGAAAAATTCCGTACTCATTTCAATCGGTCCGAATCGTAGGTGCGACAAAAATATGAAATGAAATGGTTCAAATTTTTACAAGATATTTTTTATTGTGAAATTTTGCTGCCCCCACTACGCTACGCCACTGACTTTATGCTAATTTAATATGCGACGGTAGAAAAATGGGCAAGCAGAAATCGTCCAGTTAAAAAAATCGTTACCTATACGTTAATTGGCCAAATAAATTTTATGCTTTCTGCAATAAAACTGATGACTCTGGCATTAATTAAATAATGGGAAAATTCATTTAAAGTTTTATTCCTCGACGTACTCGACTTAACGCCGTGGGTAAATATAACTTTTGACGTAAATCGGGAATTTTGTAATTTACGACTTTATACAAATCGGGGATTTAATAAAGTATTATTCGGCCTAGGAGACATTTTTATGCAAATCTGCCGACAAAAAAAAGAAATTTAGTGGATTAAAACATTTAATTGTGGAACGAAGACGGAACAGATGTCGCTGCGGAAGCGCAGTTCTGAAGATCGTCTGGCTTTGTGCGTGAGAGGGAAAACGAGTGTGAAAAATCACATAAACGAGCGAAGTGTCTGAAGTAGAATGGGATCGGACAGACATTCCTCCAGGTGAGAAACTTCATTTCATCTTCGGTCTCGGTCTCTCTCCACACTCCAACGACACTCGGCGGTAATGGAGATGCCAAACGATTAGAATGAATGTTTTGCAGTCGGAATATAATTAGATGTGACCTTAACACAGCCGTAAAGCGTGCTCGAGGGACATTCGCGAAATATAACCCCCCCCCCGAAATTGGCCTGGGTGCTCCGTTAATCTTGTCGCCCGTTTAACAGAGCCCAGCACGGTGGTCGGACATTCTAACGATATTTTTCGGTAAAGAATAAAAGCCTAAAAGAACACGTCACCCTTTTCCAGACATTTGCCTCCAGATATGGAACCCGAGGGCGTCTGTTCCGGTCGCCATCTTGCATTGGACGTGACATTTGCACGTGACGTGACACGCTATAGGCACGGCGGCCCATGCCAATAATAAATGCATTATGTATTTTCTTAGCACAATGTTGCCGTTGAGAATATATCACGCAGGAAACACTTTCAGAGGAAAAAGATTGGTTTATTGGTGTGAACGGATATGCATTTCGGGCTTAACGCCCTTCGGTCCTATTATTACATATTTATTGGCAAATTGATTACAGGTTTACAAATTTACAAAATGCATTGAAAAAATTAGGATACGCGTACAATGGTTTATACAATAAAACTTAATTAGCCGAGATAGTGACAGTTAAACCAACATGACTGGTAAGAAGATATACACGTAGTTGAAAAAAGGAAGGGAAAATGGACCTTAAAAAATTATTTTGGCTCCACAATTATACACATTAGGACCGTATAACGTGTGCTAAAATAAAAAAGGAGTAAACTTAAATCTAAAATTAAGTAAATATTATGAGGCAGAATTTTTATAAAAATTAATAACGGAATACCTGTAGGGTGTGAAATAATTCCGATGAGATGCACAGAGAACAGACAAGATACGAGAGGTTAAAAAGAAGTGTGTATTCCCTGTATCATACACTAAAAGTTTGATGTGACTTGCACAGTGGGGGAGGGCGGTAGAACATCTTAATGGGCTTTGCTACTTAGTTAAGAATGCATTACTTCTACTGACCGAATGCAGTTCTTATCTTGAACCAGTACTACTGCCAATTCTCCACGCGTAGCAGTGCGCTTTGGTGCTGCTGTCGCTCAGCATCCCGTAAAACTATAATGTTGAGTACTCCACCCAGCCGGCATAGTCGCGTGGGCTGAACAGTTAAACGCCATAGTCAGCCCAGTGCGCGGTGCCGGACGAAACTGCCAATCGCGTGGGGCTGTATCTCGCCAGGGGTCACATGTACAGGTATGGTTTTTATCACTTTTTTGCTCCTATAGGCATGCTCTACGGCTTTGTTAAGGTCCCGACAGTGCCGGTCGAGAAGTGTCATTGGTCTTATAGGTAAGACTTCTCTAACTCAAACGTCTGTAACTGGAATATTCCTTTAAATCGAAGCACTTGGTAGGTCTCGATGGAATGTCGTATAGATTTAACGTCTCCAACATGAATTTTCTCGAACAAGTCGGAGTTTTTCATGTTACCGATTTATGTTACTTTCGACTTCCCCGACTCGAATTTTAATATTTATTCTATCCAAAGTGATATTATATATTAGTTATAGAATGAACGTTTTATAAATTTCGGATCGGTGATCGCGCTTACTTTGCAACGACGTTCATGCTCGACCAGGAAATTTAAACTTTAAACGAAGATGTCGGTGGCCAAGCGGTCTTCGTGTGAGTTCGGTCGTAGGTTGGCGCCTGGCTCGGACCGGCTGGCCACGTGGAGTTTCCCGGGTTTTCTCCACATCTGTAACGCCCGAATAGATGCGAGTTTCCCGTAATGCACCTCCCGGACGATGTTCCCTCTAAGCTGCATGGCTGCGCGTCCGCGCACGAGAATTTGTGCGCCGCGCAGGCGAGCATGCGCACTGATTTGAATTTTATTATTTACTTATTTCTCACTTTTGTCTGCAACATGATTATTGCTACGTATATTTTGATTAAATACATTAAATCATTGACAAAAGATGATATTTTATGCGGAAGTATGTTTTAAAATGAATTTTAATTTTTATAGGAAAAAATAAGATTATATATATATGCTCAGCAAATATTTTTTTGCTCAGAGAAGTACTGTACATGTTCCGCTCAGCTACAAAAAAAATTAAAGGGAACGTTGGCCGTGCCTGGTGTATCCCACCATATACTATAACCGTGTTTTTCAACCTTTTTCATTGAGTGGCACCCCTGATTGAAAAATAAAAAATCGTGGCACCCTTGACCGGCGGCGGATCTAGAATCTGAATAAGGGGAGGCTAACGGGAGAATAAAAAAATTTTAAAAATTGACAGTTTGAAGTAGCATTTTGATGCAAAAATAGTGTTTCTACGTGTTTAAAATCAAAATTTAAGTCCATTGAATTTTGTCGAAATACTGACAATCTTGAACTACACTTAAGTAAATGTCCACGAAAATGCCTAAAGGTCCTAAACTTTGCGAAACCCAATCGTGGCGCCGTGGCACCCCGGTTGAAAAACACTGTACTATAAGGATAGCCAGATCCCGTATATTTGTTAGCGTGACCTTGGATCTATGCGACGTCGCAGCAACCCTCTACTTCGACACGACGGATGCTTTCAAATAACAAAATACGATAAAATACTAAATCATTTCTTAATTAATTACTAAATTACTACTATAGAATTTTTGGATTTAATAAGTGTACGTAAATAAATTTACGAGTCTTTCGGCTAATACGTATTTAATAAATTAATGAGCTATATTTTTTATTACGTGGTTATCTTACTTTTTAAATTTTTTTTCGACAATCGCCATTTTCAGAAGGCGATCTTCTCAACATTTTACATTTTTCTTGTTTAAGATTTCTATAATTAATTCTTATTATAGTTCTTAATTTACAAAAATTTTTTATTGAAGAAAACGGTAAAACTCTTTCTCGTTTCGCTATTTCCACCGACAAATTCTGTACAACTCCGGGGCCTTTTTTATACGATTCGCCGCGATATATTTCGAAATATTTATTGCATTCGATAATTTTTGCTAGCCATTCGTCACAGGGTTTAATAAGCTCTCCGTAAGATAAATGCCGCACCCGCGATGGAATGCGATAGTTGCGATAATTTTTAATTTCGCTAGTGAAAGTACCCGAGTTTGGGAGTTTTTCTTTATATTTATAGGCAAGATATCCCGCTATATACTCGAAAGCGTGGCGAGAAGTTTCTTCGGAGATTGTGTTAAAGTCTGGATTGCCTGTAGACTTTCCCGAAGATATATTCGAAGAAAAAGTAGTTTTACATTCGGTTATATCGGTCTGTATTTTCACTCGATACTTCTACGTGCGCTTCCTCTAAAACTTTGGGTATAATATATTCATTCCTCTTGGGTTTGATCCGTATTATTTACTTTTGACTCTAAAATGCCAGGATTCTTACCTAAAATAATCAATCTAATCCAATGTAGGGAAAGCTATTTTCTTCGGAATCTTTCTAACCGGTAAACCTGAAATAGAAAATATTTTCTAGTTTTATACTAAAACGAGCAAATCACGCATTCACGCAGAAAAACAAGTAATTTATATGAATGAACTGTACTTATGACTTACCCAACAATTCATTTTGTAAATCTTTCGTAATCACTTTAAATTTAAACAAAATGAATAGAACATATTCTACTTGTATCTGGATTAAATTTATCGCCCCTTTTGCGACGATTAATCCATTCGACCTAATGCTTTTAGAAATTAAGTCTTTTTGTCTGGGAAACACGCGAAACGTTACACTTTCTCCTTTAGCTTTGACTGCAAGAAGGTTATTATTGCGACCATACGCGGCACACCTAGTACCCGGCATTTTGTCCTTCGCCTAAACATAAAAATATAGCTTTAAATATTTAATGACTTATATTTAAATCACCTTATCTTATAAACAACTTAGTCAAATAAACAATTGCAGAAATATTAAAATAAATCACTTCGTTAATAACAAAATTGGACGAATATTAAAGCGAAAACTAAACGCGTGCGCACGCCGCTATACGTAAACAGAGGTCAGGTCTCGTGCTGACGTCGCTAACTTCGCATTCCTGGCTAACATTGTAGAATAGGGATCTGGCTATCCTTGTAGTATATAGTCCTTGGGTGCATATACTTTTCGTTTTGTATGGATCGTTTGTTAGTTAATAATAGTCTCTGCTTGTTAGTTAACATATACTGAATTGTAAAAATATTATACGTATAATACATTTGAAATTCTGTATATGTTAACAAACAAGGATCAATTAATTAAATTAAAATAATCCATTTTATCTCTCGATATTAAAACTGTAGTTAGTACTAAACGACGTACGCTGTTACGAATTATCGTTTATTTGACAAAATTGTTTGTGTTTATTCGTACGAATTTTTAAATCGTATTACTCTGTGAATAAAATTGTTTTCCACAAAATAAAATTTAAATAAAAATTTCACAAAATTAAAAAATAAAACTTGCAGAAAAGACAACTTGCTTCTTGCCGTACAACCTCGCAAAATTGTCTCTAAATACTTACTTTTTCATCTCGGTTTATCGGATATTTTAATAATGATGTTTTTACTTGCCATTTATAAGTTTTAAATAAGTTTCCTTGTCAACAATTAAACGTGTTTCTTCGTTATTTACTGTAAGCTTAACTTCAACCATGGAAGCCGCCATCTTTAATCTCTTTTATCCGATCCGAACGATCCTATCCTCCGCTCGGATTAGTTTGATCGCGATCCAGTTGATCCTAGATGACGTTTGTATACGCAAATAGAGATTGATCGGATCGCAGTAGTTCCTTTGTATACACGATTAGAACGATCGAAGTGATCTTGGATCAATTTGATTCCAAAAGTATATGCACCCCTTGGGTAGCATCCATTAGATAGCAGGATAGTATCAATTAGAGGATTGGGTCTAGCCCCTGAGCGAGTATTAGTTCTAAATTATGCCGCTACGCCAACGGCGGGTCTCGATTTGGGGTGTATTCTGGTCAGTTTCAAATTACCTATGCTTTATTCGTAATTTCTATTAGTTAAAAATGAAAATAAGTTAAATTTTTAGATTACTTACGATTTTTTTCATACGCAACGTCAGCCTTTTCGCCTAATCCCAACAGTGAAATATCACGTTTATCATTTGTTTATCTTACTGTCGACTTTGTCGAACTCGTTACACGTTAAATAAAATGAAATGTAGCCAGTGAGGTTTAAATATATAGTCAGAAACAAGGTTTAAGCGGTAGGATTTGATATACAGGTACAATACAAGTACTTGTGTTTTCCGTTCATAATTACTAATGTTTCAAATATTAATAGTAGACCGGTATTAGTAGTGGGTGACCACCATCTCTTTTGGGAGGAGGTCAACGACTACTTTTGATCGAATTTACTTTAACTCCTTCCGCAAACGTCCCTTCTTCCTATCGGACCCACCGGTATAGTATGGTGGCATTCGTGTAGGAAAATTACATAATACGAGGCTACCGGCCAGCACAAAATATGTTTTAAGTGGCTTTCCGTGTGCCGAGTTTAAATATTTGGTCCGTTTTTCGCGAAATTTAATTGGTTGGAAGATCAGCGTTCGATGTTCGGTTGTGAATGGCAGTTTCTTAGAGTTGTTAAATTTTTAAAGATAACATTAGGAAAAAATATAAGATATATTTTCAATTGTCGCGATAAATTTGACAACGGTAGGCTGAAATAATCAAACTCTTTACATGGCTTTCGTTTTAACGTTCGTTACATTATAGTATTTGATTTATATAACTACGAAGGTTATCTTACGTAAGGGTTTATTCACAGCGAGTTACCGATCTAACGCATTTTTAAAAATTTTTATTTCTCTACTGTATACAATTTAAACACAACAAACAATGGACTGAAACAGTTTAAAATACATTATTCCAAAACGCGATGCAGCAATGAATGTGTCGAAAAGCAATTGTTTTTATCGTGTAATTATCTACGGTAAATTTAATATTGTTGGAATTTCTAGATGATTTCTACTCGTGACACTAGTTTATATCGGAGACACGGGTGTCGTCTCTCGATGATTAGAAATAAAATCAAGTCTCTAAAACATCGAGCGATTATCGGAGATTAGTAAAAACTAGTTATATAACCAGTTACGCGAGTCTAACGAAGAATACACAGAGATTACACTGTCTTGACTCACGGAAGGTCGGCGTTGGAAAGGGGAGAGTGTGAAACGAGGTCACCGTCCCCCAGGGGTCAACAGCGCCACCAACCTTCTATTACGTAACGGAAGAACGTTTACAAAACATCGCGACACAATGCGTTGTACGTAACGATCGTATAACATTTGACGATAATTTCGATCGTTGATTCCAACAAATTCATCTATTTAATCCATAATCTTTACAGAGACGCGTTTCTGATTTTCGTCCCTCTTCAGACTGTTACGTAATATATATATATATATGTTGTATCCGGCACCTTCCGCACTACGTCTTCCCACTTACTTTCCCCGCATGTCTCGCAGCGTGTAACTTCTCCCTCCCAGAATGCTGCACACAACTATGCCTACAATTGCATAAATATACTTTTAAAGATATTCTATTTGATAGTTGTAACCAGCTTTTATGAATGTCTATGCTTAGGTTCTTGTTAATATTATTTTTGTCTCTAGTAATTTCGTAGCTTTCTTTGAATTTTCTTTTGTACCAATGTTTTTCTTTGTGTACTATTTTAACGTCAGTTTTATCTATGCTACAGTTATGAGTTGTGCAATGTTCGTAAAAAACAGAGTTTATTCTATTCTATTTTGAATCCGCGACGTGTTCTTTTAATCTTGTTTCCAATCTTCTTTTTGTTTCTCCAATGTATGCTTTTGGTGGCTACACATGCAAGGTATTTTGTAAACGACGTCAGTAGTGTTGTATTTATCTGGTTGTATATTTACGCCAGGTTTAGTCTGCCGGATTCTTTTTTGTAAGTTTCTATAAGTTGATGTCAGTTTTATATTTATTTTATCGAAACTTTTATTTATCTGTTCGAAGAAGCCACAAATGTAGGGAAGGATATGCATCTTAATCTGCTTTTATCTTTTTGTTTATTTTCCAGGCTTTATTGTAGATTTTACTCTCCCAGTTATTTATTACTCGTTGTGGGTAGCTGTTTAATAGAAATTTAGTTCGTAGTTCGTTAAGATTTTTTTTTTCTTCTGTAGTGAGCTTGTTCTGTTCACGATTTTTTTATACTCCATGTTGAATATGTTTTCTTTTATGTACTGTGGGATGTTTGAATTGTAGCTTATCACCTTCCTGATCTCGCGTGGTTTAGTATATGGTTTGAATTCAATTCTCTTTTCTTATCTGGTTAATTTAATGTCTAGGTAATTTATTTCTGTGTTTTGTCTCCTTCTCAACTTTAAATTTAATATTATCATTTAATTTTTCTTCTGTTTCTTCAAAAGAAAATTTAAAGAAAGCTACGAAATTACTACAGACAAAAATATTATTAACAAGAACCTAAGCATCGAAATTCATAAAAGCTGGTTACAACTATTAAATAGAATATCTTTAAAAGTATATTTATACAGTTGTAGGTATGGGTTGTGTGCAGCATTCTGGGAGGGAGAAGTTACACGCTGCGAGATATGCGGGGAAAGTAAGTGGGAAGACGTAGTGCGGAAGATGCCGGACAGATGCCCACCAGATACAACATATGTATATTACGTAACAGACTGAAAAGGGGCGAAAGCCCGAAACGCATCTCTGTAAAGATTATGGTTTAAATAGATGAATTTGCCAAGTGTTTATAGATTCACCAAGTCGTGACACCAAACAAAACAAGAAAAAGAAGACACGGTTTCGACAAAACAATAAACCTTCTATTCTGTTTGCAACCGGACTCTAGCCCGAGAATTTCCCTACACGCTCTACGAGACCAGCTGGCCGGATGTACTGTACAGTACTGTCCACTAGATAAGTCTATTTCAATGTTTTATTTGTACGTTACTTTTTTTCGGTGTGAGTGTGGCCTGCGTGGTTGAAACACAACGTATTCGCTGGTCTCTCGGGGCAACTTGGAACCTTGCCCCTTTGCCAAACCTCTGCAATTGAGACCTTCTATCCTTTTTGCCGGTGAGTGTTTCCAACACTCGGAGATTGCAGACCCCATACCCCAAGTCGTTCTTAGGGCCAAGTGTTGGTATTTTAGTCTTTTTAAAATTGAGTTCAGTTTGTTTTTCCATATAGTTTTTTCTAGAGTTCTTTGATTGTATTAAACATTTTTTTTTACGTTCCATGACCCTCAATCTTGCCAACTGTAACATAATTATCAATTTGTACCGTAATTTGCAAACAGATTCCAATAATAAATTTGAGCATAGCATAATCGATAATTTTGCCATTTTTTTTAATTTGGTACAAAATAAACAAGAAAAATATTTTAATTGAAGCGCAGTGAACGATCTGTTTTGGTAGCGACTCAAATCGACAAATCGAATTACTCTCAAATATGTTTGAGAATAATTCTAACCCGTCAGTAACAATCTACAAATTTAAGACGAATTCCGTTGCAACAGAATTACAAATAATGCCAACATAAGTTGTAAGTTTAAAAATTAGCATAAGTTTTAAAAAGTAAATTGAAGACAGTCTGTAGGAAAAATCACCATTTATTCACTTAGTCAATGTTCGAAAATACAAACTTTTGACCACCGACCTTTCGTTGTAGACTACTTGGCCGTCCCTTAAAAAGAAGGGAAAATATCCAATTAAAAACAAGTTTTAAACTCGAAACTGGCAATGCCACACACAACTTATAAGCTTTCTGTTGTACGAAACCAATCTATCTGACTCGTAAGTGCAACGCTTCTTACCAAAAACGATATATAAGTATTCATCAGTCAGTCCGAAAACTTCAATTGATTATATTTTACCAGCTGGGGTTTAGTCTTTATTTATAATCATAGATTAGGACAAATTGATAAATAGCAACGAATTGTAAAATTCAAAACTATACAGACACGTGTTAAAATTTTCTAGATTTGTATCATTTATTACATTATTGTGTGAGAGATAGTACCATAGTTGCAGCGGCTACGACGTGGATAACCCCCCCTAATATAATGGTGTTGAAATATTATTAAAATCATTCGTAAACACGAAGCCTATACGTGTAATCGATTATGTATCTTAGCTATTTTGTAAAGAATGTTCAACTACTACGTAATAAACAGATTTTCGATAAATATCGCGGTGATAAGCGAGAATTGGAATTGTGACGTCATATTTCTCTTCCACTTGACACAGAATGTGCCGCTGCTCAAGCCGCGTGGTGGATGCGACTGACACGTGAAATACGGATGTATCCGGCAACAACGATAATGGTTTGTTTTTGTAATTAAAACGATTGAAAATAAACCAATTATCGTTTTGTAATGTGTAGTTGGCCCAACTACACATTACAAAACGGATTTTCCGGGTTAAAAAGCAACCGTGATCCCGTTTGAGAAACCCTACTATCCTACGTCTAAGTCTCTTTTCAAAATAATGTTATTCGCACAATATTATGGTTGCGTACGTCACGCGAGTAATGAATTCATAATTAATGTTTTTTTAAGCTATATACTTATGCATATTACAGAACGTTCAATTAATAATAATAATAATAATAATAATAATAATAATAATAATAGCGCTTCTCTCAGTGAAAAAATATCAAATTTTAAGTCCCCCCTATGTTTTATTTTTCATAATTCCATCTGGTAAACTTACAGTATTAACTTTTCATGAAAAATTCGTGTTTAAGCGAGGTATCTATGCATAAATTTAATTTACAGTAAAGCATCGATTATCCGACTCAATTGGGGACTGGGGTTGGTCGGATAACTCGAAAGAGTATGAAAAAATACATTATTAGTATAGTGTATTAGTCCTGGTTTAAATACTAGCCTCCCTTTCATGGTCGAGCCAGTGCTGCCAGCTAAAACATGCAAAAATTTAACAAAAATAATATTAAAGTAGCCAAGACATAACCAAATATTGTAGCGCCACATCACTAACGGACATTTGAATTTGCCTACTAGAACGCGGTCGGTTAATCGGGGGTCGGACAATCGATGCTCTACTGTATTTTCACTTTTAAGTAATATCTTAAATTTTTAAAGATAACTTTCAGAAAGTGCCATTCACAGCCGAATATCAAACGCTGATCTGCAAGCAATCAAATTTTTGCGAAAAACGGACCAGATATTTAAACTCGGCACACGGAAAACCACTTCAAACATTTTGTGCTGGCCAGCAGCCTCGTAACACTTTTAAGTTTGATATTCCAACTGAAGAAGGCTCGTGGAAACGTTTATGGTTAAATATATTACTGGAGTTATCTTCTTTTCTATGATTTTGTAGTATTATTAATCTTTATTAGCATAAATGGTTGGCACCCCTAAGCAATTACAAATGTTAAAATATACATTTGGTACAATTTAAGACGTAAAATTTGTATAATTTCCTTAAATTTAGTTGTTATCTAATAGTTAATTAAAATTGTGAACGAAAATGTAAAATTATACAAATTATATAATTCCTTCTTTCCGAGTTTATTTAAGTTTTGTCTAAAGTCTTGAGTTAAGCTTTGCTGGATTATATGAAGTATTCCAAATAATTCTCGTATTTGCGTAAATTTATCGGTCTTTCGGTATATGTATTATTGGAAAATCAATGGAGTCACACCAATAATTATTTAAGAAGTTTCGCCATTCGCTGGAAATGAATAATTTAACTATGATTAAATAAAAGTTATATAATCATTTTACATTTATTCCTTATAGTTTGTTTATATATGATTGTAGAGAATGTGTTTTTAGTACTTCTGGATATCGGGAGTGATAAATGGATTGATATAAGTTGTTTTGATCTTTGTTTATAGAGTCCGAGCGGAAGTTACTCGCGCGCCGCCCTGGTGGCAAATATTTACATAACATATAGGAGTTCGCTAAAGAATGCATATGCGTTATATCTGAGACATTTTGAAAACCGTACCTATAATCTATTTATCCTAACTTGGCAGCTACTGTAAACAAACTAAGACACACCTCTCTTTGTTTATTGGCTTAAACCCACGTCCATCAATTAGAAACCGCGTTGCATCTCATTTGTCCGCAGAAAATAGTTCTTCGTTATTTATAAAATCATTAATGAAATACTAGTCGCTTAGCAATGATTATAAATGTAATTATTTCATATTTGTTAAATTGTTATTTTAATAAATATTTTCACATTCTGAATCACTAAAAATAAACTTTTTCCGGTCATGCGCACTATAATGTCTTGGTTTCGTTTTCCATTCATTTCAAACTGTGTGTTGTCGAATTACAAAAATGGAAAACTTGAATGTAAATACGATTAAACATCAACAAGGAAAATCGCTGAGGAGCTCGGATAAACGAATAGTATTAAATTTGTTTAATTCTCTAACTGAAACGAATCCGGAACTCTGTGTGAACGATATAGTGAAAATGGTAGCAAAGACAACAGGGATATCAGAAAGAAGCATTTACAGAATTCGCAAAGAATATTTTACTAATGGTAAAGTAATAACTCCTTCGAAAACCCGTAAGCGTACTCAACTTGTTGACAAATATGATGAATTCACAAAATGTGCCATTAGAGGTAAAGTACACAATTTTTATTTCTTAAATGAATTACCTACGGCAGATAAGGTATTACAGGCTGTTAATGATGATCCAGATTTACCAGACTTTACTCGATCCACGATATATAATTTGTTAAAATTACTTAATTTTAAATATACAAACCGTAATAGAAATAGTAGATTAATTGAAAGAGACGATATCATTTTATGGCGAAGACAATATTTACGAAAAATAAGAGAAATGCGTTCTTTAGGCCGTAAGATTTACTATTTGGACGAAACGTGGATTAATGCGGGCCATACCAAGAATAAAGTATGGAAGGATTGTTCAATTACGTCATATCGCGAAGCTTTTGTGTCTGGACGATCTACTGGATTAAAAAATCCTTCTGGAAAGGGAAAACGAATAGTTCTTGTTCATATAGGCAGCAATTCAGGTTTTCTTAATGGTGGTCTATATGAATTTGAATCAAAGTCAACAAAAGATTACCACGAAGAAATGGATGGAAATAATTTCAAAAAATGGTTTGAAAAAATATTATCGAAATTAGAAAGTAATGCTGTTGTTGTCATGGACAATGCTCCATATCACTCGGCTAAAATTGAGAAGATTCCTAATTGTAGTTGGAAAAAAGCTGACATAATTTCTTGGTTGGAAAAAAATAGGGTTCGTCATAACGAAAAAATGTTAAAAATAGAACTTTTGGATATTGTTAAAAAAATAAAACATAAATACGATAAATATATTATTGACGAAATGGCCAAAGAAATAGGTGTTGATGTGTTACGTTTACCTCCGTATCATTGTAATTTAAATCCTATTGAACTAATATGGGCAGATATGAAAGGTTACATCGCACGTCACAACACAACATTCAAACTGTCGGATGTGCGAATTTTAATGAATAAAGCTATCGAACAAATAACTGAAGAAAGATGGAGAAAATGTATCGAACACATAGAAAAAGAAGAACAACGAATGTGGGAACTCGATGAGATTTCGGAAACTGTTGTAGAAAAACTGATTATTACAAATAGTGACGAAAGCGATATAAATGATTACTTCGAGCAACTATCTTCTGATACAAATGATTAATAAGGTAAGTTTACACTGTAATTATTTAAGAAAATTTTTAATTATATAAATATCACATAGATAAATTCATACATTACAGTAACGTTTTCCTTTAGAGGTTTGAGTATGATTTTTAAGGATTGCCGGAGAATTTGTTTTGTTTTATATCTATTTAATAAAATTGTTGTGTAGATAAAAATTCTGAAGTATGTTCAACTACACAATTATAAATATGTTTTGTGTAAGTCTTAATAATATATATTTAATAATTTTTGACTATATTTAAACGATGGAAATAATTTAAACGGCTACGTAAAAATATTAAAGTAGGCTATAATAAGTTTTCTAAGTATTATATCGGTAATTTTTAAATTGTTGTGACCACTCTGACCTACTTTAACACGTGCAGAGAAAGGGGTTTAACAAGTCGACACGTGTCTAGCCACTTCCGATTGTGGTTTGACCAATAAAAATCTCCGGCGGATTAATACGACAAAATCTTTGTTTACAGTAGCTGCCAAGTTAGGATAAATAGACTATAGTTCAGTAAATCGCTTATTGTTTTTTAATTTGTATTTGAGTTATAATATTAAAAATGGGTAAATCAAATGTAAATTGTTGTGTTTGGACGTTCTAATACACTAGCAAACACGCAATATGTAACGCCGAAAGTTTCATTTTATTGTTTTCTGGCAGGTCTACACCTTAAACAGAAGCGCCAAATTTGGATAAATTTTGCTAAAAGACAAAAGGAAGAAATACAAAATTTATTGTTAATTTTTAAAAAATTGGCACGAATAATTTTATAAAAATATCCTTGTAAATTTAGTAAAAACGGATCACAGGGGCTACCCTCTAAATCAGCGCGGATATGCAGTATGCATTTTATAGATGGGGAAAAAAGTGAAGATTCAAGATGTCCAAATTATAATCCAACAATCTACTCGAAAAAAGAAGCAACGAAGAAAATTGTCGACACGAACAGCCAATGAAGAGATATAAACACCTAATGAACAGAAGGAATATTTTATTTGAAGAAGCAGGAAGACACCTTTGATGTAGCAATTGAAAACAATTTTTTAGACCCTAAACAAAAACAAAAACGTGATTTTGGAACTCACGAGGTTACAAACGAACGGTTTGGAGACTTAAAAATTTTTTATTTGCATGACTAGTAACAATGTTTCTGAAACTCAAGTTTCCCATATTAAAACGATTTCAAAAGAATGTGGAGAAAATTATAGGTTGTGTCATTTTAGTGGTGTAGCAAATTTTCACGATGATCAATCTTTAAAAGATCTAATATCAGTAGGATTCGATGTTTTCAATTTACTTTCAGACACGCTTCCAAACAGTCCTGTTAGAATTTATGAATTGTCTTGGGAAAATAAGTTACTAATTTTTCTAATGAAGTTAAAGTTGGGTTTGTGCTATTCGGCATTAGGCGCATTGTTTGGAATTCATAGAACCACCATTAAAACATAATTTCTAAAATTTGTAAAAACTATTTTTGTTGCAACACGAGATTGGATTATTTGGCTAACAAAATTATCTATCTAAGGCTACATTACCTCAATCATTTAAAGAAAATTATCCCGAAACAAGAGTAATCATCGATTGTACAGAAATTAAAACTGAGAAGCCATCATCGGTTCAACATCAAATTCAGTTTTATTCCTACTATAAATCTGCTTATACTGTAAAATATTTAATTGGAATTGCCTCATCGAGACAACTTTTCTTTCTAGTGAGTATGGAGGAAGAAGTACAGATTCGTTTATAACAAATGATTGTGATATTTTACAAAAACTGGAGGAGGGAGATATTGTTATAGCTGGTAGAGAGTTTCCTCAAATTAAATTGGGTGTCGAAAATAAAAATTCTATTTTAATTATGCCTTCTTTTTCAAAACCAAATCAAAATCAGTTTAGTGCTAATGAAATGGACGAAACATACAAAATTGCTCGTGTAAGAATTCACGTTGAGAGAACCATTGGTAGAATTAAAATTTTTGAAATATTGAACTGTAGATTACCCATTTCATTTCTTACATATGAAAGAAATGAAATGGGTAATGTTTGTTTGTGCAGTATTAGTAAATCTGCAGCCACCAATTATAAATGACTGAAATTTTTTTATTGTGAAAACACCGAAACTTAATACTATTTACAATTGCAGGTAAATAACAATTAAAGTAGAACATTTGCATCTTCTCTAATAGTGAATAAATGAACGTCTTATTTTTTCCCACTTTAAGTATTACATTTTGTACAGTACATCATTATAGATAAATAAATAAGAAAATTGAATATTTGTTACATATAAAGCTAATTGGATGTGTGTATAACATATGCTATTTTCTTTTAAATAAAGTTTAGAACTTTTAAATTTTAAATATTTTACAAATATCTCATTTGTCTCGAAATCAACAATTTTTTTAAAAATCTTTACACGTGTAAGGGCGTTTAATTTCGAGTAAGCTAAACTAAAACTAAAAGCTAAATTAAAAAACAATAAGCGATTTACTGAACTAGGTACGGTTTTCGAAATGTCTCAGATATAACGCATACGCACTCTTTAGCGAACTCCCGTGTGTTATGTAAATATTTGCCACCAGGGCGGCGCGCGAGTAACTTGCGCTCGGACTCTATACATTGTGATATTGCAGAATCTAGTAGTAGTGTATAGCCATATTTTCAATCGCAAATGCTCTTCTCAAAAGAACACTTAAAATACTACGGGCATTTGGTGTAACTTTGTTTTTCACAGTTGATCTTAATGTAGAAAAGTTTTATTTTCATCACCTTTTAAATTTCAAGTCGGTAATAAAATTTTATTACGCGTTTTAAAAAGAATGGGAAGAACCAGATGAGATTTGTTTCGTGATCCCGGTACGGTTCTCTTTAGTTGATATATGGAAGCATTTCGGATCAAATAAGTACTCGAGTCCCTAAATTGGTCCTGCATAATATATAATTGAGTTTATTTGGGAGTTATATACCTAGGTATGAAACTGTACATTTGAATTTTTAATTCCGAACGTTAATATAACAAATCATCTATTGTCGCTATTCAATTTGGAAACGTGTGATTTAAAACTACCGTTCGATTCAAAAGTCGCTCTCGGGTAATCAGTTTCCTCGACTAATTGAAAACAGTTTTTAAATATAATTCGCTTTCTTTTTTCTGAGATATTACTATTATTTCGGAAGATCGTTGTCTTTGTTTTATTCAGATTGATTAATAATTTATTTTTTAAGTCGTTGCATTTAAAATGATTAAGTTTTCTTTGTAAGGAAATTTTTGTCGGTGCCACGATAAATAGATCTGCAAATGTATAATGGAAAAGTCTATTTGCAATTTCAATGCCATCGGTGGAGTTTGAAGAGAGTTGGTTAATTCCTATTACATAAAAATTAAAACAAGTATGCAGAGAGCGGATCGCTCTGAAGAATTCCACCTGATAATTTTAAGAAATTTGAGAAACGTCAATTCAAAGACTTCGTCTCTCTAAGGTTTGAAGCAGCGCCAGCAGCTTTGCAAGTAACCACGCGATCCCAAATTTGTAATATTATTTTACATAATACCGGTATTATATAATTCTTATTACTTAGTACTTGTATACGATATTTCGAAGAATTTTAAAATAAAAAAGTTATATTTCATCAGCAGTGACAATAGTAAAATCTCATTAATACTAACAAGAGAGGAAACGAACACGGGACGAAGAAGAAAACGAGAAAAGGACCGCAGGGTCAGGGAACATGAGAAGAGCCATGGATTAACGCGTGGAAATCATCTTCACTCGGAAAAAATTAACAATTTGAAAACAATCATTTTAGAAAAATCAACATTTACCCTCAAATACTTTAAAATTCTTCCATTATATAATTATTAAAGGTTTAAATGTAAAAATTATATACAGATTTATCGGTATTATTACTGAACCATTCATACTGTCAGTATGCCGACTAACGGAGGGGAATTCCTTAATCTCCCCCTCAGGGATGACCTACGGGCCCTCGCGTATGTCGGTGGTAATGAAGGAGGCAGAGAATACAAAGTGCCTTTACAAACCCGTTTATTAATGGAAAGTTTCTTAGTTTTCATGGAAAGATATATTTTTTCTAATGTTAACTCTAAGAAACTGCCATTCACGCCCGAATATCAAACGAGTGTCCACCAATTAAATTTTGCGAAAAACGGACCAAATATTTAAACTCGGCACACGGAAAACCACCGAAAACGTATTTTGTGCTGGCCGGTAGCCTCGTATTATGTAATTTTCCTATTCGAATGCCATCATCAGTGCCGTAACTAGCCATTCCTGTACCCTGTGCAAAAATTTGCATTTAGGTCCCTTAATTAATTAATTTTGGGAAAATAAACAAATACATGCATTTTGGGCTCCCCTTCCGAGTGGGCCCTGGCAAGGTGTACCTGTTGCACCTGCCTAGTTACGGCACTGGCCACCATACCGGTGGGTCCGAAAGGAAGAAAAGACAATTGCGGAAGGAGTTGAAGTAAATTCGACTAAAAGTAGTCGTTGACCTCCCGAAAGAGAGGATGGTCAACCACTACTAATTAATACTGGTCTACTATTAATATTTGAAAAGCGATCCGTGTTGGGCAGGTTGCGATGGCTCCACACACGATCGAATTTGATAACCTTAACGTCCGAAAGACTTCGTATAATTTGTTTAAATAACCGGCACGACTCTATTGCTAACAGAAAAACTATGAAATACAGGGGTAAGACACCTCTAAAAGAAGTGAGAACATTGTGACGAAAAATTGCAGCCCGGCATTGTGGAGGTGTTACAATAAATAATTGCTGGTTAGAATTACTGTAGTTTGGTTTATTTGGTTACGGCAACGCAACACCGAGCCATGTGCCGAGAGGGATGCATCCCGGGAAGACTTTTAGGGAAGCTGGATCCTATTTAGGTGTTACTAACGTGAAGAAAACTCCACGTGACCGGGTCGTCGGCCATGCCCGACTACCTACCAAAGTTCGTTGGTTTATCCACTCGGCTACTAGAGGGCGCTTATTAGAATTAAGAAAGTACCATTCGGAGATAAATTATCCCGAGTCCTTAGATGTGGAAAATTAATCATTGTCGCAGTAATTATATGATAATACAAAAACGATATAATTTTAAAAAATTTATAAGAATTATATTTAGTTCACTATTTCGTTAACGTTTTGGCTAGTAGATGGCGCTACGTGTAACTCAGAAAATCGAATGCGGATGGAAATGAATAATCTCCATATTAAATTGTGAAAGAATGAATTGATTTATACAAATACCATCGATCAGAACTAATTTCATTATTCCTTAAGTCGTGCAACATTTTCTGGATTTGAACATAAAACTGATTGACAAAGAGTTGACCGTTCCGTTAACAGCTGTATTTTTAAAATTACAAAATGAAGAATGAATTCGTAGTTCCGCAACTGGAACTGTTTCTAGTTCCAACCCGAACTGCCCATCTGTAATTCTGGAACGTTCGAATATAGAATCGTCGGAAGTATAAGGATTTCATTATTCTAGTTTTATTAAATTACGGATCATTTATTTATCGATCTGTCTTTTAGTGATAAACAACCATTATACGTAAAGGAAAACTAGCGGATTTGCGCATGACTTGTTTCCATGTCACCACCGAATTATATCCAAAATCCTGCAATTATTTTTCCTGTCCGATCCGATATAAGCTAAATCGCGCACAAATTCTGACAAGCAACGATAATTAAATTTGCTCTTATTACGGCACAAAACGCATTTATGTATTCGATTCTATAAATTGCGGAGATTATATCCTCGTATTAATACCGACATCTCTGAACTTTACTCGGCTGTTGCCGTACTCTCGGACAGTTGACTGTGTTGTACTGTACTGTACGTGGAACGGCTTTTGCGGTCAAATCCGAGACAACGCATTTATCTGCGATAGTATCGAATTATCATTTGCTGAAAATATTTACATCACAGCATTTTCCATAGATACCACTTAAAGGTGTTCTTGGAAAAATAATAATAATTTAATTAATATAAATAACATGTTTTGAAAAATAATTGATTTGTGAATATTTTTTATAATATATTTATACAGGAACCACACATTAAGCATTGTTTTTTCAGATTTAAAAAAATAATGTCCTAAAAACATTTGTTAAAACAACGCTTCTAAAATGTACGCAGCGCACGTTTCTTTCTTAATGTATTAATATGGAATAAGAAAGTTGAGTACGTTATCAAACAATAACACGTCACTCACCACCCGGCCGCCCCATTGTGAGTCTGGCCGAACCCATAATAGGCTGGCTTAAAGAAGTCCTCTTAGTGCCCACAGGGCGGGAAAGGGTAAAAGAAAAAAAAAAAGAAAACCATTGATGATTTAAGAGTTAATATAAGTATTCTCCCGGAGCTGTCGGCGGGAAAACGGTACAATCTTACACCTTTGGCTGACGAATTTTTACAATTCCATGCCGAATACCAATCCATTTTTTAAAAAATAGTTAACAAGAAATTCGACTAATTGAGATAGGAAAAAAACAACCAAATTCGCTCTAAAAACGCCATATACTCACAGACCCGCCGTAAGCGGGCGTGCAAGGCGTGCACCGCACGCGCGCGGCACATCCAGGGGGCGGCAAATTGGTATTGCTGGCAAGCTCAGCGTAGGTAGTCGTAGTTAAACAGGGGCTGCATAATCGGCATTGCACACGGGCGCTCAAACAGCTAGCGGCGCTGCTGTATACTCACCACCTCAAAGAACTCAATATGGCGACTGCCGCCACGCATTAAGGTATCGTGTCCAGACCCTGTGTTTATAGCCCTTAAATATAACAGCCGGGAAAGTAAAAATAACGACGTCTAATGTTACTAAGTCGCGCAATCTGACCAACATACGACATTGAATGTTGCAATAACGACATTAGTAATATTGTTATTAATATTATAATTGTTAATAACAAACAATATAACAACGTAATAAAAATACAATATTATACGAAGTAGCCCCCATCTGTAAAAAATCCACAAACCTTCAACAACCTTCAACCTTCAACCTTCAACAACCAACAACCTTCTGGTTATTATTGATGATACAATATTAAGATAAATTATTAAAATGACTATCAGTGAAAAATTTTCTGACCAAGAAAATGACGTCCATCCTTCTGTATAATTTTGTAATAAACTTCGGTATCTGCACAGAATGATCTAACGTTGATGACTCGAAAGAAAAATGTGGATGTTTATTCAGTGTTTTTGAATTTGACCAGGCTGCTAGGGAAAAAATATCGCCGACCGGGAAGAAAAATATGTCGGGAATAGAGCGATTAGCGGATAAACGTCACGGGTCTTATTACAGGAATAACCGGTAGGTGGCACAAATGGCGCATAGGCGTAAATTCAATCGAATGTGGTAACGACCAATTTATCGTTGCTTCTCCCGAAAAGCCGTGGTCTGAGTCGGACGACTTTTCTTCCGTACGTGTCGCTCGTCCGGAAGAAAGGTCACGAGATATTACCAAACCGGTTTATTCCGTAATTGCGTGGGCGCGAGGAACGACGCAGGCATTCAAATTCCATAACCAATCGTTTAACCGATTTTACTTTTATTATCTTTATTTATACCGAAAGAACCCGGCGGTAACGACGACGTTTGCGTCTTTATCGTAATGAGAGCCGAGCCGTCGGTTCCCCTTTACCTTCCCGGCGCTTAAAAATTCTCGGCCATCATTAGTTGTCTTCTTTGTTTTCGGACGAAGAAATTAGTTTTTCAACTAAAACGTTGGAAGGTATTTTTCCACAATACTTTCCCATACTTTATGTATAGGCCTACATAAATAACAAGGGAAAGTAATGGAATCGCGTCAGATTTGACTCTCACAGTTTTTTTGCAAATCTCCACGTTTTGAGACCCCTCGAACCTAAAAAAGTCAAAACAAACGGCAAAAAAATTCCATGGGAGTGTGTGTTGGCGTCTGTTTCGCTTAATATCTCGGGATGGGACGAAGATAAAGAAACGAAACTTGGCACAGTAGCGTGTATATAAAGGGCATCGATGCTATTAAATTTTGGTGGTGAAAGGTCGAGATGAAGAAAGAGAGAGGATGGTCACGTGTCATACTTCGCCAGGGGTCAAACTTACTAAAGAGTTTACTTGTTGCTAGCATTTACAGTGTCGCTTAAAACTCGTGTCTACCCTCAAAATTGAGTCTTTTGCTATTTTATCTTATATATAAAATTCTCGTGTCACAATGTTAGTTACCTTACTCCTCCGAAACGGCTTTACCCATTTTTACCAAATTTCATATGCATATTCAGTAGGTCTGAGAATCGGCTACTATCTATTTTTCATACCCCTACACAATTTCCCCCCTTTCAAAAATATATTTATATATGGATTAAGGCTTTTATGTCCAACAGATGGCGCTAACTTCCGACGACCTAAGTTTGCTTTTCTGTGCGGCATTATGCTTTTCTGTGAGAATGGACTGAAGCAGATCATTTTCTATCTATCTATATAAATAAAATATAACGTTCGTTTGTTCCTACCGATTCCTTTGAAATTTTGACACAACGTTGCATTCGAATACGCACGTGTTTTTATATAATATACATGTCAAAATTCCCCCCAGTGGGGGGAGATGGACGGGATTAAGGCTTACCGTGAAGAACTCGGCTTCTATTATACTATTTTACATGCGGTTTTTTGCGTTTTCAATTGAGTTTTAATAGGTTACGTCAACAGAATATACACTAAAAAGGGAGACGGCCGGATGGCCGAGCGGTTAAGGTGGCAACCTACCGCTCTGGGGGACCCGGGATCGAATTCGAACGGGTCGAAAATCCCCAGGAATTTTTCGGGGGGTGGTCCGTTCGGATATGTCGGGCCCCGTCCCTCACCACCCGGTCGCCCCATTGTGGGCCTGGCCGAACCTTCTAAAAAGAGGCCCTCTTAGTGCCCACAGGGCGGAAAGAGTTAAAAAAAAAACACTAAAAAGGGATTTTTCGATATTCCCCAGCGGGAAAAGTGACGGGATTAAGGCTTACTGTGAAGAACTCGGCTTCTATTTATACTATTTTACATGCGGTTTTGATTGCGTTTTAATAGGGTACGTCAAGAAAATGTACACTAAGAAGGGATTTTTTGAAATTCCCTCCACGGGGGAAGTGTTATACATTTATAATAGATACATTTTGAGCCACAGCAACGCGTGGCCGGGTCAGCTAGTAATAATTAAAAATATACATTTTGTTATAAAAACTTTATAATAGATGGCGCCATATACAATTTTAGTTATTTATTTTGATTAATAATACAAATGTTATTTTTAAAATAAAATCTCGTAAAAGTTACGCAACTCGTTGCCAGATTTTTTTCTACACGAATGGACACTTGTGTGTGGCACGATTTCGTTCACTCTCTTTGAAGCTTAATAACTGCTATGAGTTTTGTCGAAAATTTCTGAAATTTTGCAGAGAGGTTTGTTAGGAGAATTGCGGCTATTAAATTTTGGTGATTACAGGTCGACGGAGTGGATAGATAGAGGGGGTCGGACTTAGTGGAAATTTTACTCGTTATTGACTTTTTTTTATAAAACCCATTCCTACCCTCAAAATTAAGTTTGTTTATCATTTTATAATAGTTAAAAATATAAAAATTTTGTAACAAAATATCGTAACGGATGACCCCACCAAAATTTTAAATGTTGCCGGGAAAGTTAAGCAATCGTTGCTGGATATTTATTTATTTATTGTCGGTAGTCCCAAATGGGAAAGGTCCGATTTACAATAAAAATGAAAGTACAAGTTGAACCCTTCCATTACCATCGTGCCTCGAAGTTACACGAGTTAAATTGGAGTTGACTTTATATTTCTAAGAGTTAGAACCTATAAGCGTAAATTACTACCAAACAACCTGGCTTTGAACTATCGAGAAAATATTGGAGACAAATGAATAGATTCCGAACGGCTCGAGCAAGATCTGCATCCCTATTACGTAGGTAGTCAATGTCGCCGTCCCCGCTCCGCTCTGTCGAAAACGTCTTCCGTTGTTTTTCGTAAATAACTTATCGCAGTTTCCGACATTTTATGAATAATTTCCCTTTCTAAACCCGCGGCATTCCGTACACGACACCGGGCGATACCAGTGAAAATTTCCAAAAATTAATTTTGCCCATAAAATTATAACACAGGGACGTCCGAAACCGCATTCGATCTGGAAAATACGGGGGAGAAATTCGTGCTCGGTTCGAACCCACCTCTTCTAATGAATACGTTAAGTCGACGCACTATTATTATAATAACCTAAATATAGGGGAAAGTGACCTTTCTTCCAAGGAAAATACTTAAACGTCGAACGACTGGCCCGAATCGTCGTCTCTGTGGAAAAAAGGAGATGGCATTGTCGGGGAGTAAGCGCTGAGGGGGAGGGTGGGAATGTTTCTTTTGGAAGACGCGAGCCATTGGATGGCCAACCGTTTCGACCTTTACAGAAACTTATACGATAATAATAAAGTCAAGAATATCCTCGGGGGCAGAGACATCAATTAGAGATGGATGGGTAGAGAAGATAAACTCCCGCCACATCCTGCGATTCTCTCGGCCATGAAACCTCACATTTTCATTAATTTCTGCAAATAAATCTTTTTTTTTTTTTTTTTTTAATTTTCCAAAACGGAAAAATTCCTTGGTCCCGGACGACAAAAGTAAGACGTAAGGCGTCACGCAATTGTTTGTCAAGTTCAAGTTCGTTTCGGTGCCATCGAATCCGTTCTACTTCTTTTCGTTACGTTTCGTTACTTCTCTTAAGAAGTGAGACTTTGTGACTCGAGGGAAACGGATGAGGCGTTTCTAAGAGAGAAGTTACCGAGTGTTACGTCTTATTTTTGTCGTACTTTATTCCGTAATTCGATTTTGATAACGTAATTACCGAGACGATTGTTACGTATCTTAATTTAATTTGCATATATGGAGACGACGGCCGTTTGACGTCTTTACAAATGGAGATTAACGACGACGAGTTTAAGTATTTATGCGAAAAAATAAACCATTGAGCGATATTCCCGAATAAATGAAAAAAATCTTTACAGAGTAAAAGAAATTCGTTACAAATGAAAGTCAAATATAATAAAAAATTGTCTGTTCTACGTATTCCTACTCTATTATTAATTTCGCTCTTTAAATTAATTGGTTATTACACGAAACCAACAAAAGTAGCCAAATTTAACTCGTTTTTACGAATTTTCAGTGTTAAAAGACCGAAATTGCTGAAAATATAAAATATGTACACTTCCTTTACTTCCAACTCGCACAACGTAGGAATTAGATAAAAACAAGAAAGAACCCCTTTAACTAACTTGCACACTTAATTTGGGATCGCGTACGTATTTGATATAGACGTCAATGTATAACCGTATTCTTCCAAAGAGGGTTTTGTAGCGCACGTGGTGAGGAGAGAAGAAATAATTGTCTTCTGGGAAGACGACGCGGAGTTAAGAACAAAGAAGAAATTCCGGAGAGTGATTGTCGGTTGTCGACGGGGGAAGATAACGTGGCATTAATCGAAATAAAAAGTGACCCCCGGCCGCATTCCCGCCTCGTATTGTGGGTCAACGTACGTGACGCGCTAACCTGTTTTTCGAGTGTCACCGCGGCTAAAATACAATTAATGCAAATTGTTTCGTACGAATGCGTTAATTCGACGGAAGGTCCGCATCCCGCCTTTTCCAATTTTCCGTTTCGGACGAGGTCATGGGATCAGCGGGAAAACTTCACGCTCGGAAGAACGAAACCTCGGATCGATAGAAATGAAGATGACGGCAATTTCCAATAAAATGGTCGGTAATAACTTTTTAAACGTATAAAAACTGGAAATCTCGAGGCCAAACACCCCCGAATTACGCTTACGTTTGCCGTCGAACGTCCCTCGGTTTCTCCGCTGTTATCAATTATCTGACAAATTGCGTACGGAATCCTTCTTATCTATCATAATTAATTAAGCACTACTAATTTAAATTTATTTTGTATACTAGTACTTTTTTACACACTTATTAACAGGACTTATTAAGTACTAGTATACAAATTAAATTTTAAATTACGATAGAAAGGACACAAAGGCATAATAGTTAAATAATTAAAGTACTACTAATTGTTTATACACGTTACAGTGAAGACAAAGTTTTTTCACCTGTTACGTACCAGGATATAGCTTTTACCCTTCTATTCGTAAAATACACGTATAAACATTTGCGCTAAAACACATCTATACTAAGGGGCATATGTTATACTTACTCGTACGCAAATATTTATGTACCGATATATAACTATTATATTATAATTTATAATATACGGTATATATCAAAAAGTTATAAGAAAGTATACGTATATAGGTGCTATTGTATATAGACGGAGAGTGCTTGTATATTTACGTTGATCGAATTTACTACATAACCCGCACTCTTACCAGAATAGTAAATTGTACTTACTATTCGTTGCTTATTTGTACACGTTCTTTCAAGTACGGTAATACAACAACAAACAGTGAAATATACCTTAGGGTACATTCTTACAAACGTGGTGTATTATAGACGAAAACAATACGCGACGTATATTTTTACTAATTTGGATTTAAGAGCGGATTCGAATTAATTTCAATTTGGCAGAAAAACAATTAATAAATCTTCCGAACAGCTACACGTAATTCGCTAAAAATTTTAAGGACTCGCCAGGTTTTTTATCAGATCAAACGTTCAGAAGATTTATTACAATATTTGACAAAAAGCAAATAATTATAACAATTAACTGCGAATGTAAATTAGCCTCAACAAGTCGCAAAATTTTAAGGTTTTCGTTTTAAAAACCAATGCTAAATTCGACGTAATTAATTACAGAAATCTTTCGACGAAAATTCGTTTAGAATGGTCAGATAAGGTCGGACGATAGTAAACAATTAATATTTCTATAGGAGCGGAGGTCAGTGACTTTCGAATAAAAAAATGAATCAAAAGTGACGACGCAAAGAAATTTGAACAACAATGGCCGCTTAATTACCTTCTCGTTACCGCGAGAAAAAGATCGCCGTCGGAACAAACAAAACCGGTAGGGAAATGCCGACTCGGACGATAAATAATTAAATTTAATTATTAAATGGCGTAAAATTCGAAACGCCGGGACAGAAAATGGACAAATCTGCGATTAAAAGCTTCGCCGTCTAATTATTTAACGACGCGACGTAAACGAATAAATAAACCGCATCCTCTTTTTTTACACGCAATAATGGCTGAGATAATTGCGTGTATCCAATAATGGAATTTTGGGAGGACACTTTCTCGCTTGGACTAAAAATCCGTCTCGTTGCAGAGTCGATCCATTGGTGGAACACCTAGTATTATCCGGGTGACGAGTGACGGGAAGCGTGGTATTTTGAATAGAGTGGCGCGTCACGTGACCGACGATGGCTATAAAATTGTGCCCACCGTCGGGATCGCTCTACCATCATTTATCGACAGCGATGAAGTTTTCCACCGCCGCCACTCCGTCGCTCAAGGTAAGCCTTCCCTGCCTCTACGTATTTTCAACTCGAATCTAAGTTCGATTATTGTTATATATTTTAAAAGTCACACCACCTTATCGTTATTTTTCCGAGCGGGTTTATTCTGGGTTTCGCGTGCGGAGGTAACTAATTGAATTAATTATATAAAAAGTGCGGGCACAAATTGAATTAAGTGAGGTCGTAATGGTTTGTATAGAGAAATGCCGACCTGTTCGGTCAGGTGAAATTTGTGTTAAGGTCAACGATCTTCAATAAGCGGGAGTTGAATGAACCGAAATTGTTCGCGATAAATTTTCCACGCCTTTTGCTTCTGTACACAACTTTTGACAATTCTATTTTAATTCATTTTTAGGCGTTCGTGTTACTTTTTAGCGTTTCTGCTTCCTCTCGCGTGACCGGGGCCTGGGTCTAGTTCATTGTCGGCCATTGATTTACCTGGACCTGGTTTTCCTAACGGAATTCGTTTCATTTCTCATTTCTCTTTCCTCTTTCCAGATGTTTTCCGCCATCGTGTTTCTGCTTTTACTCTCGTCCACTCGAAGCGAAGACGATCATCGCAACGAGGGATCCGATTCTAAAAATAACAACCAGGACGGCAACAAACAAGATACGAAACACGGAAACAACGCTCACGCCGGCGACGGAGGCGGTTACGGCTACAGACCACCCGGTTACGGAGATTCCCATTACGGTTACGGCGGTTACGGATACTACCCTCCCGGTTCCGGCTACGGAGGAAGACCTTACGGACAGGGCGGCTACGGCCACTACGGAGGTTACGGAGACAGATACGGTTACGGCGACAGGTACGGTTACGGATACGGAGACAGGTACGGTTACGATCCGTATCCCGGAGGCTACTCCTCCAGTCCGGGAGGAGGTTACGGAAACGGTTACAGCTACAGAGAGTGGCCCAACAGAGGTTGGCAGGATCGTCACGGAAACGAATACTACAACCGCGGCGGTTACGGAGTCAAAAACTTCGACAGAGGAGGTTACGATCGGTACGGAAGCGGCTACGATCGCTACGGAGCGGGTTACGACCGTTACGCCGGCGGCTTCGATCGTTACGGAAGTGGTTACGATCGCTACGGAAGCAATTACGATCGTTACGGAAGTAGGAGACACGGACAGTCTTACGGCCAGAGATACGGGTCCAAATCGGGTTTCGACAGATACGACCCCCCTCCCAGAGTGGGAGTGAGTAAAGACTGGACCGAGTATTATCCCAGAAGATGGTGGTAAATTGGAAAACGGAAGCCGACGCAGGATTAATTGTTTGTACACACTTAATCGTCCCGACCGTGTTTAACTGTTTATATAGGCTTATTTATTATATTTAATATTCTTGAGAGACGATTCTCGTCACGTCTTTGGCCCTTTCGACTTTCTCCCAGGAAGGAAATGTACAGCAGTCCTCGTTCAATAAATTGTATCATTTTTAAAGCTTTACCGAAGTTTTTGCGCAGATTTCTTACATTTTGCGGCAATCGTAAACAAAACTTACCGTCTATTCCGGGCTTTTTTAAATTTTATCCGGTTAATTGTAACATTTCACGCCGAAAAATTCATAAATAATTAATAAAAACATCTTTTAAGAAAAAAAGTTTATCATTATTAATGCGCACAACCATTATCTCCGATTAGTACAAAATCCAATATAAATGTAAAATAGGAGAAACCCGCCAAATATTTTTGTATATTGCGTGCTTCGGCATCTTCGGAGTCTTTCGTGGATCCGAAAGGAGAGAGAAATGGGAGCGAAATGTCAGACGATCAAAATAACGTAATTACTATAAAAGACAATCGGACGAGAGGTCATTCGAACTTTACAACTCCAAAGATCAAATTGACTGGTTCCGAATACGCTTTTTTATATTTTACGACGTTTGAACGACTCTCGTTTAAAATATTTCGTGATGGCGAAATCGCTTAAATTGTACGAACTTGTAAATTTATATTACAGTTAAGAGCTTCCTCGGCCGACTCGACCATTTATTCTCGATTACTCGAATCGATCGAAGATTTTATTAAAATCGAAATATTTATTCCACATTGGCCGATACTTTTAAGTATCTCGTCTCGAACACGAAAATATTCCCCCTTCGAACTGAAAAGTGGAATTTCCAACACAATTACATGATTGTAAAATAAAAACATTCCGGAGGTTGGCGCGCTGCTATTTATAAGTTAAAGGAAATCCGTTCCGGTATTACGGACGTTAAAAACTTATTATAGGCGAAAAACAATTCTATAATCTTTTAATTCCTATCGATTAGGGCTTATTTAGTAACGCAAACGTCTGGTTTATTTTAGTTTTAGAGAAAGTTTAAATATTTCCATATTTAACGGTAAATATAAAATCGTTATTAAATAAAGAAGAAATGTAAATCTTGGTGAAAGAACCACGTATTTCAAAAATAAGATGTTGAACTGGATAGAGATACGAACTCACTTCCTTCGTAATGCGCTTACCAGCTACAATGAGGATTGTTAAGAAAGGAAGCGTAGGTTCGAATCGAAAATAAAAATTCATTTTGTGGTCCACGCTGGACACTAACGATGCTAATTCTCACCCGTCTTAAATGATCGAGCAAACCGCAATTTCGCTACCAAACGTCGGATAAGATTTCTGGTCCCAAATAAACTTATCGAAGTTTTATTTAATTCTCGAATAACGGAATATGGAAGAGCGCGGTAACTTCCGTATCCGGGCCGATCGAAGGCGAGCAAACATTTCGAAAACTCCGAATAGTGTCCGTACCACAATGTGCGCGTCTTTAAATACCAATTTAAATTAAGATTACTTCGAAGTTGGTAAAAAAGCGCGACCGGGCATCGAGGCGACGTAGCGGCTCTCGGCCAATCGAGAACAACAAAAACAACTTTAACACAATGCAGTACATTGAAAATTAATTGTAAATTTAAATGTCAAAATAAACATTTTTCGTGTGTACAATATGCGTAAGTGTTACATAGTCTTATTTAAAAAGTATCACAAATTTATCTGAAAGTTTTTGGATAAATTTGTGATAATTTATCTACGTATTAATCTACCCGGACCACTTCGGACGATCTGGGCGGGAGTGCTCATATTTTACCACCATCTCGAGATTCGTCTTAAAATTTTTCAAAGTTTTGGAGCGTGTCGTCTTAAGTATTTTGTCCTAACCACGTTTTGTTTTTGCGTTTAGGAGAAAATTATATCTAAATTTAGCCGCATTTATTCGAGATATCTCGTCGATTTTGTCTATTACGGGTCCATTTATCTACTGCGTGGCCCAGGAGCGACGCTTCGCCGTAAATTACGATCGGATTCGAACCCGGATTCCTCCGCAAGGGCGACATTTAAACGCCCGAATATCCGACCGATACGCGAGAGTCGAATGGACGACGTCACTTTTTGTAGGTGAACAGCGCGCGCCTTACGTATTCGTTTTCCTCGAAAACGAAACCTTCTGGTCAAATAGCGTACGTTACGTAGCTAAGAATGTGCACATAAATGATCGAATTCTGCTTAAAAATCGAATCCACCGTTTACTTTTCTGGCATTTTTATGCCGAATTCGAGTTTTTCGTACCACGTAAAAGAAAGTATTGTTTTTTAAACATGTAAATACAATATAAAAATATACTTTAGTATATTTTACGGACGGTCTCCATCTCGCTCTTTAACCCGTCGTATAAGGGACGAACGAAAAATCGACTCGGATTTCGTCCGCCGCGTACTATTCCCCACGGTTTTGCCTCGCGTACGAACAGGAAAATAGCGTTTTCATTCGAATTACACGAGAAAAACTGCCACGAACCGAATAAGGACTTGTTCCCTTTTCGGCTTTTCTGAATTTGTATAAATCTCCTACTTATTTACCTTAAATATCGTTGGCGGTTAGAAATGGGTCTATCAATAAATGCGATATTGGCTGCATTACATCCGTACGGTGTCAAACAACGAAAAGTAACGGTCGCAAATAAACGTCGTAGAGAGCGTTTTAATTCCCTCTCAAAAACGCACTGGCATCGGTTAAAAATCTAAGAATCCGGGTTTATTTTTCATCTAGGAATTTTTTTCGTAAGGAATTCTGGACATAAGTCTGCAGACGAAACTGCCGGATGGCCTGGACGGTTAAGGCTGGAAAAAGGCTCTCTTAACCAGGAAACGGACAAAAGAAAAATTCGTAAATGGAGTTTGAAGACGAATTTAAAAAATTCATTATTCGCGTAAATTACGGATTTACGGAAGAATATGTCATAAGGGCGAAACAAATTCAAAATAGCTATTAACCAGACTCGATTATAATTCTTATTTGTGTTTATTAATATTTTCCTTTAATTTAATCGAAGAAGACACAGTCAACAACAACAACAATTAATATTTTCCTGTTTCCGGACGGCTTTTTATAATTATTTCCTGGTTTTGTTTTTCATCTAATTTAGTTCCGTATTTTCATAAAATGTTTTTCTAGTTTCTTCTGTAGAAGAGAGTTGAAGACTTCGTTTGGTAAATGTATCTAAGAATGAAAATTTAAACTTGTATTCTACGTTTCGGATTAAGAATAATTATATTTCTTTGGAACACGAGCGTAAGAAAGGAACCGTTCATTAATTACGTAAACGATAGCTAGTGGACCCACTGATATTGATGAAAATATTTTATGATATAAGTTTACGGGTCGTACGAATGAGCTAAGAAATTTTTGTGGCATTAATAGCGCTAAAATAGTCCGCGCAGACCCCACCCTCCTACGACGACGTACTTTTCGCCACCCTTAAACTGTACACGCAATTAATAGCCTGTCCCCAGCGAGGGGACGAGCATCGGTAAGAAATCTACAAATAAAAAAGTCGTGTCTGGGAATATTTGGAAATTTCTAAATGACCAAAGAGAGCAAAATGTTTACTTGTGACTTTTTGACCACGAAAGGTCATTTACATTATTAAAACTCATCCTTCGCATCGGAGGATGCAAAATTCGAGTACCGTCGACCGGAAATGCCTAAATTGCATTTACTCACGTCAAGGTAACGTTCAAGAAAACGAACAGACCGACCGTTATTTAATTATGCCGAAATTTTTTAAAGGTTAATTTTAAAACGAATAACACAAACGATATCGATAAAGATAAATGTAAACGTCCGGCTTTGGTCGTAATTAACATAAAATATAGGTAGTTCGAAAGTCGATTAACTGTGTTTTTGTTTCATTCCCGAATGAAGTTAAAGCAAGGCGCTTTTCTTTTACAAAATACGATAAAGTATTTAAGCATTTGAATTAGATAGTAATTTAGACTTCACAAATGTTGACTGGCTTTTGAATCACCCTTTATTTAATTTAGACAATTAATAATAATCACAAAACAATTTCTCGACGAATTCATTATTGAATTATGGCATTTACGAAATTACCCTCGGTTACGCATACGTAATTTAAACGCGACCCGACTCTGGGGTAAGGGCATCAATCACGTGACTGGACTCGTCCCTATTGGTCGGCCTTAGCGATATAAAAAAACCACCGATATCGCTCACCCCAAAAGTAAGGAACAATACTCGTTCGGTATCATTTCCAGTTGCTGCATTTCCAATATAAAAATGGTAAGTTTCATTTTTATTAATATTTCATTTCGTAAATCTTTATTGCGTTCGTTTTTAACGAGAAAGTACACTATTACTTAAATTTGATATTATTTCACGTTTCTCCAATACGTAAAAATCGACATCAAATTGGTAAAACCAGTGTACTTACGTTAAACAAATTCTGGATTTTAGCGTGACGCTTTCTACTTGTTGATTTTTAATGGAAACGGTTTTTCCGACAGCTGAAAATGTTGTTTTCGTTCCAGATTTATCCGGTGATATTTTTGCTACTTATTCTTCGTCGCAGCGGGGCGGAGAGCGAAGACAAACGAACTTCCAGCGGCAGTTTCGCACCGACTTCCAACCCTCTTCACATAGTTTCCGGACAAGAAAGATGGGAAGGTAGTGCCAGTTGGCCAACGGAATGGCGGGAAGAATGGCCCACCAGATATTCGCCCTCTCAAATAGGCGCACTCGAAGAGGCGGGACGGCCTCAGCTGCAACAAAAGGTTTTCGACAAAGCGCCATTTCCTAGTTACGGCAGCAAGAATTACGCTTCGGGTCTCTACGATCGCAATTACGGTCTCGGTTACGGCTACTTTCGAGACATTTATCCTTCTTACGGCTATAACGGCAATTACGGATTTTACGGGCAACGAGTAAGTTCGTCCGGCAATAATCGAAGACCGGGCTACATGTACGAATACCCTCAACAATTCGATAACTACGGCCCGAGTAAACAATGGGATCATCGTTACTATAGGTAAATATGCCCACATACAGTATAAATGGTATTTGATTCGAATCAGTTTATAAGTAATCAACTCTTCGGTGTCTTCGTTTATTTTAAGTAATTACCATAATAAATTTAACGGATTATTATATTATTGTTAGAATCGCATTAAAATGATTGTATTCGATAATAAATATTGTTTCATTTTTACCTCATTCTGGTTCTTTCTTAACACTTCAAACCACTTCAAATTTTAACATTAACTTAATTTAATAATACGATATCAGAATTCCGAGAGTTTGCCCTTTATAGATGCATTCGTTCTGTCGAAATGGTGTACTCTTTTTACGTCAATTTGACGTCATTTCTACTTTCTCGCAACGACAGTGTCGAACTGATATCGAATCGGTATAAAAAAGCACACTGTGAAGAAAGGAATTTTATATCTGTCCTCTATTGAATTACAGTTTCGCAAAAGCGCACGTCCTAACGTAAACCATAACGTTTATAATTTCATTATCTTTTTCCTCTACACTGCGTATATTGAAAATGTTGTTTTTATTTATTTTAGAAGAATTTCGTGTTTATATCAGCTTTTCGACTACCACTAGGTAAATATGCAGGGTGTTCCGCCAGGTGGTGGCAACTTTTACAGCGTGTTCTAGAGGTCGGGGATCCAAAAATGTGCTATAAACGTAACCCTTTAAACGCACCGTTTTGGTGCTAGATGGGGTTAAAACAAACAAACAAACTACCTCTAAGATTCTATTCTGCAGCGCTGCTAAGAGACGTGACGGCCATCGGGCCGACTAGAAAATAAATACTAAATTTTTAAAAGTAAAACAGGAACTCTTAAACAGTTATTTATGAATTACAAATTTATCCTAAACGGTCTTTTCTGGATTTTTCTTCGGTAAAGTTTTCTATCATTTCGAAACAATCGATGTTATTTATTAACTCGTATTCAACGTGTAACGCCGCCATGTTATTTATATATATACATCAAATCATTTTTATGTTTGGCAACTTCATAGTTAGTGCAGCTTTATAAACACTAATTGCAATATTGCGTTTGCCCTTTTCTTCCTTCAAATATAATAAATATTAATCCAATTAGATCTTCAAAATGGCTAACATCTGTATCATATTACTAATTTAAAATATATTTATAAAAATAATTTCTTTCGCATCATCGGTTATGTTGAAATCAATAAGTACCTTAACAATAAGTACTCATTGTTACTATTTAACATTAGTTTTTACATAAACAAAACAGTTGTAAATTACGGTGTTAGGGCAGCGCTCGAAATCGCATTACAACTATTAGTGAAATATTACTTACAACGAGATTCTGCTGGTCAAATAAAGAACTTAACGCGTATTCGTTTGAGAATAAATTTCCTAACCAATTATCTTCGTCTCCGTTCGGTTTTCTCCTCAAACACCTGTGCGGGAAAACCAATTTGCTGTAATCTATTCGAAAGTTCGTGTTTTCATTTTTCTTTTAAATTTCCAAAACAGCCCCCAAGGTAAAATATTCCAATCAATCAACTCTTAAATATATATTTGCCAAAAATTTTAAAGATGCACTCGGAATACCGTGTCTGATCTCGGAAATACAACGGACACATCCAAACCAAACCATACTCGTCCGTAATTTATTTACATTAGACACTTAAAGTGTCTCCCAAGCTGGGTGCATATACAGTATTATTCGTAGAAGCATTAGCATATCTGAAAGCGAATAACCAACTTTTTTTAACAAATACAAATTCGCATAATACGAACCGGACATGGTTGCAGTTAGAGCGCGTATAATTTCTGCCCTACGTGTAATTGCTTACACGCTTCAAAATAATTCTAATTAACTTTTGGTAAATTGTCAATAATGTATGTATCTCCTGCCAGTTTTCGCCAAACTTAAAAATATCAAATACCAATTTTCTTCTGTAAAACAATGAACACTAGAATACAACTTTTTTCTTACTCTTCGGTAATTCCAAAACCTTATGCCAGTCGAATTTGACAACTTCCCTTAACTAAATTTAATACGAATTTAATTATCTTTATTATCCGAGTGGCGGGCGGGCACGTCGGTCCTCGGTAATGGTGACTATTTTGTAATAGGATTATAAGGAAAAAGTAGGGATTAATTATCTATAAAATCTAACTTGGAATACACACAAAGTCACTGGCAACATCACTTTCTTTGTCGGGATTATTATGAAAGTAAAACAGCATCCATTTTGAGGCATTTATACATTAGAATAACGGATCCTAGGTTACGCTATGGAGTAGAGTTGTGGGGAAGTGCGCCTGATTACGTAAAACACAAACTTAGAACAACTGAAAATGTATTTATTCGAACGATATTTGCGTTGGAGTACCGTAAGTATCTCTCGGTTTCCGGAGAAAAAGAAAAATTTTAAATGCCGAATGGTTATATCTAAAACAAAATTATCATAATACAACATACTTTCTACAATACGAAGTACGTAATTTTATCAAAACCATTATTTCCTTATACGTCTCCTACACCTAACCGACGAGGGCCATTTAACACCAGGGACCGAAATGCATTTTAGGAGGCATACGAGGCAACAATGGTTTCGATTGTGCGATAACTCTTCAATAAAATTACGTACTTAGCATTTGTAGAAAGTATATAGAGAAATTTACTTCTTCGTAAATACGAGAAGGCTATAGACCAAAAATCGAGTATGTAAGTTTTAAAATTTGGAATTCTATCAAAGAAGATATCAGAAACTTAATTATACTTGATTTAATAAAAAAATTGTGAATATCGATATATAATTAATAGTGTTGTATTTGTATAAACTAATTTAAATTTTTTAAATAATATAAGCTTCTGGCTCGATTCGACGGGTCATTATAACATCTAGGCCTACGAAAACCCACGTAACAAGCCTAATATAAATTTTGCATAAAATAGTTTATTGTATCATCGTTGGTGCGTTCTACAGCCAAGGGCGTCCGAAAGAGGCCAGGCCGTGGCGTCCTATTTTTTAGCTTGTTTTAATATATCAATAATAATTATTATTATTTACATTAAAAAATCGGATGTCCCAATATCCCGCTCGACCGAAGATAGCGTAAAACTTATCGTCAATTATCAAAAAAGATTTCCGAACTTTAGCGGTATTTTCCTTAAGAATCTAATAATATTTTACATTTTTCTCTCGAACCTGGGACTAAATCAAGCTTAATTAGAAAGGGAGAGACCGACTATAACTCAAACGATATTTACGATGTTTTCTCTCGACTGTTAATGTTTGACATTGGAATACAATATATTAATTTTTTATCTGTAAATTTTAACTGGATAAACTTACAACGTCTCCGAAATGAGTGCAATTGCTTTTTTAAAACATGGGCGAACATCCTCTCTAGAATTTAATTCTTTCGGAATTTTGCGATTCGTTAACATTAGATTACAGCGATTGCGCAAGTTTTCATTTCGATCCGACCAAAAATAAAAATGTTTATCCGAATTCGGAAATCTTTATTACTCGAACACGACGGCTAGATTCATACTATCCCACTCGACCCGAGAGATAAAAGTAATCGTACGGCAATTAAAGAATAAATTGAACAAACTGAAAAATGACAATCGTCAAAGGCGTGTCTATACAACTAATTAGAAATCGGAAATAGTTATTGAGGTTATTTAATTTCTTTCTCGGGTTGAATTAATAAAAAGGCTCGGCTCAGAAAATAAGAATAGGAAATTTCATTTCGTAAGAATGAAAAAAAATTTTCCAGAAAACGATTGGCAATGTGCGTATTATTCGGACCTTTTCGGCATACGAACCTAAACGTGATCGAAGACACGTGCAGTCTGAATGGCGCTTGCATTCGGTCGTAACAAATCCTGTTTAAAATTCCAGACAAGTGCCAATAAAAAGAGATGAAACAGTCGCCAATTTGCAATAAAATAGAAATTAATATTCTTGTATTGAATTCTGAAAAAAAATCTTCTTTTTCGCAATTAAAGTGTAAATTTCATAATCCTAACTCCACAGATTAAGACAAAGGGGACAAAAAGAGACGAAAACGGAACATAATCTATATTTGGTAAAATGACCAGAACAGTATATATAAATTCAGAAAATAAAAGACTACAATAAAAGTGTCTTCTTGATGTCCTGAGGTGTGAGAAAAGAACATCAACAAGACGCTTTTATCGTAGTCTTTTATTTTCTGAATATAATCCTTTTTTAACCGGCATAAAATAAAGATAATATGAACCGAATTAAAGGAATTTTAAGTACCGATAAAAATTTTGTAATATCGAATTTATAATATATAATATCCAAGTCACTAAAATTGATTTTATTGCGGTTATAAATCGAAACGGTGAATTTTACGCATTAACGAATAGTTTTAAAAAAATCCAGCAACGAGTTGCGAAACTTTGTCTGCTGTTATGAAATTTTATTTAAAAAATAACTTTTATATTATTAATCGTAATAAATAAAATTGTGTGTGGCGCTATCTGTTACAAAAAACTTTTTGCATTATTAATTATTATAAAATGGCGAAAAGCTTAATTTTGAGGACAGCGATGAGTTTTAAAAGAAATTGTAAATGCTATTAACGAGTAAAATCTTCATTAAGTCCGACCTCTCTGGAGAGATGAGAAATGAACCTCCTCTCTCTCCACCCTTCGGTCTTTAACAACCAAAATTTAATACCATCAAGCCCCTTACGCGCAAGCTCCCGTGCCAAATTTTGTATCTTAATCTTCAGCCCATCCCGAGATGATAAACGAAATAGACGGAATCTTTTCCCTTTTTTGAGTTCGGCGGTCTAAAACGCGGAGATTTGTAAAATACCCAGAGGGTGAAGTTTGACACGATTCCAATACCTTCCCTTGTTACGTATACGTAACAACCGGGAAATTAAAAGTAAGTTTATCTACGCTAATAAAACCACGATACAAATATGTGACGAAATATAAAGCCTATATTTAGAATATCTAATTTAAAAAGAAAACATAAATAATTCCCCTTATCTCGACAATAATCTAAGGAGAGTACCAAAAAGTGCCAAATTACGAAAAACATGTATATTATTTTTCTTAAAATACAAACAGATCCGTTACGAACATAGTACAAACATCGACATCGACTTCTGTAATTCGTTTTGGTATCATAAACATTTTCAGAAAGAAATCACTCGGCAATCTCAGAACAGATTGAAATTGAACAAATGCATTTTGTCGAACAAGTTACTACACTAATGAAGATTTTAGATTATTACTTAATAACGTAACATTCTTACTAATAATCCTACGGATTACGAATTAAAAATAAAAATTTCAAGTTTTAATTTTGGGCAATGTTGCGTAGATTTTATGAAACTTATTAAAGGTAATTTCGAATGATACATCTCGATTATTTGTGTTATTTCTACCGTCACAAGGCTGACTCTACTTCATCTAAGTGTATCTCCGGGAGAATAACGGCAAATAACTAGTGTTCGAGGTCGCGGTGTAATATAACACTCGATTGCCAATTAGCAGGAAGAGTTACGGTTACGGCTACAAAATAGAAACGACGTAAAAAAAAAAAATGACAGATTTACGGAGCTTGTAATCCACTATAAAATTTTAAGATAATCGCGTAAATTACCGTATTGACAATTCAAATTTCGCGAATTTATTTCTTAAAACAATATTTTCAAAACGTTATCTATGTTTGAGCAGCTGATGCTTTAAATAAGCAGACTTTCCCTAACGAATAACAAAAAATTCGAAGAGAGTGGATATTATTAACTGCAGAAATTTCATTGGTGACGATTGAAACTAGAATAAGACTTTCCGGTCAATTGTAAAACGTGAAAAAGATTACAAAAGAAAGCATTTCTGCTTAAGATCAGAAATGACGTTTTATCATTTTACTGCGATTAAAGCAAACACTATTATTCTAGCCGACGCTTAATGAATAATTCCCGCGTGCGTAACGTACAATAAATTAGAATTTGTTACGAGTATGTCTGTTGATAGGACAAATTGCCATAGCGTATTAATTCGTTTATCTCTAATGCTTAGGCTGATGAAACTCGTACAATTAATCTGTATCTACCAAGTATCAATTATCGCCAGTTGTCATTTCTAGTGTATTAATAAATGGTGGAATTACGTGTTGTTAATCTAATTAATCGTTTATTTTCACCCGCAATCTTTGCCACATTTTCTCGTCAATTAGAGGAATATTTGTTTTATTTCGTAATTTTCATTTAATGCGATTATTTTTCTATAAACGCTACACAGTAATGTAATTCTATAAAATGAATAAATGCTTCAATTTGACTTTATTCTTATTGGTTTGTAAATTTAAATTTTATAATTTCCTTATTTTCCTTCTGCGTTTACCCGTAACTCGTGCCGTAAGATTGCGAACGAGTCGTAGGTAGGCAGGCCATAAATATTCTGTATATTATTTACTAAAAGTAGATTATTTCTATCATTTATAAAACACTACACGTCCCTCACACATCTTAAAACACGTCTTTCTCCTTACCAAAATAACTGCAAAAACGTGACTACAAATCCAATCTGAACATTAATGTAATGATTACTCTATATCGAAGTTCTCGTTTTTTTTTTTTTTTTTTAATAATTGTAAATATTGTCGTTAGTCGAAGTTTAGCGAATGGTTGTTAATTCGTATCGAATTTAAATATATTCGAATTCATCTTCCTTGAATTTTTTTGTTTTTTCGTTCGGATCAAGACTTAGTCTTAAATTTTGATTCCGATAGATCTATTCCTCTCAAATGCACGATATAGGCCTATACACGACATGTTTAAAATTAAAGGATATATTCTGTGTACAATTCTTTTATTCGAGATGAGAATCGACCGAGACTTAATAGCGGCATTATCGCTTCTGATGATGAAAAAGTCGTGTAAAAAACAAGCCGTAAAAAATGGTTCTCGAGTTAAATTGCATATTTGATGTGACACAGTTTATTTCGATGTAAACTTTGATAAAATGGTTTTTTCAAAATTATTTGTACGGGATGACCCAATTAAATTGACCCTGTCCTCGTATCCTTTGTTAATTGTGCGATATTTTATCATTTACAGCATATTTTGTTTCAATTTCCAGACTATCAGTTCGGAAACGAGATCTCATTTTTCCAAATTTAAAAAATACAGATCAACCTTTTTGTTAATGAGGACGTTGTTCTCGTCATATGTTTATTCAAAAATATCAAACGAATACTGAAAATTATTATAATCCAAAAAGATCGATCGGTCTATAAATCAGTGAAGAACACTTCCTGTTCGACGCAGGTACGCGAAGCCATCTTTCCGGAGATGGTCGGAAGGCTGTTATCGGAGATTTAAAACTGTTTAAAAAGAGGGGAAACAAAACAATTTTGTATTTTCATATTATTATCCACTATTTTGTGTTATCTTCCAATTTTCAAACAAGAATAGAGATAATCCAGGAAAGTTAAGAAAGAGAAAAACTAGCAACATAGTTCGAAATACGAAAAAGATTTACGTATCGTAAGGATTTTCTACGCTAATCAGTAATTCGGAGTGTTGAAAGATTAAATTACACATAGAAACAGTGGCGTAGCGTAGTGGGGGCGGCAGGAGCGGCCCGCCCCGGGCGGCACTTTTAGGGGGCGGCAAAATTTCACAATAAATACACAATACACCTGTACAATACACAATAATGATGATTGTTCTTTGCCGAAAAGTTCTTTAGAATTACGGCTGACACCCACGCTACGCCACTGCGTAGAAGTATTAATAAATGCAAATTTAACACGGAAACGCGAGAGTTGGGCTGTTAACGGTTTGTCGAAATTTAAAAACGTTAAAATGATAAGCGGAAAAATTATTATAAAACAACAAATGGAGATGCATTTGTGATACTGTGTCAGGTCAATTGGACATAAATAATTACGGTAGCGATATGAATTTCGAACGAAGCAAATTGAATTTATAATTTGAATAGAATTTCAGTAGAATTGCGGGAAATAGTTGTGACGCAAAGTTGATTTTGATTTAAGATATAACGATAAAATATTTTACGGTGTTAAATTAAAAATATTCAAACAAGCCGCATCTGATATACATCGATTTCACTGGCCCTTTGTTGCGTTTGAGTTTGAGACCTCTGCTTTAGAGAGATTTTAGTATTCTGCAATCTCCGTTCGTTTTATTGCCCAACATTCGATATCACACGTCACAGCAGATCTACAAATGACAGATCTACGATTGTTAGAATCAAAATACATCAAAATGGAACTTTCTCGAGAAACTCGATTCCTATCTATCAGCACCCGTGTTTTCCCTATTTTAAGTGTAGTCGAACTCAGAAAGATTTGACAAAAAGTTTCTCTAATGTCCGTAGGAAAGGAAAAAATTCAGTTGTCACTTAGCTTTCCCGGCGACATTTAAAACTGCGTGGGTGGCGCCATCTGTTACGATATTTTATTATAAAATGGTAAAAAACTTAATTTTCAATGGGTTTTATTTTTAAAAAAATGTAAATGCTAATAAACAATAAAATCACATTAAGCCCGACCCTACTGGAGATACACACGACCATCCGCATCTTCTCACCCCCTCGACTTTTAATCACCAAAATTTAACAGCATCAATTCCTCTATTAAATGAACCTCCCTACCAAATTCCGAAAATTTTCGACAAGAAGCACAGGAGTTATTAAAATTTAAATAGTAGATATTATTGCGCCTACTCAAATTATGTTTCTGAGAATATTTTGTTTTCGATACAGTTTTCTTTTTGTTTTAATAATTTAAACAGATATTTATCATTCTATTAAAAAAATAAATAAATAAAGTAGCGTTTAAATTCCAAAAGAATAATTCAAAAGTTGATAACAGTTGAGTAAACATTTAAAAAAAACATGAACGATTTGTTCTATGACAGTTAAACAAATCAGTCATATATTCTTCAAATCTCTCATATACAAAAATTACAAAAATCTGGGAATTAAGATATAAACTTTCCTACCGCAATGCAACATTAGTTTTAATCTGCAAAACATAATAAAAAAAATGGCCATTTGCTTTTTTGGTAGTCGCCGGGCGGGTAACCGTCACGAAAATATACGATCCGAACGGTTTTCGACTCATATTTAATAACCGCAGTTGGAAATCCGAAACCGAAGAGACGGCATCTCTTTCGAAGATTCCAGTCTCTGGTAACCCTTGGAAAGAAAATTTCAGCTGCAACTTCCAGCATCTTCCGTTTAAAAACGGGAAAGGTTGATTTCCTACCGAACACGTCGAAGTTTACGGCTGGAAATTCGCTCATTCAAATTTTAATTCCCAATACGAACAAGTGTTTCGTCCGATTTATAGAAAGGAATGTAGCGCGAGATCTTATCCATCAGTTTTCTGAAACATTATATAATTCCCACAAAGATGTTTTAATGTGTTTAGGACCGGGTGTGCTTAACAAACTCCGCATTTTAGATAATAAAAAGGCTCCGACAATGGAATCAAAATAAAATGTAAATCCGCACTTTGACAATTTGTGTTAGGCTTTTGCTGTTAGTACTTTGTTTGAGTTCTTTCCGCCGAAAAAGTGTCTTGGCTGCTTTTTACCTCGGATCTATTCGAATTAAAACTTCGTTAATGCCAGTCCCTTCCATTTAGAGTCAAAGAACGTTTAGTTTTTGCCTCGCCCGTTCAACCGGTAATTCGAGTTGCAGTTTGGTTCCGGTGAATGTTTATTAAAAAAATAATTTAATAAACCGATAAATGATTGACTTACCTTCTTCGTTTTTCGTAATTTACTTTTGTTTTCCGGTCACCCTCGATTTTGCAAATGTCGCTCGCCACAAGTTTTACTAACGTTCTTACTTCCCGCTTGGTGGTGCTGATCGAAATTTCCCATCGTCTGACTTGTAAAATACGACTTCATTTCTCCATTAATGTTTCCATCTTCTGTCTTATTTAATTACTTTTCGGGACGAAAACGTTAACATTTTTCATCAAAATCATTTAACACGTACTAATAAATATTCATTTATTAGTTTACCATTCGTTATAATCCAATCGTAATTGATTCGTATTACAAACGTTGCATTAAAAATATTTTTGTGGTCATTAATATCTATGTACAATTTTGTATTTATTGCAAATTATATTCGTGGGTTGTGTAATATTTTCCATTCATCTGTTGAATGGCGCTGTTTTAACTTTACATTCGTCTACTTTCGGAAGTTTTAATAGTGTTTTACAATAAAAAAAGTTCTAAAATCGAACTAAAGCTTTTATTTCACATAAAAATACTGTACAATTTTAAGAGAATTTCGCTTGCAAACATTTTTTAAACTCCGATGTTTATTTTATGCAATTTACTTAAACAATGAAAATAATAATTATATTTATTTCACAAAACTTTATTTCGGATATTAACAAACGCGCGTGTGTAATTTAAAAAGCCACAAGTTGGCAACAACGATACCAATGCCAATCCGCCAAGACGTAACTTAGTTTATTACAACAATCACCAGATGGCATTAAAGAAGCGTATAAAATATTTTTAATCGTTAAAACACTGCACAAGTTTTGTTTGTTGACGTACATTTATGGCACGAGTTTTGCATTAATTTAATTTTTTTTACTTTTATTCTTTTTATATTTAACAATAAGATTTATATAAATATATTTATTTTATTTACATGGACATCGTTAATAAAATAATTTTTTAAGACGATGCGGGAATATAGGCCCTTCCGTTCAACTCGTAACGCTTTCTCCATCTGTTTGTAATCCGACTAACCAATAAGTATTCATTTTTCCTTTCCCCTGTAAAACGTTACATTTGTTATTACGCAACTTTTTATAATTACCATTTATGCAAATTAGGCCAGATGGCGGCGCGGTAAGACGTTAGCCATCCGGATTCGAATCCGATCGGACTGCACCATCCACGAGGATCGGAGCTTATCCGGCTAATAGACCCCATCGCGGGTGGGACCCTTCCGTAATGGGCAAAAACGTGGACGTCGTGAATTGGCGCCCGACGCTAATTAATCAATTTGTGCCAAACTTACCTTAACGTCGATGGTGCCTCTAAATTCCCATTTATACGCACTTCCTATCAACTGCTTCTGACAGGGTTCGCTGATATGTATTTTCCCTGCCTAAAGACAATTTATATCTGAAAATTAATTTCCAATTGCTCCAATTCTGCAAAATGTTCGCCTACCTTTCCGTGACTTTGCATTCTGGCAGCGGTATTCACGGTATCGCCAAATAAACAATATCTCAACATCTTCCTTCCCACCACTCCGGCTGCAACGGGTCCGGTGTGCATCCCTATAATAGATATCAAACAAATATACGGGCGCTACAAAGTTTTTATTTTGCAAATGTTTTAAAACGGTACGTACCTATCCTCACCATAACTTTCTGCTCTCTGTATCTACCTTCCATCTTCTCTACTTCTCGTAATATACTCAGAGCCGCTCCAGCAACATTCTGAGCGTGATCGGGCCTCCTCTCGGGCGCACCACTGACTAACATGTACACTTGACCTACCGTTTCTACCTGAAAGAAGTGTTTTATTTAAATATTCTAGAAAATTTGGGCTTATATTTGAGCAATCTTCTAGTTTTTACCTTATACACAAGGTGATGATCGATCACTCGATCGCACAGGGTGTAAACGTCGTTGACGCATTGAACCGCTTGCATTGCCGTAAGTTGGGCGCACAAATCACCAAAATCAACGACTTCGCTAAATAAAACTGTCACTTCGTCGAATGACTAGGAAACAACAGCAAAAAATATTGATAACGATACATTTTATTGTAAAATTTGCTGTAGAAATAAGTAAAATAATCGAAAATAAGTGTAAGAATGTCTTTACTTCGACAAGCGAAGAAATAATTCTCGCGCTCTTCTTCCATCACAGAAGAAAACAAATAAACCTACTTAAAACTTGGTAAAATGAGTAAATTAATCCATTAAAAACTAATTTAATTTAATATTTTCAATTTAAAAATTATTAACTTTAAAAAATTGTCTACAAAAATCAATAATTTTTTACAATAAATTTTAAGCTCATTCAATGCAGTTTTCAAGCGAATTTGCATTGCATTTACTGTTTTAAGGCTGAAAAGAACCGCTAAAAATGTAGATAATGAGATCTAGAAAGTGGATAAACACATTACTCAGAGAAATGTTTGCATCTGGCAATACGATGTCGAGAGAATTGTTAATGGAGGTCGACTTCACTGCAATAATTAATTTATATAAAAGTAGCATTTAGACAGTATAGAACATCCCGCTGGTTCGAGATACCATTTTCTTCAAAAATAATACGTTTGCCTAACTTTTACATTATATATAAAACGTTTTTATTAATTTTTTCATATCATTTCAGCATAAAATTAAACTGAGATGTGCAACATATCGATTTTTCGGGTGTTAGAACTACGTACTACTCGCGGATAAACCAAATATTTAAATGAAACTACGATGGTGACGAAGAATGCGGTATGTAAACATGTATTTGCCGGCCGAAATTTATTGTTTAGTATAAAAATTCGAAAGCATCCAAAAAAAAGTACTTTTTAATTTTGTAAATCTTTCATAACTGATATTTTATTGTTATTTTTAAAATATCCATTTAGATACGAGCATTTGTTTCTTAGCCATTATTAGGCTATAATTAATTACTCAAAAATGGAGGAAAAAATTCGATAAAGGATTTAGTCTTTTTTAACAAATACTTTTAGCGATAAAAAACGAGCTTCCGTCGACGTTTTTTCGGCCAAGGTCTTTTATTACACACTACGATTAAGTGTTTTTCTATCGGGTTTCCAGGCGCCAAATCAAGAAAAATTGCTCTCCTTCCTTATATTTATCCTCTCCATTTTTTTTCTCTCACTCGTCCAAGGACGTTTGTCTCTTCATTTACATAAAAACTAAGTAGACAAAAAATAAACCTAACAACTGCACTTAGCACCATTCCACAAAAACCAACTTTAACGAGGTTAAACAGTTTCAAAAAAGAATGGCGGAAGAGTCTAATAATAGAATTTCAGATAAATTCTATCTGTCCAATGCTGACTCATCTCGTATATAAAGCTTTATTTCGGTAACTAACGAGTTAATTGAGTTATAAAAAGTCACCTCTCGAAGCAAGGAGAAGAGAATCGTTAGAAAATTTTAAATAAACAAGCGGCAAAATCTAAAGGTGCGCTATTGATAAATGCATAATAATCCGTTTTGTACTCCTCCATATATTATCTAATAAGAATAAACAGTTAAATATAAATAAATCTCCGAATCTCTTTGAAAAAAAAGAACGTTTTAAATTTGTATCGAGGAGATAAACAACTCGGCAAATTGGTCTAATTTAAGAATAAATGAAACTTTTCATCCGTCAGTTATATACTTATTCGGGTTAGCCTTTTACGGGTTATATTCTACGCCGTTATTACGCTATACTGCCACGTAATTGCCAATAACACTGGGAATTTTATGAATTATAAAAATGTAAATGGCTTCCTAAAGGGATATGTAAATTTACAAGAGAATTCTTCTTAGCAAGAAGGAACAAGTGGAATTTGATGTAGACGATCGATAAGAATAGCTATTTGTTAGATCGGTATCGCCGAAAGTCGCTTCAGAAAAATCCAAGAAGCAGGAATGTTGTTACGTCAAGAATTTTGTAAGAAAGAAAGAAATTCTCGTTTCAATGCGAACATTTTTACCACTAATCGGAAGAACTGTAATAAAATCTTTGAAAGCGAATTACTAACGTTCGGGAAAGAATATAGAATGAGATTTGCGTATAACAGACTGAAAAGTAACTTGTTACGTTGATATTTAGAATATTTGAATATACTTTCGGGGTTAAACATTTCATCGAGTTAAAGTTCCCTCGCTAATATTGCTTTAACGTTCGACCAACTTATTACACGACTTTAAGGCACAAAGTATAGCTCGCAGCTTTCTTCTGTGATATGCTGGTTTTCCCGATTTATTATCGTGGCGACATTACTTCGTCCAAAGCTTCCGCTATTCTTATGCCACAGCTTTCGAAAGTTTCTTTGATGTTTTCGTCGTGGTTCCACCAAATTTTTAGGAGATTTCAAGTATTTTTCAATCATCGATAACGTCGATAGAATAGTTTTCTTGATAATTCTATATTCGCCCGACACTCGCTTGATAACCGATCGCCCATATGTTAAAATTGTAAAAATGAGTTACGATTTTATACTCGATGTTTAAATAAAACCTTCAAAAGGGCAAATGGGCAACAGTCGGCTCTCGAACCAGCTATTAAACACAGACAGACTCTTCTGGAGTGTTTGGTAACTCGATGTGGCTATTCTCTCTGGTTGTAACGAAACGCGAGTCCGAAATGATCCAACAAATTTACTCAAAATTTTAGACGTCCATAGTACTGGTCGTAGTCACTAACTACTTTAAGTTTCGTCCAAATCGGTTCATCGGTGGTGGAGATATTCGGGGTCAAAGTTGGCGCTTTAACGTTACGCGTGTGGCTGAGCTACGCTAAAGCGCTCTATGGTGTTCCTATATAGTAACGAAGATAAATAAACTTTACGTCTCGAGTTCTTTATTTATAAATACGAATTAATATTTTTACGCATTACATCTGTACTAATGCGCAATACATCAAAATCTTATGAAATTTCCTTATTTTTCTTGTTAAGAAGAAGATTAACACAAAATGAAATTTTGATTTGTGTTAAGAAAACAAATTGTAACTCCAACTTATTTATTTATTTGACGTGTCGTCTGTATATTTACTAACTGAGACAGCTTATTTTTAATATTTAAACTTTAAAAAATAAAATATCCTTACGGATACCGCCGCGTGTTTATATAACCCCTCATTTTCTCATACAATTTTCAATGATTCTGTATCAAGAATTTCGTTTCCTATACACGAAGATGTCCAATGTCATACATATAATACCGAAAAGGAATGCAAAATATAGAAAACAATAGAATTTTCCATCATTATCTCGTGAATTATTTCTTAAATTAGCATCCCAAAACAAGACGAAGCCAACTGTGCAGAAGAATTCCTCCTTCGGATATAATGAGATTTGGACATAAATAAAAATTAAATTAACATATTCCTAGCTTTGACCTCCATCCGCATTACCTTCTTAAATTAATTCAAGCATATTTACTTGTTACAACACTGTTTATTAAAAGAATCTAAAAGTTACACTGATGTCTGGAGTTTACGTTTTACCATTATTTTTTAAAAAATTTAAATGGTATTTTCTTGAATTTCAATCCTCATTTTTCTTATTTAATCAGAGTTGTTCCAAATATATTATCAGAAAAATTCAGAAATTATCTTTAAGCTTCACTGCCGAGCGCATCACCAAAGTGTGAAACTAAGCAAAAAATAATGCACAAACGAATGTCGAAAATTTTATTCCTAATCGTGAAATTTCCCTCTTAAATAAATTATTTTTCGTCCATGTGTAAAAATAAGCAAACACGCGATCCTCCCTCTTGGAGTTGTCTATAAACGTGAAAAATGTGCACGTGTGACAACGTAGTGTCAAACACGCCCCGAACCCGTGATGTAAGAGGTCTGTTTACTTAATTAAAATTCCTTTCCTCCAATTAGGACAGCCAACACCTACAATAACACTACTAATGGCGAAATCAGACTCCCCGCTCGCACTCGGGAATCTTTATTGGTCATCCGCTTTGATGTTTCGTAAATCTCCGAATATCTAATGTAAAACTTAAGAAAAAAACTGAAAAAATTATTATTAAAATTCAAATAAATTTTCCCTCATTTTTAAAATTTTAAGAATACAACTTCTTTTTAATGGCATTTGCAGCCATTTGTGTACATACCAATTACCAGAGGGCGCTATTATCAGCGCTCATTTTAATTTCTTTACGTAAAACGTCATTTTGATAAAATAGTGATTAATTTCGATTATCTTCATTAGATGGCGCAGACTAATTTTACCAGTAAAACAATATAAACAAAATATTGTACAAATGTACAATGTATAGATTATAAAATATAAAATTTATTATAAATCTTTAGTTTCAAAAAAATTCGCCAGGTGTCTCTCGGCAATATTAACCAATCGGCGATCATTAACGTCGAATTCAAATTAGCGCGTTCTAATTGGCTATCATTCGTTTAGTTCGATTTATAATTAAAAGTTGAAACTCGACGTCAAAATGTTTTAATGACGCAAATTTGTTAATTAAAACTTAAAGAATGTCGCTTCTTTAAGAAAATTCGAAACACTCTTATGATTTTTGGTGTTTTCTTCATCGAAATGGTCTCCTTAATAGAAACAATGAGTGAAATCAGTAGAAAATGAGACAGTAGATTGTCTAGATTCATTTCCTGTATTGAGGATCCATTTTCACCTCCATCTAATATCCTCCTTCCGACTTTCCTCTCTACATTTCCTCCCTGACGCTTCTCTCGCACCGACAAATCCCGATATAGTAGTTGCTACCGGTTAAGCCTACTGCGCAAACGAAACGAGAGAAACAAAACTTGAAAAAATTTCCTTTTAAGAAATAAAAAAAACTCGATATTTTAGCATCGTCTTTCGCATGAGAATGAATTTACACGCTTCCGTTTGCGTAATAACGCTCCTTAAAAAACCCGATAGTGACGAAAAAGGCGACGTCACTTCGCGGCATCGGTTCTAATCCTCTTTTCGGAAATGACGTCTGATCGATAAACCGGAAGTGGCTCTGTCGGCTCGACCGCATCGACCTACGGGCGCCGACTTTAATCTCGGTGAGAACGAACTTGACGAGAATTTGAAGAAAAACTCGGTAGACGAGAGATAAGAGAGTCAGACATTTGCATTTAGGTCGACCTTCCCGACATTTGTGCATAATTAATTCTTAATGAGGACATTATAAGCGGGTGGATAAAAGAAAAAAAAAAAAAGAAATAATAAAGCGGATATCGGTGACATTTCATTTCGTCTTATGTTTCAATTTTTATTTTCGTTTTTCATAAATTAATCTTAAGATCCCACCGCTCAATCCTTATAATTGTGTATTTCTCTATTTAAACTCTGTTTCTCAGAAACCAAAACTCGATTGTTCCAATTCTCTTTTTACTGAGGATTTATCCTCTAACGAAAGGATCATCATCCCTTCTTAGAAGGTAGAAATTTCTACGAAAGATAACAGAAAAACTATTACGAAAATGCTCACCTCGCAGGTGTTAATGGGGTCGACACCGTTTCTGAGACGTTCCGCTACAGCTTTGGGGATCATAGAATAGAGTAAATCATCTCCTTTCTGTTTCCACTGGTCCAGCATCTGAAGATTTTGTTCCAATTTCTTGCTTCGTTGTTCTTGCTGCAATAATTAAACCCAAAATTCAATACTCGTATTAAATAATTTTCGTTGTCTTATCGAAGTTAAAATAAATCAAGATCTTCTAGAGATGTTTAAAAAAATCGTCTGTCCGTCACGCTTAATTCTCGACACCTATTCTTCATGGAGAAAAACGACCGATTACCTCACGTTCTTGCGTACGTTAACTTTTCTGGAAATCTGAAAATAATACGTCTTGAACTCTACTTGGCGCGTCATAATTTAATTTAAAACAGCTAAAATTAGGGCGTAACCATTCGTAGATGATATACATTTATATCAGCTGCATCTACAAACGTCAAAAAATTTTAATTGCATGTTTGTATCGAATTGCTCTGCGACGGCGCGCGCCAGATCGAGCGACACGAAACGACCAGACGCGACATAAACAAGAAAATGAAGCACAGGGCATAAACAAACAAATTTCCCATTTCAAACGCGAAAACGAAACACTTGCTTCGTCTTAATTGCAAATTGTTTCGACAAATCTGGTAAAAAATCTTTTTCTTTTTCGAGTTTTTGTAGCGGATATAAAATTCTTTTGTCCTTCGTTTGTCAAAAAAAGAGGACCAAAAAAAAAGTTGGCAGGATTCGAGAAGCGAAAATTCTGTGTGACCACATGGCAATCGACAACAAGGACAATGGGACACGTGACGACATCTAATATTAGCTCCATTGATCAGCTGACACGCTGGATATACGATGACATACGACAGGCGCTTTCCGTCCCCTCCCACCGAAAACGGAATTTATTTGGGCGCCGTTCGACAATAGAATTTACCTTTTCGTAAGACACTTCCAAACGTGCGCCGTGTTGCCATCCCGCCAAGACGATTTCCCTGCTTCCGTCGTGAATGCACAAATCGGTCAGATAAAGGCCCACTTCTTGCATCTCTTGAAGACCGCTCAATCTGTAAAAGTCACAAAAATTCCTTTTAGTTTTTCTATTTGTCGTCGCCGGTATTTAATTGTAAGCGACGTAGAAGGTTAACGTCATTAAACCAAACGTCCGGTGTTACGTCAGCTACTTTTATTTCTATTTCTAACGGTCGTTAAGTCTAGACATTTTTAAAATTCTACCGTTGTCATCAATAATAGAGTTAAGAGGTCGGTTTAACACCCAACATTCTGAAAGGGCGTATTAAACCTAAGAATCCGAACTTGTACGGGGTATCTTCTTCTCCTTGTAAACACGACCCTGGTTCGAATCCTATCCGAAATTTCCTAATTTTAACTACTTGAGAATTAGATCCTAACCCTTCCGGTGGACTCTCCCGCAAACACAAAACTGAGCCACGTAATAATCGCATGCCACTCCCGCAGTGGTGTTTTTTAACCAAATCAAATCGAACGTAACGAGTGCGTATCGCATCTCGACATTGAATACGAAAGACGTTACGCAAGATAACAAAAAAGTGTGTATAATCCTACACATTTCCTCTATCCGGACACCAACTGAGAGTGAACCTGTTACCATTTATGAAAAAAAATAAACTCAAGCAATGTAATCGTACACGGAAAAGATCTACGAACCTACGTAGGCGCCATTTTTTTTAATTCTTCGAGTCTATGTGAGAAATTTCATATTTTAATACTAAAAATCTTTGTTCTCGATGCATACCGATCGACTGTATAGAAGTTATATTACAGCTTACATTTACACGGTTATATCAGTAGATGGTATTATTTGGAAGCGTAAATCTCGTGTTTTATACACGATACAAACTGTACTGTATTTCATTACGTAGTGTTTTAATTTGTTCCGTGGAAAAGCAGGCAAACTTCAGCTTAATTAGTAAAGCGGTTCACCATTCATTAAATTAATTAGTAGGAGCATACTTACAAGGGCACGCAGAGATAAATAATGGCATCCCACTCGTTAATGTAAAGCATTTGACCCTTGAGGAGGAGATTTCTGGTGGAGGCACTGTTTCTCCTATCTTCGGCCAGCAACTTGACGTAGAAGGAGTTGAAGCATTCCATTTCCACCACTACTTTTTGTAGGATGAAGAGCTGAAAGCAGAAAATGCATCGCGTTTGTAAATCTCTTTGGGTTATTCCGGCAATTAGTCTCTAAGAGATTATTTATCGCAGGGTAATCCGGAAAATTTCCCTCCGGAATGAATGATAGATGGTTCGATTAACGTAATAAATGCTTGAAGACAAATCGAGGTCGCGAGCCCCGTTCACGTGCACCGAGTGATGGATGAGAATCTCCGAAAACGTCGAAGTTTCTTTCGTTTCGTGTATAACGCCCGATTTGTAGGCCAAGCGCCGAAAAATTTTTAAAGTTTTTCACCGTAAATATATTTTGGGATCTTCTACGAATGTATAAACCGCCACAAACAGAAATTTCGTGGATCCACAAGTAGGTTTGGCAGACGGCTCCCAAATTTTCAGAAATTGCAAGAAAAAAAAGAGCCTAATTCAACAAAAGCCGCCGAATTCGGACCCGGTCAGTGTATGGATTTAAATATTTATTATAATTAATTTAAATCTAACGTTAAGAGCGGCGAATTTTAATTTTCGGAGATGCTCGAAAGGGTAATAATGAACTTAGTGTAAGAAGAATAAATGAATCGAGTGTGTTCGAGGAGGAGGGCTTTCGGTGAATCGTCCGATCGCGACTTCTTCAGATAATATTTCAATCAAAACACGAATTGTGCTCCCACCAGATGCTTTAATAAACGTTCAAGGATAGATAGGATCAATCTCCCTCCCTTAATTCCGCATTATTCTAGTCTTTTTTAAAGTGTTTCCGACGCTTTTACGCACTGTCGTCGCGTGTTAAGGGAACAAATTGCCTTGTATATTTTCCAGATAACCGACGTTAATCGTCACCGCGCGACAGAAAATACTTTTTTACGCTATTTTTTACGTGCGAAGTGTAAATTTACAACTTTTCGAAGCGATAAATTTACGTGTCACTCGTAGGAAATTTGTCTACTCTTGTAGGAGATTTATATCTATAAATTAAGTGGACGATAGAAAAAAATGGAGCCCGGTTATAATTAAGTGGTGCTGTCGACCGAGCATATGTAATGATGTCGACAATCCTCGGGCGAAGGACTTCTTTACTCGTGTTTCTCTCGACTTTTTTAATATTTATTCGTGTAAAACGATCGACGAGTGAATAAAATAGTGCTTGAGATTGGGGAGCGCTCTGACGACTCTCAATTGTTCTTCGAAAGATTAAAGGATGTAGATTCTGCTCCAAATGTCTGTTCCTCTTCCCGCCAGCACCATATTTTAAAAATATTAAGAATTACAACGGTTAAAAGTTACGATTTTTTACTTTTATATTAATTTTAAATCTCTTAAACAACAGGTAATTTCTGTATAAAGACGGGTTGGATTTTCGTTGGCGTACAGTACAGATAGACGTATCGAGGTATATGCCAATTTTAAGCAGGCAGCAGCCTTATCTGTTCCGTTTTTGTTTCCCGAGGAAGCGTAACTTGGCATCCTGTTTTCAGACAAGATTTCCCCTTTCTTTTGATATTTAGCTTTAGTGGAGAGGCGTCATCGAACGTTCCTCTCGATAATAATCAAGTAAATGGGTTCCACCCCTAATGACGTCCCGATTGGGACACGAAAATAAATAAATTATGTCTTAACAATAAAAACGCAATTAACGTCACAACCAGTTAGAAACCGAGTGACGATTTTTCATCGCAGAAGCTGCCATTTATGTAATTAAGTAAAAAATTACGACTTTAAATTAGGAAAGGATTCGTTCCGAGTGGGGGATTTACAGCTTTCGAGTGTCTTACCTGATCCCAAACGAGAGGAACTCGGGGCCTGTGCATCATGAAGTACTTCTTTACGGGTTTGTTTGCCATTTCTTCTCTTCCGAACAACTCCATTAACTTGACTCCCACTTGTAGAATGGTCAAAGTTTTGTCGAATGCCAAGGCGAATGGGAAAAGTCGGAAGAGGTATAAACCGGAAAGAGTCTGAATTCCCGTCAGCTGCTGCAAGTTTTCCTTCACTAATTGGTCTTCTCGATAGGGGAAATTATCAAAAATTAACTCGTAGATCACGTGACAGCCCGTCCCGTTGTTATCGGGGCCGTTTCTCAGAATGGATACTTTCAAGTTCAGGTCGTAGAAGGTCTTGGCGATCTGCACCAATTGTCCTACGACGTACTCGGCGAATCCCACCCTCTTGGATCTGTAGTGAAGTACGACACCCATCACGCTCTCGCTCTCTACGTAGAAGGAAGGGCTCTGCATCTTGGGATAGCCGAAGCGTATCTGATGGTGAAGATTATCGATTCCGTGTAAGAAATCGCGAAAATGGCGCCCCGAAGCCCTGATCAGGGTGTCGTATCCGTAATGGCTGAAGAAACGCACGAAACATTTACCGAAGAAGCGCAGGAAAGCCGCATTCTTCTCGTTGATGGGTATGTGACGGCAACAGGCGGATGCCAGATCAATCATCAATTTGTCGGGATAGGTCTGGTGAGTGGTGAAGACCACGTTCTTGTATCCCGCTTCTTCCAACACCCGACTCCAGGCCACGTCACCGTACTCGCTCCTGAGGTAGTGCTGAACGCTCTCTAACAGCATCCCGTACATCTTCAAAGAGTCCCACTCGACGTGTCCATCTCGTTACATAGATTCCGACTGAAAGGTAGACCTACGGGGGTAAGTGTCAAAGCGGACCGGCCAATGGGAATGCGTGCAGTCAAGGGCGTTGCTACGGGTAACGTTCGCTCCCCATTCATCCCACGTGACGACTGAAACTTTCCTATCTGGACGTTACTTTTATTTACGTCTCCAAACGTAAGTGTTTTTCGGTTAGGTCCGTACAACCTTACTCATAATCGTTAATTACATTCTATTTTTAAAAATTACTTAATTAGCGTTTAGGCAAAGCGTCGTTTAAATTAAGTACTTAAACCGTATTTATATAACAGTATCTGCTGTAAAATCGCGTTACGGTAGTGTGCAGAAGTCGTCATCCTCGATAGAACGGGGTGATATTTGCTCTTCGTCTTTGTAGTCACGTGGAAACGGATGATGAATCGATTACGTAACAAAATTTGTTTACGCAAATTTAAACTTTTACACGCGTTAATTACCGTCACTCGAAACGGTAACGTCATTATCGCACGATTGTCTGCCCCTTCCCGCTTAATTAATAATAAAATCGAGGGTAAAAGAGACGCATGTTTTATTTTTAGTCTCAAAATAGCATAAACCGGTGTTTAAATCGACGTTTCTTTAGTTAAAAGCAAGAAATTTGATTTATTTTATAGAAAAAAAATGAAAATCGAAAGATAAATGAAACGAGTAAATACAATTTTGTCGTCTCGCGAAATAAATTCAATTTATGTCTCTCTTTCCTCCAAAAATTTTTATTTTCTCTCTTTAATTTATTTCTCAAATAAAATATATTTCTTCCGTTTGAAAACGTTTCAATTTTTTTTAGAATTAAATTTATGTTACGTAATTCACAAAATGAACTAGAAGCTTTAAATATACGATTTTTCCACCTTTACGTTACTCAAAAACATGTATTTTACATATTTGTTTACATTATTTTCTGTACTTGTACGCAATTTTAACTTACTTCTTCATTGACGTGAATTTAACACGTTTCGTCTTCGATCCGACAGACAAAACACGCATTGTCCGTCTTACACGATTTAAATAGATTTAATTAATTAAAGGCCCCGTAAATTAATTAGGTACAATTAATTTATCTATAAAAATAATTCCTTTTCCGTATATATTTACTGTAGAAAAACTATAAATAAACTTTTTTTATTTTGAAAAATATCGCGTATGAATGGGGGAAAATGTCACCTTAACTTTTTTTTGGAAAGATACTTTAAAGAGAGTAGCAAATTTCTAGGAAGTAGGACCTTTCCCCACACGAGACGACACTCGGGTCACGTACTACCACATATTTGAACTACCAAATTCCAGGGGGACTTTTTTAAACATTAACAAAATATTGATAATAGACGGCGTGACGGACAGACGAATTTGTAGCTGGATTTTATAAAAAGAGGAAATATTTTCTTCCTCGATTTTCCTTTCTTCCGATGAAAAACGATAACGAAATTGTCGTGGCCTAGTTGGAAAGTCCAAATTTCTTACAGAATTCATAGGCGATAGGGATCCTGCGCCGGATCGAAGGATAAACGATAAACAATTTTGTCCCGCTATGAATCACTGGTTACTGGGAAATTTTTGACTAAATTTTAGTAATAAAATCCGATCTAAAATCCCCTGAATGATAATTGATACTTAGTAAAAACAGTCAGATTTGCAGTGCCTTTTTTTAAGGAGCAAAGAGGAAGTGAAAGACGGAGGAGGTTACTTCGAGGTGTTCGTGATAAAAGAAGAAGTGTAGAGGTTGAAGGACTGGTGGGATCGGAGGGTCCTGCCAATCTTTCGTTCTCTATATTCCTAGTTTTCATCAGGCAGACCTGGAAGAATCTCTTCGAAACTTTCGACCGCAGCGATGAGTTTTTAGTTCACAAAGCTCATTTCTTAATTTGCTGGTGTTTTAACGAATTTAGGAAAATAATTCTGGATTTAAAATATAAAAGAATTACACGTAAACGTAACGTTAAAATATTAATTGTTTTAAAATAAGTGTGTAGTTATGACACAAAAACTGAGAATTATCTCGATACATTTTAACTTCATTATTTCATTCCTGAAAATCGAGAAAGTAACGAAAATAATTGAAAATTTAACCATTTAACAATACGTTACATTCTAATCAAATACATTTCGTGAAATAGAAAAATGACGTAACAAACAAATCTAAAATTTGTCACAGAAAACGAAACAAAACTCAGTTCAAACGGAAACTTTCAGAAAAATCTGAAAATTTGTCACGAACGAAGGAATTTCGATTTTAAAAAGTAGGTTAATGATAGAAAAGCTAAAAAATCAATAATTTTTTCGCTAATTTTCACGAATAAATTAAAAAATTATCTCTGACATAAATCTTTATGATTTTTTTAATCGCCCGATTCCTAAGAGTCAAATTGCTTCGAGAATTTTCAAAAATAACCAGGCAAATGGCAAAAGTTATCGAAGTTTAAACAGTCTACGAAAATGCAAATCCGTTCGACTGACCCGAAACCTTCTTAGAAATTTAATTGGCCTATTTCGAGCTTAAAAATAAACGGATATACAGCCAGACACGAATTTACTATACAGCGTGACGACCCGAGGGACGACCATAAACCAATCGTTACGTATATAATAGAGCGAAGAATCGTCGTTTGTGGTGAAAACATTAATTAGTTTCTAAATTTAATCATCAGTAAACAAAAAATTTGAATGAATAACTTCGATTTAAACTTATAACGGGGTGAGATTATTGGTCGTAGAAATCGACACGCGCGGATTTGAACCAATCGACGATCGAGTATAAATTATAACGTTACAAAATATAATGTATAGTTTTTGACAGCCATTTTGTTCGAATGAATCAATCGTTATCCGAAATTAATCGTAAATATAATAATTATTGATCAATAGCGAGTGTATTATTAATTGTTTTAAAGCTTCTTTAACAAGTGAAACCATAACATTAGCATTCTAAAATTAAATAATGACTCGAAGCGTCGTAAAATTACTTCTTTAACGTGTTTCGGGCATAAGCCGAAGGGTACCTATACGGAAGAAATCTATTCTACAGCCATCTATCGACGAAAATCCAAAACTTTGGAAATTATTTTGTTCGCTTTTTAATGAATGTCTTCGTTAATGACCTTCGGCGATTTTTTTCATTAGTCCGCTGTTTCATATTCCTATTTAAAAGTTTTTTTTTCGAAATAAAAATTTAGATCCTGGCGAAAAATTTTGAATAGTTTAAATAATTCTTTCAATTATCAAACAAAATAGAAATTATCGAAACAAATGTTTTTATTATTATCGATTCTTATTCATAAATCGGCTATTTTGTTTCGTAACAAGAACCGGTCCGATCGATGAAGACGAAAAACTTCTAAATAAGACACGAAAAAGACGGAAATGACGTAAACGCATTCGGACACGATACGAAGAATTCTGAAAGGAGGAGAGGCCAATCCCAAGCAATTACGTCACGCCTTCCGCTCTTACGTTACGCATACTTTATAAGTCTGCGTGACGTAATTGCCAACCATCGACGAAACCACGATTTCACCCATTAAGTAGACTCCGAGAGTCTTTTTTTTATATCCGTTGCAGATTTGGCCAGTCCCACGTATCCGAGAAAGACTACCAACGAAAAATTAATAGAATTTTCTTTCCGGAATCCATCGTCTCCAGAGTGAGGGGCCGACGCATTGACTGCTCTTTTCGGCTATCCGGCCGGCCAATGATAATACAGAATAACACGAAACTTTATAAAATATAGGAATAGATACAGAAATCTATTCTGTATATATATATAATATGTTGCTTAAAAACAGATAAAAATGGCTTGACTGGGAATCGATAAATCCTGACGAAAATTTTGAACAAGTGAGCGAAGCGAGGAAATAGAGGGGTGGGCCGACAGGAAGGCAAAACCAACGAAGCTGGGAGGGTTGGAATTCCGTCGCGAATTTTTTTTTTTTTTTTTAACTTTCTCCGCCTTGCAGGCACTGAGAAGGCCTTCTTTAAGTTACGGATTCGATAACATAATATTAAAATGAAAGGAATCATGCATATTTACTTACGTATCGATAATTTTGCCGAAAGTTTTATGGACAAAATATTCATTCTTCTCGAAATCTAGAAAGATAAATTATTTATTAGAATCTTACAAAATTTAATCAGGAATGAACGGATTAAAATTTAGAACGGAATCGGAAATTAACGAATTGTTAAATTTTGACAAGCCGTTCATTGTTACGTAGCGTATGACGCGAGGTATCCATTTTTAAACTCAAAAACTACGCGAATACTTTATTGGGATAGGGATTCCGTTTTGCTACTCGAAGACCCGCACTAACAACTAAGTTAAAACATAGAAAGAATTTTCTACAATTACAATACAGTGCAACAGAAGCGGACAATGAATCTCTTATTCCTAGTTTATTTTCGGTCAAAACTATCCAAGGCCAACAAAAGTCAACTAGAAATTTATTTCTATGTACACTAAAGAGCCAAAACATTATCACGCTAATGACCGCCTCCGCGACGTTAGGTCCATGTTACTTAAATGAAATGAAAACACAGCAAATACTCATGTCAGAGAACAGTATAAATAAAACATCACTAAGGCAGAGTCGCCAATCTGCTGTTTACATTTCCGATACACGTATTGAGGGTAATGTGTCCCGACATACTACGTCGAACCTTCTTGCGAATGGAGCTGCGTACCCACAAACCACTTCGAGTACCCAAGCCTGCCTCAATTCTCTGGCCTGACAAATTGAGTTTTCTGTTGCACCGCGTGGACGGCCGGGTAGAACGACAAGATGGTGGAGAGAGAGTGTGATTTGTGCTGGGTTTTGCCGAAAAACCTGGGTCCAGTCATTCGTGTAGAGAAAATTTTGACATTCATCACTTATCTGAACCTCACTGTAAACCGAGCGCATCCATTTATGGTAACTGCGTTAAGTGCCTTTTTCCGACAAGATAATGTGCCATGTCCAGATTGTTACAAATGGTTTCTGGAACGTAAAAAATCCCTAGCCTACAATTTTCCCACATCTTCACCCAATCGAGTGTCTGTGGACCGTGTTGGAAAAGGAAATCCGACCCGCTGTGCCTCGGCTGCGGAACTCATAGAAATATCTGCCGATAACGTCTCATTATCAGACACCAGGAAGATGTATTGTAGAGTCCATTCTTCGCCTGATAAAAAGTATTTTCGCAGGAAGATTTGTCATAGTTTAGGCGGATGGTCGTAATATTTTGTCTCTTCGGTGTATAGTGTAATGAAAAATTTATAAGCTCCGAACATGCCGCGACATTTTTGGAAAATTGGGTGCGAAGACTACGACTTAGGTCTGTTCTTCTGGAAATGTTTATCGGTTCGACCGCTTAGACCAGGGCTCATTTAAAACGTTACCTATAAAATTTCTAGTCATTTACCAGTTGTTATCGGGTTCACCGATCTTCAAAAGTGAACGACCTACCTACTACCGATGACGTTATTCATTGTTACCAACTAACCGATCGGTAAGCATTTCCGAACAGACACCTAGGGTGCGTTCAGAGTTGAAGACCATTCGACCGAGTCACTCGGAGCGTGGAACATCGTTTTCAAGATTAAAGCTTGAGACGCCCCAATGCATTCAGAGGAGTCATGGCAATGTGGTCACGATCCGATCTCTCGCTCTTGGGCCTCGTCTCCGTGTCACGTGACCAAGATGACGGAAGTCACTATTTTCGCGTACTCGAAATGAGCTGCAACATGCAACATGTTTTGAGGAAAGGCAGGCTCATATTCTATAGATACACAAGACACAGATGACGACAGCGTGCATCTCGCCAAGTACAATCCCAGAACAAAAACTGCGCTGGGGTGAAGAGCGTGTCTGAACTCATCAGAACTGGGCCTTTGTTTTCATTTAAAGCCCTTTCGAGCAAAGCAAAATAAAGCCAGCAACCTGCTTCTTGTCTGTCATGTTTTAGCCCAGAGAACGATTTCCGTTCACAGATGTTGACTTTCAACCAGTGACGTCACAGATGGCCCGAATGTCCGATCCTAAGCCGGTTCACAACTCTGAACGCATCCTTAGATTACACAATCGGTAAAAATCTGTTGTTTTCATCCGGGAATTGCAGTTCCCCAATCGTACTCGTCGTTGCGACACGTATACACGCTTTAAACTCAAGTTCAAATATGTTTAATTTTGAATTGCAGCAGCGGGTTTAATCGACGAGGAAAGTGAAGAGGATAAAGCATGCAGATGTAGACTTAGTCGAGCAGCAGCAACGCTCGACCATATCGCGCGTGATAACACACTGAGCGCTAAATCGGGCATAAAAACTACACGCGATATAATTCACTTACATCTAAATAAATATGTGAAAAAACGATCTCCTTCTGCCAGGTCCAGACGGTTCCATTTTTTAAAGCAATCCACGTTTCTTTTCACCTCGTCTTCGACCTAGGACGACGTCCCGTGCGACGTCAGTCGATATTAGATCACGGCTGGCCGATTTATCGTGGCTACGCGCATCTGTAATCACAGGCAATCCCGGCAATAAAAACTACAGGAAAACATCTCCGATGCGAGATTGTATCAAAAATTGCAACGTACAGTACAGTATGTCGTCTGAAATTCAATAGTTAAACAATGTTCGTGTCACGTTACATAAAAGATTCTTATACGTATTTTAATAAATAAATTTTATTTTTTGGCTATTTTCCGACAACGAATTCCGTTAGAATCTCCCAGCTGGCAACACTTGGCTTCCAGCGATTTAAATCTCACGGTAAATATTGCCGTATCATACAGTGGGTCGTTTGGAATTATTTGTCGGTTTCCATCGGGTTTTTAAATGTCTTCGTATTTCGACGAACACAACTGCGAGTTTGGAGAGACGCCCAATAACTTCCTTCATTTGGTCAGGTAAGATTACTTTAAGAGAAAATTTTCCACCTTATGATCAAAACAAATGATGGAACCGGGATCTGTTTACTATAATCGGCAAAACAAGTACAATAAAAATTAACCGGAACCCGTCGGCTTGTTAATGGCGGGTTCGAATTGCATTTGGCAGATGATAAATGACCGTAAAACATGGTTTTGTTGGAATTAATGACTCCGTGACGTAACAAAAGATGGGCCGAGATTTCGTCCAGGAAAATCGTTTTTTTTAATTTTACAAAATAGAAAAAGCGCTAAACCATTCTTCTATTACAGACAGAAAATTTTGCAATCGGATGGTGTAGACTAGCTTCGAATTACATTTTTTGTCGTAAATGATTTTTCGAAATCAGATATTTTGCAATATTAATTTAACCTAAATCTCTTCTGGTTGTTAAATTTTCAAAACAGTTGATTTACTGACCATGCCTCTGTTTTGTTTATTGTTTATATATATAAAAGTTACAAACTTAAAATATGTGTGTTTTACAAAAATTTTCTAAAATATCTAATAAGTATTTATAGCAAAATAGCACTTAATTACGTTATCGTCTTCTTGTAGATTATTATTGGACTCTGGACTGGCTGCCGAATTCCAGATTGAATATGAACAGTGAGTAATATAGAATAATTTGTTTTAAAAATTTTCAAAAAATATTAATATACACGTATGCTTTCGGAAACAATGCTAACGATTAATACAAAATTTAAGAAGATTGCATTTGTGTGGTGATACTTAATGAAAAAGTAACATAAAATATGATGTAGAGTCAATGTGGGTAAATTATGAGACACTTTTCAAAACTTTTGTAACGGCATTTGTTAGGATCAGTATTTTACAAAGAGAAATACTCGAGGACTACAGATGGTGTTAGAATCTAATGGAGAAAAAATACATACAGAAAAAATGAATACTCCATTAGATTTTAACACCATGTATGAGGAACGTTAGGGAAAAAAATTTTTTGCTCTTCAAAATTTTACCTTTTGAAGATAAAATATGAGACGCCGGGAGGTGAAAAATGAGACACCCGTTATATCACCGTAAGGACTTGCCTATGCCAACGGGCAGGTTAATATTGAGGTACTACGGGTTAAATGCAAGACATTTTTGTATAAAACATTGCTCCATGATAGTTAGAAGTAGATAAGATTAAATATTCATCAGTTTCGAAGAGTCTCATATTTACCCACACTGATCCTACTTTTTAGTTTTTCTCTGATAATTGTTTGGCATCTTTATTATTTCAAGAATAATGACTTCGAACTTATAAGAACAAAGAAATATTTTTACTATAATATGGCACAACTAAAGTAAAAGTTTCGTGGAAAGTAATAAATAAAATCTGATGTGTATCATTTTTTATCTCGTTTTGAAATGCACAAAACTCGGACAAATGATGATATATGCTTTAAAAAACAACTAGCGGCCGAAAGCTATGCTTATATACTACATACAAATTTCTAATTAAATATCTGTGTCTTTTGCAGACATACAGAGCAAAAGTTACTTAAACTGACAGAAAAGTTTTTGCACCTATTTTTGTAGTGTTTCTTAAAAATTAAAAAGACTCAATAAAATCAAATAGTCATTTTCATTCAGAAAAGTTATGTTAAAAAGCACTAAATAAACTTAATTTATGTTTGATCTGTCCTATACTAAGTCAAATTTCACAACTTTATTTTGTATGTCTCATATTTACCCACATTGACCCTACGATAAACTGATATACGGTAGAGCGTCAATTATCCGAATACCGATCGACCGAAACACCGGTTAACCGAAAGCGTTCCGGTCTGTAAATTCAAATTTCCACTAGTACTGTGGTGCTGCAGCACTCTCCTCCTCCTCCTCCTCCTCCCAACCTAAACTGTATGCCTACTTTAATGTACTACTTTATATAAGGTATGTATTTATAAGAGGTGTGATACAAAATATATACAGTACAGTTTTGTGTTTAATATATTTTTTCATAAATGATCGGTTATCCGAACAACCCCGGTCCCGAATTGTTTCGGATAATCGATGCTCTACTGTATTTATCCTTTGCATCTGTAATTATCCAAATATGCAAATAAATTGTGTGGCCAAATATGCGTTGTTATATGTGTACCGCACGATCATGATGAGGAAAGAAATTTAAAAGTAGCATGCATAATGGCACAATATTAGTCACTATGAGAAAATTACATATCTTAAGGAAGATATAAGAAATTTCAGGTTTACTTCAGATTCAAAGAAATAGTTTTATATCTATTGTTACTTTTCATTTAATTATAAAAAAGATAAAATTTTCAGCACAAAAAATTTGTTTAAGATAAGTGAGAATTAATTTGCAGTTTGATAATTTTCAAGAAATTTAGCACAGATATTGATAATATAACATTTCAATAATTTCATACAGAAGACTAATACAGAATTATCATTATATGTTGCAATAATATATTTAACAGAAAGGGAAATATTTTATTTTATGCAAATAAAAATGTTATCCCAAAAGCATTTATTTAGTTTGGTTTAAAAAACTGCATCTTAGAATCAAATACAGTAATAAAAAAAAAAGTAATGGAAATATTAAATTAAAGGGTGGCTATATTAATAAATTACAAGATTACAAAGTTTCAGAATGAAGAGAAAGAAATACATATGATTTTTTACATTTAAATATATAGATGGATATTTTAAATATCTTCTTATAAAGAATGTAGTAATAAGCTTTCTTCTTACAAACCGTTTTAATTCTTTAGCATTATAAGTGTTTTTAAGTCACACGCTACGTTATGATCCCACAACAAAAACTGACAATCGACACATTGGATAGTTCTCTCACGACGAACGAGTGCAATTGCATTATTTGACTTTTACTACTGCAATGCACTTTTGATCCCGCACAGTTCAGAAGCTATTGTGCAATACTGATAAATTTGTTAAAAATCCATACCTAAGATAATCATTTAGAAATATTTCATTGTATCAGTAATTGAATAATACAGGGAAAAAAATTATTTTATAATAATAATAATAATAGAGATGTTTGATATAATAAATAGCAGAAATGATGAAAAAAAAATTAACAAAATATGAATGCATCACACCACAGACATCAATAATCGGCAAAAAGAACAAAAAGTCTTACCATAACTAACGTTTTCTTCCGTGCATAATGGACGTTGTAAGGTTTAACTGATAGAACATATAACAGAAGAACAAAAAATTAAAATGGAAAATCTTCTTAGAATAGAACATTTTTAGATTAGATTGAGCATGTGCAGAGTTGTGCATGTTGGATACAAAATACTGCTGCAGGGAATTAGGCCAACCCAAGTAACGCTCTCTGGGATGAAAATTTTTCTTCTTTTTGCTGGTTATTGATATTGGTGGTGTGATTTATTTATACATTAAGCCAATATTTTGACAATTGATATAAATAGGAATACTCTCTTCAAAAATAATTATTTATAAATAAAAATATGTAGACTTATGATTTTATTCAATAATGATTTTTAAATCTAATTTAAAATAGTTTCAGTAATATTTTACTGAAACTTTTTAATAATTTATTGAATAATAATAATAAACAATAATTTATGGAAACAATTTTGTTAATAAAAACTTAAAATCACAATGAATCAAGTATTGATATTAATTGTAATTTTCTTTTACTAAAAAAATATTTAAAAAATTCTTATTGATTATCAAAATATCAAATGATCTCAGGTTGCCAATCAAAAGGACAGAGTTGCAAAAGAATAACCATTCTGACATTGCACCTTAAGCACTGAGAATGGTTACTGTAAAAGATGGCTAATAATGTAATTAGCCATCTTTAGGTATCTAATGTAAATATAATACATAAAATATCAGCATACATAGCATCTAATGCAAGATGCTATTTAACTTAGAATAGATAAAGGTTGCAAAAATTGAAAAATAACAATCCAATATTAAATTATTAAGGCTAGTTTTCCCAATACTGAAATTCTCATTCCAAAAATTACATAGAATATGTTATGATGTTTTTGATTTAATAACTTTGTAATTTCAAACAGGCAGATTTGTATTATTCAATATATATTGAATGTCTACACGCAGTAGCAATTTAATAAAAACTTCATTGCAACAACACTTTCTGGAACCTTTTACCGGTGTTAGATGCAAAACGAAAAAATTTCCGTTAACGTTTTCGAACTTTGTAGTTCTTCTTCAGACGGTAAAAAACGAGGAACGCAGATCGAATAAAAGAACGAGTTATTTTTAAACCGAAATCGAATGCTTCACGATGCAGCTGGTCCGTGCAGAACGTTAACGGAAATTTTTTCGTTTTGCGTCTAACACCGGTAAAAGGTTCCAGAAAGTGTTGTTACATCCCCGGTGTTCCTTGATGTATGTAGATTTTTACTTCATTGCAAATATATAGTGTTGGTGTTGCATTTCAAAACTAACCTGTATTTAATTGGCAATGAACTATTTACTACTACTGTTTCTTAAAGATTATCATCCTTACACCGTCGTGTTTTGTGTTACTAACGAGTTATTTATCTATACGCTATTGAATCTAATGACTGTCTCAATACCTAAACCTAATTTTTAACAGAAATAATGCGTAATATTTATATTTTAAGTAACATATCATTGCTAAGGAGAGAAAACAATTACAATTTTTTTAAATTAAAAATTTTGATTTATAAGAATACATTTCCTCTTAGTCTGCGATATGTGAAATTATTCTTTATATTTAAGAAATAAGTTTGATTTTTTCTAATTTGTTTTGTGTTGCATTTGCTTTTCATTCTCTTAGATCAGTTTTTATACACACTTGTTGACAACTCAATCTGGGTGCATAACTTTTTTCCAATTACTGAAAAATTTGGCAGGTAGATATGTAAATAATTACAGTTATGGTGCAATACCAGATTGCCTTAAAATTGCTACCCTGCATCCTATAAAAAGGCTTGCAGATGCTATCTTCAGAATTTTCAGCATATTTGTTGTTGGGAGTCTTTGAATGCCGAACATGTTTGAATGATGCAGTCAATAACTACATGCAGGCTTGCCATTTGAATGTGGCCTGATTGCTCTGGACAGATCACCAGGAGAGATGGCATTTAATTGAGAGACAATTATGAACAGCTGCATTAGTCTTTTTCCTCCATCCACAGATAGGTAGAAGCCTCACTACAGAATCCCATCTCATCCGGTACCATTGGCAGGTAACTAGCAGAGACAAATTTGCATGCAAGGTGATTGCTGTGGATCTGCCACGAGCACTCTGACATTTTTGACTTCGGACAAGCACGGACCGCTATTAACTGGCAGCATATTGTATTTAGTGATGAATCCTGGTTCTGTTTAAGAATGGATGAATAATGTATTAAAGTATGGAGGATCAGTGATGAGAACTTCAGTCTTACCTTTACCGTCAAGTGTTGCTTCCATTCTCTGCAAACCGGTCTGGGGAACAGTCTTGTATGACAGTCATCCCTAGTAGTGGTCTGAGGGACAACTGGTGGCAACAGTGCTAAATTCAGGAAATTTTGCATTCTTATATGTTGCATTTTGTGGCTAGGCTGCAAACAGCCATTTTCCTGCAAGATAATGTTCAACTGCTCATGAGATTTCCACGCAATGTCTCCATCACATTGCCAGTGTGAGATAGTAAATAATAATAAAGTAAGGCAAGCTTTATGAATGCACTGTACATGAAATTAATAATTTAATGGAGCAATGAATAAAAACTTATACTGTTGTGTCTGTAGCTTCTCGTCTTTGTTTTTACAACAAACCCTTCCAAAAGTACTTATCCTAATAATATGAGAAAATTACTAAATTTATCCTATAAAATATTCAGAGGCTATTGTCTACTCATATCATTGGCCCTGCATGTTACCATACTTCCTTAGCTTGCCTAGCATCCAGATTTGTTGTCCATCAGGCAATTTGTGGGAACAAATGCAGTGTCAATTTTGACAACCTGCGAGTGTGAAGTATGTGGAATGGCAATTGCAATATATACAGGCAAATCTAATGCAGAATAGCATACGGTGCCCATATGTCTCCATATCCTGCATGTATCCAGCCAACAGAAGGTCCTACAAGGTAATAAAAGTTCCTTTAAACTATACTAATGTCAGAAAGTTCCATTCAATTTCAATGCCTCCTCTTGGATGTGCGGACTTTTTGTCAACGAGAGTATATGATGATGTGGCATTCTTTTTTTATTTGATATATTTGCAAAATAGATAAACCAAAATTGCTAATAAACAGTTATAAGTTAGAGATGAATCTACTCTGCCTCATACAGTCAATTTGTTACATAGGTATTAACACATTTAATGTCTGGTAAAGAGCAAATTCATTAAAAACATTTTTAGAAAAGTATATTTTGTGTTCATATTTGGAAGAGGACCCACAAAATTCTCAAGAGAGAATTTTTTGAGACATCAAATTTAATTGTAAATTTCAATCTATGTTTCTCAACATATTTGGTAAATTTGATTTTAATGGGAAATAAATATTTTGACAAAAACAAAACTAACAGCAAAAACTTCTAGCATTATGACAGTGTGATGTAATGTTATAAAAATTGTTATCAATAAGAACTTTTATATATGACTATTTCTCTATATTTCATCTACTATCCAATTGATTTAAAATCCCACAAGAGTAAAAATATTCAATAAAATAGAAGAAACAAAATCTTCATAATTCATCCTTTTTACACACTTCGGGAACAATGGTCTCTATGGAGGGGTCAACCCGTTATTGGAGACTAACATCTTTGACTCATAGAGGTAAAAATTCCAGGGCAACAAAAACATTTATTGTCTGTTCTATTCAATTGAATATTTTTATATATCATCATCACCCTGGCCATATTATTAATTTTCATAAGTATATTTTTTATCAAAAGTGTAAGAAAATATATACTAAATTTACATCTGTACCATATCAAATGTTCTTATACTATCTGAAAACGAACTTTTTGTTTAAAATAAAAGTGCAATTTTATTCAAAGCCTTTTGCTTACTTTTTGTCTCAAAAATTTATTCACAATGCTGTATTTATTTATTGTAATGTCTTAAGTGATAAGAAATGATGATAAAAACTCTCTCAATATCCAGAAGGTGGAGTTTTAAATACAGAAATAAACTGAAATGCAATATTAAAAATATGAAATAATCAAAATCCATTTTCAGGCTTTTTGGTGATGGCAGGTCTCATCCTCCGGCATCAAAATCTTTTGTGGAGAAACTTAAAACGATTACAGATTTCCCAAAAGGTGCGATTGTTTTCATTTATTAAATAAAAATAATTAAAATTTCTTCAATGACCTCATTTTGTGCTCTTTATTTTTTAAAATTTGGCAAGTATCAATGTATTTGTGTTTTTTTTTATGTAAAAAATTTTTTTCATTTTGCTTTGAATAACATTAAAAAAAATAGCAGTAATTGATTTAATGTCATCTTAGAACTTTACAATTGAACCATGATAACAATTTAATATTTTTCTCAATTTCATGACTTTGGCTTAATTTACTTATTTGAAATGGCTAAGAAGTTTTATGACTAAAAACTAAATTGAAAACACCAGAAAAATGAAAATGCACATTTAAACTCTGATAACATCAATTATAACTTTATTACAATTTTTTTTTACAAAACAGTTGGACATTTTTCAACATGAGGATTCTGAACTTTGTTACATTATACCCGCATCCACGCACGCATTCGTACTAAATTAGTAATTATCTTAATTCAGTATTCTAAAAACTTCTCATTCTTCGTCTATCACGTACACTATTTTCTTTTGTATTTTAGCACAGAATGGCAGTCGGTTATGCGGCGAAAGTGAATTCATTTACGTTGCATTGTAACCATTTATTTTCACAGGCACTTACCATTATTTTTAATTACATTCCATAGATATATATCATCTTCCAAATTTCTTAAAATTTTGTATTGTTTTTATATTTAATTTTTGAAAATCGAGTTTTTGCCATAATGAGCACCAGGAAAATGTCAACTAAAAGATCATTCTTAGACTATTCTAGTAAATATCAATTACAGTTACACTTATTATTCAAATTATACAAAGTTTATAACATTATTCATTTACCATTTTTGTTTTAAGTGTTATTTCTATTGAATTTTCGCACGTTAATTACGGTTTGTTTCTAATTAATATATTTTGCTCCTAAATAGACAGACAATGCCCCGTGTGCATGAAGGAGTTTGAAGAAGGTGACATAGGAAAGCAGTTACCTTGTCAACATTTATTCCACGCATCCTGCATATCACCTTGGCTCAATATTGTATATTTTACATTCTTTTATATATACAGTGAAATCTGCCTTTTGATTCTGTTTTTACTAAAAATAATTTTCACAGAGCAGTGCAATGTCAGAAAAATAATAAATTTCCACGTAACCAGTTCTTTAGAAAAGGCTACGTATATTATAAGAAACGAAAAATTACTTAGAAAATTAAAGCGTGTAAATCAAACATCTGATATTTTCCAAAAATATGTTAATCACGATTGCCAAAAATGATCTTTTTCTAGTCTGTATAATCTTAATGAAATTAAAAGCAGTTCATAAAGGCATATTTTACTGTAATTTACATAAAAATATAAGATTTTCAATGACCAACTTAATTTTCAGACCAACACGTGTCCGGTGTGTAGAGACGAACTACCTACAGATGATCCCGATTATGAAGAGTACAGAAAACAACAGGTAAATGAATAAAAATGAAGTTAAAAATAGAGATAAAACATATATTTCCCTCTTTTTACCAGGAGAGAATTAAACAAAGAAAAGCGGATTTAGAAACCCTGCACGATTCAATGTTTGGTTAAATACAACTTAAGGCGTCAACAAAAGATTTATTGCTAAAATGTCATAGTTGCCATTATGTACAACGGGGCCTGTGTGAACAACAAACCGACGACGAGGGACCACGAGGCAACAAAAAACAGATTCGTATGAAACTTGTCCGTGAGATCGACTGCGGTCAGCAGACGCAGGGACGAGGGACTTGTCCGACCAAAGATGCTTGTCTTGTCTTGTCGTTTTTCTGTTGTCGATCACCTGCAATATAGAGAGATGTAGCAAAAATCTATCCGAATGTTTTTTGTATTCCCAATTACAATAATCTGTTATCGAGGCGCATTACGGTTTTCTTTCCCCCAATTGGCCATATCATTTTGGTTCCGTGTTACAAATAAGAATTCGTGACGATATTAAAAATGATGGTGTTGGAATTAATGAAATACAAGATCTAACTCACACGTGCACACAGACACACATACACACACAAAGAAACACAAACATCTTATAATCAAACTAAATTTTATTTTCAACATCAACATGACAAAACAATTCTCCCAGGCATCATACATTACTATAAAAAGTTGTTGTTCACAAACTCTTTGACAATTTTTCTAATTTTACATAATATACAACAGGTAAACCGTTTAGGAAAACTTGCCATTTTCTGAGTCTGACTGTTGTCTGGAAGCATAACTAGGAGTCACAAAGGTAACGAGTTTTGGATATACTGCGAACGAATTCGTGTACCGCTAAATGGTTAAAAAATTTTCACATTAAATTCGAATAGCTACACCAACCCAAACTACACAATTTTGTTTCTAAATCAGGTAGACGTTGACATTTTCCATAGTACATATGGCACAATAGGAAGATTCCAACAACAACAAAAATTGCACTTGATAAAAACCTAAAATGCTGGAATGAAATTACCAACAGATAGGCCTGTACCGATTGTAGTATTTGTCAAGTTTTCTACATCAGTTTCAAGCAGCATTGGAATGTGATCCTGTGGTCACTTGCCTTATTTCTATTACCAACAGTTTGGAAAAGTGCATTACAGTTCAACCAACAAATTTTTGCAGCAGAATATTCTGTTGTTAACATTTAGACAACAATATATAAATAGCTTTCTCTGGCACAGCTTTGCCAAGCATCAAAATACTGATGTCTTTGGTATGGGTAAGGGAAAGCAAATGTACAATGCTTGTTGAGAACGGGACATCCTTCCAAACTTTGTACTATACTCCCTTCGATCGAATTTCGCCGGCGTATAAAATAATCTTACCTTCTGTCACAAAGATTTCCTGGAAAACGGATAGATCGTTATAGTAATTTGTTACGCTTACGACCTACGAAATTGTCGTAACTTCTTAATATTCTAGTAAACGAATTACTCTAATGACTAACACACAAAGAAAAATACAGCACATTTTGCTAGTAAATTTCCAGTTAATTATTAAGAACCAAAATTTTACACTTTAGAAATCTTTGCTTAGGTAAGATAATTTATAAAAAGAAATTTTACAAACATGCAACTAATTACTTAAAATAAGAACTTTTAATATAGTTTAACGAAACTTTCAAAATTATATTTTCACATGCTCAAAACAACTTTTATAGCACGAAGAGGAACCGTTCGCATCCGGGCTATGGGCAAACGCGTGCACCGCCACGTCCACACAAAACAAATGCGCGCATCGAGAAAATTACTATCGGTAAATTGGTTACGTACCGTATCCTCCTCCGTAACCTCCCTGCCCGTAATTCCATCCGCCGTAGTCGTATCCACCATTGTACCCGCTGTAGCTAGTCCCATAATTATAATCGTAATTATAATTACCGTAGCCACCGTATCCTCCTTGATTATAGTTTCCGTATCCTTGGTTATAACCGTAAGCTTGGTTTGCCCAACCTTGATTTTGATAACCACCTGAAAATAGTTTTAATTATTAAAACCTGATAAAATATTAAAAGACAATTGCTTTTATATGAGAGAACTTAATCTACATTGCTGGATTAATTGTCTATTGTAAACTCTCCAGTGTACCTGCACATTTCTATTTTCACAAAAACATTAGCCACGTCACACATCCCGTTTTGTTTACCCCGACTTCATTTCTGTGTACAGTACTGCATGTCGTATTACTTTCTCACCTACCTCAAAAAGAAACAATACCAAATGCCCAGACTTGGTATATCAAGCATCCACATGTGCAAGGAATGGTCAGATTAACAGATTTACCATAATAAAATATGAATATCATCATTTACATGCAATTACAGACTTGTCTACATTATAATGAATGATTTTTATGATATGTGGCACTTGTATTTCTACGATATTAAGAAAACAGCAGGAAAACTGTCTGATGAAAGAAGATTAAATATATTGAAATTTGAATTCATTTAAAACAGTTTGAATCACATCTAAAGGAGCATTTGCAAATCAGAACAAATTGCACTTAAACATCAAAAAAGTGTGTATTCTAGATATACTAGAAGCAATTTTATAGTTTTTAAAAGTACATGCAGATTACATAATGGCCTGCATTTATGTCTATAGTACTAATATTTTCCTGGTCAAAAACTATAAAAAATATTACAAAAAATTAGTTATGATTTTACATGCTCCCTCTGATGTTAAATTGAGTTAAAGACCTAAGTTAACTTTAGTTATAATCTCAATTAGCTGCCAATATATCTGCAAATACTTTTGACATAAACAGTTAAAACGAAATCTTTGGCCATCCACTTTTCCAACAGAAATTTAGACTCAGTTGTGAAACTAATAAAATGCCAATTTAGATTGTTATCAATAGTAATTTCCTTATCAAAATTTTTATCAATTTACACCTGAAATAATAATAAATCTGGTAATACACCAATTAAATCACGTATACAAAAATAGCCATTTATTTTATGATTATTCTAATCAGAAATAACATCTTTACAAATAACTTGTGGGTTACACCATTATTTCCATTATGCAGTTTTGCAACACATTCAATGATACATGCAAACATGCCCTCCTAACATTCAACATAAAAGTAAGGCAATTATAATAAATGATGATAAAGGAAAAAAAATAATCCAAACAAAAACATCAGAGATGTAAAAAAGTTGTGCCAAGTATAAACTTAACAAAAATTTTGAATGTCGTCTAAACTGTGATAGAAGTTCTTCTTCGGTAAAGATAATCTTGGCACTTCAAAACAGCACCCACAAGATTTTTACCCATATTATGATTGTCTACAAATTGCTTCCAAGTGCCAAGTTTATCTACCATAGAAAAACTTGTAAGAAAAATGTTGACCATCATCTAAATTGTCATAAGTTTTTACTTGCTGCAATGTTTTTTACATCTTGGATGTTTTTGTTTGGATATCAATTGTTTTTTTTTATTTTTTGTTAATGAAGGTTTAAAAGTGTTTTTATTTTGACAGGAATACAGATATGATTTCTTGAAAGTAATAAATAATACTTTCATTTTCATATAAGCTGTTGTATTTAAACTTTCCTAAGAATAAGTAGGTACAGAGTTTTTGCATTGCATGGCCATTTACTTTTTTCTACTATAGTATCATTGCATTCTATCCAATCATTATTTTCTTTGAACATACTAGTGTAATGCCCATTGTTAAATTGACATACAAAGGTTTAACTGATGATAGTACATGAATAGAAAAACAAAAAATTAAAATCTTGGAACTTTTTCAAATTACAGATTGAATGTGCAAAGTTGCTCATATCAGATACAATGCACCAAATTAAGCAAGTTCAAATAGTGCTTTCCAGTTTGTTCCTTGAAGTTGATAGCTGTCCCTCTCCCAAAGGCTTTGAAGATTTCTAGACTTTCTGGGTGTTTCAGCAGAGGCATTATTATCTCTCAAAGGGGTCTTTTTCATTTCTAAGGAGTGAAAAAATCATACAGTTTCTTCTAAAAACAACTGTATGCTTACTACATCGGGCTATCTCCTTGTGGATGGAACAAAAGGCCTTTTTGTATGTGACTACAAAACTATGTGGCAGAACTGCCTCGGCCGAAAAACCTGGAAAAGATAGAAATCGACAAAGTCTTTGGGAGAAAATCGGCATGATTGTAGATGGTCCATTTATGTTAATTTAGGCCTATAATTATAAAATTTAGCAAAATTGCCATAGAGGAAATCTCCGTAAACTTTGATGTTAGAAACAATGATGTCATCTATGTTTATCTCTAAATATATTTTAAATTGTTGTTAAGTTGCAACCTAACATGATGACACAACTGTCCGGTTGGCACCAACTGAATGCTTTCAATACGCCATTTAGTAAAATCATTATAAATTGGTTTTATTATATAGAATAAAAGCTCAAATTTATGCCGTTTTATGCCTTAAAATTTATTCATTTGGTGCAATTTTACGCTTATAAAGCATAAAATTGAGTCATAAAACTGAAATAGCTATATAGGAAACCTCCATGATTTGACCTACTGACAGAAGTTTCACAGTTTAATAAGGAAGACTTAGGTTTAAAATTTGAGCTTCCTAGACCCAGTAGTTCTCTCTGAGCATTACAGTGCCAGATAAAGAAAAGAACATACAGCTTTTTTGGAAAAATTTGAACTTTTCAATTGTTTATATTTTAGCAACCACTTTATAGAAAATCTTGAAATTTTGCACACTACCTAAGAAAACAATTATCTTTCAAAGCAGATACTTGAAATTACTTTAGAGTTTAGACATTTGAGTGGCAGAAAAATTTACCCCTGAAAATCAACAACTCTGATTCCTCTGTGTGTGTGTGTGTCACTGACTGACTATATATAGTCAGTCAGTCAGTCAGTGATTTTTTTTTTTACTTAGCAGGTAGTGACACTGCTGTGACTCTTGATAGCATAGTTTTTATTTTGTAAACAATAATTAAAATCTGCAATATACTGTGACTTGTTAGAAAGACTAAAATGGAAAAGATACATATCATAATTTCTCATGAATAATTATATGTAGTGTGTACTTGAAAGGGGTTGTGAATTAATTTTTTAATTATGAGTTAAAATTCAAAGGTATCAATAGTTTCTGGATGAAAAATTCACTGAGTTCAGCATTAATAAAGTTCCTTTACCATTAATTAACACTAAACTCAGTGAATTTTTCATCCAGACTCTATACAAAACTTGGCGTGAGTTTTTGAATTTTCTTTTTGCTTAAAAATTATCAAATAGTTTTTCTTCATCTAAGTCACCAAGGACGTCTTTAGAAAATGTGAAAAGTCCTTCATGTGCTGCAGACATTTGTATGTCATCGCAATTTTTCTCAAAACCACTCATTTTCTCAAAAACTCAAGACATATATATGCTTGCCTTGCCTTTAGTTCTCTCTCTTTTCTGTGCATTAGTCCTTGCTTTAATTATTATTACACACTTCCACTTGAACTTTTATCTGGAAAGCTGATTAATTTTCTCCAAGAAAACCATTTAGAAATTACTGTAATAAAATCAACAGTCAAAGTGAATTTTAATGAATAAAACAGGCAAAATTATTGTGACATGAAAAATTGTAGCCCAGCATTGTGACAATCATATTTTTTAATTTATTTAATTTAAAATATAAGCTGTTGATCTCAAATTAGTAGTCTTGCCCCTATATGTCATACTTTTGCCAACAACAACAACAGAGTTCTGGCAGTCATCTATGTAACTCCATTCTGGGGAAAATTTTTGAACTGAAATCCCCAAATGACTTCCAATGAAAACCAGAAGTTCATATACAGTCAAACCTGTTTTTATGCGGGGGATAGGAACCGCATTAAAAAATGCATTAAAAAAAAAAAAAAAAATCGCACGAAACTTCACAAATGGCTGTAAAAAATAGTTTTCGCAACACAATTAAAAAAATATTTTTTTATGCGATCAACAGGGACCGCATAAAAAAAAGTCTCACATAGAAAATAACTCAAAACCGTACGAAATAGAATTTATTGACAACAGATGTCAGCACTTGACTGCATCGTCTGGTCTATCGTCTGTTTTACATATTTTTGTCCAGGTGTTTTGTTGACTTAAAAAGTAAATTATTTCATTTTTCGCATATTCACGCAATAATATTACTATAATAAGTTCATTTATGCTATAATAAGTTTATTTAGCTATAATAAGTCAACGTGAGACATGACAAATCGCACGAGACTAGTCGCCAACTATACCGCACAAATAAAAAATTGCACAAAAGAAACCGCACATATTAAAAATTCGCATAAAAAAAATTGCACATAAAAAGACTGCATAAAAACAGGTTTGACTGTATAGTTAATTGGAGCCTCCATCCCCTAAGCTTTCCATAGATGAAAGTCAAGATCATATATCTAATACCATTCTCAAGATTAAGGAAGGACAGAGATTATGCACAACAGCTTTATTTTCTACCACTTTGCTAGCAAAATCAAGATTAAATATGATATAAAAAATAATAAACTGTAGTGTACAAATCTTAAAATTTATATTAATTAAACATTCATTTAAATAACACTTTCTGGAACCTTTTACCGGTGTTAGACGCAAAACAAAAAAATTTCTATTAACGTTTTCGAACTTTGTAGTTCTTCTTCAGACGGTAAAAAATACCTTAATTCTCACATTAAGGTATTTTTTACCATACCTTAATCTCACACAGTGCGACAAGGTGGCAGATGATATGGTAGACAAACTGCAATCTAAGGTCAAGAGACTAGCCCGTTCGAAGCTAATTAAACGCCTGGAATTGGGCAACATTGTTGTTGACTCCCCCGACACGCCGAGGCTCTTCGCATTCGCCAAGACACATAAACAAGGTCGGCAATTACGACCGGTGGTGGATAAAGCTAGAGCCCCTACTCGTAAACTCGAAAAGGGCCGCACACTCATTGATAGCCCCCCTAATGGAGGGCTACTCGTTCAACATCGCTAACTCTGTGGACCTCATTTCTATCCTTAAGGATCTTCCCTCTCCTCCAATATTCATCACCGTTTTGGATTTTAAATCTTTGTATCCATCACTGGAGCTCCCCCCAGCATTTTGCACTCTTGGGGACCTCCTCCTCAGTATTGTTGGAGACTGCACTTTGCACAAACAAGTACTGGAGATGGCCCATATGCTGTGCTATGACTCGTTCTTCATGTTCAATGGAGCTGTTTACGCACAGAAAAGAGGGGTCCCTATGGGGAGCCCGGTAGCTGGAGACTTGTGCGAGATGGTCATCAGACAATTGGAACATAAGGTCCTGCCGCACTATCTTCCTGACATCATGTTATACAAAAGGTATATCGACGACATCATCATATTATGGAGAAATATACCTGATGTGTCGGCATTCGTGGAAGCGGTTAATGACAACCCTTATGGCTTGACTGTGGAATTAGAACAAGCTAACAGCACTGGGGTCCATTTCTTAGATCTAAACATCAGCATTGAAGGCCCATATATACACACTTCGGTCTACCGTAAACCTGGTACGCCCTCTCTCTACATCCCTGTTGGGTCATGTGACCCATTCCAATACAAGTCCGCCGCTTTCAACACCTTAATTAAGAGGGCGTTTTCGCATTCGTCCACTCCAGCAGCACTGGCCACCGAATTGGAGCATGTCAGACGCGTAGCGACCATCCACGGATACCACAAGCTCGTTAACAGATTGGTTAATCGTCACCGTCGCACAGAACGTATCTCCGACATCCGATCCCGTCTCACCAATCAACCTGAAGATGAGTCACGGATCCCCGTCACGTATAATCCGTATGTGGCGACGTTATATAAGAAGATTACCCGCAAGCGCCGTATTAAGATCGCATACAGAAGACGTCCCACCATCTTGGACATACTCCGTAACGGGAAGGATCCCCCGACCCCAACAGGCTTCCGGGCGTTTATTCCATTCCTCTTAAGGATCACAGGTTTGACAGAAACCTTGTTTACATCGGCTCAACCAAGAGATCTTTGGGGATCAGATTACGTGAGCACAATGCTGATATTCTGCATGAGAGAAATTCTACGGCACTCTCAACTTACGCCACCGATCCGGACATCGAAGCGGCCCTCAACCAAGCCAGGCTTATCATCGCATCGCCTCACCCTGAACATCTGAGGTGGTTGGAGGCTATCTCCATTTACAAACACAGCCGCACCGCCACCTGCATTAATTATAAAGAGGAACTCAATTTGTCCACCGCCTGGCAGACCCTCATCGACACGGACCTTTAATCGCCATCTGCTTGCACCGTATGCGCATGTCTGACCAGCTGCATCGTGAAGCATTCGATTTCGGTTTAAAAATAACTCGTTCTTTTATTCGATCTGCGTTCCTCGTTTTTTACCGTCTGAAGAAGAACTACAAAGTTCGAAAACGTTAACGGAAATTTTTTCGTTTTGCGTCTAACACCGGTAAAAGGTTCCAGAAAGTGTTGTTACATCCCCGGTGTTCCTTGATGTATGTAGATTCATTTAAATTTTAGAGCTGAGTATTGACTCTCCAACAACCATCACATCACTATTAAAATTATCTTCTATTCATGTTAGGAGAGATTTGTTAACTACAAATGCACTGCGTGCGGATTGAATTGTATCACCGAAGAGACCAAAACATCATAAGTTTGGCAAAATGCACGTGATAGGTGACTTATAGTTGTATAATGAGAGTGAGAATAAATAATTCTATCCTAGTTATGGGTATTGTTTAAATGTGTTTACTGCCACTAAAGCCATAACATTTTTTTTTTAAATACAAGGATAAATCTCAATCTTTTTAAAAAATTTTTGAATTTATTTTAATTTAAATTTCTGTCCCATTGAATATTTTATTATATCTTCTATTCAATTTTTTTTCATGTTTATTTTAGAATTTATCATCAAAATTACATCTACAGTGAACTGAATCACAGTCCAAATAATCTGGTACTTAATGATTTCATTATTGTAGAATATTCAGGTTTGGTTATTTATATCAGTCATATATATAAGATTTGAAGCAAAAAAAAAAAAATAACATTTTTATAATTTTCACTTTCTAAACTGCATACCCGTGTCATGCTTTCAACCGGCTGCTCTGGCTCATGCAGGGAATACAGTGATACAGATTATGAAAAAGATTTTATTTCCATTCTAGGAATTTTCTGAAACATATATGCACAACACAGATTGCCTACATGAAATTACAGAATGTCAATTTTATAGACCCAAAAAATAATGCATTCACATGTTAAATTAGAAATTTATAGGTATATTTTGAAAGTTTATTCTTTATTTTCTATCAACTTACCTCTACCCCCACGACCTCTGCCTCTTCCCATGATTCCACTTCTAGGTATACCCCATGCAAAACCCCAGCCACCACGCATGAATCTGGGATCGGGTTTTGGTGTTGCTTTCTTGATATCACATTCTTTATTGCCTATCTTCTGTTTAGGCTGTTTACAGACTTCTTCTACGGCATTTTCTGCTTCGAAGGTGATAAAACAAAACTGTCTCCTCTGATTTTTTACTTTGTCAAAAGGAAGCTCTATATTTTCAATCTGAAATAAAATTAAGAATAATTATATATATTCTTATTTATTTTTTTAACTGTAGATTTAAAATTTCTAACACTTTTAATCCACCTTTCCATATTTTTCAAAATAAGCTCTAATATCTGCTTCAGGAAAATCTGCTTCTAAACCTCCCACAAAGATTTTTTTAATTCCTGGCCGAGCTTTGGCTCTTTTTGGATCGACCTGTTTTCCTTTAATTGCATGAGAACTTGTTTTGAGAACCTAACATATAAAATTGTTGTTTCGTTTATCATCTTTTTCATTATAAAAAATAAAATATAATTATTAATTTAAAAAAACTCACTGTTTCGACCGCCTCTTGATTTGTGAATGTTACGAAACCAAATCCTCGAGATTTTCCGGTGTTGGGATCTGTTTTTATATTGACGTCTATGATTTCTCCAAATTTGCTAAAGTATTCTTTTAAATCCTCTTAAAAAATAATAGATATTTTTAGAAAATTTAAAAATCACACACAAAATAATTTTAAGTATTTTAATTAAAAGATCACACTTAAAAGTGGGGAGTCTGCTATATTGTTTTATGTTAATGTCAAAGTAAAAGTCAAATTCTAGAAATATAGTTTAAACTAGACAGTAAGTTAGCACCTCAAAAATTTCCTGAAATGGTACTTGGCAACAATCGTTATTAATTTCTTTTTAAATACATTAAATCTGACAATGTCTCGAAGACATATGCCACCCCTGCTACAACAATACCAATAACAAAACATAAAAACATGCTACAAATAGCTTTAAATCTGGAGAAATTAAGGAATTGTTTATCTTAAATGGCAGTTTTTCAATGACAATAGAAAAATGATCTAATTGTTACATTAAGTTGACAATGTGATCTGGAATTAAATGATCACCCAAACAACTAATTATTCTTATCTTGAATGCATTGCATACACTCATTTTTTGAAATAGAAATGTTTTTTCTTTCGTAAAACAAAGCTTTTATGTTAAAGAAATCACCATCAAATGCTTTAGCCGGCATAAGACAAAAGCATCATCTAGAGAGACAAAGAGGTTGAGAAGATAGTGTAGTAGAGAAGTGAAGTGGTACCAAAAGGATTGTCTATTTCACTTTACTGGATCATCAAAGTGGTGAGAAAAAGACTGCCACAAAATATCAAATAATAATCTTTATGAGCCAGCCATCATTTCCAACAAATAATGCAAACAGCATCAGAGTTGAATAAATTATAATTTTAGAAAGGTGGTGTTGAAGAGATCATATTTGTAGTTGGGATTTTTATTGGAAGTTGTCCATACAGTTTGCATGATAATGTTAAACATGTTTTGTGTTTCATATTTAATACATCATTGTGACTGTTGACTACAGACCAGAAAGAAACATGGGCATTTTTAGTTAAGTAATTTGATCAATATTGCTATAAAGATGACTCTTTTCTTGACCAGATTGTCAATAGAAATGAAATCTGTTCTTTCTTTATAACCCATAACGCTAGCAAGGGTCCTCTGAATATGTATGTCTCTGTTGTTGTTTTGAGTAAAAAATTCAAACAGAACAAAAGCAAAAATAAGACATTAAATAATTCCCTGGAAATGCTTAAAACTTTTTCCCCATCTACACCAGAGAATGAACAATTACCAAGGAAACAAACAAATGTGCTGATCCATCTGAAGAATGATTTTTGATGAAAATGATCCAGTAATCTGTGGTTTCATTGCAACACTAGCACACAGATCTGTCTGGCTAATGAGTATGTTTACTAATAACAACCTATGTAAAACATAACAATGGTGGAGCATCTCCATTACTCTCTTCACCAAACACTATGATTATTTTAATTCAAACTAAACATGTTTTGAAAGGATGCTGACAAGATTATTAAAAAATGTTGAAAAGGTTATTTAATCCACAATGATTTTCAAGAACAACTGCTTCCAGGAACTTTACACTTGCTGACAAGGATATAACTACAGGAAAATGATATCTAAATATTATCAAAAATACAATTCATAATAAAATTGAATTCTGAGAACTTTTTAACACTAATAATATGTAATATCACAAAAGATGTTAATAAAAAAATATAATATGAAATTTCACAATTTATAATAGAAAATTTGCATTAGTCATAAAAACGGGAGTCCTCTGTAATCTATTTGACTATTTCAATAACAATATTTATTGACATGATTGTAGTAATTACACATCAATAAAAACTTAATTGTACAAATGAATTACTGTATTTTATGGCATGTAAAACAAAACTTTTGTCAAAGAAAATTGTCTCATGTCTTACAACATATGAGATATCACAACTTCACATAGGCTAACGAATTTCCCAAATGGCCTTCAGTAGTTACAGGTAACCTCTCCTAGTACCCAACTCTTTAATAAAAATGTTATTACTTAAACATAGTTGAACCACATTTATACATTTTTCAAGGAAACTGAGAAAAATATAAGTGAGAAAAGCATAAGAGAAACTATTTTGAATTGATTTCAGAATGAATGTACTCATCACAAAAGTAGTGTAGAGCACAAATTAACACTGCACAACTAAATTTGGATGTGAAATTCTTAAAGAAGTTTCAATTTACTTTATATTTGATACTTTACATTTGAACAACATAAGAGAAATACAACTGAAATAGTCACGTATTTTTTAAAAATTTATCAAGTTGTTTGTTTGTTTGTTTTTTCAATGAACTTGTTACATACTAGTACAGTATGTGACAAGTCCATTGAAAAAAGAACTGGCAGAGCAATTCGTCAAATGGGAATTTGTCAGAAACAGCATCATGTTACGTATATTCGATCCTTTTGTATTTCCTGATGATTTTCTGTCAGTGGATTAACCTGAAGTGAATACATAATTAACTTCAGGTTAAAAACATAGCTGAAAAGTGTTTTATAATGGAGAAAGTATCATGTAGCAAATATTAACATACACAGTCGCGTCCACATAAGTCGACACCCCAAGGAAAAGTGAAATATGTCGAGTTATCCAATATGATGACTTAAGCAAATTTGAAACAAAAAGAAAAAAAAAACTACAATTAGGAAAATACAGTAGTGCAATGTACCTCTGTGACCATCCATAACTGACACTTAAGTTGGTTTCTACTCCAAGTACTCCAGCAATTTCCATCGCCTTTTGTTTCAGTATGGGTCCCGAAACAGGAAGATTCGACAAACAAATTTGCTTTAGCCAACGTACAAGAGCATCTTCGACAGCTTTGTACGGTGACTTTCTCTGGTTTGAACAGCTGCGACAAAAATCCAAGAAAAAGTTTCTTAATTTCCTCTTTTTTCTTTGGGATTCTCACCAATGTTGTTTTTGGAAGGTTTTTTTTGTTTTGCAAATTTGGCTCGCAAAGTTTTCTTACATTCAAATTCGGACACAAGTTCGTACTTTTTCTTCATCGTAAGCGTTGTTAGTTTTCGGACCCTCATTTCTAACAGAAATGCGAAACACCTGCTACAAATAACGCACGACATGAGAAAATGCAAAATCGGATTCTGCTGTGACATTGATGTAGATAGATAAACAAAAAGAAAATATGCAATTACTATTTTATATATAAAAATACATAAAATGTTATACATATTAATAAAAATGTCTTTATTAATAAATAAGTCGACTCCCCTCCTGAAAAAATGAGTTTACACCACACTACGCAGTGTGAACTCATTTTTTCAGGAGGGGAGTTGACTTATTTATTAATATATACATATTAATAAAAATGCCTTAAGATTTTATGTATTTTTATATATAAAATAGTAACAGATAAACAAAAAGAAAATATGCAATCTACATCAATGTCACAGCAGAATCCGATTTTGCATTTTCTCATGTCGTGCGTTATTTGTAGCAGGTGTTTCGCATTTCTGTTAGAAATGAGGGTCCGAAAACTAACAACGCTTATGATGGAGAAAAAGTACGAACTTGTGTCCGAATTTGAATGCAAGAAAACTTTGCGAGTCAAATTTGCAAAACAAAAAAAACCTTCCAAAAACAACATTGGTGAGAATCCCAAAGAAAAAAAAAAATTAAGAAACTTTTTCTTGGATTTTTGTTGCGGCTGTTTCAAACACCAGAGAAACAGATGTCGAAGATGCTCTCGTACGTTGGCTAAAGCAAATTTGTTCGTCGAATCTTCCCGTTTCGGGACCCATACCGAAACAAAAGGCGATGGAAATTGCTGGGGTACTTGGAGTAGAAACCAACTTTAGTGCCAGTGATGGACAATCACAGAGGTACATTTCACTACTGGATTTTCCTAATTGCAGTATTGTGGTTTTTTCCAACTTTGCTCTAGTCATCATATCAGATAACTCAACACATTTTCATTTCCCCTTGGGGTGTCGACTTATGAGGACTCGACTGTATTTATTTTTAGCATTATATTATCATTTCTTTTTAAACAGATAGAAAATGTTTTGTGTCTAATTGTACATCTTACTGCATAAAGTCAACATATCTGTTTAAAGTTCCAAGTCAAAAATTTATTAAAAGTGACATAGTATGATTTCATGAGACAATGATTTTTCAGACATCAGTTTTGTCCCATATGCCCTTCATTAAAATATTTTATAAATATTAGAAAAAATGCTACAGAAAGATTTTCATTACATTTATTCACATCTGAAGTATTACTGTATATCCAATTTGATAATTTTAGTAGAATTTTATACAAATAAACATGCTTTATTATTTTCTTTCTTTAATTTGACATTATACATTATTTCATTAGTTTAAAAAATATACTAAAATCAGGCTGTTATTATGTGAAGAAAACATCACAGAACAGTCTATCATAAACTTCTTAGAATAGTTTTAGTCTAACTTAAATCAACATCATTTGATTGTTATTTACAAAGTTTCTCCAGGCAGTTACTTAAAAATTGTGGAATGTCTAACGTGTTAAAAAATAAAATATGAATTTTTAAACTTTTTGAAGGTACAATAATAGCTATAAATAGTGTATAAAACATTTAATAAAATAAATAGATAAACTTTTCTAATAAAATATAATATAGCTAAATAAACGTGTCTATGACAAAAATTTAAATATGCACGATACTTTTTGAAATTATAATAAAAGGCAGTGTTAAAAAGTTAAATAAAGGATAAATTTAACAACTAAAGAAAACTTAACCAACCAGAGACTGTAAATTTAAATTTTTAAAAAGACACAATTCTTATTTATATCAATTAGCCCTTAATAACTTATTTAATATATAATACAATATACTTATACAAATACATAGTACATAATTTTTATTGAAGGGTTATCATACAATTGAAATCTTTAATGCCTTATATACTGGGGTTGAAATGCATTTTAGGAGGCATATAAGGCATTAAAGGTTTCAAGTGTACGATAACCCTTCGATAAAAATTATGTACTACATATTTGTATGAGTATATTGTATTACATAATATTGTATAGTTCTTATGATTTTTGATAGTAAATTTATCATTAAATTTACCACAAATGTATACAATTTAAATAAAATTTCTGTTTTGATGCCATCAATTCAAATAAATTTAACTTATTAAAAAAAACCTCAAATGTTTCATTTACTTCATTCTCCAAACTTAAATACCCCTAAATCATTAGAAATCAAAGGCAGTTTTGGTATCAAAAAATTTTCATTTGCATTAAATTAAAACAAAACATTGTTTAAGTATAGCAAACATCACAATGCCCTATATATATATATATAGGTATACCTCACCTTACATCGGTAATTGGTTCCAGGAGAGGCGACGTAAGTCAAATTTACTTGTGTAGTTACGATGTAAGTCGAAACTACGATGGAAAACGCCAATAATGAGCACTTAAAGACCACTAAATAAGACGACAACACAAACACAGATGTTTTCGTGTTTTGTTCTCTAGGATTATGATGATTATATTAACATTTGCTGTAAATGTACATATTTTAATATAATTTTATGTGCCTTTAACGTTTTTCTAATGATATTACGACTTCAATATTTGTGGCGGACGAATGTAAAGTCGAATAAAATGACTTAAACTTGATTTTTATTTTTCCACATACTTTTTTACAAACAACGTATAATCGAGAATGACATAACTCGTGGTATACCTGTATGTATATATATATACACACACCGGGGGCTTTGTGATGTTTGATATACTTAAACAACGTTTATATATACAGTGAAAACTGTTTAGGTAACCACCTGCATTCGATGGGCACCTGTCAAAACGGGCAAAAATTTCTGGCACTGAATAGTTTATACATAGAGTCTTCGTATAAGTTACCCGTATTAAACGACCACCTGTGTAATGCAACCGCGGGCATAGATTTTTGATCCAAAACAACATACAACAACTGTAATAAGCGACCACTTCCATAAATATATCCGGTTTAAACTATTGTTCGGACCCATCTCAACAACGTTTCCCCCTCCCGATATAATGAATTAGGTCTTTACCTGTTACTCACCGGTAACAGGTTTTTAGAGGTACGTAACTGACTATCTTCCGGTGTTGAGTAAAGGGAAGTTATAAATCTAAGTTATTTCATTTCTTAATTTAAGTTCAGTTCCTACACAAGTCCCTAACTGGTTTAGAACTGGTGTGCATGTTATTCTTTGCATGGTAAAATAATATTGCGCATGCATCAGGAACTTCTGTTCGAATAAACCTGATCTGCCGTCCAGGTTAGCAATTTTGAAAAGGTGGCAACACTACTGAGGAGCGAACAAAAAGAACCAGGTTGAATTAATTAGAAAAAAGAAAGTGTGCATTATAATTGAGAAAATGCAAGTATTGTATTAATCTTTAAAATGGTGGTATTAAATCAGTCTTATAAAATCATGACAACTCTTGTAAATTGAGTTATCCGATAAAAATAAAATACAATACCAATATAGCTCTATCGCTGAAAAATTCGCTTATTTTTCTCACCTTGAGTTTTGCTTAGTAGAAATGGCTAATAAGTGCACAAAATACGTACGGAAATACGGTATTACAGCACCTTACAGCACCACCTGTATTGGACGACCACCTATCTAAAAGACCACTTTTTGAAGGAACTGTGGGTGGTCACCATAGACAGGTTTTACTGTATATAAAAACATAACCAAACAAGCCCTGCCCCGAGGCCAGTTCTTTTCTTCCAGATAATTTAATTAATAATTTAGTTGTTAAGAGATGGCACCTAACATCTACCTCTAGTAGCAAATTATTTAGTATTAATCATTAAATGAACAGAGTTATAGCCCGATTATTTAAGGTAATTGTTTGGTTATGTTTCTAAACATTGTTTTCTTCTTTAAAAACTTAGAAATTTAAAATATGCTAATGGAAAAAAAATGCTAAATGGAAAAGTGGTTAAATTAGCTTCTAGTTTAGCAGCACTCAATGCAGTCACTTTAACAAGAAAACTTGTGCTGAGAGATGTTTAATCTACAAATCTTCCACTAGCATTGACCATTCAGCCATCCAACTGAGACCACTCAGAAAAACGATACTTCTGTTGTTTAATACACCTCATAGCTGGAAATCAGTTCATAACATCCAAACAATTTTTTAGTTTATGATATTTCCTGGATTGACAGAAAAATTTTGGCCCGTAGCAGCAAAACAGTTGAAAATTAAAAACAAAACCCGAATAATCATTATACAAAAGCCAGATGATATCCAAGGAGAATCAAGAAATTTCCATTCATATGAATGCTTTAGGTAAGTTAAATTGTTTTTCAATAGATTATTTTGCCATTGGTTGTCAATGTTGGAATTATTCATGTAAACATTGGAAAACTAAGAAATCCTTTGAATCCTGATTTTAGGCATTGCTGTGTCCTACATAAGTAGCCCTTTTTACTTTTACACTTTTCATAATTCTCAATCTTGAGACTAAATTATTCTATGGTAAGACCTTAGTTGTTAGTTATTTTCAGACTGAAATATCAACATATTGAACCTCTCTTATACTAAACCAATAACTGAAAACAGGCAGAAATAGACTCTAGTGGTAAAACAGACATTTTTTAGGCACTATAGAAACACTATTTTCAGATATAACTCCATGAAACACACATGTACAGTACAACTTTGAAAATATCTTTCCAAGATTTTACCTAAAATCTTGTCATATGACAAGACAATATAACTTCTCTCATAAACATGATTTATTTTAATCTAACAAACAGCATTTAATTGCATTTAATATAATGCTATTGGTCTCAATTAAGTTCCAGCTCAGAGGAGATAAACCCTACAGAACTGTCACCTACAGCAAACTGTTGAATGGGACCTACAAAGCTATAGCACAATGCTCCAACTTTCAAATTGCATATAAAAGGAGCCCAAATATATTCTCTTTATTCAGGAAAGACAAATATCCTGTAAATGAAATATCTCCTCCTTTACTCAATACCATGACATCATGACAGATCATTGTAAATATTCACACTTCTTGTCTGGGTTAATGTGTGCTATGTCAGAAAAGATAATAGATCATTCCTATGAATATATAAGTGTCACGTGCAGATCTCTGCATACTAGGATCAAATAATGGCAAGACTCACTCAGAAAATGCTTGACTATAATTTCCTCAGCATCCTTTGCCTGGTCAGAGGTAAAGAATGCTGAGGTAATTGGTATCTTTTTTGATGGACACATCTAATACATTAGATGAGATGGAGTCAATGCACAAAGTATTTGATAATACTTGAAATCTGTAAGACACTTTGTAAAGGGACAGCAATTAACAGTAGAGACATGGTACCGTTGTTGCATGCACGGAGGATTTTGCTTGAAGTTTTTCTAGTATAATTTATCATCTCTTTTTGTTATTATCACATGTATATTAATTTTAAACTTCTTTTGTTATATCTTTACTCATTTATATAACATTCCGAAGCCCGACATTTTAGTAATACGTCAAACAACTGTCGGATTAAACAGGGCTATTTTTCCACTACTTAATAATTAAATTCTAAATAATTTGTTACTAGAGGCAGATGTTAGGTGCCATCTCTTATTAAATATAATAATTATGATTAAATTAATATTTAATAAATAATTTAAAATAAAAATACTACAAAAAGCTAAAGAAAATAATTTATAATCAATTTTATTTTAACTACTCTTTAGGTTTTTATTTTTAATTTTATGTTAAATATTAAACCAATTTGTATATTCAACTCTTCCACATGCATTATGTAATATAATTCAAATTATTCTATTGTATTTTAAAAGTTGTTTTCCATTCTAGCTTGAGAACCTGAAGATCCATAATAGTTGAAGCTAGAACGACCACAGTATATAAAGACACTAAACACACTTTTCCAGCAATTAACTTTAATTAAAACAAATGTTTTTGGCCTGATTGATAAGCCTTCATCATCAGGTTTTTAAGTAGAGATTCTAGTTTTGGAACATAGTTGCCCAATAAATAAATAAAATTAATCAAACTCCAACATGAAACAAAAGGAAAAATAAAATTAAAAATTTCACTTACTTGATTCAGTGTCCCAGCTAATTCCACCAATAAAAAGTTTCCTTTAAAAACAAAACAAAAAAACATATTAGTAAGGAGCATTGTAATTTTATTTAAATAATAAATTAAAGTAATGCAAATGTAATCATCAATCATTATATATAAAGAACTACTAATAATTCTCTAAATCCTTTCATAAATTTATAATTGAAACAAAGATGAAAAGACATTCAATTCAAATGCATTATCTATATCATGTGTGAATACACAAACTTTTTCTTGAATCATATCCTTGACATTAAGAGAATGCTATATAAAACTGACCAGTGATTTAGCTAAGATTCAGCTACAAGAAGAATATAACAATATTTACATTCCTTTTATTTGAAAAATTCTAGAAATTTTACTGAAATCACTAACTTCTATTTAAAAAAAATCCAGCCAGATTGATATATTTAAGTAAAATCTGTTTTTAAATTAAACAAAATATTAAAATCTATAACTTTATAAAAATCATTGTATTTCTTCTATGAAACTCTTTGAAAGTTTCATTGAAGCAATATAATGGTTAAATACAGTCTAGACATACAATTTTTTGCAATATTGGACATTCAAATGCAATACAAGACGTGGATATGTCCAAAATAAAGATACGTATTAATCTACAAACTAGAACTCTGGTTATCATAGCCAAGAGTCTAGTCTTAATTACTTTCAATAATACAGAAGTTTTGGTATTAGGGGATTTACATGGCACATTCAGTCATACCACATGTAAATACATTGGCTGCTAGTCTATTAGGCATTTCCAGTTTGATGTTCAATTATGCAATGTAAGTCTCCCACTGATGTTGGATACCGAAACTTCAGTATTACCAAAATTAGTTAAGACTAGGCCCAGATCAGATAGTTTCTAACAGCAATAAGCTCATCCTTTGCTGAACTAAGTGTTCAGCAAAGGATAAACTTATCATATTTTTGGTTACACAAAAGAATAATTTTTGTAAAAATTAGTTACTGCAATTAAAATATTTAAGTATATTGTATGATGATAGTCTGAAATTATTACTTTTTTCAAGGAATCAATTAAACTAATTTCTTTTTTTAAAATCAACCAAACAATTGCCTTAAACAATTGGGATATAAATCCACTATTATTAATGATTAATAATAGATTTAAGGTGATAATTTGGTTTAGTATCTATGTATCGGGCTTCGGGATGTTTAATATATTTTTTAAAATCTTTCAAATTCTTCAAAACCTAACTTCAGAAACTATAGTATCATCATCATCATCATCAACCCTGGAGCCATTGTCTGTTGGTGTCCGATGCCTTTACCACTGTTTTCTTCCATTTCTCTCGATCCATTGCCGATTTTCTCAATTCCCATACATTCACTCCACACTACTTCTTCACGTCATCAATCCATTCCCTATATGGTCTGCCTCTTTTGTTGGATCCATCCATAATACTGTAGACTAAAGTCTTAATTTTTTTTTTCATTCATTCTCGTAATGTGTCCAAACAGTTAAAGTTTTCGTTGTATAATTTCTTGTAAGAGATTCTTTTTCATATATATTCTATTATATGGTATGATACAATTCAATAAATACCATTGGTAAAAAAGAGAAATATACGTATATCAATTAAAAACATATATAATACACAAAAAGTTGATACCGAAACTTCAGTATTACCAAACTTAACACAATTTAAGAATTCTACAGATTTCTGAGGATTTTCAAAACTTTCACCACTTAATTAGGTACTTTGATCAACAATTATTTTTTTAAAAATATTTTTCATTAATAATTTCAAAATAAAAACATTACTTGTAAGTTGTTTTTTTTTCTTATTTTGACAGATCTCATTTGCCTCCGAAGGCCCAAGGATTCATATCATTAGTTTTAAAATTTATTAATCTTGTTTATATAATTCATCACATCTACTCTCATATCTTCCACTAAACTTATGCTATAAGTAAAAATATCCAATATTTTTTTAACTCTTAAAATATATTTTTAATAATTAAAACTGAATATTAACCAAATTTATGATTAATAATTAAAAATGATATAAAATAGATAAATAAAATTATATGTATCGTGTAAAATGCATGTAGAAATGTCTACACGTTAATTCAATATATTTCTTTTTTCATTCAATTTTACTAGAAAAGTAATTTTTTTGATCTATTGTAAGTTTCAATTGAGTATATTGTATTTACAAACATTACAACTTTCATTAGAAGGAGCAACTGTGATGGATAATCACAGTTTTCTCAAAATTTTATTCCTTTATGAAGAGATGATCTACCTTATGAGGAAGTTTGAATGTGATTTTCATTCTTAATCTGAGGTAAAAATGCTAGTTAGTGACACACGGGACAAAAAAGCTAAAAGTATTTCTTCCAGTTGCTAAGATCATGTCTACAGTACCCTAAAGTGTTGAATAATGATTCTGATAGATGTATTATTAAAATGTTAAAATAACTTAAAAATCTTTATTGTGATACCAAAGTCAATGAAAACAATTTCAATAAATTTATCCAGACAAGAATGTGAATGAAATCTTTGTATGTTTTTCAATACTTTGTTGAATCTGTACGTTTTAAACATTGTTATAAAATTTTAGTGAAGTATGTTGCATCATCTCTTACTTAAGCTTGATCCTCTTGTTCCAATCATTATTTTGATTTCCTTAAAAATGAAATGGTCAACAGAAACTGAAAGATATACTGAATGTGAAGTGCATTTTACTCCAAAATACTATGAAGTGAAGCAGTAAGTTCAGAACTTTTAGACTAATATAAACCAAAAATTTTGAATATATAGTAACAAAAATACATGTTTACTAAAATGGAAAAAAATTCAAAAATTTTAATAAATCTTTCACAGTATTTCTGATTTTAACAACACTACACAACAGTATCTTTGAACCAATAACAATATTCTTGAAAGTGTAGTTGGGCAAGTAGTCTGTGCCACTGCTTCTTTTGTTTTAGGATGGTGTAGAATAGATAATATTTGGTGTGGGAAACACCCTATTGATCATCAAGAGATAGAAACTGCAAAAAATCTTTTCTACACCATCCTATTCTTGAAAGTTTTTTCTACTTCAAAATGAGATTTTCTTTTCACTATATTCTGATTTATCAGAGTATATAACACTTTCAATATTCTTCAGCCTACACATATAATATGCTTGACTCACTCAATTCACTACTTTAGATACTAGATAGGCATTACACTCATTTCTTTGTTGAAGGTTATGGAAATTATGCATAAAATCAAGTTAAAATACTTAACACTTTATTACTATTATAAAATAAAATAAATTTGTTCAAAAATTAGCATAGCTAAGAAAAAATATTTTTCTTTATTTAGTACTTTAAATTTTAAAACACAATTATACAATTTACTTTCATTCAATGACAATATTTATATGTAATAAAGAAATTAAAAATATATTATATTCAAGAGATTAATATCTTAAAAGAATATAATAATAAAAAACCAGAAAAATTTGTGTAATAATGTTAATAATCAATCATCAAAGTTACAGTAAAAATAGATATAATTTTAATGAATTTTTAAGCACAACTTGAGTGATGTAGATTTGACCATAAATCATTACATATTATAAAATTTATTCAAAATATTTTAAAATCGAAGATAAATCTTACTTTAAAACAATAAATTCATACTGAATATTTTTAAAGTGATTTATCTGAATGGTATCTTTGAAAAGAAGATGAAAGAAAGATTATTTTGTTTAATAATTATAAATAAAAATTAAGAACAGCAACCGGTAGTTAATTGTATCCACTGATGAGGCCTGATTGCAAAGGTGAAATGCATTTGGATGTTTTGAAATTGTCGAGAATGAAATTGTTAAAAATAAAAGTTTAGTATTTCTTTGTTACTTCGTTTGTCTGCCTGATTAAGTCTCTCGAAGTTGGATGTAAAGAGTATATTTACTTGTTTTAACCTAGAAATAATTTTATTTTTAGAATCTACAATTTTGTTTTAATAATTATTACTCAAAACTTTGATTATCCAACAATGTCAAACAGTGTGATGGATAACAAAAAAGTGGTTATGGAAGTTTCCAAAAATGATTTATACAACATATCATATAAATAATTTTTTGTATACTTATGTTGGAAATATATACAATAAGTTTTCAATGTAAAACAAGTGTTATAAAACACAAGTGCAAATAATCAGCAAGAGGCTGTCCAAATATTACATCATCAAAAATGGGTCATTTTTCATCTTTTCCTTCATCCCTGTCATTAAGCATCATTATAAAAGCACCTCCTCTCAATATTACATCATCATAATCATCACAACCCCCTTTATTAATGTAATACATACAATTAATTCAAAGTATGATCAATTTCATATTACTACCAGTCGGGTGAATTCTCTGGGTTTGCTTAGCATGTGCTGCATGCTTAAGAGAAAGTTTTGACTGTCAATGTGAGAACAAATATGCCAATAATAAATTTATTCTAGCGTGTAAACTCTTTTGTGTTTGCTTTTACATTGACAGCTAGCGGCTAGCCGTTTTAAGTCGGTGCGATGATGCTTGTGGGAACTCGATTGCTTGCTTGTGTGGAGGTTTGCTGCTGCAAACAAGTGCATGCAGATGACATCATTAGAAGCATTTAACATAGCCAGATTGTATCGAAAGCTTGCAGTACCCAGTCAGCATACATGTATTGTGCACAGGGGCAGATCTATATAGAGATTAATAGGGCTTAAGTCCTGGGCTCCCAGTGTCAAGGGCCCACAAAATTTGAATTATCATCATAAATTTTTAATACTTTTTTAATACAGAGTGTTTCACAATGTTTTGACAATTTCAAAGTTGAATAACTCATGTTAAAACCGAGATACAGCAATGGTGGCACCTTCTATTAGTAGTGCAGACTGTCAACTTTCATCTCATATAGGTTACTATGTAGTATCATGGCATACTGGTTGAAGCAACATCATGCATTCGTGATAGAATGCTATTTTCACATCGGCGAATCTGTTGTGCGCGTGCAACATGAATTTCGTAAACATTTTAAGATACAGCCGCAATATCCAATTCCTGCTCATGAAACAATACTGAAATGGGTAAAAAACTTCTGTGGGACAATAGGACCAACACATTTGTTAGTCCTATTGTCATGAAAAAACCAAATTCTTTCAGTTATATTAATGTGGTTCTACAAAATACTTAATCAAAATAAGTTTGCAGAGAGATGTAAAGGAAGAATGTGGCATTGAGTGCAAATATGTTCCTTTTAATATCAAATCCAAGATTTTTTAGTTCTTCTGATAAATCATCCAAAAGTGCAATAGTTACAAAAATAATGTGTAGTAGTAATGACATCATCTTCATGCAACTGATCCATCCCCATCATCTACTATCATCAGTGTTTAGCCCCTTCTCTTGGGTTAATGATAACATAGTATATGGACAGTATCTAATAATTAGTAATCTGTTTTTCTATCAGTGCATTCCTAGCTTTTATATGTTATTAATTTTAGGCAAGAAATAGCAAAGTGCATCCAACTGTTTGACTATTGAATGCATTTTGACAGTATAATTTAAATTTCATTATGGTAATTATGGTTATGCATCTGTTGTCAACTTCTTTGTATTTTTAACTTTTGTACTCATCTGTGATTACTGTACTTCACATTTCACTGTGATTTCTGAAAATGCAATGAGAAACTAGAGTAAAGGACAACAGCAATAATACAAAAAATGACGAATAAGCACAAGTTGTTGTTACTTTTGCATATTCATAAGTAAAATGTGACTATATTTATTGCATGTTCTTGCACATGCTTTTTTGTTTTATTTATAAATCATTCATCCTTGTAACATTTTGTAATGTTGAAAATGTTAGACTTCTATATGTTTATTTGAATATTTTATACTTATTTATCAACTTTTTGATCCAAAAAACATCTTATTTCACTTATACTATTGCACAATTTTTCAGATATGTGATGCACTCCAGTAGCAAGACAGCAAAAACAAAACTGACAGATACTTGAGTGATGGATAACAGAAGTTTTATTGTACATAATGTATTATTAGAATTGCATAAACATCACTTTTTTTGAAATCTTACACAAGTTCCATTAAATATATTATATGCAAACAGAAAACACAACTTACTTTCCCAGCATTATTAGGCTTTCTTGAAAAGCATTCTTCAGGTTATCTTCTACTTAGAACATCAATGTTTCAATTTTTAAAGTTCTTTACAAATTCTATTTTGGAAAAACCATTCCAAACTGCTAAAAAACGAGAACAAAACTCGGTTGTAAAGTAAGGAGTACCTGTAGTGCTTTATATAGTACATGCAATGTATCTCTCTGACCATCCATCACTGGCACTAAAGTTGGGTTTCTACTCTAAGTACCTCAGAGATTTCCATCGCCTTTTGTTTCAGTATCAGTCCCAAAACAGGAAGATTCGACAAACGAATTTGCTTTAGCCAATGTATGAGAGCATTTTTGACATCTTTGTATGGCAACTTTCTCTTGCGTTTTCAAGACATCCATGACAAAAATCCAAGAAAAAGCTTATTAATTTCCTCTTTTTTCTTCAGGATTCTCACCAATGTTGTTTTTGGAAGGTTTGTTTTGTTTTGCAAAGTTGGCTTGTGAAGTTTTCTTACATTCAAATTCAGACACAAGTTCGTATTTTTCCTTCAGCATAAGTGTTGTTAGCTTTTGAACACTCCTTTCTAACTGAAATGTGAAACACTTGCTACAAATAACGCATGATGTGAGTAAATGCAAAATCGGATTCTGCTGTGACATTGATATAGATTATATATTTTCTTTTTGTTTATCTGTTATTATTTTATATATAAAAATACTTATTAATATGTATAACATTTTATGTAAGTCGACTCTCCTCCTGAAAAAAATGAGTTCACACCACACAGCTTACTGTGCGATGTGAACTCATTTTTTTCAGGAGGGGAGTCAACTTATCAGATGTCTAAACAAGTGTGGGACAGCAAAAGTATATCGATTTATCCAGTGGTGACAAGTTAAACAGTGTTGAGTAAACCGGAGTTTTTTAACATTAATACCTACGTAAGTCGGCCAGGACCACAGAAAACTGATTTACTTAACTGATGATGTCTAGTTATACCTGTGACGACTTATGCGGACTCGAGTGAATTTAATAAAGAAGAATAGGTTAGTGACTCAACTAATTTAAGGATTGTTTGATTAGCATGGCATTATCCTTCCAAACGAACCACATCAGGGCTCTAAAAGCCTTAGAAATATATAAAGCTGACCTGATGGGCAATTGCATTAACCTTAAGGATGGAAAAAGCATCTCTCATGCTTGACAATGCTTTTATGAAAAACCAGGCAATATTGACACAAATTTGTTATTATTTTGTAATACTTTTATGTCACATATTTGTATCTGTTTTAATTTTATACATCTTAAAAGGCCATTGAATCTTTATGTATACAATTTTATATTTCACGTCTTTGTATTTTTGTTCCAATTATTTAAAAATTTGAAATTGGTTCTGCACATTCCAAATTTAGAATGTTGTAGATCTTGTGTAAGATCAAAAATGAATTTTTACATTAAAATTATTTACTGGATGGTAAAGGTTTTGTTTTATATATGTAAACAGAAGCAGAACAGTGCCAAGCAGTCATTTCTGAATGCCTAAATTCACTTAATGTGGAAAATTTAGTGATTTCTTAAGTTTACTTTATGTCATATTTAAAAAATATTTAAATAATAAAAACAATCTTACTTTTGAATTAGCATTCTGAAAATTCAGATTAAATATGCTATAAATGAGTTTAATACAACTAATAACAAATTAGTCAAGAACTGGGTCAATTTATTTGGAAAAACACATACATTCTATTAATTGTTACAAACAAAATTTGTGAAACAAATCAACAAATAAATTTGAAATTTAACATAACACAGGTCTGCAGTGGAAAAACTGACATTTTTTGTGTTATCCTTATATGCTTTTTTTTAATGCTGAATTCAAAAATGAATCTCAACAAGTTCCGCTATGCGAATATTTGGTTTATGTTTAAATATCCATGTTCCATTTTTTTGAAGCATTCCAATGGAATTTCTTTGCCTGAAGAAGAACTATCTCAAAAGTTTGAAAACGTTTGTGAAAAGATTTTTTCACGAAAATTACACTGGTAACAGGTTCCGGATTTAGTAATTTTTATTGCCGAACAACATTAGTTCTACAAGATTTCCTAGAAATTTAATTTTCATACTTAAAAACATTTCAAAGAAATAGAATGTATGGAGAAAAATACACATTTTTTTCTTTGGCTTCGCTAAAAAGTGCTAAAGGTCTAACTACTTGCAGCTGCTTGATATACTATACACGATGAAATAAAAATCAGCTGCTAAAGTTAAAAACCACTGTGCGACAGATTTATTACGGTTAAAAGCCACCACACATTCTGGATGTTAACTAATAACAAGGTGATGGTAAGAAAATAAAACTTTCTTTTTCATTATGATTTATTTATCTTCAATCATCTTATATAAGTAAGTAACAAAATTATTCGCCACATACAGAAATGTAACTTGGTTACTTTTCAACAACATGTAATCATTTGTGAAATCTGTTGCGGTGCTCAATATGCCAAAGTTTTCTAACTAATTTACTAAAAGTAATTACTTTGTCAGGAACTTTTATTAATAAATCAGTCTATTTTATGAGAATCAAGAATGTTTCAGAGTTATTTATTTTTACAAGAACTACTACTGTGACATTTTGAGTTGCATTTTATGTTCTTTGAGCTACATTTTCATTTTTCATCAATACAGTATCTTTTACAGTGACACATTATAAACCGTTGCTTACTTCCAGATGTTAATGTGGATGTTGAGCAAAGTGTTAGTGAAGTTGAGGGTACGTCCTGAATGTTAATAAAGTTACTCTCGGAAAGTGTAAAGTCTATCGAGAAGACTTTCCTTGTTTCCTAACTGATAGAGACCCGATGGATTAATGCTCATAACAGCAGCTAAAACATTTCTGGGAGCTGCACATCCTCTATCAACATCAGACACCCTAACTAAAACATTTGAACCAATTTCAACTGTAAAAAATTACCCTAAATTGAGAACTCTCTCCAAGCTCAAGCTCATATTCAAATAAAAATAAATAAATAAGACGAACGATTCTATACTATACTATTAATGTGAAATAATAATCAGAACAATTCTTAATTCATTGTTTTTAAAAATTTTAATAACTAAAACGTCTTAAAATTTTTAGGCTTTATCAGAGGTATTAATTTACATCTGATATGGAGAGTGCCAACGGCTCAATGCATGGAGGTTGAGATAAGCGAAATCCTATTTGGGTGTAATCTACAGTAATACCTCAGTTATCGTCGGTTTCAGATTTCGCCGATTGTTTTCGGATGGATTATCAACGAAAACAAGGTATCACTGTACAGTGTACATCCATGTACAGGTACCTAGCATCAATCTGCATTATTTCTTTAGATTCTGTTGTCCAATCCTAAAACCCTCCAGTTATAGGAAAACATATAATAGTTTTAAGCTAAAACTTTTCCCAGCGAAACCTTGTGTGTGTGATGAGTAATAGCATCAGAACAGAGTAGTTTTTACCCTAGATTTACCCTAAATATAAGACTACCCAAAACATTACTCTGAGAGGTTGAAATTACTCTAGGAAAGGGTAATTACCCTAGAAACGGCAGCACTGGTCAAGAATGAACACAATACAAACTCCGCAAGTGTTTCCAATGTGCCCGTCAACACAACATATCCTTCGTATTGTGGTTGCATCAGCTAACGTTCAGAACGCGTTATGGCTTTTCTTAATCACCACAATGCGTTGTGGTCAAATATCACGAAAGCCACAACACGAATTTCGCTTTGTGGCAGTTTTGAAACAACCACAACACCACATTGTGGTCGTTTTTTTCACTCAATGAGCAATTTCTGTCTTTGAGCCTAATATATATATATATATATATATATACAAAAATTTCACAGGCTGATTCTTCAAATTATTACAAAAACACAAAAAATTTCCTATTTATTTGTTTCAGAATGATATGTTGAGAAACTCCTGTTGGGATGCGGAGTTAAGAGTGATGACTCCTGAATTTGAAAAGCCTGTTAATTTAATTACATATAAAAATACATTTTTCGTTTGCATGAACAATTGGAGCAAAAATTTATTTAAAATTCTTGAATCAACTATTTTTATGTATTGTAAACTGAATATAGCTAAAATAATGACATTTGGAATATTTCAAGATATAAAAGATTTAAATATTTTCCGGTTTCTTAAATAAGCGGTTAGCCTTATTCTAAAATCAAAAAATAAACTAAGTTTTTATCACTTTCAAAATTAATAAATTTAACATGTCCAAAAATGATTGTATATTTTGAAATAGGATAAATTTCAATCAAAGGTCTTAATGCTTTATAAACTTTTATATGGAATTTATAAGTAAATACTAATTTGAAAAGAAAATTATATACAACTCATAATTTTTGTTTCACATTACTTTAGCAATATTCTGCAAATCTGAAATTGGTCAGCTGAATTGTAAACTTAATTTGTAAATGTTCACCAGTTATGAATGAATCCTGCAGATTAACTTCTAATTCTCTTTGACCATTTAGTAAACAGATTCAATGCTATCTGATTCTGTATTTTGGCATCCAGATATCTTTGTTATGCATAAATTATTCTTTTAAACTTATCATTGCATGAATTATATTGTCTATAGATTTATGTTAGAGAAAGATTTTGAAGAAAATTTCATTAATGCTACTAAATTTTATTCCTTTGATGTAGTTTATTACTACACAAACAATATTGTTGGATTTTTAATCAAGCTATATAAAGATATTATATAATTTAGATTAAAGATAAGTGGTTAAGTTGTCATCTTTAGTTAAATTTAATAATTAGAAATAAATAAATTTTAAAATATTTTAGAAGAAAAAATTGATTTGGAGTGGTACTCCAACTGCAGCTCCTGTCTACTGCTTACATCTGCTTGTATAGATGTGTTAAATCTAGTGGTATTGTTTATTATTATGTTGGGTTTAATATATATGTAATTTAAAAAATGTTACTATGAAAATACATTCGTGGACATCCGTCAAGGATAACGTGGGTCTGAAAAACTGTTCTGATATCATTTGAATACCTGAAAATGGATCTAAATGAGACTAAAAGTATTAGTTAACATTAAAATTTATGCTGGGAATAAAGTATATTGTATTTATATATTTAGAATTTAAGCAATTGATTTCTGTCATTAATATTTAATGCTAATATAGTTCCTCTGAGTTTTTATAAACTATAAATACTTGATAAATTATCTTTCATATAGAACTAACCAAATATAAGGTTATTTTTATCTATAGACTATTTAACTAGAATATAATTGTTAGTGGCATTTTACTATTTCCATCGAAATTAAACAATATCAAAACAGAAATCTAGTTTTGAATAATAGTTTTTGTATATCTGCATACTTCATTTTCAGTTCTTGAAGTTCTTTGTAATAATTAATTTGGTTATCAAAATTTTGTATCTGCAGATCTTTTAGTTCTAGGATGTGATTCTTCACATTCGGTTCCGCATTTCGAAGAACAAAAGACAAGTACTTTTCAATATTACTTGCTTCTATTTTCTCAACTGATGCTTCTGCAGCATGGGATTAGGTTTGATCGATAATTTGATTGTAACCAGATTTTAATTTTAGTAATTCCGTACCGACAAAAGAGTATCAAATGAAATTATTTAATTAAAACCATAATTATTAAATTTATTACAAGATGGTGCCTAACACCTCCCTCTAGGATCAAATTGTTTGGTCATTTATTATTAATAAAGCTGTTATATATCCCGACGGCATACGGCAATGGGTGGCTTTATTAGTATCAAACGAGGACCAAGAAAATGCCCAAGCCTAATTTCTTATCCGTCGATGATAATCTGACAGTTACAATCAAACTATCGATCGAACCCAATCCCGTTCTGCGGAAGCATTGGTCGAGAAGACAGAAGCAAGTAATATTGAAGAGTATTTGTCCTTCGTTCTTCGAGATGTGGAACCAGAAGTGAAGAATCACTTCCTAGAACTAAGGGATCTGCAGATACGATATTTCAATAACCAAACTAATTATTACAAAGAATATCAAAATAAAAGTAAATTATTATATCATACTCCATTTCATTCATATTTGTCACAAAAATAGTGAAAGCTGTTATATTTTTTCAACGTGATAGAATTTAATTATTACTTTGTTAAAAATGAAATTTGTAAGATATTTTCTAAATAGATTTAAATTGATGATTTTTTTATTGATTTTGTTACATGGCTGAAATTGTGAATCTAGCAATAGGAATTTTTGAGGAATTAAAAAATATTTAATTTTTCTAAATTAGAGAAAATTATTATTATTATTATTATGTTGGGTTAAGCTAGATATACTCGGTTAACACCGGTGGCTAAGTACTATGCCGGACCAAAGTCAAGGCATAGTAACCAAAACAGAAATTAAAGAAGTGTATCAGTGTGTGTGTCTGTATTCAGGAATTTTCTCACAATATGACATGTATTCAATATAGTGGCCTTCTGTAGAGTGATATATGTGTTTCTATTCAATTCTAATGTGCCCAGGCTTTTGTGTAGTGTGTGTGGTATGACACCTGTAGAGGAGAGAACAACAGGTACAATAAGCACCCTATCCATCCTCCACAGATGCCTTATTTCCTGGGCGAGTTCTGTGTACTTGCTAATTTTTTCAGTGCATGCGTTTTGTATATTGTGAGTGTTTGGAATGGATATGTCTATAATGTATGTGATTTTATTGTGTTTGTCAATGAGTGTGATGTCTGGTCTGTTCTGGTAAATTGTTTTATCTGTGATTATGGCTCTGTCGTAGTACATTTTGTGCGTGTTGTTTTCCAATACTGTCTGTGGAATGTATTTGTAATATGGTTCTTGGATGTCTACTAATTTGTGTTTCCTTGCAAGCTCTTGGTGTATTATATTTGCTACTTGATTATGTCTGTGTAAATAATCTGTCTGTGCCAAGAGCTTGCAACCAGAGGTGATGTGTTGTATAGTTTCTGGCATGATGTGACATTTTCTGCATGTGTCATTTGTGAGTGTTGCATCTTTGAGTATGTGTTTTCTGTAGTTTTTAGTATTTATGACCTGATCCTGTATGGCAATCATGAATCCTTCTTATGACCTGATCCTGTATGGCAATCATGAATCCTTATTATTATTATTATTGACCAATATTACTATCCAGAATATAGAAATTTCTATTTGTTTTTTTTTCCCCTTGCTAATAATTGATTTTATGCAACTCACTAAATACGTCAACACTGAAACGAAAATCAGTCTAGCATAGGGAAAAATCGGGGAATTACACAGCGAAATGGCAATTACACGGTGGCGTTATTGTGAATTGGTGTAAACAGGGGGCTACCTGTACTAATTTGAGGTGGAGAGCATATTTTTTAAATGAAATAAATTTAAAATATGAATAAAAATTGCAGCCCGGCATTGTGACGTCGATTGTTTGTTGTTATTTAAATTCCCAACTTCAAATTAAAATTCTTCAAATAGTTAAATCAAACTTTTCATTAGTTTGTTTAAAATGGTGCAGTAGGTGTTACTTTTTATTTGTTTATTTGACATTTATAATGCTGCTGCACCTGTTCCATTTGTTATTCAATAGTCAGTTTGACATCACTAAAATAAAAACTGATATAACTCTAACAATTGTATTTTATTAGAAATTAAAGGAGAGTAATGTAAAAGCTTATTTTCATTTCATTTTGGCTTTGGTAGTATTAAAAACACAAGAGGTGCTTTACAAGAAGGATATAACAACACATACAGAAGGAATTCTGTAAAATTTCATATAAAATTCATGTTGCATCAGCTATATAAATTAGTTATAATTTGTCTCTAGAATTGATTATTCTAATTTTAGAGAATTTTTTTTCTTTAAAGAATTAGTTGTATTTAGGAGGATGTTATCTTATAAGAATATGAACTTTTATTTTTTAAAGAAAAATATAAGTATATATCCTTACAACATAACATCAAAAGATGATAAATTCTCTGAGAAAAATTAATTTGTTAGAAAAGTAATAAACCAAGAACGACAGAGAAATATTTTATATATATTTTTAGATGGTGAAAAATATCTAAAAAATAGAAAGTAAATTTACTTTTCAATGCTTGTCAATGTTGTATTTGCTTTAGTCAATATTTTACTCTTAAAACTCTGTTTTATGTAATAACGTCAGTAACTTAAAAAAGAAAAATAGCAGTAAATAAGATAAAGAAATTATAGAATTTCTTCCATCAAACAAAAATAATTTATATAAATTCTACTTTCCAGATTAAACATTTTAAAAGCATATTTTAAAATTTTGTTTTCAAAATTCATTTGAAATTCTGAATAGCTATTTCAATAAAGACATTCATCAGTTATTAACACACATATAAATTAGTAATATAACTACTGTAATTATAAAATTTCAAGATTATTTCTGCATGTAATTTTTTTTATAATTAGGATGTTTGAATATTTTTTACTATTTCCTTCAAACCATAGAAAAAAAAATTACTGATTTTTTTATTACAAAAGAAAAAATATTTAAAGAGAATTAATGGTGACTTTAAAATTTCCATACTTCACTTTAATCCAGTAAAGAACAAAAATTTAACAATGGACGTTTCAACCTTTCTCAAAAGGCCATCATCAGGTTCTAAAAATAGATCAAATTCAAATGCAATTAGATAAATATACATTGTGACTTGTCACACAGCACAGGTGTTAAAAAATAAATTATTAAATGCATAGTGAGTTTGATAAAGGTAAAGTAAATACAGAAAATGTGAACTACTAAGTAAATAAATATATATCAATAAAATAAACAATAACACGAATTAAGAAAAAAAAAATATATACAAAAATTGATCTGTATAACGTAAACAATTTATACATAGTAAATAATACAGTAGACAATATTTATCATGTGCCAGCTTCAAACAAGGTTCTACATGCATGTGAGAAAGGTGCAGTGTCTCTGGTTGACTGCAGTTCTTTTAAGTATAGCTCTATGTATTTCCATTACTTCCAAATATTTAAGCTGAGAAGGAAGTGTTTGGCAGGTAAGATGGTTCTGACAACAACTACTTAAATGTCAGTGTCCAATGCAAAGGTGATATGTACTTTATTATTCAGATATTTTTTATGATGGATTCCTGGTGCTCCTTGATCCTTGTAAGTAGCAATCTGTGTGTGGCACCAATATATTCATAGTAACAATCGACCCTGTGGTCTTGTAGCCAAATCGAGTACATGCCCAGAAATCTGGAGGATCCAATCAAAAGAATACTTTCAATTTCCAAATATTAAATGGGTGGGAAATCAAACATCATTTAGCTGTTAATAACAGATCATAAATAACATTTAAAATTTAAATTACAGCACTAACAAATAGAAATTTACACTGTCAAGGATTTTCAAGTTCATTGTTAATGGGTCAGTAGATGAACCTCAGAAAATACCTTAGTGAACTAACAAAACTGTTACAGAGAGAGTATAAAAATTGAAATTTGTGATGAAAAATTAGGTAAATAAATGTATGCATTGAAATTAGTTACAGTAGTTAAAAGCAAAAATACAGTAAGACCCCGCTTAACGTGGGGATGTGTTCCTAGACGACAAAGTGCTAAACGAAACAGTGTTAAACGAGGTCATTTTAACAGAGTAAATAGGGATAGAGGAACACGCAACCAAAAATAAACAGATTTTATTTTAATTTTAAGTTATTTTTATATTAATTTGCATAATAATATGTTAAATAACACAAACATATGCACACAGATATGTAAAGTTCATTTTTTGTGACGAAGGTCCTGGCTCTCCTGAAATTCTTGTTTTTTGCAATTAAGTCGTGTAGTTTTATTTGTCACTTTTTTCTTCCCTTAAGCAAATGTCAGTAACAAGAGACTGCATCCAAAACACCCCAATCTCACTTTTGCACTCCTTTCAAAATCTGGATCATTCGCTACAATTTGATCAACAATTTTGGTTATCATTACCAAACTTTTACTAAGGAAATCTGTAGAGAAATTCTTTGGATTCTTTGTTTTCAGAATCACTATTTTCCAGTTCTACATAAATTCCTGGTTCTGCCAGTTCTTAAATGTCATCATTGGTAAGACTCTCACAAGAAACCTGCTGTAACTTCTCAATATCCTGTTCGTCTACATCTCGTAATCCCTACTGTATCGATCAGGTTGACAATTTGGTCAACCTAACGATACAGTGATGGGCTCTTCTCATTGAGAATTCTTGGACACCTTCAGCCATAACTTCTTCCACACTTCGTTCGTGCATTTATCAGTTAATTCTTGCCAAACTAAGTCTATACTTCCTATGGCATCCATGATAATATATTTTTTCCAAAATTGCAAAAAACAAACATAATAATCCAACGATTGCCTAAATATTCGGGCTATAATATGGCTATAAATTTGGTACTAAAGGTAAGCATTAGGCACCATCTCAAACATTTGGCTGTTGACATAGGGTCATCTCCAGCCAGTGCCATTAGTAACCATGGAAGGTTATATTGAAATTTAAATACTTCTGGAAGCAAAGGCTGGCTTGGGATCTGGGTGACGCAATTGGTAGTGCACCGCACAACAAGCGGAGGCTGTGGGTTCAAGCCCCACCCCGGGTCAGTTATTTTCTTCCAGAAGGTTCTAAATTATTTATTAAATTATTAAAATTATAATTATTAATTTAGATAAGAGATGGAACCTAACGCTTACTTCTATTACCAAATTTATAGCCATATTATAGCCCAAACATTTAGGCAATTGCTCGATTATTATATTAACCCTTTCGTGGCTGGGGTACCAATCTATCGTTACCCTAATTGTTAAGCAAAAAAGCCAGGGTACTGATTGATCGTTACCCTGTTAACAATCGATTTTTATAAAATTTATCGACAACAGACGTCAGCGCTTGACGACATCGTCTTGTTTATCGTCTGTTTCACATATTTTTGTCCAAGTGGTGTTTTGTTGACTTAAAAAATTTTAATTATCAGTTTTTTTTCTTAATTTTTCATTTTATGATAATTTTTTATTTCATTTATAGCATATTCATGCAATAATATTACTATAATAAGTTCATTCGTGCTATAGTAAGTTTATTCAGTTATAATACGTCAACGTGTTATAAATATTTAAGTTGTGACCTTCAGTTCTGATATTTTATATATTTTTTTAATTCTTAATTTATATTTTAATCAAAAATATCAGAAAATGTTACATCTATTGCTACTGGTAATCATATGTTTATTACAAGAGTATATAATCTCGTTCGATATGACATGAATAAAGTATATTAGTTTATTCTGCTATCAACCAATATAATGAAGTTTTGATTTCAAACAAATGTTTGATATAATGTGCGATAATTTCACAAGTAAATGTATTTGCATAAGTGTTATATCGAATTGTACAAAACAATATTCTACATCGTTCTGGCTCAGTGTCAATAACAATGAAGTAACTGGACAATGTTGATTTTGACAAAAAGTAACAAATTTTCAAGTTTAAATGTCAGTTATGATATATATAATTTTTTTTCTTATAAATTTTTCTAATAAAATGTATTGAAAAATATCGTATTTGAAACTAAGGATATTACTACATGTACCTGATTTTTTTCATATAAATATAATGATAATTTAATTTTTGGTGAATTTTTAAAGTAATATTGCCTGATTCATCTATTTTGCCCTTGGCCATTTTACAAAATAAACATAAACAAGGAGGCATGGCAAATGGCAGGCTAAGGGTTAACTCATTGGACTTTGAGATGTGTATTATAAAACAAACATAGATTTAAGGAAAGTGCAGTGCTACGACAAATTGTCACCTTTTGCTGGTTGGTTCGTGTTCATAAATAATCATATTATATACAAATCAATGAAATGCCACGATATTTTGAATCAGCACAACAAATATCTTTTGTAATAACAATTAGATGTAATTTTTTTTTTAAATGTCCATCCTTTCTGCCCCACCCTGTATTTTTTCACATAAGAAATAATAATCTCTCAAATTTCATTTTTTGATATTTTGCATCATAATGCATGTTATTTTTCTAAAACTCACATAAGCACACTGAAAAATCTAAAACAAAAGGTACATGTGTTCATTTACATACCAAAAACATGTGTTTGCAATTTTTCTCATAATTCATGACAACAGTTGGTGAGTGAACAGATTATATACATCTCTTTTCTTATCTATCTACATTACTGTTCATTTTTCACAATATTTTGCTTCAAAATGTCACTAATTTTGTGTATATCAATGTTTCTACCATAAATTTTAACTTTTCCAATATCAAACACATTTAGAAATACATGTGAAATTTATTGGTGCATTAGATGGCTTTCTACTTTTATGGTTAACTGTATATATTGAAAACCTAATTTAATATAAATTAATAGTGAGAAACGTCTTATAATACAGTCAAAGATTGTTAAATGAGAAGAATGACAAATAATTTGCTAGATGCACTAGCTCCAAGACTTGATTGTGTAGTTTAGATGCATGGTGGAATTTCCATAGATAAGATGACAAAAACAGTGTTCCAATTTGATGGATGGGTATAAACCCCGAAAATCCAAGATGGCCAGTACACCTTATCATACAAATCAAGACTTCTTAGCTTCTCAATCAGGGCTAATGGTTGTGAAATGCTGTGTTCATATGCAGGTAGGTGCTAAGTGACAAATTTTCATAAAAATTGCTCAAAGTGGATGGTCAGCGAGCAACATTTGTCCACCACTGGTCTCAAGCTCTTTCCTAGTTTGTGCATCTTTGTAAAAGCAAATAATCTGGGAGTCACTGGAAATTTAACTACCACGTGACTCAGGTGGAGTTCTTGTGCCAAAGAAGTGCTCAGGATAATTAAGAAGGCGTTGCCTGGAAGTCATATAATAGGCTTGCTTCACAGAATTTCACATTGTCTGGGTCAGAGGCATAGATAGCCACTGCCGTATTAGCTAATCCTTTTGTGATGGATGTCTGATGTTCTTTAAGGCGGGTGTTTAAAGGGCATGTTGTAGCAACTATGTATTCTAAGTGACAGCTGGATCTATGAGCTTGGAATCTTGGTTCTATGATCTGGATCTTGAGCAGGTGGAAATATATAAGGTCACCCGCAAAAATACCACTATTAATTTTCATGATGTTGACTCCTTCCCCACAGAGTGGAAGTCTTTCTTCAAAATATAAATCTTACTATCCTCCCACTCCCCATTTCTCTCGTCTTATGTCTCTACACACGTTTGACAATCCTGTTTGTTTTCAGCATTTGGCAATTAGTTTGCCTGATGATGCCCATTCAACACGGGTGAGAACATTTGCAATTGTTTTAAAAAAATTGCTGGTATATAGGTTTAGTGTTTTTAATATACAGTAGAGAGTCGAAAATCGGCATCAATTGGGGACTGGGGTTGTTCAGATTAGGGATTTGTTCCGATTACGGTCTATGTACGAAAAAATATATTAACCTGTCCGATGTTCAAATTTTTCTTCGTTGCGTGTCGCTTCGCGTTGAATTTTCGTCGATTTTAAGCCTAACGAAAATTTTTATAATAATAATCGAGGCTATCGTATCGTTAAAAATTATTTCTTTATTTTGTACAAACAAAATAAATATATTGAAAAATATAAAAACATGAAAATTATACTTTAGAAGTAAATTTAGTATCAAAAACGTTTGATTCAGCACGACACAGTCTGACTGAAAATCGTGCCGATTATCGGGCGATTCCGATTACCAGGGTGCCGATTTTCGATTCTCTACTGTATAATTATTAACTTAGCTTAATCATAGTCCAATAATTTGCAAGATTATTTGGCTTTACTCTAAAATTGTAGTAAAGAAGTAAAGTCTATTAACTATTACTTCTTTCTTATCGTATCTATTACAGTAAAACAAATTCAATATAATACAATAGAATCTCATTTTAAGGGATTGCTTGAGCCACCAAAGATCATCCACTGTTCCAAGAATCAATTATATCACAAACAACAATTATCCTGCACACCAGGAAATTATCCATTATTCAAAAAAAATTTTCATGTTTTTTAATCTATAACAGAGATCTTGAGAGACTGAATAATTTCTTATAAGTACAAGCAGTTTTTACATGTAGGGACATGTAAGAAATGCTTGTACTTAAAATTATTCAGTCTCTCAAAATCTGTCCTTTATTCTATAGAAACACGTATGTTACAAAGATCATATATTATGCAGTATGTGTGTATGACAAAGCTGACAAACTGCATATACTGAAGCACAAAAATAAGCAAATTATGTATGCTCATTAGCATTTCACAACTTCACAATTTGTTAAAAAACTTGTCCATTTCAGTTTTGATATCACTTGTCTGCCTATTAAATCCAACTGCTTGATAACATACTCTGAGAACCTATATCCAGTGTGACCAGAAAAAAAAAAAAACAAAAGAAAAAGTTCACCACAAACATTTTCAAACTGGTGTTTTTTTCCTCAGGCATAAAACAAAGTTTCCGACAGGACAGAGCAATCGGTAAATGAAATTTTACAACTGCTTGATATTAGCAATGTCATGTATAGCCTGTTGTTTATGCTAAAACTCATCACAAAAGTCTTCATGACTTGGAAATACTCGATGGCCTTGCTAAATTTCAGTACTACACTTGGACCGGTGTCAGAATGTTCACTAGGTGGTTCCTTCTCAATCATATCAGCCAACTGACTCTCTTTGTACAATTCTTCAATTGTACTGTGCATATCCCAACAAGTAACATTGTAAAGGCTTTGATACACTAGGCAATTTCTCACCCGAAAGACATGTTTCAGAGTAACAAACATGTTGACATTTGCCGATGTTCACACACACAAGAAAACAAGTTGCTGGAATCATGTAATCGACATTTCTATCTGGTAATCGTAAATTTTCACTAATGACTCAAAAGCATGTATCTTTGAGTACCTTGTTGTGATATTCTTTAATAGTGTGGTTATACAGTAAATTGGTTCTTATGATTGAAATAATTAGATTAAACATCTTGTCCTGTCAATCGTCGACCAGCGACTATCCTCCATTTTTATTTTTGTGTTGTAAACAAGAGCTGTACTCATATGTTAAATCTACATGGACTCACTGACTGCAGCAAGTGACAGGGAGACTTTTTATGTCCCGAAATCAAAATGGTTTGACTCCTCAAAGAATGCTCTCTCAGTGCCCAGAAGACAGGTTTTTCTGTCTCCCACAAAAATTGCATAATGTGTCATGGCTTCAATAAATGCATCATTGAATTCTATGAATTTCCAAAAACACCCAAATATTAACTAAATGTCGAAATAAAACAAAGTTTACAATAGATGGAGTTAGAAAAAAAATTTTTATTCAGAGTTATAGATCCACTAAAGAGATAAAATTACATTGATTTGGTAGAACCTGGAAAAAAATCCATTATTCCGAGAAATCCACTGTTCTGCACTCCATCAGAACAAGATTCTACTGTATAAGGCAGACCTTATAAAACAAACCACCAAATTTTTAACTCCTGCATTATAACATGACCATAAAATTTCATCAAATTATGTGAAATGTGGTCACTTATTAATAAATGACTTCACATAATTGTAAATTAGGACTTATTAGGGGCAGAACCCCTAATAAGTCCTAATTTATAATTCTTTATAAATAATAATAACTATATTTTATAGATTGAATAATTTTAAATATTTTTAAAATTTAATAATAATTAATAAAAAAATGTTAAATATAAAATAATACAAAGTAAATAAATATTAGTAAACATCTTTAAAAAACAGATAGTTAAAATAGTAAATAAATAATCATAAAATTCAGTAAATCTAATCTGCCTTGGACCCTGCCAACTCTGAGTTCACATAATTTGAAGAATTTTTTTTTTAAATTGTGGAGTAATTTAAAATTTCTTGACAACAGAAAATTAATGATTAATTATACTTATAACAAAATCATAATTAACAAGTGGTTTTCAATATCCAGAAGTTTTTGCAATACCATGCATTACATTACTGTAGTCAGAACATTAATAAGACTATACATTGATGTACTGTACAGTACACCAGGAGTCAAACCTTTCAGCAGTATTGTGCCAAATCTAAGTTATAGTGTTATTCTGGATGATATGATACTAAATATTACAAAATTGGTGGAATTAAAATTAGTTTGGTTATAATGGACTTCAAAATTATATATTACATATTTTTAAAACTTATTATATCTGGATCTTATATTATTGGTCATTCAATATTTTACAATACATAGAATGATTATCATATGTGAAAAGAATGTATTGTCAAATTTTAATTTTCATCACATTTATGAAAAATTGTATTACAAATTTTTAACAAGTTTTTTCCAATACAAAATACACAGTTTGACTAAGAAGAAAATATCAAGAATTCTAATAAGATTAATTATTCTTTATTATTAATCAGAGCTTCTGGTCAATTAATGAGAACTTGTACCTGTACCTTTTTGCTCAATTGCTCAATATCAGATGTGTAAATTGGCCACTTTTAGCTTTATGCAGGATTCTGAATGTCTAGGTCAGTGATGGTGAACCTTTTTGAGAAGTAGGTGAAATTATATTCACTAACTTTTTAGTACTAGCTCGTGAGTCACTAAGTGGTGTCATTTGGAAAGAAGAGGGGAGGATGGTTAAAAACTACTTTTTTGTTGCGCATGCCCCGATGCCTGCATCAGGCCTTTAGACTTTTTTTTTTTAATAAATTCAACATTAGATATATATACAATACTTTATTTTTTTAATATTTTTGATTGTCTGTTTTCTCATTTATGATATAAAAAATAAGTTTATAAAAATCAATGCGTGGGTTATTTGAAAAGACTGCATGGGTCAGTGTCTGACCCGCAGATCATAGGTTTGCCACCACTGGTCTAGGTGGTAGACAGCTTCTTTGTGTTCTCAAAATATTTTTTATATATGAGAAAATTTGTTCTCATAGATAAGTTGAGCCAAACACCAAAAGCAGAGCACATGCAATTTGCTTTAAGTAATTAAATCTTTCAGATAAGATATTCAACAATTGAGAATGACAACAAACCTTTTCAGACAGTTTCCTTCAAGCATTTTCTGCAATTCTACAGATTTTGTTTTCCAAATTCTAAATGATATTAATTTAATAAGTTCCTTTTCAAAATTATCAATGTCCATCCTCTCAAAAACAGATAATTCAAATGGGGTCAACTTTACATCATTTAAATCAGGTTTGATGAGGAAAGAAAGTATAGATGAGTGAGTTTGAAGTCTTCACATTAATTAGAAATTTTTTCTTTGAGTACTTCAGCATACTTGTGAAATTTGTTTTTGTTAATGGTAAATCTATTTGTATGGTGTGGTGATTTCTTAATGCCGTGAATGAATCAAGGTGCGAAACGTAGTTGATGAGAACATTTATTAGATTATATACACTCTACTCGAATTCTACACAAAAGGCACCTGCAACTGTGAATAATTGACAAAAATAAGGTATACATTTATCAGACAATGAACAAAGACTCAATTCGTAAGCAATTTACCTTTTATACATACTACTGATGAAATTATCTTTCTAGTTACAGACTCGATCTAAAGCGATCTTTCATTGGTCGGACACGAACAGAATTAAAGTCAACAGATGGTGCCTAACTCGAGCGCAGTTTTACAACAACGAATATGATTAATCTTAACATATGGGTCTTTACATTTGGGAAGTATTTGTAGGCACTAATAGTAATATCACAACAAAATATATTTAAGTTTGATTCAAATCCTTTCCAATATTCAAAAAGTTCTAATACATATTTGCAAGGAAAGAGACAAACAAAGTTTAAGTCATTCAGGTGTTGAGTTATATCAGTCAGAAAAATCAATTTGCAGTCTTCATCATTCAATTCTAAAAATTGTTCTTTTTTATTATTAAGAAATATTTAATTTCTTCCAGACATGATACAAAATTATTCACAACACTGCTGTACAACATGTCTTTATATTAACTTTTAAGTTGTCTGTGTGTCAATGAAGAACAAGAAACTATGAAAATAATTATCTGAATGATGGTGTCCAAATTCAAGCACTGGAATAAAATTTTCACAACTAAACTTTCTTGGTGTATTATGCAGTGGAAACTTAATATTTGACGTCCAATATTATTTTTGAGTTAACAAAACCCCAGTTAATTCTAAATTATTATTTAAAATTATTTAATTAACTGTAATTATTAAATTTATTAAGAGATGGCACCCAACGTCTACCTCTCATGCCAAATTGTCTATTAAATTATTAGTATTATAGCTATTTCTCACCAGATTATATTTGGCTTTGGTTGGTGTATAGCTTAACAAAACCCCTTTCCAACGATTGCACGGATGGCATCAGTAGTAACAAAATTAGCATAAATAAAATATTTTGTGTTATTTTCAAAGTAATTTAAAAATGTAATGATAATATCTTTTCCTTTAGTTGTGCCAGAAAGAAGAAGTAAACAATATAATTCTTCATAAACATTATTGTTATATTAATATTGTGTAACTATTGCTGGACACACCACATCATTTATGTCTGTGCGCTCGTCAACAGCGACACTAAATACAGCAGCTTGCTGTAATACAGTTCTCTGTTTTGTTGTTACATTTTCAGCCATATCTGTTATTCATCTCTCAACTGATCTCTCAGAAGCCCGTGTTTCTCAAATTTCAGACAGTATTGTTTGTTTATTTGGTAAATCACAGAATAAAATTTCAGCACTTTTCAAAAACATTTCTTTGATGAGTTCTCATCTATGAAAGCTTTTTGTTTTGAAGCAACACAATGAGCGATTGCACAACTACATTCAGTGGCTTTAATTTTGGTTCTAATTATTTGACTAAAAAAAAAGTACTTTGTTTCCTAAAGCCAGAAATAACCCCTCTTATACCTTCATTTTCTCATCAGCATTTTTAAATGTGGACTGATGTTTAGTTTGATAATGTCTTTGTGCACATGATGCATGAGACAACACTTTCAAAACATAATGTGCACACAGCATGATCATTTTATTGAACAAATCCATATTCATTTGTCCAAGGGTTTTGAAAAGAGCAAACATCAAGTTTTGTCTCTTTTTTTGAGACATTTTACAGCAGTATCACTAAATAGTAACATACTATGGCAGCACTAAACATATGATTTTTTTCTTACATGTGAGGAACGCACAACACGTATATGGCAACATGGAGTGTAAATATATGTGCTGGAATAGATATACAAGCAAGAGATTCTTTTTTAATGTACCACAGCCTACACTGAACCATAGTTTTTTTTTAAATGTGTAATTAATAATTAAAATATAATTTTTAGTACATTTCTATTCAATCAGAGTGCCACTTAAAATTGTTCCACATGCCACATTTGATATGTGCGCCATAGGTTGTTCTGTACTATCACGAAATTCTTTGAGCTCATTTCATTGCCTGTAATAATAAATCCAAACAGTATAACCTAACTGATAGGTCAAAAGCACAAGCAGAAAAGTTTGTGAAGGAATTCAAGTATCAAGATTTTGTTTGCAACAATGGATAGGTCGACCATTTTAAATTAAAATAAATACAATATTGTATATGGGAAAATAAGTGGATAATCCCAATCTATTAATTTAAAAACAAAGTGAATGGATCAAGTGCTTTTAAACAGAACATCAAAAAAAGTTTAATGACAAGAACATCTAAAACAGAGATAAAATAAGTCTTTTTTTTTATAATTTGCTGATGCTACTTACAAATTTGAAGGAAAAAGACGTATCGATGAAAAAAATCAAAAAGACAATTCACAGTCTTTGTGTTTGAAAACATGACAGATACTAATAAAAGGAAATTTTTATGACAGGAAAATCTCTACATTCTAAGTGCTTCAAAAAATATAAAGCTACCTGTTGATTATACTGATAATTAAAAATTGGGGATGACAGACTTTTTTTTGATTCTATATTAGTGACTGGAACAGAGTTAATAAAATTTTTCTATTATTCTGAATTGTTAATTGCTAATTATCCTGCTTACCTCCTAAATGCATCATCTGCCCAATATACAAGCTGTATTTTTAACCCTAATGTAATTTCAATTTTACAGCCTGTAGAAGTAAAAAACGGGCATAATTAAAAGCATGAAAAACTTTTATAAAAGATTTGGAGTATTACATTTGATACACTACACAGAAAAGGGGTATTGAAAATTTGTCAATAGTAGATGTAATAAAATTTATTAAATGATGCATGGAATATCATTTTCTGCAATTTCAATTGCTTTAGTAAATATTTCTCTCATTGACAGTTTATGACTTGACTTGAGTGAATAAAACTTGACCCTTTCTAACTAGTTAAACAGCAATAACGTTTTTAATAAAAAAAAAAAATCAAGGACTTTAATCATAACAATGACTATTTATTATTTGTTTGTTTATTTACTTATGGCAATGCAACACTTGGGTGATCTGCCTAGAGGGGATGCCTTCCAGGTGGTCTTTTTAAAGAAAACTGGCCCCTATTTAGGCGTTACAGACGTTGAGAAAACCCGGAAAACTCCACGTGGCCAGCCCGTCCGAGCGCGGCGCAAACCCACGACCTAACTCCCAGTGTTCAGGGTACAAAGACCATCTGGCCACTGGTGGATGACTATTTATTAACTTGTGAGCTTCTTACCGAAACTTGCATCATAGAAACTGTACTTAACAATAAAAATGATGACAGTGAAGATGAGATGAATGAATGTAAAACCAGAAAATCAAAATCAGTGTCATCAAGCTATGAAGTTAAATGACAATGGATATTCTGATCACATTTTTTGAAGGTAGAAAATTATCTACTGAGACTTTTAATGCTTTGAGTGTTTTAAGAAATTTGAAAGATATGAAAGTACAATCATTAATTAAATCAATCGTAAATATTAAAATTCACAAATAAAAAAACAGTAAATTGTGATAATTCAGATGATATATATATATTTTTTAATAATAATAATAATACTTCACTACCAGATTTTTTAAACAATATTGAATATGCTGTTTTTAATAGTTCATATTATAAATATTGCATTATATTTTGTGGTTTACTACATTTTTATGAATGTAATAAAAATCTTTTGAGATGCACATATTTTTATTTAGTATCTGTTACTATAACAATGTTGTTTGTGAAAAGATATGTAAATTTTACCAACAGATGTTTCAAATTGTATTAAAAGGTTAGATACTTTTTTAAAAAGAAAATGACATAATATTTTGAATGATTATAAAATACAAATGTAGTAACTATAACTCATTTAAAATTTTATTATATTGAAAAATATTTTACAAAAAATAACAAGTTACACTGTTAGTGATATAGGATAAATCACTAAAAATGGATATATGCCAAACAATCTGTCATACTATTGGGCTATTTTTGGGTCAAATAATTCAGCAAATCCTTTGATGTCAATTAAACTGTAATGAGTTATTATATAAAAATGGATATACCTCCTCTGTCAAAAGTACAAAATAATGTTGCGATGCAGGAATTTATACCACTTCAAAGGCAAGTTTTAAAAAATGTTTAATGTTTGCTTGTTGATTGCCTATGCAAATTTTGAGAAAATATATTTGCATAAACATGTGCTAAAATGGAATCAGTTTTATGCATTATAAAAGAAGTATGATTCGTTTACTAGTCAAGAAGTAGAGACAAAAATATGGAAAATCCATACTTTTGACCAGGGGTTATAGTAACTAATGGTTGTAATAAGTAAATGCATTTGTTCCCTTCTTGCATATTATAACCAAGTTCAACTGTACTTATTTTTTACAGAAAGAAAATCAATTGCACAAAGCTATACTACAAAAAACACGAGGTAAATGTAATTATTTAATTCGTCATATTAGGTACACATTTTGATAATTTATAATTTATTTATTTACATTTACAATAGGAAAAGTCTTGCCAAATTAATTTCCTCCCTCTCATTAACAGCAAAACCTTGATTAAAATATAACAATCTTGTCCTCAATTTTTAATTTTGCTATCTTCAAAGATCAAAAAATTTTATTCTAAAACTGTAAAAATATCAGTAAGTAATATCAACTATTTGTGTTTATTCTTTAAAAAAAATTTTAATAAAAAATAATTCATATTTAACAGTTTTTCAATTATGTTTTAACACAATGTTAAGTTAAATACAAATTTCAAATTTGTAAAATTACACTGCTCAAAACATTTTGGGCGGCACATGACTGCTCATTGAAGAATGGCAAATAATTCCCCATCTTATTAGCAACCACATCAATTCCATCCCACACAGATGTATAGCAGTTATGGTTATTTACACAGATTATAAACCCTACTAAGGTCAGCATAATAGTCTAAAGAAGTAATTTGTTCTGGTTGTGCAGATCACACATTATCCATCAGCATATTTCAACAAGTGCAAAAAATGAAAATATGACAATTTAACCCATATGCATGTTTTTCACATATTACTGTATCTTTCGTGACTTCCAAATCGTTCGTCATAAATGATTTTCTACGTAACACCTCTTGCACCTATGTTTTGACTAGTGTAAATTCTTTATTTATTGAAACAGGTGATTTTTATTATTTCTCCAACAAAAAAAAAAAACTTAAGACTTTAAAAAAAATTCAAGAAAATATTTATACAATTCAATAGATAAAGAATACAAATTCAAAATTCTCATATGTTTAACAAATGTTAAATGAAAAAATTGGTATAATGTAAAACCAGCCTCTAGCTACCAAAGAGATATATTCTTTTTGTGGCTAGAGGCTGACTATAAATCTGTCTTTAATTTTTATACAAAGAGATTTATCAATTTCCTCAATATTGGTCAAAAATACTAAAAGAAAAATTCTCTGAAGTCAAAAATAAATTGATCAATGATGGGCATTCAAGAAAAATTTTTGCAACAGAAAAACACAATTATTAGTGGAACTGTTGAGATAATAAAGTGAACTGATAAAGTTTAATCATTCTGTTCTAAATTGTTTTGGAATCTCAGCCTCTAATCATGGGCTTATCAGCCCAAAAGTACTTAGGCTAAAAGTTTGTTGTATTAATTATACTCCTGAAACTAAAAAAAATCTGGTTTATGCAATAAATTGCATTCTTGCAAGTTTTTCTTCAGTTAAAATGATTCCTTCTTGAGGTAATTTTGTCCCTTTGAAACTTCAAGAAAACACTTGTTCTGATCATTTCTTAGCTTCACAGATCATACTCCTTTTTTGGAAATTATTAAACCTGTTTAAGCTCAACAGTTAGGTCATCCCAAACATTCTAATATATAAAAAATTCAACTCAGAATCAAGAACATTTCTTAAATCTGAAATTATGCCAGATATATTTACAAAATAAATCAATTTAAAATTTCAATAATAATTTGCCTATCAACAAAAGTAACATTGAATTTTTTTTGAATATGGTATTTGAAATTCAAAAAAGATGAGAAAAAATGCTTAATTTTAGAAACAAAATTAAATTTCTAGAATTAATCATCATTTTTTTTTTAAATTTATCTATTTTCATTAAAATTATGATATTCCATTTTAAGTTATGATCTTTACATTTCATTTTAAACAAGTGAAATATTGTACTTTGCCAATCTTACTGTGATGATACATGACAAGTGATTTGTAATATAGTCAAAATATCATTATTTCATATCTGAAATCAACCATATATGTATTGTTACAAAAGACTATCTGAGATGGAACTAATCAAACACTCATCTGAAAGGCTCCTCATTATAAATAGATATAGTTCAACACAAAATGCTGTTTTTAGAGTACAAGCATCTTTAATGTTGGTTTAGAGTTCCTCTCTTTTTTCATTTTATTTTAGATTCTTGATTGAAAACTTTTCCATATGTGATGCAGTATGAGCAGCAGCAAAAACACTCCCTTGTATTTACTTTTTGCTGTCTGACTTTTGAATTCTTTTAGGTCCTCATTTTCTGTTTGATTATTGAAGCACTCTTTTACACACATATATAATAATCATGTTTAAATTTTAACCAAATATCTAGTTGCCAGATTTTTAGGGTATGTTTAGGACAGATCTTAATCAATGAAATAAAGTTCTAAAAGTTGGCAGTTAAGCTATCATCTTGTATTAATATTAATAATTCCAGTAATTTAGAATATTCTGGAATAGAATTCAAACTTGCAATTTTTGCTTATCATGAGGCATTACCAGTGATGCTATCTGGACCTTTATCTGATCCTCATAATGTTATTAACCATATTGATTAATCATCATGGAATGTTCTTATATTTGTGAACTTTTATAAAGCTCAACTGACTTAATTATCAATATCAGTACAAAATAGCAGGCTAACTGCCAAATTTTAATCAACGAAATGAAGTAATTTACCTTAAAGTCTAGTCTAAGCATATCTAAAAAACCCAACACTTAAACATTTGGTTATAACAAATTTTTCAAAAGCATTAAAATCATGAAATCATATAAAATTCTTAATGAATATAACATTTTATTTAAAAAATAAATTTTAAAAAATTATTTAGACTTAATTATAAATTTTTCACCAATATTAGCAAATTTATTTAAACTGATAAAAATACAAAAAAAACTATAAATGGTATTAATTACTGCAACAAACTAGATGTACTACATTCATAAATAACTCAAAATACACCTAAATCTGGTAACAAAAAATTCAACAGCTTATTTATTAAATTGTTTTTTGTTACTGGATCTAGATGTATTTTGAGTTAATTATAAATGGTATAATTCATAGAAAAGTTTTACATCAGTTTACAATTTATTAGGTTGAAAAATGAAACAATAAATTTTGTTAATCATTTTTGAAGCTAGTAAAATAAAAGATTTTAAAAACTATTATATATTATAATAATAACAATAAATGTATTCATAAGTGTTAATATGAAAGCTTAAAATTTGGCTATCCATTTATTAAATGTAACAGAAAATAGCAAATGAAATCATATTATATAAGATTTTGTTTGCCGTTTAAAAATACATATATTTTTTTTCCTCCATTCTTGATTGACATCCATTATCTAAAATACAATCAATAAAAAATATCCCATACAGCAGGCATGTCAAACTCATATGATAATACAAAATAGATCGTGTGGCCCGTAATAAGTCGAGGGCTGCATGTTTTCGATGTTCAAAAAATTAATAAAATACGATTTTTAGAATGATTATATTATGTATTATGTATTTATTAGACTCAATGTCAAGCTCAATGTATTGTATGTTATACATACATAGACATTTTATATCTCATGTTATTTTTTAAACTTAAACTATAAATATTTTATACTTTTTATAAAAAACAAAAATAAAAGTTATAATAAGAAATAAACAAAATCACAGTTTAATATTACTTTTTAGATATTTGACAACATTTTTCACAAAGCGAGTCATCAAAATTTGGTTGAATATATTGAGCTGATGCAATTTTTAAAATTGATGATAAATGTTGATCGATTAATCTTGACCTTTCTGAATTTTTGTTATTTTTCATTAAAGAAAATAGTTGCTCGCATAAATAAGTGCTTCCGAACATAGCCGGTATACACGTAACAAATGATAAAATTTTAGGAAACCGATCTACAGATAAGTATGTATAAAAATCTGGAATTCCAACTTCCATACATTTTTGCTTCAGAAAATTATCACATTGGATTTCAATTAATTCCATTTGTAAATTTTCATCAACAATTTCAATATCAATAGAAGTGAAGTAAAGACGAAATTGTAATTCACAGCTTTTAAAATCAGAAAATCTTCGATCGAATTCCGTTTCTAACAATTTAATTTGGTGAGCATATTCTGTAAATTTTGATTTAGGTGATTTAAGCAATAGATATTGACAGCTTTCAAAGTGAGACAAGTTTTCTTTTTCTATTTGTTTTCACCAAAAGTAATAGTTTTTGTTTAAAAGCATTAATATTTATCAAATAGTGTTGTAATAAGATGATTTTTGCCTCAAAGCTTAAGATTAAATTGATTAAGATGACTCATAATATCAACTGAGAAAGCCAGGTCCTTTATCCATTGTCCATCTTTTGATTCAGCACATTCATAATTTTTTGTTTCCAAGAAAATTATGATTTCGTCCAACAATTTGAAAAATCGTTTTGACACTTTATGACTCGAAAGCCGTCGAACTTCCGTATAATACAGTAGATCGGTGTATTCACATTCTATATCTTCCAGAAATGAAGCAAATTGACGATGATTAAGTCCACGTGCTCGAATATAATTTACAATTTTGGTGACTATTTTTAAAACATGTCCGATATTTAAAACTTTGGAGCGCAGTACTTACTGGTGAATAATACAATGAAAACATTCAAAATTATTATTACCATGCTGTTTGCATGTTTCTTTTAATCTTGCAACAACTCCTTTAATAATACCAGTCATGGTAGGTGCATCATCAGTTGCGAGACAAACCAACTTTTCCAATGGTAACTTATACTTCCTCAAAACTTCCATAAGTGCGTCAAAAATATCAGCTTCAGTGGTTATATTATGCATGGGAATGATTTTCAAAAGTTCTTCACTTATTTTTAAATTAACATTGCATCTGTGAATAAAAATGGCTAGCTGAATGCTATTTCAAATATCTGTACTTTCATCAATTGCAATAGAGTAGGCTTGAAATGTTGATATTGTTGAATTATGCCAATTTCTCAAATTCTTGGGTAGTTCATCAACTCTGCTAGCTACAGTATTTCGACTTAAACTTACACTTTTAAATTTTTTTATTTGTTTTGGACATAATACTTCCGCCACTTTAATTAAGCATTCACTAATAAATTCCCCTTCGGTAAATCGTTTCGACCTGTTTGCGATTAAATGTAATAATATATAACTAACTTTTATGGCAGCTGTATTGTCTTCAACCAATTTAGTGAATACACTTTGTTGTTTTTGAAGAATTGATTTCAATTCCAACAATTTGTCTTCACGAAGTATTACAACGTATTGATCATAGTTTGTTTTGATTTCTGTCATAGTGCCTTTTAAGATTATATTCCTTAGGAACTGAAATAGAGTTTTTACATATCAAGCATAATATTTTATTCTTGTTTTGGACACAAAAATATTGCAGTTCCCATTTTTCTTAAAAATTACAATGTTCCTCTTCAATTGATCTTTTCTTACTCATTGTTCTTGAAGTTTGATTATATTTTTATTAAATAAGTTTTTAGTTTAATATGAATAAAAACTAAAATCCACTTTAGAGTTCAAAATATCATTCGCAAACGACTGAGCAAACACTGCACTTTGTGACGACTTGTACAAATGTGATGTTCGTAGCAGTATGATGATACTCCGCGAACAGAATAACACAAAAATAACGAGTTGCAGATTCCTTTTTTAACAAGTAATTTATTCTTGCCTTGAACCGGTTCTTTATCAGTTGATCCCAACTTACAAAGCAAAACTGGAGTATTATACAACGGGTATTGGACCCCTTTTTCTGAGCTATCAATTCCAGGCAATGCAACAAATATCCGCAAGTTGACTTATAACTATAACTTATAACTAAAGAAAAAGAAGAAAAAATAAGTATCTAAGAATAGAAAAGAAGGGGAAGAAGAAAATACCTAGGATTTTTAGACTTTTGGTCTTGGATGGGTCACTGTCTCAGTCTTTTCTCTGAACAGTTCCTTTCTCTGTTCCTTCCTTCTCTACACCTCAAACTTGGTGTCCTATCAATATCTTCCTTTCTAAGTGCTTTTATGGAACATCCTTATTATTGGAATATGAGTGGCTCCACGTAGTCCCCAGCCTTCAGACCTGGAGCACTACCTTTGTACGTCTTCTCTCTGGAGTTTGAGCCAAAAGCGTCTCCCCTGGTTCCCGTGACCCCAGGGCCTCTCCTCTCCTTTGTTTTCCCAGTCCACTTCTCAGAAACGGTGACCTCACCCAAGGGAAAAAGGGTTGGAAAGGAAATTCCTAGAACAGTTAGAAATCTTTGTTTTTTGTTCTAAGCCTAACATAAAATATGAACAAATATACAAATATCAGTATGGCAGACAGCCACACAAACAAGTCATGTGTCGGATTAGATCACTCCACGTTCTATCATGTTTCTGATCGTCTTGTGTTTTTATCGGTTTGGCTTTGGCTGCCGCTTTTCATTTGACTCCTCGCACCAGTGCACAGCATCCCAAACGATCACACAACCACACATGACGCAGCATCAACCAAAAAGTTCAAACTTTGAAACTTCCAAGTGTCAAAGCTTAATATTTAAAAATTTTTAAAAAGTCTCGGCGGGCCGCAACCTATGTATTGGCAGGCCACTCGTTTGACATGCCTGCCATAAAGCAACCTAACCTTTTAACTTAAACTATAACTAGTAGCATAGTGCAGTAACCATGGTAACGACACGAGGGTATAACATTTTCACAAATGTTCGATAGAAAATTATTATTGATATACCAAAAACAGAGCACAATAATTAAAATTAGTCAATTTTGTTTCATTTAACTTTTTGAAATTACTATAATTATTATTAAGAACAAATATTGGTTAATAACATATTCAAGGTCTACAGGACTGAAACACAGTGTTTCAGTCCTCAGAATGCATCATTAAATAATTTTAAAAGTTTGGCAATTCTAGCAAATTAACAGAAATAATAAATATTTAGTAAATTGTATGCAGTTTAACAGTATTATTTCAATGGCATACTATATAATTTTATTCATTGATAAAGTTTACATACCCCAAAGAGGTAAAAACCTGTATGTCTGTATCATATACTATTACATAATTTTATTTATAGTATGTAACAGCTTCAAAAAAAGTTGATTTTCACTAGACAAAATTATGCATATAAAATTACAATATTTTTGCAATTTAATAACAAAAACTGTTAATAAAAATATAAAGAATTAAAATTTACTAATTAGATTATCTGAGCTTTAAAACCCTACTTTTTTTTTACTAATTTTTTAGTTTAAAATCAGATATAACATGACTACCAAGATAATATAAAACTAATACAAAAATAAAACAGCTTACAAATTAAAAAGTTAAACAAACTGTTTCATGAAATTGTTAGCTGTTTTTTGATTTGAATTATAAAACATTTAAAAAATTTTTCTATTATTTCAAAAAATCCATCCAAATATGTTGAAGAACAAATCTAATGATTTAGCGTTGGATAGGCTTTCTACTTCACAAAGTGAATACATAAGCAAACTGCACTATAAACATGATAGCTCTCTTATATCTTAATTCTTAAGGTGCTATTTTTATAAGGAAATACAAAAACTGAAATCCATAAAATTAATCAAAGTTTACTTATAACTTGTTTACATAATCTATTGAAATCACTTTTTTGTTTACATTCAGAGTGCATTACAAATTCTATTAGAACTCTCACATTACTCTAAGCTCTATTGCATCTATGCATTCCTGTTGAATCTCACAGAATTTGAATAGGAATGCAATAGACTAGCAAAAGGGAGTTGTCATCAACATGAATACCTACCGCTGGACTTGTTTAGTTACAGACAGCTCAAAAACAGTCAATTATGTCTACTTAAACAATAAAACATAAGCAACTACAAAATGATCCTTCATCTAGACGTCATAATTAATATTGTTCAATATTTAGTTTACAAAAATCGAGCAATTATATAGCTATAATTAAATAATAATTACAAATGAATTTGGTATAGAGGTAAGTGTTAGGCACCATCTCTTATCTAAATTAATAATAATTAAAATTTTTAATAATTAAATAAATAATTTAGAATAATTTTCTTCCAGAATGTTCTAAATTATTTATTTAATTGTTAAAAATTCTAATTATTATTAATTTAGATAAGAGATGGTGCCTAACGCTTACCTCTATACCAAATTCATTTGTAATTATTTAATTATAACCATATAATTGCCCGATTATTTAGGCGTTTGTTGGTTTATTAATATATCATCAGGCTTTGAGATGTATTATATTTATTTACAGTTTACATTAATTATCTGCACTTAACATCACTTGTACTCTTCATATATCAGAAATAATATAATCAGTATATTTTTGACTCATATATATATATATATATTATATATATGCAATAATTATATTAAGTTATAACAAACACAAAGTGCTGTCTTGATTAGTACTTTATTTGTGTTTTTAGCAAACAAACTACTCTCTTAATTGTTAACTGTTAATAGTAAAACTGAATTAATTAACAATTAATTCAGTTTTACTATTTTATTAAAGCATTTACACTGATAAAATTTTCTTCCCAAATTATTATATAACTGAATATCATATGTAAATACTCCATAAATAAAATTTTAATATGTGAATATTCATACCAGAAACAAAAATCCCAAAAATTCAAAAGTAAAACAATTACCTAAATTATTCAAAACTGAAATGATAAACTTAGTCATCTGGGTTCATGCTTTATCTGTGTATCATATAAAACACATACAATCAATACATTACAGAAAAGTTTTAAAGAATTGAAGAAAATAGTTGCAATTAAGTTTTCAAGAATCATATTCAGTTGACATCTAAAATAAAAATTGCAAGAAAAATTTGTATCCCTCTCCTATAAAGCAACATCATGCCTCAATGGATTCTAGATTTTTCTGTGTCTATTAGGGTTTCTCCAACAGGATCCCGGCTGTTTTTTAACCCAGGAAATTCTTCTCATCCCGGGAAATCCTACAAATTTCTTAAAACTTCACTTTTTTCTTATCTTGTGTTAAAGTTGAAAAAATTTTGCAAATAGAAAGTATAATTAACCCATAAACCATCAGAATACATTTGTATTTATTAATTTTAAGCCTGCTTATTAGTTTTTTAAATTTTTGCTTATTATGGCATGTCACAGATTGTTAATAATCAATATGTAGCCTATTTGTGAGGAGACTCTGAAAATTCTTTACTTGTCAGAACCTGTAATATCTGGAATAATTGTGCTTATGCTGTCTTAGTTTTTAACCACGCCCAGTAGCTTCAATAACTGCATAACGCCAGGTTACACATATTGGGCCAGGATACAAATGAGTACGAAGTAAACAAGTACGAAGTTTTTCTTTATAAACCTGATTATTAAAGCCAAATTATCGGACTATAAGCTTGATGCCGCTATTAAAGCAGACAAGGTAGACAAATCGAGAATACTTGATGGCAAAAGAAATATTTTAACGCATCTCGAAAACAAACTAGAAATTTTCCAGGCTACGGGTGAGAAAACACACAACATCCGTCTTCTTTTAAATGCATTAATTTTAAAGACGATTCCACCCGCATCAATTGAATCAAAAAGGACATTCTCAATAGCAGGACTTTTCTTTAGTAAAATAAGAATCAAATTGAGTGATTGGAGTATTGACCATCTTTGCTTTTTAAAATCTTATAAAAATTTACAATAATATTTTGTATTATGTTTTATTTAAATAACGAAAATTACCTTCTAACTTAGAAGTTTGATATAAGTTCATTTTTTCTTTAAATTTTCAACTCAATTCAAAAGCATTTTTGTTGTAAGCAGTTTTCAACAAACTTTATTAAAGTTTTTCTATTTGTGAAAATTTCTATGTAACTCAAAAATAATTTTTTATACATATTTTACACAGCATTATTATTATTTTGGAGGTTGCAGGTTGTATTAAGTTAGTTAAAAATGAAATATAATTATATCATTCAATTTTAAGATTTATTTTATAGGCCTATCTTATAAATAATTAATTATATCCTGGGATTGCCCAGGATCTGAAAAACAGTTCACTTTTTCCCCGGAATCCCGGGACAAGCAAAAGACCAGGAAATGAGAAACCCTAGTGTCTACCCAACAATTTTTAGAACCAATTTAGTATCTTTTAAAACAATTGTATGGAGTAATTCCAAAGGACTAGAAATGTTCAGAAAGTGATACATGCTAGTTTCTTGTAATACTAACAAGTACACATCTATTTTGTAGATCAACATTACAACTTCTGTTTATAATCTGATACACTGAGTAGTAAAAGCAAAAGTAATCATTAATTTTTCATTTCTTTAAATAATTAAAAAAGAAAAAATTTAACAAATATAATATGCACAGTATATACAGTATATAATCTTCCAAAAACAACTTTCAAAATTTTGGATTACTTTCACAAATTATAACTTTATATTCCCCTTATGAGGTTTCTAGAATATTAGCAAACTGAGAACACAAGATTTAAACAAATGAATATCACACCACATGAATATAAACAAAAACGACATGTTCCTACTTTGCATTTCAAAATAGGAACATTATCTTCATGTTAAAAAATAATTATAATAATCTTAAGCAATAAAAAGTATTTTTACTCTGCTAGATTAATCAGACTTAATTATTTTCCAGTTTTATCATTTAACGTCAATAAAAAGTATTTGAATAAAATAATTTTTTATAATCCCAACATTGCTCAAATATTGCACATAAATAGTTCCTAACCTAAGGCCTATGATAGCTATCCAGAGTATCTATAGAATGAAATCACTGAAAATTATAAATATATATTAGTACAATATTTTGTAGTCTTGGAATGATAACTGTGTATGTTATATCTTACTATGAATAGAAAGTGTGTTTGTTTGAATATATATACACACAATTCATATAACATACATGAAGATACACATACATACACGCTTATGTACTAATAATCACAAAGTGCTGTCTTGATTAGTACTTTATTTGCTAAAAACTATGTTAATCGCTAATTGAAATACTACAGTAATACAGTTTAATATTTTATTAAAGCATTTACACTGATAAAATTTCTTTGTCTTCTCAAATTATTATATAATTGAATATCATATCATATCAATAACAACTAAAAAAATATTCAGCAAATATGTTCAATTGTTTATCATACAAAATTATCATATACAAAAACAAACACCACACGAACGTTTTCCAACTTCTTCAGAGTTCTTTGGGTGCAACCGAACAGTTACCCGAGGGAAGGTTATCGGAACTAACGCCTATTTGTAAAAATAAAAAAAGTAATTTGAACGACCATTCAAAAATATAAATTTAATGCCGAGTAAGCGTCATCATGCTCAAAACAATCATTCGACTAATGACTATAATGTTGAGTCAAACAGGACCTGCCAGGCCATCAGCAACTCCATTTCCTTCTTAAGTTTATACAGAATGACTCAAAGTTAGCTTTAAAACTTTCTATGGCCTCCAACCATCTAAGATGCTCTGTATGCAATGTTGCAAGGAGTTTGGCCCACGCAAAGTCTGCAATTATTTCCGAGTCTGCCGTGGAAATTCTAGAATGTTATATGTCCAAGATAAGCTCTTGTATTCTTGTTCTCACAGAACATTTAGTGGACCCGACATACAGAAGGTCTTCAATTGCATCTGGTGTCTTCGACAGGGAAACTGTACATGCCGGGAAGTCTGCTAGAGTCGGGAGGGTCCTTTCCATTTCGAAGGATGGTGAAAATAGACAGGCACCTTTGAAAAGCGATAAGAACTGCACATTTCCTAGCAATTTTTGCAAATAATGAACATAGAAATAGGTGGTCAATTATAGGCTATAAATAGTGTCTGTTTCAATCTTCCAAATCCTAAAGATCCTTTCAGTTAAATTTTTATAGCAATAACTCTGAAATTTGCATACCATATTCTTATATACTCAATAAAATTTCAAAATGAACATATATCATTACATATACAAAGTTTATTGATAGAAAGGAAGTTGCTTTTGTAGAAAAAAGTTGAAAATTACTTTTATACACAATCCATTCAAAACTCCACTAAATGAAAGTACTTTTTTCCCTGTGATGTATCATTCACAAAGACAATTTTTAATATACTATGACAAAATTTCAATGATTTACAATTATTTTAAATTCGTTAAAAAATAATAAAAATTAAATGAATAAATGTTCTTCAAAATAAAAGTAATAGCAATTTATGGTAGTTAAAGAAGTGTCAACAAATGACAAATTCATATTAGTAATATATTTTGAATCATGTTGTCTTATGCTAACAGAGTTTGAATCAGCTCTGTGTGAGATAGTAATAAACAAACACAAAAATTTAGTCATCATAAAATCTATTTAGAACATTAAAATATTTTTAGAATTTTCAAGAAAATTTATGTAAAGAAAGTACTATACGGTATTCCTATTTTTTAAAACAGCATACTGTGCTAACATATACATATAAATTAATTAAATGCACCTGTACTATCATACATATAATAACAAAGTTTAATAATACAAGCTTATTTCAGAGGTAAGCAACAAACAAATATATATCATTTAAATACACTTATATGTAAATTTAATAAATTTTAAAATTCTACCTCGATTAAAAAAATTTACTCTATTAATTATTACGCGTTAGTATTCATTTAAATTATAATTAAACGTTGTGTATTTAATTAATACCGCTAATCTATTAATACGCAATAGGATAAAAAGAATTACTTGTTAGTAGAAATTCAGAACAGAAATATTAAATTAATATATATAAAAATGTTTATAAAATTATAATTAATATATATAAGAATACAAACCATAAATTAATAAAGATAAAATTACATTTAAAAAACATCAAAAGCAAAAAAAGCAGATGTATTTTTTCTTTTAGTTCTTCAAGGATACTTGAAAATTCATCATGATAACATTTGTAATATTTATTGAACACACAAACAAGGTTAACTTATACAAGTGAAATTGAGCATGAAATCAAACAATTTGTCCTTACAAAATGTTCAATGAAAGTGTCCATTTCTTAACAAGAGACGATTTCGGTTCAATAAGTAAAAATATTATTTTTATAAACACAATCGAAAAGGAATTTCGATAGCGAATAATTAACGTTGTAGGAAATATATATATATATTTACATATTTTTTTGTTTTATTGTGGTCAGTGGTGTATTGTCGGAGTGTTTTCTGGGTGGAGAGATAATTAGGTGTAAATGCGAAAGTAACGGTTGGGAAGAGGAATGTGAAGAGAATCAAACAAAAGTAGGCGACTAACATATCTCGTGTACAACAGATTTAACATCGGAACCATTTATAATTTGCACGTTTGTGGCGAGCAGAACAAGGCGTGGACGGATGACGATCGCGATTAGCGTTAACAAAAGTGGAAATAAAATAAATATACCTTTCTTCTTCGCATTGCGATTTCGACTGATAATGATCTCCATCTATAGTATTTCCACTTCGTTCTTCCTCTTCACCATTCGTTCCATCAACCAAGTCGCCATCTTGCTCTTGGCCTTCGTTGTTGCAATTGGTATCCGAATAATCATACTGCTGTTCGTTCGCGTAATCGTTATTATATTCTTTCTGTTCGTCTGCCATATTAGCTATTCCTATAGTTTAAATATTACTACAACAAAACTAAAGAACGTGGCCGTACGACGAACCGACAAGCGATCTTTGTCGCCCGCTTCTATTTATAGATGACGGTCACATGATATACAACGCGCTCGACTATTGGATTAAATCTCTGTATATAGTTGAAGACTGGCGTGGATGTAAAGCTGATCAATCGAGATCTTTCGCCTTCCTCTCGATTTACCACTGCCTATGAATATAAACAAATAAAAATATAAATATTAAAAATTGTCTATCTTTACTTGCAGATAAATTTTGTTTCTACAATCTAAAATTTGTCGTGCATACGATTTTGGATTATTTATCTTAATTAACAATTTACTCCGTCCTTCTTTTAAATAAAAAATTAATTTGTTGGTTACTAAATAGGGAATATTTAGTAAATTATTTACTTTCATTTTACATCTAAATGTTTTAAATTAATAATCCTTCTATTCGGAGCCGCCAGGCAAACGAGTCTTAAATTATTATATATTTTTATTTTTAATCCGAAAACTATTTAATGTCATTTTGTTTAGATATATCAAACGTCGATATATAGATTTTATTCTGTCTGTGTAAAATTGTCGATGTTCTGCGTATATGAAAAATAAACATTTCTATTCTTTCTAAAAATATCGATGTCTATGTATATACTGAAAGGCTGGCAGTTTTGGGTCATAGTTGCGATAGTAGCGTCTCTATTGGTGGTTAAATAAAACTAAATCATCACGTGGGCGGATTCGAGCGGGCGTCGCCATCTTAGTTATTTTGGTTATCAGAGCATTTATTTAAATGTACATTTTAAAAAATTTAAATATTCAATTTACGTAAAATTGTCTACTATTAAATTGTGTTATGTTTATATATAATACATAGATTAAAATTATGTAATTATTGATCGACTTTATGACTGGATAAACAGTTTACTAATTTTGTAAGTTCAAAATGCGAGTTTGAAATAATAATTTTTCTTTAACTACGTAGCATAGTAAATGATTCTTTTCTAGAAATTAATTAAAATTTAAACAGACAAACATTGGCCGGATAGATAAGTCTGTTATGAAGCTGCCCTTCGATAGATTCAGAGGATTCGATTCGAATTTGAGTTTGAGACAGATTGCCTGGAATCCACGGGTAGTTTGACCATATTCCTTGACATTCCATGTTTCATTGTGGATTTAATTGAACTCTTAATTAAAGAACTAACAAAACTTTTCGTAATGTCTGGAACCGAGAGAATACAATAAATAAATAAATAAATAAATTATTAAAATTAAATAAGATTGCAACGTATGAAAATCATCGACGCATTTTTTCCATTCTCCGTTCTGTGGACACTAAGAAGGCTTTCTTTAGCGCTCATGGGGAATTCGATCCGGAGCGATAGGGGCGGCCGGATAGTGAGGGATATGTCAGGTGCATCGAGGAAGAAGCTTTTGCTTTAGTCTTTCTGCCCTGTAGGCACTAAGAGGGGCTTTTTATCGAGCTCATCGTGTATTCGGCCAGGCCCATGTGGTATAAAACGGCGGGGCTCGGTATATCTGAGACGAATCACCCCCAAAATTTGTTGGGGTTTCTCGACCCGTCCGAATTCGTTCCCGAATCCCCAGAACGGTAGGCTGACACCTTAACGGCTCATCCACCCGGCTGCCTTTAGAATTATTAAAATATTTTATAACAAAAATCGTCACAACCATTTTAATTAATCTAAATATATAAAATTACTTGTTCTAACTGACTGACTGACTGGGTGATTGATTCATTATCGCCCAGAGCAAACCGCTGAACCTAGAGGTGAAATTTAGTACACAGTTAGGGTACGTCATGGAAACGCACACTAAGAAAGAATTTTTCGAAATTCCCTCCCGCGAGGGAGAAGGGAAGGATTGAGGCTTAACCCGAAGAACGGCTTCTACTGTACTATTTTAGATGCGAATTTTTGTTTTTAACTACGTTTAGTCTTCATTGAGTACTTAGGTGTATTAAATCGATAATACTGTATTTCAGACATTGTTATAAATATTTTTATATATTTCGATTTTTTAACCAAATATTCGAGCCGTTTTAAATTCGAATTTGTTAGTAAATTTCATAGTAATTGTTATATACCTACCGCTGAGAATCAAACGAACTGTTTTCAATTGATGAAATTGAAAACAGTTCGTTTGATTCTCATCATCCTCAGCGGTAGGTATATAACAATTACTATGATTGTTGAAATACTGAATATAAACGGTGTTTGCTTGCAAAATCCGCGCGGGCGAAGTCGCGGGTAACAGCTAGTTTATTATAATATTACCTATCTATATCTACCTATAATTGATTTTATTGATACGAAAAACGAAATACAAATTCAAATTATTCTATTTTTATAACGTAGTCAAACCTCCAATAACAGCCATCTTCAAACTGTGGTCATATTTTACGTTCACGTCAGTGGCCGCTATTTAGAGGTTTGACTGTGTTTTGAAAACGTTCGCAGGAGTGGAGTTGACCCGTGGGCTGTATATCATCCATCGCCGGCGATTGCATTATGTAAATACCACATAATTATAAATTATAATCAAACATTTTTAAAAACATTTTGTCTCGAGTTTCTACCGCGAAAAGATATGAAGTGGGTAATTTTTGTTAGTAGTTTAGTCGAACACACGATGAGACCAGGAGATCTTCTATCGCGGGATCCCGAATCTTGTAATTTATCACCAATTGCTACAGTCAAAACGTCTTTCCCATCTCCATTTCTGCTAGCCGACAACCCATAATGGATAAAATTGTGATCGAGCGTGAAAAAGCCTACAGAACGGGAAAAAGTTTTACGAAAATAAGTCAACACCATTAACTGTAAATGATAAGAAAATAAATTATTTCAGCCTCTATTGCATTCGAAATTTTACACGAAACTCTATAACGTGCATCACCATACACGTTATACTTTAAGTCTGATATGTATGATGTAATTTGTTATGAAATAATATAAGAAACGAGCAATTATTTATTGTGACATGGTCGCAATGCCGGGCTACAATTTTTAATTATATTTTTTATTTATTTAATTTGAAATATATGTTCTCCACCTCAAATTAGTAATGTATTGGCTCCTGCACATCATACTTTTAGCAATGGACTCGTGCCGGTTATCTAACTAACTCTTTTAGGAGAAAGTTTCGAATCGAAATAACGTGACTTTCGGTTTGCATCGGAAGTTCGTTAGTAGTTAATCGGGGCCTCCCGCTCCTAAGATTTCCATATCTGGTCTAGTCTTTCGTCTCTCTAACTCCGTTCTCAAAATTAAAAGCAAACAAACGGACGGAGCAGTGGAAATTTGTCTACAATTTTTTCAAATTGCATCCCAATAAATGACGGCAGAAGGTCGAACGGTTAAGATGGCAGCTCGCCGCTCTGGGGAACCCGGGATCGAATTCGGACGGGTCCCGATATATCCGGTCGTAGTAGTCCGTCCGGATATATCGGGCCCCATTCCTGAACACCCAGTCATCTCATTGTGGGCTTGGCCAAACTCAACGTACTGTACTTCATAAAAATGCCATTTTAGCGCTCGGCAAGCACTAACAGAGCTTGTTTTTAGTTAGAGGCGGCAGAATTTAAAAATAAAAAAACAATAAATGCAAAATACTATAAAAAAGTCATTTTTTATACTTTTACGTATTCAAAATGATTACAAACTAATCAGCAATAGTTCGAAGTTCAAAAGGCAATTTTGCAATCGCTATTATTGCCTTATTCCTGTTACAGAGAATCCCTGCCCTCTTCGACGTAACAAGGGGAGACCGAATATCGCACCATTGTTTAGCACACTCGATTTAGAATACATTAGCATAAGATAACTGTTGCAACACTCGTCACTATCCTTTATACCAATTCTTTTAGGTAATAGACGTTCCTCCACGCATAAAAAATTTCTATCGAACTTTACGCTTTACGCAGACAAAGTATTACAAAACGTAACTCGCGAGTCGTCTTTAAATAAATTCCCATCTCAGTCTAGACGAGAACTAAATTTACGTTCGAACTAACGTCAGGAAAATCGACTAAACACATATTTTTAATGGTACTTTCAAAGAATTTTATGCGTTATAATACTTATTAAATCGATACAACGTTTAAACATGATATCGACGTTCCAAAGTTTTGACTGAGTAACAACATCCACCATTAAATCGGTACGGAAATCGATTAGGGTAGGATATTTAAACAATTATTAGTGTATATGTGTATGTATGTATATATATATATATATATATATATATTATAAATAATGAATTTTAAATAACGTAATACCCACTAATTATAAACACATTAATGAAAGACATTCGGCTTGTCGAGCGACACAGAATTTCAACCGGCGTTTCTGTAACGAGAAGCGATCGAGGTACGAAAACCATTTGGTACAAAATATCGCTTTGTGTAGTTTCTATTGTTTCTAGTACACTAAAATGCACAATATGCAACATTAATTGAGAGCGTACAATGATACCTATCACATAGATCGAGTTCGAGTTGGCTCTTTTCGTAATTGGTTGCTCCGTTTTGGTTGGATAGAGTCGGGGAAAGGCAAATCGACACGAGCGAGATGCCTCCCGAGAGGACTTTCTATGGAAAAATGGTACTTATTCAAGTATTAGACGCATGAAAACTCCAACTACTGGTATTCTGCGGGTGTTGTCGGATCCGTTCCTCGTAATCTCGTTGTGTAGTTGGCCGAATCCACGATGGGCACAGATACCTTAAGTAATGCCCGCAGAACTGGAAATTAGGAACAAATATGGAAGATATTTGTTCCGAAATTTAAAACGTGTCCAATGACAATTATCTCCCCCCTACGAAAATAATCGATTTTGTTTTTATACTAAAGCATTACACCTTGATAATTTATAAAACATGTAAATCACTCCAAGATAATTCGCATTTTCATGCTTGGGATATTGTCACGTAAAATTATCTACACTTGGAAATACAGTAGAGCATCGATTATCCGACCCCCGATTAACCGACTTATCGGTTAACCGACCGCGTTCTAGTCGGCAAATTCAAATGTCCGCTAGTGATGTGGCGCTACAATATTTGGTTATGTCTTGCTACTTTAATATTATTTTTGTTAAATTTTTGCATGTTTTAGCTGGCAGCAGACCATAAGAGAGCTTAGCTTACCATGAAAGAGAGGCTAGTATTTAAACCAGGCCTAATACACTATACTAATAATGTATTTTTTCATACTTTTCGGTTATCCGACTTTTCAGTTATCCGACCAACCCGTCCCCAATTGAGTCGGATAATCGATGTAAAAGATAATTAAAGTACGTGTTTATACTCGTAATACGCGTCGTCATATATTTCTCACGTTCATTAAATCAAAGTATTCGACAGGACACGTTATTCCCCTATCTGCACTAAGGATCCGAATTCGAATCTGCCCAAACTGGGAAAACAAATTCCATTCACACTTTTTGAGGTAAACGTCACGACGTGGCCCGATCACCACCACGTGTTCTTGTTCTAGTATGCCAATTACCACAGCACTTATACAATTTATGAAAATATACATAGCGCAAGGTTGGTGAATGTGTAACATAACTCGCTTAGTAATTAACATACCCATGGTTTTTCTCAATACGGTTGAACTTATAAATTGGGGCCACTACAGATCTAACATATATCGGGCCCTTTCCTTCCATGGAATAATGTAAAAATGTGAGGTTCCTGAGCTGTAGCTTGTTTAGACTGTGTATAAATCTAACCCTGTTTCCCAGTATGTTTCTTATATTAAAGTACGAAACTATGAAAGTTTTATATACCTGTATAAAGATTATTGAATAGCCTGTAAGAGCCAAAGAATAACCTGTTTATATGAAGATTTATACAAATTTCTTTTCTTTTTTTTTTAACTCTTTCCGCCCTGTGGGCACTAAGAGGTCCTCTATTAGTAAGCCCATTATGGGTTCGGCCATTCCCACAATGGGGCGACCAGGTGGTGAGGGACGGGGCCCGATATATCCGAACGGACCACCCCCCAAAAAATTCCTGGGGATTATTCGACCCGTTCGGATTCGATCCCGGGTCCCCAGAGCGGTAGGCTGCACCTTGACCACTCGGCCATCCGGCCGTCTGATTTATACAAATTAATGTGATGTAACCTTCATGAGGATATATAAAAAGTTGACAGATCAACTTAAAATTTTTACTCCATTTTGGATGAAAGGAATTAAATGATTTATTTTGTATATGTATAAAGAACTTTTGCAAATATTTTTATATAACAAGTGTAGATTTTTTTATTTTTGTAACAATTTCTTTCAAAAAAACCAAATAAACAACAGAAATAAATTCTGCAAAGATACTAGAATATTCACAAAAGGAATTTTATTTAAATAATGCTTATTTATTTAACACTTATTTCATGGAAATAAAGTTATATTAAAACTGAGAGATAACTAATTAATAAGAAAATAGGATTGGAATACTTTGTAACAGATGCATTGCTCAAATAAGAAAATATTTTAAAGCTTTGTGTTATCAATGAATTATAACAAACTGTCAGAAACTAATGATTAAGCTCATTATACTCAATTGTTCTTACTATAACATTTAACTGAAGTAACATTTGACTTTAATAACTTACTAGAACGCAAAAATCAAATGTAAAACAGCATCTCCAAACAATTATAAATGTAGATTGAGCAGTAATATAGACTAAATGTATATAATTAAAGAATACTCTCTTGTTACTTCTATAACAATCATTTTGAGTCGTTTTCATATAAAAACAGTTATTTTGTATAATTAGTTTTATTGAGAAACTATACATATAGCAGAGCCAAAGTCGATCGGAGTCTCGTTAGTGAACCATCTGCTCCTCCGTGATTTGCGTCATCCAGTCCGACTCGTGCTGAGATATTTTTTCGATGATGTTATTCACCTGAAAGCACAGACTCTGTATCTGTTTGTCCCACGAAGGTAATACTTCGCGTGCTGGAAGAAATTGTTTTAATATCGTTAATGGTAAATTCTTTCAAACATTTTTCAACATCATAAATGTCGCAATTAATGCGCACGTCCTTTAAATTTAACAACAGAATGCTTATATAAATAAGGGCAACAAAATTTTATTATAAAAGTTTTAGAATGTAACTTTGCAAAAATAAGTCAGAAATGCAATTAGAAATAGGGTTTTTGCACTCGTTTAAAGCAGTTTTTTTGAAAACTTTTCAACAATTATAAATTATAATATAATTTATGCCATATTTCTTTTTTTACTTAAAGGAATATATTTCACTCTTCATTCTATTTCTTTAAGTGAAAGATTACTTATGTATATAAATATACACAGATATTACTCTATGTTTATAAAAATGTTTCTAAATTTATGTACTTATTTACACACATTATAAAAAAGACAAAATAAAACATTGTACAAATTAAAACAAATGTAATATTTAAAGAAATTTTTGCATAAATAAAAAAACTGTATAAGTAAATGATTATGTAAATCAATGAAAATTTTTAAATATTTAGAAAAGAAATAAAGCTTATTTTTATGTTTGGTTTTTGAAAATCTTTCTATGATTCTTCCGATCTACAAGGTTCAAGTAATCTATTTAGTTTGCAACCATCTTCTTTGGAGAAACCTTGTCCACAGAAATTTTATATAAAAATCTCTATTGCATCAAATTCTCTTACTACCAGGTGAGAAAAATTACATAAAAGATTCTAATATTTTTGAAAAATTTCAATTATTGCTATCAAGGATTTCATATTGAAATATTTTAATAAATGTCATTTTGTATGGCAACAAGCAAAAAAACTTTTCCACAAAATTTTTCATTAACAGTGATTAAAATAAATAGAACTGAAAGAAGATAGTGAAAACAATTTTAGAAAGAGTTGACATTTAGAGGAAAGCAAACACCTTGCCTGTAAAAGCATTAGTACACTTAATGGTAAACAAAAACATGCTACTGATATTTAACAAGTTTTATGTTTAGAATGATGTTTCGCAAGTTGTTAATGACGACTTTTTCCCATATAAATGCATCTAATATCGAAAAACCCAAAACGGCGGCAACTTAGAACGTGCAAATAATCGTAAATAATGAATTATTATGGTAATGCTATTATTTTCATTTTTGAATAACAAAAAAATGAATAAATAACAAGTTTTAAATTATTTTATATTGGCATATTTGTGATAAATAGGGAAAATATACAAGATTGTAGCCATATTTAAAAAATGCTTCCGTAGGAAAAAATTATGTACATGAAAATTTTTTACAAATAGTCTGAGATTAAAAGTAAAAATATACTACTTTTCTCGTGTACGTGCACAACTAACTGCCTATGCATTCTAGAGGCATATTAAAAAATATGACTTTTTTATCCACAATAGATTATATTTTTTGAGCAATTGTTAATAAAATTCTTTAATTCATATAAAAAATGACGACTCACTCTCAAAATGAACGATAGAATCTATTTGGTCGATGTATCCGTTCATTCTTCCTTCCGTTATCATTTGCGAAGCAATCTTCTCTGCCTAAAAACACAAAGAATATAAGGCAAATTTATCAATTTATGAAACTTTTTCTGATTTTGTTATCAACATACAAATTATTAACATTATTACTCCATATATAGTTTTATAATTAATATTGACTAATTATCTTTAGTAATGTTAAATGTTTTTACTATATGCATTTAAACTCTTTCAATCATTTGCATTATTTTAGACAATGTTTCCCAAACTTTTTGGACTACCGGCCCTTTTGGTGCATGCATTTATTTAGCACCCCCGTAAAATTAGTCAAAAACGCTGAAAATAAATTTTAATAAATTTTGTATTGCTTATATTCTTTTTTCTGCATTCTTTTTGTTTGAGTTCGTTTAACTGAAGATGGCTATTTAAGATAGTCGAAAACGTTATTATCGTATTATATCTTTATTGCTGGGCTGTTAAAGGTGTTGTTTATTTTAAGAAAAAGTTTTTAATCTACACATTTATTTTATAAATGAAAAAATAATTTTCTGAAAATTTCTTGAAGTACTTTATTACAAAGTCATGTGTCTCAAAACTGACTTTACATATATTTGAAGTTCAATAGAAACTTTTTTTGTTTCAAAATTGGATTTTTTGTCCCCTTTGTCTTCCAACACTCCTATTGCTCTTTTGTCTTCCACCATTCCCTTTGAGCCTTCTATCACCCCCTCAATGGTGTAGAAGATTCAAAGAGGAAAATAACTTTGAGACCAACTATAGGAATCGCTGCCTCAGAACAACTACAACAGGAAAAGTGCAACTATTTTAGAAATAATTTGGGAGACAAACTCAAACTGCATCAAATGGGCTAATACAGCCAGCAGTTGTTGATAACTCTTGTAATTTTTACACAATTTCAGTGTTAAAAAGCATTTAGTTCTTAAACTCTCTCTTGGAAATATCAGTCTCTATAATCAAGTAATTGTTGTAATTTTTCATGCATCATAAATATTCATATGAAAGAAAATCAAATTTTTCAAATTTAATAATGATTATTCAACCAAAATTTTTACAGCAATATTCCAAATTTGAGAATCAGTTAACAATCAATATGATAATAGAATTTAACAAATTTTATATGAAAGTATTTGTAATACCTTAGATGGTGGTATTTCTAAAAGTGCTCCAAGTTCTTCAAAAGTAATATTATTGTATAGCTTGCTTGCCGACAGTAAATTATGCTCGGTAACTGCACGATCCAAAATAGTAGAACCTATTAAAATGTGCACAGATTAATTACTGAAAATAATAAATATTAAATTAATATATACATAAAATAATAGAATATTAGCATTAAATGAAGAATGCCAAATTTAAAAAAAAAAAACTGATGAAAAGGACTTCATCTCTTCATAACATTTTATATATAAACAAACATAATATCTGCTTATACATGAAGTTGGTCCAGAAAGTTCACAAACTTTTTAAATTATGCACCAACTGATAATTGAATATAAATTCAGCTTGCATGGCTCTCTACAGGCAAGTTTTGTGTACTATCTGCTAAAAGCAGTTTGTTCTATTTTCATTTGTGTAAACACATGTTAATTGCATTTTGCAATTTTTTTTCAGTGAGTGAAAGTGAAGAGCTTCTGGGATGGGCTAGGTTCTGGTAAAAGTTTCATGAAAAACATCGTCACCGGAGAGATGAGACAGAGGTCTGTGTGTACAATATGAAAAAAAAAAAAAAACGCCAGTCATCAGAGTGAGTGGGAAAACTTTCACTGCAATCCAAAAAGGCATGAAAAGTTTGGTCGAATATGAAGGTTTATCTCACTGTTTTGTTTGATTATGAAAGTGTCATTCACCACAAATACTATCTGGAGATGGTGAAACATCTTCATGAACCAGTAAAAAAGAAAAGATTGACTACTTAGAGAAAACAGCATCACGACAATGCCCCCACCCATACACTTCTGCTGATAACAGTTTTCAGTTAAGAACTTGACACCACTTATTTCCCAACCTCCATATTTACTGGACTAAGTCCCAGAAGATTCATTTTTGTTTTTCCAAATTAAAATCTGCTCTCAAAAGTCCCCATTTTGAATCCATTGACACCATTAAGGAAAATTTGTTAGCGGAACTGCACATCATCCCAAAAGAAGTGTTTTGGAAAGTCTTCTTTTCATGGAAGAAATACTGGATTCAATGCATAGACTTAGGAGGGAACTACTTTGAAGGCATCAAAACTCACTAAATTCTAGGTAAATACAAACAACTTCTATTTGCAAAGTTTGCAAACTTTCCAGACAGACCTTGTATTTCGAATTGATTGTTAAAATTAACTTTGATAAATTTTTAAATTATAAATTTATCTTCCAACAATTTCTTTCATTTATCATTTGTCTCATTCTCAATCATATCAAATATTATAGAGTGATATCATACCCGACTTCTAAATATTAAAAAAATCTCTATCAACAGAAGATTCCTCACACTTTTAATGACAAAGATTCATTAATGTTATTTCAGAAATACAAGATGTCTCCATAATACATTCATAAATATTTATAAACATCAATTATTATTAGTATGATAATCTAAATGTTTCTATATTAATGGAATCATTAGATTAATGACCAAGAGTGAGAGAGAGAGACAGCAGAAATGATGGACAACACAAATATAAAATTAGGGAGTAGACAATGGATGATAAGAAGTTTATGATAACATAAGACAAATAAAAACAAGGTGGAAAATAATATGAAAAAAATGAAATATATAATTCAATGTAATGACAAATATTCTTCAAGAAGAATTAAGAATTTTCAGCAAATGAAGAGGGCTGATTTTATATAACAGTAAAACTAAAAGATTACGCAAAAATCGTTTACATTAAAATTTGGCTATCAAAGAAAAGAAAAAAAGTATTTCTAATTTTTGGTCATTGTGTCCCAAAATCCAGCTTAGTACTATCAAAGTAAACCAAAACACCTTAGATCAAAAGTCTGAACAACTATTTTATATTAAAAAGGTTTAGAAAATATACTCAAAAAGACATTTAAAATAGATATCTGTCATAATTGAGCATTTTAAAGGTTCACTCAATTTAAAAACCTTTTCAGCATTTGTTTAACTTTGATTTGGATATTTTTAGTGCTTCATTTAACAGAACTACTCCGATCGGTGAGATGTCAAAGGCAGCTGCCTCAGACACCGTATTGGAAGGATGCCAAACGACATCATAATGCTAGACACTCTTCAAACAAAAATTTATATAAAAATATTCCTGTAAAAATTTGAAAAAAAAACAAAGTAATTAAATACTGACTACATCCATTTATCAGTAAATGCCAATAAAATAAATATAGTATTTTATAGAAAATATAAAAAAACAACACCAGTTTTCAGTTTGTTTAGTGAATGAAAAGAATAAAATAATCTACAACCCTGGACTTTGCTCATTAAAAAAATTATATGATAAAGAGGATAAAAGACAAATAAAATGTAAAAAATGTTTTCAAAACTAAATTCTTGTGTAATGTAAAACGTAAAAGCTAAGCAAAATTAATATATGCAATGTAAAAATAAAATTCATCACTTTTATTCTGCTTCTAATAAGCACAAATTTTAAAAACTTGATTAAATTATTGAATTCTTCTCAACACTAAGTGCAATTATTCCTTAGATTATAAAATAAAAATTTTATATTTTATTTCTATGGTTAAAAATCACAAATTATTTTTAAATCAATAATTATGATACAGGCATTAACATAACATATACTTAACATTCAAAGGAGACATATAGATATATCAAAGGATTTAGTTTGAAATGCCCAAACATTTGACTGTTTATTGTTTTAATGCATAATATACTGAAGTAACACACACATTTATTTAAATGCAGAATTTTTTCTAATTAATTGTTTATTTGTTATTTTAATAATTAACAAAATCCATATGTTATTTTCTGTTATATAAAAATTAAGACATAATATGTATTTGCATAATGAAAGTAAACAGATAATTTGTAAAATGTAAAATGGTGACTTATCTCAAAGTCATTTTATCATTTTAATTGATTATTGTTAGGAAATTAACTTGAGAAATTTTGAACACCAAAATGATAATTTTTAATAAAAAAATAATAATCTTTTTAAGTAAAAATTAAATATTAAATTCATTGTAAACATAATTAAATATTAGAAATGTTTAAACTTCACTTACCGTCGGACGTTGTGGCTTTTTGATGTAACTGCAACAGGGCAGAAAAATCTTCCAGTTCACTTCTTCTAATTATTCTATCTAAATACCTAAGTTTTAAATACAGAGTAAATTTGAAATTTATGGATACTTGCATATTTAATTACCATATTTTCTCAAATTCTCAGATGCACTTTTTAACTCGTTTCTCTCGCCCCAAAGTAAAGACGCCTCTTATGCTTGCATTCTAAAACAACAGTCGGCAGTAATTGCCAGTAGGCTAACTAATGGGTTACCGGTAAGTACCGAGTTGATCTACCAGCACTGCAAATGTCTATTACCAAATAGAAATTTCCAGTAATGCTGGTCCACCATCACACTAGTTAAAACAAACTTATCAAATAACAAACATTTAATTTCTTAAAAGAAGAGTTATTGCTATTTTATAAAGTTGGGCAACTCTGTTCTATACTTATCTGCTTAGATGAGTATAGAACAGAGTTGCCCAACTTTTTATTTCATAGCATTTATATTGTTTTTCCCTCCAGTAAGAAAAAATCTTTGATTTCAAACTCACGGTGAGTCTTAGAATCAAGAAAATACAATAATTAATGCTGATTTATATGTAAATCAAATTAATAAAAAAGTTGTATAGATTTATTGCTACATAGATAAAATAATATTACAACTAGAGAATCCGATTTCAGGATTGTACTTAGTCAATCCCGGGATCATTTCGGTATTGAGAGTTAATAAAAAATAAAAATTAAGAAAAATCTTACAGAAATCAGCTCTTTAATCAACAAGTCAAAACTTAGACAAAAATCAACATATTTTACGGTATACACCTAGCTAATTGAATCACTCTAACTAATCAGACTTAGTGTCAGACTAACCAGATTTAAAATCACTCAGTCTTCATGTTAAAGTTATTCTTTTTCAAGCATCACTGAGATCTCTTTAAACTTGCATAAATTGAAAAAAACCTTTATGTAACAAATTATGCAAATAAACATTGAAAATTAACAAAAATCTCTCTCAACATTGACTAAATAGACAACTAACCTAGTAAGTAGGTAGTAAAGTAAGTTTCTTAGCAAAAAGTATTTAAAAATAATATTAGTCAGTCACATTTTTCTTAAATATAAAGAAAACTAATCTAATAATAACATTCTAATTTGAATTGTGAAAATATGATCCGAGAAATAAAGCATCCAGTGTCTCATCACCGAGTCTGCTTCTCAATTTGTTGCACGTATATGCAGCTGCTGAGAAAGCACTTAGAAGCTCTAAATTTTAATATAGATGAGTTCTCGAGCATATTATTTATGCTCATTATTCAATTTAAATTGGATGCAACAACCAGAAGCTGGTGGGAGCGCTCACTTAAGGGTGATGATATTCCTTCATTGAATGACTTATTACAATTTTTGAAGGTTGTGTTAGAACTCTACATTCTGCTATTGCTTCCGTTGATGCAGATAGCAATAAAAAGTGAATTAGACATCGTCAGAGTGGCGGTATCTCGTGCAGGATTCACGCGTGGCAAATATGAGCATGTACTCCGCAGGGTAAAGGAGTCCCTATTCCCACGTACCATGCTGCACAAAAAAGAAAAAAACATCCACGATCCAGATTCTGTTGCCGTATCTCGGACCACCCTCTATACACATCAGTCGTATCTTTTGGCGGTACAACTACAATCTACCTATAACCCCTCTACCAAACCTACATAGGTGCATCTGTAATGATCGTGACAAGCTAACCACTTTAGAAAAATCAGGATACACCTAGCAATACACCTAGAAAATCCGGAAACGGGAGCTAGCACAAGATATATAGGAGCAACAACAAGAATGCTCGCCTCCCGTCTAGCAGAGCATCAGGATGATGTAGCCAAGGGAAAATATACTACAGAGCTCGCTAAAAAAGTTCTCGAGCAAGGCTACAACCCCCTGTGGTCCAGAACGGAAATAATAAAATGTTGCAACAATCGAAGGCTTGTACTCATCTGGGAAGCGCTACTCACAGCTACTACGGAAGCATGCAATGTCCCCACTCTAGATCTACCCGGAGTGTGGGTAGCATTATATCGGCGTTTAAACAACGAAACGCGCCTAACATCGTATCGCCATCGCGGTGTCAATTCCATGCATGCGCCGCCCGCACCGTAGATTTAAGAATTCGAACATGCCAACATCTTTTTGCACGTTGTAACGGAATTACCGGATGCCTGTTTTTGAATTCAAAAATTCTGTTCTCCTTAGAACATTATGCACATTCGTTTTTAAAATAATTCTTTTCACCTGAAGACAACGATTATAAACTCATTGAAAGTGCTAGTGGTAATAAAAAAGAAATAGTTTAACGCCGAAATCAGTGAAGTTTTTCTACCAGAACCCAGTTAAAATTTGGCGTGAGTTCTCAACTTTATTTTACTTAATGATAGAACTCTACAGCCAACCAAAAGTGCTTTCGACTGCGCCAGAAAATTGATTGGCACCTGCGAAAATTCAAAAGTACAAAAATGAAGTATATTACTAGGCAACCCAGTGAGAACTGCTTGCCTATCATTTTAGTTCAAAATACAAGAAGTTTTATATTAAAATGATAGGCAAGCAATTCTGTTAAGAGCACTGGCACCGAACGTTTCGCTTCATGCAGTCTATTTTGCAATTTTTTTAAAATGATGTCAATCCCGAAAATTTCGGGACTAAAAAGTGGTTGGGATCCCGATTTTTGAGATTCCAGGATCAAATCCTCTAATTACAACTGACAATCTCATAAAATAAAATCCTCATAAAATAATATTCAAAAATGTATTACTAATTTTCTGGATTTGGACCTAAAAACTAAGTAGCACATTAATATTGCAAAATATTAATATTTTTCTAAAAGTAAAACACCTTTACTCAATGGAAATTGTTTAATCTACAATCTTTTTTTGGCTAGCCCTTTACCAGCTACCATCGGGTTTACAATGAATATTTTTCATCATTCAGCAGATAAATAATATATTGATTCTTTGGCTTTTCTCTGATTTCTAAAATATACATATTTCTATATATACATATAATATAATCTAAGTCAAATTTAAACAACAAAGTTTTTTCAAATTATAATAAGAATTAAATTTACAATTAAATTAATACAGCCGTAATTAATACAATCAACCTGATAATCACTTCAAATATCAAACAAATAACCAGACTTCAATTGTTCTTGATATAAGATGGGTATATATTATCAAGATTAATAATTATAAAAATTAATTAAATGATTTAGAAAATTCTGGGGAAAAAAAGAACCCAGTAAGAAATGCAAACATCCAACTTCTGCCAGATGAAATACCAATTACACAACTTGGATTTCATCCCATCTCTTCTAGATATATAATAATAATAATAATAATAATAATAATAATTTGGATCTGTCATATAAGTACTGGTATAAACAGAAACTAGACAGTAACTATAAACATAAAATACAACTTAAACTTTAACACAACTAACATTTTTGGCTTAATTAATAAGCCTTCATCATGTTTTTGAACAGAGATTCTGTTTGGAATGATATTTAAAATTATGTTATTTTAGAACGATATTACATTACATTTTTTTAAAAACTTAACCAGATTATTAATTAAGTTACAAATAAAAATAAAATATAAATTTAAATAATAACAACATACTAAAATAGTGTACAATTAAGAATAAATGTAAATAAAATGAAATGATTAGAAGTGCTATGACGACATTAAATTTTGCAATGTGTTACAATTTTTGCTACACCTCCTTTTTGCGGGGTTTATCAAATAATGATTTCCATGAACAGGATAGTGATGAACAGTCTCAGCTGTTATACAATGCTCTCTTAATGTAGATTTATATATTTCTAATACTTCAGCCATTCTTAGTTTGCATTCATTGTATATTTGTTTTATAAGTCGAGCACTGCCGAAATCGGCTGACACCCCGGGTTTGCTTGCATACTGGGCAAGGGTAGTTACTGAAACTCTTTTAAATTTTAATTTAAGTTAATATATTTTTTTAAATGTAATGTATTGGGACCTTGAATAAGTTCTCGCTGTTTTACAGCAGGGGGCGTTACTAGAACTGTGTGCGTGTATTTTTAGATGGTGACGCATCTGTAAGGAAGTACAATAAGCGACCTTGAAAATCAGTATATGTCATTTCGCCGAAGTGTTAACAACTTTTTTTCTCGTGGTGTTAAAAATGTCGCATTTTGTGCCAAAAAAAGAGTATTTGCGGGGAATTTTATTGCACTATTTTATTCAAAAAAAATCTGCAGCTGAAGCATACAGAATTCTTGTTGAGACTTACGGTGACCATGCTCTGTCGGAAACAACATGCAGAGATTGGTTTAGACGCTTCAAAAATAATGATTTTGACATTGAAGATAAAAAACGTTCTGGCGCACCGAAAAAGTTTGAAGACGAGGAATTGGAGGCATTACTTCATGAAGACTCATGTCAGACGCTAGCTGAACTTGCAGAATCATTAGGAGTTGATCATACAACAGTTTCAAAACGTTTGAAAGGATTAGGAATGATTCAAAAGCAAGGACATTGGGTGCCGTACGAGTTGAAGCCGAGAGACGTCGAACGGCGTCTTTTCACATGTGAACAGCTGCTTCAACGGCAGAAAAGGAAAGGTTTTCTGCATCGTATCGTGACTGGGGATGAAAAGTGGATTCACTACGATAATCCTAAGCGTAGAAAATCATGGGGTAAGCCTGGCCATGCATCAACATCATCGGCAAAGCCGAATATCCATGGCTCAAAGCTTCTGCTCTGCATTTGGTGGGATCAGCTAGGTGTAGTTTATTATGAGCTGCTCAAACCGAATGAAACCATCACAGGAGATCGCTATCGACTACAATTGATGTGTTTGAGCCAAGCATTAAAAGAAAAATGGCCATTGTACGAGCAGAGACATGACAAAGTGATTTTGCAACATGACAATGCTCGGCCACATGTTGCACAATCGGTGAAAACCTACTTGGAAACACTTAAATGGGAAGTCCTACCCCACCCGCCGTATTCACCAGACATTGCCCCTTCCGATTATCACTTGTTCCGATCGATGACACGTGGCCTGGCTGAGCAGCACTTCCATTCTTATGAAGATGCCAAAAATTGGGTTGATTCTTGGATAGCCTCAAAAGACGTATCATTTTTCCGACGTGGAATTCAAATGCTGCCAGAACGATGGGAGAAAGTAGTGGCTAGTGATGGACAATACTTTCAGTAACATGTTTTGTATGACTTTTTTTAAATAAAGCATTAATTTTTACGAAAAAACAGCGAGAACTTATTCAAGGTCCCAATAATATCATTCTAAAATAACGTAATTTTAAATATCGTTCCAAACAGAATTTCTATTCAAAAACCTGATAAAGGTTTATTAATCAAGCCAAAAACATTAGTTGTATTAAAGTTTAAGTTGCTGGAAAAGTACATAAGGTATTTTGTGTCTCTAGTTGTCATTCAGGTTAACTATTCTCACATTAACTATCCATACGTCCTCTGTGACAATATGGCTATAACTACACTATTACATGATATACACTGTATATCAAACCACCCGTATCACATAGACAAATTGGGTGATCATGGTAACCAAAATACCAGACCACCTCTTTTAATCCATACTTGACAAAAGTTATGATCTAGAATATATTGCATAACTTGGTAAAATGTGCTGAACAACCATTATGCTGGACCATATCATTTTTCCAGCTGCTGATAGTTTATCTTCCAGACATGCAGGAAGTGTATTAACAGGAAATCTACATAAGTTTGACTATTCAAAGTTGATTAAAAAGCAAAGGCTGATGATTTTATTCCTAATCACTCTATATCAGATATTAATAGATCTAGATGTGTGGCTGCCCACTTCTCTAGGTCAGTGCAGATTCCTTGCTGCGCAATAGTATATATGAGAAATGGCAAACCTTTTTGAGCCCACGTGCTATATAGTAAGCATACTTAGCTTTAAAGATGTTTACGCTTGCCGAAGTTTTATACTTTCAAATAACAATATTTAAAGAAGCTAATTGAAAAAGACAGATGATAATCTCTGCACACAAAGCTAGAACTAATTTAGAATCGTAGGCACAAAAACCTTACACGCGCTGTTTCTAGCAAACAAATTAATAAGCACAAGCGTTTTCGACCGTTTTGAAAGGCCTTCTTCAGGTGCACTGAGGTCGGTTGGAAAGTCGGATAGCAAATGTTTACGTGACGTCATTATTTATGAGTGGTTTCCTCTTACAAGAGACGTCATAGCAAAGATGGTTTAAACGAAACTGACCTTGGAAATACTTTAAGATTAGCCAAGCTGCGTGAACGATTGTCGAAGATATGCGATTTGTGAAAAGCAGAAAAAGAAACCTGATAAATTTAGAAAATGCACGAGAGAACGAAATGGACAAGGAGAGGGTGGACCAGCCTGTTTAATTAAGGGGGTTATCGAGGAGTGACCTGCCAGGCAGGGGAGAGCGAGTCTGCGTCCCTGCTGTTAATACAGTTTCCTTTGAGGGACTCAGTAAAGATTTCTATGGCTTCGATCGTTCTAAGTTTGCTAGAGTCAAGTATAGGAACGGTAATCCTAGCATCTTTCCATTCGGCCATTATACTGGGTTCACTTGCGAACTGAGCTAGGGTGGAATTAAATTTTTTGTTGCATGCGTCGTACCTATGCTCAGCTATCCTTTTGGTAAGCGATCTGTTGGTTGAGCCTATGTAGGTTAATTTATTGCTTGGCTTAACTCTATTGTCCACCAGCAGAACAGAGTAAACCCCTGGAATTCTGGCTTCGCTGCATTTATCCTTGTTATTTGTCAGAAGCTTATAAATCGTAGGGCTGCGTTTGTACATAAGACCAACGTTGGCTTTTTTGGATAAGATTTTATATGCTTGGCTCAACCTAGGGTCGAAATCAACAACAAATTGCTTACTTCGCGGGTTACAGGGACTGGAATTAACAGCTTTGTTAACTACGAGACCATGTATTCTCTGGGCTAGCACATCTATAAGTTTACCGTTGTAACCGTGGGCTACGGCGATGCGTTTGATGTGCTGGATTTCACGAAGCGCGTCATTAGTGTTAGAGCAATGGGTAAAGGCCCTACAAATCAGGGATAGGGATAGGGAATCAGGGATCAAAGGCCTGTAGGCGGATATTTTATAGGTAAAGGGGTCATTCGAGCCTGAGGGGATGAAGAAGGGTTGAAGATTAGGCTTATGGAAAACACTAGTGGTTATACTACCGCGGTCCAGGGAAATACTGAGGTCAAGGAAATGGGCCATCTTATCATCCTGCTGATCTAGCTTTAACTTAAGCCCAAACGGATTGTTATTAACAGTCTGCAGCAGCTTATCAACGTCCAGTTCGGATCTCCAAATAATAAGAATATCATCAACATACCGCGTGTAGAGTACGATTTCTGCGTTGAAGGTTTGTAGGACTTCGCTATCTAATTTTCTAACCACTAATTCACAGAGGTCTCCCGACAGGGGGCTACCCATCGGGACCCCTCTTCTTTGAAGTTAGATTTGCTGGTTGAAGGTGAAAAAGGAGGTGTAGCATACTAGGTGGGCCAGCTCCAAAATCTGCTTGTGATGCTTAGGTCCGGGCGGAACGGCTTGGAAGAGGAAGTCTCTAAGGGCACAGAAGCATGGTTCCAATTTAATGGACAGATACATAGCTTCATAGTCCAGCACTGTGATAAATTCTTGCCCGGTTAAAGCAATGCCTTGTAATTTAGAGACGAGTTCACCCACGTTCGAAATGGTGTAGCTATATTCTTTCAAATAAGCTCTGAGGAGCTCATGCAAACCTTTCTCAAGGGGGAGTGCTGGGGATCTAGACTTGTCCATGATCGGCCATATTTGTTTGCCTGATTTATGGGCTTTAGCATAGCCAAAAAGTCTTGGTACCTCAGGTGACCGCATCGTTGCATTTCCTAGGCTAGTGTTTAGCTAGAGCTGAACAGGTAAATCTAGCAACCTATTCTGGAGTTTGTCTAAGAAACTTTCCGCAATATTTTGGCATTCTGTAGACCTGATGTATTCTCGAGGAGCTGAACGTATGTATGCTTCTTCATAAGAACGACGTTTCTGCTTTTATCCGCCCTAGTAAGGATGATATCGTTAGCCTGTAGCCATTTCTACCCTTATCTACGCTTGTCCAGAAAACCTTGTCTCTGTCGTCAATGACATCATGTAAACATTTGCTATCCGACTTTCCAACCGACCTCAGTGCACCTGAAGAAGGCCTTTCAAAACGACAGAAAACGTTTGTGCTTATTAATTTGTTTGCTAGAAACAGCGTGTGTAAGGTTTTTGTGCCTACGACAGATGATAAATTGAAATTGTATGATTCATTACATGTCAGATGATTTCTCCTTAAGTGCAGCTTCGGCATGCATGTTATAAATTCACCATCCCTGGTATATATTATAAATATTAAAATCTTGTTTGCTTTTGAACAGTTTCATCAGACTACAGAACTTAACAAATGAAAAGTAGATTTTTACTTGGCATTCAGTAACAGACATCCATGTAATTTTGAGATCAACATTATAAAGTTGAGGATGCAATGACAGGTGGATTGGATGCATTCTATTGTCATATAAAATTCTCCAAACAGCCATATGGCTCAAACCAAAATTCAAAGATATTTTCTAAAGCAGCCATAAAAATTAACAGTACTTTCAGTAAGAACATCTGCAATTTTTTCATTTCTGACACTCCACTCAACTGTCCATTGCAACTGTGTTGTGGTTAAATGTCAATCTTCCATATATAGGTTGCTATACATTGAAATACAAGTTAGGAGAGAGAAAACTTAATCTGGCTATCTTTCAGTATAAACATTCCAAAGCTCAGAAAGTTCCTTTATATTCACTCAATATCATTAACACTACGATGCAATTTTTCAGAAAATTAAAAAACATTTGAGAAATTATAACAGATAATAAAAACATAGAAATTACAAGAATCAACCAATAATCAATCAAATTTCAAAGAGAAGAAACATGATTAGTTACAGTACTTCATAAAGAATAAATAAAAAGTTCATTTATTTTGTAAACAATGAATTATACAATATTTTTCTAACAAAGGTTGTTTATTGTGAAAACCTCTAACCAATAATCTTGATCCCTGTTCCTATATGTAAATTTACAGTTTTTCTCAATCTGCTGTATTTTCACTGTGCCCTTCACAATGATAATGCCACCAATCAATTCTTCTTATCAGCTCAGACTATAAACCATTTCTAAACACAATCTTTGATAAATGGTTTTCCTTGAAAACCATTTATCAAAGATTGTGCTATGATGTACTATGTATCAAAGATAGTTTTGGATAATCTGATTTTCCTTCTATGTACAGTACAAGGTGGTCAGAGAAGATATGTTGAATTTTAATCACATATTCCAAACCAATTACTGTGTGTAGATGACAAAAACAAACAAAAACAAATGTTTTCAAACTTCTTTCGAGTCCTTCATCAGGTTTTTTAATGATTCCTGGATGGTTCTTCATTTTGGAATAAAATTTGAACAACAGTTTGAATATATGTTTGAAAAATTATTTAAAGCCACATCGCACCTGCACATAGAGTCCCAATAAAACATTCATTTTCATTTTTGTTTGTTTTCGTCATTACATACCATAATTGGTTTGGAATACATGATTGACCATAATCCCAGTGTGGTGAGTGGTTGTATATGTTGAATTTTGTTTATTCTTTATGAAATGTAGAATAAGGAGGAATGAATTCAAGTTATTTTGATGATGAAGACCCACAGTCAGTGTGATGTTGCTAAAGAATTTAACAAGCCACATTCAGACTTTGCATCAATCACACAGAGCAATCTGGATACAGCCTGTTAAACTATTCAATAAGTTCACACCGACTGCAGGATGCCATCATCAAAATAACTCATATTCATTCCTCCTTACTGATCACCATGTCTTACCTATTAAAGAATAAACAAAGAGCAATGTAACTCCTATGATTGCAGACTCATGGACACCCTGCGTATGCACATAATATAACCAAAGCCAAATAACTATGCAATATAATGTTCATACTACTGAACCACTTCAGCATCCAGTACAACATGAAAGACGTGACAAATCACAAATGTTTTTGGAATCTACCTGATTCAAGCTTCAGATTGAAATAGCTTATTTTGAGTTGGAATACACTGAATAGAATGCATATGTAACATTGAAGAGGCCAGTATAAGACATGCACTGAGCCATACTATATCACCCAGGCTATAACAATGTTCCATACTATGCTCGCCGTTCTTTGGATAGCAGTATCTCATCCTTAGAGCTTTTGCAATTGGAGTTACGGCCGGCTTTAAATATTTCAATGGACTTTAAGAGCCTGATGTACCAATTCGTAGAGATCAGATGAGCTGAACTCAATTTAACTGAGCCTTTATATTGTCTTCTGAGGCAAATCTAAGCAGGGTAGTGGTGAGTTTCGAATGCTTTATATCAGGGATGGGCAACCCGCTGCCCTCGGGCCGCATGCGGCCCACAGTAATATTTTTTGCGGCCCGCGTGGCATAAAATATGAATAAATAAATCAATAAAACTCCTCTAAAAACACCAGACTATAAGCATATCTTCCATTCAAAACCTACTAACCGGTGCAACACAATTATATTTCTGGCTAACGTTTTTGGTCACTCCACTGAGACCTTCCTCAAGCCTATATTTCTTCTTACACGATCTTTTTCAAAACGATTTTCGAACAATCGAACCTTTAAATTTCCGTTATGCACGTGCCTCCCTATTAAATCGAAAAAATCGAACAGTTCTGCTTCCAAGCATTGAAAAACTTCCATAAAACTTCCAAATCCTAACGCTTTAATCTAATAACTAATTATGACCGCTCCATCCTTCCTCTAAAAGGATCTTGCCAACCCCTTTTATTATAATGCCATATACATTCTTTTTCAAAATTTATTCAATTTCACCAAACTGCCCCTCCGTTACTTCGTTAAACTTCCCATTCATTCATTTATTCTGTCTCGTCTTTTTGCAGCAGGACCTGCCAAGCCATCGATAACCTCATCTCATCCTTTGCGTTTATTGGCAGTGACGACTGGAACGCTTTACAGATAGAAATTTGTTAAAGCGTTCCAGATCGCAGTTGTAAAGCATGCAAGATCGTTTTAAGAAGAAATATAGGCTTGAGGAAGGTCTCAGTGGAGTGACCGAAAACGTTAGCCAGGAATATAATTGTGTTGCACCGGTTAGTAGGTTTTGAATGAAAGATATAAATAAATCAATTTCCCAGCTTAATGAGATATTCGACAAAAATTCAAACGTTATTTTCTACAACTTATATTTGTGAAAAGTTTTTTTCGCAATGAATTTAGTAAAAATTAAAACAAGAAACCGGCTAACAGACACATCGAAACTAATTTAAAACTAGCGGTGACTAATATTTAACCAAATATTTCTGATATTATTACGTTTAAATCGGTGCCAGAAGCTATATTAAGTATACCTATGCTAATTTATAATTATACGCCTATATGAATAAAGAATTGTCGATTTATCGACATTTCCCCCCTCTTTTCTCTTGTGTGCAGCCTGCGTCAGTTTAAAACTTTTGAAATGAGGCCCTTTACGTAGAAAAAGGTTGCCCATCCCTGCTTTATAATCATTTGTGTTCACATATCCTGTGTTCTAAAGACCTTTTAGTGGCACCCAAATATACTAGATTCTTCCCAAACCTCTCATCTCTTAATGAAACCTTATACACTCCTGTGAGTTTCTGACAGTTTGAGGGTTTTTCTCATTTCTTAGTATTGAGAATATCATTGGGTTCCTCCTATATATAATTCTCAACCTTCTGCATCTTGATATTCTTGCATATATCAAGTGCAGGTTATAGTTGAAGTTGACTACTGTGTGTTCTGTGATATTACATGTAGTAGTGTTGTTACAAACTCATCTAAATCTAGTCATTATGTGGAAATGGTTCCGATTTTCACATAATGACTATATTATCAATATATCTCTTATAGTTACAATTTTTATGCATCCCTAGCATTTTATGTATCAAAATTCTAGGGAAGAAGACAGGGAGAATTTTGTGTTCAAGGAGTTTTTCTTATCACCATCTCACAGAGATCTCCTGAAAGTGGGCTCTCCATAGGGACCCCAGTTTTCTTTATGTAAATTTTGTTGTTAAATTGAAACACAGAAGAATAACATAAACACATTGAACAGTTCTAAAATCTGCTGGTGGAGCTCTGTAGTTCTTACTTTATGTAACAAGAAGTCCCTAATGGAGGAAATATATGGCTGGATTTTGATAGAACGGTATAACAACTTAAAATCTAATACTGTAAAGTAACCCTCAGAGGAGACATGTCATAGTGTCTCTATTAGCTCATTAGTGTTTCTGGTAGTCCTCCATGTATTTTAACTGACAACACTACTAAAGTCACAGAACATGCAGTGGTCAACTTCAACTACAACCTGCACTTGATATATGCAAGAATATCAAGATGCAGAGGGTTGAGAATTATATACAGAAGGAACCCAATGATATTCTCAATACTAAGAAATGAGAAAAACCCTCAAACTGTCAGAAACTCACAGGAGTGTATAAGGTTCCATTAAGAGATGAGAGGTTTGGAAAGAATCTAGTATATTTGGGTGCCACTAAAAGATCATTGGAACACAGGATATTGCAAAAGCTCTAAGGATGAGATACTGCTATCCAAAGCATGGCAAGCATAGTATGGAACATTGTTATAGCCTGGGTGACATAGTATGGCTCAGTGCATGTCTTATACTGGCCTCTTCAATGTTATACAGACATACCTCGAGTTATGTCATTCTTGAATATATGTCGTTTGTCAAAAAAGTATATGGAAAAATAAAAACCAAGTTTAAGTCATTTTATTCGACATTACATCTGTCTGCCACAAATATTAAAGTCATAATATCACTAGAAAAGCGTTAAAAGCACATAAAATCATATTAAAATATGTACATTTACAGTAAATGTTACTATAATCATCATAAATCCTAGAGAACAAAACATGAAAGCATCTGTGTTTCTGTGTTGTTGTCTTATTTAGCAGTCTTTAAGTGCTCATTATTGGCATTTTCCATCATAGTTTCGACTTATCTCGTAACTACACAAGTAAATTCAACTTACATCGCCTCTCCTAGGTACTTACCGACGTAAGGTGAGGTATACCTGTATATGCATTCTATTCAGCATATTCCAACTCAAAATAAGCTATTTCAATCTGAAGCTTGAATCAGGTAGATCCCAAAAACATTTGTGATTTGTCACATCTTTCATGTTGTACTGGATGCCAAAGTGGTTCGATGGTATGAAATTAAGTTTCCAGTGATAAAGAAGTACAGTAATACCGCAGTTTTCATTGACTTCATTTATCGTCAGTTTCGGTTTTCATTGTTTTTTTTCGCAAAAAATCTGTCTCAGTTTTCATCAATTGCCTCGGATTTCACTGGCGTGCTCAAGTGATATCGCCACTAATCTTGCAAAAACAAAGGGCAACCCAGACGTTTTCCGGCTCAGTGTGACGTTATTTCTCGTTGTGTGAGCATTACCCTGCGACAGCCCACCACTGGCCAAAGTTTCCCTTCCCTGAACACTGTGAGTTCAGTCGTGGGTTCATGCTTCGCCAGGACAGGCTGCTTGGAGTTTTCTGGTTTTCTCCACATCTGTAACACCTGAATAGGGGCCAGTTACTCTTAAACAGACCTCCCGGAAGGCATTATTCCCCGTGATATGACCATCATAAATGCATACAACTACTATTACATGACAATTATGTCACACTTTACCACGAGACAATATAGGCTAGAAGCTCATGTCCAACTAGCTTCTACAGGACAAGACATTACCCACACGTCTAGCCAAACAATTCCATCACTTTCCTTTAGATTAGTCTTATATATTAATTTCTTATTGTATTTAACACTATATTAATTCACTATAAAATGTGTTTTTGGTATGTATTTTGGAGTGTCTAGAACGAATTAATTGGATTTACATTGATTCATATGTAAATAATTGCTTCTGTTTTCGTCAGTTTCGAATTTTGCCGATTGTTTTCGGACAGATTACTGATGAAAACCGAGGTATCACTGTACATTTTGTTACAATGTAATGTTTCATAATAATATTATATAAGTTATAATCAACTTATATCTAATCAATAATAATACTCACATAATGACATATAATATTTTTACAGTAATAAAATTGTAAATTAACATAACTCTTATATAATAATTTTATTATGCATGGTAATAGCAAGAAATATTGTTAAAATAAAATTTAAATTAAGAAATATATAAATCAGAAATTTTATTATAAAAGCATTCTTACATTTTTTCCAGAATTCCATAAGCAGGCAGATGTTGGCATCTTTCATCTTTGAATAATGTTGCAAGCATTCTGGATCTTTGCTGGCCTAATTAATTTATAATGTAATCATTTATAATTACAGTCTGGATGATATTTCTAAAATTTATGTCCAGATCCAATTTACAGTCAAAATAACTTCATATAATTTTTATTTACATTGATAAATCTTGTAAATTATAAAATCAAGAAGTATTAACTTTCATCAAATAAATATTTTCTTCAGTTGGCAATTCTAAATTGAAAATATTAATCCAAAGGCAGACAATACATGGCTTAATACATATTTCAACACAGCCTTTGATTTTGACATAATTATTATTACATTAATGAGTCTAACTAAATATCAGTAAGTGCATTAGCATTTAAATCTTCAACCAAAAACCTAATAATCGGTGCCAGTCCACTTAAATTTTTTTATGGCAAACGTTTTCGGATACCTCACTGTGACCTTCCTCAAGCCTTCTTGTCTTCTTAAAATGATTTTCGAACAATCTAACTCTTATTTCCGCTACGCACGTGCCAACCGAATAAATTGAAAAATCGAACAACTCAAATTCAAACCGTTAAACTAACTTCCGTAAATAAAGCTTCCACCGAAAACTCTACTCTTTTGCTATTTACAAATTCCAAAACTGCTCCACCCTTCCTCTAAAAAACAACGACGCAAGCAGCTCTACATCAATGCCATACGTTTCACTTTTCTACAAATTTCAAAAATGCTCCTCCACTCCTTCAATAAAAGATCGTCAGCCCGTTTCGTTTCTTTTACTCCGTCTCGTCTTTTTGCAGCAGGGCCTGCCAAGCCATCGATAACTTCACCTCATCTTTTGCGTTTGTTGGCTGTGATGAATGGAAGGCCTTATAAATTTCCATTTGTTCCAACCATCGAATTTGATCAGCATGCTTAGTGGTAGCCAGTAACTTCGGGCCTCGAAGTCCGGGACAATTTCCGGATCGGATGCATAAATCGTTAATGAGGTGGTGGCTCTCCCATGTTAAATATCCTTCTGGTGCTCTCTCAATCTTACTTCCACCGCTCTTTTTGTGGATCCAAAGTAAACCAATTCCTTATTGCATCTATTATCCGTTAGTGGGATAGCATATATCCAGGAATTGGTTTACATTGGATCCACAAAAAGAGCGGTGGAAGTAAGATTGAGAGAGCACCAGAAGGATATTTAACATGGGAGAGCCACCACCTCATTAACGATTTATGCATCCGATCCGGAAATTGTCCCGGACTTCGAGGCCCGAAGTTACTGGCTACCACTAAGCATGCTGATCAAATTCGATGGTTGGAACAAATGGAAATTTATAAGGCCTTCCATTCATCACAGCCAACAAACGCAAAAGATGAGGTGAAGTTATCGATGGCTTGGCAGGCCCTGCTGCAAAAAGACGAGACGGAGTAAAAGAAACGAAACGGGCTGACGATCTTTTATTGAAGGAGTGGAGGAGCATTTTTGAAATTTGTAGAAAAGTGAAACGTATGGCATTGATGTAGAGCTGCTTGCGTCGTTGTTTTTTAGAGGAAGGGTGGAGCAGTTTTGGAATTTGTAAATAGCAAAAGAGTAGAGTTTTCGGTGGAAGCTTTATTTACGGAAGTTAGTTTAACGGTTTGAATTTGAGTTGTTCGATTTTTCAATTTATTCGGTTGGCACGTGCGTAGCGGAAATAAGAGTTAGATTGTTCGAAAATCATTTTAAGAAGACAAGAAGGCTTGAGGAAGGTCACAGTGAGGTATCCGAAAACGTTTGCCATAAAAAAATTTAAGTGGACTGGCACCGATTATTAGGTTTTTGGTTGAAGATTTATTTACAATCCGGTGTTTTAGTAGGAGTTTATTTGCATTAGCATTATTTTAAATTCATGCAATGTATTTCAGTTTAATGTAACAATAATTTTGTATTGTTGGATTTGCTCAAAAATATCTGTCCAAAATATCTTAATATCCATATGACTACAGTTTAACTACAATTAACCTAAAGCAGCCTGAGCGATTTAAGCTCTTGTATTAAAGGCAGGTATTAAAGGGCAGGTATTGTATTAAAGGTGTAGCAGGTGTTCCAAATTGTTGTATTAAATATACAACAATTTGGAAACTTAAAAAAAAAAACTTGGGTTTACTGTTTGATAGTCTTAATTGGAACACCTGTCTGTTTTTCTGCATTTACTCTTGTATTACGTTGTTATTTCATTCTTAAAACAATAACTTTTTTAGAAATTTACTAGAATTTTTCATCTTCATCTCCAATCTGCACTATTATTAGGATCACAACAGTGGCGTGCCGTCATTGGAAGTGGTGGAAGCGCCGCTTCCACCTTCCAATGACCTTCCCTTGTATTTTCTAAAATATGATTAGATTTTGTGAAACAAATGTTTTCAACCTCACCCAAGGTCTGCTTCAGGTTAAATGAAAACTGGATTCCAATCTTTTTTTGAAACACTTTCAAATGTTGAGTTTTAAAATAAATTCGAACTCAATGAGTATGTACAAGTTATTATTATTAAGATATCGGATTTATTTTACAGTATATCAATATTGTCAATATTTAAGTATTAAAATTCAAAAAGAATGTTTGAATAACTTCAATTTATCCACAATGCATTTTGATTTTGCCAGTTATCAAATATATCTTGCTACTTTCTGAATAAACCACGCCACAAACTAAATATAGTTTAACACCATTCTTCTGTGTTTGCTGATGATTAGGTTTTAGATAAAACAAAATCATCAATTTCACTACACTATTGACATTATACTAAGCTAATATTGCATATTATAATAACTAAGCCTTCATCAGTTAAAACGAACTTAAAAACAAAAGAATGCAGAAAAAGAACTCAAGCAAATATTTAAAATTCAAATTAATTCCAAAGTAAAAATGCCGTTCTGAATAAGAAATTAACAAATTGCGCATGCGCAATATATCGCAGTGAGAATAAAAATAAAAAATAAAACAAATAACAAAAATATTGCCGCAAAAACTTGTCTATTACAAGAAAAAACGTTATGTACTGCGGTAAAACGATCTCCAAGCCGTGGACAAAGCATCAGCGTCTCTATGGTTAATACAACCGGTGTTAACGTGGGCTTTGTAGATTTCTAGTTTTTCTAAATATTTCAGCATTTGTTTGTTGGTCGTGGCCTTAATGATAGACGCTTTATCCCAATAAATGTCAACATCTTGATGTTTAGCGAAAGCTGCTAGCACAGTAGTATCCAAGCTTTTATTAATGGAGTATCTATGCTCCTTAAGCCTCTGTTTTAAATGCCTCATGGTTGCGCCAACGTATACCAGATCCGAATTAAACCGACGATCCTTTAAAGGTATAGAATATACCCCTGTTTTATAACTATGGTTTTCTTTTTTCTTGTCATTTCTTAATAATCGATATATTGTAGGATTACGTCGATACAACAATCTTAAGTTGTTATTTTTGGCCACTTTCTTAATCATCGTGTGTAAGAAAGGAAAATAATTGAGAATCACTTTTCTCCCTTGATTCATAGGAGGAAGCTGCCGATTTTTTGTCCTCTGAAACCTGTCGATAAGTCCATCAATCTCCTTACTCCGATACCCATGTTGTAATGCTGTAGCACGAATGTAACTTAGTTCCTTATAGGTGTCAATAACACTGGTGCAATGCGTGTAAGCACGCTTGATCCAGGCATGGAACGCTGCGTATTTAAAATTCATCGGATCGACAGAATTTTTTGGTATAATAATAATGGGCTGATAGGTGGGTTTTCTATAAATGTCAGTCCATATTTGACCCTCCTTGCATGTGATTGAAAGATCAAGGAAATTTACGTTAAAAGCACTCTCTTGGTCTAGCGCTAAGGTCAAACCATATGGGTTTTTGTTGATTTCGTGCAGGAAATGCGGAGCGCTACAATCATTTTTCCAAAGGATGAAAACATCTCTAATATGTATACACGTCGTTTTTCGAATTTGAAGATGATACATATTTGCAAGAAAGAGGGGTGCCTATGGGGAGCCCTATGTCCTCTATTTTATGTGAACTTGTATTACGGCGTTTGGAAAGCAAGGTCATACCCATCTTTCAACATCAGATTGTTTTATATACAAGATATGTAGATGATGTTTTCATCCTTTGGAAAAATGATTGTAGCGCTCCGCATTTCCTGCACGAAATCAACAAAAACCCATATGGTTTGACCTTAGCGCTAGACCAAGAGAGTGCTTTTAACGTAAATTTCCTTGATCTTTCAATCACATGCAAGGAGGGTCAAATATGGACTGACATTTATAGAAAACCCACCTATCAGCCCATTATTATACCAAAAAATTCTGTCGATCCGATGAATTTTAAATACGCAGCGTTCCATGCCTGGATCAAGCGTGCTTACACGCATTGCACCAGTGTTATTGACACCTATAAGGAACTAAGTTACATTCATGCTACAGCATTACAACATGGGTATCGGAGTAAGGAGATTGATGGACTTATCGACAGGTTTCAGAGGACAAAAATCAGCAGCTTCCTCCTATGAATCAAGGGAGAAAAGTGATTCTCAATTATTTTCCTTTCTTACACACGATGATTAAGAAAGTGGCCAAAAATAACAACTTAAGATTGTTGTATCGACGTAATCCTACAATATATCGATTATTAAGAAATGACAAGAAAAAAGAAAACCATAGTTATAAAACAGGGGTATATTCTATACCTTTAAAGGATCGTCGGTTTAATTCGGATCTGGTATACGTTGGCGCAACCATGAGGCATTTAAAACAGAGGCTTAAGGAGCATAGATACTCCATTAATAAAAGCTTGGATACTACTGTGCTAGCAGCTTTCGCTAAACATCAAGATGTTGACATTTATTGGGATAAAGCGTCTATCATTAAGGCCACGACCAACAAACAAATGCTGAAATATTTAGAAAAACTAGAAATCTACAAAGCCCACGTTAACACCGGTTGTATTAACCATAGAGACGCTGATGCTTTGTCCACGGCTTGGAGATCGTTTTACCGCAGTACATAACGTTTTTTCTTGTAATAGACAAGTTTTTGCGGCAATATTTTGTTATTTGTTTTATTTTTTATTTTTTATTCTCACTGCGATATATTGCGCATGCGCAATTTGTTAATTTCTTATTCAGAACGGCATTTTTACTTTAGAATTAATTTGAATTTTAAATATTTGCTTGAGTTCTTTTTCTGCATTCTTTTGTTTTTAAGTTCGTTTTAACTGATGAAGGCTGTTTAAAACAGTCGAAAACGTTTTTATTAAATATTTTTTGCTGGAATTATCAAGTTTTTTGTTTTTAATAATTAATTTTCCAGTAGCTATTTTGTTTATTACACCATTCTTCTGTGTTTGCTGATGATTAGGTTTTAGATAAAACAAAATCATCAATTTCACTACACTATTGACATTATACTAAGCTAATATTGCATATATAATAACTACACTTAAGTGTTGTTGTGTTACCAATATCAGCTTTTAGCATATGAGAATGTTTGCTCATACACTAATACGAAAATTACACCACTCGTTACTGTTTATACTTTTAGAACATCATTTTAATTCAAATTCATTTTATATTCCATCCACATGCTATATTTAATTTCAAATATTGTTCAAAAACTTAAAATTCAATAGCTGTTGTATTCGATATTTGCCTGATGATGGTAACTTTATGCTACTGAAAGTACTAGTGAACATTCTCTTAAGCTGAAAGTTAATATTGGTAATGCCACAACACTTAAATATAGTTATTATATATTCAAAAGTTGGCATAAAGTGTAATTTATTTTATTTTACTAATATTGCAATATTCCACTTATAAGCATAACCTGAATACATTATTTTAAGAAATATTATGGACAATTTTAATTAATATCAAAACTTTATCTAAATATAGGTAGTATCACAAACATATTTTAGAACTATGCATATGTTATGCTATTCCTCCTTTTTTCAATGAATACAAAATATACTTATAAAAAAGAGGTGTACCGATGGGCAATCCCCTATTGGGAGATCTTTGTGAGATGGTTATTAGGTTATTAGAAAAAACAGTCCTACCTTTTTTCCTTTCTAGTATTATCATATACAGAAGGTACAGTACGTCGACAATATTTTTATTGTGGAGAGAAAAACCAAATATAGAAAGTTTCATAGAACATATGAATAACAACTCATATGGACTTTCCATAAAATTAGACCATGTCAGCAATTCAAGGGCATGCTTTTTAGATCTCTATATCAGTATTATAAACAATGTTATCCATACCAATATTTATCATAAACCATCTCACCTTCCACTGTTTATACCAGCGTACTCATAAAACCCATATATCTACAAAATAGCTGCCTTTCATGCCTTAACCAAACATGCTTTTACCCACTGCACATACTACGAGAACATGTTAAAAGAGCTTAAATGTCTTGAAGACATAGCTAAAAGGCATGGTTACAAAAAACATCTTATTCATAAATTAGCAAATGCCTATTCCAACAGGGGTACTCCTATGCCCAATAATGTTGTATCACTAAGTGGGAATGCTCACAACATGCGCCGCATAGTTCTAGATTATAACCACAACATGAAAAGCTTATATAGAGAGACTGCCCGTCACAGAGGGGATAGATTAGCTTATAGGTGTGTTCCTGCTATTTATAACATCCTTAGAAACGGAAAGGACAACACCAACATGCTTAGGGTCCCTGGCATTTATAAGATTACGCTGAGAGACAATAGATTCCAGCACTATCTTGAATACATCGGCGCCAACATACGATTTCTCAAAGTAAGGCTGGCCGAAAACAAGTATGATATCAGTAAAGGAAAATACAACACTGCCCTAGCCAGGTATGCGACAAACGACGACATTCAAGTCCATCTAGACCAAGCTTCCATCATAAGACGATCTAAACATGACGACCAAATAAGGGCACTGGAAGCTCTCGAAATATTTAAATCCATAAAGAGCAGCTGTTGCATGAATTTCAAAGAGGAAGGACAAGTATCTTATACATGGCAATCATTATACCTAAGAGAGCAGTCAAATTAAAAATTATTTTGGAGAAATTTAAATTCAATTTAATCAATTTAAAATATTATTTTAAATTTTTAAGAGAATTAGTTGAAAAATTCTTATTTATATGTTTTTAAATAATTTTTAAAAACATTCCAATTTCCACATTCCAATTTAATGAATCTCCTAGGAAGATCCCCTAAGTAGATCAAAAACGTTAGAGGTTGCAATTGATTATCGAATTTGCAATTAATTATCCTGGAATTTCTTTACAAGTTCAATTCGTTGCTATTTTATTATCTAACTGTTTTGATAATTTTCTTTTGTCATTTCAAAATATCCACATTAAATTTATTTTAAATGAATACTTTTTTTTGTGTGTAAAATTAAAAACAAGACACATTAAAAACATCACATATCCCTATCATTATTTCATATTTTTTGTTCAACATAGACTTTCAGCAAATGTATGTTTAATTAAAATATAATTGTAATGTAATAAATTTAATTTAATATATATTTTTGAAAACTTTTAACAAACTTATATTATATATAGTACTTCTATTATAGTAATAGCACATATATATATATATAAGATTAAGTAATTTTTATGAGTAAATTATTTGATAGTTGACAATTTATCACTAACAATAATCATGGTAATCTGTTGAAATCTTAATAATGAGATAATTTTGATCTATTATAATGTCAAACTTATGCAATTAGTAAATATTTTAATTAGTCAATAATTGGGAATACTTCCAGATTAGAATTGAACAATATAATCAATAATTTTTGGCAAACTAAAAGCTCTTTGGACTAAAATTTTTAATTAAAAACTATTAAATATAATATATACTTAAACATAACTTATATAAGCTATATTAAGCTAAAGTTCAAAATTCTAAACAATTTACCATTAAATTCATTATTAAATAATATCTACAGTAATTTATCAAATTATAATAAGTAATATTCATTATCAGTACAAATAACAATAAAAGCCAATTCATACTCTAAGTGAACAAAAAAGAAAAGAGAATATACTTGTTCTCATTTCACAAGCATTCATATTTCAAAATTATGGGAAAGATAAGCATGCATTTGCAATGTCAGTAGCAATAATATGTTAGTTTTTAACAATATTCAAAAGTACACATTGAAGTAAATCTAACTTGTAAAATGCTTACAGTATGAGAATGTTCACGTGTTAAATAGCTTTAAGAAGAGAGAATAAAAATTATTGTTAATTTTTTACTCATTCTACTCTGAGGGTACTAAGAAGGACCATTATATTACTTGATAAATTAGGAGTAGTTATCTTTAAATACATTTTCAATATTTTATAGACCCTTTAAATTTATATTTATTCAAATTTAGATGTGTATATCCACAAAATTTTTTAATTGAAAATACAAGAACAACACTTTAATAAACATTTGTTGTATTAATCTCAATTATAATTAGCACAAAAAATTGCAAGTTATGAAGCACATAAAAACAGAAGCTTTCTTGATTTTCCTTCAAACCAAAAGAGAATTAAAGTACATAACAAGAAAAAGTATGAAAGTGTTGATCTCTAAGCATTTTTGATGTTTTCTTTTCTATTTTCTATAAAATATGAATCAGCTTTTCCAATTAAAAAAAATGTACCAGCTGAAGCCAAGATTGTACAAATAAGTGCATTTTTCAGAGCAGTCATTCTTTCTTCATCATGTATAATAGTACGATACGATAATTCATTATACCTCTGAGCTGCCTCAATGAACTTGCGTCTGTAGTCTAACACTCTAGCATAGCATACCTAAAGCAATTTAAAAATTTCCAAAGTTGATAATAAAATAAATTACTAAAATATTTTGTAGTTACAATATTTACATTTAATTTGAAAGTTACTTTAAATCTCATTTCTGAATATATATAAAATTTATTTATTAAAATATATTTTCAACTTTTCTTCTTATTCGTTTAATTTTATAATTGAAAAAGTCAAACTTTCTCGAGAAATCACAAAGCTTTGTTTTAATAAGCACTTTCAAAGATGCTTGATCCTTATCCTACTCTAAGAGTGTAAGGTCTGATAATCAGATCCAATATTTTAACATAATATAGCTATATCATCAGATAATGGCTATCAAAATATATTATGTATTTCTAAGAAAGCTGGGTTAATCTTTCAATTACAAAAATGTTTTCAGTTTACAATTATTATTTTAACTGTATAAATTTCAGAAACTAAAAGTCAACAGGAAAACTTTCAAAAAATTACCTTATAATAAATCTGCAGCTGCTCGTTATTAGATTCGGCTTGCAATAAAGAGGCTCGATTTATAAAAGCTTCGGCTTGAACGGGATCGTCATCTTCCAAATATAATCTTGCAATTTTTAAATATGTTTCCAATTTATAATCAACCGAATATTGTCTGAAATAAAAATACTTTCTTTATAATGTAGAAGAATAAATGATTATTTAATCAGATTAGTAAGCAACATTTACTTAAGAAAACTTTAAAAAACTTATATCAATTATGCTTTTGATATAAAAAATATCTCATTTTTGTTCAACTATCTTATGAGTTACTCTACTTTTATATTTTATTCAAAGTCCACTTTCATTAAACATTTATTCCTTATATGAATTTTTTTTTTACTGCCTTTGTAAGAAATTAGAAAGATTGACAGAATGCAAGCAAAATATATTTAGTAATAAATTGATTAAAAAAATATAATGAATTTTATAAACAGAAGATAATTAAATCAATCAAGAAGATAAGAAAAAAAAAAGTCTTTTATTTACATTATCACTCTTTATTTATATCAAAAACATTTTTATAAACAGGACTTTTAAATTTTGTCCTGTTTTACTTTTAAATAAAAAATAAGAAAAATAAAAACAACAACTAGTCAGAAAGCATATCTGTCTAGATGAGAAAATTTATATATATATATATATAAATTTTCCCATCTAGACAGATATATTATATATATAAGCAAAGAGATAAAAAGTATACATCACAACACAACACCTTAAGTTGCTGAGAAATTTATTAAAAAACTAATGTTTTCAGCCAAATCTATTGGCCATCGTCAAGTTAAACCAAATTTGAATATAAATATAATGGAACATAAACATAATGGAACATATTTAAATACAAAAAAAATTAACGATAGAAAATACGCATATATATGTATAAAAATTAATAAATTATTATAACAAACCATACATATATATAAATACATGCATAAGATAAATAAAATAAAATATTATAACATTATATATTAGTAATGTACATAAAATAAAAAATGCAAAAAACAAAAAAACTTAAGGCATATACTATGAGCTCTCTAACTTTTTAATTAGGTATTTCCATACTGATGGTAATCCCTCTGCATCCCTAGCATTAATGCACGTATCATGCAATCTACTTTTATAGATTTCAATCTTCTCCGCATTGATAGCCAAAGTGATGAAATGCACTGGCTTAATAATATTTGCTTCATCCCACTTAACCATCGAGCCCTCAGATTGGGCCATTTGCAACAGTATCATAGTGTTGGATCCTTTGCTGATATTGTATTTGTGCTCTCTTAATCTGATTCCTAAATTTCTAGTAGTGACACCTATATAATAGTGACACCTTCTGAGCTCTAATTGGAAGAGCCTTTCTCTACTGTAGTAGCATATCTGAAAGGCAGAAAGAAATTAATAGGATATTAACAGGGATAGCAGATACAATAACAGCACTGATCAGAAGCTACGATGTAAGTAAAGCAAAGGCCCCAAGCGGCAGTTTCGATAAAATCACAAAATTCACTTATGATAAAAGTAAGAAGGCCATCATAAAGGAAATTTCAGACCGCAAAAAATCCAAATTAATCTTTAAGAGAGCTCTCAACCTGTATAAGTTATTAAGAAATGACAAAGACAACATTGACAAAGAAAGAAGAGTGGGAGTATACAAGATTCCATATGAAAACAAAGAACTAGACATCAAAAAAAATTATATAGGTGTCATTACTATAAATTTAGGAATCAGATTAAGAGAGCACAAATACAATATCAGCAAAGGATCCAACACTATGATACTGTTGCAAATGGCCCAATCTGAGGGCTCGATGGTTAAGTGGGATGAAGCAAATATTATTAAGCCAGTGCATTCCATCACTTTGGCTATCAATGAGGAGAAGATTGAAATCTATAAAAGCAGATTGCATGATACGTGCATTAATGCTAGGGATGCTGAGGGATTACCATCAGCATGAAAATACCTAATTAAAAAGTTAGAGCTCAGAGTATATGCCTTGGTTTTTTTTTGTTTTTTACATTTCTTATATTATGTACTGTACATTACTAATATATAATGACATAATATTTTATTTTATTTATCTTATGAATGTATTTATATATATATGTATGGTTTGTTATAATAATTTTTTAGAAACCAACTTTAAATTACTGGAAATTAGACTTAATATGAAAATTATCACCTTTAATTGTCCAGCACAAATGTTTTAACAAAAATAAAAACGTTTTCGATCGTTTTCAACAGTCATCTTCAGTTACAACTCAAATTAAAAAAAAGAACGATAAAATAGAATTAAATACAAAAATAATAAATGCGCATGCACAACTATAAATATATTGCGCATGATGCCTAATATACAGAATAAATGAATAAAATTATGTAAACAAAAATACGTGGCCGCATCTCTTGTATGTTGTTATTGTTTATCTTTATAAAACGATTTCCATGCGGTTGATAAAGAATCCGCGTCTCTATGATTGATACATCCCGTTTTTTCTTGGGCTTTATATATTTCTAGCTTTTCTAGATGTTTGATTGTATGTCTATTGTTCGTCGGCTTGATGACGGAAGCTTGGTCCCACAATACCTCAATATCTTGTTGCTTGGCGTATGAAGCTAGAACCGTACTGTCCAGATTCTTATTAATCGAGTACTGGTGTTCTTTGATTCTTTGCTCTAAGTGCCGTAAAGTAGCTCCCACATAAACAATATCCGAATTAAATCGTTGGTCCTTTATTGGTATGGAGTAAACCCCCGTTAAAGAGTTCCGATCTTCTCTCTTCTTGTCATTCCTTAACAATTTGTAAACTGTCGGATTACGTCGGTAAACGATACGTATATTATTGGCCTTAGCAATTTCGTTTATCATTTTGTTCAAGAAGGGATAATAATTGATTACCATCTTCTGTTTACCGTTATCCGCGGGAGAGTGATTACTTCGATTCTGGAACGTTGTGATAAGTTTTTCTACTATATTTCTCTGGTAACCTTGTTGTGTTGCTATTTCGAGTATGTAATCCAATTCTTTATAGGTATCACATATGTTTGTGCAATGAGTATAGGCACGCTTGATCCAAGATCGGAACGCCGCATACTTAATATGCCTGGGATCCACCGATTGATTCGGGATGATGATAGTATTTAGACCCGGTTTCCGGTAAATGTTCGTCTTGATTTCCCCTTCCCCGCAGGTGATATTAATATCGAGGAAATGAACATTATTATAGCTCTCCTGGTCCAGTTGTAAAGTTAAACCATAAGGGTTATCATTGATATCATTTAGGAATCGTTGAGTGTTGTGCTTATTATTCCATAGAATGAATATATCGTCTATGTATCTAGTGTATAGAATAATATCATTTTGGAATCCGGGAAGAATAGTATTTTCGAGTTGTCGTAACACCAAATCGCATAGTATAGCCGACATCGGACTGCCCATTGGCACCCCTCTACCTTGCAGGAAAACTCTCCCTTCAAATTGAAAGAAGGATGTATAACATATTAAATCAGACAGCTCCAGGATGTGTTGATGGTATTTGTATGAATTCTCGATGTTTTTAAAAAGGAAATCCCTTAACGCACAGAAACATGGGGGTAATTTTATGGAGGGATATAACGATTCGTAATCCATAACAGTCATGTACTCATCATCCTTTAGAGCAATGTTTTTGAGCTTCTCTATCAATTGTAGCGAGTTGGTGATAGTAAAAGGGTGATTTTGTTCTTTAGAACGAATAAATCTTACTAATTGCTTTTCGATGCGAAACGTCGGAGAATTACATTTTTCTATAACCGGTCGTATTTGGCAACCCGGTTTATGAGTTTTCCCAAATGCAAATATTCTTGGTGCCTTTGGAGCAAGGACTGTGGCTTTCTGCATATTCAACAGGCGTGCTAATGGGGTTGCTGTGAATCTTTTGACTCTCCGTTGTGATGACTCCTTTTTTTAATTTGAGTTGTAACTGAAGATGACCGTTGAAAACGATCGAAAACGTTTTTATTTTTGTTAAAACATTTGTGCTGGACAATTAAAGGTGATAATTTTCATAATAATTTTTTATTTTTATTTTTTTATACATATATATGTGTATTTTCTATCATTAATTTTTTTGTATTTAAATATGTTCCATTATATTTATATTCGAATTTGGTTTAACCTGGCAATGGCCAATAGATTTGGTTGAAAACATTTGTTTTTTAATAAATTTCTCAGCAACTTAAGGTGTTGTGTTGTGATTTACATTTTGCTGAGTGAGTTTACTTTAAGGAAAAGTATATAGGAAATTATTAAAAAACACAAAAATAAGAAGGAAGAATACATCTCAGAAGATATATAGGAAAATTCATAAAAGTAAAAAAGATCTGATTATTACTATAGCTGACAAAGATGGAATCCTGTTAACGATGACAAAAGATTATACAATATATGAAAATTCATGAGGCACAAAGTACGGTTTTAACACATCCAATGGCTGAGCTAATTGAAATGATCCCAAATAGAGTATGGAGATTTTCTTTTACTGTTTCAATGTACAGGCACTGAGAAAGCTGTTTTCAGACCCACTTTGGATTTGGCCAGGTCTACAATAAGGTTGCTGGATGGTAAGTCGCATTTGGAATGGACCATGCTCAAAAAATTCCCGAGGTTTTTCAATCTGTGGATTTGACCTGAATCCTCAGAGCAGTAGGCTAGCACTTTATCGCCTCAGTCATCTGGCTGGCAGAGTAAGAACATTAAAGCCAAATCCTTAATGAAAAAATTGAAATTTAGCCTATCTACAATAGCTTTATCACAGAGTATTTTTTGGATTTTATTTAACCTTCCAAAAAATTTACCAATAAAACAATAAGGTCCTCAGTATAGTGACAGATAACCATGATGAACTGCTTGAACATCATACAAAAGTTATCTTCTGCTCTCTGAGAGTAATGCATAAGATATATCTTGTATATTTTTAATTTTGTTGATTATACAGTACATACATAACTTATATGTATTTTTTGTTAAATTTATTACTTTTGCATCTACACAACATTATGAAATTATTTCACCAACAACTATAAACTCACTTTTGACCAGTTTCTAAGGGAATTCCCACAAGAACATTAGCAGCTTCTCTCCAACATTGTTCTTTTTCATAAATATCTGCCAGATGTTGTCGAATACTTGCTACCTACATAAAAAATGAGATAAACTGAGAATTAATCTTAGAAACAGAATAAAAAGTTTCAATAAATTGATTTAAAAATTAGATAATCATTGCTATTAACAAAGGAGATATGAAATTATTTTTATACTCAAAAATAAAAACAATTACTATCTATCTTTATGCTGACACAATGAAGTGACTTCTTTTAAACACTTGGCAGATTATTCATCTTTATTCAGTATAAAAAAAAAATTACTATCTAAACACAGATAAAAATAACCAAAATCCAAATATCTATCTAGAATCTATAACAAAATTTTTAAAGACCAATTTCATTGAGCTATTGTTTGGCTATACTTCAATCATTGTAACTAAGTAGTTTTGAACTAAATATATGAGGGTAATCCCAAAAGTAAGGTCTCCTGTTTTTTTAAAAATACAAAAAAATGTTTATTTTCAATAATGTTCATATTATTTCAAAGTTTGAACATTTATCTATTTTTCTGCATAATCGCCATTTCGATCGATGCATTTTTGTATGTGCTGTAGCAATTTTTGTATGCCCATGTCATAGGTAGGAAGTATAGGAAGTTGACCATTGATGGCCAGCTCTGCCGAGTAGCTGTTTGGAAACTGATTTATCATACAGAACCGGCACAAATATGACGTTCAAAGTGTTGTTCATACACTGGATTTTTTGAAAACGGGTGTTCGTAATTTGAGGTTTGACTGTATGTAAATAAATTATGCTAGATGATGCTTATGTGAATGCTTAAGTCAGCTGAATGTTATAGAGCAGGGGTGGCCAACAAGTCGATCGCGATCGACCGGTCAATCGCGATGCCAATTTTGGTCGATCGCTCGCGATATCTTGACTTAATGTGTTACACTTGTAACTGAACGCAACACGTGAACATAACGCGCAAAAGCAACAATATGCATGCATTTACGACTGGACTCGTAGAAAACACAGCCATTTAGCTTGAATATTTGATACTGTCATGCGGTAGCTTCTTTTCTTTAGTATTAACAATATTATTATTATTAATCAATATTATTTATCCACAGTGACAATGTTGAGTTTCAATTTTTCATTTGTTTAAAATGTAAGTACCTGTCCTTTATGTTTTAAATTAAATTATGGCTTTTCTTACCTATCTATTTACTTGATAAGTGAGTGTTTTCGGCAACAGACCTCTATTATTTTGGATTTTTGGAAATACGTCAATTGAGAAAAATATCCCAGTATCACCAAATATAGCAAATATATTTATTCCTGTTTCGGAACTACATACCTGTGTGAATTGGCATTTTCATACTTAAAGTTAACGAAGACTAAACATTCCGTCCTGACTGATTCCCATACTGAAGAATCATTATTATCATCTTTGTCAGGATATACACCTAATTATGTTTCCTTGGTAAGAGACGTGCAAACTCAGTCCTCCCATTAATGTAACGTAATAAAATAAATTCTAAATCTGTCTTTATCAGTAGCTAATTTGAATTAATAAATATTGTTAATAATTATTCATGTTGTTTTAATTCCCCTGGACGTGAGTTTTTTGGCCCGTTAAATAATTACGTTGTTTTTTTACGTAGGTAGATATACAGGGTGTTTCAGTACAAAGAGTACTCCTGCGAGCTATTGATAGATTAGCAAAAAATAAGTCTAAAAATCTTATATCATTCTTCCATGATAAATTTTCCTCGCCCCAAAAAAAAAATCGCGAAAGTAAAATCTTATAATCAAATTATCAGCCGTACTGTGCAGTTTTATAACAACTTTTTCAAGTTTACGAACAAATAGTACCACAATTTATACATTGTAATTGATAAAAAAAATTAAATTATATTTTAAGTTAATAAAAATCTATCTTGAAAGTGTCGAAAAATCGATTTTTTTAGGTGCCGCCTGTACGGAATGAACTCGTAACTGCAAATATCAAAAGTTGGGTCTGGAAATTTATTTTCTTTATGAGCTTATATCTTGAAAACTTAATAAGTGATTTAAAAAATAAAAAATAGTTTTGAACATATATTTTCCTTATCTACCCATAGCTCTCTGGGAGTGTACCTCGTACTGAAGCACAGTGTATAAACATAGTATGTATTTCACACTCCCCTCGCCACTTAGACTATGCCTACGACAACAAGTCGATCGCGACACATTTTTAAGATAAAAAGTGGATCTTATGTACACAAAAGTTGGCCACCCCTGTTATAGAGGACTATATTTATGAAGTCATGCCCTATCAGCGCACTAATTAACCTGTATAGTTTTGTAATTTAAATTAATAGTTTTGGAAATGAAAAGTAGAGTGCAGGTGTGTTATTTGGTAGCATAATTAGTAATGCAACTGCACAATAAATAGAAGTAATGAGTCATAAGTAGAAGTCCTACTCCAGATCAATCACCTTTAGTACAAAGTTACAATAATTAGTCCAGCCAAAGAATAGCCCAAAGAAATGTGGCCATATTTAGTTAATATCTAAATATATTAAACATAATTTTAAAAAAATAAACTATTAACTGTAACAATAGATTAAATGAAAATTTTATAAATCGATAAAAGTTACACAAAATGTTTGGGTATGGAAAGCCCAAAGATTCTAATCAGCCAGAACATTTTTGTTTTGGGGATAGAACTGTAGTGATGATCTTATATGAATCACATTGTATAACATTTATACATTATCTCTTTGTACATATAATTGTGTTAGAACTTGTGTAGAACTGAATAAATGTTTTTGTGTGTTTTTGTCACATCAGTAATAAGATTTGTTTTACTGGCATTTTTGAAAAACAATTATAGGAGATTATTATTCAGTCAAATATCAAAATTTAATTAACTCCCTTCTGAAAGTACAGGCATTTCCACTTAACCTTAATAATCCATTTCTGATAATCTGATGTCATGAAGGGAAACAAATTTCAGGCCAATTTCTCATTATTTTAAATGGGAAAAATTATAATGCATTACAAAGTCAAACCAAACACCCCAACTAATTTCCAAAAGATAATAGAATGACTGTATAAAATCAACAAACTAACATATTAAGATTAAAATTTTTAAAACAACACTTTCTAATCACCAAACAGTTAACATAGTTGTTAACAAATAGCTTCTTTGTATGCAATAACATATTTACAATATGATAATGTGTATTAACATTTACAATTTAGCATGGAAAATGGCGAAAAAGAGATTAAAAAAAAAAAATACAGATAAAAATTTATAATAAAAAATAACAAGAAATAAATTCCAACACATTCTTAACAATGCCTGTAACACTTCTGTAAATTGTAGAATTGACTGACTATTGTTAATGATATAAAAACATGTTTAGGTTTTGTTATATGTGGTGTTGGTATATGATGCTGAAATGTATCTTCCAGCATCAGCAACATTCAAGATGTATAATCTCTTTGTTAACACTTAATATATCTTTCTTGTGATTCTAAGATTCTAGCAATTGTATTCGGAATTCAATTCAAGACTTATTTCACATATTACTTTGTTAAACTACTGTATTAAAAAATATGTTTTTCTATAAAATATCAGCTAAAGAATACTGTATAGAGAAATACACACTTTCCATAAAGCTTGGATATTTTGAATATATGGTTTTTAATAACAAACCAGTCATTCTATCTAGAAAATGTTAATTGAGATTGTAAAATGTTTTTAAATGATTCCGTTTACATGGTCTAAAACAGTATGCAGATTCTTTATAACACAACAACAAATTTGAACTTTAATTTCTCGACAAGCGAGTGACATTCTGGCACTCCACAATTAATTCATAAACACAACACTGGTTCTTTTCTAGCCACACAGCTACACACTCTGGTCAGCACTGACCGGACACACCAAAGAGAAAACACAATTTCTCCCTTTCTAGGCAGGACGATCTCACCCTGCATTTTTAAGTCTACAGTTACATAACACACCTGACACGTGTGACAGAGCTGCATCAACGCTACATAACATAAACACACCTGAGACGTGTTACAATTTTGTTTAATTGTATATTGAACTTAACAGAGATGATGTCTGCAAAGTACACTTATAGTGATTGTAATGAGAGATTATATCATAACATATCTTAAAGACTATTTAACAAGAGTAAAAACAAATTTAACAATCTACATCCTAAAGAATTTATTGTTTGTAATTATCACTTTCAAAATTACAGATATCTGTGAATGATAGTATCAACATAACTAACATGTAATTCTGTCTTCTAAGTATGTTCACTAAATGTAACAGATGGAATGAACTTGCTGCATCTAAGATTACTTGATAAAACAAACTCACAACACCTTATAAATGAGCAACCAAATTTATTATCCTCTAACATTTTTGATCATGTTGAATGACCTTTCTCAAGAAAAAAATTAAGAAAATCAAACACAGAAAATTTGCATTTTCGAATGTATTTTATGTTTGAAAATGCAAATTTTCTGTGTTCGATTTTCTTAATTTTTTCTTGAGAAAGGTCATTCAACATGATCAAAAATGTTAGAGGATAATAAATTTGGCTGCTCATTTACAAGGTGTTGTGAGTTTGTTTTATTGATTAGATATGCAGTCTTTGATGTGTTGTAAGATTACTTAACATTATCAAAATGATAAACAAATATCTTTAATCTAGTAAGCATTTCTGCTATAAATATTGCTTGAAATTGTATATAGATTTTTCCAAGTTTTATGTTGTACAATTATTCATCGTTCTGAGTATTTAAACTACCGAACCTAATTGATGAATCATGAGCTGCATATTTATATCAATATTTTTCACTAACAGTAATGATAAACATTCAGCAGAAGCTGATAAATGCTTCATATTCAAATGTACATTTCCATTAAATACCTACTCCCTTTCACCCTTGTTTCTACACTCACTCAATTGTATATCCCTCCTCTAGTGTTTAAAATAGGGTACCAAAAACAATGTAATTGTAAGTCATTATTATTATTAATTTTTTGTTTCTTTTAACTTTATAATTTCTATATGTTCATAGTCTTCTTTTAAACCAATTTTTTTGCTTTTTAATTATTTTAACGGAATCTTTAACAATTTTGCAATTGTTATTATTGCAATGTTCTGCAACGTATTAATAATTCTCATTATTATATTTTATTACAGCAATGTATTCTTTTTATTCTAATTTTGAGTTCTCTGTTAGTTTCTCCTACATACATGTGTGCATTAGCATGATTACAATTTATAGTCTATAAATTTTTATAGACAAAATAATAACAATTGCAAAATTGTTAAATGTTCCTTTAAAATAATTAAAAAGCAAAAAAATTGTATAGGGGCCGATGAGGGATAAGAAGGTCCAAAATGCATTCCCCAGTTAACATAAACCAATAAGGGCTGTTTTACACTATAACCGACTTGACCGACTGGTCCGATCCTATAATCGGACTGACTAGTAGTAAAAGCATTCACACTGAGTATGATTATATGTCGGTGGCCAACTCGTAAGGACCAATTGGAACGCGTGTTGCAGATCAAAATGGTAGCCAATCATTGTAAGTTTTTCAACGTAAACTTAAAACATGGCCATCATGGAAAGCGATTGTGCATTTCGAATTGTTTTAAAACATATTTCATTTGTATCCAGAAATTGTAGTTCTGGATATGCTACTATTTATCGTCAGGCCTTATTTTTGGCAATGATATCTATCCGAATGTTTTATAAACAGAACAGAGGTTATAGACAGTTAACGAACCTCTTTGATAAATGTTTCGATAGTAAATTTTTAAAATTTGGGAGAAAAAGTATATTACACTTTTAATCAACAATCCGTCATTTTCTAGCTTCGACGTAGGTTGGATAAATCCAAACTTTGATTGGCTATAGCTTTGAAGCTCTCATTGGCTATAGCTCACAGACTGCTCCAATCCGACTACAAATACAGTAGAGAACCGAAAATCGGAATCAATTGGGGACTGGGGTTGTTCAGATTAGTGATTTGTTCCGATTACCGATTATGTACGAATAAATATATTAACCTGTCTGATGTTCAAATTTTTCTCTGTTGTGTGTCGCTTCGTGTTGAATTTTTCTCCGTTGCGTGTCGCTTCGTGTTGAATTTTTGTCGATTTTAAGCCCAACAAAATTTTTATAATAATAATCGAGGCTATTGTATCGTTAAAAATTATTTCTTTATTTTGTACAAACAAAATAAATATATTGAAGAATATAAAAACATAAAAATTATACTTTAGAAGTAAATCTAGTATCAAAAACGTTCGATTCGGCACGACACAGTCAGACTGAAAATCGTTCTGATTACCGGCGATTCCAATTACCGGGGTTCCGATTAACGAGTCTCTACTGTATTTAACTTTTTAAATCTGTCCAACTGGAACGACCAGTCGGTTGGCCGACTACTGTTGCCATGGCAACACAACTTGGAGTCGGACCAGTCGGTCATAGTGTATTGTTGTATTGTATTGTATTGTTGGTTTATTGACGTAAAGATTTATTTTACATGCCCTGTACCTGCCAGTGGCACAACCAGGGCGTAGGAAACAATATAATTGGCGCTACAGAATGCTACATTGAAGAGACAAGATAGTGTGAAACAGCCCTAAATGTTGATGATTTCCTAATCAGGCTATATTTCCTATTCTGTGTATAATAACTATTTACAATAGATGTTGATGGCCATTAATAAAACTAACAGACAACCACCAGACATGAAAGAAATTCAAGAAATATAATTTTTGTTAAATCTTTACATTTAGTTAAATTTGGCACCATACTGTAAATCACAGAATAAACACTTTCAGATGCAGAAGCAACACTCCAAACTAATTAGCTTGTAAATAGTTAAAGGGCATATCTCAATTTACCATATTGAAAAAGTATCTGTAATTGTCATGTAGTAGCATGAATTTACCCTGCACAAATGCTGGATAAATTCATGTGCCTAATTTTCTTCTGATGAAACTTTGTAAATTGCCTGACTGCAGAGCAAATCTGGACTCATTGGTAAAGAGAACTGGACTCCACTTGTTATATCCCCAATCACAAATGATCCTCTGCCCAGTACCAGGGACAAACTTAAATATGACACCTTTTGGATAAGCCTTTCATTATTCTGTTGAAAATTTAAACATTATAAAAAAACTACTAAAAGAGAAACAAATAAAAACTGGAAAAAATGTAAATACAGTGGTGCCTCATATAACGTACTTAATCCATTCCAGGTGCACATCCATTAAGTGAAACGTCCGTTATACGAAACGCATTTTCCCATAGAAATACATGTTAAAAATTCTAATCCGTTCCGCAGCATAAAATAACCGTACTGTATCATAAAAAATGAACATGGGGTGCGTTCTTTTATTCCTCCGCGCAACTCTGCGCGAGCTACATCCGTTTAAAAATTCCTGCGGAACACATTCCTAAATTCCGGTAGGAGTGCACGCCATCAAACGGCAAAAACGGCCACTCGTAGCAGTAGTTTATGGTGGAAAGCAACATGGTGTCCTCCATGGCTCAGATAGTTTTGTTTCCAGGTCCATTATGTGGTTTTATGAATGAAAATTTAGAAATTGTGAAAGCGCGAGTTAGCGCACGCGGTGATGTAAGTGTCTTTACGAATTTTTTTTCGAGGCTATTTTGATTGCTCTTTCAACAAATAATCCGTTTTATGGTTAAATTTTACAACTGGGACCCTTCTTTTGCCTTTTAAAGCTCATATTTTAGAATTTTAGATTCCTCTATCACGATACTATCGATAGTGCGGGTGCCGCCATCTTTCTTTCTTTCACCGTCGTTCCTAAATGTCTACAAACAGCAGCACACTCCCGTAGTAGGGGAGACGCAGAGCAACTGCTATTAAAGAATGCACCCATGGAGCAGTCACCAATTATGCCAGAAAGTCCGTTGTTCGCAGCGTCTGTTATTCGAGGCGTACGTTATATGAGGCACCACTGTATTAATCACCTAAGTAATCTTACAGTTAGTTTTATTCCAGTATTATCTTAAAAATGATGAACATTTTGAACAGCTTGACTGTCCTGCTTCAGGTCATTTATACATGTTCAATTTAGAATGTTTATTCTGTCGCATTACACATTCAAATTGAATTCAAATTTCAAATATTTTTTGAAATTTACAAAATTTAAATTTTATATTTTATAATGCGATAGGATAAACATTCTAAATTGAACATGTATAACTTACCCGAAGCAGGACAGTCAAGCTGTTCAAAAACATTTGTTGTTTTTACATAATAAAAAACACTTTTCATTAATATAATGCATATTATAAATACATGTAATAATATAATTTTTCATACTCGTGTGTCAATTTTCTATGAATTTATTAGTTTCCCTTGTAATTTTGGAATTTTGGTGTCCCATCATCTCAGCACCATGGGCATGTGCCCCCTCTGCCCCTATGTTTCCTTAGCCCTGCTGCCCAGTTTCTGTAAGTACACATTATCATACACTTAAAGGGACATAAATCATTGGTCTATATGCATAAAGGCCACCTTGGAGAAGGAAGTTTTGAGTGGTTTGACCTGATATCCTAAGTCCTGTTTCCAGGTGAAGATTTGTAGTACTGTACAACCTGTTCCAATAGATACTTAATAGTATGGTAACAGTCATCTCTTGATGTTGTTGCTCAGACATCCCTGACCTTGCCATCTTCAAATATATCTTGTACGATGGAAATAGATCCACAATAAGAAAATGACATCCATAGCTTCTACTACAACCCTCTATATCTGGCCAGCTTCCAGTCTTCCAATTACACTCCATGCCATTGATTTGAGTAAATTATGCTGGTGATACATCATTGAAATCAACTGCTGGATAAAACCAACAGATTTTTGTACCAGTAAAGGCAATTTGCAGTTTAATGAGAAAGGTTCTGCAGCAACATCATTTATACACAAATTGATTGATTGCATAATCTGCTGTCTCGTGTATTCATTTCCATACAGATATGCATCTCTCTGATCTGCACATATACTCCATGTGTAGTAAGTATATCATATGATTGGCTTACATTATGTCACCAACGTTCACTGGTCTCCTAATTGTTTTGATCAGTATAGATTTTAATCTCTATTTACCAAAATTATTTTAAAATATAAATATCCACATACAGGTAAATATTACCTGACATTATTAGTTAATGCCAAATGATACTGTAATGCATCAGGCTATTTTTTGGTTAAATTAATAATTATAATAAATTAATATTTACTAAAAAATTTATAATATTCTGGAAGAAAAGAATTGACCTGGAGTGGGACTTGAACTCACAATTCTCCCTTACTGTGTGAATGCATTGCCAGTTATGCTACATGGACTCCAAGTGATTCTTTGCTTCCAGACACATTTAATTATTGATATAACCATCAACAGTTACTACACAGTGTCAACTGGGGCAATAGCCTATATACTCATCCACTATGGAAAATTTAATTATTAATGTAGCCAAAAAATAGCCCAATGCATTACAATATTGTTTGGCATATATCCAAATACTTGCCAATTCAAGTAAACTATTAATAAAAAATATAAAGTAATTTTGTTACTCTATTTCAACATGATGCTGGCTATCCCTTCAGGGAAAACTGCAGAAAATGATATCAAAGGTTCTGCTGTTAACTGCCACTTCCATATCTGAGTGTGTTTATTCTGTAGCATAAATTATTAGAAATAAAACTGCTTTTTCTGGAAACCAAAGTTTATTTGTATATTAAATATTTTTTCATTTGTAGTAAATTTCCAACAATGTCCCATTTTTCAAACATTTGTATCTACAAGCTGAAAACAGCCTAAGATAGCAAGATATGTTCGTTTTATAAAATAAACTTTGGTTTCTAGAAAGAAAAATTTATTTCTAATAATTTAACTATCCGCTTCTGTTCAATTTTTCAAATATCAATTTGTAATTGGTTCAAACACGGTTACTCTCTAGAAATGATCTACAGATTCCAAAAATATTAGCCAATCAACAACTGGGTAAAATAAAGTGGTTGATTGGCTAGTACTTTTGAAATCCGTGGATGTGATCATTTCTAACGAATAACAGTGTTTGAACTGGTTACAAATTGTTATTTCTAATAATTGTTACGTTACATAACAACTATTACACTAACATAAGTATTACACTTTTACAACTTAAATTCTATTAACTGCATAGTACTACAATAAACCACAACTTAAATAACACAAAACAAAAAATCTAATTTAACATTAAAAATATTCTGATGAATGTTTTCAATCAATACTGATCTTCTTCAATGCATTCCATTTGTAGAACATAAATGACTTGAAGATCAGTATTGATCAAAAATGTTTGTCAGAATATTTCCACTGTTAAATTAAATTTTTGTACAGGATTTATAAAGGTTAATTAAGCAAACATAAACCAAATATACCTGGAACCAGTAAAACTATTTAATAATATGGACATTTTCATCCATAACCTACAAATATCATCAGGTATATATTAAAGAATATTGAACAGAACAACTTTAAGCAATCAAACAATGGTTTTGGGTACGCTTGGGTGTGCTGTTCATTACATACAACCAGTTTTTAGAAGAAAGGGAATGGTTATTTGTTATTTAAGCTGTGGTTTACTGTACTTTTACAATTTAATAATTACCTGCTCTTCAAAAGAAACAACTCTTGGTTGTACTCTGTCCAGAGTAAAGTGTGAAACTGTTTTCGAAATGTCATCAGTTAATCTAGTCAGATGATTGCCAACGTCAGTCAGTAACTGTCTAGAAATTACTAAACTCACATTTTCATTGACAACTAAAATAAAAATTAAATTTATTATTTTTACTTTTACTAATAATATTACTTTAATATAAAAGAAGTTTACTTATTGTGAATATACAAATTTGAATCAAATTTTAAGAGTGAATAACTTTAAACTAAACACTAAACAATAAACTGTTAATCTGCAGCTATTGACAATCATCAAATTGCCTCAATATATTCATTAATACACAGAATACATTTATTAATGTGGCTCCATACATTCAGTATTCACTGAATGCTAAGCAAACATTTGGCCAATATTGAGTGGTGTGAATGATTTATTCATGAATGGCAAATATTTAGTATTTGCTACTCCCCATTCCCTGCAGTATACTATGTCAAATCAAAAAAGGACAAATCTCAAACAAACGTTTGTAATTACTATAACGAACCAGTGAATAATCAATGGAAAGTAATCATGTGTGCATGTGTGCTTGCTATATGACAAACACTTTGGCAAAAGGAAATTATTTGGCAATCAGTGAGTAGTGAGTATGTGGAGTCACCCTTACATATATATACAACAAAGCATACGGTATTACAATTGCCTATCTTCATCAAAATTTAATTTTGAGAATACTTGATTTAAATTAAAGCTTGAAAATTCAGCTACATTCTTAAATAGTATAATTTAAAATAAAATTTTACATTAAATATGATAAAATGAACAAAAATAATGCTCATTCATCTTCAATGTTTAAAATCATTAATGTTTTAAATACGATTGATTTTTGAATTAAAATCTGCGTTTTTTTAATACACGAAATATTAATAAACTTTTTAATTAATAAAATTCTGAAATTTGTCCTAAAAGCACACAATTAAGCTACCATCTTACTTGTTATCACAAGTTTCTATAATTTAGTTAAAAATTACTTTATTTCTAACCAAAACATAATCCAACTTTGATATGTTTAATGAGACTAATTAATTAATTAATTGGAATAACTGAAATTTTGGAAAATTAAATAATTAATCAAAAGTTATTTAATTTTTATACATTCGAACTTAAGTTAACCTCGTATAATTATTGTTCATTTCATTTACAAAATATTTTATTTAATTTTTTTATTAAACTCAAAAGAGAATCTACAAACAACAATCAAATTATTTTTTGGCAAGATCATCTTCAGTGTAACAACTGTTGAAAAAATAAATTGATTAAATAATTATATATATACATATTAACATTATCAGTTTCAGCAAGTCCTAATGTGATTACAATAAGTGAACAAAATATATTTTGTAGAGAACCATGAAGTTTGAACTGAACTATTTTACTCAATAATAATTTTTCACATAGAAAAAAATAGAATGAATTGTTTTCTCTTAAGGGTTTTACATCTGATGATAAATCACTTATTAAACTTTACGTAAATATAATTATTATTTTATCACTTTACGTGTAAGAATAGTGCATTCTTTAATTTCTAAAATTATAAACTACATCCATAAATGTCAACAGGATGAAACCAAATATGCATCTGAATTTTAAAATGTGTTTATGGCACAATACTTTAACATATTTATTACATTTATTTCTATAGTAATTTCTCATTACATTATTATACAAGAACTTATATTTCTATATTATTGCATTGACTGCATAAAATGTGATGAAAACTTTCAGATCAAAGAATCTAAGATATAACAACTCTCTCTTAATTCTACATATAATAGACTTCACTATTGTACTCATTATAGGACTTGCCTAAACTAGTAACATTAAATAAGGTAAGACAACATTTAGAGTCAATGAAACCAGAATTTTATCTAACATTAAAAGGACATGTTGAAAGAGTTAAAAAATGTATAGCGTAAAAATTTATCAATTAATATATAATTTGTACAGTACTGTATGCTGTTATCGACCTTAACAACAGTTAGTGTAACACCAGCAATTTAAACTACTTTTTTATAATAACAACTATAATCTAACTCTGATTACAACAATCAAAGTCTACTGTATTTCATACCAAATAATCAAAGCTCAAAAATATTCTAGCACACATTACTTGAAACAATAGCTATTATAATGAATTGTTGCCCTCTTGAGCATATTCACTCAGTTCACTTGTGTGGCTTTCGGTTCATTTCGGCTTAAGTCTATATTTTATCTCAAAATATTTTTATCAGTTTTTACAGCACTATCTGCCATTCAATTTGACTTATGATACATTAAACTACTTAAATTATGCCCAATCTCCATTCATTTGCAAACTGTAATATTTGAAAGAACTATTTAGCATGGATGATCTAGATACTATGATTAATTAACTTAATTAAAGTAGCTTAAAGTTATCAAAAATGTTTATTCATTTTTAATTAAATTCTCACTAATTTTTGGAGTTGGAGTTTTGATTTTATCAGTATTTACATAATTAATGCACTTTTAACAGTGGTTTTTTTGATTTATTGAAATTCATCATTGAAAATACCTGTATGCACTTTCAATCATTGTTGTACTCACAGCAGCATTTCTCTTCAGATTCTCAAACTATTCTGATGGTAATAATTTATAAAAGTTTAGCAGGTCAGAGTCCTTGAATTGTGTTTTGTGAGAATCCGATATTTGCAAATCAGCACATTCCAGATGGAAGTCTTCAGAACTATATCATCATGTACAGTACAATATATGGATTTCCAAACAGTTCTAAAATAATTATATATAGATTCTGTAAATCTCTGATCAAAAGAATTTCAAGGTATTCCAATTTAATGAGTACAGTTCATTTTCATCTCTGAAACTTGCTTTTATCCTACTTCAGCAAAGAAAATGAACAAAGTTTTGACTATCATAGGGGCCCACCAGTGGCCAAGAGGTTTTCATTTCCCTGAACACTAGGAGTTCGGTCGTGGGTTCGCATCGCTCGGACAGGCTGGCCACGTGGAGTTTTCTGGGTTTTCCTCACGTCTGTAACACCTAAATAGGAGCCAGTTCCCCTTAAAAAAGACCACCTGGAAGGCATCCCCCTAGGCAGATCACCCAAAAGTGTTGCCATAACTTAAAAACAAACAAACAAGACTATTATAGTATTTGCTTGATTGACTTACTTTGACTTTCAAGTTGTATGGAAAAATTTCATTTTAAAGTCTGACCAATATTAGTTAATTGGAAAACAAATTAGTTTTTTTCACAGCAACTTCTTAGTTTATTTAGATGACCATTTACATCAATAAGAAGTGCAAAGTCACATTGAAAACTACACTGCTCCAACAGCCTTGTTGGTTTATCAATTTTTTATCGGAATGAAATTACTTCATCAAATACATCTGCAAATCTTTTTAGTGCATCACCAACTGAGCCAATGCACGTCTTCAATGAGGTCATTCTTAATTTGTAGATAATAATCGAATTAAAAATCGAATTTTAAATTTTAATAATCGAATTTATATTTAATTTGTAGAGTTGTGGATGAGAGTAGATGATTTGCAACTTGCCTTCCCAGGTAGTCCCAAGCATTCTCTATACGGTTCTCTATACGGTTCAAGTCTGGAGATCTGGCTGACCAGTCCATCCTATGAATATCATCACTTTGTGGAATATCATCAATAAAACAAACTCTAGGAGATCAAACATCATCATCCATTAAAAATAGTGAGGACCCTGTACCATAAAGCATTCAAAGTTCTTCACTCAAAGTGTTCAGCCATTTATATAATGCCTTCCCACACCAATAAACCACTGTCTCCAAAAGTGTCATCTCATTCTTTGATGTTAGAAGTGAGATAATGGGTTCCTTGTTCCCTCCAGATGAAATGATGAGAATCAAACTGTAAACAGAATCTTGACTCATCTGTACACAGAATATGACTCTAATTATCTTGTCACTATGAATACAGAAGTTCATACAATGTCTTCTGTGAGAGGAGATAAGAGGTATACAAACCACAGGTCTGGCATAAAGGCATACATCATGCAGTCTACAGTATACAGTTTGTCTTGACATATTTATCCCAGTGGCTGGAGAGAGCTCTGAAGACAGTGCCTGAGCTCTCTGCAGCATATTCTGTAATACCTCATGATTAAAGCTAAATAAGTCTTTCCTTGGCACTGTGGTCCTGGGACAACCTGACCAGGCCTTCTTAAAACAACAGTCTCACTGAACTGTCACCACAACCAAGAAACCCTAGGACAGATATTCAATGCCCTCACAACCCAAGCTTGATTTGAGTTAGATAAACAAGGGTGATGCATAGGGTAACAATCACACGCAATAAAAATCTTTTTTGCTATCTCTGAGAATGAGAAATACCCATCATATTGTAAGTTTGGTTATAGACAATTTATTTTGTATATTTGTTGGCTTTCTGCTTCCCAATAGGCAAATTTCAGAATGCATTATGTTCATCAACTTACTTTGTACATCACAAAAACATTTGTATTATTTTATTTTGTTATTTTGATAATATATCTAAAATTATAGCTCAGACTTTAATTTTAGACACCACTGTACATACAATGACAAGAAAACTATGTGACACCCTACAGTTAAAAGCAAAAACAAAAGGGTATAACCATTTGCGACTCTAACACATTTGTACACTACAAGGAAGATAACGATGCGCAAAATGATACTGTATTTCTGCAAACTGACTGGCATGCTGCATATAACTGACAGAGACCAGCCTGCCAGCTAAACTGCAACTAAAAAATAAAATTAATCCAATGTAACAAAACTTATTGTTAATTAAATGTTAAAAACATTCTTCTGAGTACAATAAAATAACAACATTGTAATCAGTAGTCAGTCAGTGTGGACTGCACTGACAGTCTACCCTGACCTTAAAAATAATGTTTTCCTCTCAAATTTCACACAAAGCAGATGTTAATAGTATAAGTGAATGGTAATAGTTAATAGTAAGTAGATGTTAATAGTGTAAATTGAGATAATTTACAGTGAGTTTCTGAAATTTAATGTGTTTATTTCTTGCATTTTTGAATCAAAATTACAATAAAACAAACATTAAAAAGCACTTCCAGCATTCCACAAATATTTTATATTATTAAAAAAAAGACAAAATGCAGAAATTAAACATATAATCATAGTGTTTGATGTAATGCTGACAGTTTCACAGATTTAGAATAAAAACTCATTCATTTTTTTAATGCACCCTCTAGAGAGATGTATAACCTCACTTAAACTGGCATGCTGTCATTCTCCAGGATAAACTGGAATGCCAGTTTTTACCAAACAGAAATATTTGATTTTATGGTCTCCCCAGATAGACCAACATGCCAGACAATCTGCAAAAAATATATCTTCCATGCCCAACTGAAACTGATGAATATAATCTATATTTGCTATATTTGACTGTGTACAATAAATGTTGTCTGACTCTGATTCCTGGAGAATGCCACCAGAAACTACAATCTATTTATCAGCCTAACATACCCACTAAAAATGAGTAAAATACAAAAATCTTCAGAGTAACAAATGTATGGACATCCCCTTCCATGTAGCTAATCTGTTTGAGACTATGGTTGCAATGAAGACTAGTTTTAAACCAAGAGAATTCATCAGCATTTGTGTTCAACACTATCTAATGTATAATTTGCATCTCATATTGCTGAAGTGCCAATATCTACCTTGCCAATTTAACAGTTTACAGTGTCAGGCACCTCAGTGGGTTGTGATCAGTGGATACCGTGAAAGTTCACCATACAATCATTGGTGAAACGTTTTGAAACTCCACACCATAACAAAAACTTCTCATTGTCCACTCTAATTGCACCCTTAACATTCTACTTCAAAACAAGTTAGGTGCCCTGTTCTGATATCTGTGCTAAACACGCTCCTATAGAATGCTCCAAAGCATCCATGAACACCACAAATGGCTTTTCCAGGTCAGGGAAAAAAGAACAGGTACCACTCATAACAAGTATTTCATAAGTGTCTTTTGAAGGCAGAGTTTATGATATCACATTTGATAAATGCTATTTCGTAAGTTCTGTCAAAGGGAGGGCTGCTTCTGCAAAATATTTGCAGAAGCTTCTGAGCTAAATTGGCTATTGAAGTACTTTGGTCATGATCACATGAGTGTTTCCCCAAGCCCACAATATGTACTAAAAATTTTGTCTGAGTGTGTGCAAACTGGCACTTCTGGAAATTTACAGTGAAGTCAGATTTTTGGAGCTCATGTAATATCACATCAAGATTAGTCACATGATATTTCCTGATTTTTTAGAAAACAGCCATGATATCAATAAAGACTAATGAATAATGGAAATGTGGTGCCAAAATCTGATCAATAATTTTCTGGAAGGTTGCTCCTAAATTTTTTAAGCTAAAGGATATGACCCTCCACTGACCCTTCCTTGGTGCATTACAAATGTGGTGAGGTACTTTGAATTAGGATATATGGGGATCTGTCAATATCTCATGATATCTAGTAAGGAAATAAAATGCTCTTCTGTCACTTCCAAAATCAATTTAGCCTGTACCATAAAGTATTGGATAGAGCCATGGAATAATTGACAGAGACAGTTCCAGAGTTCATGTGACAATAGTCAAAACAGCCTTATCAAGTCTCTCTTTTTCTACACAGCTGTATCAAGTCTTTTTTTTTGGTCCATCCAATCATCTGATTGGATAGACAAAGTCCAACCCACTCTTCTCAATTAATTCTGCTACACATTAACTCATTTGTTTGTCCCACCTCATATCAAGAGGTGATCAATAGCCAATATAGATTTGCCTTTGAGCATGGATTTTAAAACTGTACCATGGCTACATTTTTATCCTCCATGATTCCATCATAAAATTCTGTTTCTAACCTTTGTATAACCACTATTAAGTCACTGGTTTGTCTCATAAAATGGATGTTTGAGGTTGAAGCCTTCCCAATATATCTCATAATGCTAACTATTTCACCATTCTAATGGAGTTGCCAAATATCTCTAAATGATTGATTTCCTTTGTAAATGATACTTACAGTTGCTGCCTTTGGGCAACTTATCCACTGTTTAGATCTTTGCACTTTGCATCTTAACACATTCATGCCACCATTGAAAAAATTTTTATGTCTAAACTAAATTTCTGTGGCCCAATGCATGAAACCTATAACCGACAGGTGTATTAAATTTAATAAAATGAGAATAAAGTGAATGAACTATACCTTTGTTGTGTTACAGAAGGTAAATACAAAATAATTTTTAACATTGGCATTCATTAATGTGTTTATTGGTAAAATTTGTATATACATTATGTATATTAAAAAATGGGTGGCTTACAAAAGAAATCTCCATGCAAAAAACCTATATCCTACAGGATTTGATTAAAATTTATATTAAACTACCAGGAAGCAATTTCAAAAGTGTACATTCCATTTGTAGTCAGTCATCTCTCATCAGAATTGCATGCCTGCTCAACATCTGACTCTTTTTGAGTCACTGTTATGACTTGCAGTGTTTTTCCACAAAGTTTTCTGAGTTTTTAGCCTGTAATGTAAGCCTACATAGTTGTGATACTCTCATGTATGTGTATCTTTTGTGTATCTCTAAGCTTAGGAACAGAAACTGGCTGTCTCCCATTATAGAGGTATGGGAAGCCTTACAGGAAGTGTCTGTCAGGAAGAGGAGAAGGCTTCAAGAAGTAACATTGCTTCTTGAAGCCTTCTCCTCTTCCTGACAGACACTTCCTGTAAGGCTTTCATGGCATTGTGAGTGTACCCAATGAGCATTGTCCTTGGTTTTAATTTGGAAATTTTTTTTTATTTTTTTAGCTTTCTGCAGTCAAACAAGATCCACGATGCAATGTTCTTTTTTGTCTTCAAGCTCAGAGCACTTTGCATTTCATGTGTAGACAAAATGTGTTTGCTGTATATTCCGACTACTTTGAAGGGATTTTTTTTTCTGGTTGACTCTACAAGTTTACACAGCATTCATTTTTTTCTTTTGCTTGATAACTCCAAAATCACAAAAACTCATACCTTTAAATGCAGTGTGAATTTTACTTCTAACATTTTTGGTTGTTTTAAACACACTTCCTCAGGATAAAAACAGATTGCAATTTAAAAATAAGAACAAAAAAAGTCCTCTGGAACAATTTGCATTTCAAAATTTTAATGCTTTAGAATTCCAACTGCACTTGTCAGACTTCTACATAAATTACAAATATAAATTGACAAAGATGACATATTCAAACATCAAAAATTAACATGTATATGTTGGATTTAAATATAAATATATAAAAAATAAACAACAAGAACAAAAAAAAAACACGACCTTAGCAGATAACGTGCATGAAATATACGATATTTCTCACTTCCATACTTTAACATATTAGTTCACATCGATTAGAGCCTTCCATGCACTGGATATTGCATCGCCGTCATTATAATTTACTGTTTGCCCTCTTGAAGATGTTTTGTATATTTGCCATGCTTCTGTGTATCTTATTATGTTTTTACTTTGCATTTTTTGGATTACTTTAGCCTGATCCCAGTCTACTGAGAAAGACATCATGTAAACTGCTAATAGAAGATAGAAGAAGAAGAGTTAGCCTTCCAGATGCTGTCCTTGTGTTCTTTAAACCGACTAGTAGCACCTATGTAGTACTTGTCACGCTCAATCCTATTGTCCTCGAGTGGTATTTTGTATATACCTGGAATGTGCATTGGATTGATGGAATCTTTGTCATTCCACAGTAGTCTGTATATAGTGGAGTAATTTTCTTCCCTGTAGCTACTCCTATCTTTTTGTATAAATTGTGTAGAGGTGCCATATATTCGATTACTGTGTATTCAGTCTGTGTCCCCCTTTTCTTATCTAGCTTATGCTTCTTGATCATATTCTCTATTGTTTGAGGTTTGAATCTAAAATGTTGTCTGATAGCTTTAACATATTCCAGCTCTTGTATTCTATCTCATATGTTTGTACAATGAACTCTTCTGAGATGGAATGCTGCCAGTTTATAGCTTATCGAATCGTGGGACATCTATGGTATGAAAAGTGGGTTTAAGTTGGTTTTCTATAAACATCTGTGGCTATAGTCCCTCCCTTTAGTGTGAGCAAAACATCCAGGAAGTGTGCGTGTGGCACTTTCTTGCTCTAATTTTATTTTCAATCTGTATGGGTTAGTGTTGATATCATTGATGAACTGTTGAATATTGGACTGTCATCTCCATATTATTAACTCTTTCTTGACTGGGGTACCAATCTGTCATACCCCTAATTGTTAAGCGAATAGTCCAGGATACCGATTCATCAATACCCTGTTAAAAATATATTTTTATAAAATTTATCGACAACAGATGTCAGCACATGATGGCAGCGTCTTGTTTATTGTCTGTTTCACATATTTTTGTCCAGGTGGTGTTTTGACGACTTAAAAAATTTTAATTAATGCTTTTTTTTCTTAATTTTTGATTTCATGATAATTTTTTATTTCATTTTTAGCATATTTATGCAATAATATTACTATAATAAATTCATTCATGATATAATAAGTTTATTCAGCTATAACATCAACGTATTATAAGTATTCAAGTTATGACCTTCAGTTCTGATATTTTATATTTTTTATTTTAATCGAAAATATCAGTAAATGTTACATGTATTGCTACTGATAATCATATGTTTATTACAAAAATATATAATCTCGTTCGATATGCAGTGAATAAAGTATATTAGTTCATTATATTAGTTGATAGCAGAATAAAGTTTTGATTTCAAACAAATGTTTTATATAATGCGCAATAATTTCACAACGAATAAACGTACATGCATAAGTGTTATATCAAATTGTACAAAACAATAATCTACGTCTTTCTGGCTCAGTGCCAGCAAAAACTAGGTAACTAGACAATGTTAATTTTGACAAAAAGTTACAAATTATCAAGTTTAAATGTCAGTTCTGATATGTATTATTTTTTTCTTATAAATTTTTCTAATAAAATGTATTGAGAAATATCCTATTTAAAACTAAAGATATTAACAAATGTACATGATTTTTTTCATATAGATATAATGATAATTTGATTTTTGGTGAATTTTTAAAATAATATTGCCTGAGTGACCCTGACTGACCTATATTGCCCTTGGCCGTTTTAAAAAATAAACGGACAAGAAAGAGTTAATACATTGTCTATGTATCTTGCATATAGGGCAATGTTTTCATCATATTTAGGTAATGCCACAGTTTCCAAAGATCTGACTACCACCTCAAAGTGTGTCCTTAAAGTGGGCTTCCCGTGAGAACCCCTCTGTTTTGTATGTACGTATTGCCGTTGAATGCAAAAAACAAAGAACATATTGCAAAGTGCCATTCTAGTATTTTGGCATGCAATTTCACCAAACAGCTCAGAAGAAAATCCCTTAGGTGGCAGAAACAGGGCTCTAATTCGATTGAAGGGTACATTGCTTGGAAGTCGAGAACTGTAACATATGCTCCTTCATGCAGTTTTACTTGTTGGAGTTTCTGGATGAGTTCTAACAGTTATGAAATACTGTATTTCTGGACAGGCAGATGGTTGGTTACAAAGGTGTTGAGAGTGCATTCCAGAGCAATTATAGAGGAACCATGGAATCTCTCTACCCTCTTCCATTGAACTTCCTCCATGTTTTTATGAACAGAGAATGAAGTGATTTACATTAAAATTAAAAATGTAAATCACTTCATTCTCTAAGACATGTTAGACTTAACCCTTATAGTAGTCGGTCCCAAATATGTTGAGCCCCATCATTGGTGACCACTCATGGTGGACCTGGTGAAATCTGTAATAAGCATGAAAAATGGTCTTCTCAGTGCCCACATGGCAGGGCAGAGAAAATAATAAAAGTGTACCAGAATTTTCTAAAGTTTTTATTCTAAGAAAAGAAGTTTAAATTGGATTCATATATGAGGTACTTTCTTAACAACTGCATTAAATTTTTATTTAGAATACATATAAAAATATTTTATTATACAAAAAATAATAAAAGTAGTGAAGTATATGAATAGAAGTGAAGATTTATTGATTTCCATTATGTAACATTCTTGAATTACCATATTCTGATTTCATTCTGAAATAAAGTATGTTAAACAATATACTCACTTGCTTCTACAAATGCCTTAAGACCTTCAATAAGTTCTTCTCCTTTACATTTTATTATATTATCTAGAACACTTCTATATCTAAAAACAAAAAAGATAAATTATCTTTACTAATAAAAAAAATCAAAATATTCAAATACTAAATCAATTTACACTACAAACTAGATATCAAAAACCAATTTTTTTTTACTGAAATAAATTAAGTATAAAAAAACTCAAATCAATCTTTATATGTGGAGAGTCCGATATTAAAGGTGCAAGCCAAAATTATGCAAACATTTATAATTAAAAAAATATTTAATACATTCCACAAAAACTACATACTTTTGTTTATTTCTTGACATAATTGTTGAGACATTTATCCCAGCATGACACTAATTTCAACATCCCTTCACGGTACTGTTGCTTGTCAAGTTGCTTGAAGTAGTCCAGAATGTTGTTTTCCAATTCCTCCTGATCCACAAAGCGTTTTCCCACCAAAAATTTCTTTAATGGTCTGAATAAATGAAAATCCAAGGGAACTGAATTTGGACTATACGGAGGATGTTGCAGGACCTCCCAGTTCCACTGTGCCAACCACAGTTTGGTTTGATTTGACGTGTGGAGTATAGTCCAGATCACCCCCTTAGATTTTCATTTATTCGAACCTTTAAAAAAATTTTTGGTGGGGAAATGCTTTGCAGATCAGGAGGAATTGCAAGACACTGTTCTGGACTACTTCAAGCAACTGGACAAGCAACAGTACCGTGTAGGGATGTTCAAACTAGTGTCACGCTGGGATAAATGTCTCAACATTTACAGCAATTATGTTGAGAAATAAACAAAAGCATGTAGTTTTTGTGGAATGTATTAAATATTTTTCTAATTATAAATGTTAATGTAATTTTGGCCTGTACCTTTAATATCAGACTCCCCCTCCGTATATAATAAATTTTACTAAAATATAGTCAATTTAAAAATTTTATACTTAGACTTTTGTACTTCTATGACATCTTGGTTTAAAATTAACATTATAATAAATTGCTGTTTTAATTGTTTTAATACATTGATTTTTTCCCATAATTAAAACTTTTAATCATATCATTAAATTCAATTTAGTATGCAATATATAAAAAATTTACATCATATTAGTTATTAGTGAAAGGATTCAGTTTAACAAAAAAAAAAATTGAATTTCCCACTGCTGATAACAATTGCATATCAGTCAGATGGTTAAAGTTACCAGATTCTTAAAAGAACATGTAAACATTTCAGATCCTCCTGTCTTGTGTTTTTGTATAAATTCTAATAGTATTGGAATATCAAATCCATATTTGCACTTGGTTTTGGGCCTGTCTTTGTGGATAATCATTTCCCTGTATTGTTTGCTATGTATTAGTGATTCTGACCCAGGAATTCCCAAAAAAAAATTCATCAAACTATTCACAGAAGCTGGAAACAAGATAAATAATAATTACCTAGTGCTTTAACACTTCTGCAATTACTTTCTTAAAAAAACAAATGTTTTCGGCCTTTTCATTAGTCCTCTTCGGGTATAAGAGCAGAAAAAAGAATTTGAATGAACAAAAGTTCAATGGAATGTTTGGAACCTCATTTGAGTTCTTTTTACTGCTCATATAACTAAAGAGAACCAATGAAGTGGCCAAAAATGTTTGTTTTTTTAAGAAAATAAGTCCCAGAAAATTTCAAAATATTTCTTGAGTTTCAGAAAAAACATTTCAAGAATTTTATTTTAAAAATATTAAATCTACACACAGAAAAGTATCAAATTCATAATTTTTATATTCTATAAAATGAGCACTCTATCACAAATGATAATTAAAATTTTATTACAATTAATGTTTATTACTATCTAAGAAATCAGTATAATTGTCCAACCCATAGAAAGAGAAAAATTAACAAAATATTTATGTGACCATTTCCAAACAAAAAAGTACTCAGGATTTAGTTAAATGGTCAACAAAAAGTTATGAGAAAAATATATAGGCTCCACAAATATAACAGTGGCATGGCATTGTTCTGTTGCAGTTTAATCATTCAAAAACAGTCATTACTTTTTTACTGTGTGACAATGCCACAATGACAATACTATAAAAGGAAGAATTGTTGGAAGGCTAGAAGCAGGCCAGTCACAGACAAATGTGTCCAGGACTCCAAAAGTACAGTCTGACCAATCCTAGAAGGCATGCCCCCAATGTGATGAATTAGTTCACTGACCAATGGAAGGGGTAAAGGTGTATCATGTGACTGGTCAGCATAGTCTCTATCCCTAAGGTATGTCAACCAAATGCTAGCTAACCTCATCCCTGCAAATGATTAGTAAAGTAGTCCAATGCCTAAGGGGAGTACCTTTCTGGGTTGGTCAGACTGTACTGCAGTGTCATATTTAAGCTTTGGGCCAAATTTTAAAGAATGGATGTTGTAGATCAACCAGGAAGTGGACAAAGAAGGGTACGTTTGTAAAGTCAAATGAGTTAAATGCATTAGTAACAAAGCAGTCAAAAAGTAGTAGTGTCATTCAGTGCGCATGCTCTGCGATGATGACGTTTTGAACAAAATTCTAACGTAGTTCACGAAGGAAAGAGTTTGTTTACTTTGTTAAAAAAAAATGCCACCCAACGATATCGATGTTTCTAAATCTTCCCGAGTGTTTTAACTGTGAATTAAAAGCTGAAATGATAAAAATAACTGTCCACCCAAAGCAATCTAAGAAAAATATTTTGGATAACGCTGCATTAGCAACATTCATATCTTCAATTTTAGAAACAGCCATTTAGTTATAAACGAATCAGTTGAAAAGTCTAACAAAATAAGAATAACAATGATATCATTCTCGTTTAACTCGTTCGACTTTTACAAACATACCCAAAGAATTACTTATCCTCAATAGGACTGCTAGCTAGTACTGCTATTGACAGAATGTTATAACAGAAGAATATCTGGTAGGCAACTCTTTGCAGAGCTTTCAACAATCACCAGTAGTAATTTCACAACAATAAACAAGAAGCATCAAGAAAATGGTCTTTTTTCAGATTCCAGTAAATTGCATTCCATTTACCCTTGTGCACAGAATTAAGATCCCCTGTTTAAAGCAATGTTAAAAACATTGACATTGGATTTTGAATAAATCAGGCAATGTTCTGTTCACTGATGAGTCAAGACACAATTTACAGAATCATTCTTGTCAGATTAAAATCTGAAAAAATAAAAAACCTGATACAAACTTCTTAAAGTCAATATGAAGCAATCTTTAAAGTAAAGAGAGAAATGTATCCTTTTAAATTAATATATATAGACTATCTAGTATAAATAGTGCTATATGGCTTAAAATTTCTTCAAATATCAGGTCAGTCCATAAGTTCATGTGTATTTTTATCTACAAAAAAAGCAGCAAAAAATTTTAATTAAATTTTATTTCAATCTATAATGTATTCACCATTATTTTGTACAATTTCTTGCCATCTCAATGGTAGCTTTTTAATCCCGTCTTTGTAAAATGATTTCGGTTTTGAATCAAAATATTCAGAAATAGCCTTTTTTACATTGTTCTCATCCTCAAAAGTTTTCCCTTTTAAAAAATTCTGCAAACTGCGAAAATGACGATAATCACTGGGAGCAATATCTGGCGAATATGGTGGATGAGGTAAAATTTCCCAGTTGTAGCTTTCAAGTTTCTGTACAGTTATTTTTGCAGCGTGTGGTCTGGCATTGTTATGCTGCAAGAGAACCTGCTTTCTGTTCACTAACGACAGTCAATTTTTTTTCAATTTTTCATTTAAACACTAATTGTTCACAATGCATTTGAGCTGTAATTGTTTGATTAGGTTCTAACAGCTCTAACACCTGACATATCCCACCAAACAGACAAAAGAATTTTTTTTTGGATGCAACCCACCTTTTGCAGTCGGTTTTGGCTGCTTGTCGCAATCCATCCATTGTCTTTTTCTCGTCACATTATTATAGAGGATCCATTTTTCATCTCCAGTAACCAGCCTACCAAGAAAAGGTTCTAAAGCAATACAGGATAAAAGAGATGTGCAAATGTTTACACGTTGTCGGTTAGCTATTGACAGTTCATGTGGTATCCATTTTCCTAGCTTTGAAACTTTTCCGATTTGTTGTAGGTGTCTATGAACGGTTCCGTGGGATGAATTTAAACATTCCACGATTTCGTCAACTGTTAAAGATGGTTCTGCTTTGACTAGTGCAGAGAGAGCATCGTCATGAAAGTTGACGGGTCTTCCAGTACGAGCCTTATCGTCCACACTAAAATCATTGTTTCTAAATCTTTCAAACCACTTCTGCACAGTCCTTGCACTAATTATAATTTGATTATGTACAGTATTTATTTTTTTGGCTGCATTTGTAGCATTATCACCACTTAAAAATAAAAAGTATAAAACATGTCTTTTATATTCGTCGGTTACTTCCATTTTAATGAAAATAAACAACTGAAATGTTCACAATTCTGAACAGTATTATATGAATGAGATCCAATTTAACACTTCAGTGTAAAAATTATGACATTAGACTGACATTTTTAACAGCAAAACAAGATTTTTCTCAAGGTCATAAAAATGCGCATGGACTTATGGACTGACCTGATACTTATTATATCATGCAACTTGTTGTATCGCAATACTACTACTACTACTACTACTACTAGAAAAGTTTAGAAGGCCATACCAGTGGCTTAGCCTTTGAAGAGGAGTAAGAAGGGTGAAAATGAAGAGATGAAGATGGGGTAAGAAAAATAGGAAAGCGTGAAGTGAGATCTCACGAGCAGTCAGCACCAAGACCCGTTTATTAAAACCAAATAAAAACAGAGAATACAATGAGTGGGTCATAGCCTGAGTTATACAGTGAGTATGCACTAGACCAGTGATTCTCAAAGTCGCGACCCCCAAGGGGGTCTTGAAAAATATTTGGGGGGGGGTCGCTGAAAAATTGATGCCAGATCAATTTTTTTTTTTCAAATATTTTATAAATTTACTATGGATTCATGTTTAGAAATAATAGAAATAAAACATATATAAAATAATTTTTACTTAAATAAATTGCACATATAAATAATAAAAACAATATAAATATTTAAATACGAGCCTAAATATAATATTCATAAATTTGTGCACTATTGGGGAACCCCTGAGTTCCACTCTCCGCCTAAACTATGATAGAACAGCATTGTCATTTGAAACGGTGTTTGCTAGCAGCGTTGTGTCTGCAGGCAAGTCGAGTTAGAAATACAGTAGAGTGTTGCTTATCCGAAAATCGATCAACCGAAAGCGTTTCAGTTGGCAAATTTGGATTTCCGCTAGTTCTGTGGTGCTGCAATATTTGGTTATGTCTTGGGATACTAAGATATTATTTTAGTTGATATGCATTTCTAGCTGGCAGCACTGGCGCGACCATGAGAGGGTACTTAAGGACGCGCCAGTATTTGAATGAGACTTTTTTCCCATCGTGAGTTGTAAGTTTTGCTTGTTTTTCTGAGGAATGTGTTGTGCTGAATCGGAACGTTTTGAGACTAGATTAACTTCCGAAATATAATGGTTTTGTTTTTATATTTTTCAACATATTTATTTTGTTAGTGAAAAATAAAGAAATAATTTTTTTTAAAATTTCGTTAGTCTTAACATTGAAAAAAATTCAACGCAAAGTGACGCAACGGAGAGAAATTTCAACATGGAATAGATTAATTAAACAAATGAAATTAACTCTTCCTAAATTTAAATTAACCCCCTCCCTCCGGGATGTTTTTCTACACCTACTCATTCTTCGGGGGTCCTTTGAAATTTTTAAGTGCAAAAGGGGGGTCGCGGACCAAAAAGTTTGAGAAAAACTGCTCTAGACAGTAATGAAATTAACAACACAATACAAGGACAGTTACATCAAAAGAACAAAGTATGTACATGCGGCTAACAAAACCCAGGCCCAACAAAAGACCATGGGCAGGTAACAAAAGAAAGGTACTTATAGCCAAGAATCGACTGTGGACACAGTAGGCTTACATACTTGAAAGACTACCCTAGTGACCTTACAGCCATCTAGCTTCCAGGTCCTAAGAGAGGAATTCCCTTACAAAAAGACCAGGGATAATAGCCTGGCTTTGCATGAAGAGAGAGTGCCAAGACCCAAACTTGGGCAACATGCAAGACTATATTTGACAAAGACGCGACACAACGTGGGCACAGCCCGGTACTGCCGGATGGGATACGGGGCAGGCAAGAAACAGGTCGTATCACAATAGAATTTAGGCAGAGCCTGGAAGAAAGAAGCAATCTCTGCACCTGTTAGAACAGGAATCCTCATACCTGCAGGCCATGGGAGACACTGGCTGGGTACGGAGATACAATCCTTGCACTTTCCTACATAGAAGTGACCCAAAAACAAAGCAAACGCCATTAATTGTTTTGTTCATTTTTTGCACCTATTTTATGTTAGGTGCACGCAATACTATATTTATTTTTGACGAATAGCCTAAATTACATTAAGTGCGTTCAGTCACATCAGACAGCACGAACATTGTCACTTTAATTCTTCCATATATCAAAAACAAAGCCATAAATCCTCATTTACAAGTCATTCTTACATTTAAATTAATTGGACTCATTATTGCAATTAATGGAAAATGGCCAAGTTTTATCAAAATCAGTCCATTAAATTTTAAGAACGAACTCAATTCTATAAGCCTGCAAAAGGTATGCTAGCAACTGCAAAACATCGCACGACAGTCACGCGATTCGTGCAATATCGTTCTGTCGTGCACATTCGTGCTACGACCTTATATTTCGAAAACAAAGTCACAGACCCCCATTTTTATTAAGTTTTTGGATTCCTCATCGAAATTAACAAAAAATGGTATAGTTTAATCAAAATCAATCAAACAGATTTTGAGAACGAACGCAATTCCATAAGCCACATAGAAGCAACTTCATTAACATTATTATTAGCCTCAATTATTTATTTATTTCATCATTAAAAAATAAAAATCACAACATAACATTTGAAATCAGTGTTCATAACAGTTTGTCACTGTAAATTTCCATAAAATTTCCATTATCACGACGAGATACAGCAATGCAACACGAGCAGCGTGCCAAGAAAGACACCTCCCGGAGAACTTTCTATGAGAAACTTCCTTATTTAGACATCAGGCAGCCGAAGAAAACCCCGAAAATTCTATACGACCAGTACACGGGTCGGGTGAGCTCATCCATCGGTTCTCCACGCTTTTATCCACCGGCCCACCGACGGGTTCTTGCCAGTTTTAACTCTCCTCTCGGTTCTCCCGGGCAGTCCGTCGGACAAAGCAGTCCACGACCATTTTTAGACCATCATAAATAAGTTATCCGTACACTTAAGCCCGTCGACGCCAAGTTTCGGACACGACGCCCGCATAGCTTACGTCAACCAAGTTACGTAACCCAAGCTTTATCGTTCCGGTATTAATTTAGACGTTTGATTTTTGTAAAATAGTATTAAGAAATTCTTTCACCCGTCTAGCGTTATCAAATCCAGATTTCGGGAGATCAAACCCCATAAAATTGGCTTTGCAGCCTTTCTATACACCGAAATGTAGAATAATTTCTGTCTGAAAATTCTGGAATTTCTCTCAAAGTTTTACCTTTCTTATACTGTATATCAATGAATGTGTTTTTAATTCTCTGGTTGACATTAACTTCCATTTTGTTTATTAATTAATTCTCGGCAAGCGATTAATACATTTAATAACGATATTACATTGATTCAAGCGATTTTGTTAGTAATTTAACTTTCATTTTTATGTAAAATGTGACTATCTTATAATTTTCCCTGTGTTAAACAATTCATAAGCGAATATATAAGATAAATTACCTATCGACTTGATCTTTAGGAGATCCTCCCAAATTTGCCAGATGTAATAATTGTTGTCGAACGTTTGCGGCCATTTAATATATCTCGGATCGGATTTATTGCCAGAATAAACTGTCAGGCAAATTTCTGCTACCAGCGACACTTCGCAGCGTGAATGATCGGTCGACAGTGTTGCCAACTTTCTGTTACAATAAAAATATTCATAATGATAACAATAAACCAAAACGTTAAATTGGATATTTAAAAACAAACTTATTAAGAAGATAAACATTAATTTACACTTACACACTTTTCATTTAAAATACAAAATCTCCCGTGTATTTTTTTTACTTTCGTCCCATGGCTCTATTGGTTCTTTTTACGGGTCCACAATGGAACGGGTGGTTTTTTCTTATTTTCCGCCCTATGAGCACTAAGAGGGTCTCTTTTACCCAGCCCATTATGGGTTCGGCCAAGCCCACAATGGTGAAGAACGGGGCCGATACACGATTCCGGAATGGATCAATCCCGAAAAATTCCTGGGGTTTTTCCATCTGTCTAGATTCGACCCCGGGTTTCCGAGCAGCTTTCTTAACCTTCTCGGCCATCCGACTCTCAATAAAGCTCGAGTTAAAAGATATATTCTAATACTAGCCAAGATATCATCTCATTTCTATTAATGTCGATCTAATATTTATTTAGTCTTATACCATTTATTATTTAATCGCTATCTTCTGTATTTATTAATAATTGTTTGAAATATTGAAATTCAATTTATAGAAATAGAATTCTTCGTAATAAATTAGAAAGTAATATTGAATTTTCTTTTAATACCAGGCAAATTTGGAGCGCATTACATTGTTCATTTAGTCGTTCTTTGAAATGTTCCACGGTTGAGCTTCGTATTGTCTCGAAACTGTTGAGAAGATAACTATAATGAAGAACTCTCGAGTTGATCAAGAACTATAACGATATACAAATTGTATTGAGAGTATATCATTATATTTAAGCGATAATTTCTTTCCAATTAGAAAATACCAAACAATCTCGAGAGGAAGGAAAAATCCTCGCAAACGTAATTCGAATTCGAATTTTTCCGCCAGCCACTGACTATTCGTTAATTATTTGAAACCGTAAGTTTAAGTCACGTAGCAATTAAAACAATTAAAAAGTATGATATTTCTTACTCATTCGACGATGGGACTAAAATCATACGGATCGAATACAGTAATTCATTTTTTTAACTTATAAATTATATTTTATTATTTTCTTTCCGTACAAAAGGAAAGTTCGCTGTGGTTACTTAAGCGTTAGGAACAATAACATCAAAATTTTCAGTTTGTAGAATACAAAAATATAATAATTTAAAGCATTGCGTAACAATAGATTGCGAGACACAAACAGTTTTAAAAATGCAACACACACCAACATCCAAAACATCGAAGAAGTGATTATAAAGTAACCATTTTCTTATTCGGTTTCGTTCTCGGTTCCGATTTCGACTACGGGTCTAACGTCGTTACTCGTTTCAATGATGATGATGACCTATGTAATGTCCACCCTTGCCGTGACTAGAGCCGTGTCCACCCATCGCTCCGCCAGAATGATGATGGCGAGCATTATTGTCCTTATGGTCCCACTTTTTGTCGGAATATTTGCCACCCTTTTTGTAGTCTCCTCCGTCGTAATCGTTACGTCCACCTTTTTCAAATTTGCGGAAATCGTCTCCGTGTTCGTCCTTATCGAAATATTCCTTTTTGTGATGATTTTTGTGGTATTTTTCTCCGTTGTACTTCTTCCAATGATCTTCGTCGTTGTAATTCTTATGGTACTTGCCCTGGCTGGCGATGTCGTGATGGGATTTGTGATCTCCTAATTCTTCTTTGTGGTACGAATTTTTGAATCCGTTATTCTTCTGTCCTCTGTCGTGGTAATGAATTCTTCCGTCCGATTCGTCGTGCTTTCCGTGTCCACCCCAATTGGATCCACCGTGCGATCCGTGTCCGTCGAATCCGTGATGGTTGGAACCTTCGTGATCTTTGCCGTATTTATCGAAATTGTGTCCACCTTGATCGTGATGTTGGTTGCTACCGTGCTTGTCCCACTTACCCCAGTCGTCGTGGTCGAATTTGTGTCCGTGTCCGTGAGAACCGTGATCGTCAGACATTTTCTTCCAGTCTCCTCCGTGATGCGACCATGATTTTCCGAAAGAAGAAACTTGGACCAAAAGAGCGCAGGCAAACAAGGAAATGAAACACTGAAAAAACACATTAAATTTAAATTATCGTCGTGGTAAAGCAAATGAGATTTAAGCGTATCGTATTCTTACCGTCGAGTACATCGTGTTCGACACAATGCGCGTTTTTGAAAGGCGAGGCAAGTGAATGATTCGAAATGAAAACGTTCGGCTTTAAATAGTATTCGGCACAGATCACGTGATTACCGTTTTTAAATCAGATTATCCCCCGAAGGTGAAAAGATCTTAAAGTTTCTGCGTCTGTAATTTCATACTCGATTGAATTTAATCGAGACAAAATGTAATTCGTACGCTCTGCTCTAACTACTGGGAAAATTGTCCGAGTGGAAACACAGACGTTCCGATCTTTAAAGTATTAGCTTTTGTACAAAATATGTTTAGATTTCACCCCGAGGATACGAGAAAAGGATAAGAAATGCAACTTACGTGACGCATCGGACAGATTTTTAACGTTACTTAAAGACAGAAATTATCAGTTTATTTTTGCTTTTTAAATAGCTTATGAGATGCATTTTGATTTAACTCTTTCCGCCCCGTGGGTACTAAGAAGGAGGTTTTTCAGCCAACTCATTATGGCTTCGTCCAGGTCGGCAATGGAGCGGTTTTGCCCTTGAAATTTTAATTATTGACACAAACTCTCATCACGAGTGTGTTATAGCTCTTGATTCATTCTCCTTATAACACCGGGGCCGGCACAAGAGTATCTGACGTCTCTAAGCAAAGAAAATTTAGGCGCCCTTATACATTATATTTGGATATATTATTATAAACAAGCACAGGTAGATATTTATTAAAATAGTATTACGAAAACTTTAAAAAATGTTTATTAATTGACACCAATTAATGATCTTTATTTATGAGTAAGGCTGGCGCCCTCGTATCTCGGTGCCCCTAGGCCATCGCCTAATAGTTAAGCCGGCTCCGTATTACGACTAAATGCAGTCCAGTTTTCCATGAAAGTCCTCCCGGGAGATAGACTCTTGGAGTGGGCTATCTTATACCGCCAATCCTTAATCTAATCCCATAGAAAGCCCTTTCGTGTGACTTCCCCTTGGCAATTCGTCCTCGTGTTGCGTTGCTTCATTCGGTTAATCCAAACCGACCGAATCCGGTTTTTCTTTGGCTTGAATTGAAAGAAATGAAGCGTGAAGAACGGCAAACTTTTCTATAATAATTATAGTTATAATTAGGCCCTAATGTTCATTTATTTTATTACACGAATCAAAATTCTTCTCTTGGGATTTTGTTCCTGGAATCATCTTCCTGAAGCCCGTAACCCTTAATAACTACAAATTAGAAAACAGAAAGAAACGTTAAGAAAGTTTCTATATTTATTCATTTCTATAGACTGTATTTTTTAAAACTTTTCGTCCTGTTGGCACCGAGGGACTTTTTAGCAAGCTCTGTATGGATTTGGCCGGACTCACAATGGAGCCGGGTGGTGAGAGACGAGGCCCGACTTATCCAGAGGACTCCATCCCTCATCACCTTTCGATCCGTGGGATAGAGTCCATACGGGTCGAAAACCCAGGAATTTTTCGACCCGTGTGGATTCTATCCCGGGTTCCTCAGAGCGATAGGCTGCCACCCTAACCGTTCCGAGGGACCCGGAGCGGTTGGGGTGGCAACCTTGGAGTTATTTTATATTCAGTACAATGGCGACTTTATGCGTAGACGTCTAGACCTTTGCCTAGGACCTCGCGCTTTTAGGGCCTGGACACGCTACAAACTGTATATGCATGTTGATACCAATCCAAACTAGGATCCTTGTACAGTACAAAATCAAGTATCGCGAGATAATGGGCTTCACAATGAATCGGGTCATATTTTAATTATTACTCGCGTACATAACCTTTTTTTAAAATAATTAAGCACAGCTCTATACTTAATTACCTAAACATTTAATTATCTTATTAATTAAAGATATTTGTTTTCAAAAATTCAATATTTGTCCTAGATGCACAATTTAACACCTTAAACTCCAGTTAATTATCATTTAACACCGTTGCTTTCGGATAATGTTGACATAAGAAACGAGCATTGTATCCACCAAACAATTGCGAAATATAATGTGCAAATTGCTAATTTATAAACATTATTCAATTATTATTTAGATTATTTGATTAGAATTATGTTTATTTTGTATACCGTTAATTAATTTGCCAAGTTTTTAAGTATGAAACATTATTTTGGAATTTGTCAACGAGAAGAAACAAATATTTGCAAGAGAAAAGTTCTAAATGTAGTAATTACGTTTAATTTCCGTGAGGTGATTATCATAGTATTGCCATTACTTGCCGTTTTCCGACCTAATTATCATAAGAATATATATATACCGTACTTACAAATATTAACAATACGATCGACCGCTTAATCACCAATTAGGAGGAGAAAAATGCATAAATTTACTCTTCTTCTAGATTTTAACTGTTTCTAACGCTACTAAACAAGGGCGTTTAATACTATAAACTGTATTCCGCTGTAACGTTTACTATAAATCATAGAAATGATCAAATTCGTTACAATTTCCCGGTGACAAATCCCATTGATAAGGTGGGTGCAAATGGACCGTGACGTGTAATATATATGAAAATTCATAGAAATTATTTACGCCTTGGAATGCCACTTATTATACGTTAATGTGGCGTGAGAAACGAATTTCTCGAATGGTTTCCGGCGATTGAAAAATAATTTTATAAACGTATTAATGTTAAATTATCGATGAAAATATGTTAACTTTCCTCCGGGGAATTCCGGAATTTACTTTTTTTTCTCTTATTTGATTTACTTTTATGCTTTACATTCGTGTTTAATTAATAAGTAAATTTCGTTGGCATTTTTAATTACATCTACGTTACATTTCCTTTTTATTTATTTAAATACAAAAAATTCTAAATTCTAAGAATGTTTCACAGAAGTAACACGTAAAAATACAGTAAAACCTGGTTTTGTACTGTACAGAGCTGTACAATACGTCTTTCTAGTTTTGAAATTTCCATATATTTAGAGTAATAATCAGACGATTAAATTCGAGTCGGCAAGTATCCACAACTTGCCAAGGCCACTGAGGAAATTCTGAAAAAACTGGTGGTACTATTCGATTTGACAGTCGGGCATTTTTCTGTGGGCAGAAAGGGCAATTGCCGTCTCCACCAACGGGGATCCCGGTTGGTGGAGGGGATCCCTAATATTTCCCCGAAGAATAATGTCTGACGTCAACACTGTAGATGGAATCCCTATTCAAATTTGTCCGGGCTTCACGAAGCTATAGCGCACCACTAGGATTTGGTTCGTGTACTAGCGATACAATTCTTAATCATCTGTTCAACCCGAGCCGATATCCCTGGCCACCAGACAATTGTCCGGTTAGTGATCCGCATTTATTAATTAATTGGTGTCCTGTATGCAGTTTCTCAAACATGTTTGTTTTCATTTTCTGTGAGATTATGACTCGGCTGTCCTTCGGATGATTCCTTTTTGTAGTGATGGTGTTTTGATGTTCCCAAAATGGCATGGCCTGCCGATACAAATTACAGAAATTAACTTTTTTCCGATGCCTAAGTACTGTATATCAATCAAAATCTTGAAAATCCAGTAAATAATTTAATGTAAGATCGAAAAAGTTTGTCAAATTTACATGAAATAATTTGTTGTATTGTCGGCGTTTTGATTAGTATACTTGGATACAACTTACGCTGAGTCAACCGTGTTTGCAGTATCTGTCAGTTCTAAACAAATGAAGTCTTTTGCTTGTTTATTATTTTTACTAATTTTTCACCACTTGCAGTGTACAATGATAATTGTACAGTACAAGTGCAAATATCTCTTCCCGTAGTTCTTGGCAGACATTACTGGGTTTCTTGAGGGATGTCGACAACCAATAGTTGCTTGCCACGTTTGTATTTTATGTTAATACTAATTCACGAGACACGGTTTTATTCATTGCATCCTAGGTGTGAGACTGTCTAGGTCCTTTTGCCCAGGTGTGGAGACGAGGAGCTTACGATCACTCTGTATGCGTAGTTTTTCAATATAAATTTGAGAATTTATCACAATTTCATACTACATCGTGTTCCTTCTCAATCTGTTTATAATACAGTGGGTGATCGGTTAACGAACAAATCGGATAACGATCACTTTCGCGGAAGATTTTTTATGTTCGGACAACGAACACATGAACCTGAACATGTGTTCGTGTCAGAACAAACACCAGAAGAAGCGACGTAAAATAACGAATACCGATTGATCTTCCCTCGTCTTCGGGAAACAATTCGAAAATTTTCGAAGCGCGGGAGACGACGACATCGACGCTCAACCCGGTATATCCCGATCGGATAGTATTCCTCCGAACTTTGAAACTCTCCCCCGTAATTCCAGCCTTCTATTTTTCTGACAGGAACAATTCTTTTATAGTATTCGCGAGACTGTCGGGCGGGCGCTCCTTAAGTTTTTGCGTGGGTTTTTATTTTCGAAAAGTGAGAGTATAATAGCAAAGGTAGAAAGTGAGCGGCCGGATGGCCGAGCGGTCAAGGTTAGCAGCCTGCCGACCTGGGGATCCGGGATCGAATCCGGGCGGGTCGAAAAATCCCCAGAAATTTTTCGGGGGTGGTCCGTCCGAATATGTCGATCCCCGTCTCTCACCACCCGGCCACCCCATTGTGGGCCTGGCCGAACCCATAATGGGCTTGCTATAAGAGGCCCTCTTAGTGCCCACTGGGCGGAAAGAGTTAAAAAAAAAAAAAAAGGTAGAAAGTGGGCGGAAGATGTCCGATGTTGCCGAGCAGTATGGCTCGAACAGGGCTAAGTAGGCCGCAATTCAATCTTATCTAAGAAAGATACAGTATAATCAAGAAAACTCGAGCAGCTAAAGGAGTAACAAAAATCATATCTAAGAAATAAAGAACTTTGAAGAGCTCATAATGGAACCTGCAACGGATCTGACGAGAGAAGAACGCCGAGAACTCTCGAATGAACACCAAGAAACGCGGCGAGATGTGTTTTCTTCTGAAAAACAGGATTAATGCCGATATCTGCTATTAAAGATCTTTTGAAGAAGTGGGAGGATGTCGGAAGAACGGGTCTGAGAGTGGCATCCAAAGCAGGTTGAGGTTAATAGGCTTGGGATCTCTACAATAACAATGCTATTAATTACTTCTGGAAAATCCCGGAGAGAGAAAAGCAATGGACATTACAGATTCTTTAACCCCCACAAACGGAAAAAACATGACTAATAAAAATGCAAGACTGCGTATAGGCCTATATGTATTTTTATTATTACATATAAATAAACGTAGTAAGAAAGTATACATTTTTTTATTTTTTTTTTATTTTTGGAGTCTCCGAAACGAATTAATCAGATTCCCATAAAAACCTATGGTAAATCGATTACCGGTTAACGAACAAAATCTTGGAACGGATTATGTTTGTTAACCGATTACGTACTGTATTATAACATCACCATAATGTCAACCCTTGTAATAACCGACTAACTTGTTTTTGGAATATCTCGGGAACGGCACTCGGTCCAAAGGGGAAACCTCCCCAATACGAAAAAAGTTGCCAAGTTTGTGCATTTTTTGGATAATGAGATTTGCCAGAACCCATTGTTTACGCCAATTTTGGTAAAAAACACGTGCTTCGTCCAATTGGCCCGATGTTGTTTTCGTATACCGGAAAGGGCTCTTATGTTTTCATTTAGCTGGTTAAGTCGATGTACGATCTTATTCAATCGTCTTTCACCTTATTTTGAATCGGGGATTATAACCACAGATGCGTACCGATCTGAAGGTTTGTTTACGTGTTCGGTAACATTGTAAACCAAACAGTGGCGTGCCGTCATTGGAAGCGGTGGAAGCGCCGCTTCCACCTTCCAATGACCTTCCCTTGTATTTTATAAAATATAAATTTTCATATTTTAACGTACTTTGAATTAATTAAAATTAATATTTTATTATAACTGCATTATGTACCTTATTACAAATTTCTATACTACGTGTGAAAAATTCTATTGTAATTGTATATTCGAATATCAATGGCGGAATGGAAGCGCTTACGAGACAGTTTCCACGGTGAGAATAACTGAATGGTGTAAAGCAGCCAGAAGGCGTTGGCGCATGCGCTTTACAGAGCACCAACCTCAGCCGGTTTAGCTGGTGGAAGCTACACACGTTTAACGCTTCCAACGATTCTATCCCTTAGCCACTGGGTAGGAAGCTCTCTGACTAAGTGAATTGTTTAAGATTTAAAAAGTAAAGAGTATTTAATGTTACTCGTATTTTTATGTACGTTTTTTTGTAAAGTTATATTTAATTATAATATTCTTTTAATTATACTGTAATTATATTGACAGATTTTCAGACATAAAATCTTTAGAATTTTTATCACTTTTAGATGTTAATAATTTTAATATTATGAAAAACAATTTTTCCAAGCTTGTTTTAATTCTTTAAATTAAGAACCACATCGACGTCCAGGATGTCCGAACGGCTGATTGTCCTAAAGCAAACTATTTTGTACACAGTATATGTTTATTTTATGTTTCTTTTTTGTCTGTTTTTGTCAGATACGTCTCTTCCGCCACCACGCACGTACGAATGGACCCTAGGCCATCACTGACGCGCAATTAACTGATTGCCCCTGGAAGTCGGCTTCTTACAGAAACACGGCTTCCCTATCATCAAATGCCACGGCACGCCACTGAAACCAAAGACGATCTAGCACACGTTATTTTTCTTACGGACAAGGGATCCTTTTACTCAAAAACATTTACTGTTGTTTGCCCACTTCGGTCTTGCTACTTGTTCACATTTCGTCCACAAACTTATCCATACTTTCGTTCTCCTCGGTTACAACATCGGCATTTTGCTTCCTGTTTCGGCATACCCGATAAGTCTTGTTACCTCTCCCACATTTTGCATTCCCGTATAACTGACTACGACCACACCACTTAAACTTGATTTACGCTAGATGCAAAAAGCACAAAACAAAGAGAAGATCCAAGCGAGTTAAAAATTTTCTCGTCGTCTAATGTGAATACGAGACGGCTAGGGCGTGTTGGAAAGCACGAGCCGACGAAAGCGACGTCTTCTCGACTCCCAGCGGGAAAAAAACGGCGGACGACGTAAAATTTATTTTTGCTCCAATTGCGCCCAATAATTAAAAAGACCCACATTAAAGTAATACTTATGAAATTCAATTTCAATCAGCCTAAACAACTGTAAATAAAAACAAGTTGACAGTAACTGCAGCAAGTATTGAAATTTTTTAAATGCCATCTATCGATAAAAGTGCAAGAATGCACTTCATCACCAAATACATGTTATTGAAGCAGTGGAGGGAAAAATGTACTTTTAATAATTTTAAGGTCAACGTAGGCATTTTCTGGAGTTTGTCGTTATTATAACCTCCCTCGCTTTAAACAAAAACGGAACCCCGATTATCAGAGACGAGCCCGTAAACGAATACTCCACTTTTATGAATGACCGTATACGAACAATAAGAAAAGAAAGTTTAACGTACAAACGGAGGCTTAAAAGTGCCCTTTTAAATCTATATTTAATCCAAAACCGAGGTGCAGCGTGTTCGAACTACCGCGGATAATCTGGTCGTACCGCATTTAAATTTATATAACGGACGACGAAGGAATTTCTAGTTTCGTGACAAAAACGAGTCTTGGCAGACACTATAATTTATTCTTTAGCGAAGAATAATACTTTATTAATAATCGACTACGATGTTTATTAAACAGAGACAAACACGGCATATATTATGTACAAATAGTTACGTACAAAAACATTCAATATGTACTGTACTGTACGTATTAGTCTTTGGTCAGGAATGCGGCCATGGGATCGTCGGGTCTTTGCCGTTTTATGTAATAGGCTTCCATCTGTTCTTCGGTGGGTGCTTTGCTTTCGTACATACTGTTGTACGGTCTCTTCCTTTCGTCCATGGCCAACAGCCGATCCGCTTTTCTTTTAGATTCTTCCTCTTCTTCCAGAGCCTGTTTAAGAAAATAAAGAGGTAAACGTTTTCTACTTATCCTGTAAACAACAGAAATGTTCCTTAAATATAGTGCAATTTGGACTCGGGTCGTAAAAAAAACGGTAATAGAAAACTTCCAACAAATCGAGCGACAATAGAAAGACAAATGAGAGAGAAAATTATATTAATGCGTAGTTTCTTACACAAACAATAATTGAAACATCGTACATAATTGAGAAACATCGTAACATTTACGTCGGTGGTAATGTTCTCCTCACAATCGTAGCTCGAGAAGCGTTTACACGCAGTTTTGGGGGAATATTTGTCTATTAAAGCATCTTAACTGCGTAAGAAAACTTGCTTAATCAAATTTTATCTTGGTCCGAATTATGAAACCACTTGAAAAAATTCCAATTGACATTTTTTTTTTAATTCAGGACGACAGTTTCTAATATATAATCTTCATTTATTAGTGGAAAACAAGTTATAAATAAAATTCAAAATCTTACAAGTAGCCTTTGCAACTGCCGGAATACAAATTTTACATTAAAAAAGTCGATATTTCTTTAGAAAATCTTCTTTGCCCACACTTAATTAGACAAAGAACCTTTAAAGGAAGGTCGACTCCGCTGGTGTAGAAAGAACAGTGTTCCCTCGGTAACAAGTCACTTCCCGACCAATTAATTCAAAAACTAATACGACAATCACCGTAATGACTCGGTTGCGGAATCCTTTCGTTCTAGTTTCCTACCAAAGGAAAAAACTTTAACATTTATTCGGGCACGAGTGATCTTTCCAGCACAGAAAAAGTAGTGCAACATTACGCATAGTCTATAGAGCATTAGTTCTGTGGTGACATTTACAATAAATAAACGGTAGTTCTGCAGTAATACGTACATTTTTCTCCTTTCTCCCAAGCACAAAGATAATAGAAGTAAGACGTTTTAAGATTTAGTATAACGTACAAAGAATCTTCGACGTGAGGGATAAAAATAAACACTATAAATTAATACAAAACCAATCAGTTTGATTTTGCTATAAGTACGGGTAGGTGTTATAAAAATGTCTTGTCTTGGAGTAGCCGGAAAGCACTGGAGTGGTCAAATGTGTAATTAAGTTTAGGCAGGCAGTAATACAGATAAACAAATGAGGGCGGAATGAGTAAAAAATATGAGAATGATCTAATTTAATAGAAAATATCAAACCCCATTAAATAAAACAATGCTAATCTAAAAATAGCTATCCATCAATCACTCCCACAAAAAAAAATAATAATAAAACTTAGTATTTCCGATACTTAGGAATCCCATCTTAAACCTTGGCAGAGCAATATATCACTTTAAATTATGTATCTCTAAGAAACATTAAGAAATCTTATTGAAAGTATCAATTGGCGGAAAAGAATATTTTGAAAGTATTTATTATTAATGTATAATCGGGTTTTATGTCCAAAATGATAAAGTAAATTACTAGTATTTGGGCAAAGGAACAGTAACCGGTTAATTATTAGTCAAAATGGAAATAACAAATGCGAAATAAAAGGCATTGTAAGTCGCGACGTCTAATTCCTCGTTTCAACTTGGAATATCTGTCGTATTTTATGGAAAAATTTGCAGAATGGATTTGTAAGAAAGTACTTACAGAAAAATTTTCCCAAAAAAAGTCTAGAGAAAAGACGATATTGGTGGACGCCACAAACTATCCCATCAAATTATACGGGAGAAATTTTGTTTCATTATTTAAAATTATAAACGATAAATACCTTTTTCAGTTTCTTGGTTTTCTTTCTATTTAATTTTTCCTCGTCCGAAGTGTCCGAATCGATGGATTCGCTCTCCGAACTTTCACTCTTCTTTGCCGCTTTTCTTTTGGCACTCTCTCTCTGACGTCGCTTCTTCTTCAAGCGTTTCTGTCTCTTTTTCTCTAGCATCTGTTCTTGATACAGCTAAAATTAAATTTAAAAAAACACAAATATTTTAAAAGTTAAAACACAGTAACTACTCAAAAGGAAAATTTTATTTTTGATTTGTGTTAAGTTGTTTAATGGTGTAATTCTTTTGGATAAAAAGATGTGCCTTAATATAACATCTGCATTGGCCGTCAGTAAAAGATAGACTAAATCGCCGATATTTAATAAATAAAAATACAGGTCCCCTTGCTTAACATGAGATTTGATTAACCTGTGTATTTCAAGTTGTATTGTTAATTTTTAATTAATTTGTTCTAAATTTGATTTAACTATTTAATAACATTTCTTAAATTGCTAATTAAGATATTTCAATGCACTTCGCGCAAGTTTTCTTTTTCACTTGAACTTCTAATCGGGAAATATATAATTACCCAAAATATCTAATTTAAATGCAATGTAGATGATAAAAAGAAATTATTTGTAATATTTCTGCATTTTATGTTTTGAAAGATGATAAGTTATATAATGCATTAAATATACATAGTACCCATTAGTGTATTTTGATTTCTTTTATAAATTAAAATAATAATTCCTAAATAGCTCACTATCTCAAAGGGTTTGCATAAAGTCTACTCACTTTATAACTGAACCTCCATATGTGATTAATTCATCCTGATTCTACCCACATAAGATATATCAATCACTTACATAAATTCAGTCAACAAGAATAATTATAATGGAATCTTAATCTTTCAGATCATTCATCACTATCTTTATACATTATTTTCAATTAATTCCAGCGTGGGTTGACAATTGCTCCGTGTATTAATAACAGCAACAAAGATTAATGTCGTTGTTAAATTTTTTAGCAATAATAATAATTGTTTCTTAGATTTTAAAATTAATTAAACTCGTTTTTTTTTTTTTTTTTTTGAATACTCGTTACTCGAGACGAGACCGATCGCCTGGAGCCGCTATCGTGCGCCGTCTCGACCGTCCGTTTGGTTCTCGTCTACTTTTATTCCGAACGGCATAAAGTGGCATTACAAATTATGTTCTGCCCGTCTCGCTTACATTTATTGATACTAAACTTTATTTGCTGCTTGCAATAATCTCTAGAAGTGTAATGAATTGCTTAAGAATATTTAGTATATGGCTATGATTTTTTTAACTTTTTCTTAATTCGATTGTCTGAATTATTGTTGTTGTACGCTTAATGTTATTCTTTAAGACTACCAGTAGTAAGTAAGAACAATCTGGAATTTTATGGGTAGGAGTATAAATTTGTAGCCCAGAACTAAAATTCCCTTTAAATAATGTAACAGAATAGAATACCAAAATGATTAGCAGCTCACTAGTAACTGAGTGGATAAAATCACTTAATGCTAGTAAATGAACTAAAAAATTTATTTAAAAAATTTCCTGTAACAAACAATACATAAAATGTGTCCTTAAACTTCATTCTTTTCACACACGTTGGGAATTAATAGTCTTCCGGGTGGAATCGACCTTTCTTTAGAGGCTATTCGTCCGCCTCAATACACAAAACATTAAAATCTACCTTATGGCAATGGCACAATCAATTAAAAATTATACAATTGATTAAAAAAGTTTACATATGTAAATGTTAAAATATGTAAAACACATTTTACATATTGAGGCAGATGACAAACCTCTAAAGAAAGGTCAACTCTGCCCAGAAGACTGTTAATTCCTGATGTGTGAAAAGGATGAAGTATTGTCTCTTATAGGAAACTTTTTTTTATAAATTTTCTAGGTTTAAATACTTATTTGTCAGGAAATTTTTCTATCAAAAGATGGTAGATAAGTTTGTGCCTCATCAACAGTCTAGCTGCTTGGAGTTCTCTGGGTTTTTTTCATGTTTCTGACACCTAACTAGGGGTCAGTTTCCAATAAAAATCCTCCCGGGCAACATCTCCCTTGGCAGATTGCTCAAGTGCCATGTTGTTTTATCCCATCAATCCAATCTTTTTCTTAGCCAAAGGACATTGCTATGCAGCACAGATTAGTATTTTTGACTTCACATTCCTGTGAAAAAGATCTCACCTTCTGAGATCTTTTTTACAGGAATGCAGTGAAGACTTTGCAGGAAACAAAGTTAGCTATAGTCTGTTTGCTGTAACTTCATGCATGCTTCTGTAAAAATTAGTTAGCAAAAGCAGTACTCAGTTATCTAGGATTGAAAGTTCAACAATTATCATCATTAAATTAATAGACTTTAAATCATAGTTATTAAATTGACAGTTTTTAGATGACAATTTAAAAGATTTTAGCTTGTAAAAAAGTGTCCTATGTGAAGGGTAGTTGTGATTGGCTGAGAGTAAACATTGCCTTTCTTCTTTGTTCTGAAAACAGTTCAGAAATAGCAGCTGTTTTAGGAAGTACAGATAATGATGTAGATTGAAAGGAAAAATGATACAAAGCAAAACTCAGATGATGATGTAAAATTGCACACAGTTTTTTCAGAGAGAGAGTGAATGTTGCTTCTACAATGAGACGGGTAATGCGGAAGGATACACTTTGTAGTATGCAATGATGAAGTGGCCACTTTGCTCCTTCCTTTTGTTGTGTTGGTTGTTTTTGCACATATGATAACCTAACGACCAGGGATCTGGTTGGGTCACCTCTACATGTGCGATTCAGGTACATCTTTGAGGTTGGTCAGTTGAGTAGGATGTAGGATGGACCAGAATCCAGTCCAGACCATCGTAACCACTAAACTTTTATTTCATTGTAATTAGACTGAATGAGAATAAATATATTAGAGGTCAATGATCCTAACACATTTCATATGTGAAGTTACAGCAAATGGACTAAAGAATGTAGCATTATCATTGATTACAGATAATTCTTCTGAAAGCCTAGCACAAAGAACTGTTTGATGGATAAAACAGTGAGAAAATACATCACTGTGATTTTTGATTTTGACAAGCCCACATAGTTCATGATCAGACAGTGCAGAAGCATCATCAATTGCCACAGATATCAGTTTCTTTCACACTCGAGACAAAAGAATTGAAGATGTTGAGGCAGAGATGGCGTAAGGCGTGGGCAACGTGGGCCACCGCCTACAACCTCGCAGTCCGAGGGGCCTCGCGCACTGAAGGTTTATGCATTACTTAAAAGCCACGAATGCAACAAAAAAATTTTACTCGTCATAAAACGATAAATATATTGACATACCGAATTTGTTTTTTAGTCTAGCAACATTTGCTGGTGTTGCACTGCTATCGTGGGGAATCCCCGCCAGCCAGAGCCTGGGGATTTCCCATTCTGTTTACATTACTTTCACGCTGGATTCGAAAAATGCCCATCTGACTCTTATCAATTTATTTAGAATAGCAGTTATGAACTGCCAAAAGACTTTATAAATGAAAGGGTAGTCAACAAGAAAAGGATGTTCAATTATGAAGGCAGCAATGAACCTATACAGTCTCCCAAAAGCCGGTATGAAACAGATTTTTTTAACATCATGATTGATTCTATAATAAGCAATATGGATTCAAGATTTATGTCTTTAAATCAACATTTTGAACATTTTGGTTTTCTGTATGATCTAAGCAAGTTAAAAAATATTCCAAAAGAGCAAATATTAAACAATTATCAAGATGTACTGTACACTCAGTCCTGGGAGTGGGTGAGAGCAGTGACTTCCAACCTTACGAATTATATGAAGAATTACAATGATCCCAAATTTATCCAACTTCATTAAAGATGGGAAACAGCTGCTCCAACACATAACAGAAAATAACTTGAAAGAAATTTATCTAAATATTTACATTGTGGTTTGAATTTTGTTAACAATACCGGTAAGTACTGCCTATCCTGAAAGGAGCTTTTCAAAATTAAAACTAATAAAAAATTATTTAAGAAATACAATGGGTCAGGAAAGACTTTCAGCTTTGGCAGTTTTATCTATTGAAGCATATATAGCATCTAAGCTGAATTACAATACAATTATTAAAAGAGTTCAGTAAGGCTAAAAGCAGGAAATTTCTGTTTCTTTAATTCTTTTTTTTTAAAATTTTTCTTTAATGTTAGTCAAAGAATATAGTTTGCATTTTTATGAATAAAACTTTGACAGTTTCAATTGCTTTTTATTTTATAAAATCCGTCTTCTTGCACCATCAGAGGGCCTCGCAAAATGTACCTTGCCCACATCAAATTTAGGTCTTGCCCCGGCACTGTGTTGAGGGCTTGAATATTTTCTATTCTTGTTCTCTCTCCAAGTAAGCATATTGTGAAAGTTTTGCACAAATTCATCACCATTAAATAATCCTAAAAAAATGGCCAATCAAGGAGTGTCAGTAGAATCACTTGGCTCATCCAATGCAAGAGAATAATAAGGTGAAAAATAGGAAAATAAGTTACATCAAACCCATTTCTTTTAGCTTGTAAACCAAATTAATGATAATTTTGATACTAATCTTCTGCCGTGTTGTCACTTGTCTAGAACCACTGCAAACTCACATTCAATGCTTATATTAACAAATTTATTTTTAGGCTAGAATAAAATTAAATGCATTTTGAACCACAATACATTAGTGATTCCTCTTCAGCAATACGTCTAAATAATACAATATGCTCGATAAGTAAATTTTATGTAGAATTAAACACTAACAAAGTAAAATTATTTTGCCACTCACAATTATACATATCTAATTTACCTCAGGAAATATTGAAAAGTTTGACAACCATCTAAAGTTTATAGAGGAGAAAAAAGAGAAAATTAAACACAAGAATGAAGGACCACCTAACTGCTATATGATAAAAGTATAGAAATTTTCCATGGTTTCAGCATGTAAAGGAGTGTCTTTGCACCCAGATTTAGATGAAATTAAAGTTCTTCACAAAGAAAATGAACAATTTAAAAGGAAATTTAAAGAACATGTGGAAATTTGGAAGCATGAAAACAATATAAATTTAAATAAAGGAAGGCACACTGATTCATGCTAGTATGACACCATACATAGTATGTTAGAAGTCCAATTGAAAGATGAATGATGATTTGCCACCTGATTTGATGAAGTGTCCCACACTTAACCTTTAATATTGGAAGTTTTTATTTCATATAGATGTTCAAGAATGAGTAATGTGGTTGTGCTTTTTAATTACTGTTTATCAAGTCAGTGCATAGAAGTGTATTTTTATAGGATTGCTGTTAAAACTTTTTGATATCATAGTCATCAGAAATATTTCATCTGTAGATTACTATCAAACTTTTGAATATTGCCTGGGGATAAATTACAAGGTAAAATAGGTTTGATATAACATGTTATGAACCAAATCCCAAAAATACAGTTAGGGAAATAAGTGTTACAATTTGTGTGTTTTCACAACCACCAATAAGGGCTATATTAGGAGAAAATATAATATTGATAGAAAACTCATTAGCCATAAATACAAAAGTAAAAGGTTTAGATACTGGAATTGGTGATTCAGACAAAACCATTCTGCACTCAAAATCTGGACTGCAGAATGAGTTAGTTGAGTTAGAGATACATTATACCAGAGCTCCACAATTAGTGTGCCATGGCCCAATGTCTCCAAAGTAGAAAAAGTACAGAGTTTATGGTGAACAAGTGAATATAAGTATGTTTCAAAAGGTAAATGATTGCCTATTACATATTTATTGTTACTGACATTTGTGACAGAAGGAATTTTAACAAGCTTCAAACTTTTAAACCTTTGCATTCATATTTCACAGAATTTGTACACACACAAATTTGGCAAGTGTATGTCACAGTTACAATCTTGATTTTGGTGAAGTGACAAGTATGTGATGTCTCTGTGGTATGTACAGTACAGTACATATGATCACAGAGTTGAGACACCAATCACATGCTTTTCACACTAGGACTGCATGACACTTTGTTCGGGGTAATTTTGGGGTTGTGAAGAAATAAAATCAAAATAAAAAATCAATTATAAACTAATTTTAAATATTTTTATATCCTAACATGTAAAGAACAGCAAATCAATAATTTTTTTTTTGGTATGTAATTTTTAACATCTATATTTTTTTTTTACACTTTTACTTGTATTGTGCCATGGAATTCTGGGAAGTACCTAGGTGTGCCATGCACAAGAAAAGGTTGAGGAGCACTGTCCTAGACTATCAATATTTATATTTAAAAGAAAGTGAGTTACAAACCTCAATTAATGCTTTAGGTTTAGTAGTAGTTATTGGTACATCTTGCTCCTTGGGAGTTTCTTCATTTACTTGCTCTATTAAGTCGTCGTCATTGTCTGGTGGCAAGATGACTACACGCGAGGCCTGGAAAAAATATTTTGTCAGTTTTCAAGCAATAAAACTTGAACAACAACAGTTACATAATTAATCCAAATTAAAAACTTATTTCAGACATTTTTGTTAAACAATCAAAAGTGAAGTTCTTAATGCATGTAACAAGATACTAAATTATATATCTTCTTTTGCATGAATAGATATACTTTTGTTTACAGGAGTGATGATGGGTACATATTTACTATTCTCGTGGCCTGGGATATCTGTCAAGAACTTTTTGAAGGGAGAAAAAACATGACCTGATACTGGAGGTTTTATGATTGGCATTCAAATAATTGGAGTACTACTGTAACAGTAAATTTGCAATAATTTTCATACTTTTAAATTGAAATATATGAATAATTAACTCCAATTTCACTTATGACGATTAAATAAAATTGATCGGTTTCATTTCTTTAATAATCTTATATATTTACTAAGATTATGGGCTATATATAATATTTTGGAGAAAAAACCATTATAATTCTCCAATTTTGGTTAATTTTATAAAAGTCATAAATTTCTAGAATTTATCCAAAATGAACTGATGAGAGACTCAATAATAGTCTCTTTTCTTCAAATAACCATTAAGAATGGCATAATGAAAGAAGAATGGATAATGCTAATGCAAAAATCCATACAACGGAAAAAATTCAATCAACACTAAATAACTAATTTTCATTTATAAATACAGGATGCGTGAAAAGTCTTGTCAATTTTATTTTTGTGTGTTTTTGGCATTTGTCATTGCATTTTTTGTTAATTTTTATGATTTTATTGGATTGTACAGTGCAATTTTGATCAAGAAAGTGCTCTAATCATTTTTTTATATTTAGTTGTATTAACATTATGTCTCGTGAAAATGAACATATCATCGTCGTCGAGTTGCACAAGTTGGGAATGAAGACAGCCGACATTGTTCGCGCGACTGGTTTCCAACAGAGGACCGTCTACAGGATCGTGAAATGTTTCAAAGAGACTGGAGGGACTGTAGACCATCCTTGGAGCAGTCGTCCAACCATCGCAACCACTCCAGAGTACATCAACAAGGTGCGATGCCGGATTTGTCACAATCCAAAGGTGTCAGGGGCAAAACGGCCAAGGAGCTCGAAATCAACGAGGAGCAAGACTGTAATATCATCAAGAGGAAGCTGGGATATCACAGCTACAAGATTGCCCGCGTCCACTTCTTAAATGAAGCGACAAAGGCGAAGAGGCTCAAGAAAACTAGCCGAGTGTGTCGGCTGGTCAGCACTGGTCGCTTGAACAAGGTGCTCTTCACAGACGAAAAGATTTTCACCCTGAAGCTGCTTCAAAACCGCCAAAACCATCGACAGCTGCTCAAGAAGGGTCAACAGAAGACTGCCGCTGCAAAAACCATTGGTCGCAGCCATTTTCTGGCCTCAATCATGGAGTGGGCTGGCATCTGCGCCACTGGAAAGACGCCACTGGTCTTCATCGAGAGGAATGTCAAAATCAACGCCGCCATCTACCAGCAACGGGTCCTACGTGACATATTGGAGCCGTGGGCCTCACAGCACTTCAGCCCAGAAGGATTCACACTTCAGCAAGACTGGGCCCCGGCGCATTCTGCCCAATCAACAATTACCATCTGTGAAGAGCTGTTTCCGGGCTTTTGCGGCAAAGACGTTTGGCTGCCTAACTTGCCGGATCTTAACCTGCTGGACTACTTGGTGTGGTTGATCCTGAAGCAAAAAATCTTGGGAACACAATACGCCACCATGGACCAGCTGAAAGCAGTGTTGACACATGCCTGGAACCAAATTTCAGTGGAAGAATGCACGACCATCATTGGAACTTTTCGCAAGCAATTACGTAAAGGCATTGAAGCCCAAGGAGGCATTTTGAGCATTTGTTGTATATTTTTTTGCTTATTGTTATTCTTTAAATAAAACTTATTATTTGTTTAGTTTTGTAAATTTATTTATTTGTACAGTATTTTTATACTGTTGAAGTATTTCAAAAAATTGACAGAACTTTTCACACACCCTGTACATTCTGTCTCAATAAAAAATGATTAGGCACAATAGTTTTGAAACTTTCTCTTAAGGTGCACCCATTCAATCAAATTTCTGAAATGCAAAAATCATATTCAAGCTACTTTGATAATGTGGAGCAGACTATTTATCTTTTCAAAGTTCTTGAATTTGAGAATTCTAAAATAGAATGCTATTCTACTAGATTCAAGATCTTAAAACTTCCAACCAAATCGAGATAAAGCATTTTTGTCTTGTAACAAAATGGCAATTTGGGCAAAGAATATGGAAAACTGCGTATTGGTCATGGTCTAATCTTTGAAATATGGCTTCCAGTTATTATTACAAGAGAAATAAACATATGGTATAGCTCATAGAATTGGTACAAGCATTCTCATGCAACATCAATGACATTAAAATAAAAATTACATACATCAAGAACAATATTTGGTTGAATATTTCAAAATTTCAAAATACCATAAAAATGAAACAATGGCATCAGTAGTATATCAATTAAGTGGTGTTGATTCTCATAACTTATATTGCACCTGAAAATATCTATTGCACAGTGTAGACAAGTTTGTCAATGTTCATTTACTAAATCTCAAAAGTACTCTATAATCGTGTAAACGAACATCGTTTTCAAAACTTTCTTGATTTCCATTTTTTGATGCAAAAAATTCGATCATGTAGATATGCCTTTAGATTCCTGTTCAAATTTGAGTAAGCAGAATATTTAGCAGACATATTAATAAATGTATTGTACAATATATATGGTAGGCATTATACAAAATTATCCTACTTTACTAATCAAAGAAATTGCATTACCTGTTCAGCAGCTTCTTTTCCACTATTTCCAGTGCAGTAAGAATTCTTGATGAACAAATGACAACATTTATATCCCCAAAGACCGTCACACCAATACGAACCCCAGACAGACTGTTTAAAAGAGTAAAAAGTTAGATGTTAGAAAAAAAATTCCTTAATAATTAAATTTCAGAGTAATTAATTTTGTAATTTATGAAAACAAATTATAAAATTTATTTTTCCAGAGAACATATTTATACTTACAGAAAACTAATAATAATCAATTACTGTATTTTTTTAGAAGCACAAGATTTATTTTATTTTTTAATAAAAGTACGACATTTCTATTTTATAGATGCTTGTTTATTTATTTTATTTAAAAATAATTTTAATAAAATTTTATTGTGGTTTTTTTAATATCTTATATAACTTTAGTTACAAAATTTCTACATTTTTCCATCTTTTTCACCATTTTTAGCCATATGGTGGTGTGAGCAGTTTCTAGTAGCTTTTTCAAATACAATTTTATCCCCATTTCCATACTTGTATTTAGTCCATTTTGTAACATCTTGCAGCAAAAACATTATTATACACTTTAACATAATTTATGATTTCTAATTTCTCAGAAATTTTATAAGATTTTGTATTTTTTTTTTTTTAAAGCAGATATCTTAGAATTTGTATTTTTCTATCATAATATCTAATCAGCTTCAGGAAGTACTTTTATTTTTTCATCTATCTAATTATGTGTTTCTAAACTGGAGGTGTTACAATTCCAGAGTGTGATTGTAATTTAAGAAATATGATAATCTATTTCTAATTTATGCATGATTAATTAGCCAATGGCAAAATTTAAGAAGTTCTTAATTGGTCAGCAAATACATATTTTTATTCTTGTTGTTGAATGAAAGTATTTGTGATCCATGGAAACAAAACAATCTTCTTGGCATCATTTAACATAAAAAAAACTAAATACCTAAATTTGAATTACACTTATGATTTTTGTGTAAGATGTAATTGTAAGATCTGTATTATTTTGCATTCTACTCTTATAAAGGTAATTCTTTTTTAGTAGTTTCAATCAATCATCTGGAACAGTGGTCCTTAGAATGCTATGAACTACTCCTAGAGATGCCATAAAATCATTTAGATACTGATTTTTTCATCTATTATTATTTGTACATTTTTTTTATATATATAAAAATTTTATTTTATATATATATATATAGATCTGATGTGACAGTAACTTGTCAATGTGCCACCAAAATATGGTATTGTTGATTGTACTACTAACTCAAGAAAGCCAAAAACAATTGATCTAGAAACAAAAAATTGTTTATTTTAAAATTCACAAATTAAGGTGCTAATTTATATTTTATTTTGATATATTTTATCTATATATTAATTATATAATTTTACATTATACTATAAAATATAAAATAGTGATACAAACCTAGCTCTTCATTTACAAAGGTTAGTTGGTTTGGTGAGTTTTGCATAAATCAAATATGTTGTAAATAGGGAAATAGGTTCCAAGATTCCATATTTTCCCATATAAACATTAGTCTCTTAATCAAAGATTAGGTAATTGCAATGTTGCATATGGAATATTACATTTTATTTTAATTTTCTGTATGAAAAATTAAAAGGTATTTCTGTAATTTGAAATATAAAACAGACCTACTTACTGTATGATTATTGATAAAAACATCTTCTTCATATTTAGATCGAACTATCGGTTTCTCAGTTCCTTTCAAAATGACACCATGCCGAGAATATTCTACATAATCCTCCTGAAATATTTATCAAAAACATTAATATTTAATAAATTATGTAAAATTTTTATATAAGAAATTAATACCAGTAAATTATATATATTTTTAATATTTGATTCTTTTATACTCTAAATGTGTTTTCCTGCTGACATACCAATAAAAGTATAGCCACAGTAACACTAAATAAATTTGAACAGAGAAAAAAGATTAAGCAACAATAATACTATTATCAACATTTCAGAGAAAAACAATGTGATTTATAAGTTTTCATGTAGTTGTAACCATACTTACATTGATGAAACAAAAAAAAATTGAAAATACACTTTAAAGAACACATCAGTGCTATAAAATACAACCTTGAAAACTCCATTGTCACTAAACACTGTGTATTCAATAATTGCAATAATAAATTTGTTTAAAATATTTAATCCAAAAGAAATACTACCAAACATAAATTATATGAATGTATAGAAAATATCAAAATCCATGATAACGTAAGAATAAACAAAAACACATGTACAACTAGATCTCATCTGGCATCCTTACTTAAACATTTGAAACCTGTTAGACAACAGGTAATACTTGTATCACCAGAACAGGCTACCACCCTATAGTAACATCACTTCTGTAGTAGAAAACACTGTTTGTAAGAGCCAACTAGCTGCAAAAACATATGTAACCTTTCTTAAAACAGCTCTTAACTGCATCTCTTTTTTAACTGTAATCTTGTTTATAACTTTGTATTATGTTCATTTTCATAGTTTGTTTACTGCAAGTTAATTTCATTACGTAACAATTATAATCTCTGGTTGCTATTTGTATGGAAACATAACATCTGTGAAAAATCCTGAAAATGAAGTCATCCGCACATTACCAACAAAATAAAACATACCTTTTAAGTATGTACAAAAAAACCATAATTTCAAACTATTTTAATTATAAACGCAAATGTTTGTAACAAAATCCACTTGTATTTTTGTAGATGCCCATAAATCTGTCAAATTGTAGTAAATACAGCCAAAGAGAGACAGACAACCTGTCTGAAACGCATACCGTCGTCATAATCAACCTGTGTCTATCCACTTTGGCATGATTACTCTGACAATGTCAATAGTGTGATAAGAACTTCATAGAGCCAAAAACTTAATGATCAGACTCATATTGCAACATAAGGATAGAAAGCAAATCACCAAACTAAATAAATTATTATTAAAAAATATTTTTTGTTGTAAATTAAAATAGGAATATATGACAAAAAAAAACCTTGCTTAAACTGGAAATAAAACAATATCAATCGAAATTCACCTCATAATCAGTAAATTTTTTCATTCCTTTTTTTAACTAGAGAGATGGCATTTCTAACATCAATACATAAAATCATTAACAACTTTTGAAGATAAAATTCAATATCAAGAAACTAATCTTATAAGTAGTGTTATCTAATATATAAAGAAGAAAGTTTGTTAGTTTGTTCTCTATACATTTCAATATACTTTGAGCAAATGCAATAAAACTTTTTAGGGCAAAGGTTTGGTTGAATTAATCACCATCCACAAATCACCAGCCCTTTCTATATGACCGGTGAGATGGTGACATTCAAATAAGAAAATTACCTTACACAAAGTTACCGGCAAGCACAGAGTATGTTTCTAGAAGTTTGAGGGTGCAGAGTGAGATGCTGCAGGACAATGGTGTTAACATTAGCCTACCATTGTCCTGTTTATCACAAAGTAGTAAATAAATTAATTATAGTAAGAGAAAAGAAAACACTAAAAAAAAAATAGAATAAATATGAGAAAAATTCTATTTTGAAGAAGGAAAAAATGGATCTTATTTAAATTCTTATAATAAAAATAAAAACAAACAAGCAATCAGATATCAACTTGCTAAGAAAACAATACTCAGATGGTACAGAGCAGCACGATTTCATTGGTCAGGTAGAGAGAAATTGATGTTTTTCAACAGACAATAGTTGTTGACTTCTGCCTGCATAAGAACATAATTCAAGGCATCCAACTTTTCTCTAAAATAACCAAACTCTTAATATGGTTTTCATTTTAATGTTTTTTGTTGTCACTTTTTGCCTGGACTCAGCACATCTGCTAGTAAATTATACTTTCCAAGTCTCATAATTGAGATAGTGTGAGGAATTGAGCCCAAACATTCTATTTTATTTTTTGGGGTCATTATATTTTGTTTCAGTTCTTTCCTTATTTTGGGAAATTTTTGTTAGAAGGGCAAAAATCCTATTCCTTCCACTCAAAATTAACCTCCATTTAAAAACTGATAGCTGCCTTGCTTATTGTTGTTTATGTCAGCGGGTTCCAGTCAAAAAATGGCATTTACAACTTGGTGAATAAAAGAAAATGGTCAATTAAATCATATGTCACAGGATAGTTTAATCAACCAAATATTAAGAATAATTTTGTAAAATTATCATGAAGAATTGTTGGTTAAGCAATTGTTAGAAAATAAGTATGCAGGTGAGCACATAGTTAATTTACAAATGTGATATCACATTTGGTGCTTAAAAGACTGAAAAAGCAGAGCCAAAGTGTAAATCCTAGTCTACACCAATTGGAAAATGTAGGTGACCGGTTTGAGAAAAGATGTAATTATAAGGTATAGTTAACTTAGAAGTTAAGAAGCATTTTTTTGTCAGATAAAGTTTAAATCCTTTTGCTTTGTATGTTTAAAAATAATTCTGTTAGAACTAAGTACATTTTTTCTCCCTATATTTACTTTTGTATCACCTAACACATTAGTATTAACTCAACTTTAACAAAAATTTGCTAATTATAAACTAAATATTGTAAATTTTGTAGACATTAAATTTTTCATTGTTAACAAGTTTGTTTTGTCAAATTTTGAAACTTTATCTATCTAAAACTAGATATAAGGTTAAGATTTGCAACCTTATAGTACTATTGATGAAATGTGAAGTAATAATAAAATCAAATTATTAGACCAATCCAATGGTTCTTCATATTTACTCAGCTTATAAGAATTACATACAAACATTTTATTTTTGAAGTTTAGGGAAAGCTTAGTAGTTCTGTGAAAAATGCCAATGCTGCATTAGAAGAATATTATATCTACATTTTTGTGTGTTTATCATTATTGTATCAGTGCAAATTATAATTTTTTATATCATCAATAGACTTAAAATATATTCTGTGCTAATACAAAAATAATATTAAAATAATTACCGTTTGTGCAAAGATAAGTTCCTTTGGAGGGACTTGCAAATGTTCTCCTCCACCATATTTATCCAAAATATTATCTTTCATACTATGTTTAAATTCCTCTTTTTTCACCTGGAACTCTTTATATAAAAGTTCGGCTTTTGTAGGTTCGGACTGGAGGTGGACGTCCACACCTTTTTCATAAGCTTGCCAAGCAAACACTAGAAAAATTACAAATGTTTATAAATTAAACTTCAGAGCTTTTCTTATAATTACTAAAAGACTTTTAAAAAACCTTGTTAGAAATTCTTGTCAATACATGTTTTAAAATTAAGTATTAATCATAAATAATTTAAATATTTAAATGATCCTTGCAAATAGCATTAATAATTAATTATATAGTACTCTACATATTCATATATCTAAAAGATTTTTTAATTTGATTGTACAGAATATAAATTAATTAAATCTAAAGATAATTGCTTTTTAATAAATTTTACCATTATTATTTTAAATTTATTTAATGTTTGTCATGCTATCTAGTTCAGAAATTGCTAAATATGACAGAAAATATTGGTAGTGACCTGAAGAAAAAGAAATGACTTATTTGCTATCTTAATCATTTTATGTTATTGCTCTCTATTCTTGAAAAATGATTTTCTACAGTCATTTTTCAGGTATAAAATCATTTTTCAAAGATTGAAAACTCTGTTTTGTGGTAATTAAATAAAACTGATATTTCTAACAAATAATTTTTTGGAGTTTATTACAGATTTATACAACAAACAAGCTGTTACAAAAAGTTATACCAAGTGACGAGGTAAACTCATGTGATATTTAAACAATTTGTAATGATATATATTTTAAATTTTAAACTTCATGGCTTAGAAATTTTTGTAACTTCTATATGTAACATGAAATTGAGGCATGTTAAATGTTAAAAATCAACTATCTATCACTGATTTAGCTACAGTTACTCTCCTTTCTTCTGCAACCTTGGACAAACTAGAAAGTTGGATTTGGTTATTTACTAACACACTAGTCTCCTATGTGTGTGTTTAATGTAAAAATAACATTAAAAATTATGGTAAGTATCATCCTCACCCTAATAAAATAAATATAGACAATAACTCCAATAACCACCACCTTATAAGTTGCTGAGGGAATTTTTAATTAAGAAAACAAACGTTTTCGATCTATTCCATAGATCATCTTCAGGTTTAAACTGACGAACAAAAATAATTCCAAAGAATGGAACACAAAATATTTAAATTCAAAAAACCCGACAACGGAGCAACTAATTAAAATTAGAATTAAAGCGCAAAAAATACCCAAATGTAAATTAACAAACACATAACAATATTAAAGTTATTAGTACACGCTAAAAATCATTTAACAGATAATAAAATATTAAGGTTCTCCAAATACGAAACACATCGCAAATCATGAGCCATTTGTAAGTCTCTTAATTGCAAATTTCCAAGCTGACGGTAATCCCTCAGCGTCCCTGGCGTTAATGCATCTATTCTCGAGTCTACTCTTGTAAATTTCTATTTTTTCCGCCGTCTTTGCTAAAGTTGGAGAATATATTTGTTTGACGATTTCCGCCTCTTCCCATCCAACGACGGATCCTTCGGCCTGGGCCATCTGGGCCAGAACAGTTGCGTTAGAACTTTTCCTTACATCATATTTATGCTCTTTGATTCTTACACCTAGGTTCCTTGTTGTAACCCCTATATAACCTCAAACGAGCCCCGAACCTCTACAAAATTCTGAGAACTGATAAAAGGAAGATTAAGAAAGAGGATAGAGCTGGGGTCTATAGGATCCCTTATGAAAATCAGCAATTAGGACTAAAACACGAGTATATAGGGGTTACAACAAGGAACCTAGGTGTAAGAATCAAAGAGCATAAATATGATGTAAGGAAAAGTTCTAACGCAACTGTTCTGGCCCAGATGGCCCAGGCCGAAGGATCCGTCGTTGGATGGGAAGAGGCGGAAATCGTCAAACAAATATATTCTCCAACTTTAGCAAAGACGGCGGAAAAAATAGAAATTTACAAGAGTAGACTCGAGAATAGATGCATTAACGCCAGGGACGCTGAGGGATTACCGTCAGCTTGGAAATTTGCAATTAAGAGACTTACAAATGGCTCATGATTTGCGATGTGTTTCGTATTTGGAGAACCTTAATATTTTATTATCTGTTAAATGATTTTTAGCGTGTACTAATAACTTTAATATTGTTATGTGTTTGTTAATTTACATTTGGGTATTTTTTGCGCTTTAATTCTAATTTTAATTAGTTGCTCCGTTGTCGGGTTTTTTGAATTTAAATATTTTGTGTTCCATTCTTTGGAATTATTTTTGTTCGTCAGTTTAAACCTGAAGATGATCTATGGAATAGATCGAAAACGTTTGTTTTCTTAATTAAAAATTCCCTCAGCAACTTATAAGGTGGTGGTTATTGGAGTTTATGTTTTTTGCTGAGTACGTTTATGTTCAATATAGACAATAACTATACATAACTTTATGAACCCTATTACAGTGACTAGTTTAATGTTATGAGCCCAGTATGAGACTAATTAATACAAAATAACAACATATTCTGGACGTCAATACTCTGAGAAGAAAAAGGTATCCAACTTAATAAGAAAAAGAATAAAAACTATGCACTCTATCATGTCCAGCATATGCTGTATGTACCAAGATGTACTATGATGGAAAAATTAACCCTTTAATGATCTAAGGTGTGTAATTAGCATAAAATTATGGAATGAAACCATAATTTTTTTACAGTTGACCCCAAATTATTATACTGGTTGGAGTGCATTATGAGTGAAAGGCAAACTTGAAATGTGGGCCCTACATAGTCCTTTGAAATGAAAAACATTTTAATGCAAACTTTCTGTAAAAAAGTTAGTTTTATTTAATTTCTTTGAAGTTGCAAAATCCTCAAATAGTCTGGAGATAAAAGTAGGTTTACTCTAAATACAAATGATGACATTATGGTACAAAAACTGAAGGTAATAAACTGTATTGATGGCCTCAGTTTGGATTGTTTTCCAGCTTTCTTCCCCACTCCACAGTTTCCCTGGAGAGCTGCAGAGTACTTTGAGAGGTTTAGCCCAGAAAAGCTCCATTATGAATCTGACAAACAAACAAAAACAAATACGAGTATTGGCTGCATTGGATAGAACTGAGCAACATTTGGCCAAAGATGCCCTTTTACTATTACTCTGTTACAGTTACAAAATCAAACAATATGTAAAATGGAACATTAGTCCTCTGTAAGCATTCCATTTTATGCATAATTCAATTTTGTATATTACCTGAAGATGATCATTAAAAATAATCAAAAAAGTTGGTAATTAAAAGGTTTTGCTGCATAGAGATTGTTTGTAGTGTCTAAACATCTACTGTTGCAGTTTCTAGTTGTTACCATAAAGTTTGTTTATTTGTTACAAATAGATATATATATATATATATATATATATATATGAGGTACGATCCAAAAGTTTGGGGACTGCAGTAATCTATGACAACAAAAGCATGTATTTGAAGTTACAGCATATGAAATGGATTCTACCAAACCACCTCTACGTGTTCAGGTTAATTTCACCCATGTCATGTGATTAAACCGTGACCGCTGCTGTTTTTTTCCGGAGATAGTTATCTTTGTTCTGCAATGTAATAAAAGTGGAGTTTCAAGAACAACCTCCAACATTTCGACTATGCCGTGGTAGAATCACTGTACACCTTTCTTAGCAACTTTAAAGTCTCCATAGGTGTTTTACCTAAATGCTGACAAAATTTAATGTTGGAGGTTGTTCTTGAAACTGCACTTTTATTACGTCGCAGAACAAAGGTAACTATCTCTGGAAAAAAACAGCAGCGCTTGCAGTTTAATCACATGACATGGGTGAAATTAACCTGAACACGTAGAGATAGTTTGATAGAATCCATTTCATACTCTGTAACTTCAAATACATGCTTTTGTTGTCATAGACTACTGCAGTCCCCGAACTTTTGGATCGTACCACGTATATATATAAGTATGTGTGTGTGTATATACAGTCAAACCTGTTTTTATGCGGGGGATAGGGACCGCATTAAAAAAGACGCATTAAAAAAAATAGCACGAAACTTCACGAATGGCTGTAAAAAATAGTTTTCACAACACAATTAAAAAATATTTTTTTATGCGGTCAACAGGGACCGCATAAAAAAAGTCTCACATAGAAAATAACTCAAAACCGTACGAAATAGAATTTATTGACAACAGATGTCAGCACTTGACTGCATCGTCTGGTCTATCGTCTGTTTTACATATTTTTGTCCAGGTGGTGTTTTGTTGACTTAAAAAGTAAATTATTTCATTTTTCGCATATTCATGCAATAATATTACTATAATAAGTGCATTTATGCTATAATAAGTTTATTTAGCTATAATAAGTCAACGTAAGACATAACGAATTGCACGAGACTAGTCGCCAACTATACCGCACAAATAAAAAATCGCACAAAAAAAACCGCATAAATTAAAAATTCGCATTAAAAAAATCGCACAAATAAAAATCGCACATAAAAAAGAGCGCATAAAAACAGGTTTGACTGTATAAGTGTACACAGTGTTTTTTGCTCACTATTTCTGAATACAGATCTCAAAATATCATTTTTCAGTAAATACTGTATTCATATATCCAGGTAGAAGAAACAATTTTTCTTGCGTGTAAAAAAAGTGAGTGTGTGTTTTGCAAAAGTCATAAAGGAATATAATTTGAATGTAGTTATTCTGTACCTAAAGCAAAAGAAAAATGAAGTAGGTCCTTATCAATGTCATATTTTGTTTTCCTATGAATTACAATATTTCAATAAGTCATGTATTATTAAATAACTTGTAAATGTAACTTATTGATTAAATAAACAAAAATTATGAAATTAATTCTGTCTTTGTTTTTCAATTCAGATTGTATTTTATACAAATAGAAATGAATATGACTTACTTTTGCTTGAAATTAAACTTTAATTCACTTAAACTAAAAGAGAGAGAAAGGGAGAGAGAATTTACCCTGTGTTCGAGAATGTTTTTCTGTATCTCCGGTAACTCTAACAAAATTATCTCCAGCATACTGTAACCTGAAAATAAAAAAAATTAAACATTATTTTTAAATATTATCATCATGTTTTCCTTAAAATATTGTGTTTTTAGACTAAATTTAAAAAAACTATAATTTGTTTTAAAATTAATATTTATATTTAAATATCTGAAGACAAAGTCTGCCCAAATAGGGACCACCATTTATTAATGTCATGTTCCAGATTACCACATAATAGCCATCAGATGAAAATCTACAAACTAAAGTTTATAAAGTATCGTTACCAGAGGGCAGCTTTTCCAATCTACATTTTCCAGCGCTCATTTCCTCATAGATAAAAAGCCAAAACAGCCCCAAGAAGGTATGAATGGAAACTAGAAGACGTCCGTATGTCACCAGTTCCTTTTTAGAAAAATCTTTGTATTTTTAATTGGATATATTTCTTGTTTTTTTAAAAAGACTTTTTAGATTTTTGGTGGCCAGTAGCCTAAAAAATAGGTCAGTTGCCAAGAATGTGTAGTCTGGAACACCTATTAAATGGTGGTCCCTATTTGGGCGGATTTTGTCTTCAGATATTTAACTATAACAATAGCCATCAGACAAAAATCTACAAATATTTATATATTAAAAATATCTTGTAGAATGTAATCTTTTGGCACTAAGAAAAATGTTTCATCCCATTAACAAAAATTGATAACCAATCATTTAGAATTATACTATCTTAAATACTTAAAATAAATGCTCAATTTTTAAATTAAGCACATTATTACATTACAACTCTTTTTATCAACAGCCAATATTATATTTGTATAAATGGAAAAAGCCTATCATTATTATGTGTATTTCAAGTAGTGTAGAGACTTTCACAATATTGTTAAATAACCACAAATTTTTCAATTTTAAAATTTGAACAAATTCTGCATGATGATAGAAATCAATAAACCATACTTCATTAGTATCAAAAATAGGTCATGATTGATCTGTTTCAGATTTCTATGAAGATTGTTTTAAAATATTTACAAGCAGATTTTAAAATAGAATTTTGTCTTTTGTAGTAATTTTTAAGCTCGTTCATTTACTGTCATCAAGACACTTACCTTCAGATCATTAACAGTAATATATTTATTACTCAAATTTACTCCAATTATCAAATACTATACAATATTTAATTTTTGTCTTTTATAACTAATAGGAAAAAAATGAATGATGTGTAAACATTCTATCTTGATTGCAACTGATGCCAACTTTTAATTTATTTTATAACACAGATCAAATATTCGACTTCCAGAAATCCAAAATTACCAAAAAATTGGCTATTTTTGAAACTGACCAGTTTTGATTTTGGCAGGCTATAGTAAAATGTAACTCACAACACATGGCCTCTTTGTTTTGGTTACCCTGGCAAACACATCACATGATGTCATAAGAATTTTAAGTGAATTAATACAGACGTTAACTAAAATTATGTCGTGTTCAAAGCTGCTTCTTGTACTTTTTAAATCTCACAACTTGACAAATGTAGGACTTATCATACAGGATGTGTTTAGAAGAACGTGGCAAAATTAATCACTTTGAATTGTTGCTTTTGTATGCATTTTGGTCTAAACCTCTCTTGACAATTCTTTGGAAAAACTGGTCCTGAGTTTAACTTCTTTAAAAAACTTTTCCATGTGACTTTACTCAGGACCAGTTTTCTAAAGAATTGCAAGAAATGAAGAGGGGTTTAGACCCAAAATAACAATTCAAAGTGATTAATTTTGTTTCCCTAAATAAAATGTCATTTTATTTATGCCAAATCAAACCATAATAAATCATCATGTATTTGTTAATAATGCCTGATGAGTGTGATCAGAATTTTATTTATGCATCAATATAAATAAATCAAACCACTCACACTTCATTGTAAAAATGCTGATTTTGATATGTATCTCTTTGTCCATGTTATGTCACCTCATTGTATTATGCAGAAAATTTTTCTTTCACTTGAATTCTGAATCTGAATGGAACAGAATTGGAGAAAGCTGAATAACAGTACATTATGGCCTCACAAAGATTTGAATCCAAGAGAAAGTATGACTCATCATCCATGGTAAGTTTTAATCCACTATTGGATGGTAGCAATAGTTTGTAAATTTTACAATAATTATGTTTTGCCCAAATTGTTTGATTGTTTTTGTATTTTGAAGCTGATTTTTTGTTATAATCAGTCAATCAAAAGTCTTTCTGCTTTATTTCTTACACCATTGATTTTGTAAGTTTCAGTTCTAGAGCAGCCTACAGATAGAAACGTCTGGCTTCTTTGCAAACTTCGTCTAAACCTTCCTTTTGTTCTTTTCACTTTTTTCTTCAGACCACCTTTCCAAAATTTTGGTCTATATCAATGTTTTTGATTTTTAAAATATCTGACAATGGCATTTTGCTTCTGTTGACATGAAAATTATAAAATCATATAATTTCATTTCTATCACCAATTGAAACAAGACCTGGAATTTTGAACATGTTACTTGAACTTAATTACTACTAAGATTTTCTTGAACAAATTAAAATGTAGTTTCTGCAGTTACTTCAAAAATTTGCATATTGACATGGGTTGTGTTAAATTTAACCAATAAAATTGTTTCAATCTTGTTCCATGCATTCCTTACTATTAGTTGAAATAAATGTATTTTATATATCTTCATAAATGTATTATTATTATTACTATTTTAATTTTTATAATGTTTATTTTTAACAAATGCATTATCATTAAAGATTTCTAAAATTGATATTTTTTAACATATATCAAATGAATAGATCCATTTTGAAATCCTGAAATTTCAAATCTTGACTTGTTAAAATGACAACACAGACATTCTATTAACACCATTATTGACAGTGACCTTCATGATATTTGATTCCATAACATAAATCAAACAACACCGTCATTAAAAACAAATTTTCAAGGAGCCTAGAAATAACTTTCATTAACAAATTAAACATTTTTTGAGATGTCAGGTTATGGTTGTTAAATCTGCTGTTCATTATTGATAATTGTTCTAAGATTTTTTCAAGTCAAGAAATTGCTTTAAGAATTATTTTCATATTAGACTTCATATCGAAATTTCAACATTTCTGAATCAAGTCAACAATGGAATTTTTGCACCTCCAAGACTTTGTATTTCAAAATTTTGAACAGTATCAAATATAAATAATCTGAGCATACTTACTCTTCTGGATTTTTTCTTCCTTGATAAGGATTATCTCTCATGGCTCTTGTTTTTGGATCATAATATGCAGAATTTGGATCTAAGTTTCTCAAATACTAAAAATTGAAAATAATTTTTCAAATTTATCTTTCTACGTGTATCGTTTAACTATACAGTATTCTATATTTAAATTAACCTTACTTTTGCAATATCTTCTCTTATACGTAAATTACGAACAGTAATTCGTTGTTTACTGTCAACTTTTGTACCCGGCATGTCTGCATTATCGGCGTATTTTTCTTCGTCTTCGTCGTCATCTGTATCACCGTCATTATTCTGTCAAATGAAATTATGGCCGGTTAATTATTAATTCATTATTATTATTAAAGAAAAAGATAAGGCTGGATTAACTTTTAAACTATAACCTAGCTAATCACTATAATATAAATAATTTGCACTAAAGGTAGGCAATTAGGCAATTGTACTATATAGTCTAATCGTTTAATTTAAAATTAATGCAGTTATTAAAAAATTTAATACAAGATGGTAGCCTAACAGCCTATTATTATACATTTTAAAGTATAAAAATCTTATTTTATGTATGAGATTTTAAAAAGTTCTAATAAAATTTAATTTTGATATTAAAGATTTTCAATATACCAAAAGCATTTCATTTTCTGTTGAATAAAAAATGTACATTCTGTAAAACTTAATAACTAAAGTAAAATTGTTTATTACTTACTGTTTCCTTTATAGTGCTAACTTCACCAGATAAAAGATCTTGCTTTAATTTTTCCTCTTTTAATTGCCTTTTAGCCTGTTTTAAAATGAATAATCAATAAATAATAATATAGAATCTTCTCAAATTCCTCAAATACTTAATTTATTGAAAATTATATAATAATTTAATTCAAATCAATTATAATGAAACTATTTTGACTTTAAAAATTAAACTTTTTTCTCTACAATTACATTTTAAAATTATCATCAAACAAATGTAAAAATTTCTGATTTCTAATAGGAAAGGATGATTCATATTAATTGGATGATAGGTAGTTTTGTATAATTATACAAAACTACCTATCATAAATCATAGCTTATAATTCTACTAGTCAGACTGATATACTTACAGGCAGACTAATTTTAGTATAATCAGATTAAATTATTCTAATTTATATCTGTTGAATTTTTTTGAATCTGTTTTAATTCATAACTTCACAAATTTAAACATGGTAATCATCAATATCTTTAGAAATATATATTCAAACGCTTCTGTTTTTGCTCTTTAAACAATTTAATTACATAAATTTAAAGCAAGCATTCCATACAAATAACAAATTTTTCTAGAAAATATCACTTAATTTCAGTTTTAATTATTATGTATTGCTATTCAGTCCATCAAACTGTGTTAGAATCTTCACCAAACAATCATCAAGAATCAATCATTTTAAGAAAAATAAAGATTATAAATGTTTAATTATCTTAAAGAGAAATTAGATTACATGGAATACCACATAAAAACTTGTCTCATACCATCTAACCATTATCTTTATTGTTTTCTTTATAACCTTCACATTTGTCAAATTATCACTACTAAAAATTTAGAGCTTTTTACATGTGATATGGCAATTTTACAATAATAGATGCTTTTTTTTTTTATCATTTTTATTTCTGAATCATCATAGGCCATTGATTTTACTACAGATATGTCTTTCTCAGAAAAAATTATGAATTTCCAAATTTAAGTAGTTTACTGTATAATCTTTGTTTACCTTCTTCACATATATTTTTTGTTTAAATGTACTGTACTTCTATATCAATAGACATATAAATGAAATTTTAAGAAAGTTTACACATCAATCATTTCTTGCAACAATTATTGATTTCCATATTTAATATATAATAATTTCAGAAAATTAAAAGTAATAAAACTACACATTTTTAGTTAATGTCGGATTCTTCTTTTAACTTTTTAAGCTTGTAATGATATAATATTTCTATAAATTTACCTCTTCGACTTTTGCAAATTCTTCCACAATAGCTTGATAATTTGCAGGGTCGTAGCCATTCCATCGATCTCTCTTTCCATCGTAGTCCAAATTTAAATCTGGTAATATAACTTCATCTTCGGCAATATCTTCGTTTGTGAATTTGGCACCAATTTTTCTTGGCCGCTAAAACAGAAGAAAAAAAATTAGACACATGCATTTATATATACACCCACATTATTGAAATTCAAAGGTTTATATTAAAAGCTAATCAATACGAAATTATAAGTAATTTATAATTCAATGGATAATAATTAAAACTTTCATTACTTTATTCATATTTATAACAAAAGAATCATTCGATTCCTGTTGATGTTAACAAAGCAAGTATAAATTTATTTTTCTGAGTATTGAGTCATTACGTACTAAAATTTACAATTTAGTAGTAGTTTCTATCAAGAAAATATATGATACTATTAAATTATATTACTAATTATTATAAAACATAGTGTAATGACTTTATTATAATTAAATTTTTCTTAACAACAAATTTAATAAAAGTTACAATTGTAAGAAACAGGTATATTTAAGTTAAAGGAAATCATCCACAAAAAACAATAATAAAATGCTCTTTTAATATAAAGATCACTTAGGCAATTATCTGCATTAAATGTATGAGTACATAACTTTTCATAATATAGAAGAGAATACATCTCAATTATATTATTAATCAGCTTCCAAAGAAAATCAAAACATCTTAAAAAATAAGCATGTCAAAAATAAAATAAAATAGGAAAAGAAAATATAACATTTTTTTCAAATACAATCTTGATTTCTGAGTCTGCTTATAATGCTCATATTGTAATTGATAAGAACAAATAACAGTGTATCATACAGAATAAATACAAATGATTGTAGGATTTTATCAGACTTTATTAATGCTACTATTAATAATTAAATTTAGCCTAGAGGTAGGTATTACACACCATCTCTTGATAAATTTAATAATTAATTTAAAGGGTTCTGGAAGAAACAAATTGGTCCAAAGTGGGACTCAAACTTGCAACTCCCGCATACCGTGTGATTGCATTGCCAGTTACATTAACTGGATCTCCATCCATCCTTTCATTTCCAGAATTATTAATTTAGATATAATCATACTGGTTACTCATAGTACTGACTGGAGACAACACGGTGCCAATGGCATATAACTTTAGCAATTGCCGAGTGCCATCAATGAATGTGACAATGAATAATCCATCACAACTAACCATCAATAAATGTGATGGATTATTTTGTCTGTGATGCACTCTTGCTGGTATCATTATGGGTTATTGGAACTATCGAGTACAATCATCTTGACAAGGTGATGACTAGTGAAGAAACTACTGTTATTGTTATTGCATAATTATTATACATTAGTTTCATTTAATAATTCAATAAGTGAAGTTAATACCTCAAAACAGTTTTTCTTTGTATGAGTTAAGGCACCACAGTTTTCACAAGCTCCTTTTCTGTATTTGGTGGCTGTCTTTGCCTGAAAAATTTAAATTTTATAATAAATCTGTACGATAATTAAAAATTATTATGAATATTAAATTCATTTTGAATAAAATTATATAAATTTTTTTCAGCAAAGTGAACAAAAAATACAGTTATGCAACAAATAAACAGTGAAACATTGTTTATATGTTTAATATTTGTATGTCTTTCATTTACAACTCATTTACTCCAACATAACAAAATATTTTATTAAAATTTATGCTTGGAATTTCTAAAAAGACAAGTGAAGATACCATTATGAATAGTCTACATTGGTGATTTTAATGAACTTTAACATCCTGGATTATTATTTTAAAGGATAATTGCTATTTAACGGGCAGTGTAATACCATATTTTCTGAAAATATGAACAATGCATAATAAACTTTCATTAGATTCAACAACTGAAGTGCCTTTGACCGGTGTGCTTCTTCTCTCTTTCTCTGTAAATCGCAGTTCAGTTGTTGAATCTAATTTAGTTTCACTCCGGTGTTTTTTTCCTTTATAATAAACTTCCATCTCTATTAAAAAGTTTTAATGCTAAAAGACACTCATCTATACTAATATTATAAAGAGATAAGTGTTTTGGATGTAGCAGATAATCTCCAAAAGTACTCATCCAATTTCAAAAATTCTTTCACCAATATTTAGAATGGACCTTCAGGGTGGACATAGGCTGTATATTATTCAGTTAAACATTCGTATAAATTTTAAAAAAATATCATCTAAGATTAAGGCTTTTATGTTCAACAGATGGCACTAACTCCGCGAGTACAACGACCTAAGTTTGCTTTTCTGTGAGGATGAACTAAAGCAGATCATCATCTATCTATCTATATCAGGGATGAACAACACGCGGCCCGCGGAATGCTTACGGCCCGTTAAACATGTTTATGTGGCCCACCAAGCATTTCTAAAATTGAATTTATTTTATTGACTTTCTCCCATCAATATATTGTTATAAAATTAATTATAATAAAATGGTAGTACATACTAAACCGAAACAATTTTTTGTGGTGAGTTACTCACTTGTCGGCGACTTGTTCAAACATGCAATACGAACGCGCCGCGTCTGTGCTTGTTTGTGTTTGCTTCTGTCACACAATCAGTCAGACTGGTAAGCTGTTAACTAGCAATTTTAGCAATTCTTGTGTTTCTTGAAAGGCGCGAGTGCAATATTATTGTCAAAAAGGTAATATTAGAGTTTTTTTTTATTCAAAATTAAGTTTTCCTACAAATTTTTTTAACTTTCAAATTTTTAATCCATAATAGCATGTCGGAAAAGCAAACAAAAAAACGGAAGGTTGCGGATGAGCACAGGCATTTCCAAGAAAAGTGGAAATTTGATTATTTTTTCACTTTCGTCAAAGATAAAGCTGTATGCTTAATATGCTCAGAGACTGTGTCGACATTAAAAGAATATAACATAAAAATGCATTACGATACAAAACATGAACAACAATATAAAAACTTAACAGGACAACTCCGGATAGATAAGTTTAATCAAATGGAGAAAAACTTGGGAAAGCCAACAGGCTATTTTTAAAAATCAAGCTATTTTATCAAATACGGCAGTAAAGGCTAGTTTTGTTGTCAGTCAAATACTGGCAAAAAAAATGAAACCCTTTGCAGATGGAGAGATGATAAAAGAATGTCTGACTGCTGTTGCAGAAATAGCATTTCCTGATAAAATAAATATTATTTCAAACATTAGTTTATCAAGATTCACCATTGCAAGGAGAATTGAAGACTTGTCCGAGAACATAGCAACAACGCTTCGTGAACGCATTGCAAAATTCGAATACTGTTCTTTGGCACTTGATGAGAGTTGCGATATTAGCGATACAGCACAACTGGCTATATTTTTACGTGGTATTGACACCAAATTTAATATTACCGAAGAATTGTGTTCACTGATTCCAATGCAAGGGACTACAACCGGCAAAGACCTGTACGATGAACTAAAGTCTGTGTTGGAAAATTTTTCAATTTTATTAGAAAAGATTATTGGTATATCGACAGATGGAGCACGAGCAATGTCAAGCATGGAGGTAGGAGTATCGGGAAGGCTATTTCAAGACATTAAGAAGGTCACAGGAAGGGAAATATTCGTTAACCACTGCATAATTCACCAGGAAAATTTGTGTGCGAAAAGATTGAGTTTGCCAAATGTCACAGTACCAATAATTAAACTAATCAATTTTATAAAGTCGCGTGCGTTAAATCACCGTGAATTTAAAGAATTCCCGAAAGATTTAGAAACTGAATATGGCGACGTGGTTTTTAATACCGAAGTACGTTGGCTTAGTAGAGGTGCAATGCTAAAAAGAGTATACAACTTAAAAAGCGAAATACAATTGTTCTTGGATATGAAGGGATATGCCTTTCCTCATTTTGGTAATAAAGAATGGATGTGCGATTTTGGGTTTCTTATCGACATGACTCAGCATCTCAATGATCTTAATGTGGAACTTCAAGGCAAAGGACAGTTTATTCACAATTTGTATGATAAAATTCAGGGCTTTGAGTGCAAATTAAAATTGTGGAAACAGCATCTTTTGCAGAATAATGTGTCTCACTTTCCACATTTAGAAAAAGAAAACGTTACTACTTCTCAAAAATACGCACAATATATAGACATTTTAATCAACGAATTTCAATTACGATTCCAAATGTTCAAAGCTGAGAAGACAGCGGTTTCCACGAAAATGTTTTCCTCGCCATTTAATATCGATGTGGATACAGTTCCTGAAGACTTTAAAATGGAAGTGATTGACATACAGAATAATACCGATTTAAAAAATGTATTTTTCTCAGTAAACATCGAAAATTTTTATAAATCTTACGCGAGCCCTGAGAAATTTCTGCTTTTGACAAAAAATGCAAAGCAAATGATGTCTCTGTTCGGAAGTACGTATGTTTGCGAACAATTATTTTCAACCACGAAATTAATCAAAAATGACCACCGATCAAGACTGAGTGAAGCACGATTAGAAAGCTGTGTACGTGTAGCTACCTCATCAATTCCGGCTGATATTGATCAGCTTGTATCGAAAAAACAGTGACAAATGTCTCATTAAAAATTTCAAGTAAATTCGTTTTTCTGTTCTTTTCTTGTTTGTTTTTATTTTGCATTAAAATTTGTATATGAAATCTTTACTTTTTTTTAAATTTTATATTTTTTATTCTAATATTTATTAAAAATAAAGTTTTGTAAATTATTAAGTGTTACTTTATGTGCGGCCCGCCAAAAAATTTTAAAATTTAAATTGGCCCGTTGATTAAAAAGGTTGCTCACCCCTGATCTATATAAATAAAAATGTAATGTTTGTTTGTTCCTACCAATTCCTTTGAAATTTTGACACAATGTTGCATTCGAATACACACGTGTTTTTATATAATATACGTGTCAAAATTCCCCCCACTGGGGGGAGATGGACAGGATTAAGGCTTACCGTGAAGAACTCTGCTTCTATTATACTATTTTAGATGTGGTTTTTTGCGTTTTTGATTGTGTTTTAATAAGGTATGTCAAGAAAATGTACACTAAGAAGGGATTTTTTGAAATTCCTCCCATAGGGAAGTGTTATACATTTATAATAGATACATTTTTAGCCACAACAATGCATGGCCAGGTCTGCTAGTCTTTTTATATTACTTAAACTGTTTTACACTTTCAATGACTAATTCTAACTTTATTATTGTCAATAATGTTTTCTTGTTGACACAAGCCATTTCTTACAATTGGGAATATGTTAAAAAGGTTATTATTTGAAACTATCCTCAGAATATCTCAATCATTCATCAATTTTTAATACAGCATAGTAAAGGTACCATAAGACAAACCCTAAAGGTGTCAATTGCAGAAATAAATCAAGATTTTAACCAATTTTAATATTTAGCAGTGTAAAAAATAAGATTTTTTTTATTTATCCAGCTTACAAAATTTATTATTTGAGTGGCTAAAATACAAGTAGACCAAGTCCAAATTTTCACAGTGTGCTACAAAACAAATTATAAGATTCTGTGGACAAACAATTGCCATTATGCAAATGGACTAAGTTCCTCAGCCTAAGAAACACTGTCATCCATTTGTATCATGGCAGATGTGTGTCTGCAGAATCTTATAATCTACTTTGTACAAAAGTACACAGTTTTCTCAATGGAGAAATTTAAATTTGCTCTACTTGTATTTTCAACTGTTCACCAGAAATTAAATTTCATTAAATAGTGCCATTTTCAATACAAAACAAAAAATGTAAATTCAACATTTTATAGATGTAAATAGAAATTTGTAATACTCTACATTATGTGGAAGTCTGACCATATTATTAAGAGTGTTTCTGATTCTTTCTCTTAATGTTATTTAAATAACTCACTTTAAACATTTATGATAATTAAATTCTTTTTAATTAAAAGAATCATAATATCCAAAATAAAAACTACATTTTACAAAAATAAATACAAATATCTCAATATGTAACAAGTTCAAACACCACTATTTTCTAAGAATTATCATATCCACAGACTTTGTAATTATTAGCCAATGAACAACTTTATTTTACCCAAGAAACAGAATAGAAGAAAAGGATAAATCGTAACTAAATTGTAAGAATAGCTATGCCTATATCTCCACAGAGTTCAAACCAATATAAAACAACTGCAGCTAAATTAAGGACAGACATATGGTACTTTAGAGTATGTATGAGAGAGGGAATTACGTTACCCATGTTAACATTACCAGAAAATATCAAGAATGTCATGCAAAAATACAATATGAAGACAGTTAGAAAATAATATTGAAGTCAGTTATTAGACTGGGTAAAGCTGTTGATTGGCTAGTAATTATGAAGTCCGTGGATGTAATAATTCCTAGAAAATTACAGTGTTTGAACCGGTTACATATTAAGGTTAAAGAAACCAAATAGAAGCAATAGATAAATCATAAATAAATACAAATAGTTTCTATATTCTATATTTGACAAACCTTTAGTCCCCTAACAAAATGTTCTTCAATTTTGGTATAACTTTGTTGTCTTTCCGGCTGAGGTCGCTGATGTTTGAGAGTGGGACAGGAAGAACCAAAGTACCAAGGAGCAGTTGCTATATATTGTGGAATATGAGGATTAATGTCTCTGAAATAATAAAATTCCCATTATAAAACTTTGTTTTAGAATTTTAAACTTTAGAAAAAAAAAATTAAGTTATTAAAAATTAATACTACAGTAGAATCCTGATTACCAAAGTTAATGTGGATCAAGGTCAGCTTGAATAATCAAACATTCTGATAATACAGAATGTTTGGTTTTAAGTGAGTGATTTCATAACAATATTTTTGTCTGTTTTAATATCATAATTAATATTAATTTTAAAAAAAAATGTTTTTTTTTTAAATACAAAAGGTCACTTGTGTAAAATCTTTTTATGACATCTAGAGTGCTTTTTCAAATACTATACATTGTCCAGCCAAGATTTATGAAGCAAACTGTATTGTATTGCATTCTTTTCTCTATTTTCAGAGACTCTTCCCTAATTCACTTGAATTAAACAAGCCTCATTCAATTTGATTTGTAAAAAATATAATTGACATATATTATTGGATTGTTCGGAAAGTATTTCGTTTTTTCCATAGAAAAATAAACGCGATATTCTTATAATAAATAAATATTTTATTGAATTATATATTGACCATTTTGGTCAAATACCTGTTGTCATTGTTTCTGGTAGTAGCATGATTTCACATTCATAAAAATTTTGATCTTTGTTTACAAAAAACTGATCCAAGTGATTTTTGACATTGTCATTTCAAGTAAATGTCTTACAGTTAAAAAAAAATTTGTATAGACCAGAACAAGTAATAATCTGAGTGTGCCCAATCTGGCGAATATGATTGGTGTGATAACACATCCCATCTAAGCTATAACAGTTTCTGACGAGTTACCAAACTTGTGTGAAATTTGGCATTATCGTGGTAAAACACTACACTTTGTTTGTTGATCAATTCTGACCTTTTCTGTTTGATGATATTACTCAAATTGTTTACTTGATGGCAGTGCACTTTCAAATCAACTGTTAAATTGTCTGGTAACAGCTCAAAAAAAATTTCTTTAAAATCCAACCACCGAGAGCATCTCTCGTTAATAACGTATGGAACCCATATATCGAGCTTTGAAACAAAACCAATTTGTTTTAAGTAATCATAAACGGTTCAATTTAACAAATTTAATCTCTTAGTGATTTCACGTATTGTTATATGGCAGATTGCTTCGATCAGTACCTTTATTTTGTTTTCATTGGCTTCAAATGGCCATCCAGAATGTGGCGTATCTTCGATATTAAAATTGCCAGAACGCAATTTTGTAAACCAGTTTTGGCACTGTCTTTCTCTCGACACGTCTTCTCCAAACATGTACCACAAGTTTTTTCTTGTTTGAACAGCATTTTGATTTTTTAGTTATAAAAAAGCAAAATATGCCAAAAATGATGCTTTCAATTTTCCATATTTGACAGGTCACCGAAAAAAAAACAATTGTACAGAATCAAACAAAATTTTTTACAAATAAGCCTTAAAATGTCAGCTGTTAAAGTATATAATGAAAATGTGGTTTAAAATAAAACTGGCTGGTAAGAATACATCTAATTCCTCTAGTAATAAAAAAACGAAATTACTTTCCGAACAACCCAATAGCTCTTTCTAGTCTGATTTTCTAAATCTAGATCACAAGACCGTGCATTTGCACCTCATTAAAAATGTTTAATTTTTATAACAGTGTAATGGATCATTCAAAAGGTATATTTAACAAGAAATATGTTTTCTCTGAATATTTTTACACTGTTTGAAATTATTCACAAGAAATTTTTGAAAACAAATTATTTTAACAAGAGCTACATATCTTTTGCCATTTTCCCATTGACATGAATCATCTTTGAACATCACTGTTTTGTCTGACAGACATTTAAAAAAATAAGCCCATCCATCTGTGTTGAAAACAGCCTATTGTCCAGTACATTCTATGGCAAAACTATTTTGCATAGTCCTCATCTTATACTTCTGCATTTTCATCAAAGGTTTTATTAAAAACTATTCTGTGCATCTTCTCACGTGTGTGTTGAATCTCATAAGACCCAACTATTGTTCAAAGTGTTTGGCTTTTTCTCTAAGATGATTTTCATCAACAAGAATATTCTTGTCTCTACACTATACAAATCAGGTCAGCATGCACATTTTGGCATCCAGATGCTCAGATTTATGCATTCTTTTCTATTCAATTCTCTCCATATTTTTCAGCTAGGTACAGCAAGTATTTAAAGGATTGCCAGTCTTTCACAACTTTAGTTTTTTTTTTTTTTTGCTTTCTCTGCAGTCTTTTTTTATGAATACATTTTCTGCTATTGCCAAATTTTAGTTTTCTTTTGTGTGCCATTTTTACTTACTTCAAAATGAAAACAGTCAACATACCAATTAACTGGTCCCTATCAACAATGAAAATGTCAACATACAATTCAAATTTTACAGCAAAATTTATACAGCATAAATGTTTAGTTCCAGATAAGATACACGTAGCCAAACTCAAATCTGATTGGCCAACAATTCAGTCATCAAGTCATAGGTGTATTTGTTACATTGTCAAATTTTGAAAATTTAAAAAATAATTATTTTAAAATTCAAAGATTTGATTGGTCAATTGGCATTTAAAAAAAATAAAAGATGGTTTCTTTAAGCACAAAATACCTTAAAATTTTACCTTTATGCTATTCAATTAGAGGCATAATTCTACACAATATCAATCTTCGACTTCATGATATCATCTATCCCTTGAAAATGCAAAAGAAAGCACACAAAATTAGACAAGAAATAAAGTTGCTGGATTTAAATTTTAAGCTAGCAATGCATGATCTCAAAACTACTTTGACTTGTACGAGTAGAATGGAGAATGCATTGAGTCTATGGAAATTAAGTTGGGACAAAACTAAAATATGAGTTAGGGAAAATCAAGTTATCAAGAGTGACTGTGTTATCTTTCGTAACTACAATTTCAGAAAGAAAAATAATATGAATTACATAAACAAATGGATGTTCAAGAAGATATTTGTCAAAAGCAATACTCTTATGAAATTAGTGTTAATATATATTAAAAACATTCCATAATTCAGTATGTAAATATCTGTAAAATTCATGTTTTCTTAATTGAAATTTCATTTTTAAAAGCCAGTTAACTTTCTTATTCTTGATTGTTTATTATTTTCTATGATACTTATATTGACACAGCTAATTCTATTCAGATGTTACTACACAATATTTAATTTTTATTGGGTATTGTAATTTTAAATTTTGTAATCAAAGTACTAATTTAAAAAAATAATAGTAATAATAATCACAACATAGTAATTTCCATATTAATTAATTAAAATTTAAGACAAAGCCTATTGAAACAGTCACCTTTTTATTCATATTCACTCTTATGTTCTAGAACACATCCCATGACAAGCTGATCTTTCCTTTGACAATCAATTGGTTTAAAGCAGGGGTGTCCAAACTTTTTGCCACAAGGGCCAGATTGGGATTTAAATACATTTGTGACAGGCCACGTGAATATGTGAATTAAAAAACCTCATTATGATTAAGACAGAATTGAATTTTATTTTTTACAGTTAATTACAGATATACCAATACTAAACAAACATGGCTAAATTATACATAATTAAAAATTATTTCATGCAACTTTTAATTGGAATGATGGAACCGTGTTTTTTGCTGAAGAATTTCTTTAAAGTTGGGATTAAAATCTGAAACACCAATTATAAGCAATGATTGCAAATGATCATCCAATAAATTTGCCCTATACTTTGATTTCAGATACTTCATCCTGGAAAGTTTGTATGCACATATAGGTAGTCAGTCCCAAACATAGAAATAAATTTAAAAGCAAATTACTTTAAATTTGGAAACTCTTTTGCACTCAAAAATTTGTGAAGTTCAACCAAGTTTCCTTTCTTGTATTTATCTTTAATTTGATTGTTACCTTAAAGAGCAATAATTTCCATTTGAAACTGACTTGAAACATCAGCAACGTTGCAGTCAAATGGATTTTGAAACAACCGAATTTCCTTTGAATTTGTGTCAAGATCAGTAAACCGTTTTTGAAATTCTTGTTTTTAAATCTGCAGACTTTTACTGCAAATCTGGTTGGAAATTGTTAATCAGTTTCTGTAATCAATTCTTAACAGCATGGGAAATGGGTAAAATTATAATACATTCATTCATCTGACTTTCGAGCAATATCAGCTTTGCCCTGAATGCTTTGATTTTCGCAAATAAATCACAAATTAAGTTGTTTTTATCTTGGAGCTTTAAGTTCAAGTTATTCACGTGTGTCAGAACATCTGCAAAAATAAGCCAACTTCCAGAGCCACTCAGCATCTGATAAAAGTGGTTTGGCATAATTTTTCTCCACAAGAAATAAATTAATTTCATTTCTAAGCTTAAAGAACTGCAAGAGCACTTTACCACAGCTAAGCCATCGAACTGCAGTATAATACGACAAGTCAACAGACTCGGATTCAATTTGTTCAAGAAAAGATCGAAATTAGCAATGATTGAGTGCATGTGATCAAATAAAATTTACGACAGAAATAACTAGTTTCAAAACACAGCTCATATCAACATGTTTTACACATAGTGCTTGTTGATGGATAATACAGTGCAGAAAAATTGGTACCAATGCTCCTGCACCTTTACAAGCTTTTCTAATTTGTCCAACCACACCGATGTTTGCACGAGACATGTTTCTTCCTCCATCAATTGTCACACTTTGGAGTCAATTCCAGTGCAAGTTGTACTTTGTCAACATTTTCTGTACTTCTCTGAAGATATCTTCTCCAGTTGTAATGCTGTGCATGCTGTTAATGGAGGCTAATTCTTGTGTGACATTAAGTTTGTCGTCAACTCCACAAAGAAAACTAAAAGTTGTGAGGTGTCACTAACATCAGTTGATTCATCCATCACGAGAGAATGCCAAGTGAAACACTGCACTTTACCAGTAATCTGGTAGAGAATATTGTTTCCAATATTGTCAATTTGACGAGCAACAGTATTACGAGAAAAACTGATCATTTTGAAAAGTTTCAACTTTTCTGGGCACAACTCACCAACAGCTTCCATCATACCCTCTTTAACGATCCATCCATAAAGGGTTTTTCTTCTTTCGCCAACAAATAAATAACTTTCAAGCTATGGTCAATGCTTCATTTTCTGAGTTTGCCTTTCTAAATAAATTTTGCCAAGTACACAAACTACAACATATTGTTTCAAATTTTTCAGTATGCTGCTTGTCCTTAAATTGTGAGTAGGTTGAAGCATGTTTTGTTTCATAATGTCGACATAAATTATATTCCTTCATTACAGCAACAGTGTCATTGCAAATTACACATACAGCTTTGCGATACTTTGACTGCAATTGCACAAAAAAGTATTTTACTCCCCATTCTTCATTAAAAACACTGAACTCGTCATCAACTTTTCTTTTTATTCTTTCCATGTTTAAACCTTAAAATAATATTAAACTTCAAAATAATTAATTTGTAATACATTAAATATGAACTTAAACATACCAATTTACAAATGAGTCATACGCAACAGAAGACAACAGAAGGCAATCCCGAGGTCAACTACAGAGATGCCACATACAATGCTCTCGATTCTTTCTTTTTCCCCCTCTACTCAATAATACAAAGACAGCCCACAGAATCTGTGTATAAGTGTACCTCAATTATTCACCTGCCTTCGTATTAATTCGGTAGTTACCGAACAAGAGCCCAAAACAATATTTTTACGATTGTAAATTTAAGTAAAATTTTATGTATATATTTTTTCATTGTTATTATTTTTAAAAATTAAAAATCCTTTTTTTATCAAATATGATTTTTGCATTTTTTTCAATTTTCAATATACAAGGGCTATTTTTTAAATAAGGTCCGTTTGTGAATGATAATGAGAATGATGCTCAATTGCAGCAGTGTGCACGAGCATCTGCTTTCAGCATGCTTTGCACGTGTTTAGATGCCATTTTCAGTCAAATCATCTGTCTGTGTGCCGAGCTGTAAAAGTTTATAATGTTTAAGAAAATTGAGTCGCCCGCCGACTGTAAGATACAATCCGTTATTCAATTTCAGCATGAAAGATCACGATAACTGTCTTTTGGGACAGGAAAGGGACTTTGTTAGTGGATTTTATGCCAAGAGGCACAACAATCAATTCTGATGCTTATTGTGTGACCTTAAGAAAACTCTGCCATGCCATACAAGACAAGTGGCGTGGCCTAATGTCTTCCAGCGGCAGGCGGCAGATTTCTTTGAAGTCGGAATTTTAAAAATTTTTGAGCGGTATGACAAATGTTTGAACAAAAATGGAAATTATGTAGAAAAGTAGATAAAAGTATGTAGAACATGGAAAAAAAATATATTTTAACGATATTTACAGTATTTTTCTTCTTATCAAAAAACGGACCTTATTTAAAAAATATCCTTTGTACATTTTTGAAAATCAAATGGATTCGCATGAAAAAATCAGTATTTTTCAAAACCCTGCACGGGCCAGATAAAATCACCTGCCAGGCCAGGGCTGGCTCACGGGCCATAGTTTAGACACCTCTGGTTTAAAGGAAAAGATTGGGTCATTGTGAAATGTATTCCAGAATATGACAGTAAATATAAAAAGATATCTGTTTTAATGGGCTTTCTCTTCAATTTTGATCAAGCAAAACATTAAAATAAAGTAATGTCCTTGGAGTTAATTTTAGATTAATGAAAAGTAAGTTACTTAAATCATCTTTGACAATCAGACAATAGCATAAAATATTTTTGAAGGAGTTCATAATTTAAACTAAGAAAAATTTAATTATTAATTCATTGTGACAAACTTTTTGAAATTAAATCCTAATAGCAAAACATATACGAGCTTGATAGTGAATGAATGAATTTAGTAATAGATTTATTCATTTGATATCAAGAACAGAGCATCTGTTATAATGTACATTTTTAAAACTTTCTGCCCTAAGGGCACCAAAAAGGCCTTTTTTTCCCAAGCACACTGCGAGTTTGATCCACAATGGAGAATGGCAACATATCTGAGCTAGACCATTACCAAAAAAGTACATGGAGTCTTTTCAGTGATTGTCAATATCTATTATTTATTAATGTCAAATGATCTGCTGTATTATTGGGCTAATTCTGTAATCAGTTATAAAGTAATTTATCTAGAGGTAGGTGGTTAGGCCACTATCTCATAATAATTTTAATAATTACAATAAAATTAATTTTTAATTTAGAATTTAATAGCTCTGGAAGCAATGGTCAGTTAGAGGTCTGGGTAACATAACTGGATCCCATCTGTACTCAAATCCACAACTCTCGCACAGATGGGTCAATTCTTTTCTTCCAGAAATTCTAAGTTAAAAATTAATTTCTCATAGTTATTAAAATTATCATGAAATGGCAGCTTAACTGCCTAGATCCAAATTACTTTATAACTAATTATTAAATCAGCCTTATTGTAGCCTGATAACACAACAGATTATTTGGCATTACTTAAAAATTGAGTTAATGAATTGATTGTTTATATATCCATTATTTATTACATATTCATATAGTAGAATCTTGTTTAATTAGCTACTTTTTGTGGCAAAAAAATTCAAGAAAATTGTGAATTATTAGAAATTTAATAGATATAACATGTAAATAATTATAGAAATTAAATTATTTCTTTGAATGTTTTATTTGTTTAATGATCATTCATTGTGAATGATATAGCTACCATTTTTAACCTTTGATCATTAAATAACTAACCAATTAAATTAATCACTCTTTTTATAACTCTTACAAAAAAAATATAAATTTCTCCAAACACACCTTCCTTCTTCATCAACAGCAGCTGGAGCAGTACCAGCTTTCCTGGCTTCTTCTAATTCTTTAGCTTTTCTCCAATCCTCTCTACTTCTCTTTTTTGGTTCCTCCATGTCTCTGTTTTTAATTATCTCCGAAATTGGTCTGTTGTTTGGATTCATCTTGCTGTTAAAATTCAAAATCAGTATTAGAATTAAGATAAGTAGTTCTTTGGGGCCGTCCATAAATTACATAAGGGCGATTTCGGTCATTCTAGACACCACCCACCCGTGTAAGAAACCGTAATATTTTCTTTGATCCCCCCCTCTCCTTCACTATCTTACGTAATATTTAGGCATAATTTTATAGAAAGATTTTAACTAAAATAAATTTTTTAATGAAACCCTAAAACCTAAGATCCAAAATATATAATTATTAATTAGTTAATTAGTCTTTTATAAATAATAGTACATATTATGTTAACAAATTTAAAAATATAAAAATTTAATGAATTCGAATGAACAATTTATTTTAAGAACTTTATTTTTTAATTATTAATAATCTTTTTATTATCATCATTAATCAACGTCATAATATTCATTTTTATATTAATTTTCACAAAAGGATGCAAAATACTTTGGCAGATAGACTAGCACGTGTAAACAGAAACGTCATACAAATTAAAACAAGAGAGAATAGAAACCACATTCCGTTGCCATATTAATTACATCTTGACTACGGCCAAGAAAATAAACTACATGCTGCTAAAATGTGCTAGGTGCACCGGGGGACTAAATCATAAAGCTTATAAAACTCTATATAATGGGGCAATACAACCAATGCTACTTTATGCAGCCTCCAGCTGAGGTCACGTAACTAGTAAAAATTCAGTAGCAAGTAAATTACTCTCTCTTCAAGGACAGTTTGCCATCAGAATTTCAAAGTGCTGCAGAACTGTTTCTACTAATGCCTCTCTTATTCTAGCAGAGCTCCTTCCTTTGCCACTATGTATTGTAGAAAAGGTTCTAAACTACTACATCAAGACTCGACAACAGTCTCTACTCCTATCTATGATCATCACCCTGTAAACATCCCTCATTCAATCATCCCCAGGGTACATTTGGTGTCATCTGCTTCCTCCATGGATAACCATGCAGACATTAATATCTACACAGATGGGTCCAAAAGCCCCCTTCATGTCTGCCCAAGTACCTGTATCATCCTCCAAACTGACATATTTTGCCCAAAATATGTTAGAAGGTACAGATACCTCCACATACCAAGCTGAAGAAGATGCTGTCTACCAAGCTGTTCAGTGGACCACTTCACTACCAAACAAAACTCTGTCTATCAACATTTACAGTGATTCTTAGTCTGTCCGAATAGCTCTATTAAATCCTAATTACAAAAGCAATAAAATCACATATATCCAGCACCATATTAAAAATCTTGTAAATAAGATAACTTTTATGTTTGTTCGTAGCCATACTGGCATACTAAGAAATGAAAAAGCCGACTTTGAGGCTATGTCAGCTGCAAAGGACTGCACTCACATCCCTCTCTCTCACAGCAGCCTTAAAAGTTATATTTATTACAACACTACGTAAAAGTGGAATCAACAATAGTTGAGCAATAAAACTGGTAGAATAACATTAGAAGACTTTATTTTCCTAGTGTTGAATGCAGGTTCTCGTCACCACTCAGAGATTTAACGTTTGCTATTGCTCAACTGCTTACTGAGCATGTATAACCGCACAGAAACCACCTCTCGCTTTTGCTCTACAGAAAACCTAGACACTGTCAACCATATGATCTATTATTGTCCAATTTACGATCAAGATAGACTTATTCTGAAATTAGAAATCTTTACGCTTGGTTTCAGGTGGCCACATCCATTCAATAAGCTTGTTCGGAAGCCACTGTTTGATGCTTTTTACAATTATGTTCAAAAAATATGGAAGATAAGACTATTTATAATTTCTAGTTTTACATTTTAGTTCTCACTAAAAACCAAATACTAATTTGTGTTTATTTTGTATCATGTATTCTTAGTGTTCCATAGTACCCACAAGAGTAATGCACTTATTCAAATAATAAAAAAAAAATGAGAGCGACAACTACATGGTCTTTCTCCCATGATAAAAAATGTGTCTGCTAGCGTTATTATTTTATCACATCACACTTGATAGCGTTAGTACAATAAGCATTCTTAATAGAAACCACCAAATTAAAGCAAAATTGAAAACTCCACCACTCAATAAGATCAAAAAATAAAAATAAGAATATTACATAAGACGAGATCTATTACCCTCTACCAGAGTGAGAAATCGTAAGAAATCCTTGACCCCCACCCACCCTAAAGTACCTTACGTAATTTATGTACGGTCCCTTTGAATTGTGTTGGCCTGATGAATTATAATTATAATAATAAAAAGATACATTTTATTAGCTTTATAATCTGCTTTAACATCCATTAGTGATGTTATGGTAATTTATATGTTTTATGATGTAAATACAGTAAGGTTGTGTCTTAAGTTTCTTTTTAGAAAGATTGACATTAACAAACATTTCAAAATGAACAGCAAACAGTCAAAAATTAAACAAAAGAAAATGAAAGACAAAAACAAAAGTGTAAATGCAATATTTTGGCAGCATAGAATTGCTATTGTTAAAAAATTTTAACAATATTTTGGTGAAAAAAACTAGTAACTATTTTTATTCACTTGCAAACATTCCTTTTTTTTTTTACATTTTATACAGACAGTACATATTCAAGAAGACAAAAATAAAAATTCAGGCTTGCTCTCTCTCTCTTCAAACAAAAAATAGAATTGATTCAATGCATCAAATTAGGTGAGCAGCATGTGCAAAGCATTAAAATTTAGCACCTTCTATAGTTTTAACAATAGTAATCAATTTGGATAAGACAAAGTGTTCGTATACTCCACTCAACTATAAAGAACCCACCAATTTTGTGTTAGCTCTAATTACAGCTAAAATGCACTTAAATGAAATGTGAGAGTTCTGAAGAAGTGACATTTCACTTTAATGTCACAATATTTACACAGTTTGCAAGAGATCATAAAAAATGACAAAAGTCAATTTTAAGACTTGTCCAAAAGTATAAGGACAGCACAAAACAACATGATTTTTCTCAGCTGGACACAATATTTGCATCCAGAAAATATTAAATCCAGCCGAGAAAAATCATACCGTCGTGTGCCGTCCTTATATGTTGGAGAGACAGTCACACAACTAGCTAGAATAGTTTACTGCAAGCAAAATATCCAACAGCTAACAGTTCTTGGAAAGTAAAGTTTGGGCCCACCGGCATCCAAGCAAATAAAACTACCGAATGCCAGCAGCCGACGGCAAGTTTGTACCCAACCAACGGACGGACCAAGCAGTTTTTTCCAAGTTTAATTCACGTCGGTAACACTTAAATAGGGGCCAGTTTCCCATAAAAGACCTCTCGAAATGCACCGTGATGCATGGGCAAATGCATTTTCCCCTCGGCAGATCATTCACACGTCACAGTGGCACACGTCAAATAAAACCAAACTGGGTAAAGTTCAGAACATTCAAAAACTTCATGGAGAGGAAATTCAATTTGCCCAGTTTCCAAAAAAATTGACAGATCAAAAGAAGTTGAAAACATACTTGAAACAGGAGGAGTAATCGGGAAAGAGAAAGAAATTAAATGGTACAACTTTTTTAACAGATATTTATATGGGCAACCAACGACAAGACTTCCACCCTTCAACTTTCTGCCCAAAAATCAACACAGAGTTGGTTTGAAACCAGACCAGTTTCAAAGTTTTGAGGAACGGCTAGGTCCATTCGGTAAAATTGCACTTAGGTAGCTCCTACGGCACGAGAGTCAGTTTTTAACACATCAGTCTACCACCTAGTCTACATGCAAAGCACATAGACATGTGCCTGGGTGGAGGCGAGCTCAGACACCCCCTAAAACTATATAATATCAAGTACTCCACGAACAGCCAAGTAGGCCACTCGAAGTCAGCACAGTCACATGGGCTAAATAATGGAACACCATGATCTTGGAAGTACCGCCACGGGGACTACATTGATGCCCTTCTACCACTCATTCTTTGTAAGTGGAGTCTACCGTATATAAGCGGTAAGCTTATAACTTCCAAGTACATCCTTACGCATTTATCTTTTCATACACTCTTGGTCACACATCAATATACATATAACAATTTGTCATGTAAGTGCACATAAATAAATCATAGGACATTTGTAAAACGCCGATTGGAAGGATAAAAGTGATAATATCTCTTCGTTTAGGTTAATGTTACGTATGGTGCCAAAATGGCGGCTCGTCTCTGATTCAAGGGAACCTACCCTATTGTAATAAATTACCATAATTATTGCCAACCAAATAATTAGAATAGAGGTAATTTATTAGAATAGGTTAGTTTAGGTTAGAACGTGCGTCCCCACTGTTTCAGAGACGAGCCGCCATGTTCGCTACCATAGGTAACATTAATCTTTATTACTTACATCAAACAACTCACGAATTTACTAACCTTTTCTTTCCTTTCGTAAACTTCAAAAGACGTAAAAACAAACAACTGTAACGATTACGAAAACGTCGTCTGGAGGAGCAGCAGTGTTGCCGGACGAGAAGCCGAAAAAAATCGTAATAACTAATGAGCTGCCCCCGGTGGCATAACCGTAAACTACAAATAAAGGATAAAAATTTTTGCCGATTTATTATTATAAAATTTATAACAAAATCAATTATTTTTTTATTTTCTTGGCTTATGATGTACGTAACACGAGAAAGTATTGGAATCGTGTCAAATTTAAACTTACGGGTTTTTCTGCAAATCTCTTCACGTTTTGAGACCTCTTAAATCCAAAAAGTCAAAAAAAAAAAAAAAAAAAAAAAAACGTAAAATTTCAATAGCTGTGTGTTTGTGTTGGCATCTATTTCATTTAATATTTCGGCCTGGGGTAAAAATTTAAAAACGAAATTTGACACGGGAGCTTGCGTATAAGGGCTGTTTCACACTATGACCGACTGGGCCGACCGGTCCGACTGCTAGTCGTATTGCCATGGCAACAGCAGTCGGTCGACAAACTGGTCGTTCCAGTCGGACAGATTTAAAAAGTTAAATATTTGTAGTCGCGTCGGAGCAGTCGGTGAGCTACAGCCAATGAGAGCTTCGAAGCTATAACCAATCAGAGTTTAGATTTATCCGAAGTTAGAAAATGGCGGAAGGTAAAGTTTCTCGGAAGCTTTAATAAACGAAGTTAGAAAATATCCATGGCTTTATGATATTCGGCGAGCCGATTATAAAGGCGACATTGAAAAAAATAATTGGTTAGAGTAAAGCGAAAGGTATCCAGCTAAAAAAATAGTCTTAAACTTCATATTAACGAATAGACGTAGACATATCTAAATGTAATTTGATACGCTGAATCGATTGGTATTAAAAAAATATTACTTACGATCAACCGTTTAAAAGTTACGAACAATTTTTTATTTCCGTCTATTTGCTTCGTTTAAGAACAACTTTATTAAGAAATACGCAGGCACTCATCGATATTAACAAAACGAATTACTTTAATTCACCATAATACATTTCATTTACAAGAGAAAGCGACATTAAAAATGCTAAAATGGTGTCGTTAGCCCGCGAACACACGACAACCTTATAAAGACGGCCATGTTTTCTGTTTAAATTGAAAAACTTACCACGAACTTACTACGATTCTAACTTACCAGGTTCTGATCTGTAAGACGCGTTCCGATTGGTCCTTACGAGTCGGCCATCGACATAATCGTACTCAGTGTGAATTCTTTTACTACTAGTCGGTCCGATTATAGGATCGGTCGGGTCGGACCGGTCGGACCAGTCGGTGACAGTGTGAAACAGCCCTAAGGGGTATCGATGCTAGTAAATTTTGGTAGTCAAAGCTTACGGATGGGGAGATAGAGGGAATCCTATATCATATCTCGAGCGGGGTCGGACTTAATGACGAATTTACTCGTTATTAGGATTTACAACTTTTTATAAAACTCACCACTACCCTCAAAATTAACCTTTTTGCTATTTTATATTAATTAATAATATAAAAAATTTTTAAATAAAATATCGTAACAGATGGTACTATATTTAATTTTAAATTTGTTTACCAGGAAAGTTATCAAACTCGTTGTTGAGTATTTATATAATACTATTTCTAATTTTTTTTTTATTCTTGGCAATTATATTGGCTGCGTTCGGCAGATTCAATAGTTGTAACTGAGCAAACCGGTAGCTGTTACGTAGCAACCTGGATCTGCTGAACGATAAGTGACGTATGCGTTGGAACAAAAAGCCTCATTGGTCAGTTTCAGATAGCGATACGAAAGACGCCACCAAATGTGACGTCAAAACACCAAACGTGGTTCCGAAAGAACGCTACTGTAGAAGGCGTTCGACATAAAAATGCTCAACAGCTCCGGAACTGTTGAGTCTGCTGAACGCAACCATTGATCCCTTTACTATTTCTTTACCACTTTTTAAATTTGACATTTTTTAAATTTTTTTAAAGAAGGCGCTCGTTCTTTGTCTCTTTCTTGATTGCGCCAATACGCGTGTAAATTTACGTAATGTCATAGCTAAACAAATTAACTTTTTGTCAAATACAAATTTGTATGAAATTCTCTGATCAAAAACGTTTCAATTGAAAGAAACTTTGTAAAAATGAAAAATAAAATTCTATTAAAAACGCAATGTAAAATGCACACATTAAGCGCAAATATTTTATTCAGAATCAGGCTGAAATGAACATTGCTTCTTCTTCTTTCACAGTTTTATATGGAGATTATAGCCTTTGCGGCTCTTTCTCCGACCGACGTTGCCGGTTGCTAAGCGAAACGACCAGAGAAGATGACAGTGGGTTTGGCCAGCGAGGCGCTGATGTGGATTGCGCGCAGGATGCCCTGGGCTTTTCCCCGAAGACGCTGCAGTAATTGTGCAGGGACCAGGCCTCTGTTTTGTTTGTGTTCGAGAAGACTACGCCAATGGCGGTCCGAGTACTGGATTTGGATGCATCCGCGCCTAGGCAGAGCCAGCCCGGCCATTTAGCTGCGACAGTCTCCCGGAAACGGACGCTCGTGACGACTGGTGGGTCGATGGACGAAGTGGGGTAGTCGTCTAGACTGATGTGTGGGTGGACGCTGGCAGTGCTTGGTGGCACGCAACGCTGGCGATAGATGAGTGACATGAGTTGGCCTTCCCGACAGTAACGGGAAAAGACCCGGTACACGTAAGGTTCCTGGTGACGGCGCCAACGATAAAAGTCTAGACTTGAGGCGTTTTGGTAGAGGTCGTATAGTGGGCTAAAGCTGCCGCTCGATATTTGAGCCGCCGCATGGGAGAGTGTTCTGAGACGTAGCCTCGGCCGTAACGGCACATAACCAGTCTCTGTGTAGAGTGATAAGAGAGGGGTCGTCCTGGGCACGCCCAGCGCCGTGCGGAGTGCGGCGTTGAGGGGTTTCTCAATGCGATTGATGGAGGTGGATGGAGCGCCATCCAGGAGCGGTGCTCCAAATTCGGCCATTGGGCTGAGAACCGCAAAGAAAAGCCTGAGGAGCTCCGCTGTACGAGCACCGTTACGGCGGGATGCGAAGTATTTGAGGAAAGATCCTGCTCTGGTCAGTTTTGTGCGTGTGAAAGTCTCGTGAGCCGTCCACGTGAATGTATGAGAAAAATGCATGCCCAGGACTCGTATGGTGGTGCGTTGCGGGATTCTTCCCGAAGACAGTGTCAGCGCTATTGGCGGGCGGTTATGTTTGGGTGACAGGTCCATGACAGCGCTTTTCGTTGCGGAGAAAGAGAGGCTCCATCTGGCCGCCCAGTGGGTCAAATGGTCAAGCGAACTTTGCGTGCGGATGTTGACCTGAGTGGAGCTGGTACTCGTTACGAGAAGAAAGAGGTCGTCCGCGTAATGAACATTGCTGATTGTCAGCAGTTTATTTGAAATGTCCTCCGGAGACCGAACAGCTTTTAAGCATGTTGTTTAGTGTTGCCAGACGTCACGATTTAGCATGACATCTGGCAAACTTAACAAAAGCTAACGAAAATAAAAAGATTTGGCAATGTTGCCAGACATACGAGAACGTGAAATGTTTTTATACAAATTATTTTTTAAAATTGGACAAGGATCGTCACAAAACGATAAAAAACTTGACTCGCGATAGAAAAGAAATAAAAGTAAATAAATGTCATATTCGCGAAAACGAAAATGTTTGGTTAAATATATAAAGCCGATTTGGATGTCCCGGTGCATTACGGTCATTTAAAGAAGCATTTAAAATATAAAGAGATTAATTAATATATTTATATATATATCGATGGTTTAGAGCAGAGTGGCGAACCAATGGCACTAGTGCTCAAAGTGGCACGCAAGCAGAAATCATCTAGCAGGTAACATATCATACTATCATACGATTTCGATTTATCATATGTCTTTTTCAATCATTCTTTTGCTTTATCACTTAATCATACTTTCTTCGATCTGGTTTTTTTACATTTATTCTATCTAAAACATGTTCGTTTCATTTGTTTAAATATCCTTGTGCGAAGTCTAAAACTTAAGCACGCATAAACATCTTTAAAGCTAAACAAATAATACAAATTTAATAAAAATAATACGAATAATATGTTTAAACTCTTCTATCAACAAAAAATATCAATGCCAGCTTGACATCAGTACGATTGTAATTGCCAGCTTGACGACAGTTGTAATTATTTATTGTGACGTAGTCACAATGCCGGGCTGCAATTTTTAATCGTATTTTTAATTTATTTAATTTAAAATATATGCTCTTCACGTCAAATTAGTAACGGCTTTCCCCGTACATCATACTTTTCCGTTAGTAATGGAGTCGTGCCGGTCATCTATCTAATACAGTGTTTCCCAACGTGGGGCCCACGCCCCACAGAAGGGCAATTTGATTGTTAAGGGGGCAATTTGAAAATGGACTCATGTAGAGTTTAAGTTAACTGTATAGCTGCCTGTATGCCATAGTTATTGTAAATATTGATTTAAGTTAGTTTTAATTTTATTTGTTCTTTGTTTCCCTTTCCTTCTAGAACTTCCCGTTATAACCCTTTTCCCTTGGAGTGGGATCAACAATTCTGGGAACCACTGAAAACAAATAGATGAACAAAGCCCTGAGGCCAGTGAAAGAGGAGAAAGGACATTCTTTGCCCAGACCTCAAGGTGGGCAGACGTGAGTTGTGGTGTTCCAGGTCACGTTTGGTGATGACTAGAAAGTGCAAAAGACTGATGAAAGGATTGGGTTTTATTGTGGTTACAATAAAACAGTGTGGCAATTAAGTGCAAGAAAAACTTCAACGAACACGACAACGAGATACCTTTCAAAAGAGTTCAACGTATATGTTGGGGGGCATAAGAACTTTAGAAAGGCTTAGGTGGGGCAGAGCACAAAAAAAGTTGGGAAACACTGATCTAATACCTTTCGAGGAAATATTTTTGAAATAAAAAATAACGTGACTTCCGGTTTGCATTGGAAGTTCTTACATAGTTAGTCGGGGCTTCTTGCACCTAAGGTTCCCATATTTAGTCTCGGAGCTTTCGTCTATCTAACTCCGTTCTCGGGATTAAGGAAAGAAAGTGGAAATTTATAGGTCTACAATTTGAAAATCGAAACCAATTAAGCTCATGTGAATTAGAAAATGTGGCTCTAGTAACTTAAACAGTAAAAAGTTGTAGAGTAATGAATAAATTTATTGCTAGTGTAAGGTTTATCGATAGCATCAAATTTAAAAACTTAGGCCGCGACTCCACTAGCCGTAAAAGGGCCGTAAAACCCCTCACCGTAAAAGCTTTTAATCACGTGACCATGATATTTTACGCCTGAGCAAGTCGTAAAACCAACGTAAAAGCGAGTTGAGCAGTGTTCAACTCGCTTTTACGTTGGTTTTACGACCTGCTCAGGCGTAAAATATCATGGTCACGTGATTAAAAGCTTTTACGGTGAGGGGTTTTACGGCCCTTTTACGGCTAGTGGAGTCGCGGCCTTACTTTTTTGTGGAAGAATTATAATGGGATGAATAAGCTTTCTTTTTCTGAATTGTTTGGTTAAATACTTGAAATAATCAAAATAGACTGCGACGTTGCATTTCTGAGCATTTTTTTTTCAAAATGTAATTTATATTCATAAGAATCCGCAGTAAACTGTTTGCTGACAAAGTACAGATCCTTGCAGGTTTTAATTTTTCTCTTCTAATAACTACCCGTCTTCCTTTCTAATAAATGGGAGTCTAATTATATGTAATAATGGCATAATTTAACTCAAACTTCTTAGACGCCAAGTTTTTATTTGTTTATTTGTAGCGCGTGAAATCATAACTGTAATTGTAAAATAATTTTTTTATACTTTATAACTTAAACATCTCGAGTCGTCTATACAATGTGTAAATGATTACATATTGCGAATTATTCATTAAATTATTTGCCTATGGAAACAAATTCCTTAACGTTCTTTCCTCGGGTGTATTCTTACAGGTAAGAAACTAAGAATAAATAATAACTTTTAGTGCAATTCAAAATTTCAAAATTTATTCCCATATAAAAAGTACAATAGACTCGTGTAATTATTAAAAATCAAAGGGGAAATTAGCCAATATTTCAGTAGAAAACATTCATCTGTATAAATTCGTCTGTCAGCTGAAAAACTCTTACTAAAACTGGAAAGGACTGCAGAAAGTTTCTTTAAATTCAGTAGTACAGTACTTTACAACTCCTTTTGTTAAAATGATATTGCTGTATTGAGCAGTCTCACTATAAAAATAAATAAATAAATATATATATAAATTCAAACATAATAAACATTATTAAATTATTGTCTATATAGCACGGTTGTCGAAAATCGTTTGCATAAATTTCCTTGTTCCGTTGATTTGATGAGTACGGCAACGCAACACGTGAGAGATGTGCCAAAGGGAGATGCCTCGCCGGAGAACTTTCTATGGCCTCCTTTTAGATGTTACATAAGTAAAGAAAATCTGTAAAACTCCACGTTGGTCAGACACGATCCCGCGATCAACTCCCAATGTTTAGTGGATTTAGCCACTTGGTTACTGCGGGCCTTCCTTTGTTCATCCGATCACGGCAGATAGGGGATGCGAATTCTTTAATATTTTTTAATAGTTTGTGATAATGCGATTAAGAATGGAGTGTATCGGATTATAGGATCATCTGGTTTAAGGCTATGAAATCTCGATACCGATGACCATCATTTAACAAAATCTATTGCTCGTAAAGCTGTAAAAACTGATATTGTGATTTTTCTAAGAACTTGCTTCATAATGAGATTACGAGAGAAATTTGCTAATTTGTTTCAAGTTTCGATAGGCAATGGTTTCCGAGTGACATTGTCCGACAACGAAGGGATTTCCAATGAATTGACTTTCGTAGAGTACGAAGGAAAAATCGAAAAAGAAAACAAAGATCAAGTGACGAATCAAAACACTGAAGTCTTTCTGAAGTGTTTGGAATCACCGCTTCATTAGTCCTATCATAAAATGCATCTTCAGTTTCGTGTTATATATGAAAATTAAGGTAATTTTTGTGACTTTCGTTGAGACACAATGTGGATTTGAAACCGAAGAAACTGCTCAAAATATAAAAGTAATTTAATACATTCGTCTAAATTAATTTGGGTGTATTCGAGTATAGATCCAGCAGTGTTTATGATAATTTTACAATTGGGGAAAATGGAAGAATTTTGTGTACATTTTCATTTTTTTCCTTTTCTCCCCAAGAGAGCTTTTTTCCATATCATCGTAGGTTCGACCAAGCTTACAATGGGGCGTATGGAGGACGGGGCCCGACATATCCGGGAGAGACCGTTTACGAAAAATTCTGGGGTGCTTATCCGAACTCGATCCCGGCTCCTCCAAAGCTGTAGGCCGCGCCCTTGTCAACACAGTGTATCCATTGTATTAACACAGTATATCACAAGAAAAATTAGGTCCTGCCGAACCTATTGAAATAGTCAATAGTCGATATTAACGCTATTGACTATTTCAATAGCTTCGGCAAGATCTATTTCTTCTTGGTAAGATTAATAACAATACCAATCTTAACCAAGAAAAAATATTAATCTTAATTGACGACGGCCTTGTACTGTACAATTAGCCCACATGTTGCATGGCCTTATCTCATCGATACTACAGTTTATAAATTATAAAGAAATTTTACCATTACAATTATATATATATACAGTATTTCAATTTCGGGGCCCCACACCCGAGCCCCTAGGCGTATGCTTCACCGCCAAATAGGCAATCCGGCACCATCCGCGGGGCAAAATCGAAATTTACAATAAACGAAGACGTTCCGAGATGAGAATCAACGAAGATCAATTACAGAACTTACCCGGTATGGACAATGGCAAAAGCTTTTGAAGCTTTATTGTAGAAATCGATTCTATTGATGTATTCGACTCCTTCTTGCTAAGCAAATCGAAAGAGAAAATGAAAATGTCATCGACTATTGCCAATTACGTAATGAAGTATATTATAAGAGAAAGCGCATACCATTATCAAATCCGTTAAATCGCCTCTAATGACCTCGGGACACAACTGTTCTATTATTTCGTAATAATTTCTCCAAATTAGATCGGTTTTCAAAAATACATTTTCGTCTTGGCTTTCCAATTTCATAAGACAAATCTGGAATATTAAAAATGAAAAAAATATATTTTAGTAATTAATTTTTTCTTTACGTTAAATCCTTAAACCAAGTTTTGGCACAGGTTGAGATTGAAATTTAAACAATACCACATCTATTATATACACTGTAGTTTTCAATAATAATGCAATAACATTTATGGTAATTTTGTTCTCTTTATGTAAGTCATTTTCTATAGTACGTGTTTTTTCATTTTTGATTCTCTCTGCCTTGTGGACACTAAGAGAGCCTTTTTATCCCTACACATTGTGGGTAAGACTAGGCCCAAAATGGGATCGGCCGGTTTAGATAGATTCAGAAGGTTTATGAATGGGTTCTCGGGCTTAGTTCCATACCATCCGACGACACATTGCGGGTCTGACAGAGCCCATGATAAGCGCGGTCTTAGTGTCCACAGTGAGAAAGAATTAATATGCGCTCGAAAATTGGAAAAGTAGTATTCGATCATCAAACATTAAATCTTTGAAAAAAACAGTGATGTAGTACTTTTAAACTTGTGTCTATTTAAACCGTATAAAATACAGAAATTGGGATTTTATAGATTCAAATGTTGCATTCAACCTCGCATTGATTTTCGACTAAACGTATCATTCGAATTATGCATCGTACTGTGTATCAGATATTGTACTCGTATCAGCATGTCTGATAAATTGAGCAGCTTACGGATACTCATTTAACATCAGTAGAGTAAAATCTAGTCCAAAAATCAGTTAACCACGATAAAGCCTAATTGCCTATCTTATTCAAATACTTGACTACTTACAAACTTTACAAAAATTGATCAAAATGAAACCATTCTTATTCGGTATACGTGTACAAATTATTGGGCTTTATCAATGATTCTGTAAGATTCATTCAATTCACTATTGCACGATTAACTGAATTTTGCGCATACTGTGTTTATAAAAATAATATACGGAATACACAGCTTAAATGTTTTTTACGGATAATAAAAACAAATATACGAAAACATCTCACTAATGTAGAAATTATCTATAATGAAAAACTTTTAACAAATCCGTTATGACAAGTTATAATTTTCAGCAAATCACGTTTAAGATAACCATATTTTCCATCAATCAGCGTTTAAGATAAGTTTTAAAAATGGCCATATTTAAGAGAACTATTACGATTCGCCTGCACGACTTTTTACATTAGCGCACACAAAATTTACGAGAAAACTTTTAAAAAATCTTACACGTATTATACTTTAATTCCAAGAAATTTCTAGTATATTTTTTTGTTAATTCTTTCAAAAAGAAATTGTTACTTTTATTTATTCATTTGTTATAAGAAATGGAATTTATTAAAATTCAAATTTCACTCGTCGATATTCATGGATAGGAAACTACGTGGAACACGAAACAAATGATGGAAATTACAGAGAAAAATATATTACTAGATTTACGAATAATCAATCTAAAATTTATGATTTTCTACATCGATATTTGATGTAGTTTCCTATACAAACGTCAAGCTGCAATCAAATTCCACATGCAATTTTCTACCACAAAAAAACTAATGTTTAGTTAATGAAGATTGAAGAATGTAGCTGTATTTATCCAGTTGTGTGTGATAAAATAATGCTTAGTTAATACGCTTTTATATAGCTCGTTCTGTACAAATTACACATATAAATAAAATTATAAATAAAAATTACTAACTACTTACCGGTTCCTTCACGTATGTATCTAATGGCATTAATTTCAATATAGCTCGAAGCAACTCGGGAATTTCTTGTCCTTGTCATTAAAAATTTATTTACAAATTAATAAAAATAAACTGTGATTAGTTTCTATTTCGTCCAGCAGATGGCATTGTCAAATCGATTTCTAGTCTAGACTTAGAGAATAGCGCATTCCGATAACTGATCCTCCATATTTATTCCAGTTGTTAGTATTTTATTCATTGTTTATTATAGATTACTTTAATTTATATTAATAAAATGCCTAGTTGTCGTATTAAATGGGACCAAATATTATTTTAGAATGTCTATTTGCTTTCCTACTTGGGAACACAATACGGCAAAAAAGGACTAAATATGGCGGCACCGTACCCGAAAGCGTTGTTCTATATATCTAGCAGTTTCAGTAACTTGACAATCCAATTTTTTGAACAAAAATTACTTCTACTTTAATTTAAGCTTTATTTAATGAATTTTGAAGCACAATACGCACAATTAACATAAATTCACGTGCATTTAATGCTTACCATCAAGACGTATCTCTTTAGGACCATTTCTACACAGACTTGAGGTAGGAAAGTGGACATCCGCAAGAACTGAAAACGTATAAAATTAACGTTTACGAGCTTTGAACAAATTTTCTAACTTTATCAAAAGTATAAAAGATAAAATCCTATTGTAGAATTAAGGAAAACGAAGATAATAAGTAGTAAATAAAGTAAATACCCACACACACACAATTCTAGTCTTTAATCATTAGATTTCCTATCGATAACATGATGTTGCAGGATTTCCTTCTCTCCTTATCATCCTGCTCATCTTAAACATTACCTATTTTTGTAGATAGATGAGTTATTTATAGTATATGTAGGTTAAACTGCGCAATACTGTAGGCTTTTCGAGAAATTATTCTATATAACAACAAACCTTAATATTTTGGGGGTGGAGATCATTTGGGATACTTATCAGCGCTAATTAATAAGGCTACGATCGAAGACAGGTCAATAGAGCTTTGTATATTCATACGCTGTACATAACTTATATAAAATTAAATTTTGGGGTTCCTGGCATCAAAGGCCCCTCAAAATTTAGTCTTTCATATAAATAAACACACAATTTAAAAGTCTCAATTAATTAGATTCGGATAGGAAATCGGCAGGGCACATTTAACGTATTTTATATGGAAAAAAGGTTAATTTTGGAGCTCGTTGTACAGATAAGACCCTAAAATTTAGTCTTTTATTTCAAAACACATGATAAAGTTTCGATTAGATTAAAAAAATCATATATTTTAATCGCTTTTGAAGAAGAAGTAGCCTCCTCCCCCTTTTTTATCTCTCGGGCCTTACGTACTACTAAGTTGTTCTGTATAATTAATTGGTTATTAAATACTCTGATATACATAATTACTGTATATAATCTAAGTCTATGGCCTTAATATTTGAGACCTACAACATACAACAGCCTGACTTTTTATAAAATTACGTACATTTACTATATGATTATACGGCATATAGATATAAAAAACGAGTAAATTTTTACATATCTAACAATACATTATACGTAACAATACAAGTCTCTTGATCAATTAATTTCCGTATAAGTGGAATAAATTCTTTTATTTTTTAAAAAAAAGTAAATTTAAATGATTTTAATTGGATTAATAATTACGTAATCAATATACAGGGTGGCCTAAAAGTCGGTTAACCGAAGTAATTGACTTTTTACATTTCAATTAACTGACTTCCAGTTTATATTAGAGAAATTAATTTTACGTTCGATATTAATTTTTTAATTAAGTAAAAAAAGCAAACTTTACTTTTTAATTATTCAAATACATAAAAGTATTTTTTGAATCTTTGAACAATTTATTGTTATTAAGAAGATAATGAAATCAAATGAGAGCACGCGATAGGATAATCGTGTTCAAGTAATTACATATTTCTACAGAAAGAAAGATGAAAAATACGGAAAATCGTGGAATTTTTTATAATTTTCAACGAATTTCTTCTTTCTCTAAATCAACATCGATTCTGACTAAATTAATCAATGAATTTATTTATTTTTTTTAAATATTTAAAGAAAAAAGTGAGAAACCTCACACAATATCCCTTCCCGTATTAAGAATTTTAAACCAAATTAGGACGGAAATGAATATAGCTGTGACCCTTTAAATTCTGCGAATCGATAATTACTTCATTAGTAAGGTATACAACACCTAGATGACGTCACCGAATAGATTTTTTTCGAATTTTCTTTTTTTTTCTCTTCGCAATATTCAGGATATTGGATTCGTGTGCTATTAAGGAGAGAAAGGAAATGAAGTTTTGTCAGCATCACACAAATGTAATACGGGGATGCGACTCTTCATATCTTTCAACACCCTCGCAATCTGTTCGCTTACTAAAGTTCTAACTAGATACAAAATCCTTCCAGTTTGTTGTTTCAGTTGTTCTATATTATGAATAAAATAATACAATTTTCTGTATATTACACTTTTAACAACGTAAGCATTGTTGTAACTTACAAACTTATTCATCTATTACGCCTACTGTTAGTAGTGTGTTAAGTACAGTACAGTAGTATGTGTTAAGTAAACGACACAACAATGCAGTTGAATAATTACTGTAGTGTTAATTACAGTAGTATGGTTAACGCGATTTTTCTATATTACACAATAGTAAAATTTTATTACGTAAAACTACACTACAGTAATTGTTTTGTCGTGTGTTTAACCGTCTTCCTATTGTTGCATAGACACAAAAAAATGGCAATTCTTTTTACAAATTAAGATGAATTTTACTGCTATTCCCATACAATACTTTGCTAATGTATAGGCTAAGTGAAAGCGTTGGTGCAATTAAAGCAAAAAGTGACAGCTATGCGTGGAATGTTTTAAGGAGCCTGTAACAAGTTTCGGAGTGGGGGCGGATGCGGAGTCAAGTAATTTTTCTCATGGTTCTTTACCTTGTCTAGTTATCTTACGGAAGCGACTCAGCCCGAAGGGACATCTCGAGCGTATTTACAACTGTCCCGCTGCTTGTGATTTATGTGTCCCTCTTTTATCTACAGAGCCCTTATTCACCTATCTGTCTGTCCGTTCCAAAAACCATTCTATACCACCCGACCTGTCTATTTACCGCATTTGAAATTTCTTTACATGTTTACCGACGATGCTTTTGTTAGCGATAACTTTCGTGTCTCACTTCGAGCTGTCAAGCAATTTCTTGTAGCTTTAATCGACAGACCTTCGAGCACCTTCCCGCTTACTACGTTATTATATACATACATAAAAAGATATTTTTAAAATTGGCCCTTTAAAAAACTACCTTTTAAGGCACTTAAGGTATTTTTCGTTACAAAAAACATTTAAGAGAGATTTTCTTCTGCATTTTTAATCAATTTTAAGCATTTTAATACGGTATTTTAACACGTTTTAATGTATTTATTGTTTTAAAATTATTTTTTAAGAAAGAAAAAATAAATTTTAAAAAAAACTTATTCAAAAATGGCAAAAAAATTAGCCTAAATATTTAAAATGACAAAAATTCTGCGGAAGAAAATTAAGAAAATCGAGATTTAATTTAAAAATTAAATAATAATTAATAAAAATTAATTTTATTGGATATTTAATTTAATATTTTAAACATTTTAAAAATAATTTTTAAATATAATTAAAATGTTATAAAATTTTAAGTAATTTGTTTAAAATGATTTCAATTTACTTTAAGAAACGTTAAAAAAAATTTAAATATTTAACGGTTCGCAACATTCTTTTATGAATTTCCCCATTGTACACTAATTTACGACACTAATTTGCACAGGTATTTTGACTGCGGAGTCATAATTTTTTTTATTGCTTTAATGAATGAACAAAGCTAAAAATATTTGAATTAGTCACGTGACAAGGTCCACTTCAACTTTCTTTTATTTGAAACGAGTAATGACTCTTAATAAAGGTATTCCTCGACACTATATCGATGGATACTTAAAATTTTGTTTCTTCTTCTAGAAAAAAAAAATGTCGAATGGAAAACGATGTTGTTACATGCAAATAAACGTCATTAAATTTAAATACGGACGACTAACACGTGACAGAACGTCACACGATGGTTACGTCAACGTGAGTCACCGAATGCCATAGGTCAATCGCATCGCACGTGACATCACGTATGGAATGTTGTCGTGCGACGTGTTTCCGGTATGAAAATTGTAAATTTTTTCCCGTTTCATTCAGTTTGTTTTAAAGAGAATATCCTGGTTATAATTACTTGTAAATTATTTTTCTCGTTTCTTGTTTTATTTACTCGCAAAATTACAGTTCGTACAGGATTTCTAAGAACGTTTTAATTCTAGAAAATAATAAACAATAATGCACATTTTCGCATTCTATAATTTAAAAAAATTTGTATATATTTTTCATTAATTTAATTCCTAGAAATGGTGTAATCTTTGCGCTTTTGTTAACGTTTAAAAAAGTTTCAGAAACGACTAAATTCCGTGCAGATTTTAAGAGCAAACACATGCAAAAACATTGCATTTGGCTTGCCGTCTGTGATGAAATACCTCTTAAAAATACAACAATAATAAATCCGCAATAAAATATATACAACTATAAAATAACATTATAAATATAAAGAAATCAATTAAATTTTTAAAATAAAATTAAAATTTATTGGAGAAAAATGGCTTTAATTTTGACGTTTAAGTGGGTCGTCACCGGAGAGAAACGATAATTTAACCGAAGTGAAAATTAACTAGACGAGAACAATTCACAAATAATGTTTTAAACCAATCGAAGCGGACTTAATAAACCCATCACAACCCAACCCACCTACTACACTAAATCGTAAACTACGGTTGCCCCTACTCCTAATGACTTAAACATTGTCCCTATGGCAATAACCCAAAGTAACCCTCCCCCCGTCGTGTGTGTTTTCGTTTGTGTGCGAAAGCGGCTTAACCAAAGAATCCAATGAGATAATAGTAAGCGGCCGGGTAAAGTATCAATAGGAGTTTATAGGAGAAGGAGAATGTGGAAAAGTAGTGTGCCGGGTACTGTTAACAGATACAAGACCGTGAAAATGTGTAATGACTGATGAATACCGTTAACTTCAATCAATCGGTCTCAGTGGGCAGTCCTCGTAGCCGCTGGAATGTCAGTCACGCCTTAGCGGGAGGCGGTGAAAAGAAAAGTCACTGCTGACCTCAAGCTACGCGAAAGTGCCGAAAATTGAGCTGTCAAAGTTGGACCGGTTGACTGTCACAGTCCATTCACGAGCTTCTACAGAAATGAATCATTGACAGTACCTGTCGTAAACTCCCTGTTCCGACCACCCCGATTCACGTTTCTTAAGGGGATCGGCACAACTTTTCGCTCTGCAGTATTTTTTTTCCCATATGAGGTTCTTCTTGGGAGGCACCGCCGAGTTACAAAACACCACGGGGGTTCACCCGCTTCTAAATGGTACTATACTCTTAACTCTTTTGACATCGCCATTCAAATCGGTATTTATGTTCGATTTCTGTTGCATAAACAAAATAGCCAGAAAACGACATCAATATTTTTTGCTTCAGTTTCGTAACAGCTGATATAAATTCTTAATTTCACATTATTAAGTTTTATTTTAAGTGTTCAATTTTAATAATTGGAAACTGAACATTTTACGTCAGCTGTTGAAATTGAAGGCGTTATTTTATTTTGATCAACAGCTGATTTCAAATAAAAATCTCAGTTTCAATGTTATTGATTGGATTTTAAAACAGCTGTTGGAATTGATCAAAATAAAATAATGCCTTCAATTTCAGAAATGACAAATTAACTTTTTGAATTGGCTGCTAAATTTATTGTTTCGTTTCGATCAATATAAACAGTTGATTTAAAAAATCAATTTCTCGTCGGTGAAATTGGGTTACATTTTATTTTGATCAATGCCATTTCAATAATAAAAAGTCTGAATTTTTTAATCAGCTGCCGATATTGATAATACAGTGTATATAAAATTTTAAAAAACTGTATATTAGTTTTTTATTCTGATTAAAATTCTTGTAATTAAAACTAAGCTAAATTTAAACGTAATTTCAGAAAATAAATTGTATTAAACTAATTTATTAAAAATTTAATTTAATTCAAGTTTCAAAATTAATATTTAAACATTCTTTCAAAAAATCACTTTAAAAGTTTAATTAATTGCAATATAATTATATTAATATTTTGTTTCGTTTTTTTCGTTTGTTTATGTCCTTAAAAGTAGGCCATCGTAGGAAAGCCTGGCAATGTTCAGACGTCAATCAGACCTCATTATAGATTGCCATGTAGAGAATAATTATCTTGTTATCGCCTTATAAATTCGTAGAGAATCTTAACAGCTCTTTAACATTCATGGTGTCAGCATAAGCAGATTCTGATTTCAAAATGATGTAACCGTTTATTAAGAAAAACGGCCACAAATGCTGTCAGACGATGTCAGCCTTGGGATAGTTGGGGGAGAAGACGAAAAACTAACTCCCCTTTATTTAAACCTACTTAGGTCTACGAGCCACCATTAATGAAATCGCCTTGTACGAAAGCGGGGAGGAGAACAAAAGGAAAGGACTAGCTGACGGTACCTCCTCTGTGATTAGCAAGATACGATCGAGAGCACTAACACCCAAATCATTCTACACTAGTCCGTCAAAGAAAGGGTGGACAACAGTATATTTAACGTCCTGGATGTGCTCCGTCATTACACATCGCGCCTCCAATTTACCTCAGTGCCGGGTCGCACAGGTGTGCACAGGTGTCTGCAGGTGCGCTTGTGTGTGGGGAGGTCGCCTCTGCCGGGATTTTTTTTTTTTTTTTTCTTTCTTTGCCAGCCTTCTATAGTTTTTCTTCTCGCCGTTCGTTCTCTTGTAAGTCGCGTGGGAAAAATGCAAGCGGAAGTGACGTCAGCAGACCACCCGGACACCATTTGGCATAGCCTGAAGGCTCCCGAGCCGGATTGTTAGGGCTTAAAGTATTTTGGGTGTGAATCACCAAAGTAAACAGATTCCTGTCACTTGTCTTCTTTTCCCCTTTTCTTTCGTCTTTACCGATTATGCTTTATTGTTCGTTTATCAGTTAATGAAGTGAAATGCTTTAATGAGGGATTTTCGAAAAGATAACAAAACGAAAGATCCTTATCTTTAAAGTAACTTTATCTCGTCCATAATTAGTTTCACTTAAAATAACTTTTCTGGAACAATACAAACATAAAATCCATTAACACATTCATTAAATTTTAACTTAAAATCTCCAAAATAACGCAAGAATCAATTAGAAACAAACGTTAAAAATTGGTGTTTAAAAAGAAAAATAAAGAAATCCCTTACGTGCATAATTCATCCGATCGCTCACAGATGGCGCTACGTGTTAAGGGGAGTAAAATGTAAATTTTCATAATTACTTGTGTCAGAAGATTCAGCAGATCGCTCTTATCGCGCTGTTAAGTGACCCGGAACTGCGGTACATTAAACCGATTCGTAATATACCAAATATGGCCACCCTGCAAAGTTGTCACATCACCTTCTCACGTTTCAATAAACAAACAAACAGAAATAAAATAATGCACGGTTATATAAGAAGTTAAATTCATTTGTGGCTATAGCCATCATATTTCTCACCTTGACCTTTGACCTCGAATGACAAAGACCTTAAAGATGGCAGTGTAAGTTGCAAAGAAAAGGACTGAAAAAAATAAGATAAAAGATATTATATATAGAGTGGGTCACGCTATTCTCTGATTAGACTCGTTTGTAGCCCGTTTATCCTCCACGTGACCTTTAACCATTGTCGAGTTTTGATACTTGACTAAAAAGGCAACTGTTCTAAATGGAATTTTTATATAAAGAAAATTGAATAACTTCTCCATTAATTGAGCACGTTTCAGTTTTCTACGATGACATACACAAAGAATTTATTCTTAAAAATGTCTTAAGAGAAATTTATTGTTTTATTCTTAATATTTTTAAAATATTGTGTAGAATTGATTCTACAATACTTTAATATTTTTTCTCCTAACCCACGCAATTTTATTTTTTATATTTACGTCAACTGAAAATGAATTTTTCTGATTTGTTTTTCCTTATACGGCATCATTTGTTACGTCGAGAAACATTTGATTTTAATCCGTTTCATAGTTCCGTTTCTTTCAGTTTCTTACCTCAAAAAAACTGCTCGTTTACAATGACGCAACAATGTAATTTTATAACAATTAATCATAGCATGTCAAAAGAGAGGTAAGCATAACAATGAAAAAAATTATAACATCGTAATAATGTAACAAATTTGTAACAAACGTAACAATGCAACTTTAATAATGTAACATTCGTGAAAAAATTAATAATAATAAGTGAGTAATATGACTTCATATTTACGTAACAATGTAACTATAAAAAAATTATCAAATTACAATCTGGACGAAACAAATTGTTATAATTTTCTAACAAAATTCATTGTTATAACTTTTATTTTTAACGATGTTTATAACGAATTTTATAAATATTCGTTGGTAATAGTTTATTTACAATAAGCGTAACAATGCAACTTTACATCGTCGATCATAACAATGAATTTTTATTTTATACATTTCATTATTACGTCATATTTATAAAATTACGTAACAATGTAATTTTATAGAAGGAAATGTTTCATATACGTAAATCTATAGAATTTATTAAGAAAATTATAATTCAAAATTTAAAAAACAACTATTATATAAATCAAGTATAAAATATATGTTTATGACAAATTCGCACAACATTTTAGCAAAATATTTTCGAACAAAAATTAAATCATAAATTTCGAGTCGTAAAGAGAAACAATTTTCTTGTAAACTTGTTATTCGAAAACTAAACATGGCGGGGGGTTAAAAATCAAACTCCCACTCCACTGCTTTATATAAAAAAAATAAATTAAATAAATAAATAAATAAATAAATAATCTGTTTGTTTACATATTTTAAAAGCTGTAGATAAATGAAAGGAGAATATTTTGCTAGATTAAACTTCCTTTCCTTATTAATTTATAACATAATTTCGTTTTTATCTCGACACGAATAAAGTAGGAAAAACAAGATAAGATTTTGAACTTGAGGTCATTCTTTTCTTTCTTTCTTACGTTTTTTTTAACTCTTTCGACAATTATTCTAGACATGTTCACAGATATGTTTATGTTTCTTTCGCAATATTGTTAAATAAACTTTCATAATAGATAAGATTCATTATGAAGAAGCCTTTGAATCACAAATAGAAATTCCTGGTTTTTATGTAATCTATTTATTTTTATAAGTTTAAAAATAACATTTGCTCCAAATATGCTTTTCTTTTTTTTGGGGGGTTTTATATTCTTTAATAATACTTTTCTATTCGATATTATAGAGCTACTATTCGCGGCGTGTATACGTGTATAAACGAATTTAAGAACTAATTTCGAGAAAGTAATCGTTTATAATAATTAAATAAAATTATTATTGTAAACGGGAACTGATATACAAGTGATTTACTGAGAATAAACGTTTTTGTAAGTGTTAACACAGGTTTAATTAAAGCATTTATGTTTACTAGTGTTAATTAATTAGAAGCGAACGTGCAAGAATTATGTTATATAATTCTATAAATATACACTCGGATATATATATAAATCTTAATGTTATTATATTTTTTACTAGTTATCAGTGAAAATTTTGCAATTGAAAATAATCTAAACAGAAAACTTGAGTTAAATAAATAGTAAATATGATAAGGACTATCTTCCCTAATGAGAATATATATATATATATATATGGAATGTTAAATGACGTCAGACGAATGTCGGTATCTATATTTTGATTCCGCATATGATCCGGGTGAAAAACGATTTTTTTTATTTTTTGTTTATTTTTCTATGTTTCAACTATTGCCTGCCTGATAACATACGTAAGTCTGGATCTAAAGAATATACAAGAGATCACCATGGAAAAGGATATTGTATGTAAGCAACACACTTGATGATGATGGTGATGATTAGAAGTGTATTCAGGGAGGGGCGAAGAACTTCTTAACTTTGGTATTTTATATCCACTTACAAAAAGAAATTTATGCACAAGCCTACATTTTAACGATAATGATGATGATGACGAAGATCAGAGGCATATTTAGGGAAGCTGAGGGAACATACGTCTACTCTGAATCTCTTTTTGTGGATAAGTCTAAAAGATTGCTTATGCACAAACTTAGTCCCGATCATCCTAACAACGATGATAATGATGATAAATTAAAAATATCCGATATAAATTTAATCCGATATAACTGCAGGCAGGTAATTTGTATACAAATTACACCGTACAAGATTGGGTCTCGTAGTTTGAAAAATATGCTTTTAAAAAAAAAAAAATCTTATCTGAACAAAAAATAATCAGACTAATAATAAATAAAAATGTCTGTTAAAGCTGATATATTGAAATTTATCGAGTAATCATTTTATTACGGTTTATACTAACGGATTTTCAAGTTCATTCGGAGCAAACGGAACAAAATTAACGAACACGTTGTGTAAGTGAATGCTCGATTAGTGAGTTCATTTTTATCAAAAACGTTAACGATCACATGTCAGGAATCGTCAGTAACGTGACTGGACTTAATTTGATGTCAGGCATGCCCACCTGTTCCATCAGTTGAAACTAATCTGAAATTGTAAATTTGTTTCGATTTTTTTTTAACAACTTCATTAGGGAATACTTTAAAAACGAGTTAATTTAAAGAATTTTTAAATCGTTACTTAAAATCGAGCCAGAAATATGGCGCGTGACGTGACTTTTAGTGTCACGTCACGGAATTTCGATAGTCATGTGATTGGACGCGTCACGTTTAGAGTTGGTCGCGATAAATTTACCATCGATGTAGTAATTAATAATGCAGGTAGAAAGCTATTTTATCTTATCTAAAAAGGATTATCATATCAATAATAAATAAAACTTATCTTTTTGGTACATTTAAATATACAAAAGAACTCGCGGTATTCGTTCGCTTTTATATCGAAAGAGTTCGATTTTATAAGCAAAGCATGCGAAACAAGTTTAAATTTTTAAATTTTGCGAAACTCGAACGCTATTGGTCCGTTTCGTTATTCCCAGAATGCATCGTATTCGCAATGTATCATGGGTTAAACGCAATCCGTTATAATAGTCGGGTCGATTTGTCGGACGTTTCCAGTGAAAAAAGTCCTGTTTTAAATTGCAGTTTTTTGAATTATTTTTATGGAATTATACTGTTTTATTCACATTAAAAGAAAAATGTAAGAGCATAAGAAGCCAAAATCGTCAGTATCCGCCATCTTTAACGCTGAATAACGTATCAAAAATGATAAAATGAAACTAAATTCAAAAGTGATTCTATAAAAATCGATTTTAAATCGATGCTGAGAGCCAAATAATGAAAAAATTGCTCTTTAATCAATTCTTCCAGTGATATAAATTGATCTTTAATCAATGTTCTAAGCCAAACTGTTCTCTGATTAATATTTCTCGATAAATAATAATAAAAATGGCTCGTTGATCAATCCTCGCTGCCAAATGATCAAATAGGATTGATCCGTATCGACAGAAATCGATCAGATGATCCTGACTACAATGACGCGACAGAAATTGATTTTAAACAGACGTTTCTATCCAAATGGGAAGATAAGCATTGATCTTTGATCGATATTCTCTGTCAAATGATAAGACAGAGATTGATCTTTGATCGATCCTTCCTGCCAAAAAACCAGACAAGATTGATCTCTGATTGATAGAAAGCACTCACGAAGGGAATGGTGAGACAGAAATTGATCTTTAATGGACCCTTCCAGTCATATAAGATAAAAATTGGTCTTTTATCGATTATCCCCAACCTAGCAACAAGAGAAATCGATCTTTGATCGATCCTGAATGTCAAACAATGAGAAAAGCCCATCTTTTGGTCATTCTTCCACACAACTATCAAGAAAAACTGATTTTTGAATTGCTGCTTCCAGCCAAATGACGAGACAGAAACTGATCTTCAATTGATCCTCCAAAGCCAAATCAAAGTGAAAGTTTTAGGACAAGATTGACCATTTCTTCTAATCCTGAGTGCAAAATTCCTTTTAGACTTATCCCATATTATGAAGGCTTGAAGAAATTTGCAAGACGCCACAGAAAATCGCTTCTATAATCTGAATTGTCGCTCGACACGTAGGCAATTTGCCAAGGGTGGTGCCTCCGGGAGGACTCTCCTTATGGGAAACTTGCTCCTATTTAGCTGCTAGAAACGTGAAGAAAACCCAGAAAATTTCGTGGCCAACTCGCGAACCAGTGACTAGTGTTCAGTGGTTTTATCCACTCGGCTTGGTGGGCTTTATTTCAATTTAATTTAAACTTAATTTTGAAAGTATCCTTACAAGAAGGACTTAAAAAACTGATCGATTTAAACTACACCACTTACTAAATTATGAAGAATCGATTAAACTCTACAATATTTAAAGAGCAAGAAAGGATATCTTTACGTGATGTTCATTAAATTGATTGATGTTTTTTAGTTTTAATTGGGTTTAGATTTCATTTTAATTGACGAAAGACCTTATTTACACACTCGACAATCACTCACGAAACTCTTCAACGTCACGCACTCAGTCTACTTAATTTACTCATTGTCTGGGAAAAGTAGCAATTATATGCTTAATTTTATGAGAAAAAATAAGTATGCAGTTCATTTACATACATTCTTGATTTTTTAATGCTAAATAAATAAATTCTGGCATAAAAATTATCGAAAATACTAAATTTTTTGGATATATCGCGTGAGCATTACTCATGCCAAACAAGGAATGATCAACAGCTCACGCGCTAGAATACTTAATTAATTAAATTATTCGAGAGGATATCTCCTGAACTATAACACAATTAAATATTATATTCAATAAAATTTATAAATTTATAGCAATGAATAATGGTAATTACTCGAACTTACTCCGTTAAGAAGTGTATCCATCGTGAATAATCCAGATACATCATCGTATCCAAAGAATCGATCATATCCAAATTATTAGATCGAGTATCTGCAGTGTCACGTGATAAATCCTAAATATGATGGAGACGATGTGACTAGGATCCTTCAAAAACAACTAATGATTGAGAAGAGAATCAGCTGGGAGTACCTATACGAAATTTCCACTGAGTCACACTTCCTCTAATCGCGATCGTCGTCTTGTCCAATTCTATTTAAGTCACTCTAATCAAAGTTAAATGTTAATTTGTACATCTTAAATCTTCCTTTATATAATTGCGGCCAAAATACACTCAAAATGAGTGTTCAGCCCTATTTATTCTTCCAAAAATTGCATTTTTTTTTCATCGAATTCTATGGTACAGTAAGTTCTTCACGCTACCAATTGGATTATCGATTATTCCATTTGCATCACGAAAGTTTTAATTAGAAAATTTCTTCTAAATATTTTGTATGCGAACCATTTTTTATATAGTTAAATCAATATAAATAACTTCAAGCAAAGCTTTTTTTATTTTTTTTTTTTTTGGTGGTCCCCTTTGCAACAATCAGTTATAAGTACTTGTGGGCGTTCAACAAAAGAAAAAATATAAATGAATTTTTCCAAATTGATCGTTTCGTGGGTGTCTTTACGTTACTCCATATTGATTTAAACACACAAAAGTATGACATTAAAAAAAATATATGGTTTTTTCAGATGTAAACGAAGTGCAAAAGTATTATCGTGCTCTGAACTCTCCGCATATTGCAACATTGCATTATGAATCATGCAATGATTATACCAGGAATTATGCACCGTAACTAACATCTAAAACATATTTTTTAAATAATTATACTTATTTTTTATATTAATTTAAAAATTATTGATATTATTCGTGCCTCTAAACATGAGAATCTTTTGCTGCACGGTATTCGCTTTTCGAAAGGAAGGTATTGATAAATTGGAAGCTTCTAGAACGAAGAATTAACAATCCTACACTTAAATTACGTAATTTATTATAGATTTTACATGAAATTCATTCAGAAACAATAAATTATGGAGTGTACAGTACATGGTGTGTGTCGATTTGTTTTGGGCGCCGTTACTATTGTATACGTGTTGTATGGATTTCACATTAAGTTACACATGTTCATAGCGCGTAAGAATTTCACAATACAGATATTTTAATTAATTATATTAAATTTCTTACTTCAAAAATTGTGTTTATAAATGATTTTCTAAATAATATAACAATGAAAGAAACGAAATTAATTGTGTCCTATGTTAAGTACTCGTAGGCATAGGAGAGACGAGTGGAGAGAAGACGTTCACGAAATGTAAGAAGCGTGATTCTTGGTCACTTATTCAAATTATCAACCGGATGTGGTCCTTTCCATCTACTGACACTTAATAGATTTAGGTGGTTCGGTGTGAAACACAATGAGCACGTCTGCACTCCGCCTGATCGTAAATAAATGATGGCGAGTACTTTGCACATTTTTTTCTATACTTTAAGCCGCAATTTACCATTTGCATATAATCTAGACGAATGCTGTTATGCATCGAAGTATATTGCTTATGCTATATAGATCCAAGTTACGTAGCGTGCTGTATTTATGTCGCGTGCGTTACGCTTTGTCTATATTCGTGTTGTGGGTCTGTGGATGTGCCACGCGTTCTACTATTGTGCTAAATACATCACGTTGAGTGTCATGTGTACGTGCGTCACGCCGTAGCCTGTATGACTGTGTTTTGTGCCTGAAACCTATACGTTTAGACACCATTTTAGTTGAAATTTACTTGGATTTATAATATAAAATCCAATAAACATAATTTTCACTAATATTAAGAACCCGAATCCATGAAATATATCGTACCCAAATCAAATCTAGAGCTTTTTTAGAATATATCGAGTGGTTAATATAGAGTACTAAGAAAATTTTCGAAGTAGATCAACGTATCCCATCCTTAATCAAGTGATATCATTACCGCAATTTATAAATTAATTTTTCCAAGAAGTTGACTCATTCTCTTAATCGAGTAAGGTTATTATTATTATTATAACTTACAAAACGTTGCGACTAAAAATTAAATTAAAACATTAATTTTTTCCAAAAACTTTACGTAAAATTCAAAAAACATTTGTTCGAAATTTCCATTTTTTGTGTTCTAATTATGGTTTTGTTTTTGTATTCTCGCGTGGATCTTTATCGAATTTATTCGTCGTTACGCATAATTTACGAGTTATGCGTTACTTACACGTTACGCGCGCGATGTATGTTAATTAACGTGTGTTTTGACTGTCAAACACGTATTATGCTTACCTTACGCAAGCTTGGCTGCGCGTAATGTAAGCGTAACTTATACATAACGAATGTTACACGTAAGTTACACTTCTCTTATGCACAAATTACTCCAGAATTGGAAGAATTAATCTTACAAGACACGCCAGATACAATGAGCGGAGTGCTCATTTTCGTCAAAAGATTATTAACTAAAGAAGTGTCAGAAGTGTCAAAAGTTTACATTTATCCTCCGAAAAGATCGCCATTTTGTTATTATTCAAAGCAAACCACGTCTTTTCACGTGGGTCGATAACCTAAGTACACAAATAAATTCGTAAAGTAGGTGTGGCCAGTTGGAGGGACGTCTACATCACCTGACCCAAAAGGTAAATAATAAAAAATACCTCGGACCCACTCGATCACATGACCTGACACAAACAATTTCTCGACCGGTTGTTTATTGTTTTATAATCTATTAAAAAATAAATAAATAAATAAATTTACAAGCTGATAAATATCTTTCGAAGATTTTGATTGATAGATTTATAATTGAAGTGTGTAGGTCGAGCTGAATATTTCTGGTCTTAAGTGATTAATGAGTCGAAACTACATCAAAAAAAAAACTTTTAAAAAATAAAAAAAAAATAAATTAAATCGAAAAAATAAAGAATTACTAAAGCATTTTCTAAGAACAGCAGATGAACATCATCAGTTTCGACCACGCAACATCACTCACCTCGAGTACGATTTTTGTCATTTTTTAGGGAATTTTAATGAAAAAATTCATATTTAACTCATTCACGACACGTTGTCGCCCCTAGAAGATCCCATCATTGGAAAACCCCAAAAAATCACGATCGATAGAGAGCTACAACATGCCAAACATTGGCAAAACTTTCGAGCATTCGTGACGATTCTTGGAGTGAGTAACAGTAATGTCTTCTGAGAACAGTGGGATGCAGAGTTTTTTAGATGTTTCGGAGCAGCGAGTACACATATAAACGCATCCCCTTTCTAAATTTAACAACATTAACAACAAGAAATTCTGACGTCAACATATAAGAAGCGCCGTTGCATGGATAAATTATTGGTACTGAGTTGTCGGTACGAACAATGGTTCCACCCACCTGACCGGATTTTCAAAAACAATGGATGGTCCCTTGTTTGTGGGCGTATCGGTCTCGACGCCTCCACTTCTTTGCAGCAAGTCTCATCATCATCACAGCAATTTGCCATGTCTCCGAATGCTACAGCATTGGGTAAGTGTTCTACCCCTCGGTGGAAGATGATACACGCGTAAGGATATATTCAGATATACAATATCCATGTCAGTTTATCATAAAGGTAATAAGAGAAGTGTGATATCGCGTTTAAATCACTTCTATCGTTACACCTTCTCACGCGCTCTGAAGTACCCTCGATGATGTGTGCTCTGGTATGGATGATGACGATGATCTACTGGCTCTTATCAGGTATTTCTATCGAATGCTTAAGGGATCACGCGAGCTTTTTCATCTACTTTAATTAAGCTTTACATCTTCTAAACTTAATTATACTCGTTAAAAGTTAATTACCATTAACCTTTTGGCTCACCTTTTCGTGTAAGAGATGCGGAAGTATAGTTTCCGAATTGTGACATTTCGCTTTAATTTTTAAGTTATTTATTTAAAAATAATTATAATTATTTTAAAAAAATAAATTCGGAGGTTATTTTTAAAAGAATTTTTCAAATAAATAAATTCGACTATTTTAAAATTTTATTTTATTTAATTAATGTTAAAACATTATGCTTCAGTGAACAGAAACAAGAACTCGAGAAAAGAATTTCTCTTCTTAAAAAGTTACATTAAAAAATTGATGCAATTTTGATATTTTTAAAAGATTAAATATAAGTTTTAATTAGAAGCAATCTTGCCTTTTATACTTTAAACTTTGTCTTCCCGTTTTGAAGGGTATTTTTGTCAACTAATTAAACGTGCTCTTTGTTTATAACGCATACGCACTCGAAAAGATGTGAATTTACATGCTTAATAATGTTCAATTTAAATTAGTTTCGAGTTTAACGGCATTAAAATAAACTAAATTAACATATAATTTCTTTAAAATGTCGGTAAAGTTGCCAGACTTTATGCTAATTCAATGCAAAAAATCCTGTGGTACATAACGTTGATTGATAGGCGACGACTAGCGAACTTCAGGAAGTTTTGCTCAGCTTAAAATTCATCCATGGTAAACTAACCTTGGATAAATATATAGCGAGAACGTCTGCCTGTCTATCCGCCGAACAATTTCCACAATTTCCCAAAAGATTAATATATCAAACGTGTTTTAAATGCGTTACTACGAGCAGAAACGTACTCGGTATTTTACATATTAACAATAGCATAAATGCCTTTTTTTTCATTCTTTCTTCAAGCGTAAGTATGTCTGTACGTGTGAACGAACTCGTGCCGTATTTCTCTTAAAAATCTGCAAACTAGTCACGTACAGAATGCGACTTAACGACTTAAACTAACAACTATTTTAACTATTAAAAGAGTAGTTTAAGCCGCCATTACAAAGAACATGCGCTAACGAAAAAAAAAAGCGACACGGGGTGTGGTAGGGCAGTCTGCTTCGGATAGTTGAGAGGTCGAGAGGTCGGATGTAGTCTAGAATGAGGTACCAGACTGCACCTGCATGCCACTAGTCTGAGTAGGACCAATAAACATAAAAATATATACCTTTCTTTACAAGACAGGTGATCAAAATCTTGACGTTTTGCCTTTTTGAATCTTCTCGTGATTAATGCTTTTATTTCTTTTTTATTTTTTATTTAATATTGTTTGATACTCGCTTTGGTATTCTTTGTAACGAGCATGATGTGGCAGCATTCGTCAGAACATTTGTCATATTGGTCATTAACTTTTTATGATGTAACAATTCGAGGATACTTAGAATATAAATTGCTCCCCACTTCATTTGTTATGGCTGCTCCGGTTCGGGATGATTCGCATTTGATCCGGATTTTCTTCATTTATTAAAAAAGTATAATTAAACATCAAAAATTGGGGTTTAATGCATGAGATTTAACATTTTCCCTTCGCTCCCATCAACTCGACCAGCTTTCATAAAGCCATGAATTTTCATTTGTGCAACCTTTATAAAATCCATAAAATCTACCAACGTAAGTTGATGTGTGAAAATACGTGGACCGTTACATAATCCATTAAATGTGAACTTCTGTAAAACCTGTGAGCCTTTATAAAACCATCAAATCGCCATGTGCCAATTTATACAAACCTTTACAGGTTCCGTCAGCTTCGTAAGTTTTATAAAATCCATCGATTTTGTGAGCCTTTGTGAAATTCACTAGCTCTATGATCCTTTCTCAAATCCACTAACTCTGTGGATTTTTTAACGTCCTAAGCCTTTTAAAACTAGCAAATTTTCTGAGCCTTTACGAAACCCACCAATTCCACGAGCTTTTAGATAATCCATCAACGCTATAAGCCTTTAAACCCCCATAAGTCCATAAACCTTTATAAAACCGCAAATTTCTTGAGCCTTTATGAAACTCACCAACTCCACGAGCATTTAGAAAATCCATCAATGCCATAAGCCTTGACGAAATCCACTTCTCACGTATAAACCGTATCAACTCCAACATTGCATAGCCCACAGAAAGATCAATCACATTTTAAGGTTACGAACTCAACTTAAAATGCCTGCAGAAGAATAACTTTCTAACACTAGAAACCACAAAACAAACCGATAATTACGGAAATTTAACAGACTTTCCTTATGCGCTACTCAATTATCGAATCAAGGTAAACACGATACTCTACGGATCACGTGACGAGAAAAAATCGCTTAAATTAACGCGTCACGGATGGCGTTACGCGTCATCGACTACGCAACGTTGCGTGCGACGAAGACACGAGATACGGGTTTGATTTCGGTTACGCCAAAGGCGTAAAAATCTTCTTTTTCCGAGGGATGGAAGCGCGAAATTCTCGAATCTCGAACTCCATCCTCTCGCGTGACTTGTTAAAGAAAAAGCACACCTCTCGCGTTGGAAATATTATAAAAAAATTACCAAGAATTTGATTTTTTAAACAAGAATCGATTGTAATTTTGCCCTCTCCCATTTTCTTTCAAGGTCACGAATTGAATTTTCGAAATTCCCGAAAGTTCGTGACGTGTGGACGCGTAGACACTCGACCAGGTAAGAGAGGAAGTGGCATTAGCCTTCTCTATGGTAACGGAACGTTCCTCTTTGTTTTTCCTTGGACACGAACGCGTTTGTGGTCCGTGTCCTCCCCTTTCGTATAGTCCGGTGAGGTGTGAGTCATGGATTTCGAAGAAGTATTTGGCTCGTGCGATGTGTGGACGAGTCTCAGTCGCCGGTTCTTTTCTGTCTCGTGCATATTTCTCTCCTTCTTACTCCGTTCCAGATATGATTACACGTTCGATAACCGCAGGTGAGTTTCTCTCTCCTTCCCCCCTCCGTGACGTCATTCCGCTTTGGTGTAAAGTAATACAATCGTTTTAGCGGTGCGTTCAGAAACTCGTTCCGGGTCGTTTCCTTTTTTTAAACTTTTTTATTCTTGTTTATTAGTTTTTTAATTCTTTTTTAATGGAGTTTTCTCTGTAATTTTTATATTTTTCGTTTATTTTTTAAAAATATATTTTTGGCAATTTTACTTTATCTTTGACAGTTGTTCACTTCTTACATTGTTTCTCGAATGCCCATTGGTTTAAATTTTTTCCTTTGATTTACCTGCTTTTTAATTGGTTCGTTTAAATATTGCAACAGTTTTTACGTCATTTGAGATTTTTGATTGGTTGCTCCATTGTAAAACTTTCTGACTGGTTCATTTAAACTTATAAAGCGGTTATTCATCTTTTTAAAACTCTCCTGATTGGTTAATTTACAAACCAGTCCATATAAGTCTCCTGATTGGTTACTCGTTCGTTTAAATCTTCCCGATTGGTTTCTTCTCCGTTTGAATTTTCCGTTACGACAGACTAACGCATAGAGACGCAAAATAACACGAAATTCTGTGACCTTAACACAGGTGGGATGGAGGTCGAGTGGCATCTAAGCCAGGTGAATAACCAGGTAAGTAGGTATGTAGGTTGGAAGGGAGAGAGAATAATGACGAGCATTTTACGAGGTAGAGAATTTAATGGCGGTTAAACAAATCAAACCAGGAAAATTTCCATAATTAATTAGTGCTAAGATGATATCAAACTAACATTAATCACGAATTTGGAAGGTGAGATAAGGATTTTAAGGGAGAAACGTAAACATTTTTTCATTTACATGCAGCAATCGTCAATTATTTTTTTATCTTCGTTACGTGATTTCAATACGGATAAAGGTTATAAAAGTCATATAGAGGTTACCCATACAGGAAAATATGGTTGTTTTTTTAAGAAACTGGATCAAAAGCTAAAGTTTTTTTACAATATTTAATAAAATGCTCATTTATTCCATCTTGGTCCACTAATTTTTGAATATTACGTTTGAATCCCGTATAAAAATCAAAAATAATGTAAAGTCAGATTTAATGCCGTTCAGACACTCGAACGTGCTATTTATTCATTTAGAAAACCAGGAAGATGATGATATTTGCGCGATATTACACAACCCCCTTTTGTATGGGGGTAAAACACGGTAGACAGAGAAGGAAATGTTGCAGAAGGTCAGACAAGGATAAATAATATAAAAAATATAATTGAAATAATGTCAAAAATCGGGCGCCATCTTTGCGATTAACCTATTGATTTTATATATTAGTCTACGAGATAAATCGATTCACGTAGTTGAGTTACTTTATTATCATAATAATGTATCAATAGAAGAAGGCGAATTAACGCATTGAAGCGTGTCAATTGTAAGTCATGAGAGATGATAAGGAAAGATAATTTAGTGCGTTTTTTAAATGATGGCGGCATTCGTGATGACGAGATTACAATTACAGATATCGATCCTAAAAGGAGTTCTATAACTACTTTCAAGGACAGAAGCTGAAGTTCAATAACACTGTTTCCATTTACTTTTTACTGTGGTAAGCATAAGCGTTCGGCATTGTTCTTAACAAGTGTTAATTCAGACAACCGACACAAGTTTTGGTGTGTTATCAATGAGCACAGGCTTCTTTAGGGAAAAAATGAACGCGACTTCGATGTAATAAACACTAGTTTCGATACGCTAACACCAGAATCAACACGTTACGTTATTGTTCGTCATCTGAATACTTAAGTTGTGTTTATGTATTGTACGAGTTACACACACACCAGTGCGTAAAACCACACTAACGATTGCAACGTAACGAGTTAGGATTTAGCAATAAGTTTAATTAAATGAAAATTAGGCTAAGCGATATCTACGAAATGGGATCGATAGACGAGACACACCTTTTAACACAGAACAAATTTTTATTTCCCGGAAGGGATATTGCTTTCAGATTGAATGATGTCATTCAAGAATTTCACGTGTATAAAATGGAAAACCCCAACAACTCTTAGGTCTTTACGTACAATTTTCGAGGGATAGTTTACGAAATAACCCCATGGGGATATTTCTTAGAAGAATGATTTTTTTCATACCTTTCATTTATTATTCATACACTAGTGGTGATCGATCAAAAATCGATTACATTTTTAAATTTAACCACAGAAAAATCGACCGAAAGCACGTGTTATGTTTAGAGGTAAACCGTTGGTTGGGGTGCATTCAACCCTGATGTGTTTGTAAACACACCGTGACGTCAAGAGGGGTGACAGAGATGATGGGAGAGTAAGAAGAAAGAAAAAAAAAACTATTTGTCAGCTGATGGTGTGGCACGCGTTTTGTGCACGCAGTCAGCTGGTTACACGGCATTTCTGAGAATCGTTGGCCCACACTCACGTGACGCGCACCGACCAATGGTAGAAGGGATAAGCTAGAAAGACTAGTTTTAACATCGTGCCCAGTTCAGAAAGTTGCACCAAAGTTCCCGACAATGCAGTTGGAATAGATCAGGTATTAAAATAAAAAATATTTATATTTTTATAATTTTAGAAGTGCAAATTCATTAAAATCTCTTTACCTTAACTTTTGTCTTATGTGTTAAGTGTCGTTCGTGTGTAAAGTTTCTCGAAGCGTGTTTTTTGGGGTAGGAGAAATTTCTAAAAATAACGTCGACGTGTCACTTGCATATACATAATATATGATGCATATTTATGTATTGTTGTCTGAAAATGTCGCAACTTTATCCTTACTTAACGCACGCAATTGTAACACGAGTAACACAAGTTTACACCCCCGAAACGTACGTGCCACGTGAGATAATTTACCTGAGTAGACCTGGACCTAATCCAACTATCGAAGTAACCTTGATTCGACATTATATAGAGGCAGACTCGATTGTGCTAGGTCCACACCTGTACAACACAAGGACACGAGTTTCACTTTTTTTGAGGGATTCAAGCACCCCCTCCGGGTATATCACGCTCGATTCTTAGATTCTAACTTAAAATATGTGTTTTAATCATCGAATTAAGCTTAATATTCTATATTTTTACACCAGTAAACAGTAAAAATGTATATTTAACTTACAAGGAATGTGTAGGAGTGTGTAATAAATTCTTTTTCTTCTTAATTAATGACTTATTACAATACAACGAACATAGTAGTGCTATTGGGTGTTAAGTAAGACCATTATGAGGATGTCTATTAATCATCAATTGAAAAGTTAAGTAGTCTACTTCATTAATTTTCTTTACAGGAAAAGTGTGAAGTAAAAGTATGCGTATAAAATCATTAATATAATATATGAAATAACTAGGTAGTATTTTACATACAAGAACAGAACGAGTATTATTATATGAAGTACTCATGCTATACCACTATCGCAATAATGAGTATACATGATAGTACTGTGTGTATATACAGGAGGATAGTATATGATTATTCCTCTACAGAGTACGGGGTTATATCTATTACTGTACATACAATAATAATGAGTGTATACAAGTAGTCCTGTATGAAGGGTTCATTTATACATCGCAAACATTTAAAGTTCTGAATTATCAGGATTTTCCTGTATTGTATTACAGAATCTGATACAAAGATTTTCAAAATAGCAGGTTAATTAACTTATTGTTCCACTTTTCAGGTGTATGACATCCGAATAGGGGAGGAGAGTCTCAAGAAGAAAGTGTGTTTAGGTATTTAGCATTATATCAGACTGGTTCGGGCCACACTTGAGATACTAGTTTTTGCACTAGAATTGACAGCGGTGTGTTTTCTATATGTAAATATATTTGTACGGTATGCAATATACACATAATTAGAGTGGATAATATTATAGTTATAGCATTAAACATTACTTACATTGCGCCTATAGCCTACAATTATTGCTGTTACTATGCTAATTAGATTAATAAGGCAAGTTTCCGTTCTGCAAGGGCAGAAACACGTTCATTAAATAATTTTAAATGTTTAGGAAATTTATTTGTCTTGAAAATGTCTGGAACATTTGGAAGTAATCATTCTTAACAGGGAGAAATATTTTTATATCCTTATCTGTCACACGATATTCTATATCGAGTATCACATGTTTGGAATGCAAGTCTGTGGAGATGCTGCACATGTTCTGTTAACAAAAAAGAATTCAAGTAATTCGATATGAATTATTAAAAATTATTTTAAAATCTATTTTTATTCAATATATAACAATAATTATTTCTATTATTTTCATTTTTTATGAGGTATTATATTGTTTCTAGGTCACACTTTCTACTCGAATAACTTTAGAACGGGAGAATGCCTGTTACAAAACTGTGTACAAAGGAATTTCGGGATTCTAAATCCTCTTGTAGGACTATACAGCTTTCATCACTAGCATAAAATCGTCTTCCTGTCGATACAACGCTTCCCTGTAATATTCCTCTTCATTACACACAAAACCATCCTTCCATTATCTTCTTGTACAGGGTGATTCAATAGTTGCATACACTGGCAAATTGTTCACGTTATGCAGTCACTTATAAGTCATAGAATACGACCTACGTGCGCGTATACATACGTGTTAACATATCTGATATTACGCACGCATACACTACATCCCTTCGGGTGGTCTGCGCTTATCATGGAGACTTGACTCACTTTGTATATTGTATTACATCGTGTAACACAAGGCATATTTTTATGAGAAGGAAAGTACAAAATTAACACAAAATTAACATTTGTAGCATAAATTTGTAGCATTAACATAAATAACATTACTGCTGCAAGAATGCGCCAGGCTCTTTTGTACCTATTTATTAAACTTTTCCACATTTTCCCTAACGTTTTATGCATCTAAAAATATCCCTGTAATGTTTTCAACTTATACTCACTTAATATTGACGAAAACTGCTTATAAATCCTTTTACATAAAAGAAAAGACTAATTTCCTTGACTCGTGATATTGGAGTGATGACAATTACAGATATCGCCATTTTTACGTAAATATTAAAGAAAGATTTTACTTAAATGTCCCCAAATTTCCCTAACATTTAAGTAAAGAAATCTTAAATTTCTCCAATTTTTCCCTAGCATTAAGTAAACAAAAAACATTTCCCCAACATTTCTAACAGCTTATCCACTTATGAACAGTTTAGGGCATTTTTCGCATATTTGAACTCCATTTTCACATTGTCGAGCGCTTTACTCTCGATTTAATCGCAAGAATAAAAATTTGCAGACAAATTATTATTATAAAAATCCAGTTTCGGCAATAAAAAACAAGGAATAATTTCAAAAAACCTCCCGAACATTTACTCATAGTGAAGGGAGTGTTCCAACCAATGCCGTAGGTTACCTTCTTTTTTTTAAGTGTTACGACCGATTGTGGTGGAAGGAATGTCATCGATTTGCACGTGCTCCATCAAAAGTTAGTAACCGTCGGACCCGCTAGTTTCACTTTCAAAAATAACAGTCGACCGACCAGTTCAAGGTCGGTGGGAAAAGTTGTAATTTGTTCGTCGGGTCGCGCGGCATTCTTTTGACTATAGCAATAATGTCTCTATTTGTTAGCTTACAATTGTCTAAACGGTTGGACTTCACAATGGAAGAATCGTCCAAGCGAAAATACACATAAGTTAATTACCCTGGTAATTTGGTTGGCTTCTAACGCTCCCCTTTCCTCCGCCGTCTAACCCCCCCCCCACACTACGTTCGAAAATCCTTCTGGAATTACAGTGGGATGCTTTACGGTGGGAACTTTTCTGGCATTTTATCGAAAAACTAGCCCCCATCCGAATTTTTAGAGGAATTTTCGGAGTTTGGAAACTGTCCTCTTTCCCTGTTCAATCAGTCAGTTACAGCATCTTGTTCGCAGGAGTTCGTCAACTTTGTGAAGAAGTAGGCATTCTTTTTTTCAAGTAGGGGTGGAAAATTGTCCAGACCGGTGTCAAATGGGGGTCTAACATGCAAGATTTAGTGTCGAATGTGTTCAAAAACGAAAGAGTTACTGCCAATGGGCACCCAAAATGCAAAAGCTACTGCTCGAGTTGAAAAATAAGAATTAAATAGGGATGAAAAAAGCAATAAATAGTGCCAAATTGGAATTTAAAAACACGCAAAATATTAGTGTCAGTGGGAATTTATATTTCCACAGACTAATTTTTAAGCAAAGAAATGGGCATCGTCTCTTCTCTTGTATAGGAAAGCAACTCTTGTATTGTTCTACACATAATAAAATTATAAACAGTTTTCTGTGTAGAGTTTTTTTTAAAGAATTACATAAAATTATATAAAGCCATAGCCAGGCCCAGATATACAGGGGCTATAGGAGAATTTGGCTCGAGTCCCGGGTAGAAGGAGCCCCAAAATTTTTTGTCATAGGTAATATACGTCACAAGTGGTGAAATGTCTGTTCTTGTTTATTTTATTAATTTTATTCTTATACTTTTATGGTATTTGGAGTAAGGTACGTTACAAAAATAAAGATTTAAATGTAGAGTCATTTGTGTAATTTTTTCTTATTTAAAAATTTAAAAAAGGTTGATCGTTAAATTCCAAACCACTTACTTCACTGCCCATTGACTTCTAGCAGCAGGAAGGTGATTTGCAGAAGAAAAAAGGCCACTCTTGATAATATTTACTAAAAATAGGGCTGATAGTACTTTTTCCCCTCAAATCACCTTCATTATTTGGAAATGATAATTTGCTTAACTTGTTCTCAAGCAGTCATCCGCTCGCGCAGCCTCCATAGGACTTTCCAAAAGCACCAATAAACTAATTTGGAGGAAAAGATTTCAAAAGACGGTGCTGCAAATTTGCTAAATCTTAAACCAAAACGTTGTTACGCGACATTTTTTACTATCAAATCACGCTACTTCCAAGCTCTGCCGATATTTCGATTTAGCGCATACTCGATTTAGCGCCAATTTCGCAGACGCTAAATCGAAGTTTAGTCCAAGTTTAAAACCTTTCAATGTAACGCGCTCCTTTTACAATAATCACGTTTAAAACTTGAATTTTCGAGTCTCAAATCCTCGTATTCAAGAACACGAAAGAAAAAAAGCATAATACAGGTAAACATGTTTTCAATTAACAAAATTAATGTGTCACGTTACGAAAATAGCGATGCTTGTAGAAATTATCGAAATTCGTTAAATTTCGCAGTCAATTTTAAATTTTGAAATCGTGACATAGCACGCTATCGGGGTTCAAAACACCACCAAATCAGAAGTATATTCTAGGTGTTCCGACACCGATCAATCAAGTTTCGTCTGCTCCCCCTCCTCCACGAAAGTCTCTACTTTAGTGAAAATTTAGGCAAGAAGAGTAAGGCGAATTTAATACGCTTTGAAAATATATAAAAATTAGCGCTAGGCCCCAAAGAATAAAAGAACGTGAGAGGTTATAAGAGGTGTAAATGCGCGAAAGGGTCCGTCGCCCCCGGCACATCGAGGCAGTCACATATAAAAGTTGTGGTGTAAATGCTGCTAGAAAGTAGCTGCTAGTCTCGTTTTACAAGAAGGTGTTTGTTTACGTTTGCAGAGACGAGGACTTTGACTGTAGTTCGGGAGGCAAAGGTACTTTTTTAAAGAGGGGGAATCGTCACAAAGAACATCGATTATGTCATCAACAGGTAAAAAAAAACCTCCTTTTTACGCTACGCGCCATGTGTAAAAGTAAATAAATAATAAAAATATCGGTTTACAGTACCGCATACTTAATACAGAAACTTTTAACACTACTTTGTAACGATTCGAGTGTTTTTTTTTAATTTACAAGCCTTAAAAATAGGGAAAAGTTGTAAGTATTTTTAAGGTATAATGTTAATTTTTCAGGTTAAAAAAACATATACATATGTATGTATGTATAGTAGTATACATGGTTTATATAAATAGGGAAGGTAAGCCAATTTATAGCATGGGTGAAAGCAATGTACTGTGAAATATAGGTTAACGCGTCAAGTATTTTTTAACGGATTATTTAACTTAGTTTAGTGTTTAAAATATATATAAATAAATAATAATATAATAATAAAAAGTTGAACTGATTTCTTATAAAATAGATTTAAATTATTTTTTTTAATGAAAATAGTTTTAAAGTATTTTCCCTGTTTTATTAAAGCCTGACTTAAGTAGTGTATAGGGAAATTTGTATAGAGAAGTTTAATGAATTTAACTTTTGTTATAATATATATAACAATGATGATGATGATGGGGAAGGAACTGAATTAAAAAGGCTGCCCATTTCTGTTCTGTTAAAGAATGGGGACAATTGAAAGAATCGAGACAAATTGCATCAGCTAGCGATAAATATTTTTAGATTGTTGTAATATATATTTTAAGTCATTTTTTTATTTTTTAAAATTAACTCCCTAAAATGTAAGTGGGTATATTACAATCGTCTTTAATTAGAAGCTGAGTTGGGTATAATCTTTCGCTTATGTAGCCCTACTTGTCTGCTTCTATAAAAATTTACATTCCTTTCTTAGATTAGAACCACTTGTATTCGAGTTTGGCCCTATATAATTTTATACCTAATTAGATAGGCTACTTGGATCCGTTTGTACACCAATTATATACAATCTTACACCTATCCTTATTTCAGTGCTTGGTTCCACTTAATTATTGGTTCTGTATAGCTTCAGGTATTTGGATCCACTTATTTATTGGTTCTATAGCTTCAGGTATTTGGATCCACTTATTTATTGGTTCTATAGCTTCGGGTATTTGGATCCGCTTGTATACACGTCTGGGTTTTACATACAATCTTATTTATTTGTGATTAGAACCACTTATTTTATTGATCATGTAGTTTATATCTATTTAGGTATTTGGATAGTCTATATAAAATTATATTTAGAAAAGTATATGGATAGACCTATAGGATATTCTTGTGTATAGCTTAACATTATACAGCTACGTGGAGCTAAATTAAACTCGTGGTAGGTGGTAGATGTTTTATAGAACTACAATTAAAGCCTGAATTTATATATATATAGAACACAGTCTTTGTCCAAAATTATGTAGTGTAGATATAACTAGTTACACAGCTATGCAAGTGAACTTATGTCCATACTTACCATTATAGTTTGACTCCTATTTAACACGTAATTTAGGTTATAACTGGCAATTATGCCCGCATTATGCTATTATACAGCCTTTGTACATATATTTATATACATTTATATAAATAGAACATGATTTATAAAAAAGAATTTAATAAATTATATTCTATTATTAGACAGTTGTATCCTTGAATAACAGAAAGCGCTCGAATTTCTGTGCACTCTGCACTTTAAAATTTGAATTTTTAGAAAATTTCTACCTCGTTTTTCCAATATTATACACACTTTAACTGTAAAAAATTGAACTTTTTGTACGGAAATTTAGGAAAATTTAATACTTTTTATTTTTCTTCCTCGAGAAATCTAAACAAATTTCACTTATTTATACTCCAGCAAACAAGAAGACAGACAAACGAAGCAAGTCGAAAATTCGAATCGAATTGCCTTTTCGTGTACCTAAACGGATCATAAACACATTTACACTTTCGACATTATTCAGGCACGCTCTGATAATAATCAACTATTTTTAACCCAATATTGGGTAAACAGATATGCCCATATCACGTTTATTTTATTAGATTTGTGCTAAATGCCTTCTATTGTAACACACCTATTTTTAATGGATCTTATTACTATAAATGAAGTAATATGAGATATTAAATTCACTTCGTTTACAACCCAATTTTCACTAAATTACATTATTACCTTTTACTTAAATAATTATTCGAAATCTATTTTTAAAATGATTACACCTCCTCCTACACACAATATCTTTAATTGTGTGAACATATTTTAGGAACTAGCAGTGGGCAACTTGTTTAAATTAACTGGATAAGTTTAAGGTTCGTGTTTTATATTGTGACTTAAATTACCGAAAGATTATAGTATGTTGCTATAGAATAAATTATAATGGTGTAATATGCAGTGGTATTGAAGTACAGTAGACAGTTACAGCTTATTGCTACGTGCCATATAGGCCCTACGAGTGTACAGTAAATAGACAATACACGAAGTGTTGCCAGTGATTAAGCCATAATATATACAAATATGCTACCGTAAACTAAGTTTTAAATAATAATGCAAAACATTATTGCCACAGACTAGATAATAAAGGTATAATGCACAGATATAATACAACGGTATTACCATATACCAGTAATATACAGTTAAATCAATATATGCTTTAATGACATATATTGTCGGCTTAAACTACACTACACAGGTGTATTACACAACAATATTGGTGTAATATAGATGATGCGCTATAGCCTATAGCATACAATGATGATAACTATAAACTAAGCGATCACCGTGATACAGTTAGAGACGACGTTACAGCTTCATAATATCCAATAATTAGTAATGGTGTAAGAAGGAGAGTTATGGCGAAGATTACACCATTAATTACAATAGTCCTTGTACTGTTAACGTCGATACATTGTAAAAATCGCGCGAAAAGCATGAATTGTTTGGGAGCAAGGACGACGTATACGTTCTATTAAATGAAATGATTGTCAGATGACGAGGAAAAGTTTGTGGGTCATCGTTTGATGTTTATAATTCGTTGAACTTGCGACTCGATGTAGGTCAAGGGAAGAAGATAAGGAAGTTTATCGTCTCCTTCTCTTTCACTGACCGAATAAATCGCCATTGTTCCATTACAATTGTTTGTTTCCTCCAACACAACATACGAATGAAAAGTAAATTCTCCTGCGCGTATACAAATCCAAACCGTGATACATTTTGCATCGTACAACAATTTACACGGTTTGCAAACAATAAGATAGATTTTTATCGCCTTGATTAAGCTTTTAAATTAATAGAATACCTTATTGTTCACATAAAAGCATTTCCTAATTACAAAGATTCGAAATGAGAAATTTGTATTTTTTTTACCACCGACAATGCAGACTTTTAACATTGTTTTCCTAGTTTTTTCTGTAAGTGAATTTTTATTATTAATGTTAAAACAATAGGGAAGTTATAAGCTTAAACAAATCGTTAAGGAAAGCCTATAGAGTGCTTATGTAATAAGCGTACGCGTAACGTTAAAAAATCATGTTCTGACTATAAAAAACTCTGCAGACTATTACACATTACTAGTTAACAAAATGAAAATTCGAGGATTGTTTAAGAAGATAGATGTGGGCAATAGACAGCATATTAAGAATACAAACAAAGCGTTAAAACGATAAGCATTAGAAAAAAACACACCGGAGAAACAAAGTATGAAAATAGAAAAGACATAAATATCACTAGAAAATAGTAGGCAAATGTGGATACGATCGAAAAGATACAGTAATAGAACTGAGAAAACAGTATATGCCAGTAAGAAAAATGGCAGACAAACATGGTACGTGCCACAGAGAAATGGCAGAATAGGGTAGTAGGTGCCACTGAGAAACTAATACAAAACCATAGATATACACCACTAACAGAGGAATATAGATAACACTATAAAAAATAATAAAAAGACATACATATTCTTTTTAAAAATATCAGAGAAACAAATAGACTACTACTAAAAATACAAAAAAGACCACACAGAAAAGTAAGTATCACAATGCACGAAATATAAGGTACCACTACGAAAATACAGTAAAACAAATTCTGTGAAGAAAAATGCCAGAAAGACAAAAATCCTCATACAAGTATCAATTCCCTCATCAATTTCTAATAAGTTCTATTATTTCACATCTATTTTTGTCAATACAAAAACAATGGACAAGCTTATTTTTTAGTTAAAATCAATAAAGAAAACACCAGAGTAAACCCATGCCTATGAAACTTAATGTAAGAGGTGAGGGGACCTTAATAAACTGTAAAATACAGTTTAAGCAGCGCAAACACTACTTTGAAGAGTCATCATATTCACGAAACGAAACAAAATAAACATTTAGAAACGAAAATAAATAATGGAAAATTGCTAAAAAATAAACTTGATTTTATCTTCCAGAGCAATAAACAAAACGAACATTTCTGTAGAATTTAAGAAAACATTCTTCAGATTACAGTTGCAAAATGTGCAAGAAATTACAAGAGTTAGCCTTTGGATGAATTTGATAAATTATCTTGTAAAAATATACAAAAGGACATAAAACAGAACCAATGAAATAATTTTCTGGTAATTTGCCACTTGCAAAGCTAATTACGACTCAAATAACACGCTTTTGCAATTACAATTTCAAAATTTACTTACTTTTTACTTAAAACATAGGCCTAAAACTGATAATCTAAAACTTATCTACAGGGTGGGCCAAAGTCAATTAACCGGTTTTTTGCGTTTCGTATGCATCTGTAAGTACGAATTGTTAAAACAGCGTGTTTTTGTACTATTTACTAAGACGGTCATTTTGTTTTACCATGGTTAACTGACTTCTGAGCCACCCTGTATTGCTCATAAACTTTTGCTACGTATAGTTTTATTTTTGTCTGGCTTTTTTTTTAAAGTCTTTATGTAAAATAATTTCGGTCATTTTTCTGTTATTGGTGCATTTTTTAAATAATTTTTCACAAAACTAGTTGTCTAGGGACATGTTTCTTCGTATTGTGTCTCAATTTAACAATTTACTTAAACGTCTGTAAAATTACACTTTCTTCTATTTAAATTCTGCTCGAAAATCTAGTGAATTTGATTAAAAAAATACGTGAAAATTATCATAAATTTAAAATCTGAGTTTGAAGTTAGCACAAGAATCATCACAATCAGCATAGCTATGAAATTTCTAACATTATTACTAATCCATTTTCATCGTCAGCAATGCTTCACCATTTCCAGCATCGTAACACCATCGCTTCACACTGAGAACTGTAAACACCACTGCTTAACACCAAACACTGTAACGCCATTTCCAGCATCACACTCAACATTACTACACTACTTGCAGCGCCGCACCAACACCATTTCCAATACCACACCCAGCACTACAACACCATTTTCATCAGATTCAATAATAACGGTCAATTTCTGAATATTTGTCTACCTTTATAGAAAGATAAAGATGCAAAAACGTTGCGTAAAACATAAAAATAATTAATAAAACCCAAGTAATTTAAAGAAGTTAAACAATAAAGGCGAGTAAATCACGTATAAAAAAAATACACCAGAAGATCCTGTTCAATTTATCATCAACGATTAGCTTCTTCAACGAATTTCTATCTTCTTCACAAACTTTATAAAGTATATTTTTAGATAATTTATTATTTATAAAATATTATATACATACAAAAACGTAAATCTGTAATCTAACAACTTAAATATGATAATAGAGATGACATAACACAAAGATAAGTTAAATAACGTCACTCGTCATCCGTTTAAACGTAAATAGATTTATCCAAAAAAAAATCGTGTTTTGGCCCAAAATAAGAGCATATTTTTCGAGTAAAAGGTAGATTAAGACTAAATTTTGCAAAATAACAGTGGAAAATATACGTGACTCAGGAAAATTATTTGAAAAAATGGTATTTCAGGGTGCAAATTAACGTCGAAAAACAGTGACTCAGTCAAGGAAACAATTTTATTGTCACTTTTGTCGCGCAACAAATGTGACAATTTATAGGGGCCACACGTATATTCTGGGACACCGAGTTCACTCGTGCATTGGATCACGTGACGCCGATTCGCTAATTTAAAAATTCGTCGGATACTCGAATGAATTGCAAAATTGGAAATACAGTAGCGATAGCGTGAAAGGGTGGAAAATATAAGCCATTATCTTATCGCCCACGCTTAAAGGACCCCCAGAATATATAAATTTTATTTTAAACATCCTGTTGTATGAAGGAAATCCGTGCGGCGATGATTTCACTAAAGAATATTCGATAAGTTCGTGAATGAAAGTATTTCATAAACAGTCCTACACACGCGCGCGCGCGTTCTGGTGTCTCTCCCACACGTCACGCCGCCTTCGCTTGTTTATTGGATGACTCTGGCGAAATTATTAATCCATTACTCGAATCCCCCTCCCGAACAGCCGCTCCCCCTACATCGAAAAGTGAACTAGACACGTGACGTGGCACGTTGCAGGCAGCTAACGTGGCTTATGAACGGTTTGTAGTTTACCTTGAGGGATGAAGCCGTAGATCTGGTTACTAATATACAATTCACGCATCTACGATTAATATATACTTACCTATTTCGTCACCGTGCCCCATTGAACACAAAGCGTGCAGTAAATCCGGAGATAGAATCGTCGATATGCCGATCAGTCCCATGTTTCTCTTACGCCAATCACGTGACCGAAGTGACCCACCACTTCACCGTCCCTTCCGTTACTCGAGGTATTAATAACCCCTTCAACGTCCGAATTAATAATAAAAAGTCATTGATAGATTTGTCGTTAAATTTTAATAAAACGAAAAATTAATAGCGCCATCTCTGGATGAAATCGGAATTTATTTTTTTTATTATTACTTTTAATTGTTTACGTCGTCTTTGGCTTCTTTTCCGTTTGTGTTTAACCGAAATTAGAAAATATAATTGGAGAAAAATTATTTAAATAAATAAACAGATAAATAAGTAAATGCTTCTGTTGTCGTAACTCGTTTAATGTGTTGAAGGATAAATGAAAGTTGGTGAAAAGAGGTCAAGACTTCCTTCGTTCGCCTACCTGTTGATTTATCGTCATAATTCCCAAGTTATGTACGGAATTATGTACCTTTATCGTTCAAAAATAGCAATGAGATACACTCGAATAATTAACAATTTTTTAAAATACTTTCTTGGCTTATTTTTCAAATCAAGTTTACTCTACCGTCTTGTTTCTTAGCTTATAAAACAGTGAATTAAAAAATATGCCAAGGATGGCTCACACGGCGTAGGATCCTTTGCTATTAGGACATGTGAATTTAACACTACAACGTGTGTAAATCCTTAATACTTACGGTCCTTAGCTGGTGTAGGATTATTGTATTTAACTATAAATGTAAACTGACTTTTATAAAGACATCTATCTATCTAGAACACCGGAGAAGATAATGACGGATGTAAGTCTATGAAGGGCAGTTTTACACTTGTAATTGAATACAATAATCTTGGATTCGGTCCTGTGTATATTAATAATTAAAGTTAGTTTAGGATCTCTATTGCGCTACGTGTCTTCTCTGATAGGGTGTAAGTGCATTACACTAATTTAATTCTTCTTAAATCTGCAGAATCTATGAGTTTATGCGGTTTTATGAGATCAGATAAGTGTCGTTTCATTAAAGGATTGTGTAATTTTTTTAGAAGCGAGGTTTATTTCACCTCGTCTTCTCGTTAAGGGAACAACACTCATCTCAATGACTAAATATTCGTCCGAATTTATATTCATTCTAATGCTAGATTGACCTATTTAATAATAAAGATCCTCACTTACTTAACGTAAGATCCTACACACATTAATTACCCTAATACTGACTGGGTGGGCGCTCCACAGGGGAACTGTATTATAGTGTTAAAGCGTAAACTTCACGTAGTAAAGTAAGTCTATGACACTTCCTGTGAAATTAACACACCCTGACAGGCTTCATTTCGATGGAGGTCAGACCCCTGAGTTAAAATCCTCTCATGACAGACGATTTTACGATTGATTTGTTGTAATTAGTGGTGTTGCCCTTACCGGAACAGACCCACTAATGACAATTTAGTTTAGAGAAGTAAATTTGTCTAGAGCAGGGGTTTTTTCGATCCATTGCCCCTTTTGTTCCATAAAGTCATAACCAACGCCCCTAACCCATCAGTGACCCCAACTTTTGTCTTTGATCACCGTTCAGTACCCTGCCTCTAGATTTACCACCGCCCACAAGGGGGTGGTAACGCACACTTTGGAAACCCCTGATCTAGAGAACTACTGCGGTACACTCCCATTAGTTCACAAGTTAATAATAAATTTGCCTCTGATAATAATTAATTAAATTTACAATACTTTAGAATGATTTTTATCATAAAATCTTGTTTAAAATGAGTAAATTAAACAAACAAATAAACAAGGAAACGAACTCGAAATAAATTACATTCAATTATATTGGAAGAATACGAGGTAAAATTGAAATTTTTATATAAATGCTACCATTTTAAGTATATAACAGCATTAGAATTAATTATAAATATGTTTAATGACCATTAAAAGATGCATTTCGAGCAACTAACCTTGAGTACAACTGTTATTTATTCGTAAAATATTTATCATAAAGCTTGAAAAAATTGCGTACAATATTAATTAGGATGTACATAACATAATTAAAGGCTCGTTTACGAGTGTATGAGATATTTAGACAATATTATCAGGCATATTTATCTGATATATTTCGATGTGTCTTCCCTTACTAACCTAATTTCCCTATCGAAACTTCCGATAATGATAACCTTGGAACGAGATACATTAATATTCAAAACTAAATCACAGTTTAGTTTTTATTTTAGGAAGCGAACGAGAAGTTCTCGCCCACAAATAGCAAACACATAATTTGCATACTAAGTTTGTGTGGCTGGTATCAAAATGAGAATGTGTTCGAAATAATAATAAGTTAGTGTGACGTTGTAAGTGGGGTGGAAATTTATGAATTGTTATTTTCCTCCTTCATTTTTTATTTCTCGTATCGGTACTAAATTAGTATACACGGTAATTTTATACGTCATCTTTTCGGTATTTATGAGTTGTTTAACACTTTTATTGCTATTGTTTATGAAACTACAGTTGATGCATAAGCTTAATGCCCATCCCAGTTTAATCTGATAGAAGCGTATTTAGTATGGGTTACCCCTTAGGCCATCCATATGTATAATAAAGTTTTATTGAATTGTATAGGTCTATAGGAGGGCCATAAGACATGGAGAGTAATAGGGCCTTAGGGATGGGACTTCCGACGTGTACGTGTCAGGCAACGTCTGAAGTCCAAGCCTCGCTTGGTTTATCGCGTTTCTTCTTCCTGTCCCTTTATGCACCTGCAAATTATTTAAACTGATTTTCTAGATCTTATATTTAAAATTTTATTATATAGATTCGTCTCCGAGCCCCTACAGCTCTTGCTTCACCTTCTTCTTCTTGGTCCTGCATATAACACACATGTGATGTAACTTATTACATTGAGTTGTAATGATTTCTATGTAAGCTCATAAGACATATAACATCTTCATATCTTCATTCGATTCATTTGTAAAGATTCTATAAGGTATGAAATAATCCTATATAAAATTCCCGTATTACGGGATAGCAAGACACACGACTTTGTATCCTTGCATACCTAATGACCTCGTGCAGTAAATTATATACCGTATTGTTTAATATATAATTATTAATTAATAAAGAGAGTGGAAACTTTACAAAGTTTGAGCTACAGGATATAGTTTAATCGTTCGAGAAAATAAAGGTGTTGATATAAGCCGTTACGGAAAACACTATACTGTAGATCTACGATATAATTTTGACGTCATTTCTCCCCTATACTTGTGAGAAATCGTTAAACTTCAAAGGAAACCAAGGTCATATCCGGTAGATTACGTGTATCTCTACGCGTTTTCGATATTTTCCTTCGTCTGGCATTAAAACGGGTCAATTTATAGGTCATACTTGTAGGTTTATCCAGTGAATTGCGCCACTTTCTTAACCTATAGTGAAATTTGTGTAAGTATATCGACGTAAAAAGGTATTTGAACTTCGAAAATACTTTAAAGAAGGCCAGCTGAAGGCGTAGAAAAGTATTGAAGCGCAGACTAATTTAGCAAAGCCCTAAAGATAAGTAAACAAAAGATTTCAGCTCTACTTAGCTAATGCGGATTAGCTATTGGATTATACTTAAGTAGAAACTGGATGCAGCAGTTCCATGCCGCCAAGACAAAGTAACTAACCGTTAATTGCATATTATAAAATACACTTAATAGCTTGTGGTATATCCGTTAACTGCTTTTACACGGTTGCATAGCGATCATATTTAAAAAGATAACATCTAGACACATCCTGTTCAAAGCAAATGCCTGTCAACACTGACGAATGGAAGATTGGTTTTAAACAAAACCGAGTTATTTCCCACTTACAGAAAATCATCATAAAATAAACAGTTTTAGTTAAGTGTACTACGCAAAAATCTCCCCGGTGTTTCTTTTAATGCCCGCGTGTATTATAACATCAAACCACGTGTCCAATGTTTTTGACACTGGTTCCTCAGGCCCAGAGGCACACTTCCAAACTCCCGGGCAGTCAATCAATCTATTAACTAGTAAGAGGAATGCAGAGACAGGTAGGACCCATCTCTATCCATTATAGGCACAAGTAAACATTGAACAATCTTTATAGAATCGAAACACCCACGTAACCTTATCTATTTTCGACGTTTCCAGATTTGTAAAGTAATAAATTTTAAAAAATATTTACTTTTTCAACATTGTGTTGGTGCAGAATTGTGTTTTATAAACAAGAAACGAAAGTGTTAACGTACTTATAAATTATTCCCTTACGTAAACCTAGTAATTGTGAAATGCCACAACACATAAGTAAAATATGTGTCTTGGACTTTCCTGATATTAACCTATGAATAGGAAATACGCTATAAAAATAGCTTTGATATTGAAGATTATTATAATGTTAGATCTTTGACATTGAGGCTTGTTGATATTGTTTATAAACAGAAGTTACGCGCAATAATTTGTGTTTATATATAGCGAAGAGCGTAATTTTAACCGATCTATGATTATAAAATAGTGAAAATTTTAATATTATGGGATTTTAATAAGGTTTATGTATATTTAAAAAAAAACAAAACTTTTGATATTTAAATCGCGAATAAAATGATTTTAAAGGGCTCCCAGGAGGTTTATGGATACGAAAATGAACGATTATCTTAATATTAAAGGGCTTTTATAAGGATATAATAGCAAAGACCGTGATATTAAAGTACTTTTAGGTATAAAAAATAAAAACAATGTTAAAATTGAAGAGTTTAAGGATGCAGAAACGGAAAAATGTCGATATTGAAGAGGTTAAAACATAATATGATAGTAAAAAAGTTTCTGAGCGACTGCATAACAATGCAGGCAACACGACCGAAAACATTGTTTATCTATTTATAACAATGTTATAGCTTAAGCTTATTATAAATGACCTAGTTTGACATTTATTTCTCCACCTTAATCTAGTTAGACATTATCAGAATATAGTTCTAAGAAAAACGAACTAAACAATGAAAAAACTGACCACAGACGTAGGCAGAGTTCCTATTTTGGATGACCTCATCGCCTAAAATATTGAACTTTAATGTAATTCATAAAAGAAAAATCAATAAAAGACTAAATATTCTAAGTGTCAGAATGACATTTCTGGTGTGGAAACAATTACAAGAACTCTCATTTGTAATATACAGATCGATAGATTAATATTGTTACGTCATAAACGATAATCCCCCCTTTTAATTTCTTTGTATATAATATTTAACTTATAATATTTATAAGGAAGAAGCGGCACACCTGCGAGTAGTCATCCTTTTCGGAAGAATGTACCGAGGTATTAACGATCGTTCAGATCTTTTCAAGGACGACGTTGACACGAACGAATTTTCGTGTGTTTATGTACGTATATGTGTGTGTATACACGTACGATTTTATAATATTGAGCAATTTTTAGCCCACAACTGTCAATCGGTTCTTTAGAAAATAGTAAAAGATGCGTTTAGCCACTGGACGATCCCCTGTTTCTCTCAAGAAATTATGAATGAACCGTAGGCTACGTCTTCACTTCTTTTGACGTCACGCATTCGTCACTTATCCGGTTAGCCAATCGCCGCCTCGAACCGAGTTGATACACAAGTCGTCTACCACTCATTGAAGCCGATACAAATATTGCCGAGGGGGGTAAATCCGAGAAATGGACACACTATAGGTAATTCCCACTAGTAACTCATTATATATCTCGAAGTGGCCATATGTATTTAATGGTCGTGGTGGAGCGTGGTCAGTCACTACCTTCACGTGCACTAGTTGGGTTGTTTTACCTATTACGCTACCTCAGAGAATGGTTGTGGATATCCAACGTTTACTGATGCTGTCTAGTCGCTACTCACATTGTTTAACAAGTAGGTGTCCGAGTATACGGTGTATACGAATGCGCGCGTGTGTGATGCTTTTAATAGCAACAGATAACGCATCTGTCTGTCTGTCTGTTTCTGATAAACTTTCTCTTTCTCAGAATGTCGTCTCGGTGTCTGGATAGTGGCAGCCGTCTTGACGAGTTTCGTTACGGCAGCACCGATGAAAAATCCCTTACGTCCAACGAACAAGCCACGATGGAAGAACCCGTGCGGCATCCCCGGTCACGTGTTCAATGCAAAAGAAGACTTGGTAGGAGCACCCCCCGCCACAGTCCAACAGTTATTCGACGACATCCTCCACGCCGCCAAAGTGGCAAGGCAGAACGGAATGAGGACCAAAGACGCATTCGTAAGTAGTGTTTTTTTAATTATTTATTTTTAACACCTTTCTGGTGTTACCGTCTCGTCTTCCTTTCTAAAAACTCGAATATCAAACAGAAACACTCGCTATGTCGAAATGAATATCCAGAAAAGAGGAAACCGTACGTTTATCGTGAAAGGATAAGGGTTTATCTAAGCGTCATAACCTGCGCTTGTGTGTATAAGTAGAGACAAATAATAACAAAGCGTACGTGCGTACGCCATTCTACAACATTAAAAAAATGCTAAATAAAAATAAAGAAGTTCTTTCTTCCAGCAGCTTTCTTTTCTGCTCTAGTTGTGTGAGGCCGAAGCGAGAAAAAGACACATGGAAACGACCTCGATATAATGCGAAAGGGGGTGGGTAAACACAGGGGAATACAGTTTTGTACACAATAGAAATTGGCCTTAGGGTTTATCTCCACCATGCGTTGTGGAGACTAGGAAAAAACTGTACGTCTTTTGAACAGGTGTCATTAACGATGTTAACCCTGAGAGTTGAGGTTAGCCGACTACTCAAATATTCGTTTCTTATCTCGTTAACGTTTTTAGAAGTTTATTTATGATTTTACTGTTTTTACAACCCGTTTTTAAACCCTATTTTCCGGCGCAGAAAAGAAGAACTTGATCTTTTATTCCGTTTCTATTTTTCTTTCTGCCTTGTAAATTTAGTTTCGGCGCGGGATTTTAATACTACGGCTCATTTTTTTGTTTATAAATTAAAAAAAACACGTGTTATTTTATGACGAGAGCTGCTTTCTGACACTGCTATTGCTTAATATTTTTATACAGATAAGAACAGTGACAAAGTTTTAAAGTATTCCAGACTTTCTGAAATGCATTTTTAGAGCGAAAGATGAGTTTAGAAAGGTGTAAATTCGTCTAAATTAAGGCATTAATCTATCAAACTTTTGTAACAGTTACGCCTGTAGTTGTTACGCTTCTAAAAATAACACCCCATAGATGCAGATTTGGCTATAACAAAGCATTATAACCCTCGTATGCTATAGACACGTTCACTGAATAATTTTTTTTGTTTTTGCTTTAGAATAAATTCCAGAACTCTAGAACATCGTATAACAATTAATTTTTACCAGAAGCCATCAAATTACATAGAAATCCTACTAATAATTCAGGCCTTTTTTAAAATTAAAATAATTTAATGTGTATTAATTATAAATCCCGTATATTCTAATTATAAAGCATTATTCATCATTACATAAGCCCTATAAAATTACGACTGTAAAAAATTAATTAAGTGGGATCATTTTTAACGCCCATAATATGCAATATGCAACACACGATACACTTGGAACTTCATAAAAAAGTAACATTCTTAAAGCTAATAATCCCTTCTAAAATTCGGTAGGGTCCGTTAATTTCTCAATGCCTTAGAGCCTAAGAAAAGCCTTCTAAAAATCAGTTTCTGAAGCTCTTAAGAATTGAGAGGAGCTTTGTGAAAAATTGGCAGAGTAACCATTTTAAACCGGTGTTACGGACTCTCGTGTTAAGCCAGCGTATTTTAATATTCAGGAAATTTCACGCGAGATCCGTGACGTAATGCTATAGTTGTAATATAGCGCAAGATATGGTTTATTATTATTATTATTATTATTAAAGGCGAAGGGCGCATAGAGAACCCGCAAAGAGAAGAAGTCCCAGACCAATGACTTAGAAGAAGATTCACAAAAATGGTGGGCGTTAAAAACGCGAAGCGATTAGATTCGGATAGACATTGGTGGGCATTTTCCAAGGTTACCGTGAGAAAAAGTACAAAATACTCCTACGCATATTCATAAAATACGTAGAGATGTTCCTCCCCGATGCACAGTCACAACAAAACAATTAAAGTCTGCACGAAGTAATATATCCAAGATAATTGTTATCGTATCTTCTTATACGTCACACGCGTCCTCCCCTCTTCTCTCTGTTTTTCTCTCAGACGACGTTTTGCACATTACACTTATGATTTTCTTTAGAATTCCCCCCGTATTACGGCATTGTTTACTGCTTACAACTGCACAATTTCCGAATATCCCAACGCTTTCACAATAGCACTACAAAATAACACTACATTCAACACGGGATATATACAATTATATTTTTCTGTAGTGTTAAGTCCGTTCACTCGCTTTATATTCTAACAAAACGAATATTTAAACGAATAAAATTAATTATTCACTCGATCGAGTTATTTAAGTAGAAAGAGTGCGAGTGACCTTGCCCCCGACCCCGTGAGGTCATCGTCAAGTATTTTTTTTTTTTTTTTGAAATCAGAAGCTCAGCTCCATCTGTCGAAAGGAAATAAAGACATTACACAATTATTCTGTGATATTTTTAGATATCCTTGGCCTTCTTTCGTAATTTTTTGATTGTTATAAATCGTTAATAAATTAGAAAAAAGTAAGTTTCGTCCATACAAACTATTAGGGAATTTTTTGACTTTTTAAAAATATATATATACAGTATATGTTTTAACATCTTTAACATTTCTTTAGGGAAATCCTTCTATGAATCTTGAATAAATTACACTTATGTAAGTTACTACGTGAAATGTTTACTTTATTATTAAAGGAAACCGAAATCTAATTAATTGTTCCACTTTGTAAATTATTCTTTACCTTGAAAACTTTCCAAAAATTTCGTGTGAAATTCCTGATTTATATTCCAAAAATTACATTCTAGAGATATCAGATAAACAAATCTTCGTATTCTTTATGGGGTAGCCGAAAAGTTGGGTTAGTGTTGTATATTTTTACAATCGATTCAGCAATTAGCGAAAAGCGTTGTTTGTACGTAAATAAAGAATTTAAATAAGACAACAAATCGGTCTTTACAGTGGTTATTTGGCTTCTGGGCCTCTGTTTATATAATTTATGTTATAATTAATATTTTTGCACTTTTTAAAATTTAATAATATTTCTGATAGAAAACATTATTTGTATAAATTCTCGTGTGCATAAACTAATGCTACCTTTAGTAAGATTAATAATCTAAAAACTTTGTATTATTTTTATAAAATCCTCAAATTAGTTTCATAATAAAAATTCGTATACAAACTGACGTATGGTTAAATATATAGGGCTATTTAACAAAAGTATTTATAAATAGTTTTTACAACTTTCTTAAAAAGTTTTTTTTGTAGTGAAAATAATGAAAGTTCTTAATTTTTTTTAAATCGGTTAGTTTGTCTGCCTGTTCAACCGTTCCAACAATCTAATATCAAATATTTTTAAGTATATTTGTAAAGAATGAATGTTACATAAAATTTATACTCCAAAATAACGGTTTTACCTTTTTTTAAAATGTCACAAACTCTAGAATTTTGTAAAAATAGAATTAAAATTATAGATGTAAAATTAATTAATTAATTAATTTATTTATTTATATTTTAGTTGAACAAAGTATTCAACGAACCAGAATTCGAACTATCGGTGGAATATCAAAAAGAAGTCTGGCTCCCAGATATACCTAAATTAACTTTCGAGTATCTGAAGCAATTAAAAGTTAGTATTAATTTCTAAATTAATTTAATTATATAATGTAGATCCTGCTTTTATATCTTGTTACCGAACAACCATATTCCCATAAACTTAATATAAATTGACAGTAGCTTAACGGGGGAAGCCCAAATTAGAACTTGCAAACCTACATTCACCCCTGTAACACTGTAAATACAGTGTTACAGGGGTGAATGTAGACCGAGACATTCGTGCGCTATTTAGAGGTAAATATAATAAATGTCCTATTAGAAAGGTCTGGGTATTGTAAAAATGTCCGTTAAAGTAGAGGTGTCTACTATTCGCGAGTGTTCGTTAATGGAGGTTTCATCGTATTAAACACTGTTCAAGAATTACGTCAGCAAAAATTCGCTGTTTTTTGATCCTCTCCATCAATCATCAGAAATCAAAATACTCCTCTTCCCGATCACGTCATCAGGCAGAAGTCTAAACTATTCGCAAATACACAGGAATTATTTCTAATTCTGTAACGACCGGGGTGAAATCTTACGTTATCATTCCTCCTCATTGTCAGACACAAACATAAACCGCCGACGTAATACTTAAACGGTCCCAAATAAGACATTTCATAGTGTAAAAGCGGGGGTCTACTTCTAATTATAAGCGTAATATACGAACCGAACTGAACGTTTCCTTGTTTTTTCAGAGAGACGAAGCGTTTAGAACATCGTACCAAACTCTTCAATATTTTGCAGTTGGTTTGGAGCAAGCAATTTTGGATCAACTGGATCAGAAAATGTATCTACAACTGTTCAGAAATGCTGAAAATGAATTGGTACAAGTTTTATGCGAACTTCAAAGAAGCATGATCATCCTCGGAATCAAACCAAATGCAGACGTGGAAAGAAAAATAATGAAACAAACCCGCAGAAACATTACAGTAGAAACCCATCGTAATTTGAGGGATTATCTTATATTGCGGGACTATATCAAAGCTGTCGACTTCGTTGTTAGTGTATTCGATTATCTAAAATCTACCCACGAAAGTAATTAATTGAAAAAAACTATTAATCTGTGTACAAAAGGAAACTCTGTGATCCGTAATATACACATTATTTATTTTCTTAATTTATTTATTTAAAAAAGTACGCAAATAATAGGACGAGTACCAAATTGCGTGACGAATATTGTATTTAAAATCACATTGCGTCGTGTAAACCAACATGATACCGAAGACCGAAGTTGTGTAACGAACACAGTAACGAAGAGAAAGTTGTGTAATGAAGTAGTAACGAAGACCAAAGTTGTGAAATAAGGTGTTACGAAGACCAAGTAGTGTAAAGAGTATATTATTTAAAGCCAAGACACGTGGCTTAGTAGTGAAAAGGACCAAAGTGGTATACGGCTACGTGCGTGTAAACTGCCAACAACACTCGACGTAGATGATAACTCTTCCAAATAAATTTAATTTTTAACAATCGTCGACACGAAGAGACTACCAAAGACAATGTAAAATAAAGAACAAACTTTGTAAAAATTCACACGATCTTAACGATATTTGCCTACCTCTTCTCAACTGCATTTTTTTGAAGATTCAAACAAGTGCAACTCGAGACCAATGAGTTACGTTCAGGTTGTGTTGATGTCTTTTTTAACAACTGTGGCCAGTTGAGTTCATCGTTAATTATATATAACTTATATTTTTTTTATCTTCGAGTCATATACTTTACATCGTCTGTCTCGTGTATACAAGTTACGTTCGTTACGTGTAATTTGCGGAACATTATTTTTTTAAGTATTCGCGTTTATAAGTTAAGAGTCACGACTTTTTCTTCCCATAATTATAATCTCCAAAAAACAAAGCAATAATTTTTAAAGTGTAGAAGATTTTTAGAAGGTTACACCAACTTAAATGAAAAGTTCCTACGATGTTATGTTTAATGATTTTTTTTCCTATTATTCCAGTATTTTTTGATGGTGTTATACCAAAGAGTAATTAATTGTAAGCGATGAAGTGACGTGTAACATATTTTTTGTAGTAAAAAAAAATCGGTTATCGAAAAAATTTTTAAAAAAGCGCTCATTCTCTTATATATATTTAAATAACAATAAAACGAGAATTGGTCTAAAAAAGTGTTTTACTTTCGAATTTTTTTCGAAAAATTCATTAAATAACAATAAAAATGATTATTTTTAAACCTGTTTTTTTTTATTTCTACTTTAATAACAATTTACAACGGTCGAACCTCGATGTAACGGCCTTTTCTATAGCGCTACCCCCAATCGATGCTCGTGAACGGATCGAGTTACCAAATTCTTCATTGTAAAGGACATTATTACCAAATCGTGCGACTAATATAATAGCATATAATAAAGGATTGAAGAGGGGCAGAAAGTCCGAAATGGGCCTTCTGCCCCTCTTCAATCCTCTATTATAGATCTACTCAATTAAACAATAAATTCTATTATATAATTCTAATACATCACACTGAATATATAACATACGCATTAAAAGTTTTAAATACAGTAAATGCGTGAATTATGTACTCAGTGTAATTATATAATAGAATTTGTTGTTTCATTAAGTAGATTTGTAATAAGAAATTGAAGAGGAACAGAAGGCCGAAAAAATGCATTTCCTTGTATGATAAAGTTGGCATAGTCAATTACTGGTGTGTTCCCTGTGTGATTAGTTCTGTTGAGCAAAATTTATGCTTATCACTAAAGAATCTACAGACTTATTTAACAATCAAATAATATAAAGGGTATTGTTATTTTGACAGTTTACAAATTACAAAGTTTGCTGGTGTTTTGATAATTTAGGAATTAATCTATGAGAGTAGGTTATTAGCTCTTTAATATATAATTACATTAATCTATTGAGTTCTTAACTTTTTAACATATAATTTCCATTAACCTATTGGGCTGTTAATAGTTTATAAATAATCGTGTAATGGATAATCAATAATTTACACAATAATAACTCAATTATCATTTTACAGATAATTGTCATTAATCCATTGGGTTGTTAACTGTTTAACACAATTGTCATTAACCTACTGAGATTGTTTAACACAATTACCATTAACCCATTGGGTTGTTAACTTTTAACGCATAATTGTCATTAGCCTATTGGGTCATTGATTGTTTAACACACACTTGCCTTTAACCTATCGGATTGTTAACTATTTGACACGTAATCGTCATTAACCTATTGATTAATTAATAGTTTACAAACGATCATGTAATGGATAATCGACAGTTTACACATAATTGTCATCAATCTACGAGTTATTAATAGTTTACAAATAATTTTTTTGTAGTACGCGAGAGTGAAAAATCAAAGTCAAAATTGTCTGGACTGGTCATTTCATCTCGTACATAATTTTCGATACTTGTCATAGCTACATAAATGAATTTAATAAGGTACTGTACTTAGATTATATAACTACCTTGGAAATTCGTAGGCTGCAAGGTTAACGAACATTTAAAGCGGAATTTAGAAAAAATCAGAGTACATCACAGGGAAAAAAGTATAGAGTTAAGCGTAGGTAGGCTTACATTAATCAAATTATTCAGTAATTTAATCCCTAGTTTAAAATTATCCTTGGTCAAACTTTCGTCTAGACAATATCTAGGTCGACATTCAAGTCAATGAAAGAGCCTCTTTGTAAGTTAAGTAATAGTTTCATAACCAGTTTAGTATCATATATTAAGCAGAAGGACTACTGGGATTTCGATACTGTTTACCAGCAGACTTCAACACACTTATATAATAAAAGATAAGTAACTATTTATATAATTTCAAATATTCTAGTTTCATACGTCGTTTAGTGGACCGACCCGAAATATTTTTTATTTTTATTTTTATTCATTGTGTTATTTGGGTGGAGTCGGTGGTCACAATTGTTAACTTACTATTAACAACATACCTAGACAGGAAATGACGGCAGTTAGTGTCAGAGCAAACATAAACACGATAGATTTTTAACTGGTTTTCCTTTCTACCTGTACTCATTCAGGTTTACACCGAAAAATCGTAAAACAATTCGTGTATCCCATGTATCGAGTTGTGATTTTTTTCCACATATTTTATTTTATTCGTGTTAGATTTTTTTCCATATAACACACGATACTTAATCTATAGGCGTTGTTTGTACTTTTAAAACGGTGTTTTGTCACCTGCTTACAGGTACGAACGTGCTGGACATTAACTGAAACAATGTAGTACTATGTTTATACGCCGTCATTCCAGTATATTCATGTAGAGTCTAATTATGTAAAAAAAATGTAAGCTAAATTATAATAAATAAATTGTAGTGTTTTATATAAATAATATATAGATACTATACAGGTTGGTCCGTAGTTAACAGTAGACATATTTTTGTAAAATTGGAATGGATAGTGTCAATAGTGTTAAAATTGGAGATATAATTCATTTTTTTAACAATTAAATGTCTATAAATTCAATAAAACTCATGATTTACGCAATTTCTTTCCATATTTATGGACTTTTTTTTATATTTTTATTAGAAAATTACAAGTAAATTTTTGTCTTTTTTTCTAAATGTTTCTACTTTAATGTTTCTAGTCAAAGATAACGTATTTTGCACTGTTCATAATTAGAATTTACTATTTTCTGCTAATATTTTATGATTTTTCTTAATGATGAAACAGATTTTATCTTAAAAAGCCTTCTACTTTTGTATTCATATACTTCAAGCTCTGTATATAGCAAAATTGTATCAAACTTCTATATTCTTAAATCACAGCTAAATATTGTTTTATTTCTGTCTTAGAGGCTAAATATTGCCATTTTAAGCCTTAGATATAGAATTTTACTTCAAAAATTAAAATTAAAACATGTTGAAACTATTTCATAAATTATATTTCCAAATTTTCTCACAGAAAGGAATTTCTTCTCTAAAACAGTTTTCTTGTAACATGAGTTGACTTCACAAACAGAGGTTTTTAAATGAGAATGCACGTTGTTTATATACAACACTTATTCAAGAATTTCAGAAGTAGAGCGTTTATAAGTTTTATACTTTATCATAATGAAATTCTATATTATTTCCTCAATAACACATTTCATCCAAAATCCCACGCTTCCGAGCTAACTTAACCTAAAATATTCTGTATTTCTTTACAGAACCATTATTACTGTATAATTTGGAGTCATATCTGGGATTGCAATGGTGCCAAATGTCTGCAGTCAATTCTAATTCAAATTTTCCTTGGCCCCACGAAGCCTTAACGCGCCAATGCCCTTAAAACCCCTAGTGTGGGCCTACACGAGCTCTTACGGGAGAGAATGGATAGGGTAAGGCAAGGCAACACGTGGAGATCGAATGCATTCCGGATGGGCTTTCTAACGGACGTTGTCCCCTATTCGAGTGTTCGACACGTGAAAAAAAACTCGGGAAGCTGCACGTGGCCAGCGCAAACCCGCGAATGCACTCGGTTGCGTGTAAAAAAAAGAAGACCAAAAAACAACAATAATAATAATTTAAATATTATAAAAATTTATTTACAAAATTGAAAATTGCACACGTTACAAAAATAACGACCTTTTTTTTATTTTTCTAGTAAAAAGTCGTCGGACAATTATAAAAAGAACGAGCATCAATGATGAAAAAATAAATTAAAAATAAATAAATGACGTGGTGATAAATAATTTGTCATTGACATTTTGTTTTTCTTCAATTAAGCATACTTTAAACTTTCTTTTTCTTCGTGTATTTCGATGAAAGATGAATAAAATGATTCCTGTTTTATATATATAATATATATAAAAACAAGAACAACTTTTTTTGCATAGTCCAAGGACGGATGAATAATGCCATAATTATTAATTGTTATTATTAAATTAATTAATTGTAATTAATACAAATTCGGTGTTGATTGTCGATAGACTAGTTTCTTTTTTAAAATCTACTTTGTTTCAATTTCTAAGTACAGAAATATCAACAACAATTCGATTTTCTTAGGAACTATTTTCCGCATCTCTAATGGACGTCAACAACATTAAGAGATGCAGACAAACACAATGAAGAAGTGGGCATTTAAAAAAAAAATTAATGTACATTAAAAAAAACAAAAGAAAAGTGGGCCTAACTGTGTACTACAAAATCACAGAGTAAAAAATATCCGCCATTTTGAAAAAGGCACCATTTCCCGCGAATTTTTCAAGTGTATTCTTTGGCATAACCTTTACATCTTTTCTGCCATCTGTTGACGTACAAAGGAACTAGACACGGGGGTGGGTAGTGTTTTTTTTTCTTTTTCTTTTCTTAAATTAAAAAAATGAATATTCCGGTGTATCAAAATTACTCGAATTGGGTTTATGAAACAAGTCAAAGGTATATCTTTTTTGATTAAAAAAATAATATATATATATGTATATAAATATAAAATCCGCTTGGCTGACATTTTTATATACGTACAGTACATATAGACTGTATTAGTCTATATATAAAAATATATATATATATAAATATACATTTGTATATCACAATTACGTAATTTCCTCGTGTGAAGGAAGAACACAATTTATGTTTCGTGTTGTTTTTCTTAAGTATTGTGCGCATTCTTGTAATGTATACGTATATATATATTAATAATTTAAAAAAAATGGATCACAACACAAAATTACCTTTGACATAATCTGAAACCGTTTGTAATAATTTATAGCTGCTTTTGACTGTCTGGCATAAACGTAGAAACTTCTTGGAGGGAGAACAATGTTTAGTCAGACTCTGGTCTAACGCGCTGTTCAACATTTCTGTAAAGTTTGTCTCATTGTTCATTGTCTTGATCACATTTTGAAGGCTGTGAGCGCTTTCCAGTAGGTTTGCAGCGAGCTGTTCGATTTTCTCGTTGGTGTTCGAGTTTATCGTGTCCGAATCTTCTTGGATCAATGGTTTAACTTGTTGACTTGTAAAGAATACGTTGGACGAATGTTTGACTAATGAAATGTGAAGTTTCAACAAAGCTGCATCCTTTGCTAAATTCTGCAAGATGTAAGAGAATTTAGTGAAATTTGCCGCTTAAAAAAATCTGTAAAACATTCGAAATGTACTGTACTGTACCTACCAGAAGGCTGTCTGTTGTTGGTGTGTTCGATAAATTCCCATAGTCCGATGAAGAACAAAATTCTCTCCTCGTCATCTAGAAAAAATAATAATTAATTAATTAATTTACGGCGTTGAAAAATTGCCTACGAATATTTATAAATGTAATCCGCGACTCAAAACCGTTGCAACGACTGGTTTAGGGCCTAAATTACTTACAAACTTGTTCAAACCGAAATGCTTATTCAATAAATTACTACGTTTTTAACACATTTTCTTAAATTTCTAAATGGACCACCCCTATATATCGCACCATTGCTTCAGAAGTGACACTCGATGAATAATCTGATTAAATTATGTGTCAGTTCAGAAGCAAGGGTCTATATGGACAATGGTATCAGTAATAAGAGTAAAAATGATTAATAAATAAAATATATCAAAATTATGTTTAAAAAATTACAAGTTCGGCAAGTTTTCGTTCGTTTTTCACAGCAATTAAAGATTATTTTGAAGGTTTACGAGTGTCATAACTGCATAAAAACAATTTCGTGTGCATTATAAACATTTATGTATCCTTTCGCCTTTCTTGTATATTTATTTTACTTTTATAAAGTAACATAAATAAGGCACAGTATTTAAATTTTATAATATTTATATCTTATTATTAAATATTATATAAATTGTTATGTATTAAAGATTATTTGTACCCTAAAATTTCAATAGTATAAATATATTATCGATGCTTTAAGGCATATTACGGCACCTGTTAAGGCATAATTTGATACGCTATATCTTAACAGAAGGCAGTATAAAGGCAGAAAGTTGCAAGTCCACTACTTTCCTTAAAGGAATTTTCTATTTCTGAGGCACTCGCAAGTATCTTTACAATGTATCATACTTGCAAATACAGAGAGTGTTTTAGAAATGACTTTACCCTTTAACTAACTTAAACAAGTGATTTTTTACCACAAAATAATATAAATACTACATAAAAACAGAAGATTTTTCGGCGCATTTCTTCGATTTTATGTGTATATTGAACACGTGTAATTCTTATGTAGTTTTTTTGATGATAATCAAAAGGCATATACAGTATTAGTATAGGTGTAACGAGTTCAGTAACCCGCGGTTCCTGTTTGCAGCATACTGTCGAAATATTGTTGCTTCGTGGTTTAACGTCACAATTTTGTCGCTTGTCCGTTTCACCTGTCAAAACCGGAAATAATTGCGGGATGTGACGTCACGATACATTTTTATTTTAAATTTTTGGACAATGTGAACATTAAATTAAACTCTTTCCGATTATACCAGCTAAAAATAAATCGTGAATTATACATCAATAGCGCTTTTTATCTATTTTAATCGCTTTAAAATTTGCTCTATGTATATAAATTTTAAAAAGATTTTTCTTGAAATTAATTCCTTTTATTAATATTTTTACTCCTTTTTTGTTACTTTATTCACACTTTTTAATGTTTATTAATTATTAATTAATTTTGTAAAAAATTTAATGATTAATTATAGTTAAGTTAATTTTATTTATGTTTTATTATGTTTAAATGTTTTAAATTCCTAAAATGCCCCCTTTAGTTTAAAATAAAATTTATAAATCTGTAAATAATAATAAATTAGTTGCAAATATTGTTTTTAATTTTTAAAAAATACAATTGTTATTTGTATTTTTTTCATATAAAAATCAAAACATTTGGCGCTAATTTTATTTTCAACGACTGCTTATTTTGTTCCTATAAACAGCAAAATTTTAAAATGATGTACAGTACATTACTAATTTTCTTGTTTCTAATTTTAGAATTATTACGCCATTTAATGTTAAAAAATTCAGTTTCGTTTCTATTAATAAATTTTAGCATTGTTATACGTCACTTAACGTTAGAAAATTGGAATTTGTTTTTAAATTTTAGTATTGTTACTCCACTTAATATAAGAAAATTCAGCAGGAATATGTTTTTAAATAGAACGTAACGTAGCAATCGAATTCATTTAAAGGTGATTAGTTAAATAGAAAGTTAATGAAAATGGTAAACAGTAACACGTGACCGACTAACGGTGTGTAGGCCTATTTAACAATGGAAAAGAATTTTAACGGCATTTTTTAATTGTATTGCGACATAATTAACGGTGAATAATAGAAAGAGTAAGTTTTCAAGTCCGCTTGTTTTTTCCTAACAGCATCAATCTAGGCGACGTAACAATAGAGTTTCAGCTGATTATCAGCGAAATGAATGCTACAGATTAATGGCAAGCATCTAAATGCTAAATATTTAAATAGTTATTAGCATACGCTATTTGTTTGAGCAATTACGCATATTTTTTGCCGGATCGCGTGACGTACAAAACATCGTTCTCACACAAGTCGCGCTCGGAATAAAACATCGTACGCTACAGAAACAATCCGACCGCATGCAACATGTCATCAGGAAGTGGACATTGCATCGTAGCACGCGATGCAAAATCACCCCCCGAAAATGGATTTCCGGCTAAATGCCTAAAAAGTACAGGCGGATGCTACACAAAATTCCAAATGGTATAACTTTAAACCAATGGGGAGTGTTGACTCATCGGTAAATTTTCTTTGTTTAGGAGTGACGATCATTTTGTCTGTGCCATCTCTATGGCACGGAAGGGTCCATTGCACCTCTCGGACGGACACACGCACGCACAAACACGCACAAGTTGGCAGTGTGCCACGATTGTTGTCCGGCAAGAAAGAGTAACTTTTGAAAAATTACGCAATTTTTAAAGTGTTAGAAGCCATAATGAATATTATCTTGGACCTTTACAACTTTCTGAATGTACTTTTCGGCGCGTTCGTTCAAATATACCCTCGAAAGAGAAACTCGTTTGACTAGTGAAGGCCTTCTTTTTTTCTTTCTTTTTTCTTTTTTTCATTGTTCTCTGCCTTTTTAAAGAAGCAAAAATTTTGTGGCTGGCGTCATGTCTGGCCATCAACGAGAAGGGGGTTGGTATTTTGTCCTTCTCATTCTTGTTTCCAGCGGGGATGAGTTCTGATCTATTCTTTATGCCGGTTCACGTGATTGTGACACCCACGTATGCCTGATCTCGTGACTGGTCGGCGTGATTATTGTCGAACTGCGGGTTTATGTTTGATTGATGAGGTAACTTAATCCATTATTTTCGTTTTTCTTCAATGTGCTGCTTCATTGACACGATCTTCGACTTCGGTGTTAAAAATACACTTCGCCACTTCATAAATTATGCCAAATCGAAAGTATTCTCGTCGCCAATTCAAATTCCCGGACAATTGATAAAAGTAGTGACGTCGTGCGGCATTTAATCCCTAAGACGGTATGGTAAACACTAAAAATCCACGAATAATAAATTAATTCTGAAAAAACCGTGTTACGTTCTAGTGTTTTTGTGTATAAATCTGCGCACTAAAAAGCCAACAACCTACTTAAAAGGTTATTATTTTTTTAATACTGTACATTATGTTCTTCACAGGGACATAAATTTGAATTTTACGGATGTCGTAACGTTTTAACCAAACATACAACAAAAGAATTCGAAAATATGTTTTGTTATGGTTAAAAATCCCATTATCTGAATGGATTTTTATACATTTATCTCTATACTGTGTGTGTATATATAATGTAAGCTTATAGGATACTCACCTCGTTGATTATTGTTTCTGCAACACTTCTTTGTTGTTGGATATTCGCAAGTAGAATATTCAGTGTTTCGTTACGCCAACTTTCCAGTTGTTCTTCTGTCGTTTGTGAAAGTATATAAAATTTGCGATTATACGTATCAACTATTCTATCTTTAAACGCTTGATTCCTTACTAAAACGTCTTCTTCGACACACGTCGAGATGGGGTTACACCTCGATAGCGACGATAAAATTAGTGCTACAAAAACTACTGCAAGAAAAAACAAATAAAAAAACAATTAATTTACGAGTTAAAACCCTTATTCTCTTAATACAACATGGAAATTTAATTATCAAAACAATACTTCAAAGCCTAACTCTGCTTCAAAAACTACCTACTTTTAAGATGAATTATGTAGCTTACAATTCAATATTATGCAATTAAATTTTAAAATATAATTAAATATCGTTTAAAATATTATTTAATCGACTAAAATTGGAAAAATTTAACTTAAAATCGCTTTAAAAAAACGTTCATTTTAAACTCTTGCAACTGGCAAAATTCGCGTGTTTTTAGATTAAGATAATATTAAAAAACTGATTCAGCTATATATTAAAGTATTAATTACAATTAATTAATAATAATTAATAAAAAAGTATTAATTATAATTAAATTACCAACTCTAAAAGCACGTAATTATTAAAATGGTTTTCTTTAACCCGTCTGTGTGTAAATTATTTACATTTTTAAGGTTACAATAATAATAATATTCCTTAAATAATAATAATTTCAAATAATATAAAAATTATTAAATTACTAACATTTGTAATTTGATACTTAAAAATGCGTAAAATGTAACCTACTTACAGGTTATGATACGTATCAGATTTAATTTGATAATTAAAATGTCATCTTTCAATTATTTTATATGAATAAAAATGCAATTAAAGAGTTTAAAAATTAATTAAAGCAAGTTAATTATAATCTACAAATTTATTTTAATCAATTACTTTTTAAAAAAACTTATAAATATGCCCACAAAACGAGTTAAATCACTGCAATTTAACGAAGTTTTTAAATAAATAAAAATAATTAAATATTATAAATAAAAAACGTTTTATTTTCTTCTAAACTCTTCTAATTTTTTATTATTTAGAATTTATATATCTAACGCCTAAATCAATACAGGTTTTAACACTAAAAAATAGCGCATTTTTTTTTAAAAAAAATTAAAAATAAAGAAATTCTCGAAAATATTTACACGTTTAAACACCATTCTACGCACTTTTTTCGAGCCCATTGGGATTTTCCAATAGTTTTACACAAGGTAAATATAGGAAAGGAAGCCGGATTTTAGATAGAAAAACACACGAATATAAAATAAAGTAAGTGGGGAAATTCCAAAATTTTCATTTAGTTTGAAATTCAACACACTCACCTTTATAATTCGCGCCAATTTTGCAACAACGGAAGGAAGAAAAAGACGAAAAAAATAAAAAATAAGCGTGCGTTAACGAAACACTTGTCGACTTAAGACAAAACTCGATAGGAAAAACACTAGAAAACAAGTTAGTAGTGTTAAAGCGAATAGAGTAATCGGTCCGTGAACTTTTTAAAATTAGTTCAAGTTACTTTCTAACACAGTAAAACGACACTAGACGAACCAACAGATCGATATAGAGCACGTGGCACGAAACTAACCACGTTGTTGGGTATACGTTATACCGGGAGCGTTTTACCTTCGACTCCTCCTCTCCCCGTCTCCCTATTTAACGCGGTCCCTAACCGAAATTTCGCTCCAAAAATTTCGTGTGGGGTTTATACCTATGATCAATTTGAATGTGGGCAAACACTTACCGGTAACAGGCAGTTGTTTACAAGGCCATTCCGTTATTGTCCTTGATAGGCGACTATCCATGGTCGATATATAATTTAAAAAAAAAACTTCCCGTAGATTTCGTATATTTTAATATTAACTTTTGTAGAGTCACGAGCGGGGTTTTTCGGTCCCGATTGACCCCTTCACTCGCCACTCCAACCTTTTATATGTTCTCCAGCACGGCTGTTATACTGATAACAGACCGCAATCCTAACAAGTACCTCGAGTAGTGACGTCACCCGGTGACGTCAGAGGATGTTTAGTGACGACGTACATTAGTTCCACGCCTCTTTCGGATCATTTAGCGAACTGCAGAGAAAAGAACAAAAAAAAGGACCGGTATATAGAAAAAAATAAAAAATAAAAAAAATATGTAGGCCTGTAGCGAATGATGTAATGTGGAAATTACATACAGAATTCTATAGGATTACTTGTGTAAATGTTTGCTAGCTCATATAGTAATCGTTATTATTCTCGGTATTGATGTATATCCCATTAGTGGAATTTTATTTTGTGATTTTTCTAATTAAAATAAAACTTTTTTTTATGTATATTTATATTATTATTAATTTTTTTCGTCTATTTTAATTTCTTTTTCTTGGTAATAAATATTCGTACAAATAATAAATTCAACGTTATATAACCGCAAAAATTTTACTTAAAAAGAAGTAAAATTTCGTTTTATTTATTTTTTAATACACTTTTTTGCCTTTGTTTATTTATTGTACCAAAAAAAACTCTTTTATAAAGAGATTAACACAATAATTGAATTATATTAGTGTAACGTTTTAACGGAATTATTGTTAAAAATTAAGGATTATTTAGCAAAATTAATACTTTTAAATAGGAAATGATCAAGTATAGCCTAAATAAACTTTTAACGCAGAATAATACAAATTTGTGGTTGTCATTCGTACTTCGCGACGAAGAATTGTTCTGTAAATACGAAGGAATAACCTAAAGTAAAATATTTTTTAATTATTATTATGTGTCTTGTCATTCTGTGAATAGTGGCTTCATAATTTTTGATCGACGTAACATAATATCTTTCCTGGTGTTTACTTCCCCACCCGAAATACGGGAGCAGGAACTGATCGTTCGAGTTTAAAATACCCAAATCTGTGTTCGGTTTTAGAATGATTCTGTTAGTGAACTTTACTTACATTTTACTTTGTATCATAAACAATTGATTTATCTTTTCCATTCTGCCTTTGTATTTTTTTAAATAATTTTCTGTGCGTTTTTACATTTTTTAAAATATTTTCTGTTTTCTTATATTTTAATTTAATTTTTAATATTTTTTGTAATTAAAAAAAATTTTTTTAAATCTTTGACTGTAATTTATATTTTCTACTTGTTTTTTATTTGTTATAAATTTTATTTTCTATATTTTTAACAAAATTTTCTTTCTATCTTCTGTATTTTTTTCTTACATTTCTAACTTAATTTTATTATTATGAAATTATTTTTGTATAATTATTTAAAATTTTAATTAATTTTTAAACAATTTAAACTTAAGGAAAATTATAAGATTGGTTTTCTTTACTGTTTTGTTTTTGATGTGTCATTCAACAGTGAATAGAATGTTATCTGATACTTTGACAGTTAATCTCTATCTTCTATACAAGATATGGCTTTAAATCAATAACTTTTTCTACTTCAACAAGATTTTTCATTAGTGAATTGAATTTTATATACAAACTACGCACTAAAGCAATCCATTTTCATAGATTTGCTTGAATTTATCCGTTTAAACACACGTATAAACGTAAAATTTACAGTATAATTCGGTAAATCTTTATCCGAAAATATTTCTTTTTTATTAGTTTTCTATTCAAAAATACACTTTTTAGTGGCAGATAATTCGTATATGTCTAAAACCGCGATACATCGTGTTAAATGGCGCCTGTAAGCGGGCTTTCCTGCGAAAGTTATAAAGGAATTTTGTCTTCTTTAAGTTAATTTTTATAAATATTAATTCAAATTAACTTATTTTTCTAAAGAAAATATTAAGAAATTATATTAATAATATAATTTGGATGGATATTTCGACTGGAATTTGATTAAAATTTTCTAATTTTCTACAGTTTTGATGTGGAACTTGTCAATTGTTACGCTTTTAATCGACATTTCTACTTGATTATGATTCATTAACATATCTAACGTAAAATAAATGAAATCGAAACAACTTTTGATTTCGACTTAAGAATGATCCATGAATCATATCTATTAATAACAATTGTATAAGTAGGAATGGATTTAGACTTGTTCTAAGCCAGGTTCTAAGCTATAAAATATAAAAGGCCCTTCCCCTCCATCAAATAATGATACGTGTATCTACAGACCCGTAACGTGAGGCCCTCAGTTTCAACTCGTTTACCTTATGTGCCAATGCCGAATATAAATTTATAGATCACGTGTATAGCATTATCCTTCTGTTCCTTCCACAATTATAATAATAATATACATGACTTATATAGAGGAATAATAAAGACGACTCTTATAGGGATAGGTAGCTTTCCTTGGCCCGTAATGGAACTTCCACTGTACCTGTATCGAAGGGCCCGGGGCCTCAAGGGTTTCAGATCCTAGTCCCCTTCGACACATGTCTTTCCTGGCTCGTATAGAGGCCTTCTTCTTACGTAAGGCCTCCAATACAATAAATAATAATCTGAATATTTCAAAAATTATTATTTTTTAGTTCAGTTCTTGTTTTATTAACAGAACACGTGGATAAAATTTAAAATTTGAGCTTCAAATCTTGATATTTTACTTTAGAATTTTATATTATTGTATTTAACTTATTTTCGAATTTTTAATGTTGATTTTAAACACTTTGAAATCATTTTTGATGGCCTTTCTCACATCATTTTCATATAAATTAAACTTCCTCGTTTTATTTTTGTTTCAGTCTACCAAATATGATACAGGTAAATCCCCTCTTTTGTGTATATATGACGTTTTATCTAAGGATTTTAACACAATATAGCCTATATCTTATTTAAAAAATAAAAAAGTAAAAAAATATAAGATAAAACATCTCTAAGTTACATCGAGTGTTGTAATTTCGTCTCGAAAATTGATATTTATCTAAAGTAATTACGATAAAAATTCCAGTATGAGTAGTGAAATATGTGCAGAAAAATTTGATACATATATTTTAACGTATAAACGTTATTTCGTAAGAGTATAAGTGACGAAATTTACGTAAAACAAAGATATTATACGTCATGGGAAAAAGGAAGGAAGAAGACAGGAAGGATGCAAAATCTTAAGACGTTTTACCCCATTTCTATTTAAATTTTCGTCATTTTTATTAAATCTCTTTCAAGAAAAAACTTATATTTATGCTTATTCCTGACGTAACTGTCGATAGTTACGTCACATGGATGCTGTCCGGTATCACGACACCGGACAGCGTACGAGATTTGTTCCTTCCCTCAGAAGACAGTTTAATACCTTAACAGCGTCACACAAGCGTGATTACCCTTAGGCATTAATATATAGTCATTTATATATATATATTTAAAGATTTTCAGTGGTTTACCTTCAGTTATGACATTTAATTACAATGATTCAATGAGACTTTGCAGGAAGAAGTAGACTAAATTTTAATTTTTAAATGAGGATTTAAGCGTGATTCTTATTTTTTGAGTAATAAATAAACTTTTTAAGTAATCTTTTTATAATTTATTACGTAAATATTATTATTTTTTTCGTTAATCTGCAACCGTAGACGATGAGATCACTGGTTTAAATATACAACTATCAGATGTTTTGGCATCTGTTTAATACTTTTTATATAATTTATTATAATATAAATTATGTAATTTTATTTTTTTTCCTTCCTGAATTCGTGTTTTGCTTTAATCAAAATTAAATCACGCTTATATAAAAATTAAGTAATTAAATTCAAACCAGTTTGATTTTATTTTGAGACTTTACATATTTATTTTTAATAGTAAAAATAATTAAAAATAAATTAAAATTTTCGTTTCTTTTAATGTAACTTGTGACTTAATTGTATTCAAATATTTAATTTCGAATTAAAATTTATCCTACAAAATTCTATTTTTAGAAGTAACTTGTATAATAATATAATAATGAACCTATGATTTATTATTAATTTCAAATGTAAATTTTTAAATTAAATTAATTAAAACACTTATTTTTGAGAAAGAAATTAATTTATATAAATGTTTAAAATAATAAATATATTTTTGACTTTTTTGAAGATTATTTTTTGTATTTTTTAGATTTTTTTTAAAATCATCTTGTGATATTTTTTAATTTATATTTGTTAAAATACAGGCCTATATATATTTTTTTAAATTATTTTTTGGCATTTTAATAAAATTAATTTTATTCTTTATACATAAGATACACGGCGATTTCCAATGAATAAAATGTCACCCCCCACATTGAACCACCCCATTAAGCGTTATTTAAAATTTTCAAAAGAAATGTTAAATTTTTTTTATGAAAATTCCCCCAAAAATAATATAAAAAAATTATTGTTTTTCTAAATTAATTTTGAAGCTTTCTAACAATTTTTGCAGCCCGAAATCAATTGAAAACTCTGAAAAAAAATTCATTTTATTGTTTCATTCGACTTCAATGGATACAATGAAGTTGTAAGATGAAGGCGAAGAATCTAAAAAAAGCAATTAAGAAGTCAAAACCTTGAATTTTCTTTTCTTTTTTTTATAACTACCTCTTCTTGAGACGATCATGAGAATTGTCACGTTCACGCTTCAAACGAAGCGTGAAGTTAAAAAAATAAAATAAAATAAAATAAAAAAATAAAACGAAAATTTGTAGTGAAAGTCGTCATTTGTTAACCTAGAACACAGACAATTTTTTTTTTATTTTTAAATATTTACTTTTAAAATATCTGTCGACCTCGTTTACCTTTGAATGCCATCGAGACTTGCTTTTGTCTAAGACAAGTTTCTATAAAGAAATTTGTTTTATTTTGAAGGTTATATGTGTGACACACCGCATAATAATGCCAACGTTTGCATCACTTTCTCTCAAAACAATAACATTTTTATCTTTTCGAAAAAATTAAATTAAATTCTGCGCTAATTTATGCAGATTTTATGCTTGCAGCTATTGAAATAAAAGCATTAAAACTGTCCCGTAATTAAGTATGCTTAAGAGGGGTTTACGCTGAAGTTAAAGCGCAAAAATTATGCTAATTTTATGCAAATAAACTCAAATGTTTATAAATGTAAGCATTGAAATCGCGCGGATTAGTATGTAAATTATGCAAATAAACTCGAAATTATGCTAATGCTATGCGTACAAGAAGCGTGCGTACAAAAAAGAGAAGTATCGAAATTATGCAAACCAAGCGTTAAAATGTCAAAATTATGCAAAATAGGCTTAAAAATTATTCGGTCATGACGCAATAAAGCGTCAAAATTATGCAAATACAGTAACTATTGAAATTATGTAAGCCATGGTCACAATTTACTCGAAATAAGTTGGAAACGGATAACTTCTACAGAACCAAGCACGGAAATTTAGACAGAATTATGCAAAATAAATGCCGAAATTATTAAAATACATATACATACATATTTACATAAGTATAAATAATAATTTGAATTAAAAATAAAGCAAAACTTATACAGGAAAACGTTGAAATTATACATACATTCACCAAAATAATAGTGTTTTAAAATGTTTAATAGTAGAAAACCGGTAAAACGGTTAAAAATAAAATTTATTAAATTTCCATAAAATAACACATCTACTATTAAATTATTTTCGTTAACTCCCATTTCTTGAACTTAAATAACCGTACTTCTATAATTGTCTACAGGTGTTAAAAATAGGACTAAAGGCCCTTCCTTCTCTTACCGTTAATTTAACTACCGTACAGATATTTAAATAAAACAGCTATTAATATTAACAAATTATTCTCCACCCCATCAAACATTAAAATGCTAAACCCGTCTTCAGGGCGTTTATGAATTCTAACATCACTTCAATGTTGCAAACTGAGTTTAACAAGCCGACACTTCCTACAATAACAAATCATTTTATACACTAATTTACAACACATACACTCGTATATATTATTTTTCTGCCTTATTTTTTAAATCTTTTCTCTGTCTAAAAATAATAGTCGAGCCGCACCGTTTGACAGTATCGAGCGCGTGACCTTGAAAACCATAACGTAAATAATGCTGTATTAATGAGCGTATTGCATACATTTAATAAAAATTAATTTATTTTAAAATATATTTACGTAAAATTTAAGTAAATATTAATTTAAATGCGTATGTCAGAGTGTACTTGTGCCTTTTTTGGTGTTGTAGAATAGTGAATGGTTCTTTCGCCATTCCTGCACTAACTGGTTTCTGAAAGTGTTTTATGTGTGGAATATAATATATACTACGTGGTTGACTAGCTTGTCTAGTCGGTTCCATACTTTATAAATACTTTCACATGTTACTTGGCAACAATTTCCTTCCGCAATAGAATCGGCTTTCTATCTCGTAATCTTGCCAACTTTCACTCACCCCAAGGCACTGCATATTTGTTTAATATCAACGATAAACAAACTATTAATTATCTTACATTAAAAACGCGGCAATAATAAGATTTTAACCTTTGACCTTTAATGGCGGAATGTAATTTGCGTAAAATGTAAAAGTCCGGCTGCCTTCGTCTTTTACGTGCGAAGGCACGTCTTACGTAATAATACCTACCGTTTTCAATGATTATAAATGATAAATTACAATAAACTTATGGGGAAAAATTCAATTCATTTGGTTGTTAATGGTATTAAACACGAAAGCTTTTTTTTTATTTATGGCTTGTGCGAGGGAAGTTACCCGGCGCTGAGGCCTGAAAGGCCCATTATGCCGGGGTCGACCGGAAGCTGAGAGGCGGGGACCTGCCTATCCGGTACTCCTCCCACCCGAAGATCCACTGGGGAAGTCTCAGCCTCTTCAACTTGGTCCTGAGGCCGCCACACAAGTCTATCTTCATTATCTATAATCTTTTGTGTGGGCAAATACACGAAAGATAGGGAATTTTTATATTCTGTAGGGAATGTATTACCCTATAGTAGAAGACAGACATATAATCTTATATAGGGATAAATATATAGAAATGGTATATAAGATACAGGTACAGTACATACAGCTAAAGTGTGAGGATACATGTAATGAAGGATGAAAAGAAATGTCATGCAATTTATAATCTGGGAATTATTAGCCATTGAAAAATATTTACAGATAAAGGACTGATATTTCTCTAGCATTATCTTGTTTATTTTATCTTCCTTAAAAATTCTATACTTATAAGGAAAAAATTCGGGTTTATGAAGTAATTGAACAGCCTTCGAACTTTTATTATTTTTATCTATAATCTCTCAATTTTTGGCTTTTTCCAATGTATATAAATAAATTTTTACAATCTTTTCTACATTCTTGCATTTTCTCGAATAGGCAATGAAAGAATAATTTTTTGCCGAAATTTTAGGTTTGTACGAAATATTTCCTTATTTCCTTTACGTTCTGAAAAATAAAATCGATAATTATAGGAAAAAATATGAAGAAATTGTAAGAAAATCTTCATTCTTGATCAGTCTAAAATATAAAAACATGTACGGGAATATTAAAATTATATCTAATTAATTCTGAAAAATTATAGAAACTTTTCATTTCATCTTAACGAATTTACAGAAACAAAATATTGGGATATTTCAAAGAAATTTAGGGAAAATTTAATGCAATGACGAAAAATTCTTTATATATTCACAAAATCTTAGGAAATTGTAAATAATGCAACAAAACTTTCGATTTTTGGAAATTTTGAGAATTTTTTCTCTAAACTTCCTGAAATATAGGGAAAATTTACTGTTAATACTTTAAATTTCCCTAAAATTTACAAAATATGAAAAAATCCCTAAAATTTTTCTCAAACTAGAATAAGCCAATCAATATTATAAAATACTGTATAATCCTTAATTTGTAAAGTTGAGTAATTACTGATAAAAGATAAAAAGGACGGAGGCCACGTTAAGATTTATTTTATTATTTTTTACTTTTAAATATTTTTAATTCTAACAAAAACTAGGACTGATTTTTATTTAAAATTCCGAAAAAAGTTTCATTTAAATAAACTCAATAAATAATAACAATAATCACCGGTAGAGGGAAAAAAATGGCGGAAGAAATTTTTTCCCGACCAATCCCGATGCGTGTCACAAAATAAAGCTCGCAAATGGCGCGAAAGAAAACAAAGGATTTTTGCAGGAAATTTTCCCTCAGACTTAGTAATTAGGTAAGAAGCCGCCATATTTTTAAATTATCCGAAAAAAGGGAGGATTTTTTGAATGTATTCTTTTCGACCATTTCAAGAGTCGTCATTAAGACAAAAGAAAGCTTTCGGAAGGATGGAGAAAGCGTAGTTTTACTACTAAACTACCATTACGACGCATCGTTAAGATTCTATAATTAAAGGCAACCGAAACTTGTCTACATCATTAACTCTTTCTTTACCCGAGTTTAACAAGCCGTGCATCCGGGTAATTCCCACGTCGACCAATAACGATCTCTCTACTATAATTATCTACTATCAATTAAAGATAACAAACGGATCGTACCATTGGCTAAATTTGTTTTAGGGAAATTTTTTCAACCGCATAAAGAAAAATTCAAAAATAAACACACACATATATTTATTTATTTATTTATTTATAATTGAATATTTTAAAATATATTTAAATTTAAAATCAATAATTCAGTCTAATTGGTATGAAAAAACAAATCAAATAAATTTCTTTTAGGGAATTTTCACCCGTAAGCGAAATTTCAAAAACATTAATAATTATAATGTATAATTAAACATTTTAAATAAATAAAAATAAGTAATTAAGCTTAACACGTGTTAGTTAAAGTGTGAAAGACGAATTTTCTAGAATTTAGGAAAATTTTAATCGGAATATCTGTTAAATAATTCTCTTTTTAATCATCATCCCTCCAAATTTTGGAGAAATTTAAGGGAATTTTTGTGAAATTTTCAATAATGCGTACGTTTTAGTAAATAAGGGGCATTTTAGGAGAATTTTAAAGGTAAATTCCTGAGTGAATATAATGAAACAAATGCTTTATTTTTAAAGCAAATTTTTTTATGGTGTATATTAATTACATTTTAACACCGTTTTGTCAACTTTTTAAGGAAATTTAAACAATATTTAATGAAATAATTTTGTTAAGTTTCGATGAAAATAAAGAATAATTCCCTAAAAACTGGGGAACATTATAAATTGTCAAATTAATTTAGGGAAATATTAGCGATATTTAGAAAATATTTATTTAATTGTTTATTTTTATTAAATTTTCCATAAATTTCCTTAAAATTAATGAAAAAATCAAAATATTTCAGTTCTAAACCAAAATAATAATAAAAAAAAATTTTTCGACGAATATAAAATTTTATACTTAAATCTTTATCTTTATAATCCCTAAAAATCTTTTAAAATGTATTAACTTTATAAATTTTAAGAAAATTTAGGGAAGTTTTATTTTGTATATTTTTAATTATAGGTAACATTAATGTATTAAGAATATGAATATTTTATGTTAAAATTTATAAATTTTTTATTAATAAAAATATTTTGAATAATAAATTATTTATTGAATAAAAATTTAATTATAAATCTGCAAAAAAAAAGGGGAAAAAGGAAAAAATGGAGAAAATAAATAGTTATAATGTAAAGCATTTAAATTTTTGTTCAAACAACTTCAAAAATTAAAAAAACAATTCTTTATTTATTTAATTAATTAAGAATTTAATAAATTAAATTATTTTAAAGGAAATTTTAATGTTGTTTTACTACGGAATTAAGCTACTTACTAAGCGACTTTCTATGCATTTTAACTTCTGTAATTGTTTTAAAATATTATAAACTTAGTTTACAATATAATTTAATTTAATATAATTAAATTTATTTAATAAGATGAATTATTTTTAGGCTCAGAATACAGAAAATTTTGTTAAAAGACTAACTTCAATTCTAGATTCAGAAGCCTTGTGAAGGCTAAAAATATGTATTTTTTTGTTTATATTATCATATTTATTAATTTTTTTCTTTACTTTGGCGCGTTTAAACCAGAATTAATTAGAATTTTCCTGTAATTTAAGAAGCTCGAGTACACTCCTTTGGCTCATAAATCTTGGAAGATCTACATGTTGAAACAATCAAGAAGCCCTTTGCTACATAAAATTACAATAAGCAATGCAATGTTTCACGTTTATAATGCAATAATTTGTAAAAAAAAGTCGGTAAAAACTTTTTTAAAATTTAAAAACATTTTAAAATTTAACTTTATTGCCTTAAACATGATTTACTCGCTGCCTATTGAACTGAGAAAATCTAGGTTTTTATTACACTTGCAAACTGTTACATAATGTCCGAGCATCATTTTTTACAATTTAATGATGTTCTTGTGATAGAATTATTCGTTTTAAACATCGTTTAAAACGAATAATTCTATCACAGGATATGCAATAACAATTCTAATTGTCTTTGCGTAACGCTGAGATGTAATGTAAGATGAAGTAATTAAACATATTACACATTAATTGTGATTAATAAAAAATATTCCAATGATGTAACGTGTCAAATAAAGGAAGTTTGTTATTTACCAGAAACCTTTTTTACGTAGTAACTCGTATTTTCTAATTAAGTCTTCTAATTAATAGATTCATAAAATAATCCATTTTCTTGCGAAATCTTTAAGCAATTTATGGATCGTTCTTCTTAACTTAAACTTATTCACTTAAATTGAATTATCTATTAAGAATTAGCAAGGATTTTTAAGAGTAATTATCTTATAATTTTCGTATATTGACTTGAAATTAGGTAACGTTGAAGTTGCCGCCGTCAAAGCTCTATATAAGTTACATTTTATGAAATTTTATAAATATATAAGCTGAGAAACTCCTCTTTCTAACCCATAATTGCACAATATCTCAGCAAAGAGCAAAAATATATGTAAGCATTTATATTTGTACATAAAGAACAACTCTAGAATCTATACATTACTCATAATTTAAGCATCTTTAATGGCTTTTGTGTATTTTTAACTCCTTGCAACGCGATATCTTTTATCTTTTGAGAATTTTAACGAGGTTTGTCGATAATATCATTAATATTATTATAATTTCCTCATATTTTGAAATTTTGGCAAATAAAGACTGAATGCAATGCGTTGGAACTTCAGAGCAGCATCAATGTAGTACTGTACTTTTATAAAAATATAATGTGTTCAAATTCAAAAATTTCTTTATTTCAGGCATCAGAAATGTGTTTAAAACTTATTAAATATAATATATTTATATAATTTAATCCTGTTATGTATAGTATATAAATGTAACAGCATTAATTTAAACATGCGAGAGTAAATTCAAGGATATTGGCTTCTACGGTCGAATTATACAATTTCTATCGAACTAACTAAATTAAAATTATAAACATATCATAAAAATGATTTTAAAATTAATTTCTTTAATTATTTACATAGAAAACAGGCAAAATATATTTTATTTTTTGAAACTCAAAGAAATTCTGATTTATGATCGATCATAAATGTTTTTCCCATCACTTTTCTGATAATTTATCTTATTTAATGTAAATTAGTGTAAAAAAATTCGCATTTAATTAGAGAAAATTTGATATTTTTAATGTTGCATCATAAACAGATCATTTAACTAGCGATGATTCATAAGATGCGAAGACGATTGCAATTATTTCACTTAACTAGAAAATATAACTTTTTTCTAAAGATATTAAGAGATAATAAAGAGCACGAAACATAATTTAATTTAAAATATATATTTCTTAATATTTGAAACAAACTTCTAGCCTTTCACATTCACTTTATACAAAATATGGTAACTGAATGTTTATATTTTATATCGTTTGTAGTATTAACATTAATTATTTTTTAAAATATCAAATAAACGTGCATCTGTTACGTCAAAAATGCTCTTTGTTTCAGTTCATTTAATTATATGCAAATGAGCGTTTCAATTGTATACAATGCATGTTCAGCTGTTAAACCTGGATTTTTCAAAATATATTAATTAACTATTACTTAGATTTTCTTGGATATGTTAAGTTGCTATTACCTAGACTCTTCACTATGTTAAGCTATCATTATCAAGACTTTTTTTTTGAATATATTAAACTACTATAATCTAAACTTTCTGAGTAACTTAAACTACTTCAACTCGAACTTTTTAAATAGTTAAACCACACATATCTAAACTTTTTTGAATCTTTCAACCTATTATTATTTAGAATATATTGAAAGTGATTTCTTTCGACGCTATAAAACTGAAAAATAAAATAGTTAAACTTACCTTAAATAAGCACAGTGTGGAGTTTTATTTAAGAATCAGACAAAAATCAAAGATCGGGTGATACGTTTCTACTTTCGTGACGAAGACTTCCACTTTAAATTACTAACTTACTAACGTTTAAATTTTTTTATTATTATTCCCTAAAAGCAGGATCTTACACGAGGAACGAATAGGAAAAACACTAGAGAACAGCCCGAGGAGGTACTACCCGAAGGGAAACTCCTAAAGGTTTCGATAAATAAATATACCTATAACACATGCGACAAACATTTAATCTTTATTTATTTGTTTTTTTTATCAAGGTGTAGAATGTTACATAATCAAAATTGAAGTGACTTTTTTGCTTTTTATTAATCTGGTGAGTTTGGTTTATGATTCACTTTAATAATTAATCGATGATTCACTTACACACAATATTTAATTATGTTTCTGTCGTTAAACAAAACAATTTAACAGTAAGCTTGCATCTTGCGGATGTCTTAAAAATAATTCCACAAAAAAAAAACAAATATGGAAGAAACAGTGAAAGTACATAATCTATATCATGCACTGTAGCAATAATATCAGTGCTATTATTACTACAGTGCATAATACAAATTAACATGAAAAATTACATTAGATTATTCTTATACATATTCTATTTAAATTACCAGTAGCCTACTTCATACTTCCTTACAAATTTTTATAATTTTCTCATATTTTGAAATTTTGGCATCTAAATAAGGAAAACAATGCGTGGGAACTTCAGAGCAGCTTCTGCTCTGAAGATCCCATCGTTGTATCGATAGTTTGGAAGTGTAGAACTAAAGTAAACAATGCTACAAAATTTAATAAATAATAGCTCCATATTTCTGCAAGATATTCACAGAATAATGGATTATTTCAATAACACAATAACCTTCCTTAATTCATCATCAGTAACCAACTTTTTAAAATGGGCCATCAATTTATTAAATTTATAATTGTTGTAGCGTAACGGTTCCGTTTCAAACTGGCAGTTTTACATTTATTTTGAATACAATTTTTTTTTTTTTTTTTTAGTAATTACAAATATATTAGTAATTCAAAGATCCTGCAATTAAGGTCATTGATAAAAGCTATAGTAACAATACTGTATAATATTTTATGTTATGACCTGCTTTGCAAATATTAACGATTCTTCGGGTTCAATAATATTGTAGCGTAAAATCTAGAATCCGATTTCAGATTAATTATATGAAAATTCAGGATACGAAAATTAATTATGAAACTAAATAATACAGAGAAGAATGTGCTGTTTTTTATTTATCTAAACAATTTTTATAATGCTAGAATCAGCTTATGCACTTGATAATACAATATGTTAGTTTATATATCTGTGTAGATATATCTATAATATATAGGCTATTTATAGAGAAATGTGCACAGGAAATTACAGTATAAACAATATAAATAAGTTATATTCTCTTCTGTGTATTCAGGTATAAATATACTGTATAGGCCTACTCTCTTTACTGTATAGAGAGTACAGTACATAAAGTATATTTATATGCACAGGAAATTATAGAGTGGTGGAGTATGAACAAAAGGGTATCTTTGAGATACAACAAGTTAGTTTCTTTATAGAATAAGAATAAATCAAGGTATATTCTCATAAAAAATCAGATGAAAATGCATTCATTATATTGATCAAAGATCTGTTTTTATAGGCTTATATATAGGGTCTACATAATCTTTGTTTTCTTTCTAGCATATATCAGGATATTCTACTTCTTATCAAAATCGGTTGATAATGCAATATATTGATCAAAATTCTGTGTATGTTTCTAGCGTATAGAAAAGCTTACTGTAGTAAAGAAAGGTGAAATTAGTTCCAAATTTCTTTTAAAAATTACCTCCTGCATTAGTTATAAGCTTAAATCTTATTTTTAAACATAAGATTGCAATAAATGTTTGCAATTTATATATTTTTGTCATCTGCAACTATGTCCGAGACGACACACCTTTAAAACTGTTCTCGTTTGCATCTGTTTAGTACAGGATGCAATTTTGCACTCTTTTCCTCACTTATTTTTATTCTGTATCGTGAAAATATCCTTAATTTTAAATAAATTTCCTTATTCTTTCGGTTATATTCGTCTTTTTTTCTTATAAGATGTAACGTTTCATGCATCGTTGCTCCAATTTTTGAATGCCTCCGGACTTTTACAAATGACATAGATCCAGTTATTATTACAATTAATAAAAAAATTCATTAATGTGTAACAAGTTTCATGTTTTCTATGCTGATTTTTTTACCTCTATAAAATATCTAATATTTACATTAATGCACAACTTTGTAAGTTATATCGATTTTAAGCAGTAAAACTATATTTTTCTATTATAATTATAATAAATTTGTTTTAAAGATTATAAATAAATAAAAAATATTAGATAATATACTTTAAATTAGCTAAATTAATGAATGGAACAAAAATATAACAATGAATAACCTGTGCAGATCATACAGTAGTTTCTAAGCTCGGTTTACATTGAATAAATTTAAAAATGAGAATAAAAATTAAATTTTCTTTAATTAACTTTTTAATTATCTGAGAAAAAGTATAGTTTATATTTATATCATTAAAAATAATTTTAAAAATAGGCATAAATGGCGTAAAACTGAACGTTTATATTAGGCCTACATTATATTTTATTACTCGCTCAAACTATGGAATTGTAGGTAAAGTTCATTAAAAATATTAATAAATTATAGAAATTTATATTGTATTAATCATTATAAACAATTTTATTGGCGTATAGAAGGTAAATTTACAATTTAATTAAGAAAAAATTTATTAAAAATCGCTTCTGTTAGAATTATATATAGCCTATTCAGTTCTTCGAGTTTTCACCCATTAAAACTGTAGAATTGTAGATAAAAACTTAAAAACTAAAATAAATTATATGAATTTACACTGTCTTAACTAATAGGCCTATAAACAATTTAAATGTCATGCAGAAGGTAAATTTATAGTTTAATTAAAAAAAATAATGTTTTTCCTTGTTAAGAGTCAGAATTAATGTAAAGATTTTCTTAGAATTAAACATTCTTCGATTGTTTCTAGTTGATTTACCTTACTCGGAATCATTTATAACATTATAAAATATTAAATATTTAAGTTTATATTGTATTTTAAAGGCTACATTCCTGTCAAAGAGGAAAAAACCATTGAAATATTTAAAAAAAAATCATTTACTGTACACAGATCTATCCGACAATACCCTACATTTTTCGTTTGTAAAAACAGTTTGGTTTAAAACTATTGAAGGGGAATTGTCAGGAAGCGAATACAAAAAGAGAAACCAGGTAGATTGATGGGCCATCTACTAATCGCTAGTGTTTATTGTGTCTCTATTATTCTAAACACACAGACCTAGTCATGCCAATAAGTTGTAACCTTCGCTAATGTTGCCTATACGAAAGCATTAATAAAAAATAGGGCTACGATCGAGTCCTTCGTAAATGGCAAGTTGGGAAACGATTTTATAAGTATATGCAAAGGGAGTTTTTCGAGTGTAAGGGGAATATTCGAAATGTTGCTTTCTAATTACGTCACAGACAATAGTTTTAAACATAACCAAAATAGTCCACGAGGGGGGAATTTTCTGACGAATAATCCGGGTAATCTTTAATCTAGGTGATGCAGAATGGGAGTGTATTCAGTCACGTTTCATATAGCTCTTTTGTCACGATCTATTGTGTTTAAACCTATATAAAACATGCTAAGTCACCTTCCGCCATTTTTGACGGGTTTTTCTGCTTTTGATGATTATTCATTATATTTTTATAAAGATGGCTTCTAGGCAAAGCTCAATAGGTTAACTAGATTTAGATTTCTTTGAAATGAATCGAGTGAATTAGTCATGTCATTTTGTTTTCTTACAATAAACTATATTTAGATCTATTTTTTATTTTTAATATCTAGATAATTTTAAATTTATTTTTAAATTGTTAAAGTATACAAATAATTATAAATTTTGTATTCTCTAAAAGCTAGACTAGTAAGTGTAAGCTTTTGCCTATACGCGAATCTAAAATTCACATTAAATATTCAAATTATAGAAAGATTTAGAGCTGTAATAGCTATTATAAATTCAATATTAGTCACTCCATGCTTAATCTATACTCAAAAACCGTTAAGATTAAGGACGTGTTTCGTATCTGATGGAAGAAAGTCATAGACTCTAGAGACGTAAACAGTTTATCCACAAATTTTTTGCTTTCTTCCATGTTTTAGATGAATTCTTAGTTTTCTGTGATATTTTGGGCTGTTATATTGCCATAAATCTTGTTAAATATATTTCTTTAAGATATGTATAAAAGAAATTTTGGATTATTGGTGACGTAAAGAGACAAAAATAGCAGGTTACGTCCATGATATTATATTGACAAATGAGTTCTATACTTTAAGGATAAACAAACTAAGAAGCAGGATAAAGTAGAAGGAGGAGATGAAGAAAGATGCTGAGATACGGATGCAGAGATTGGAAGATGGAGTAAAATGGAGAGAAGTGATGAAGGAAAAATAGGCCTGTAATGCTCATAAAAGTCAACTCGTAATGATGATGATGACTAATATTATCTTTCATTAACGTCTTATCTATTTAAAATTTAACGTTATAACAATGAACATTCTTTTGAGTGTACTTTAAGAATCAATAAAGAAGATGTAAGTTATTTATAAAATTCTGGAGAAAAAATCAAGAAAATTATAATAATTAATTTTTTAGGTGCCTAAAATGTAATTTACGTTAACTTTACACTTCTTAAACGAAGGAATTTTGAAAAAAAATTTTTTAAATCTCTTTTTCCGCATCCTTTAATTACTAAACATTTACATAACGTCTGAAACAAAATTACGTTAATTAGTAGCAACAGTTATTTATGGATTATGCAACAGATGCTAACATTTTGCAACAAAATAATCATTATCGGATGTGCTGCAACAGATCAAAATATTCATTATCAATACATCCTCGTAACCTTTCCTACCGGATGCATGTGTTAAAACACAGTCTACCCTCGACTCTATTTAAGTTTCGGTCTCATAACCATTTCTTTAATTATAATTAAGATACATGTTAAAGAATTAAAAACATTATAAATATTATAATAGAAATTAAATTACATTTTATTTAATTAAGATTTAAAGTATTTAGATAAATAAATTAAACAGAGATAATATTATAAAAAAGTGGAACGAAAATTTCTTAAACGTCGCTCTTCTTAGAAAAAAGAACACGCCTTAAAAACCACGCCTTCGAACCAATTGGAAATTCTCAACCAATGACGAGTAAGCGACCTGACGAAATGATTTTCATTCTTATTGAAATGTTAACGCCCCGTAACCGGTATTATAATTTTACTACAGGATACGCTAAATGAAGGCGTGGCTTCCTGTAGAATTTTTTTTTTTTTTATTCGTCTAGACTCTTACTCAACTTTCTTTACATATTTTGAATTTCTGTATTGTTCGATTTTTATTATTTTTACGCAATTCTAGGTGTTATCTGTCATAATATAAAAATTCCCATTAACATAATTAAGCAATAAACGGGATTTTGTTTCGCTTCCTTAAATTTATTCATGAATTATCCTTTTGCATCTCGTGGGAAATTACCGAATTTATACTTTCATTTTTAATTTTATTATACATAAAATTTAATCTTTTTTATTACTTGTAATCTTTATTGCATTATATATTATTTTATTATAAAATTTATATTTTTATATATAATATTTTGGACTCGTATTTCTCCATTTAGCTCTATGTATTTTTATACTCCTATTTAAGTCTGTATGTGCCTCTACGTAACGTGTATTAAGGTCTCTATATAGCCTACTAAAAGTAGAATAAATATATATTTTATTTACTTTTTGTATACGATTTTAAAGCTTATTTCGTTATTAATAAGTTAATTTTCTTTTTAATTTTGATGCGAAGAACATAAAAATTATAATGAATATTATTTGAATGAAATTACTTTTCATAAATAAATAAGTAATGTTACTCATAAAATTCTTTAAATATTTTTTAAAAATTATAAAAGTTTTTGAATTAAATAATAGTAATAATTTAGAAAGTTTATTCTATAATATACTTGAGATCTAACTTAAGTTTAGAACTTGAGAAAGTTAATTTTAATTTAATAATAAAGATATTGAATTAATTAAATATGACAGGCTTATAGACTTAAACTTAGATATTGAATTTCGGAAATTTCGAGGAAAAAAGTAAAAATTTCAGAGGGATATTTTTAAAACACTCATTTTCAATTTAAAAAAAAATAAATTTCTTGAGATGATTAAACATGTGTTCATATATTATTTCTTCTTGTAAACCACGTGCTGTTGCTATTGATCAGGGAAATTCCGATCAGGAAACTTATTTACAACACGATTGTTACAGATCAGTTTCTCAATACGACATTGACCATGTGTTTTGAGACTCGCAAGTATCAACCCACGTGCTTCCAGGATGCTAAAATAGGGAAATAGATAACTATAATCCATAAATCCATATTAATATTAATTAATTTATCAAACTGCAACCATCGTGAAATCTCTACTACGAATTACACAAACAAATAGACTTTTGTTATCGCTATCACAGGTTTATTGTTATTTCAATAAAAGAAAACACTTTTCTGTGTTAGTGTTCGGATTTATATTGCATTTATGTGTTAACTTCCGATAAATTTACAAATTTATTTTTTTTTTTTTAGACTACCGAAACTGGTTGATTAATCTATTATTTTGCTTCGAATTTAGTTGATACTTAGTTTTAAATTACGTATCCAGCTGACAGTTAATAAATTTATGAATAGTGCTTGATGTGATTAATAGAAAAATAAGCCAAATTCACATCTTGTAAGAATTTAATATTCGGAAATAAACGATAATCATCGGAAATCCACGATTATTAAATTCTTACCTGTTTACTGTAATTTGTCGAATGTTTTATTGTATTGTATATAATTTATTTTATAGCATATTATATGATTTCTGTAGTCATTGACATGACAGATTTAGTGTTATGACCCTTCTAAGCTATAACTTACAGTCAAAACATTCTATAACATATAGGCCTATACATATATATATAGGTTATAAGACGCCTTTTATCTCTCAAATAACCAACTTAAAAAGTACGATACCCCAAACTGTATCCTTTAACCCAAGAACCTTTGTACTACTTTTAGTTTACGCGTAAAACCAATCCTTATAGAATACATTACAACTATTTTTATTCATTTTTAATATATTTACTATATTTAATAAATATTTTATAGACAATAAATATATAGGTCTATATTTTAAATTTATTTATTACAGACAAATCAATGCTTATGTTATTATGAAAAAAAAATCAATTAAAGTCTATAAACGTCGAAAAATAGCACGAAACGAAGTCTAATAGAAATTCTGTGCTAGAATATTTTCATTAATGGTAAGTTTTTAATGTAATTATTTAATATTCTCCTTCAGCAGGCATTAATGCCTATTAAAAATGTTCCATATCCGATTATAGTTTTGAAATCTGCTTATATGTATATAAGTTTTCATTCTTAATGTTTTCCGCCATGTGGGCAATGGAAGGCGGTTTTACATACCCATCGTGGGTTCGACCAGACCCACAATCGCCTGGGGGCTCGACATCGTCCATGAAAAATTCCGGGTTAGGTCGCCCGGATTCGATCCCGGAATTACTCGGTCAATGTCTTAATCTTTTCGATTATCTGGTCGTCCTGTATGATAAGTTTCATTTAAAACATAGAGCATGCAATCTTATTGTTTCCATTCTTCGTTTCGTCAGAAAAATATTATTTTCAATCTGCTAGAATTCAATGCTTCTAAATTAGGCTCTCGCTTGTCTTTTGAAAACCTCTATTAAAAATTTCTTGGAGTTAAGAACTTCAAGAAGTTTTCACTTAATCATCAAAGAATTAGTAATGATGCTGAAGATTAAAGTTTAATCTCAATCTTGAACAGTATTTCTAATTCTAAAATGAGGGAAATATTTAGTTTTGTAATCTTGATACAAGGTTAGGAGTAAAAATAAACCAATGCCTTACTATGTATTCTGCATAACTTATAATTTAATATCAAATACTGTAGCAATATTATGACTGTTATGAAGTAAATACTTTTTATACTTGTTTATCTAAATATAGGCTAAGTAGTCTATATTTAGATACAAGAAATGACATAAAATATAGTTTATAAGCAGATTTAATTTATATTCACAGGGAAGCTTGAGCTAACAAGTAAAAATACACAGACGAACATTATTTATTAACAAAAAAGCAATTGCAAGATTGCGTAATATTGTCTACTAAAGCGATAAACCTACACAAAACGCAAATTGCATAAATTGCAGTCTTTGCCACTCCTCGGTTTCAATATTTAATTGTGCAATAGTGAACGGGAATTATACACATTCATTTAGATTGTGTAAAATATTCGTGTGATGTCAATACTACGCAATACATTACCAAATATTGACGTCAAGTAAGTATTTTGTGCAATTTTCTCGAATAATTTCCCCGTTTTAAGCTTTCCGATATTCGTTTTCGGTTTCTGTGTCTATTGCGATATAACCAGTAGAGATTTTTTTAAAAATTATTAAGATAATTAAAAAAAATAAATAAAATTTTTATTAAAAATTTTATAAATTTAATACAATTATTAAAATAACAATTTAATATTGTTTAAAACAGTTTTAATTTATATAAAAATATTTTCAATAACTTGATTTTTTTAAAATTATAGGTAGTAGCACTAGACAAACAAAATGGCTTCCGGCGTCAGTGAAGTTATTTATTTCATACAATTATTGTAGTAAGTAGAAAATACTATTAATTAATTTAATTAATTTTTATTAATTAAAAATTTATTGTTTTAAAATCACATATTTAACGTAAAACATGTATAAATTGTGTTTTACATTAAATAATTTGGAAGTAAGCGATTGAAATGATTTAGACCTAATGCGACATTAGGCCTAATGTGGCATTAGGCCTAAAGACAATTATTATAAATGGAGAATGATGAAATTTAAAATATATTGTCTCTAATAAATCTATTTACGTGTCAGTTAATAGTCTACTGGGTTTTTGGGTGTAGTTTTCAAAGTATTTTTCCCATTAAAGCCTTACTGTACTGGGATATAGCCTAAGCTTCTAATGTTCTGGATCAAGAAATGCTCGTCTTGATCCAAGACATTACATTTCATTGTAATGTTAATTATTAATTAACATTTACAATAAATTAATTAGCAATAAGAGTAATACAACAGAACATGGCGTTTTATGCAAATATTGTTGAAGACTCGGTCGAAAGCGCTACAAACAAATATTGAAGTTTCTTAAATTCCAAGAAATATTTAAATATAAATAATAATTCTTGAAAAAATAAAAATATTTATTATTAATTTACCTGGAAAATAAGATGATATAGATTTTCTTCTTCTTTACAAGATGAACTTTTCCAAAGAAGAAAATCTACAGGTAATATTCTAATATTATCCGTAGCTTTTCTACGGGAAAGTTTATCTTGTCAATTAAGAAAATCTATATGATGCGGGTGTTTTGATATAAAAATACTGCATTCGTTGAGTTGCAGATCTACACTGTCTGATCCAGCTGTCACTGTTCATTATTATATATTACAATATTTTATATTTAAAAAAAACTCCTGTTTTCTGCCGTTATACATAAAACGCATTTCGAATTAGTAACTGCAATTGAATTGGGTACTATGTATACCCATGGCTCTAGATGCCACGCGTTTTGAGCATTAAAACAATTCAATAGTTCTGAGAATAATAAAGTGCAAACCCTGAGGGTAAACGATTATATAAAATAGGTGACATAACATCATAAAAGAGAGAGGAGTTAGCCTTTAACACCTGATACAACCACATGTAAATAGATTAGTCAAGAGTATTTCTTGACCCCCATACAAAATTTTTGTATAATAAAATTGTTTTGCAACTTACAAGTACAGCTGCTAACCAATACGAAAGATATTAGATTAATTTGATTATATTAAGACGAATCGAAGGTCAAAAAGCATTGATTATTATGGCTCCAGATTTTAATAAATACTATAATTAATAGCGTAAAACGAAGAATGAAAACAATGATGATAATTTTGGAAATTTTTCGAGTTTAATTAATTTCGTAATAAATTATACTCTGACACGAAATTTAGGACACAATAAATTTAGGATGCGAACTTGACACGAATTCGAGTTTATGGGATTCATTATAGCTGTTTTACAGAGCATTCTGCGTAAAAAAACTGAGTCATACGTGTATAGAAATGGTATCAATGACTGACACGCGTCGACTATTGCATCAGACTAGCGTGTTAGCAAATTGTATATTTAAATAACTGATTCACGATTTAAATCGATCTTGGTAGCGCATTAACTTTTATTATCGTTATGCATATAAATGCAGTCTTCGTATGAATCAAAAGTTGAATATTGAAGAATATTTACATGTTAAAAATTGAATTTGCATTTTGAAAATTTAATCTATTATTTAATTTGAATTAACGTTATTCATTATTTTAATTTATTTTTCATTAAATTTAAATTATGTAGATCTTAATTATATTAGGCCTACATCTATACACAAATATCGACGTTAATATATTTAAAAAGTTATATTATAAAATAGAAGGGAAATATACTTTTTAACTTAATTTCATACACAATAAAATTATACATTTACAACTTAAAACTTAATTTATAAATTTAAATTTGTATTTTAAATGGCTTCATGTTTTAGAAGGCCACTGGGAGTTCTCTCTAAAGCACGAATTCATTTATAAACGAATAAGAATTCTTACCTGTTAATTGAATTAATTTTATTCTTACTGTCTTTGAATCTATCTTCATTTTATTAACATAAAATCGATTCATAATTAATACATGAGCTAATCTTATTAAGTTAGTAAAATATCTTTTACATGACATAAATTCCTTTTTATAGTTTCATGTCTTCAGCAGTTAAAAATGCGTATGGATTATTTGGTTTTGTAGCCAACGCCTTAAACTAATCAATGAGAAAAGATATACCACACAAAAATTATATTTAAAATTTTTTATTAACTTTCTCCTCGCTAAAATTTTTAATTTGACAGTATTTGTGGAAAGCATAATGAACATTTATTTACTTATTTAAATATATTTCTATCTTTATAAAGGCCTGAATCAACTTTACTGATTCTTTGTATTAATATTACAATATAACAGAATAACATTATGTATTACATAATAAACAAATGTTATAAATAATCTTCAGTTAAAAGGCTGAATATTGTGTGAAAGTTTGCTAAGATATTGCTTTTCAAATTCTGAGAAATGAAACAAGTTTTATACAAGTCACAATAAACTTATATTCAAAAGCTACATAAATAAAATATAACTTTTAATTTCAAATATTATTTCTATTGTAATTTAACAGTAAAATTAATTCATGGTGCAGACAAAAGTTATAATAATCTAAATATTAGGTGTAAATATCTCATTCTTTTTTTATGAACGAAAGTAAAATTTTGCAAAATTTTGGCATAATTTAGCTTAAAAATAACATCAGTAAAGTAAATAAGTTAAGTATATTTTTATTGATTTATTTATTTGCTACAAAAGTTATGAATATTAGACAGGAGCTTACAGTCTAAAATAGGCCTTTATCTCCCCCCAAAAAGAATCTTACTTACATAATTAAATGGTGAATATCGTCTCGACCAACTAAACTAGAATATAGTAAGTTACTTGACTTTTATTATGGAACTGACTGTCCATATGTTTGTTATGCGTGGATCTTTATTAAAACGGGAAATTCTAACACTAATTCCAAAAAATTGACACGAATACTGTTTAACGTGAATTGAATTATTTTCTTTAATCAGTCGCTTTTACTGTACAAGTTGGTCACAGTTTCTTATCACCTTAGATTTTACGTTTGGCCAATATACTAAAAGCGTTGTTTTTAATAAAAAATGAAACAATGTTAGAAGATTTAATGAGTGAAGTGTATTATGTACAGTACTTCCATCATGTTCATAACAGCAATTTTGCTATGCATATATTTATTCTTTTATGGTATAATTAGTCGTATATCACATGTATGTGTGATACGAGTGTGCAGATATGCACCCTAACTGCAACAGTTGATTCAAAATTTAATAAGACATTGTAATACCTGTGTATGTTTGTGGTAGATTATTTATTTTGTATTTTAAACATACGCAGCGTGTTTATTTTAGAATTAGGCCTACTTTATGATTTGTTAGTTTATTCTAATGCAAATCTTATTGTTAAAAGGTTTTATTGCATAACTATTAAATTTTCAGACAGAGAGAAATGAATTAACTTTATTTAATCAAGGAACCATTGTAAACTAATATTTAGAATCTTTAAATCTGTAAACATATTTATTTTCTGCACAGATATGTATTGTTGTTATGTTTTGTCGTACAACATATTAAATCTATTGATCTTTTTTATGCAGGAAATTCTGTTTTTAGGTCTTTCTTTTATCCCTTCTCAACTTAATATTTTTTTTATTGTTAAGTAATAAAATTATTAAAATTGAGCATACTTAATACGGATTCTAGTAGATCATTTAAATCATGAAAATTATTCTTAAAACTTTTTTCTGGAGGCATGTAATACAATCTAAAGGAAGAAATCAAGATCTGTGTAGAAGTGACGTTTTCGGCCAAGGATAAGAACCGAATCCCTGTGTTTTATATTATATACCAGACATGGGCAAATGCGGCTCTTGCTGAAAGTGTTAATTTCTGTTTTTTATTATTATTTTTACAATTTTATTTTTATAATTTTGTGAAAATATGTTTATTAAAAAAATTTAATATTTGTTTTATATTATATTTATGTTATATAATAAAATCGCGCGCCTTACCATACTGTCCGCCACGACAGTACAGAACTGCGGCTCCCATGCATTTTGCAAAACCTACATTTCGGCTCCCACTGAACTCTCGCTTGCCCACCCGTTATATACAGTATTAACATTATATTGACGTAATTAATTCTATTTTGTCTCAGTTACTTCACAAAATTACAAAGATTTATAAGTTATTAATGTACAGAATTCCGTATTCCATTGAAGAACGTTAATCCGGTTCTAATTAATGTATATTCTGATTTTCTTTTTTTAAAATCTTGTTTAGTTTTAATACATATTTTTAAAAGAAACTTTATAGCAATTTCTTTTCGAAACTTTATATTATATAAATACGATAATAGGTTTAAAATCCAACAAATATGTTGGATTTTAAACCTATCCAAAAGTCCAACGAAAAAACCAATAAGATTTTTAGAAAATCACAAAAAATTTGTTTGATTTTCTTTCAACAGAAGCATAAAATAAGACAAATAAAACACTATTTTTTGTTATTGTATAACTTAACAATATTGATATGCATTGTTGTGTGATATATTGTCTTCGTAAATAATAAATAGAAAATCTTTGTGTCCGTAAGTTATTAAATGTACAATGTTGCAAATGTTGCAATTTTATATTATTACAGTTATTTTATGTAGTCGTTTGGAATTTTACATATAGGGCCTATGCTTATGGATCCAAATAGAATGTATTGAATGTAATAAGAATAATGTGTTATTATTGCAATAAAAAACTGCAAAATTTAGCCGTCTACGGTTTTATACCTACGAAACTCAGAAATTCGGAGGTAAATAAAAAAAGAAAGAATTTTGAATATAAATCTATCAAGGAAAGTTTAATTGCCATTCTTAGAAAATCTCTAACGTAATTTATTAGTCTATATGTGCAAATTTATGAAAATGTGTTCTCGTTATTTGACCCCTTTGTTGTTCCAATAGTAGAACAAGATCGTGATGGGTTTAAATCATTTAAGAACTCAAATATTTTTTTATATTTTCTTATTTGTTTAATTTAATCGTTTCTGTTTTTCTACATAATGTATGTTGAACGCTCTCGCTTCTCGTAAAACACTTGTAAGCTGTTTTAACCCTTTCAAGGATTCCTCGACCTTTTGTCGACCCCTCTTCCTTTCTGTTAATACAGTTAATAATAAATAAATCTAGTGAGTCAGGATTAAGCCACACACAACGTTTTCATAGAAAAGATGTACTGTACTGTACGGTACTGTAGTACAGTACATACAGTGTGCAAATTTACAAAATCCTGAACTGTCGTGTACATAACCCATGGGATTAGAAATTTTTAATGAAACATTTTCAGCTGACCCCGTAGATATTGATATTGATCACTTTGGGGATCCCTGGTATAGATAGAGCATATTGTTTCTTTTAATATATTTGATCATTTCCTTCATTTTTAAGCAGATTATTCTGGATTGTTATAAATTAAAAATTTCTGCTGTCGTCAGATTGAAACAATAAAGTTACAAATATCTGTTTTTGAATTCACACCTGCGCCTTTTTTTTAATGAAAATTTACTCACGGATGACTTACAAATTCGCCTAAACACACCCAGTTCTAATTATGATGCAGCGCCAAGTTACTTATCATTGCACCATTTATTCTTAATTGTTCCTCATGACGAAATAAAGATTTAGAAATAAATGGTGTAATAATGCGTGGACTCATACGATCACTCAGCCAGCATTTCTTCTTATTACTTCTCTGTTCTTGCTCTTGTACTTTTAAGAAAATGTCGATGGAGAAGCCAAACCGCGAGGTGGGGAAACTCCAAAATTTGCGCCAAACCGCATGAAAAAGTTCGGATTTTGAAGCGGGTGTTACCACAATGCGCCTACGGCTAAGAGGAACGAAAAGAATTTCTTGATGGCTAACCAGAACACGTGCATCGAGGTAGAATTGTGTGAATGAGGACACTTGGATAAGGACCGGAATTTCTGTATCAATGGAATGGGGTGGAGCATTCATACGTTCATGAGAGTCATTAAACTGTTTCGTGAAGATTTATAGTTTAACTTGTATTACTAGTTATTACAAGATTCTTCATCCGATTACGCTATAAATCTAATATTTCAAGTCCGCCATTCTTAAAATATTAGCATCTTATCAATCTTGCGTTTAGGTTTTCCTTTTTCATTTATTTACAATATCTATCAAATACTGCGGCATACACACCGGGTGACTTTGTATGTTTATTCAATCAACTAAAAAGCATGTTTATATATATATATGGAAAATAAGTTTATAAAATCTTTAAAAAATGTAAACACTGAATTAATACAAACATTTAACCTATCTATTTTTCTACTTTTTTTAGAACAATTTATTTAATTTTCCTTAACCACGAAGTCCTTTCCTTACTTGAACACGTTAAAATCAAGTAATTTAGTAATTTAAATTGTTACTGGCAACGGTTCTTATTTTAATATCGAATAATACAAGATGTGAAGGCCCAAAAATCAGTTAACTGCGTTTCGTTTTTGTATTCTTTCGGGTAAATTTTGTGGATGTGAATCGTAAATTGAGCCTTACGATAACGTGTTATTCTTTTATAGAATTACAGGAAACATGATAAAAAGAGCAGCAATTTGTATATAAATAGAGTGTTTACACAAATATTGTGACACTCTAGTGGGATTAAATTATACAAGGAGTCGAGTCACTTGCTGTTTAAGAAGTTTCTTTATTGTCTTTTGGTTTGTCAAAGATACATTTCGGGTCTTTGACAGATCAAAAGACGACAAACTTCTTAAACAGTGAGTGATTTGACTCCCTGTATGATTTGATCTCACTAGTGTCACAATATTTGTGTATACACTCGAATTATATATAAAGTATAATAGGATCTCAATACTTATTGATGAAAGCAGCAATTTAGTCTACAATTGTTAACTAACTTTTAGGCCATCCTATAGTTTTAGAATTATTATAAGTCTTTTTTCAAAAGCTAATATTGAAAAAATTAAATTATTTAAGTAACTAGATACTGTTTCCTTTCTTCTTCCTTTTTTTTCTTCTTTATCTGACTTTATTTCAATGTCTTAGATTACTTAATTTGATTTTAACCTCAGTTTGTGTTGTTAATACAGGGTGGTTCAGAATTAACACGGCAACTAAAAATAATATCGATAGTTGCTCTATTACTTACAGGCCATTCTGCATATCGGAAAATTTAAATTTGTTATTGGTGTACTGTCTGTGAGTACAGGACGGTTCAAAACTCAGTTAACCATTGTAAAGACTAAAACTGTTGTCTTGTTTTGTAAAACTTGTTTCGAAATTGTCACAGTTCTATATCAGTTTTGTAATACAAAAACACAGCCTACGATTTATACTTACAAATATACCTTGAACTTAGAAACAAAACAGGTTAACTGAGTTTTGGGCCTCCCTATATAATGCGTTTTTTAAAGTATAAATTTAAGTCAAATTTTGAATGATGAAGACGAAACGATGCGATTAATTTACCGGAATGTGATCGAGAATTATTTTTTGTTTTATAAGTTTCCAATTAATTAATTCTTAAATTATAAATGACTTAATTTTAAACAGAAAATCGATTATTACCAAAACTAGAGTGAAGAATAATAATGTTTTTTTTTTCATATTTAATACGATCAATCGTAATTTTAACTAATTTCTCTTCGTTATTTGAAAGGTTTAATGTATTTGTAATATAAAAATGTAATTTATGACCTAAATTAGCCTGTATAGGAGATTTTATATTCTTACATTAAAACTATTGATGAATATTAATTAATATTAAAAATACGTATATTTGATTGGTTATTATACTCAATCATCGAATAGATTTTTACTAATAAAACGTAAGCTTGTGTACACTAAGGCCTATATTTTGTGCATATATGTACACACACATCTGTTACTTTTAATTGAGGAACGTTTTATAAACACTAAATAAATTTATGTAGATGGTTTTGTGTTTATATGCTGTTTAATCCAGTAACTTAATCACTTGCATCCAAGAAACTCGAGCTGCTAGTAGATCCATTTCAGTCCAATAATTATTCTATTTATAGAATGTAGTATAGGTCCAGCAGTTTTGGGAGAAGCTTCCATTCTTCTGGTATTAGTAGGAGTAGGAAATGATGATTGAAAGGAAGATGTGAAATGCGACAGATCTCTTATGAAATGTCAAAAGTGTTCATGAATAATACGATGATCTGTCTCGATTTGTTTGCTTTAATTAACAAATTACCACATAAGACTTTCTGAAGGAGCATACAGCAGCATCTTAAAAATATAATTACTAATGCTGAAGATGAAAATCTTTAGAGCAACCTGCATCACTTTAGTTCTAGTGTGCAGTTAAACACACACACAGACAATGCAAAATGATTTTAGATAAATTGCTTTCATTAGTTGTTCAGTTCACAGTAACCTATCCATTAATAAAGTATATCTTTAATATAATTATTTTAATTGTGTTATTATTAAATAATACTTAGTCCAAATGAGATCTTTTTTCGTAAGTGTGCTTAACGATTAAATGTGAATTAGAATAGAAAACTGATTTATAATAATAATGCTTCATTTATAAATTTATGACAGCGTATTTCATTGATTAAAAACCTTATTTTAATAAATAGAATGATGAAAATAAACGTCTTACGAATAGAAAATTAGTTATGAATACATTTTTAAAAATATATATATTGACCATTAAGCATTTTATATCGTAAAAGATTTATTTGTGGATTGAAATTCTCAATAAAACATCAATTTTATTAATTTTCTCTCTCAAATTTTAATTTAATGAATGCATTTTAGGTTATAATTTGAGTGTATATTCAAAGTTTTCATTAATATTTATTATTTAGACAGCTAATTAACATTCAGACATAGTTATGTTGTTAAGAATTTACTTCCTAATGAAGATCATTACTGCATATCACGACTTTCTTTTTACTTTTGGGTAAAATTTCCAAAAGTACGAGTTCATACAAGTTCAACAGGATGTAGACTGGATCTTAACGTTTTCTCTACTTATGACGTAAATGATGATTCAAATCTATTTTGTCCGTAAAACTGTGTTTAAACCGAAATTCAGGAAAATCTTCTAACCTAATTTACGTTGTTCTTTAATAATAAAATGGCGGTGATGCAATTCTTTCTCGATAAAACGGGTGAACGAACTAAGACACTTTTCGAAGAAGGGACCTTGATATTCTTCCTTTTTTTGTGTTTTTCTCTTGTGAAAATTCTTTTATAATTTAGTTCAAGGGGCGTGTCTCATAGTCGAACTATGACTCCATACTTAAGCGGTGCAATATGAAGACTTCACGAGGAATCCGCACACGCCTCTATCCAGATGAGACATTTAATATAAAAAAATGCAAGAGTTGCTATTGTTCCGTTCGTTGAAGGTCGTAAAATTCAAGATTGTTGTAGAATAATAGCGGTAGATGTGCGCCGATATGCCTCTTCTGGCTAGTCGAGTGTTCCTGGAAGGTGTTGTGGGTGGCGAAAGAGTGAAATTTCCGAAATTCGAACATAAATGACACTTTTACACCTTTTGTATACCGGTGTCCGCTATTGTCTTTTTCGAACAATTCCTCTTAGTCGATAGCGTAAGAACGTTGTGAGAAATTTGTAATTGTCTAAATTCCGTTTATTTTGGGTGGAGATCGAAAATTCCGATAAAAAGAATCGTAAAAAACGACGAAAACATGGTTACGTATGTAGGAAAATTATCCCTTTGCGTAAAAAAGTAGGTGTCTGGCAGTTGCAGTGTGTGTTGTAGGTGTTATAGAGCAATTTTCAACAATGGGTGACGAGACGACCTCGTTAATTACGAGTGAAAGTTGTTTCACAATGCAAAATCATATTCTGAAAACTTGGCATTTGGCAGAAATCAAGGTTATTAATTACGAATTTATGCTAAATTTTTCAAATATTGTTTAGAAAGTGTCGTTCTAATTTGGGATTTTGAAATTAATTAAAACGATGAAGAAAGAAAATAAATTTCGCCATTTAAATTCAGTATGGATGTTAAAGTAACTCTTTTCATTTATAAAGAGAACTTTATATAAGCTTATGCTGAACTTGATACATTGAAAACGTGATGTGACTGATGAAGAAAGATTTTTACAACTGTTTTTCATAGAGAGGGGTAAACTTGATACATCATTCTCTATGAGAAAGAGTTGTACATTCTTTTTTTCCTTGTCAGTCACATTAATTTTTCACATGGTTCTAGTCGCTTGAACATCGATAAAAGCTGTAAAAACCTGTTCTTATTAATTGAATCAGATATATTTTAAGTAAAATTGATAGAAAATCTACTGTTAACAAGCATATGCCTTAGTCTTAATTGCCTTAACTGCATACCAAATAACGGTTTGTTCAGTTGAGTCATATGTTTAATTTATTGATATCGTGTAAATTAACGGTCCATAACTGTTCGAAATATTTTCAGACATGTGATTATAATTAATATTAAACAAGAGTCATAAATAAAGATTTTTCTTTTTTATTTTCAGACCATATGTGATATTGACGTCGCTTGTTGTTGTTTATTGCTACCAAACATCAACAGTAAGCTTCGAGAAATTTATTGGCATTCAGATTTTTCGAGGAAGCAATGTTTGAAGCATAATTGAAGACTGGAGCCACCAAAAAACTGTTTATTTGGCAAAAAAAGTATGAAAAGCAAGTACTTAAATCTACTGAAATCCAGGTAATGGCTTATTTATTCTATTGCTCTACGAAACATGTTTCATTTCCTGTTAGATCGATGACCAAATTGTTATTTTTATTTTTTCATAACTTTTATTAAGACAATATTATCGATTCCACACAAGAATCCCACACACAAATTCCAATATTATCAGTCCTATTTAGTTTCCGTTCTATTACATGACAGAATAGCCGTTTTTAAGGATCAAAACAATAAAATTACGCATGAAAAATGTAAAATTTTTAATAAATTCTAGAAAAAGGCGAATTTGAATTCATCGTTTTAGCACGAAATGAGTTTACTCTGTAAATTTGTACTTAAGAAGGCTATCAACGTAGGTGGGCTTCGTTAATTACTTTCAAAGAAAGTTTAAATGGGAATTTTTTTTTGTATGGTGTCATCAAATTAACGCTATATGCCATTCTAAACTGCTGTATTACGTAGCTTTCTTCCTTGAAAGTGAGCGAGTTCATAAGAAACTTCACGCTCTGTTTCTGGTTTTACGATATTCGAGTTGTTTAAAAAGTGAAAACAGAAAAAAAAAACTATCAAAGTTTATCATATGTCATATCTCTAATGGGTCTAATATCTAATTTCAATGTTGTTTTTACTTTCTATAATATGAAATGAACTTCATTTAACTAGTTGAAAGGGTAATTTAATGTAGAAAATTATAAATGAACATATAATTCACCTAAAAACCGGGTGGTTCATACACAATTCTGTGTGTAACATTTTTAAAAACTATATTTGAGTTAGTATTCTGTCAGCCTTATCAGAGATATAAGAGGAAATAAACTGCTATAGAGAGAGTTATAATTATGTTTTTAATAGCAGTATTATAAAATGATTAATGTTTGGTTTTCCATATGCTGGTGTTTACTGTTACCATGCCTAACGTTGTTTTTATGAATTATACTGTAACATAATGTAACATAGTTTATAAACAGTTTAATTTTTCCCACCCTGATATGTTTCTAAATCGAAATAATAATACTTTCACGATTGACTGAACAGAGACTTTCTGTACGATTTTTCTCTTATTAAATGTCAGAATAGTATTTATAATTAGCCGTTTGCAGAAATGTGATACTGTTTTACTAATTTACTAAGGAAAAACCCATATTGTAGATGTCCTGCAGTGACGTTTGGAAAGTCCCTTCATTCTACGTGTTTAAGACACTTCTGTTCTTTCTTTGGATGTTTATTATAGTTATTCTGCTCATTGTTAGTATAACGCATAACAGTAGAAAACAGCAGGAAAAGCTAGTATTTGGTATGAAAAAACAAATAATCTTGTGTTAAATAAACAATAAACACGCTGTTACATTGAAATTATAAAACTTAAACGTATTTTAGGGATCTTTTAGAGGCAATTTCTATAATTCCCACAGAAAGAAATAGATTTTAGGTCCTTTCAAAATTTGTTTACTGTTCTTTAAAAATCACTTACAAGAATTTATGTAAACTTGGCAATTTTCATTTGTCTAACAGAAAAATACACTCGAATATGCATTAATATGCAAGTAAATGATGTATATAAACATTAAATCTGTAAAGTATAAAATATCTGTTTGTATAACGTGCAAAAGTATCCCACAGAATGGTCACGCAATGGCAGAATTTCACATTTGTTGGCCTTCGACGCGTATAGAAATTCCCTTTTTTTGGAACCTGCACTCCAAAAGCGTCATTTATTCTCATATAATAGCCGGGGGCTTTGTTTACAAAAACATTACACAGAAAGAAAGAAAGAAAATAAAAAATAAAATAAAAAACTTTGCGATAAAGAGGTGCTTTCAGGTGAGGATCTCGACTGAATTGTTCGCATGATCGCCATTCGTGTCGCGATAAAGATCTCGTTTGTTTTATAACTCGGTATAGGTAAATGCGATTTGGAAGAATTTACAGCTAGGCTGGTATTTAATTTCAATCGTTCATTTATTATTTCTAATGACCTAAGACCATAAATTATCAGAATTGATTCGGGGTAAGTCATAAAAAATCCCTCAAATTACAATGCGTAATTTTGCTTCCAAAATAGTAGCGTTACGAGAAATTAATGTTCCTGCATCATTCTTTCTTGTAGAAGTACTAAATCTCGCGAGAAATAAGCGAATACACGTGAAAATTATATTCTTGGAGTTTTTTATTGTAGAACATGAGGAAATAGAAGGGAATAAATAATCAGCCAAAAGCAAAAGCATGGATGGTTACACCGGCTGGTTATTTATTGATCCACCCTTATAGTTAGAAATTTCAAAAATAGATGGACAGTTAATAAGTGCAGGTCTTCATAGAGTTTTAATTATTAAATCTTATATGAGTATCTTAAATCAAAATTCAATATTTTTGTGTTCTTTTCTCATAAAATACATTAAAACCTTCAAAAAATATAACTAAACAACCGATATTTTCATTAAACAATAGTCTGTCTGAAGTTCTATTTGTTTAAAGAGGCATTAAACTTGAGTAAAACTTAAGTTTTTACGATAATTAATATAAAAGGAATTTATTTAATTTCTTCGATTGTTTTTTGAATACAAAGTTTGCAAACATATCCTTTTTCTTTTTTTGCAAACAACAAAATGTTCCGCAAATAGCACCATCTGTGATTTTAAGCATCACTTACACATTTATTTAATATTTTTTCTTAAAACAATAACCTATACGGTAACATTATTTTTACACACGAAATCGTCGTCATAAAATAATAATTTATAAAATAACTTTTATAATACATGTAACAATATTCGGTTATTGGTAAGGAATATTATAAACGATTTAGTGTAAAATTTGAAGTTTTATTTGGAATAAATCACGTGTAACACGGTTGCACACAAGAGGAAAAGCGTGATAAACATGCAAACAATTGCGAATTTCAATGACAAAAGAGTGGACAAATGACATTGTCGAAGAACACACAAAACACATTTGTTTATTCACTTTATAACACTACTTACGGGAACAAAACAGAGTTTAACTTTTTATTGTACAACGCGTGTAACACAGTTTACCCCCATCTTTAACTCACTGCGAATAATTAATTAATCAATTTACATTATGCAAGCTGCTGTAAAGTTAGTGTAATTAGATTTTTTTATACAGAACTGTTTTATGTTATGACTGTGAAAGTATGTTTGATGTTTGGAGGCTAAATTTTTTAGGAAATGGGAACATAAATAAGTGAAAGGGTGAATGAATTTAGAGATTCTAATTGATCGAATAAACAATCTGTAAGATAGTGTTCTTCTGCCGTTAGGTTGCTGGAAACGAAGATTTTCTAGTAACCAATCAGGTCGTATATCGAACTCTAATTTTTCATAGGCTTGGTATTACAGATTGAAATTCAGCTCTGAGAAGTGTATAATTCCTCATTTTTTCCGTGGTTTGATGTTTTCTTTTTTCATTTTTTAAGGAAAATTTCGAAGAGAAATGTAATGAAGAAATATTATTTATTTAATTTATATTAAGTATCATAGCATTTGTATGTTTAAACTAGAAACTGGTGTTCGGAATGCAGACAGATTTCCAGGCTGGCACGGAACAGTAGAGGAAGCGAAATTTAAAAAAAGCAGTGTGACGTCATTTGTAATGTTACGACGACCCCTTCCTTCGGTCAAACGACCTTAAGGCAGGGCAAACTATGCAAGTGGGGATCCGGGATAGAATCCTGACCCTCCAGTTTTCCTGGGTGGGTATCGAACCGAATTTTCTCTCCTTGTCTGTGTCGGTTGGCACGTATACCACGCGAAACACTTGCAGATCGCTCCTTACTCCTTTCAGGAAGGAAAGGATAATAAAGACGGAGATGTATCCATCGCTGGCGGGCATACACCTGTTAACTAATCTGTTTTTGATGATAGATTATAGCAATGAAGGGAAACTGATGTTTACAAATTCAAGCCCTCGAGTCGTAATGTAAGGGATATGAAGTGGACTTGCGAAATATAAAACCTGTTTTTTTCTTTGGCACGGAAGTGTAAAGTCGTTTAAAATTAAGTTAAAAGGATAAAGAAATACTTGAAATATCTCTGATCTTTCGTGTGAAATATGAGGAACAAATGCAAAGAATTGCGAATAAGTGATGAAGAAAGTTATTCCTATTTTCAATAACAAAAAGCAATAATTATTTTTGATATTTTTCTACTAACGGATGCTGTTCTGTTAGAAATTTTTGACAATAAACTGTGCCCTTAATATATAAGGTTAACAATTACCGTATTTTACGGACTATAAGACGCATTTTTTTTTTTTTTCGAAAAATTGCCTCCAAAATTCAGGTGCGTCTTATAGTCCGTAAAATACGGTAAGCTATATTTATAAGTAATATACACCCAATCCCGCTATTACGACCCGATTTCTAGAAGTTCGTCGTCATGCGAGGGTCATAAACTAGGCTATAAATTGAGATTACGTTCCTGGAAATGCATTTTTGACTAATTCAATTTTTATATGATCAAGTTAATATTGTAAAAAAGATCTCATAATATTTCATAGTGATACTAGAATACTGGCTTTTTCAATTTGGTGAAAATGCCATTGGTAAAGCGCGGATTCATTTAGAATTTCTTCAAATTTAACACCGTCTGTTTAGGAGAAATATTGAAGAATTGTAAACAGTTCTGAAGATTTAGAATAATTTTCTACGTAAAATATTCATTTCTTATATATAAATTATGATACATGTGACTTACAAAATTCATGTTCATAGAAACCTGAATATATATATAGCCTATTCCGTCTTCCGTGAAACTGTTTAGTAATTTATTCTAATTAGAGCATATTACAAAATAAATTAAAGAAACGATGGTATATTAATTTAAATATTTATTTATTTCAATTAATTTCATGGTTTTAACCCGAAGGTTTGAGGAAATTATTTCAGTACAAACATTCTGTAAATGTAGAGGCTTGCACAACAACCCTGTGTGAAACGTCATATATAAACAGCCATAAAATTGTAATCGTTTACACTGAAATATTTTTGATTTTTGTATTGAAAAATTGTGAAATTACGTCGAATTTTTCTCGGTAAACATTAAAATGTTTGAATACAAAATGTTACCACGCAGAAAATTTAACGTTTTTCAATATAGAGCCATGCAATCTCTTGTTTCTCTTAAGATTTTCCAGAATGATCGTGGAAACAGAAAGTTTCCAGCAAATTAAGGTCATGTTTATGATGTTTTAAGTAAATGTTCGTATTTTACACAATAGAAAGCTTACATTTCAACATGTTTTCGGTTAAAACAATTCAGGATGTTACTGTATGGATTTTACACTTAGGCTACACCTATTTACGATACTATATTGACAGGACCGGATTACCAGAGTCCTTTCCTTTCCGCCAAATAATAATGCAAATAAAAGCGTGAGGCCCGAGGTCTGAACTGTGGTTTGTTTAGTTTATGTGTAAATCTGGGTCTGTGTTTCCAGCATAAAAACATTAAGCTTTTTTTCGATATAGCAATGTATTATGGATTTATAGAACAGAATGGTTTATTATCTTCGTCTGTCAAAACGAGTAAAATAGAAAGGAACAACAAAGAAATCTCATTTGTGTGCAATCTGCCGTATGCGATTTAATTGAAAACTAATCTCCCACAGGCTCAGCGTTGAGATTATGTTCTCGGAAATATGTAATTAGTACTGTCGTGTACAAACGTCCGAATAAAAATTTATACGGTCCTCGAATATGGCATTTCGTACCATCATAAAAGAAAATTTCTATCAGTCTAAAAGCGCGGGGGATTCTCTTATATACGTTTTTATGTCATAAATATTCAGTTATTTCTATTTATCCACCGCCACAATTGATCGTGTAAACATATAAAATAGCAGCGATTGTTGAAAAATTATACTTTTTATCGTAATCTTCAATTATTGTCGTCGTAATGAAAATGAAAATGGAATTTCACTTGCCGCGTAACGTTATTATTTATCATCATTAAATCTGACTCAATTGTCATGACTAATTTATGTCGATTTCCCCTCCCTCTTTAATTCTTTCCTTTGCATCTGCCCTTCTCAAAAAGTTATCGTATGAGATAGAAGAAATTTGACGAAATTTCCTACAGAATCGTCGAGATATTTTGAAATTTCTGATATCGAATGATTAAGAAATATTTTTAAAAGCTCGAAACTTCTTTGAATTTTTAATTTCTCGGCTGTTATATACAACAGAAGAAAAGTATGGCCACAGGGCAAAACATTTTTACATTTTTGAACTCGGGACACCTTGAAACGCCGAGAAATGCGAAAAAATTCGGGAGTAAAATCTGAATGTTTGGATGTTAGTGTGTGGGGGGCACGATTTTGCCCACCTTGTTTGAAGCTTAATAACTTCCGTGCTTTTTGTCAAAAAATTCTGAAATTTTGTAGGGAGGTTTGTTTATTAGGGGATCGATGCTGTTAAAGGTCTAGGGGTGGAGAGATAATAGGGGCCGTGTGTATCTCCAGTAGGATCGAACTTAAATTAATGACGATTTTACTAGTTATTAGCATTTACAATTTTTTTTATGAAACTCGTCCCTACCCTCAAAATTAAGCTTTTTTCATTTTTATAATAGTTAAAAAACAAAATATGATAACAGATGGCGCCAGCAAAACTTAAATGTTGTCGGGAAAGTTGAGTAACTCGTCACTGATTTATTTTCTTTCTGCTTTGGAAATTATAAATGGGCTTTTTCTTCTATTATAATAACAAATTTTAAGAATTCTTAAGATGTCTTAATCGTTCTTTTAGCGTTTAATATGCAAAAATCATATTTTTTTTGTTTTAAAAAATTGTAGTGACTTAAAAACACGAATTATAATTCAATTAAAATAATTTTTTTTTAATAATTTCTTGACACGACATTTAATCGAATTTTGTAAATATTTTGTTTGTAAACTGACAAAGATTTATCTGCTCTTACACTTTATCATTCCTCCTCTGTTCTTCTAGTATAATTTAGTTAATTACAAAACTTTTTCACAAATTTTCACTAAGTTAATGGCTTAAGCATTTGATTTATTTATGAAACGCGAATCACCTTTTAAAGCAAATTGTGTCAAGAGCAAACGTTCTGTTCCAATTAACGGAGCATTTAACGTCACAAAAGACGTCGACGATTACACGCGCCGTGTCGTCACACATTACATTCCTAACAGTGTATTTCTCTGTAAACAGGAAGTCATTTAACATTTTAACGAGCGTTTTGTAAAATTGAAAGCCCATTTTATCTATCGAACCCAATTTTACACACTAAAAATTCGGAGAAACATGCGATATACGGGTCCCTACCCTCAAAATGAAGTATTAAAATAAGCTTTTTGCAGTGGCGTGCCGTCATTGGAAGCGATGGAAGCGCCGATTCCACCTTTCGCAACTCCCGGTCCGCGAGATCGTTAATAGATTATTAAATTGGAAAAATAACTAAGTAATTCTTTGTAATTTTTCGAAAACGATAAGAGAAATAAATGTAGTAATTAACTTTTTATTTATTTATTTCATATTTGCAGACTAAAAAAATTACAGGTCACAAGAAGGCGTTACTACGGCCCGCGGAAAAAACTTAAAATTTATTCTGGCCCGTGTTATAAAAAAGGTTGCCCACCCTAGACTAGATTTATAACTTAACCCAACCGATAGGAGTTTACTGGCATGTTTTTATGATACTTCTGTATAGTTGACAGGAGTTTAAAAGAATCCATTAAAATATTTGATATATTTATTCTGCGTTTATTCTGCTCTCCCATCTTATATTACGATTATAGTATGTCCCATCTGTAAGGGAATGCAGAAAAAACGTGTACAATTCTTGTACAATGTTAAAAAATTAACTGTTACTTTGGCATCATCATTTACAACCAAATTTAATGAATGAAACGCACAAGGTACAAGAAAAGCTCTAGAATTTATTTTCCTTAAATTTACGATTGACATATCCGTTGTCATAAAAATTCTTTACGCTATTTTCCCAAGACTACAAATATTCGAGTACAAAGTAACTGGTTTCGAGTTATTTCTACTAAGAAGTAGTTAAATAATTAAGAGATTAGGGAATGGTGACATAAGTAAAACCCTGCTGACTTAAACAAAAGCTTAACCGAAGCAATTACTAGCTCAGTACAGTGGGGAACTGATTTCCGTGTACACCTGGTACTGAAACGAATTACAGTAGTTAGAAAACAAATGACTACTAAGTTTAACATATTTAGATTTTACATCTACGGTTTAAAATTTACGTAGTAAGTAAGTTTTAATAATTTTATTTTTAATTTTAGCCCTTATATCATGGCTAGCGATTTAGACTGTAATTGTGATATTGAAAATTTACTTTAAAAAAGTTTTGGCTCAAGACCATATAATGAAAAAGAAAACATTATTAAAAGAGAAGGACCAGTGCCCAGTGGCGTGCCGTGACATTTGATGATAGGGAAGCTGTGTTTCTGTAAGAAGCCGACTTCCAGGGGCAATCAGTTAATTGCGCGTCAGTAACGGTCTAGGGTCCATTCGTACATGGGTGGTGGCTGTAGAGACAAAGACGACAAGTATCTGACAAAATCCGTTTATTTTAACATAAAATAAACATATACTATGTACAAAATAGTTTGCTTTAGGACAATCATCCGTTCGGACGTCCTGAGCGTCGATGTGGTTCTTCGATGGTCGATCGAAGGTGGCCCCGGGACAATGGCGTTGACAAGTCTGTAAGGCACGGGGAGACTTCGTCAGCTGGAGTCGGGGACACGGTCTAAGTCCGAAGGGGCACGGGTTACAGGTTGGCACAATAGACGAGAAACTTTCTTTTCCTTTTTTGTTTGCGCGTTGACACGCGGCGCGCCGCGTGTCAACGCGGCGCGCCGTTGGAACGTTGGCACGTTGGCCGTTCGGAACGTTGACACGCGGCGCGCCGCGTGTCAACGTTCCGAATAACCAAAACTCCGCGGCGTTTTGATCATTCGGAACGTTAACCGAGTGCCAGGTGTCTTTGATTGTCGGAGATTATATCAATCTCCGTTCTTTCTTTCATCCGTTTTGATTGGTCGTTCTCTCTCAATCACGCTTCCCGAGTGGTTGGTCCCTCGTTACTAAACGTAACGAGACTCTTACCTGGAGCGCGAGAAAAGTCAAAATCGAAGACGAATTCGATCTTCCACCGATCCTAGGACCACTTCCTTCCGCGATTTATGGTTTCTGCCTGGCAGTTTGATATAAACAATGGGTGTCCGACTACAAACGACTTTTACCTGTTTTTTTAAACTAATAAATTTTTCTCTAAATTAACCGTTTTTTCGCGTCTTTCGTGACGGGTCAGACCTGTCCGGTACATGACATTTCCATAAAAGTTTTAAACAAATACTGCAAATGACAAAAATAAATAATTTATGTATTTTAGTTCTAAAATACAAATAATACATACATAATAGAAATTGATACGATACAAACAACGATAGAAAAACTTGTTTTTTTAATTTTTTTATAAACTAACTCTATTTGGCGATCTTTTCCGCAAAGTCGTTAATTACTTTATCATAAAAGTCTCTGGTCGTCGACTCCATCAACGTATCTAAAGCTCTTTTTCTGCCGAAAGCAACGCTAGCGACCACAATTTTTCCTCCGACCGAGTGTTCTTGGCCAATGTATGAATTTGCTCCGTGGTCGAAAAACTGCGCTCAACAGACCCACCGGTAGATGGTACCGTAAATATTAACGATATCAAATCATATAATTCTTTTAATACGTCTTTGTTCGGATCGACATTAATTATAATACGTTTTATGTTTAAGAGTTACTTGTCAATATATAATAGTCCGGACACAAATATAAATATTGCGATTCACTACGTAATTTAGATAAATTAAAAAATTTCCCATAAAATTGACTTATTCATAGAATTAAAACACTCTTGGAAAAATTGTTAATAATTTTATTATTATGAAAAACATCTAAAAGTGATAAAAATTCTAAAGGTTTTGTCTGAAAATCTGTCAATATAATCATAATTTTCTTTTAATTATACTGTAATTAAATATAACTTTGCAAAAAAACGTACATAAAAATAACATTGGATACTCTTTACTTTTTAAATCTTAAACAATTCACTTAGTCAGTGGCTAAGGGATAGAATCGTTGGAAGCGTTACACGTGTGTAGCTTCCACCAGCTAAACCGGCTGAGGTTGGTGCTCTGTAAAGCGCATGCGCCAATGCCCTCTGGTTGCTTTACACCATTCAGTTATTCTCGCCGTGGAAGCTGTCTCGGAAGCGCTTCCATTCCGCCGCCACTGACATTCGAATATACAATAGCAATCTTATCGTTTTTTTCACATATAGAATTTTTAATAAGATACATAATGCAGTTATAATAAAATATTAATTTTAATTAATTCAAAGTACGTTAAAATATGAAAATTTATATTTTAGAAAATACAAGGGAAGGTCATTGGAAGGTGGATGCGGCGCTTCCACCGCTTCCAATGACGGCACGCCACTGCCAGTGCCTAAATTAAATATAAATACTTCAACAAAAAAATTTGTTCGACATTTTCACGATAAAATTTATGAAGACATAAAATGGCTTTGTGGATGCATAAAAATGCAAAAATTGTTTTGTTGGCCTTGCCTATTATTTTCAAATAAAATTAGTGTGTGGCTTTGACGATTTAAATAATTTGAGTAAAGCTAGAAAAAGACACGAAAATCGTAAATGTCACATCGATTCTTTCGTAAAATTGAAGCAATTTGCAAATCAAAATAAAATAGAATTTAACATTAGTAAACAATATAAAATTAATATTGAAAATTATAACAAGATAGTTACGGCTAATAGATGTAATATCTATTAATTTAGATACAATATATGTTTTTTATCAAAGCAAGAATTGGCATTTAGAGGGCATAAGGTATTGAAATTGTATTGAATCTAATAACAGAGGTAATTATATTGAACTTGTTTATTTATTAAGTACGTCAGATTAAAAATGCATTTAGAGAAGTCTACGGTTTTTACTGGCTTATCAAACAAATGAATACGAATGGACCCTAGAGTCTAGGGTGGCTAACCTTTTTTATAACATGGGCCAGAATAAATTTTACGTTTTTTCCGTGGACCGTAGTAGTTAATTGACGCCTTCTTGTGACTTGTAATTTTTTTGTCTGCAAATATGAAATAAATAAATAAAAAGTTAATTACTACATTTATTTCTCTTATCGTTTTCAAAAATTACAAAGAATTGGAAAAATAACTATTAATTAGTTATTTTTCCAATTTAATAATCTATTAAAGATCTCGCGGCCAGATAGAAACTTTTCGCGGGCCGTAGCTGGTCCGCGGGCCGGGGGTTGCCCACTGTTGCCCTAGACAATCACTGACGCGCAATTAACTGATTGCCCCTGGAAGTCGGCTTCTTACAGAAACACAGCTTTTCTGTCATCAAATGTCACCGCACGCCACTGGCTTTTTGCTATTTTATATTTAAAAACTTTTTAATTTTTGAGACAATTTACAAAAATTCCTTTTGGACGAGCTCTACGAGTGTCCTCCTTCCTCCCTTTTATCCCTTCATACATCAATAGGAAATAAATCTTACCGCAGTGCATGAAGGGACAAAAGGAAGGACACTGGTAGGGTTCGTCCAAAAGAGAGTTTTATAAATTGTTTCAAAATTATTGTCTGGGCAGTAATATAAAATAAAATCTAATAATTTTATTAGATTTTATTTCAAATGTATAAAATTTTAATTTTATCATAACAGATGGCGCCAGTAAATGTTTCCGGGAAAGTTAAGCAACTTGTTGCTGGATTTTTTATTTAAATGTATGTGTTTTCTCAAAATTTTTTAAACATCTTTTCCTGCAGTACCTACCCAAATGTACAGTATGTATTCTCAACATAATAGGGATATTTATTATAGAACACACATACCGCAAGTTAAAATACTAGTTGTCACTGTATATTCCACATAAAATGTCCTATCTCGCGTATTTCTGATAGGTAATACAGCTGTACACGGCTCCTGTCTTCACAAGGTTTAGCCACCCCTGCTTTAATGCTTTACTTTTCAGAATCCTTATGAAATGTAAATTTGCAAATTAAATCATCATTAAAGGTAAAGTATATTTAATAAAATAAAAAGAGTTTTATTCTTGAATATACAGGATGGGCCAAAGACAGTTAACCATATGCATGCCTTATCTCATGTTTTCACTAATTTTGTGCAAGAAAAACAAGTTTTAAACTGCAGGTAATCTGGAACACAACTGACTTTTGGAAAATATGCTCAGAAAAGTCACCATTTCCATTTTATAGTTTATTCATCAGATTTACAACGATAAAACTGATGTTGATGTTGAAGTGTTTATAAACAAATTAATTTGAAATTATCCTACGATATTTAATTGTGAATCATGCTAATTATTTGCTGAGTTGTACAGGAAGTATAAATGCTTTTTCCTCCCTTGTAGTGACATAAAAATTTACCAATATTTGTAAAGATGTTTAACATTTTCCAGACAAAAATTTCCCATTATTTCTCAACATTGTGAAGTGGTAACAGGATCTCGGTGCTTCTATCTATGGTCAATATGTTAAATAGTCTGTTTACTCAAAAAGATATGTAATAATGTGTAATCAATTGTAGACACTTGACTATTTATAGCTTGTGGGTATTTCAATAGACTAAAATAGCTTTATATTTTTCAAAAGAACATAATTTTTAATTCTTGTTAACATTTCTGCTGTATGGATTTACACAAGGAAAGTTATTCAATGGATACAAAGGTTTTGGGTCATTTAAAGTATTACTGAACTGTTAACCATAAATTTTGATAACATTGTAATTCCAACAATGTTTTTTCAATGACATAAATTTACATAAAGCATTGATAAACTTCATATATGGTCACTCTTCTGTTTAGTAAATTTCTTTTTAATATTATTTTTCTGATTTAAAATATTTACTATTGTGAATTGTATCGTCCAAACTGTATGAGGTGAGGCCACAAAAGGTAATTTTATCATCATCTTAAGTGGTACTATAGATGATCCAATAATAAATTGTCTACAATTATTTTATAAGAAAAATAATGAAAAGTGAAGACTATAAACTTGCAATAAATAAAATCTTAATCATAAATTATTTTATTTGATAAAAGAACTTTTAGCTTTTTGGAAAAAAATTCCACAAAGAATAAAGCATTTGTGCAATTATTAAAATACATAATTTATTGCTTTATTCTTGTATTTCATATACCAGACGTGGGCAAATGCGGCTCCAAGAGCCGCATGTGGCTCTTTTTCAGTTACGTGCGGCTCTTGCTGAAAGTGTTAATTTCTCATTATTATTATTATTTTTACAATTTTATTATCACAATTTTGTGAAAATATGTAATTATATATATGTAATATTTAGTAATTTATTTCCAAGTTGGTGCAATAAATTAAATTGACATTTCAAATCTATTTTTTTAAAACAAGTTTTTGATCTGACGGGGGACACCCTATTCTTCCCTGCCTTACCATACTATCTGCCACGACAGTACAGAACTGCAGCTCCCGTGCATTTTGCAAAACCTACATTTTGGCTCCCACTGAACTCTTGCTTGCCCACCTCTGTTATATACCATCAAACATATATTTTAATAGCTTGAATTCTAAGTTTTAATTTTTACTTAGAAATCAACAATAGTATTTATTATCTAATACCTTAATGAATAAAGACTAAATTTAATTTTTAATTACATTTTTGATTTTCTGTTGTGTAGATTTAAAAACAGACAGACAAACAACAACCATTGCATAGATGTATTAAAAGGTCAATAAAATTGGAATGCTGATGATCAACATCATTTGTCATTAATTATTACTCTATACAGTTCACTAAATTAATTTGTATTTCTTCACAAATAATATGAACAATTAACTTCTGTTTGACCAGTGTAGATAAAACAATACATGAAGTGAAAAACATTCAAAGCTATTAAATGAAATTTCTTAAACAATTATATTTTCCATATATTTGAAAGAACTGAAGTAGATTATAACATTTTTCAATATACAATTGCCAACAATACTATTAATGTAAACTTTATAAGCATTTATTCTGCTAATGAATTACTTTTTTTTTTTTTAACTAAATCTTTTACCAAAGATTCTCTTAAGGAAACCAAATGATAAGAGTGATATGTTTTCAGACTTTTAATTTATTTGGATTAACTTAAGCTCACAGTAACATTCAAAATATATGGCAGCTACTTGCAGTGTTTCTGAACATTAATGTTCACGTGTAAATTTTCAACTGTAAGCTGAAGTTGGTCTGAATAAGAATCAAAAACGTTTCTCCATTAGTTTTTGTTTGGTTTCCTTAATTACCTGTATTTTATTTTCTTAAATTATCAAAATAGTACAGCACTTAACTGGAATTTCATGATGTTTTCACTTTTATAAAAAGACACCTGAAACAGGCATTTGACCATGATGATACCTCAGTAGGAGAGAAAAATATACATTTTTCTTTTTACGAATCATCTGCAGTTTCTGCACAGTCAATTTAATAATAATCGTGTCTCTGGTCCAGAGAGGGTCACGACGGACAGAGCCGCAACTCCAGAGGCCGGCCGTGTGGCCATTGGCATCAACTTATTAGGACAATAAATTGTTTATATACTGTGTACAACCAGTTATAAAATTAGAATTAAAAATCACCCTGAAGATTGTTATGTAATGAAATAGTCATATAAATAAAACTCCATAAGTAAAATTTATTTATATATTATTATACAGATATAAAACTAAACAACAATGTAGTTTTGTGAAGTACATTAAAATATTTTAAAGATATTTGACTAGTTAGTAATAATTTTTAGTTGTTGCAGTGTAATTAAACTTAAGTTAAATGATTTGTAGGAAATCAGATGATAAAGGACATTAAAAGTTATCATTATCCATATTAATAAATGAGGATAATGCAAGGTTACATAATTTAAATTTTCCATTTCTTTTATAAAACGTAAGAAACAGTTTTGAATATAATCACATTTCTAGAACAATACTGTATTTTACTTTCTTTTTTAAGCACCAATTATCATCACAAGTCAGTTCTGCAAAAGATTATTTCAATAGATCAATAAATTTTTAAGTTAAAAAAACATCAGTTGTTCCAGAATTACAAAGGTTATCTTGTATTCTATTATAGCAGTCCTTACTCGACTAAATTGTAGAAAGATCTGAATGTGGAATTTGCTGGCATACTGCCAGCCCCGATCAGGAACTCTTCTTATACCCCTCTCTTTAATCGGCTTAATAGTCGAGAGTTGTCAGTTGTGCCTCTGTCTCTACAAGGTAAACAAAATAAATAGAACAACATACAATACTAAATCAAACTATTCTTTACACACACGGAAATTGCACTTTCTTTCAAACTGTTGCAAAATCGGATGCCATAATTTGGTGCACGTTCCAGACATCGAGTAAGGCAATTCTCATATTTGTTTTTAATAATAATTTATGTGGGAGAAAGCCAAACAAAATGACTGGACAGTTTGGAAATTGTACTTGGCTAGCAGTCCACCAATAGGAAGTACTAAAGCATCATTCTGAAAGATTCAGTTTATTCAACCCAGTTTTTCAATCCTGCAATCTATGAGAATCCTCGTGGAGAGATCATTGGTTTTTTTGGTGATCTGTATAATTTAAAACCTTTTCTGTTATGTTATATGCATATGATGAGAGCAAGAATAAAAAGCTTAAAAATCTCTGTGTTAGTTTCTTTAGAAATGTTTTGGCATGATGTTATAAAAGAAACCATGATAACCCTGCTAATTCTGGAATAACACCTTAAAATAACAATCACCATCCTTATCAAGCAGAGTTTTAATCTGAAGTTATGTTTATTACATAAACAGTTATTTTAATTGCAAAATAATTTAGAATATTGTTAGTTTTGCTTGTTCATGCTTATAATAACTGTGATAAACCACGAGCAATGAAAGTGGTGAAGATTCTGTTACCCGATATAAAAAAAATTTCAAATGTGTAATAATTTTCTTTCTTGGTGTATAATGCATTTATCGTATCAATTTGATTATTTGCCCTCTACCTTGATTTCCAGCCAAATCTTTGTACAACCGGGCTTAGGGTGCCGAGAGAAACCGGTGGTAAATAGTTTGCCACATGTTTTCGCTTCCACCAGTGGCCGTTTTTAGCCTCCTCGCTACCAATTTTTGTGTACGTGTAACGATAATGTTCTGCACGTACGAACCTAAAAAAAACACATTTTTCATATATATTTTATATTATTTAAATTACTAATCAAAATTATAAAATTGAGATTTTAATCATTTTTAGTATATTTATATAAATAATATTTACTTTGGAGGTTTCCTTCCTTCAAAAGGATTAAAACTTATTAATGACATAACAGTGTCATCATTTTCAAGCAGTTTAACTGCAAGATGTATAAGCCATGGATTATACTGATAATTCTGAAATTAAGAGATTCTTGAAAAAAGTATTTATTTTGAGAAGTATATTTTGATTTTTAATAATGATGGTACAGTAGAGTCCCGGAAACTTGACTCTCATTAACTCGACATGTCACTCAAAACAAACAAATAAGTGTAATCTAATTTTTATCTCTTACTTAACACTAGGATCACATACGTTATCATTCTTTGCTGGCATCAATTCTATGCATTAATAGAGAATATAACCCCTTTTCCAAAGTGCCACCATGTGAACATCACTAAATTGAAAGTAGCAACTGAATAGCCAATATTTTTAAATTAAAATTTAATTGCAAATAGAAATGCTCTGTTGGTATGTAGTTAATACATACATGAATTTGCACATACGTTACTAGTCTAAATAGCAGAATTTTCAAAAAGGTATCATTGCTATGGCTGCTATACACCACACTAAATTAATGAATTTATTTAAGTTTTCATATATTTTGTAGTACAGTAAGTAGGCTTTCTTGGGGAGACTATCTGCTGTTTCAACATGATAATTAATTTTCCTTCTGTTTTTAGAATTATGCAGAGATATTTGCATACATTGTCAAGATGATCAGTCTTTGGATGCATATCACGTGATAGCTAGGTGTAATAAATTTTCTAAACTACGTGAAAGTATTTTTGGTGTTTCTACTATTTTTTTTGGAAAATTTTTGGATCTTATTGGTAACTTACATAATTTTGATTTAATTTTCTTTATCCAGAAACTTAAACTATTTTTTAGGTAATTTTATGTTGATTACTTCGTTTCAGTTGTCATCCGAGTAGATTGGTGCATATTTTGATTTGTTTTGCATTTTGGATCATTTGATTTTGCACAGAGGTGGCATTATTTTTTCCTTTAAAGGCGTGTTTGAGCCTAAGAAATATAGGGAGTTTAATTATCACATCAAAACAGCGGATAATTTTTCTTCTGTTTTTAGGTGGGTGTAGTTATTTTTTATATATAATTCGTCATTTAATTTATGTGGATTGTTCTTCTAATTTTGATTATGTTGATGTTTTGTTTAAAATATTACTTATTGTAAAATTTGTGTTATATGTATGTATATATTTTATTTTTTCTGTAATAATTCATAACTACAGTATTATTGTGGTTTTACTGTTTTTGTAATGATTATCTGTATGTTTGTATTCCTCGTATCATGGATGAAACCAGTATGCTTAAATAAATAAAAAAAATAAAGTAGGTTTTCTTTTATTCCAAATGTGTTAAAAGATTTTAATAGGTTAATTTGCAGCAACATCATATGAGTTGTGAAAAACTCACTCCAGAGTCCATAAAATTCATCATTTTTGGTAACTCGTCACCTTCTCTGTCCACATTAAGTTGAGTTTACGGGACTCGACCGTAATAACCAAATTATTTCAAACAAAAATTCTTATTTAATCATTAACTCACCTGAAAAGCGGCAAACCACATGAGCCAGTCGAGCCGATAGTGATACGGTGAAATAAGACAGGGCGTTTTTGTCGTATTTCCAGGTTTGCACTTGAATTCGTACTCTTCCCACAGTGCCGTCGGACTCGAAGGATCGTGACTGTACGTTCCTTCGATTATCACTTCCGTTCTTACTTTTGTAATGCTAAAATACAATGTTAATTTTAGTTAAAAATAACAAATACAAACTGCACATGCAATATGATTAAGATTAATCTCTTACATACAATATCATTTTTTAAAATAGTTTCTTACAGTATTTTAGTGTACTTTTCATTGTGCAATGCAATTTATTTATTAAAGCAAAACTTATTATATACAGTATAATCATAACGTATATACTATATACACAATAAAAGAGGTAAAAAGCTAATACTGTAGCTACAAAACAAATATGGTTTAATAATAATAGTTTCTGATTATTACTGCTCATTGGATAAAAATAAGAACTGCATTGTTTGTTGAATTTTTTTTCTATCAAAAAGATAGCCTTAGCTATATTTTTGATAAAGGGCTTTAATAAAAACGTTTGGCCTTTTTCTATCATAGTATTTAAAAAAAATGTTTCAAATTTCAAGCATAATGATGCTGTCTGCTGCGTGTATTTTGTCCAAGCAAACAAGTAGCAGTGCTGATTTATTCTCATCTGATGTTGCCATCATTAATGTGTGTTGTTTTCAGCCTGCTGTTAATGGAATTTGTAATTATTGTTCTTTTTGAATAATATGATAAAGATGTGCATGTTTTAAATTTATTCTGAAATGCAACTATACCCAGAACCAGTAAAAGGATTAAAAATATTTACTGATATGAATGTTTTCATCAGATTTGTCATAATGAACACCAAACAGAACAACATTGTATTTAAATGTATTCAATTATTTAAAGATTTGAAGTAGTTCAAATCTTTGGTGCATGTTGGTACAATGTTACCATGCTAAATATACAAAATTAAAAATTAACAACTTTAAACATAAAATGCCTATAGGCCAAAGGGCAATAATAAACACAGAATGGAAATCCTAGGCAAGTCCATGCTATATGAAGCGCATCAGTCTCTCTAAGGTCAACCGACCGCCAGTTTCTAACGACCTCATAAGTAAAATGGCTTCCAAATATCTCAAATGAATGAGATCTGAGGTCAGTATAATATCCACACGCCATCCAAAGAGTATGCTGCTAGTGCCACGTCGTATGGCTTCTTAACGAAGACACGTCGACATTCCTTTAGTCCAAACCCAATGGACCTACCATTCACTTTGACGTACACCAAAGAATGGTCCATGCAAGTATCATGTAATGGAAGAGCACGTATACCCAGAGCAAAGTCTTCTCTTCTGGATTCTTATTATTTCTAAATCAATGTGAAGATTGTCAGACTCCTATTACAGGCAATCCAGATGTTGGCCACTTTAGCCTACGGGCATTTTAAATTTAAAATTATAATTTTTAATTTTGCATATTTAGCTTGGTAACACCACATTGACGTGCATGTACAAGATTTAAATGACTTCAAGTCTCTGTATTTAAACCTGTTTGATTTCTTAACATTGTTCTGTTCATTGGGTTTGTTGTAACAGATGTTCCTTACAAATGGACAAAAACATTTGTATTGGTATAAACAACTTTACTAAACCCAATAAATTGCAACTGTCGTAAATCATCGGGCTATAATTTGGCAATAATAATAATAAATTACATATTAAATATAATTATTATTATTGCCAAATTATAGCCCAATGATTTATGGCAGTTGTTGGTATGTTGTTCGTATTAGTAACTATTTTTAATCGTTTTAGTAGTTTTGAGTATATTTGTATGTATTTCTGCTCCTTACAACCAGTTTTTTTGAAACAGTGAAGATTTATCCTGTTTCAATGTATTGAATAGTAGTAACAATACTGAGACTGCAGTTGAGAAAAAGAAGTCATAAGTAATCATGAAATGGAAAAACTGTTAAAAGAATATTTCACACTATTTAATTGAATATTGGTGGCAAGGATGTCTTTTTGTATATTTTGATGTATATAAATAAATTCCTTTTTAAGTTATCATTAAGGATCTGCTTGATTTATTTATCAATGAAAGGCTTTTAAAACTATCGTTGATGTTTTTGATGCTTTTTTTTTTGTATATAAATTACTGTATTTTACGGACTATAAGACGCACCTTAATTTTTAAGCAATTTAAAAAAAAAAAAAATCTATAAGACGCTACGGACTACGCACTTGAATTTTGGAAGCAATTTTTCGAAGAAAAAAGTGCGCCTTATAGTCCGTAAAATACAGTATATGTCAAAAATCATTGTTAGGAACACAACACATCTGTAACATGCCTATGAAAAATATGATTTATGAATTTCTGCATTCCAAGCAAGAACTAGGAATGAATATATATATATTTTTTGCTTGTTACCAAGTCTCAACCCACAGCCAAATAACTTGAAAAAGCTCCTTTTAAGAGTTTGGTCTTGCTGCCAAACAGAATTTTTGTTATATTCAGTTAGAGGAAGGTAAATTATTGAATTATTGAGAATTTTAACATTTTTTATATGCTTTTTATTAACTTACTCTGTTGTCTGTCCAGATAAAGTAACTCAATTTTCATCCCTTCCCAATCTCCAACCTAGTTGAAACTTTGCATATGTACATATTGCTGACGATGACACATTTTTTCTTTAGAGCTGGCATAAAATTAATGAATAATTAAAATTTGTAAAAATCTGATAAGAGATGATGCTACATGTAAGGCAAATTATTGCCCGTGTTTTAGTCGTACCATCTACATAAAATCTTGTAATTCAATTTTTCACCCATTTCCCAATTAGATGTTAAAATAAGAAGAATTTTGATAATTTGGTGTTACACATATAAAACTAAAGTAAGGTAGAAAATAAATATTAAAGAAGATTTTAAGAAGATGCTTATTATTCAGATAAATGCACTAAAAAGTAAAATATAATTTTCATTGGTTTTCATGGTATTCTTGGTATTATGCAATCAAAATTAAAAGCACAGGGCACTCGTGAGAAGCCGATAAAAAATTATAACAAGTATAACTAAGGATATTTCTAAATGCAAATGCCTTACACCTTTATTTTTACTTTAGGTCTAATGTAATAAGCTGCCATTTTTCAATTTGATGTCTCGTGTGCTTAAGCTGTGAAATTGTTATCGATTTGGTAAAATTTAAGAATGTATTTGGATGATGTAACTGATAAACTATCTACATGTATATAATAGGAATCAATATATTGAACAGATTGCAATTTATTTAGGATTGTTATTTAATAGTTGCAGAAACACTTTCAAGTGACTTTAGTGTATTGGAATTCAAATTTATTGCATATCCTGTAATTGCAACTTGCTTGTACCGAATGGATACGCTTCTGAACACTTTCGGCTTTTGGTGTTTTAAATTGAAACGTAATCAGAATTTTATACTAAATATATTTTTGCATAATTCTACATCATAAAATGTTTCCACATTTCAAAAACACTTCACTTTCTTCAAATTTTAATTTGTGGCAAATTGTACAGTGTATTAATAATCAACACAATTAAAAAAATTATTATTGTGCAATTCGTAATGTTTACAACAATAAATCATTTAAAATAAAAACTACAAAAACTTAAATTGCATGGCAAAATGCCAAGCATTTTTCTGAATGTAAATTACATTTAGGAAAAATAATAATAGCAATCTTAGCAATTGTCATCAAACAATATCGGCAGTCCCAATTTAAACAAATGCTTTATCTAATTCTATTTAATTTCAACAAGTAATTATTTCAAATTCTAATTGTACTTCATAAATATATAAAACAATGTGTTTAATAAATTGTGCCGAGCGATCGAAGTTTACTTAAGGAAGTAGACCCACAGTGGATACCGTGAGCTGGCCTGCTGTCTCGTAATAAACCACGAAAAACACAAATTTTGAACATTTGCTCACTAGAGCCTCGAGTCTAGCATGCAAACGATCAAAATTTAAAACTCCCGACAGGGGTTGTCAAATCTGATTATAACTTTTCGTTCGATTGCCCCGTGTTGCATTTATTGTTATCGGAGAGATTACTACTACATTTCACCAGCCGAATTTAACCATAGCAAATTACTAACAATTCAAAAACTTACTACAGTATATACATATTGAGGCCTTGAAATCTATAAATCAATTTATAAGAGGAACTGTGTCAACTACAAGGATCTAAGTATGATATCGGATGCTTGCAAATCCTCGTCCGAGGTCTAATCAACGTAATACACTGCATACTCTTTTTTTATCTTTTTACACACATCACAGCAATGCAGCATATTATAAAAGTTTGTTTTTAAATAATCAAACACTAAATGTGTGTTCTATGTTTGTTATAGTATTTGTAAATGTTCCATTTGCAAAAGATCATTAAAAATGATGGAAAACATTAGTTTTTCCAATTAAATAACCTTTTTGCTGCTATTCAAGGTTGTGCATGTTTGAGCAAATAAAAATAATTATGGAATTTTATTTTAAAGTTTAGTAACTGTTTTGATACAAATCCAAGTTTACATAAGTTGAATAGTACGCATACTGTACGTTCTACTTTTAATTATAAATTAATTCATTCCCAATCTGCAGGAAAGGAATGAGTTCATTTAGTCGACGAAAATAATGTTAAGAAAGAATAAAAGCCAACTTAATGCATCTGTTTTTTCTTTTCAATTTTTTTTGAGTGTGTTTTAGTGTTCATCTCAAGAACACTAAGAGGCCCTATTAATCGTGCCCATTGTGAATTTGGTCGAGTCTATTACAGAGGACTTGCACATAATGGACTAGGGATAGCAATCAAAGCTTTGAACACTAGGGAAAAAACAAGCCAAGTTACAAAGACTTTTACTATTGTTTGAGTATTAACCTTTCAACAGTGGAACAGTCAGGTGTGTGGCTCCCACTTAGTTGTGGAGAAGAAATGTGGGAAATTTTTGAAGTATATTTTCAAGTGTTTTTTCTCATTACCGTTTCGGAAAAAGATTTTGTAAACAGTTCTGTCTAGTAAAGAAAAGTCTTTTTTTATTGTTACATAATTCATTTTTTATGTGAATTTCTTTTTCGCGGTAGTTTTTGGCTAGTTTTCGGCGATACCCCCAAAAGAATTTAGCGAGTATAGTCGTTCCTCACCACTGCCACACGATTGCCTTGGACAATTATAATCGTCCCTCACTGTTAAGAGGTTAATTAAAGTAGGTTTCAAAGCAGAAGAAATTAAAACGTCGGCATTGGCAGGTAAATGTAGTGAAAATGTAGAGAAACTTAACTTTACATCAACATTAACCAATAGTGAAAAGATTTTCTCAATTTGCAGTGACATTTTAACAAAAGTAGAGAACAGATTGTCTCCTTGTCTTTTTAACATTTTGCATACTTTAAGTTTTTATTTCAAAGAAAACTTCAAAATGTGTTTAATAATCAAACATTTGAAATTCTAAATTGAATCTGAATAAAGGTTGTTTCTAAAATTTCTGGTCTGAATTTAACTTTATAGTCATTTAATCAATTCATAATAGACCAAATTTGTTTGTTTCTAGTAACAATAAATTACTATGGCAAAAATGTTGGCATTAAAACTTTGAAGTTTCGAAAATAGCATTTCAAAACTTCAAATATTTTAAAAAGCCAAAGATTTGATACTGGGCTGTGTTTGTATCTGAAAATTTCAGTCAATTTATTCTTAAATTCATATATCCCAGAGCAACTGCCTTTTAGCTCTAGCTATTTGACTGTCCAACTTTGAGAAATTTTTAAAATATATTTTTTATCTTCTCAAACTTGTAAAATAATGCGGCTATTGGCACAGTAATTACCAGACCAAAATTGGTAAACTTCGTAATGGCATAATTTAAATTACAAACCCAGAGTATCTCGAGATATAACTTATTCTATTTAACTGGACAAAACATATTTTGTGAAGTTAAAAATACCGGAAAGAAAAGCAGCCAAACACCATCACAAAATAGAAAAAAAGTGGTGAAACTACCAGGAGCTTGCTCAAGGTCATGCAGAAAAGCTTCAAATGATCAAGGCAATTTCTTAATTACACACTAGCTGTTGTTAAAGATGGTATTGCAAGTAATTCACCCAGTGTTCTATACCAACAGGTATAGAACACTGGGTGAATTACCATTACTGTGTTTTCATGAGTATAATCTACAAAAAATTGCTGGAACATAAACCTTTGCATAATCATCCTACCGTATACCCTATGCCTACCGGAGTAGCCCTTGCTCCGTAAGCACAAGTTTGTAATTGTAATTTAAAGCCGGCTTCTAGCCCATCCCGTCGAACAACCCGCACTTCTTTTAAACGCAGATAGCATATAGATTATATACACAAAAATCCACCTCAATATGTAAAATGTTAAAAATTTTCTATCGGCGATAGCTAAAATCATAAACATGTATATATAGTAATTTAACATTAATAAAACTAATAAATAGCCAGGAAGGCAATAACATTTTTTTGGAAAATTTTTATGTAAATTTTAAATGAACTTATTATCCCTCTTATTTACTAGTTTTATTAATGTTAATATTAAAACATTTTTCTATTTCGCCTCTTTCTATAGATATACAGTAGAGCATCAATTACCCGACCCCTGATCGACCGTCACATCGGTTAATCGACCGCGTTCTAGTCGACAAGTTCAAATGTGGCACTACAATATTTGGCTATGTCTTGGCTACTTTAATATTATTTTTGTTAATTTTTGCATGTTTTAGCTGGCAACACTGGCTCGACCACGAAAGGGAGGCCAGTATTTAAACCAGGCTTGATTCTTTATTTTTGTATTTATTTTGTGCAAAATAAAGAAATAATTTAACGATCATTATTATTTTTAAAAAAATTGTTAGGCTTAACATCGATGAAAATTCAACGCGAAGTAGGTTAATAGCGATATACTAATATGCTTATTACATGGGATATACTAATATACTAATACACTATACTAATAATGAATTTTTTCATACTTTTTGGTTATCCGTTTTTTCAGTTATCCGACCAACCTCAGTCCCGAATTGAGTCGGATAATCGATGCTCTACTGTAATTATAAAATAGGTGAAACAAAAAATGTAATACAGAGAGAGAGAGAGACCCTCCTAAATTTCATATATTGAAGATAAAATTTTTTTGTTGTTCTTTTTAGTTTCTATTTTATACATAATATTTGTAAATATTATTTGATATAAAGATAAAAACAGAAAAGTTAAATGAAAAATTTCTATAATTTGCATATTATTCGACAACACAAGTCAAGAGTCAATCGCTCGACTCTTAAGCTTATTTAGTACACGACTATGTTCGCTAAAGAAAAAGAAAGTAGAATGTGAAAAATGATTTTTGTGTAACAAATTTGATTTCTATTTCACGAAATAGCAATCATCAGTAAACTGTAGGAAATGTGATTAAAATGATGGCAGCAGATAAATTGTTTTTTGTGCTTCCTTCATCCATTTATTTTTCAAAATTAATAATAATAATTAAAAGAATATAATTAGAATATACATTCTTGTTAGCTGCTGTCTTTAAATTTCTTTCTTTCTTATCTCTAGAAATTCATAATTCCAATCAGTGGCAAATAAATTTTTCCATTGGCAAAAAATAACGTGTTAAAATGCAATCGAAATTCCCAAAAACTGCCAGAAAGGACATTTTGCTGTAATACGAGTAATCGTTTCTCTTTCGACTTTTTGTCGGCAATTTGCTCTCCATATAAATTATGCTTAAAATTATTTTCTATTTAATTATTATTAGATAAATAAAACAGAAATGAAGCTGATTAGATTAAAAAGAAGCTCACTGCCAAAGGACAAACTCATTCTAAAAATGTGCTTCGTTATATGTTAAGAATTCTTCAAGTCTCTATGGTCAGACCATCTGGTAGGATGCAGAGTTCATCCAATTATTATTTAGAAAGCAATAGTAAAATTAATTTTTGCCTAATACTTTCTAACTGAAAGTTATTAAATAATAATAATAATAATAATAATAATAATAATAATAATAATAACTCTCCCGTGGTCACCACCTGGTCGTGGTGGGAGAGCCCAGTAATTTTACTGATCCATAGGGCAATGCAGGCTGGAGCATAAGCTCCTGGTAGGGACACCCATGCCAGTAAGGTCTATGGGGAGAAATGAAGCTAAGAGTGACCACACCCACATTCTGTGGAGATATTCATCATGGTAATAACTAGATCAAAGTGTGATACCGGCTCGGACGTCGCCCGGGTTAACAAGGTCCGCGTTCGTGGGTTAGGCAGAGGCTCACGTTCGAAAAATAGGCCACAGTCTCCCTTGGTTACCAGTGGCGAAAGCAGCACCGGCCCAAGCATGGCTACTGCAATGCCCTCAACAGATGTGAGGAACCAACCCAGCCTTGGTGTTTCTGTGGCAATGCATCCACAGACCACAAAGGCCGGAAAACCACGCCAACGGATGAAATGGACGGTAGAAATGAATGAGTTTATCATCCGTACTTACTACACGATCACAAAACTCGAAACAAACACGACAGCATACAGACAACAACTATACCATAGATTCACACAACAGTATCCTCATCTCACTGTCACTGAACAAAGGGTTGTTGATCAAAAAAGAACAATTATACACAACAACCTTATTCCACAAACAACACTTGAACTTATCAAACAACAGGTTGCTGATCAGATACATCAACAGACAAAAAAATCTAACATTAATGAAGATCATGTAACCTGTCAGGATAATCCAGTAACAAGCATTGATAATAACACACATACAACAATTAGCACTAATGATACTACAGACACTTCCTCATCCATCACTGATAACATAGACATGGATTTAGTTAATACGCTCTCACTTATATTTCAGGAAACACTCACTAAATATACAGGCACAGATCCCACACAAAGACCACGAATACCAAAAATCAACACGTCGAAGGAAGTAGGAAAAACACTAAATTATGTAAACACTCACTTACTACCACACTACATTCATTCAATTTCTACACTCGCAGACATTCATACATTAGTTTATGCCGGGGCAGTCACAGTAGTGACACACCATGGACTGAAAGTACAATCACAGACAAATACACAGAAAACACAATTCTATCACAAGCCTGCCTGGCAGAGAAGAATAGAAACACAAATAAATGACATTAGACAGCAATTAGGCAGGCTGACACAATACACTAAAAACAACATAACACCCAAATTAAGGAAACAGCTCAAAAACATTTTCAAGAAAATAAAAACACACACAAAACATGAACATCACAACACACGCATTACAGAATACATTGATACACTAAAACAAAAACTTGCTGCCAAAGCACGTAGACTCAAACGATACAAAACATGTACACTACGAAAACAACAAAATAAATTATTTACAAACAATGAAAAACTCTTTTACAGACAAATTAATAACAAAGCAAACACTGATACACAGCACAGTGGCACACCAACAGAAGAAGAACTCACAACATATTGGTCTTCTCTTTGGTCCAGTGCTGTCACGCACAATGCTGAAGCAGGCTGGATCGAGGAGGAGAACAAAAACTTACACAACATACCAACTATGCCGTGTTGAAATAAGCATACGTGATTTCCAATACACTGTTAACAGAACACACAATTGGAAGACACCTGGTGTAGACAACATTCACAATTTCTGGTACAAAAAGTTTACATCACTGCACCAGGAACTAGCTAAACACCTAACACACATCATCATCAATCCACAAGACATGCCAAATTTTCTTACTCAGGGCATCACCTACATGAAACCTAAAAACAACAATACCACAGACCCCACACAATACAGACCAATTACATGTCTTCCAACACTCTACAAATTATTGACATCCTGTATTGCAAACAAAATATACAAACACGTTGAAGAACACGACATTCTAACAGAACAGCAAAAAGGTTGTCGTAGAAACCACAGGGGATGCAAAGAACAGTTACTCATAGATTCGGTCATTCTACGGCAAGCACACAAACAACACAGAAACATACACATGGCATGTATAGACTACAGAAAAGCATTCGACAGTGTTCCACACAGTTGGCTGCTACATATTCTACACATGTACAAAATACATCCATCACTCATTGCATTCTTTCAAAACACTATGCAGCACTGGAGAACAACACTACATCTCAGGGTTAGTAACACTTCCATACAAACAAACCAAATTTTTATTAGGCGAGGAATTTTTCAAGGAGATTCCTTGAGTCCTCTCTGGTTCTGCTTAGCCCTGAACCCATTATCCAACATGTTAAACAACACGCAATATGGTTACAATATCAGACACGAAAAAACAACACAGTTTACACTGTCACATCTCATGTACATGGATGACATAAAACTTTATGCATCCACACAAAAGCAACTTCATCAACTCCTACAAATCACACATTCATACACCAAGGACATACAAATGGAATTTGGCCTAGATAAATGCAAAACACTTCACATAGAAAAAGGAATCCTGAAGAAAGAAGATTTTGCACTTGGAAATGGAGACATTATTGAATCCATGGAAGAGGGCGAGTTCTACAAGTATTTAGGATTCCAACAGGCCAAACTAACAGAACATACACAAATAAAGCAAAGATTAATTAAAGAATATCAAAGTAGATTAAATGCTATTCTCAGAACACAGTTAAATGCAAAACACACAGTTAAAGCAATAAACACATATGTCATCCCAGTACTCACATATTCTTTTGGAGTTATACATTGGACTCACACAGATCTTGAGCAACTCCAAAGGAAAACAAGAACAACACTTACTAAGCATAAACAACATCATCCTAAATCCGCCACAGAAAGATTAACCCTTCCACGTAAAGATGGCGGACGTGGCCTGATTGACATAGTTAACCTTCACTACAAACAAATACAGTCACTGCGAGAGTTTTTCTACAAAAAACAAGAAACATCACAATTACATAAAGCAGTAACTCTAGCAGACTCAAATAACACACCATTAAACTTACACTCACATATGGACACAACGCAACATATAAAAAGCACAGACACCATTAAGCAATCGTGGACTCGAAAGGCACTCCATGGCAGGCATCCTTATGATCTGGCCCAGGATTTTGTTGACAAAACTGCATCAAACAGCTGGTTAGCTCGGGGATGCCTCTTTGGGGAGACGGAAGGATTCATGATCGCCATACAGGATCAGGTCATAAATACTAAAAACTACAGAAAACACATACTCAAAGATGCAACACTCACAAATGACACATGCAGAAAATGTCACATCATGCCAGAAACTATACAACACATCACCTCTGGTTGCAAGCTCTTGGCACAGACAGATTATTTACACAGACATAATCAAGTAGCAAATATAATACACAAAGAGCTTGCAAAGAAACACAAATTAGTAGACATCCACGAACCATACTACAAATACATTCCGCAGACAGTATTGGAAAACAACACGCACAAAATGTACTACGACAGAGCCATAATCACAGATAAAACAATTTACCACAACAGACCAGACATCACACTCATTGACAAACACAATAAAATCACATACATTATAGACATATCCATTCCAAACACTCACAATATACAAAACGCATGCACTGAAAAAATTAGCAAGTACACAGAACTCGCCCAGGAAATAAGGCATCTGTGGAGGATGGATAAGGTGCTTATTGTACCTGTTGTTCTCTCCTCTACAGGTGTCATACCACACACACTACACAAAAGCCTGGGCACATTACAATTGAATAGAAACACATACATCACACTACAGAAGGCCACTATATTGAATACATGTCATATTGTGAGAAAATTCCTGAATACAGACACACACACTGATACACTTCTTTAATTTCTGTTTTGGTTACTATGCCTTGACTTTGGTCTGGCATAGTACACAGCCACCGGTGTTAACCGAGTATATCTCACTTAACCCATAATAATAATAATAATAATTTAAATTCTATGCAAATGTTACTTCAAGTAATACAAAACAAATTTCTATACTACAGTGTTTTAAAAAATGAAGCATGTAAACAAAACAAATCATTGCACAGTCAAGCTAGGGTTTTTAAATGTATATAATTAATTTTAACTGTCAAAATTCACTTTATATGGATAAAAAGAGCAGCAAGCTTATAGTTTATTAGGATGAAAATTAATGCATCAAGTGTCTTAACCATAAATTTCTCTCTGAAGTGACATTAAGTAGATGGAAGATAAATTTCCAATAATTATCAGAGTTTAGGTAGGAATATTTAAGTATATTGATTATTGCACATACGAGAAACAGCTAAAGGTAGGACATGTATATCTATTTGTATTTGGTGGTTCCGGAAAAAACTGTAACAACAGATAAATTTGTTGCACAGAGGACTTTGTGTTTTCTAAAGGTGTTCTTCGTGACTTAAACAAAGTAGAAGCTATCTGATGAGTTCATAGTTGCAATTTAAAATCAGCACATAACTCACATCGCCTCAAATTTATCGGGATATATCTATTATTAGGACTTATTATACTGGATAACTAGTTCTGCAAATTAAGTAAACAATATCAGAAAAAACAGTCTTTATTTATCAACTGTTTTTTTTAATATTGTTTACTTAATTTGAAGAACCAGTTATCCAGTATAATAAGTCCTAATAATAGATATGTCCTAGTTGATGATTTAAATTCAAATTATTATATTAAGGACACAAAGGCATATAAATTTAAATTGTTTTGTTCTGTGTGATGTGAAAATATACTTTAGTTATTTCAAGAAATATCTCGACATATAGTTTCATTTGTATTAATGTGAATATTATAGCAACAAAGTTGTTGCCATTCTGAGAAGCTCTGGTTTGAACCAAAGTCGGAACGTCAAAGTTTCGTGGTCATATATGTCGGGTCCCGTCTCTTATGACCCGATCACCCTCATTTGTGAGCTTGGACAAATCCATATTGGGCATGGAAAAAGTTTGCTTGGTGTCTGCAGCATTAAAAGTGTTTTGTAATGTTTGTGTACCTTTTTTTTTATATCATCATTAATAATAATAACTATTGAATGCATTTATTGTGTACATAATAAGTTATAATATAAATAAAATTTACCTGCCAAATGCTCCATAAGTATTTACAATTCTTAAAGGTTCAAATGAAGTGTTCATTTGTTGGTGTGATGAAATCAGATTAATAACAACAGGGATACTGAGATAAGAAAGAACAATCCCTAATGCTACATTCACCATTTTTCTAACACCTGATATAAAAAATAAAATAAGAAGTTTCATTAAATTTGAAAAATATTATATTTAGAGAAAAGCTTTAGAAGACCTACCGACTTTTATTTTACCCTCTTTTTCATCTTTTTGCAACTGATGAACTTTCCACACCGTCGAGCCGACCGTGCCGGGTAAGAAGTTACTCAAGAATCTGTCGTCGAAGAAGGCGATGCTCGGCAGTATCGTTAACCAATTTAGAAAACTGAGGTTTCCACTGATAATTAATACAACCTGAAACAATTGTTTTAAAAAAACAACATCATAATGACTATTTAAACTTAAACAATACAGGGTGATCAGATGAAAAGTTTGATTACAAGGAGTAGATTTGGTTGCACGAGAAGTTGTTGGTACTTGAATGGCTTATCACGTACCATCGATTTGTTTGTATTTTTGGAATTTTATCTTTCAACTACAGTAAATAAACATCTTGAACATTTATGTATTTCTAATGATGCTGAGTGGGGTGGCAACAAATACAACTAGCTCACAGTATCACTAATGTATACTACTACTTGCAAGTTAACTTTTAGTTTGATCATCCAGTATAAATGCATAAATTTTAAAATTTGGGAAACATTAAAGATCACCTGGAACAAGATCTGTATTATCCCGCAAGTTATTTTGAATCCCCTCGAAAGAAATGCAAACCAGGGCACGATTAATTCGATAAAATGATTACTCAGAGTCTCAAATTTGTGGACCGTTTCGGGCGTCTGATGTAGATAATAACTTATTGGGTTTGGAACTGGTTGAGTCTGATTAAAAACAAAGCTCTGTATTATTTAAGAATATGTTTGTTTATTATTATATATAAATTTATACCTCGTAATGATAGTTCATGCAAGTTAGATTCAGCCAACATCTGTCACCTCGAATCTTGATCAGACCCTAAAAAAAGCAACAAGAAAACATAACATAATTGGTACCGATCTAAATAAAGATCAATATTTAATCGAACACGATTCTGAAATTAAAACAACGCTTAATTTTTTCCATAGTCTTAAAATACTATAGAAGCTCGGTGTTAGCTTTCAAAAATTACCTTTAGTATACAAAAGGTGGTTCAATGTCTGTCTGGAATTTCAGTAATGGCAATGAAACTGTGTGTTACATAGTTCCAATTTATACAGGAAATTCTGAAAGTTGGAGATGCATCAGATAAATTCTGAGTTGTAGTTTTAATGACGTACAGCAGTACAGCTAGAGAAGCAAAACCAGTGTTTAACATATTCACTTTACTAAGCAAAGCTTTTCGGACTGAAAGAAGCATCGCCGGGTAAAATGATATATTAAATTTAAAATCCTTTATATCGAGAAGATTGGATTCCTCTGGAATTAGAATGTTTGAAACTTCCTATCAAGACATATTTCAACAAGGAGAGCATCGGCACACTTGGCAATGCCTTTAAAATGATTAAAACTGCATTACAGAAAAGCTTCAATAGATTATACCATATGATAAATTTGTGTGAAAACCAAGCATCTTGAAATATGTACAAAGAATGTCGATCCGATAAATTGGGACTTAATGGGACAGACTGCTCTGGTCCCGTTAAAATTTCCAATTTGTATTTTGTTAGATACTTTCCCTACACACACCTACATCATTGTTTTGGGAAACATCGCTATCCGAGGCGTCCTTCAAACAGCCAAACGGACGACAATCACAAGACGACAAATCCGGACCGTAGGCAGGGCGATCCAATTGCCCGACCGAGTCCGTCGACTACCTCTACCGTGCGCACGGCCACGCTCCGACCCTATTAAAAGAAAGACTTTTCTATTCTGTAGACATAGCATTTTTGCCAAAACAACAAGAGAAGTCAGTATAAAGGAGGAAGAACCTAGAGAAAGAAATAAATTGGAATACATATTATTACTGAAATTCCAGACAGAATTGAACTACCATCATACATATTAAAGCTAGTTTTAAATTAAATTCTTTCTATTAAGGTGCTTTTTCTACATAAGAAATTAAAGGAAAGTATTTTTTTAAATTTGTTAAACATTTCATTCTATTAAACTGATATTGTATTCTGGTACATTTGCCAAACTTTCAATTATTATTATATGAGATGTGGTTACCACAGTATGTTCAGGTAATATTTTTTAAACTTTATTGATTTTAACCTGAAAATGAACAAAATTAGCTTTATTCACTGTCAAGTTTTTAATGTTTCAATTGTTTAACAACTCATTTTTGTGTTCTGCATATTCAAACTTTTAAAACTATTTAGACTTGAATATACAATTTTTATATAGTAAATGTAAGATATTCAAATTTCGTATTTTATACACACTATTCTATATAGTTTGTGTGTTCAAATGCATGCGATGCAAAGATGAGTTCTTTAAAAATTGAATAACATTTTTCACCGAAAATATTTCTGCTGGATAAAGACATTTTTACATAGTGGTATTACAAATAAATAACGACTAACCCGTTACAAAGCTATACATCCACAAAAGCCGAATTATTGGGCTAAATTATTAAAATTATTTATTTAATTTAATTATAATTATTAAGTTTAGTAAGAGATGGCGCCTAACGCCAAGCTCTAGTGCCAAATTGTCATATTAATTATTTATTTATTATAGCCGACTCTAGCCCGATAATTCGGCTTTTGTGGATGTATAGTGGTATTACTTCAGCTTTGTTTCCATAACTTTGAATAATGTAATATATTTGTAACACATACAATATTATTGTGAAATGTTTGGAGACATTATTTTGTTTGTTTGGTCTAAACAAACAAAGTAATGTCTCCAAACATTTCAAAATAACATTGTATGAGATTGGTGGTATTCAAACTGTCCCAAGTTACACAAAACTTTCGAGAGCCTGCAAAGATATTAATGAATTTATTTTATTTTTACTAAAAATATTGAAAAATAAGGTTTGGTTTTTACAATTCTTTATCTACCAATAAGAAGCTTTAGTACTTAGAAAATAAAAATAATATTGAAGAGTTTTTCATGCAAAGTTTAAAGAAATAAAAACAAATTATTATAGAGTTCTGCAGAAATAAATATTTGGGAACAAGGTTTCTGCTGATGTTTTAAATCGACAGTCTTCAAATTTTTATGTATAAATCTGGAGTGCAAATGTAATAAAATTGTTTCCAAGAAATTATGAACAGGCTGCCTATCCTTCCAAATTCTAAACCCAAGAAAGCTATGGAAATAAAGTTTATGTAGAAACAAACATCCACAAACCCAATTCTTAGATTAATGCCAAATTATATCAAGCTACATTAATGTTATTTATCCCTAATTAAATGTCAAGTAATTGGTCTAAAGGTAGGCAACGGGGGCCGGCCGAGTGCCACGATGGGAGTTATTGACCGTGGGTGCCATTAGTAACCGGTACGATTATATCTAAATTAAGAGTTCCGGAAGTGAAGATTGGACGGAGGTCCGGGTATCGTAACTGGCGGGGCCGGCGCTAGAGTTTATGCCGCTTAGGGCAAGACGTACATTTGACGTCCCTTATTCTCCTACATAAAATGGAAAAAATAGTTGTTTTAAAATTCCATATCTATTAGAAGTGGGAAGAAATTTTTGAATGCTTTCAAATTTTTAATTTTATTTATAATACTTTAATTTCACTCACATAACTATAATAATTTCATTGTTCCATTATTTTCACTCGCAAAACTTTATGAAAATTTGCCATTCCGGGCAAATACCCAGTTTTCCCTTTCGATAGTGCCGGCCCCGGTAACCGGCCAAGTATCCGTACGGCAAGCACGAGTTGCGAGTTCGAGTTCCGCTCCGGGCCGATTCTTTTCTTCCAGACACTTTTAAATTAACTATTAAAATATTAATTCAATTATAATTATTAAATTTATCAGGAGATGGTGCCTAACTCCCACCTCCAGGCCAAATTACTCGACACTTAATTAATAATTAGCAGCATTAACGTATCCCAACATAATCCAGTAATTGTTTGGCATTAGTTTATGCAGAATAGTTTGAAAAGGAAAAATCTCATACACTATTTTAATTATGTTAAATTCTGTGTGTAAATTTTAGTGAAAATAAAAATCAACTAAAACATTTTCAAATTTACAATCATTTGAACGGTGGATTGTATATTACACTAACATGTGTTAGGAAAAATAAATAAAAACATTGAAATGTAATATTAAATTTATAAAAAAAAATCAAGTTTATTTAGTATTTTCTGTGCTAATCTTGTGAAGTTATAGGCTATAATATAGCACTTGTAGGAAAAGTAGAAGATATAATGATTGACACTCAAAACTTTTACGTAGTCATGAAAAAAGTGAACACCCATCTCTCAACTTGCACGATACTTGAATTGCACTATTTTGGTTTAACATAGTTGGAAAAATACAAGAGGGTTTTCATTTTACAACACAATATGAGTTTATTTAACACAATTTATGAATGAAAACAGTTGATAAATTCTTTTAATTGGGTGACCGATTCCTTTATTCTGTAGGGACATTAATTAATAAATTAACAACCTTAAAATCAATGAAGTTTGAACAAACTTATAAATGAGGAAAAATAATCAAATACCCAAAAATGAATTAAAACCAACAACTGTAGTGCCTTTGACCGGTGTGCTTCTCTCCTCTTTCTCTGTACAAGAAAAGAGAAGCACACCGGTCAAAGGCACTACAGTTGTTGGTTTTAATTTATTTTCACTCCGGTGTTGTTCCTTTATATATTTTACCCAAAAATGTCAGATTTTAACCACATCTTTACAACATGCACAAGAAAAGCAAAAAAGTGAGTAAGCAGCGCACGAAAAATTATGTCAAATATACAAATGTGCCAGCAGCAGTAACAATGAAAATCATTCATGTGACTAAAATGAAAAAAACAACTGATGTCAAGCAGCATATATAAACTGGCAGAATCCATCAAAAACCAGTGCAATTGAGGTTCTTTACCAGTAGTGTTAGTCTCTAAGAAGCCAAGATAAACCTGTTCTGGATCCTTGCAACAAATTATCATTTGTCACTACAAAAATGGGAAGGCGAATGTATAATTTCATCTGTCATTCATGATTTACTCACCAAATACGAATTAACTGGTACCAGTCATCCTGGAATGGAACTGGCAGACAAGATACTCCACCCAATTGGATGCCATATACTTTGCTCTCTCTGATCTATCAATACACAGATATGTTTATCAATTGAATTACAGTTTCTATAAAGCGATATACATGCCCTACTACAATGCGTCTGCAAAGAGAATGCATTTAACATGCGCCGTGCATGTTTGAGTTGGGTCACGTGACACCAGGAGTGCGTACTATAATCCAAAAGTCCATTTTTTACCATTAAGTAATATTGTCAACAAAATCATTCCTTTGGAAGGAAAAAAAAAAAAAAAAAAAAAACTCATTTCTGTTAAGCACATAAGGCATAAAAGCCATAATCTTTAATGGTTTGGAGCTGCACAATCAGCAGTAGCATTGGTACAGTTTGGCAATGGCATCCCTAAGGCCCAAGACCGTATCCAAATCCTACAGCAATATCTGCATCCTTATTTGGTCGACGGCCTAGCATATTTCGGCACAATAAAACGACGCCACATTTGGTCAAAATTACAAAAAGGTTGCCAGCCGGCTAGCAACTGCATCCGCAGACTCCTTCGGCCTGCAGATCGTCCAGATTTACGACATGTCGAGAACGCACGGCTCCGGTCGAAACGGAAGACGGACAAATTACAACCACGAAAGCTTCGGCAGTCGGGCCATTCCACACTCAAATACGAGCACAAAATTCCAGCCGTATCATCGTGAGATTTAATCTCGTCAATGCCTTGACGATCGGCTAGTGTGATAAAAGGAGATGCTATATACTGTTAAGTACTGTCACCACGACAAACACAAATTACCTTTCACGACATTTGTCGGAGGTGACATTTTTGGTCACAGCCCAGTATTTTTTTTTGTTTCATATTGGTTTCCAACTACTTCTGCCAATCTTAACACGGATCTTGAAGACAAGATCTATGCTTGATTACATTTTTAGTCTCTTATGCACTTGAATGAACTTTACTGATTTTAAGGTTGTATAAGGAATTGAGTAAATTGTTTTTGAAAGTGTCAGAATTCAAAATAAAATCCAAAATTGAAGAATTTAGCAACAGTTTTTACCCATAGAAGATGAATGTCTTTCTAGTAACAAGCAAAGATTATGAAGCAAATGAACTGTAAGTTTCATAGATTTTGCACATTGGATACTCATCTTGTTTTTTACTGTGCCAGGTAATTTATATTTCTTTAAAATAATTATGCTAATTATAAAAATAAATTGTTCAATTTGTATTATGTATATGTTTTTTATCCTCTACAAAAACATTTGCCTCGGTTTATGCAATACCACTCTACGTACCATGTAACTCAAAGATCGGACGAGAAATGTTTCAATACAAGAAATGCAAATTCTTTACCTGTACTTTAGAAGCAAATAATTAACAAAATGTGATTAAGATCGGCAACTAAATCGAATTTGGCCCATTGCATCATCTTACAATCAACAGTTGTTTATCACATACTGTTACCTTAAAATTCTAACTTTAGTGGTTGTCAAAAAAATATTGGTTATTGTGAAAATGACACGTTTATATTTAATTACATACACGTAAGATGTTGAAGATAAATGCCAGAGTTTAAAAATGTTCTAGTGAACATAAATCAACGTAAAAGTTAAGTAACGATTAAGTATAAATTATTTGTCTTAACAGTGAAGATTAAACCTGTGTATATGTTAATTTTATCAATAAGAGTTTTAAAGAACACACATGCCAATGTTCTAAATAAATCTGAGCCAGCTGAAACAAAATATTATAGTTCGATCTCCATACAAATTTAAAAAAACTGACTTAATTATAGCCCGAATATTTATGCGATCGTTATTATATTAACTCGTTGGGCTTTGAGGTGTGACTTCTAACGTTCTAAACAACTGAACAAAATATAGACTTTGTATGCCATCCTAAAATTTAAAAACTTGCTACAAATATACAGATTATGAACTAATAATTCATAGTGATGATTATTATACACAGATGATTCTTTAACCTTAAAATTATATAAAATATTCTTGTGTAGAATATAAAATGTATAAAGCTCAATATGATAAGTCAGAGTGCTTATGTTACAAAACAAACTATACTGTATTTCTAAATCGTGATCTCTCGAAGAATATGCCTGTACCATTCCCGATCGTTATTTAAACGAGAAGGAAAAAAAAAAGTCAAAAAACAATGTCAATCTATATTAAAAAATAAAAAAAATAATTAGAAAAGAATCTTTATTTACATTTCTGGGTTTTCTTGAGGCTTTTGCTAAAAATCATAAATTTAGACAATTCTACTTTTGTTTTTATTGGGAAAACCTTATAATCAATATCTCTGTTTTTCTATTTTTGGTTTGAATTTTAGGAGAAGAAATGATAACGAGACATTGTTATACTTGAAATAATGTAAAAATGTAACTATATTAATAATAAAGGTTATAATCTGTATTCAATCGGAGTCAGAATTTCTTAATTTGTCCTTTAGAAAAATACGTACGGTTGGCTAGCCGACGATTTAATGTATTTAATTTTGAACGCTAAGATAGTCGAGAATATATGGGTAATCCCCGTATAACACGGCACTTCTATAGCACGGATTCACTCTAACGGTTCGAGAATTGGGAACATCCCCGTACGACACGGGTTCGCTCTAACACGGTTCGGGAAATAGGTAAAACACTCGTACAGTACGACACGAAATGTAATAAAAACTGTTACCAGTTGATGATGCTCGTGCCGAGATCATCATATAGGATGAATAATCCTCTGGTAAAATATTTACTTAAATAATAAATAAGTATTCTACCCATGAAAAAAATCTACTGTATAAAGCTGAAAAACCGGATTCTATCACTGTATCCAAAAATGGCCACTAGGGATGCCCCTGGCAACTATTTAAATTAATTTAAATTAACAACATAAATTATTTTATATTTATTTTACATTTTTACAGTATAATATTCAGTATATTATTACTTTTATTTGTAATTTTGTATGCCCCGACGCCTGCCTGCATCCGGCCTTTCGACTCGTGAATAATAAATCCGATTTAAAGAAGGATTTAATGGCATGTTTTTTAATTTTTGGAACCTAACCACCCTTTTCGCACTAGTTCTTTGTTTTGTATAACACGGATTTGCATAACAACACGGCAATTTTTTGGAACGTAACTCCCGTGTTATACGGGGGTTACCTGTGTAAGATTCTCTAAACAAATTGTCACGACTACAAATCTAAGCCTTACAAGAATGAGGTTCAAATTTAGTGTTTAGAAAAAAGATATAGACAAATAAATTCCAAAGGACACTGTCTTAGCTAGTTAAGGTCATAGAATAAAATGAAATGAAGGAATATATCGCTCCACAGTTCGACTAATAATTAACCACTACGACGAGAATTTTTATTCTCAAATTATTAGACTCTGTCGTCAATTTTAAGTAACGTAATAATAAACAAATTACCGCTCCGATCATGATGCGGAAAAGAAGCCATCTGTAACCCCACACGACGATAGGAGACGGCGGCGTATTCCGGGGCAGTCTCTTCCACGTCCACACAGGGCAGAAGAATATCGCCAGAAATCCCGTTTCGAGAAGCTGCGATTCCCACCCTAAAAGAAATAATTAAAATAACAATGTTATTGCTACATACCACATTTACGAGAAAAGAAAAACAAAAACTAACACTTACCGAACGAATACCTATTTTATTTTGTTTTAAATGAAAAATCATGAAAAGAGAAAAAACAAGCAATCAATTTAAATTATTACTAATAACAAAAATTTTGTAAAACAATCTAATTTTTAAAAAATTATATATTTCTAATGTATTTTGTAAATGTTCTCTAAGCAAATTTCATGCTCAGAAAATACATTTAAAATAGTTAATTTTCCAATTGAAAACAAAACAAACAAAAACTGAATTTTCCAAAAGTTTCAATTAAAAAAACACTTATAATATTGGTTGATTCAAAATAGAAAGAAAAAAAAAAGAAAACAGAGAAATAATGTTATTAATGACTTGTGACAACTGATTATTTATTCTAAAGACAAAACAATAAAACAATCAACTTTTTATTTTCTTTGTCTCAATAAAATTCTTTTCTTTCAGTTGTTAGAGATAAGAAACTGGCATAAAATGAAGCAAGAAAATCAAATATCCACACACAAATTTCACATTAAACTTTTTAAAAATTATTTATAATTCTATTGTCAAAACTGGACTTTCTTCTTTAACTTACCGAGACTTGCAGATCGATAAAACAATCCCCGTTATTGTCCGTTACGACCGACCGATCGTAACGGGAATTGGGCGGGAAAGACGAACGGCACGTAATTACCCGGCGAAAAAGTCCAGACGGGATCGGACGTTACGGCGACGGGAGAATATCTCGTAGAGGCCGACTAATCCATATAATTTTTGAAAAACTAAAATCGAAAAATTGAACGGTTTCCCTCGATCGCGACTTAATACGTAAAAATTTTTTGAAGACGGGCCTTCCGAAGATAAACGTAAAATTCCGACAACGTTCGAGAAATAAAAAAAAAATACATTCTTTTAACTCGAATACGAATTAAATAATAATCCAAAGCATCTTTGTGAAATAATAAAATTTACTTGTTTTCATTCAAATCTTGGAGGTTTAAAAATTTTCCTTAAATTTTAAGATTTAATATTAACCAAGAGTTTGAAAATTACATCTTGGTTTGTCTCTTTGAATAATAAAATGCCGATATAAAAAACAGTGGTGCGACAAGAATTAATGTAGAGCTTAAAAATGCTTCCTTGTAAGTTTATAATGGTGGATTATTTCAGGATTATATTTTTATTTTTCTGAATAGCAGTGTTACGAGAAGTTACAAACTAAATTTTAATCGTAATTTGTGGGCATTGGCATTAAATTTCAGATTTTTTTGTAATAATTCTTACAAAACAGTTTCCAAGAAGTTCCAGGAATGGATCAAAATAAAAAAAGTTAATAAATTTCTTTAAATTTTAGTTTTCAAAAATGAGCAAGTATTTATTGTGACATCTTCACAATGCTGGGCATCAACTTCTGTCTTTTAATTTAAAAAAAAAACACATAACTTTGGTCCAAACTGGAAGTTTGCATATAGTTATAGTTAATTGGGTCCTCCGGTCCTCGAGCTTTCTGCATCTGGTCTCGAATTTCATCTAACTCGTTCCGCTCTCAAGATCGACAAAGGGCAGACGGCATCGTAAATAGAGACGTGCAATATATCTCGTCTAGGGAACCCAGAGCCCTTAGACATTTGACTGACAAACTAGATTTACATATTTATACTTTAAATTAAAAAGGAAATAGAAACCAATTGTGTACCTCTTTAAAAACATATATATTGTCCTCGGGACCCATAAATTTTTTCATTTCTCTCTTGAAGCATTGTAAATTGGGGAATGCAAAATTTTTTGCACGGAGGCCGAAGAGTTCTAGTTAATACCGCCGCGGACGGACAAATGACGGCGGAAACGTATAGGTCTGCAATTTCAAAATTGCAGTCTAATTAACTTGAGCTTAGATACTTTTCCGAATAGGAAAAATGATACGAAAAAAACATTTAAAAAATAATTTTCTTTTGGAGATTGTCAGATTCTTTTGTATGAGACTTTCGACTTGCACGGTCGGAACTGCTATTCTTCCAAGACCCCAAATGCCTGTTTTTCTTTACCAAATTTTAAAAGGAAAATGGTTTGAGTGGAAAGAACGTGTACGAGACAAGTCAAAGGAAATTTTGCCCTATCCAAAATGAGCCATTTTCTAAATATTTCCCACATTAAAGAAATCATTGGAAAAGGTGTATCGAAAGCAAAATTTTTACAGATATTAAACAAATTTTTTTTATATCCTAACACCTTTTTTTAATCCATTCCTGGAAATTTTTGAACACACCTTATATTTTATAATTGATGGCATTATGCCACAAAAATATAATTTCATATGTACAGTAGAGCATCGATTATCCAACTTAATTGGGGACTGGGGTTGGTCGGATAACCGAAAAGTATGAAAAAATACATTATTAGTATAGTGTATTAGGCCCGGTTTAAATACTAGCCTCCCTTTCGTGGTCGAGCCAGTGCTGCCAGCTAAAACACACAAAAATTTAACAAAAATAATATTAAAGTATCCAAGACATAACCAAATATTGTAGCGCCACATCACTAGCGGACATTTGAATTTGCCGACTAGAACGCGGTCGGTTAATCGGGGTCGGATAATCGATGCTCTACTGTATATCAATTTGTTTTAGCAAAGTGTCTCTCTTATGAAGTATATTAAAAAAAAATTGTAAAAAACTACAATTGTACAAAAAAAAAAACTTTAAAATTAATGCATCTTGTAAGTTTAAGATGAAAATTTTGATTAATTCTTTAAAAAGCTTACTTCTTAAGTGACGATTAAGTGCTTATTGTTTACACTTAAATAGAATGTGACATATTTTTTAGAGTACAGTACTGAAGATGGAGATTATCCCTTAAACGATTAATGATTAGATACTTGAAACTAATATTTTAGAAGCCAACAATAAACTGTTATGAATTCTTCTACATGTAGAAAAAAATGACCCCATGTCATACCTGTTAACATACGCCAAACCTTTAATCAAGAAGTCAACTGCTTCGAAATTGTGAAAATGTTTTCGAGATTTAACTTGTCGGCAACAGCAAGAAATATTCTAATTAGAAAAAAATTTATTAAAAAGACTTAAACAATAACCTTTATCCTATTATTAGTAGATAAAGTAAAGATGGTTGTTATTGGACTACAATTTGAAAAAATTGTAGAACTATATATTCCCATTATCATCTGTCTTTAATCTCAAGAACGGAGTTAGACAGATGAAATCCGAGACTGGATACGTAAAGAACTTAGGGGTGGGAAGCCCCAATTAATTGTGTACGAACTTCCGACGCAAACGGGAAGTCACGTTATTTCAATTCCAAAATTTTCCTCTGTAAGGAGTTAGAAGACGGCACGACTCTGTTGCCAACAGGAAAAGTATTATGTACGAGCACAAGACACTACTAATTTGAGGTGGTGAGCATATATTTTAAATTAAATAAATAAAAAAAAATCTGATTAAAAATTTCAGCCCACCACTTTATAATTTAAGCTTGCTACAAAAATGTATACAGTGGGTGATCGGTTAATGAACAGTTCAGACTGCAAACAAATCCGACAACAAACACTTTCGCGAAAGATTTTTATGTTTGGATAACGAACACCCGACAGAACAAACAAAAGAAGAGATGCTGCATTTAAGATTTGTAAAACTATATTTTAATGGCATCTATACATGATTTATGGAATGAGACTTTCACAGTTGTATACATAACCATTTGTGCACTAGTTAATTTCTATTCTCCGAATTTTTGTAAGTGCTTTTCTGAATTTTTTATTTAAAAACTGTTAATATTATGGAACCCAAAAAGAGTGGAGTGTCAAGAACTGTGTTCACTATAGAAACTAAGCAAGAGATTATAGTCAAGGTAGGGAGGGGTCAGAAGATGTCTGATATTGTAGGCAGATGACTTCAACAGGTCTACAGTAGATACAATCTTAGGTAAGAAAGATATAATCAAAAAGACTCAAACAGATAAAGGAGTAACAAAAATAGCACCTGAGAAACAAAGATGTGCCATCCATGAAAAAATGGAGAGATTGCTTTTAGTTTGTTATTACATGTAAATAAACATAATAAGAAATTATATAATTTATTTATTTATTTTTTGGGGTTTCCAGAATGAATTAATCAAATTCCCACAAAAATCTACGGTAAATTGATAATTGGTTAACAAACAATTTGGATAGCGAACGTGGCAGTCTTGGAATGGATTATGTTCCTTAACCAATCACCCACTGTCCTTATTGTATCCTCTTAAATATACAGTAATCTATCAAGCTTCCAATCCAACTTGGAATCAGTATGACTATCCTTGAAAACAGAGATGCATGTTTGTGGAATAAACTTATAATATGGTGTTTTTGTGGTGGCTAGTAAATATTTCTTTGCTATATACTGGTAAATTATTTTAGCTACCTGGTTATTTCTGCATAAATAGTCTGTCTGTACTAGACTTTGGTGTCTGCCTGCTTGCAATATGCTGTATAGTTTCTTCTGCAGCATGACATTTCCTGCACGTGTCATCCAAGGTATCTGTGACTGTGTTTCCTGTAAGCCCTTGTACTAATGACTTGCTCTTGTATTGCAATCATAAAGCCTTCTGTTTCCCCAAAGAGACTCCCATCTCTCAGCTTGTAGTTTGATGCTGCCTTAACATGTGGCTGTGCAAGATCAGCAGGGTGTTTACTTTGGAGTGTTTTTTCCCCATCCATGCTTGTTGTTTTGTGTTTGCAGGCTCATTTGTGTTCTTCGTGCTTTGCGTTTCTTAGGTTTAATGGTGTATAATTATCATCAGTCTGGACAATGTATAATGTAGTGATGATAATTGTTGTTTGGTATGGAAGAAACTTTGTAGTGAGTCTATCTGTTTCCGATGGAGAATTTTAATGTCAATAAGATCTAACACCCACCAATTGTGGTAGGATAAGTCTTTCCTTAGCAGATTCTGGATGATGCAGTCTATACTTAGTGAACATTGTTCAGGTTTTACAGTTGAGGTACTCGTGGTCTACTGAATGGTACCAAATGAATAGGTGAGTAGTGGAATAGCACGTGTTGATGGCTTTTATTAAGTTTTTGGAGTTTTTTTTCTTTAGTACTGATTTTAGTCTGTTACAATATAGTTTAGTAAGTTCTGTTTTTATTTTTTATGTCAAATTACTTTGGCCTAGTGACACCTCAGAAATCTGTAGGTCTTTCCTTCCTTCATAATTGTTATGTAATCTCCACTGTCAAGTTTAAAGGGATCATCCTCAGCAGCACCTTTTTCAATGTGCAATGTTTTACATTTATTTATGCTAAATTCCATCTGGATATCACAAGAGAAAGTCTGTACAATCTTCAGGAGTTTGTTTAGTTTTGTATATTTGGAGCATATATCTTAATGTCATCCATGTGAGAAAGTGCTATCTGTCTGTTCATGATAAGTTATATCCAATTTGTGTGTTAGTAAGTGTAGTGGATAGAGTTAATGGCCATGCAAAACCAGAGTGGGCTAAGGGAATCATTCTGGAATATACCTTGTCTTATGAGGATTTGATCTGTTACAATTTTAGTGTTATTGAGAGATAAGTATAATGTGATTTTCCAATGCTGCATTATTGTAGTTAAATATGTGATTAATGTGGGGGAGTGCAGAACACTGTCAAAAGCTTTCTTGTAGTTATGTATGTGAAGGTTTCTCTGTTTTTGTTGGGTATGTCTTAGTATTAGTGAGTCAATCAGGAGTTGCTCTCTACAGCCCACGTGATATCGGCGACAGTCCTTTTGCTGTTCTGTAAGAACAGTATGTTTATCTATGTGTGCATAGATTTTGTTCATAATGCAGGAAGTTATAATTTTGTACAATGTAGGATCTTTTGTACCAGAATTAGTATTATTATTATTATCAAATAATATATTATGCATAAATATATTATTTATGAAATAATTTATTAGAAAATACAGCAAACTATAGTAAAAAAAATGGCACTATGTTTTGTTATGTATCTTTGCTCTGTAGAAATCTCTTAAAATATAATGATATACTATTCAACAGCGTATCTGTAATTTATTATAAAAACCTGCATAAATAAATTTTATATATCTATTTAATTTCAAATAAATTTTAAAAAAATATAAATACCATCTTTGTCCTACATTAACAATAGAATGATAAAGAATCCACAAAGTTATCATGGCAATCAGGTTAGAACACCCAGTGACCGTGATCAATAACGAAATAACTAGTCCCATATAGGCTAGAAGATCCAGGTAAAAGTCGATATTTTCTTTGTCTACCAGCCATAATAGCGTAGGTGCATAAAAGAAACACTGAAAAGGATTTCCTTCCGCTTGTTCCTTTATCTGTCAAATTAACAAACATATTAACTAATAACTCAAATCTTATTTAAATTATACTTTTGAAAAGCTGGAATTTATATCTATGTTCAATAGTCAATCTAAGTACTTTACCAGCAGTGAAGCGATGATTTACGAACATTTTTGACTACATTTACTAGCCTGTTTTAGGTCTATCCGAAACTTCTTATTTTCAAAAATGGATCAAACCATTCCATTTTTTGAAAAATAAGTTCCATCTAGACCCGAAACCAGTCAAAAATGTTTGTAAATCATCTGCTTCGTGGCCGGAAAAGTACTTAGGTTGATTTCGTCAAACATTTAAATCTCATTTATTCTGGAATTATTATTATATAAAAACTCATAATAAAATACATTTATATACCTAATCAATATCGAGAAAACTTTACATAGATGTAAACTGTTTAATTTGACAGTTGCTCTAAAGTTAATAATTTCAAATTCCATGTATAAAAGTGAAAACTAATAGTTTCAAAACTTTCAGGAAAAAATGTACAGTCAAACCTGTTTTTATGCGGGGGATAGGGACCGCATTAAAAAAAAAATCTCACGAAACTTCACAAATAGCTGTAAATAATAGTTTTCGCAACACAATTAAAAAATAATTTTTTTATGCGGTCAACAGGGACCGCATAAAAAAAGTCTCACATAGAAAATAACTCAAAACCGTACGAAATAGAATTTATTGACAACAGATGTCAGCACTTGACTGCATCGTCTGGTCTTTCGTCTGTTTTACATATTTTTGTCCAGGTGGTGTTTTGTTGACTTAAAAAGTAAATTATTTCATTTTTCGCATATTCATGCAATAATATTACTATAATAAGTGCATTTATGCTATAATAAGTTTATTTAGCTATAATAAGTCAACGTGAGACATGACGAATCGCACGAGACTAGTCGCCAACTATACCGCATAAATTAAAAATTCGCATTAAAAAAATCGCACATAAAAAGAGCGCATAAAAACAGGTTTGACTGTATTTAGAAGGTGCTTCATTAAATGTTACAAGCTAACATCTTCAAAATATATAATGTAATATAAAGAGAAAACTTAATTGTTTTAAATGAGTCTCCTGAATTACAATAAAATTAGATCTCTATATTCCAGGAAGGATACACATCTGCACACCATACTGGGATAACAATAAAATAACTCTCTCTACAACCAATAACAGAAGGGGGTTATGAAAATGTTATTTATTGCTTAGCCATACTTTGAACTGGTTATTGGTTGTAGAGAGTCTTAGTTTATCCAGAAGGGAAAATGGAATTATTTTAAAATTTAAAATGCAACCATTATATTATACAAATTTAATTTTTTTCTGAAACCTCCTTTAATTTATCTGTACCTTAATGAATAAAATAGTTTTTTTTTTATACATAAATAATCCATAAAAAGTTTAAAAAAGAGAATTATATATTTAACTATAGTTTACCTGTTTCAAGTAGAGATGCACTGGTAGTAAGCCATTTCTACCTAATAACGCTTTGTTTTGATGGCAGGCAACCAAAAATGCAACACCTTTGATACAAAAAGAGTAATAAATCACAAATGACTGATATAAATCAATAAAGTATATGAAGTATGAATTACAAGAATGTTTCTAGTATTTCTCTTGTGTTCTAAATTATTTTTTCACGTGTAGAGCATTGGTTTTTAGAAGCTTATAGGATATTTTAAGATCCTAATTTATTTAAATTAGTGAATATCAAATATATTGCGCATCAAAAACAACCATTTAGAATGCCGGTTTCCAAAACAATTAAAACCTATCAATCTACGATTGTAATTGATATACATTGGTTGATATATTCTATAAACTACTGTAGAATATATCAACTTGTAACATAAGAGAAAAAGCAATTCAATACTACCATCCATTTTGATTTCGTAATTTAAATTTTGTGTAAATGAAAGTTACTTTTCTCGTATAGGGAAGACGGTCCTCGTAAGATTAGTCTAAAAACATCATTAAATTTAATGGAATTTGTAGAACTCAATTTAGAAATATTAATTTTACTTTGTAAGAAATTTATCAATATAGTTTAACAAAGAATACTGCACAATGTATATGTATATAGACATACATTTTGCATAAAATCACTATTGGATATTTGACAGATGATGTACAGATAGGAAATGTGTTATTAAATATTTCAGTCTATTATGTTGCCTTTTGTTGAGATGTTCCAAAATGTTACTATTAAAAATTTAGTACCTTATACCTTACTAACAACACTACCAACTTATACTTATGAAGAATACTTATTTCTCACAGAAGGGTAAGATCCTAATGGAAGTATTCTTACAAAGTAACCCAATTCTTATAAAGTAACTTTGACCAAAATTACTGATGTCGGTTATAAAATTTTACATTATTGATAATCCAAACTCACCTGTACGATTCTATAAATGGCAAGAACGTCGGGAGACGTGAAAACCACAATTCTTGCGGCATGTCGGAGTACTATTGCCCGACAACCCCATCACTTTATACAGAATTATAAATCTGCACATTGCTGGCAAGATATAATTGGAAATGAAATTGGTAATTTTGTTGAAATCACTTGTTTCTCTGTTTACCTTTCTGTAAATACAAGATGAATATTTAATAGAGCTACAGTGCTATTAAATATTCATCTTGGACATATAAGCTCTCCCAGCCTTCCCGAGGTACATTAGTGCCTCGTACTTCAAATTTAATTCAGGGAGGCCGTTCAAACTCCAAATTGTTTGAAGTCCAATAAATTTTTCCCCATTAGAAGTAATGGAAATTGAATTAATTCATTCCCAAGCCTTAAATAATATCCATTTTGATAAACTTAAAACAACAAATACACATAATTTGCTGTTTTAAGCTCAAGCATTCAAAATACAAGATACTGTTGTATGTTTTAAATTTTCTATCAAAGAAACTGTTATAAATACTTATTTATTCAGATGATTTTTTTAAATACACAAAGAATCTCTGATTTGTGTTTGTGTATATACAACTTTTATTAGATTTATTTTTAAAAATACTTACATTTGAAAACCTATTCCCAATGCTCTCCTTACGATATATATACCACCTCTCTGTATTGATAGTATCTAATATCTTAGGATAGGGAAAAGGACTACATCTTAACAACTAACAGGTTTATAGATTAAAAAATTAGTCATTTGGTCTAGATGAATTCCAAAGTACCATTCCTTAATGAAAGCAGAACTTAGATGACAAAGAATCTGGCAAAGCATCGCCGATCGGTATGCAATTTGAAAAAATAGTAGATCTATAAGTTTCCACTGTCGTCCATCTGTCTTTCCTTAATCTCGAGAACGGAGTTAGATAGACAAAAGACGAGACCAGATAGGGAAACCTTAGGGTAGGAAGCCCCAATTAACTATATAAGAACATCCGATACAAACGGGAAGTCGTGTTATTTCGACTCAAAAATTTCCCCAAACGATGACTGGCACGACTCCATTGCTAAAGGAATGTCCAATTTCTGGTACTCATCTTGTTAGGTAAATTAAAAACTTTGAGTGTATGTCATGCCAACAATTGTACAGATTCAAGAGAAAACTTCACATAAAGAGGCGTTAAAGAACTTTAAAAGAAATGTTTTATTTTCCTGCGAGTGCTTTCGACGTATTTATAAGCATCGTCTTTGGGCAGAAGACGACGCTTATAAATACATCGAAAGTACAATTGTTGGCGTGACATCTGCTAAAGGAAAAGTATGATGTACGGGGGCAAGACACTAAAGTACTGATTTGAGGTGGAGAGAATATATTTTAAATAAATTAAAAATATGATTAAAAATTGCAGCCCGGTATTGCAACGATCTCACAATAACTAATTGCTTGTTTTCGTTTGTACATCTTTTTAGAGTATGTTTCATGTTCTATCAGATTTGTATCTACTTGCTTAAGGAAACTGGTGAAAAGCTTAGCCTTACATAAATGAGTATCACAGACAACCTACAGCATATAAGTTTCATTTTTAATGACAAAAAAAAGTGTTGACATATGACATATAAAATGCAAAACATTTTACATACAATTATAAACAAATAAAATAGCACTTTAACAATTGCTATGCAATACTTACCACAACAACAATAAGCTACATGGTTTTTTAACATTATAATAATAACCGATCCCATTGTTTTTAATATTTATTTATTATTTAATAGTCCACATATCAATTTTAATATCTGTGATTAAACACATTAGTAATTTACATAATAAAAATTCAGTATAAATGAATTGTACAGTTGAAGACATATGCTGTCTTCAACTGTATATCAATAATGCAAATGGTAGAGTGTAAGGCAGAGACAGTGATTCAATGTTCTATCATTGTGTACTATATGATATGTTACTATCAGGGTTCTGTACTATGTAAACTATTAATATTTTATTGGAGGTGTTTGTTTTTGGCTTGAATATATTTACTGAGACCTGATATATAATAAAGTTCTTACTCAGGTAACTTAAGAAAACAAGAAACAACAATGTTGGAGTGTGATCTATCACACTCCAAATTCCCATATAACCATAACATAATCTTATTCTACTATATATTGAAAGGTATTACAGTTACAATCATATTCATAGCCAAGAGTTGAAAGTCAGAGTTTACTTTTAGTAAGTGAATGCTTACTTGGTTAAGTATATGGTAATTGGTTAATTTCTAACTCTTAATCCTTAGTTGTGAATATGACATTAGTGTCTTAATGAAAGCAATATGGCCTTATTATATGCTTTTACCGTTAATTATTATATACAACATTCACTTTTTGCTTCTAACCTACCAGTACCCTATATTTGGGAAATCAATTTATACAGAAGATATAGGTCTAGACCAGAATTTTGACCTAAAAATCTTAAGGTCAACTTATAAGCCAATGTTTATGCTATATCCTGGAAAATATCTTACTCGTTACTCGGTGATTTTGTCATTATAACGCTTAACTGTCAAAATTCTCGTAGCTATGGTAGAAGCATGTTTAAAATAATGCGATTTCCTTTCCTGGTGATGGAATTCTATGTTTAAGACATTTCTTGACATTGGAAGAAATAACTAACTGTTCCTATTTCCTTTCCATACTCAGAATCAAATCAGAAAACTGAATCTGGACTTCTGTAAAAAGTAAATTGCCTATTCTTTTGGGTTTCAAAGTAAAAGAATCTATACTAGTTCTAATGAGCATTGCTGTGGGAATAATTGAGTAAAATAAACAATTCTTGCATACAAATCACTCTTATTAAGTCTGATATATAGTTTACGTTGAATCATTACAATAATGACTATGGAGCATTCTTAGCTATTTGGTTTAGCTAATTTTATGTTTAATGTAAAATGAAGTAAAGTGGCATATTTTAAGGTAAAGTTTCACTTGTATTTAAAAAGTGGATAATAATTAACATAGAATATTTCCCAAATATGGGAAATAAGAGACTTTGTTGATAAATAAATAACAGTTTTGTCAAAGATTCGAATTTCAAATCTGTTGCAGTAGCATTATAAACTGGACAGAATCAATTATTAATTTCTGAAAATTTTAACTTACGGGTAATTACTACTATAATTAACAACTTTTAAATTTTATTATCAAGTACACCTAATATAATTTAAATCTTGTTAATTTTATCAGCAATATTTAATTGGCACCTGTTAATATCAGCAATATTTAAATTGTTGATTTAAAATTTTTTAATGCTACATTAAATTGGATTAAAGTAAACTTTGTTTCTTAAAACAAAATCACTAGTTAAAAACCTAAATGAAATAAACACAATTGAAGTATAGGTCAATAAGCCAGCAGCAATTTAAATGCTAATTTTTTATTTTGTTTACATGAAAGTTTATAGTACTGATTCTACCAATCTAATTCTATTTACTACGAAATTTCTCATAAATGTGGATAGGTTGCTCTAGTTTCATTTCACAGATAATGATCGTACAGATAAAAAAGTAGCCGAATCGCAAACGGAAAGAATCCAAACGTTGCGCTAGGTTTAAGCCATTTGGATTTAACTGTAGCATTCCTCTTAGCGAAATGTTGCAATCTTAGTTAGAACACAATATGTCGGCAAAACCGTCGTGCAAATTAACCGACGACGTTACGGTTTCTATGGAAACGACTTCATAAATATAACATGGTTTTATCTTTTAATTTTTAATGAGTTTTCTGATTAAAAAAAAAGCATACTTCTTATATTACAAAAACACATTTTTTATTTTATATATAATTGGAAATGTCTTATGACAAGGGATTTCCACTCCATAACAACAATTAATCTGCATTGTACTATAAAACAAAAGTAATAAATAAAAATTAACATATATATAGTATATGTATAGAAAGGAATAAATTATAAAATATTAAACTTAACCAATGAATTATACAAAAGACATATTTACACAAGACTTAACCACTACTCAACACAATTTGTACCTCCCGGGTACCTTATCAATTTCGATGCCCGCATTTTGCAACTCGGCAAGGAAATGTCACGTCACGTCACAGTTTTCGGAGATTGAAGATTAGATATCTGTACATTTACTCCACTAATAGGAATTAATATCACAAGAAGCACTTTCGGTGAAGTAAAACAAGCAGTCGAAACACGAAACCGATACGACACATTTCTAAACTGAGCATACCATTCAAGGTGTTATATACCGGAACAGAGTTTTGCCGTTGGGTTTTGGAACAATTTCTTGCAATCTCTCCGACAGACGACACTCGACAAATTAAATTTATCTCGGAAATTTAGTAAGAATCCACGGCAACCGTAATCGGGCAGACTACGGTAACTTTTGCCACTCGAGACGCCGAGTATAGTCGGTCAAAGTAGGAATCCATCTTCGCCGATTCGTTAAAGGCCAAAACAGACCAATAGTGCATCTTGTATTTTATCCTATGTTTGTCATACATGTATTATAAAACTTAGAGGTAAATAAATATTAATTTGAGTAAAAGTCATTCGGCTTATAGAACAGTTGCTGCTTTTGATGCCCTACGGTCCGGATTCTGCGTAAAAATGTGGATTCCTATCCTAACGCCTCCGACAGTGGTCAAAACGGCGTAAATAAAGAAAACCACGTCAGAATAATTTTTACAGATACATATGCTATATCCATATACTAATTTGCATATGCATCGTTATACAAAGATGTGTCTGTCTATAATTTCATTTAAAATGACAGGTTTTTGTTTCTGGTGACCGGAAACGACAGAATGGAAAACGGCTTAGTTTGTTTGATTTTTTTAACATCCTTGCACGACGGAATAATTCGAAGGCAATTTTTGAAATCGAGAGAATCTTTTCTACGGGAATTGCCTATTTTAATGACAAAGGTATAAAAAAACACTTTTTTTTGGGTAGTGTAACTTTTACTTACCTGTGAAGATGATATTAGACTAATACAAACAATGTAGTTTTCTTTTTGTAAAAAATTGTTTTATTCCTACCTAGATGAGAAAGCCATATAGTCAGAAAATTTCTCTTAATATCAAATCAAAAAAATGTTATATAATTTTTAATATATAATTTATATATTTAGTATATTATATATACTAACACAAGTTTCGGGCAAGGAAACATAGATTTCGTACGTATCAATATATTTCTGCAATACATATTTTGTTTATTAGATATTAAAAAAAGGAAACAGCAGAAATACGGTATCTCTAAATTACATCTAGGTATTATCTAATACTTAAATAATACCTAGTAAATTAAGGTATCATTTAAGTATTAAACTTTTCAATACTTAAATGATACCTTAATTTAAATTTAAGAAAAGACCGTTATTAACCATAACGTAAATTTTTGGATCGAGAAAACAAAAATAGGAATATCTAGGATCGAAAACTTTATATTATGATTGTTTCACAAACTAGAAAATACTCTTTAAAATTTTTATTAAAATTAATTGTATTTTAATTATTCTTATAAATAAAATAAGTAAAAGTACCTTCTGATTTTGAAAGTCGAGCCATTCTTTATCGTTAATTCCTTCAAAAGTTGTGGGAATGGCAAAATTTGTTAATCTTTTGCGCACTTTTAAAACATTTTAGCTCAAAATGTCGTGAGCGTATCAATTTTGATTTTGTACTTTCCTTGGAACATTCCAATTCTCTTTACCGACGAATCGATTCATAATTTTAGTCTATGGAGAAAAAGTATTCCAATTAAAAGTTAAATATTTAATTCACTCATTTATTACCACGTTTGATCTTTGAGAAATTTTGTTTTTACCTTGCTCCGCTCGTATATCAAAGCAAAGATACTTTGTCCTTTTTACTCTATTTCCATAAAAAATACCAATTTGACATTTCATTTTAAAATTAATTTGGTCTTAAAAATATTTGGCACTCTTCCGGACGTGTCATTTCGGAACAAATTCTCGTCATCCGAAAACTAGCGACTCTTCGAACTGCGGCACGTTTTCCGTCTTGGATTTTTTCGGTCGAAACAAAAACGTCATTTTGTTTTCGTGCAATAATTTGTTAAAATTAATAACAGTTTTGTAAATAGTATCAAAAAGCGAAAACGTCGAATTTCGTTAGGAAATACTTGCTCGTATTTCCCGACGACATCTAATGTTTTCATTTTTAGCATTTTCACTTTAGAGCAATGGTATTCAAACATTTTAACAGTGCAACCCGAAAGTAATTTTCTGCGACCCCATTTGGGGTCGCCGAAAATTACCTCGGGGTCGCATTGTCGAAATGCGGTCGATCGCAAACGTTTCCGACCGCACCGGACACCTTCCCGTCCGTACGATCATTATCTGTCTTTTGTCTGCTCGCTAAACAAGCTCAAAAACTCATTAATTGTTCAAATCGTAAACTTTCAAGTAAAGTTAATAATGATAATTTTTGTCCGTTTGGTCCCACATTCGGCCAATCTTTACAAGCCAAGGTCAAAAACACGGGTTCCTTCAAAAACAGAGGTCAAAATTATATTAATAATTCATTTTACCACATCGTATAGGTACGTAACATTATTTCGACTGCTTAATTTGTTTTGCGGCATTTACGACAGCTAGAGAGAGAGAGAACCGACAAAGGACCCAACACGCATTACGCACGTACGTATTTACGTACCGATATTCCACAATTTGCACAATTACGGGCAAAAAACACACTCCCGCACGCCGACAGCAATACGTCAAGCTGCACGGCACGACAAAACAATAACGGTCTACCGGACAAGGTTTCCTCCGGCGACCGGCGGAGAGAACGAAAAAAGCAACCAATTTTTTGGAGGAGTCGGGCGGAATTAGAAAGGTGGGGCCCATACCGCATCCGGCAGATAAAACGTAACCCGAGGTTTAATATTTCGAAAAACTTCGATTAATTAACGTAATATATAAACGACAACAAACATTTTATATCGTACGAGAACACTAATTATTTAATTACGGAAGTATTTCATTCGATACGTTCTGCTTTCAATGCTGCAAATATTTTAGTATGGCAAATGCGACCGGATTAATACGTTCGAGATGCAAAGTATCGGTTGGTTTTCCGACTCTCAATTAATAATTGCCAATTACTCGGACGGTTAAGCGTTAGACGAAAGCGAAGTTACGAGGAAAATGCCGAAAAAGGGTAAAGAAACTGACGAAAAGAGAGAGTAAACAAACGGAAACTCACTGTAAATAAAACCCAAACAATGCAAAAATAGGATTCTGTTGAGCCAGTAGGAGTTGGGAGCGAGCGCGACGCACTTATTCTCTTTTTCTTCTTTAATTAATCTGTTGCTGTTCGTCTGACGAACGTCTCTGGCCACGTTCCTCCTCCTCAGTTGGTGGCTGTTGCCTCCGTTCGGCGCCGCCATCTTCCGAACGACGCCCCCTCTAATCCAATAAGGTCGCGATTTCCCCACACGTGACTCTCGATGGCGCGTTATCTCGTCTTTCCGAATAAAACCGGATCCGGACGTTTCCCACTTCCGGGCCACTTTACGCGCATTTTTATTCGATTATTTGCCATTTAAATCATTTTCCTTAAATTTAAAACGTCGACGGGAGCGACGCCACCCGGAGACAAAGAGACGATTTCGCCTGCGGAAAAGCCATCGTCCGCGTATTTTTATTTGTTTTCGGAATTTATGCGCAATTTTTTAATTTAAGAAAACTAAAAATAATATTTTAATCGATTTAATTTAGTTACGAAAAAATGTCACCAGGCGGCGTAACGCAGTTATTTTACGCGTACGGTGTTGAGATCGGATCTCGTCTTCGTCCGATGAGAATTTTCGGCAGGAAAATCGCACATTTTAGGAGATTCTTCGGGACGATTAACGCGGGGATGGAACACTACGAATATTTAGTGATAGGAGGAGGATCAGGCGGCATAGCCAGCGCCCGCAAGGCCGCCGAATTCGGCACCAAAGTGGCCCTGATCGAGTCCCATCGACTGGGCGGAACTTGCGTAGGCAAATTTAGTAGTACGATAAAATGCCGTTGGCGAGAGGAAAGTAAATGCTTTTAATTCTGTTTGATTTCCTCCAGGTGAACGTCGGGTGCGTGCCGAAGAAATTGAGTTATTATTGCGCCCAACACGCCGAAACGATCCGGGATCACGGGGATTATGGCTTCGACGTGGTCGTCGGTAAATTCGATTGGAGGTAAAAAACAATTTTTATTCTCTCTTTAATCGGCGGGTAAAGTAACGAAATGAAGCCAGTGCGAAGATACAGGGCAACGGGCGCTAGTAATTCGTCTTTACCCCTACACGCCGTTCGTTTATCCCGGAAGCGATTTCTCGGAAACGTCCGTTCGTCTTTACAGCACAGATTCTTATACACCTTTTTACACACAGCCGTTTTTTGCTATCATTCAAATATTTTCGGTTATTTTTAATAACCTTTTTCAAGAACCGTTACAGTCGAATGCGGTCGTAATTTGAACAAACGTCGCCAATCGATTTTCAAAAAAGTTCCATTACGTTTGTTCAAATTACGACCGCATTCGACTGTAACGGTTCTTGAAAAAGGTTATTAAAAATAACCGAAAATATTTGAATGATAGCAAAAAACGGCTGTGTGTAAAAAGGTGTATAAGAGTGCTGTCCGTTCGTCTTCCCGATAATTTCGTCGTTACATTAACCAGGTCTGGAGAAATGGCCGCTTCCGTACATTACTAGGCAACTTATCGTGTTTTTCCATTCCACTTTTCCGTTTCTTCTGCCGTTTCGATACGGTTTTCTTTCGCGGCACTTTTCGAAACAGCCCGGTGGCGGAAAGTCCTTTAAGGAACACCGGTGCAATTTAAATGAGTATTTATATATATATAATCGAGTGTATATAATACTTCCGAAAATGCCAGGACGGCCTTCAATTTTAATAATAGTGCGAGTTTATGAAAATAGATGGCGCGACATCTTCCGTATTTACACCGAAAAAATGGCCGGACTCGTCCGCCATTTTAGGAATTTCACTTACGGAAATTTATAAAAATATCCGTTCTATATTCGAGACTGGAGTTTCTTCTCGCGCTTCGAAACAGCTAGGACGAAGACTGCACAAATTTCGTATTTTTTTTTCTTTTGGCCACTGGTTTCGATTTGAAATTTCCGAATTTATAGCATTTGATAAGGAAGGCGCCGTTTTAGGGTTTTTACCGGGATTAGCCCAACCGGAAACGGATAGCGTCGAGGCGCACGATTACCAGAACGAAGAATTTTAATCATTAAAAATTGGATAAATACTCGATACCAATTCGTCTTTATTCTTAGGCCATATCTAAATTACGTTATACTTTACGCTCGTACGTCGTTAGTACAAACATACGCCGATGGTGACGGACGTGCTTTATATGCGCGTCAGTATTCCTTCGCCCTAAACGATACGGCGGCGTTTCGGTTTCGTTGCCTTTTCTATTTATTTACGAAGCCCGCGTTTTAACCACACGGCGGGGTTTAAAACATCGGACTCTAAGGTAATCGATCCGTCTCGGAATACTTTCCGGCATTTAACGAGATCGAACCCGGTCTAATTGTTAGAATTTTCATTTTAGTGCCTTCAAGAAAAAACGAGACGACTACGTGAAATATTTAAACGAAGTCTACAGAAAAAACCTGGACAAGGTGGGTATTTATTTTGTTTCGATGGCATTTTTTGACGGTCAGGACGATATTATTGTTGAATTATCCGTCGTTCCGCGCTTTTTTTTTTAACGTAACGACGGTCATTTTTAATTATTTTTTAAAACGGGTTTAACTTCTTGGAGTCGTCCGGCGAATTTCGAATCAAAACGTCGGGGCGCCCCCTGGGGTTCGACGTTTGAAGATTGGCGTAAAGAAGATCCACCGCCAGTTTATTAAAGTACAGTACGGTGGCACCTGGTACTTCGAGCTGCGCGCGGAGTGAAAAATTGCGCTGGAACCGTAAACGAAATCTGTTTTCGGTGCTTTATTTTTGTGTCCGGTTACGTGTCATTAATGCGTGTTATTCGTGAATCTTTTAACACTTTTTTGGCCGCCCCGTTTTTTATTCCGGTTCAAAATTTCCGAAACCAACTTTTTTTAAAATCCTTTCCAAAACTCCTGTCCGAAGGCGCGACATTTTGTTTAAATTCCTTATTTTACGGCTCGATTTATTCGAAGAAAGATTCTAAACAAAGGATAAAATCTTACATTACGGACAACGTTAGGATGGGTATCTACCAAGCAGCCGACCAATAAATGCAGTTTTCATTTCGTTATCTATTTAAAGTAGAAATTAAATTCCAACGCGAAGACCGTAAATTATCTGTTTACATATCGTCGGGGGTGTGGGAACCCATTAAGTAATTGGCTTTCCGTTATTTCTAACGGGAGAAACGGGTTCGAAATTCGATCTCCCGAAACGAATTAAATCGGAAGTACGAGGGACTGTACAGTTCGAACGTGGCCGAGAAACAATAAAAAGCCCGAAAATACGCCCGTTAGTATTTTGCGTAGTTACTAATAATTTTTTTTAACTTGCAGAGCGGCGTGACCGTTATAGGGGGAGAGGCGAAATTCGTGGACCGACGAACGGTGGAAGTGGAGGGAAAACGTTATTCCGGAGAGCGTGTGTTGATCGCCACTGGAGGTCGCCCCCTGGTTCCCGAGGTGCCGGGTGCCGAATTGGGCATAACCAGCGACGGATTCTTCCGACTGGAAGAGGTTCCCGGGTGAGTCGACTCCTCCCCGTAGAAAAACGCGCCGGCCTTCCTCCCGAGTACTAACAGATCCTCCTCCTTCAGGAAGACGGTCATCGCCGGCGCCGGATACATCGCTGTCGAACTGGCGGGAATTCTCAACGCCGTCGGCTCCCGCGTCTCTCTGGTCGTCAGAGGAGACAAGGTGCGTCCGTCCGTTCTACCGAAATTTCCCCAAACCATCCCGGTTTCATCCCACCTTTGCTTCTTCAGGTACGTCGAACCTTCGATTCCACCATAAGCGCCGCCGTCACAGAAGAGATGAAAGCCGCGGGAATTAATATTTTCAGAAGAGAAACGGTGAGTCTCGCCGGTGGCTCGGAAGCGGGTTAACTCCGCCCACTTCCGGACTAAATGGGCCTTTGTCCGGGTTTTAATTAAGATCGAGAGAGTGGAAAAGGCGGAGGACGGGAAGCTGACCCTGAGCCTGGCCTCGTCGGAGAAGATAGAGGAGGTGGAGTGTCTGCTGTGGGCCGTGGGTCGCCGACCCAACACCGGACTGGATCTGGATCGGACCGTAAGTAAGACGGGCGGAAATTGGACCCTTCCCGGATTTAACGCGTCGGTGGTTTCAGGGAGTGGAACTGGACGACGGAGGTTTCGTCCGAGTGGACCCGTATCAGAACACCTCGTGTCCGGGAGTCTACGCCCTGGGCGATGTCTGCGGCAAGTGGCTTCTAACGCCCGGTAAGATATTTACTTCGCCTAGCGCCGTTAACTTTTACCCGTCGTCGGGAAGGAAGAACGTTAAATCGAGGTGGCGGTTTGGACGATTAATTCCGATTTTTTTACCGTTTAGTGGCCATCGCGGCGGGAAGACTGCTGGCCCGTCGCCTGTTCGAGCCCCAACCCGGTCTGAAGCTGGAATACGAGAACGTGCCCACCGTGGTCTTCTCCCACCCTCCGGTGGCCGCCGTGGGACTGACGGAAGGTAAAGGACGCCGCCGGTAAGTGAGGGGGAGGAAGGGAGAAGGCGGCTGACGGCAGAATTTTTCTCGCGCAGAAGAGGCGGTGGCCCGACACGGAAGAGAGGCGCTGAAGATATACCGGACGGCCTTCGTTCCCTTGTACCACGCCATGACCACCAAGAAGACCAAATGCGTCATGAAGCTGGTGTGTCTGGGAGGGGAGGAAAAGGTAAGAATTTCTTTCTCTCCGTTCCGTCCTCGTCTGACGTTTCTTTCCGCGGAAACTAGGTGATCGGCCTTCACGCCGTGGGATCGGGGTGCGACGAGATGCTGCAGGGATTCGCCGTGGCCGTCAAGATGGGCGCCACCAAACGGCAGTTCGACGACTGCGTGGCAATCCACCCCACTTCCGCCGAAGAATTCGTCACCCTGCGTTGACGTCGACTTTTATTCTTATGTAAACCGGGCCGAGGAAGGCCGCGATTTCGCGGGAGAAATAGACACAAATTTTTCTGGGTTTTTATTTTTATACAATGGCACAGTAACGAACACACATACGGGACGTCTGCCGACGAAATCCGAATAAAATCAATTATTTTCTGCAACGGGATTTACAACCAACGGTGGCGCGCCGCGTCCGGTAAAGGAAATTGCACGCGACGACCGGAACGGGGCGCGCGCTGGCCTTATTTACAAGAGGAAAAAAAAAACCATAAAAAGGAGATTCTTGCGGGAGATCAGCAGAAGGGGTAGTCCTTGTCGGGCTTGCGGAAGGCGAAGAAGCCACGTCGGCCTCCACCCGCCGAGCTGGCGGCCGAAGAGGTGCTGGAGCTGCGGGAACGGACGCAGGGGGGAGACAATCGGTGGTTGCTCTCGTGCAGGACTCCGGTGCCCAGCGACGAAGGCGGCGAATCTGCAATATTCCAAATAACCCGGTTAACAGGAAAAGGAACCCGCTTCGGTCCGTCGTTCGGATTCCCGACCGAAATCCGCCTTTAGCCCGGTATTAGCGCGCGGAAACGGTAAGCTAAAACTTTCCGTCCGGTCCCTTGTAAGGCTTCCGCCTTACAAGTGAAACGCCGCAAATATTAAAGGCTACCGCAGTGGCCTAAAATGGAGCCGACCGGATTGCTTCGTTATATCGATGCAACTTTCTAAATTTGCGAATTAAAACGCACAAAAACGGAGAATGCGGATAGGAAAAATATTCGAAATACATGTAGTTGGAAGTTAGGAATTTCCAATACTTTGCGCCTGTCTGACATTAATATAGCGTATAAATGAAATATATTAAGTGTATAAATAAAGCTTTTTAGCCTTGCCCGCGTGATCTTTACCGAGATGTTGCTAATTTTTGCCGTTCTGTCCACCCTTTCCGCACGCGAGAACTAGTCTTTACGCGGGCGCGATTTGCGGGTCACAGCGGCGGAAAGAAGCCCTTTTGTCTTTTCGGTCGGCAGACGGTTTGGTCCTTTTGTAGCTTTTTCCTCGACTCGCGTCCAGAAAAGTTTTCCAGAAACCAAATTCTTGTCTTCCTCGAAGAATGCGATATATTAATTTTTAAATATCAGTGGCAAAATCAGTTTTGCCGCCACGTTCTTTCTGTATATGGAGTATCTGTTGATTAAACAAATGTATTTTACTGTTTTCAACTGTCGTATTTTATCTAAGACGACGTAATTGTCAAAACCATGGCTTATCTCTTCCTAATCTACCGGCTTTGCTTACTCTGTATCTATATATATAATCGAGACGAGTTGATGATGATAATAATAATCAGTGCAGAGCCCAAACGGTTAGGAGTTGAAAGTTGAAATTCGGTACACAGGATACCAAATTTAAGTACCAAAGTGTTAAGTAACAATGGAAGTGTTAAATAACAATGGAGAACAAGAGAAAGCGACGGGCAAGATTTACGGGCGCTGGAGGAAAAAAAAAAAAAAAGAGTAATATGTTAGAACATATTCGATTTTCAAATTTAAACAGCTTAGTTCGGTTTTTCTCGACTTTTCTTCTTTAGAACATTCGATGAAAATCGAACGATATAATCAGAACACGTCGTGAAAATCGAACAATATTAGAACATTCGATTTTCAAATTCGACCTTTAGAAATATTTAGTTTGTTGATGAAATTACTCTTTTTCTTTTGTGACTATAACGTAATAATCTTCGCTATCGTTACTTTTGCCCGAGCAACGCCGGGCCTACCTGCTAGTCTTGTTAATAAATGCAATATCCATTCGGAACCGGGCAATGCGCCGTAGCTCCTTTCTCGCCCAGTCCCGCCGTAACTCACCAAATAATAAAAAAATACCGGCTTAGTTAAACCCGAATAAACTGTAAATCCGGCCTAAATCACTTTGTAACGCTGGGTCTAACGTTTCTATAATTAAGTCGTTCTCACCCATCCCTTTTCTTCACTATCGAAATTCCGGGAATACCTAGGCCGTCCCATCATATATATCTTACTCTTCGGTTAAGAATATACGTAAAACGTCTATCCGTTACCGATACTCCCGAAATTGTTAGACTTACGGAATAAACACGCGGTATTTGTATTCGAATGCGGCCGCGGCCGGTTAAGAACCAGGCGCTTCTCTTCCCAATCGTTTCCTCTCCTCTGACCCAGAAAAGTCGTCCGTCCGGCATATCCGGTGGTTCGACTAAAGCGTGTATATGGTGAGCGGCCAAAAGCCATTGTTAAATTCTTCACTCGATAATATTGGCGCCCCCTTGTAACGATTGTGTAGACTCGCTCGTAGTGTCCGATTCAAAATCATAAGCACACCCAACTTTTTCAACAACAAAAACATTAACAATAGAAATGTATGTATCATATTAGTATGTTGTTTACAATATCAATTTAAACATTTTCTGAATTTTTTAGCGCTCTCTGACAATTACAAAAAAAATTATCACAGATTGTTTCAAAAGTATAAACACAAGCACACAAAATTAGTATGATAATTTTTTTTATTAGGCTAATTATTGGTTTAATTAGTTGTCACCAGAGGGTAGTATCATTCGTTATTACAAACGTGGCGACAATTTTAAACGGTATTTTGTGATTTAAAACAATGCCTGGTGGAAAAACACTGACAGAGTTGGAAATACGTGAAATTTACCAACTAAAAAGGAACGAGACAATCTCCAAGACAAATTATGGCAGAATTAAGCCTCGTGGAAGACACTCGTAACACCTAGAAACGAAAGAAAGGTTTTTCGGCTACTGACGATCAACACGTTGTCTGTCGGAGAAGCAGCATCGACATTGCCAATTGCAGTTTCACCAGCAATTGTATGGAGAGGTATACCTAATCATAACAACGCCAAATTTACAAAAATGGCTGCCAAACCGAAGTTAACGCAATTGCACAAAACAGCTAAATTAAAGTGGGCCAAAGACAAGATGACACGCAAAGGAGTGGAAACAAATAGTCTTTTCAGACAAAATAAAATGGAATTTTGATGGATCTGACTGTTATAGTCACTACTGACATGATTTGAGGAAGAACGAAGAAGTCAGAATGAGCAGACAGGGAGGTGGGAGCTCTGTGGTGGTGTGGACAGATTCGGATGGGGGTAAAACAGACATTGTGTTTTTAGAAGATAGAATGAATTCAGAAAAGTATGAACTGTTGTAAAACTTTTGGATCACTTATTGGGCGAGAAAACTGGCAATTCCAATAGGATAATGTTACCATTGGCGCATCATAGTCAACTAAAAATTGGTTTGCCGAAAAAAAAATTAATATAATTGATTGGCCATCACGGAGCCCCGATACGAACCCGATAGAGAATGTTTGGAGCATTACGAGTCGTTTCGTTTATGGCGAAAACAGACAATACAACACTGTAAATGAACTGTAATTAGCTATCGTGGATTGTCGGAAAAATATTAAACAAGTACAACTTCAAAAACTAGTAAAATGTATGCCCGATAGAATATTCGAATTAATTAAATCAAATGGTGGATTTACAGAATATTGAGACATCACAAACCATTTTTTATGCGCCTGTGTTTATTCTTTCGATGGTATAACAACACATTTGATTGTTGTGTATATGTAATATATATTAGTTAAATTACTATTTATAATGTTGTTAAATTTTAGTTTATAAAGAAGTAAGAAACTACTCGTGAACATTTTCGTACATACAGTATAATCATACAAAAAAGTTTCTACAGTTAATTTAGTTGTTTAAGTAAATTATTTACTTACGTTATAGACAGGCAACATCTAAATTTTAAAATAAATATCAAAAGCCATCGTAATATAAAAAATTAGAAGTTTATATTCAATTCGATTATTCAAGAATTAGTAGAAAATGTAGGCCTAATAATAATCACGGATGATAAATAAAAATATCGAGAAGAATTGTGGATAAATTGGAAATATTTTAATCGATTGTTCCGAAATAAGGTAGGTTTTTATCTGTATACGAAATTATTATCCTAATTAATTTGCTTGAAATATATAAAATAAAATTATATCAAATATGTCACGTAAACTATAAATGGCGTAGTTATTTTGGTTACATGTTTTTACAGACGTAAACAGTATCGAAAAAATCCTAATAATCCTGCATTCTAGAATTTTATTTAACTGTATCAAATGAAATAAAAGATTTAACTTCGCTATCCAGTTACGCCTTTTGTTTAGGAAAGCGATTACATCGCTTTTCTAACGTTAAAGGCGTTATTACAGTCTGCAAACATTAACAAACGTATCCTGGTCGGGATGCTATCAATTACAACCACCGTGCTAATAACGGCCGGTAAAACCTGGTAACCAACGAGTGTCTACTAGTGATGTAACGAATAGTATATTCGGCCAGGAGCGTGGCCGAATGGCCGAATATTCGGCCAAACTATTCGGCTTGATTAACGCACGTACGAAAATAGGCGCGCAAATCGCATTTTGGCAAGGATCGCGCACCCTGCTCTCTATTGGCCCGCTGTCACTACGATTTTTTCTTCCAGTAGGTCTAAATTATTTAAATTAATTAACTAGTTAAGTAACGCTGCATCAGCGTGTAGTCGGAACGAAGCTGCTCGCACCTTTATTTTCTAGATTATGAGAGAAAAAGAAACAATCATTCGTTCTCAACAATATATTTGATATTTATTGGATCATTTAAAGGTACAAATATAAGGTCAGAATAAGCCATTAATTAATTCCTATGCCAACGTTTCACGAAATTCTGACTATCACTACGGGCCTTGGACTTACAGATCGATCTTTATTGTAAGTCTTTTTTTAAAGACTTACAATAAAGATGCAATAATGCAATGCAATAAAGATGCAAGATACAATAAATACTGAGTCAGTTATTTTTTTCACTCGACTCAATGTAACATAGGTAAGGCCGATAGCTGTCTCTTTTTTCCCTATATCTATTTTGATTTTTGGAAGAGTTAATCCCTGATTTATGTATAGTCATCGAGTATGCTAAGGCAAGGGGAACCTGTCTACGAGATCGCAATATACTGCCATCGTTCGAAGAGCGTATTATGGGGATTATTGGAAACAGATTACCATAGATGAAAGGTCTCTGATAGCTATCGAATTCCACTAAAATAAATAGAGGAAGAGCTGGAGGGCGAGCATTAGGAGCATACACAATGTAGCGTATACTTCCTAGTGAACCATTGACGAGATCTCCTTGCACCCATAAGTTGACTCTCGGCATGATTCTGGCATTAACTGATAGATACAAATACATGGAGAGACCAAGAGCTGAGTCATCTTTGGACGAAGGCGGGGCAATATCTGTAGTGTTTTCAGATGCTATATAAGCAAGAGGGCATCCAGTCGACTGCAAGTAGTCTTCGTTGCTTTGTTTAACTCGCTCGTTTGTTGGATATAGCTCTACTGCCGTTTGGAACTGATCAAGTTCATCTCTGGATGAACAGGCTCGATTTCTTGTCGTCAGAATTTTCATACCTGTATCAGAGAAATCACCCGAAGCTAGATGTTGTAAGACATCTGTGAAGGAACTATCAGTGCTATTTTGTCTATGAGAATTACTAAGTTCAATGAACTTCTCAAAAGAATCAAACGCAAATGTAATGTAATGTCCCAACAAGGTCCCTTGTTGGGACATTACATTGTAAAAAACACTCGAGTAGAGAGGAGTATCTTTAACAGGAGGAAGCTGAAGAAAATCACCAAACAAAGAGATAAAGAATCCATCAAATGGCTCATCTTTCTCGGGGCTTATCTCCCTCAATCCTTTCTCGATCATGTAAAGCATTCTTGCACCAATCATTGACATTTCATCGATTAGTGTTGCCATCTTTACAAAATCGCTGACCCGGACGGCAGGTCAGGTTTGTTCGAACAGAAGTTCCTGGCGCATGTCATTTTACAATGCGAAGAATAACGTGCATGCTAGTTCTAAATCAGCTGCAGTTAGGGACTAGGGACTTACGTAGGAGTAACAGAGAAAAAAAAAAAAAAAACGAAAAAAAAAAAAAAGGTTGAGAGGCAGGCTGCGCGTCACACGTCAGCATAAACAGAGTTACATGGCGGAATGGCAGATGAGTTTCAGTGACGAAAGACCTCACACGTTTTTTGTTGTTCAAATGATGTAAATTTATAACAATATTTGCAAGAACTTTGTTTCATCGTAATTTCACAATTTCTACGAAATTCCCGGACAAAATTAATAGTTCACCTGGACAGTGAGTCAATTCCCGGACTGTCCGGGTGAAAACCGGACGGGTGGTAACACTATCATCAATGATGATGAATTTGAGCGACTTCATCTCAATCTGGAACTCTGTGCAGCTTCTTCGTTTAGAGATCGAAATTTCGTACCAACGATAGGAGGATGAAGGAGAGAATGGATGGTAAAGCCATCAATAATGATAACTGCTGCTCCATGTTATAGAATAATAAGTTAAAAAAGTTTTCTTTTTTTAACTTATTATTCTATAAAGATTCATTATATTTGTTGTGTATCTAGTTAGCGATAACATTTACCTTTCAAAATTACTGTTTTAATGCTTGTCATATTTTCCGACCACTAGATGAAGCTTCTACACATGCGTGCAGGAAGCGACTAACACTTGACTTCATGCATTCCTTGTCAACATTATAACTCTAGAATGAGTTGTTCGATCTTGATGAAATTTTCTAGGACGACTCACCATCACTCGAGGATGAACTGATTAAAATTTCAACTTTCAAAAATGATTCATTTTTGTAGAACTGGAGATAGGGGTTTTTCTTCAGTATGGATCATTTTTGAGAGTTGAAATTTTAATCAGTTCATCCTCGAGTGATGGTGAGTCGTCCTAGAAAATTTCATCAAGATCAGACAACTCATTCTAGAGTTATAATGTTGACAAGGAATGCACGAAGTCAAATATTAGTCGTCACTACGTTCCGACAATTAAATTATAATTATTAAAGTTAATATGAGACGGCACCTAACGTCTATCTCTAGTGCCAAATTGGTTTATAATTTATGTAATAGCCGTAAATAGCCCGATACGATTCGGCAGTTGTTGGTATTTAAATGTAAGTTATAACTTATAAGTTATTTTATTTGCAATCGATCTTTTTAACTTTTTAATTAAGCACTAAAATTTTGTTTTTATCACGTATTTGTAGACTGAATAGTACCCTAAGGATATACTTTAGTGGGGACATATGGTCTAGTTTCTCCTCAGTTGTGGAACAGTTCAAATATATTATTGGGGGTTTCTATTGGTGAAATTTTGTGATATTTTGTTGCTATTGTTTTTGTCAATATTTTTAAAATTTAATATGATTTCAAATGTTATCTTTTGTATATAATGAGAAACGCTCATTCTTTGCTTTATATATAAAATAAATTGTATATTAGTTACTCATCTTCTAGAAATAGATAAATAATTCTTTCATTAAATACGATAAGTTTCAATAAAACGTTTCGTAAATCATTTTAAAATATCGTAAAAAATATTAAAATATATGCGAACACGAATATAACATAATTAACTAAACAACAACACTAATGCCTGATACATTCTAACCTAAACGCCATCAATTCCATAAGATATCGGGCTAGATAAAGGCTATATTATTATTTAATTACGAAATAATTTAATACTAGTTAGATGCTATTTCTTATTAACTTTAATAATTATAGTTTAATGTTCAGCATTAATAAAAGTTACCAAAATGATTAGTTTACTATGTTTTTGTAATTTCTTACTCCTGTTTTTAAGTATTCGGCCGAATAGCGAAAAATAGGCTGAATACCGGATAGTAACCGAATATTCGTTACATCACTCGTGTCTATGCGACCGTTACTAGGGAGCGACCAAATTACAGTAACAGTAGAGTTTCACCGCTTACTATACACGCTTTGGGTTCGACACCGCATCCGGCAGGCTTTGAGTTTTATTTCGTCTTTCGAGCCGTTGGAAACTCGGCAACGGCGGGTAGCCATCGACTCCTGGAGCCAATTTACGTACCGGCGCTTAAAAGAGGCTATTTTCCGACCGGAAAGGCGGAAGTATTTCTGCGGCCAAAGGGACGACCGACGGACGGCGAGTGTAGCAGCGTATCTACTTTAGATCTAACCGCCACCCCATGGCACCCGACGTTTCCACGGAAGATGGTACGTTCCGCCTACGGTATTTATAAGAAAAAAGAGCGGACACTCACCTCTCAGGGGCGTTTCGTCGTACAGCGAACCCTGTCGGGACCTCAGGCAGAAAGGGGTCCTGACCGGAGCCGGCGAGGGAATCTCCATCGGCGCTTCGGCGGCGTGAGCCCACAATTCTACAAAAAAAAAAGGAAGAATTAACCTCGGACCCGCTCCCCACCGAGTGGGCCCGGAATTTCGGCCACTCACCGTGATCCCTGGCGTGTTGACTCAAGCGGGCCGTCCACTCGGCGCACTGTAAGTCGGTGTCGGCCGATAGCACGTGCTCCACCATCTTGCCCTCGGAACGGTTGACGATCTTGAAGCAGTGGGGACGAATCGAAGACTTCTCAGGCAGACACACGGTTTCCTGATGGCCAACGTCCCTCTTTAGACGGCGGTGTTAAATCGAAAAAGCGGGAGAAGAGACAGACACTTACCTTGTCGACCGGGATGGACAAGACGGGCGGAGAATGTTGGGAATCTTCGCACTTGGCCCAGAAGGACAGGCGGAAGTTCCGCAGAGTGCACCACATGCGCCGGCAACCGCCCACGTTTCCCACTCGCTGAGGGGGGAGAGAGCGGGGTGAAAATTCCGTCGGGTAAAACGCCGCCGGGAAGGGGGAAATTTCGTTTACCTGAACCAGGCCCAGGTGGCCCGAGGCGCACTCTTCGGTGGCGCAGTCGGGCTGGACCGCCAATCGACAGCAGAAGTGGCCGAAGAGGGGCAACTGGTGGTGGGGGTTCTCCGCGTTCTCCAGGATCAGGTCGTGCGTGTGGATGTCGTCGCTGGAGTCGGACAGCCTCAAAGTGGCGTGCGCCACCAGATCGAATTTTGGACCTCTGCCGAAAAAAATCGCCGATTTAAACGCGCCCGGGCTTTATCTAGAAGGGAAAAACTCCACTTACATGTCGATGGAAGTCAATTCTTCTTTCTGGAAAATACAATTTTTGGTTAATTTATCGAATTTCAATGCTTTAAAGTTTGTCGAAGGCGCCGAATGCCCGCGTTTTAGCGACGTCGCTAAAACGCGGGCAGCGACGATATTTAAGCGTTTGGGGCGGGCGCGGCCCCCACTCACCAGACTGGCCGCCAGTTTCCTTCCTATGGTCCTACTTATGGAGTTGGATATCTTTTTCTTGATCTTCCTGGGGGTGCTGGCGATGCTCAGGTCGTCGTGCAGGACGTGGCTGTACACTTCCAGGCGAAACTCGAAATTGGGAGGAACGCGATTGCTGAAAGGAAGTAGGGTAAAACGTCAGGCGGGCGGAGAGGGGGAAGAGGGGGAGGCGGGAAACGTACAAGACCACGACGTCTTCGAAGGAGATGTCGGTCATGCTGCGGTCCACGTTGTTGATCATGACGGTGTCGTAGATCTCCGTCCCGATTTTCAGCAGACAGAAGACAGCGAACCTCCTGTAGTCCCCCTTGTTCTTGAAGTGGTCGCTGTCCTTCCATATCAGGGGCATTCTGATATCTAAACCGCAAAAAAATTATCGGTGTTAAATCTTCGGGTAAAATTCGAAAGCCCGTTTGACTTTTTCCACTTATCTCGCCCTAACCTGCGCACGCCGCTCGGGTTTTTTGTTTTCTCCCTCGAAATAACGTTTTATACGCTCGTCCTTTATCGTTTGCAGCGCTAAACCCTTACCGAATCCAACGCGTCGAGTGGGACGTATGGACTTGAGTATGTGTGTTATCGAACCACCACTTTCGCCCATTAAAAGATAAGGGAAGTACGCTTCGTCCGGACTATTTTTATATTTTAAAGACGGAAAGAATTTATATTTCTCGGGCAATGGGGAAAGGAATGGCATTCGTTTCCCTCTTAGATGGTTGTAAGAATAGATGGTTGGTTGTAAGAATTACATTTAGCAGGCGGTACAAATATTTAATATTTGTCGGCCATTATAGCCCAAAACTATGGAAGGCGTTTTAAAAATAAGATAAATACCGCCAAACTTAGCCGAGTACTAAGAAATTCGATGGTCTGTACACATTTTTTCTAAACCGATTCCGTTACTTTATTGTTTCTGCTGAATTTAAATCACGCCGGGGAAATTTATAATGGAATTTGCGGATAATTCCGTACGTCCTAGTAATCTGGTCTGGCGTAAAACTAATCTCGCCATCGCCATCGGAAACATTTTTCTACCATGTTTCCGGTTGTAGGTACGAGATCGTCGTTGGACAGATGAAAATCGAGACTGGTTAAGCAAGGCTTAGACCCCGGTTAACTATAAGTGTCTCCAGTCTGGTCCGGAAATCGCCATTTTGATTGAAAATTTTCCGGAACCACTCGTTATTTTTACATTTTTGGCGTAACTAATATTGCATGTTAGTACGCATTTTTTAAATCCAAAACGAATGTAAAAAAAAATTATATCGATTTCTTTCTTTTGTTTGTGGAGTAACAATTTGACCACAATTACGTTACTTATTAGCGAAAAGTAAAAGGGGCCAGTAACTTCCCGGTTTTTTCTACCTTAACAATTTTATTATTTTAAAATTGTTTTTATCCGGCGATTAATTTTACTCAACTTTAATTAATCCGTGCCAGATGGCAAACTTTCAATGAAAACTAGGAAGTTATTATATTTATAAATTCGTCTTCGACTGGTTACGGGTTAGTATTATGTATCAATATGTTAAGGTCGGAACCATTACTGTATGCGGATTTCGTCATCGATTATACACCAAGTCTTCGCCAATTTTTAAGACACACACACATCACGAATACGAATACATTGTCTTGAATATATATATCCAAGACAACGTATTCGTGATATTGAAGAACATCGCGATGTATTTGTTGGGTGGGATAATTAAAGATGAGATATTTTGGCTCTATTCTACTCGTTGGAAAAACGGAAGACAAAATGTATTTCGAGTGGGATTTACAATAAAGAAATAAAAACGCCGATTTAATTAAAATATTAAACTAAAACGAGAAATATTTGTCGTATAAAATATAACTTCAAAATTCCTACGACGTATTAAAGACACTTTCGGGATCCGATGCGCGTTATACACGTACTTCCTCCATAACGAGTTGTTTAACTTTCCCTGGCAACATTTAAAACTGCGTGCGAGGCGCCATCTGTTAGAATATTTTATTATTAAAAACTTTTTATACTTTTTAATTATAAAATATCAAAACGCTTAATTTTGAACGTTTGGATTTTTATAAAAAATTGTAAATGCTAATAATGAATAAAATCGTCATTAAGTACGACCCTACTGGACATATGACACACCCTTCAACCACCAAAATTTAATAGTATCGATGCCCCTAATAAACAAATCTCCCTGCAAAATTTCAGAAATTTTCGACAAAGAACGAGAGTTATTAAGCTTCAAAGTCTGAACAAAATCGTGCCCACCCACACACAATCCCAATCTACTTAAAAACAGAGTGTTGTTTCTAGGTGTTTCAAAAGGTGCGATGCACAAAGTTTGACCACCAGTCGACAGCAATGACCATTTTCCCCAGTTGCATTCGAAACATTGGTAGCGGCGTGATTGGTCACGCCGCTACCAATGTTTCGAATGCAACTCTTACCAATCCGTCTTACCAATTGTTGCAGGCCAGGCTGAGGTTGCGAAAACGATTAAGGAATGTATTGTAGTAATTGTTGCGGTTGAACCGGTTCGGTGACGAAACGGATTGTCGGATCTACCAGTATATACACGAGAATGTACACTGTACGTACGTAAATGGTCAAGCTAGAAAAAATTGCTCTTAAAATCCAATTAAATTCGATTCTTCTGATGATATGGCACGGTTACAAGTAAAGACGGCATGGCATAGCTGCACTAATATAATCACATGGTATAAATACAATACTAGAGCCTGGTGAACGGGAATTCACTCTGGAGATATCTTAAAAACATACGGCAATTACTGTAAAAGTATTTACGAGTTTTTTCTGTTCTGTCAAAATTAAAGGAACAGTACATTTTGGGAGCCTGTAGCAGAAGAATTATTAGGTACTGTATTTTCCCATTAGTTTTTGACCGGAAATAGGCTTGTCCTACCCGGATTTCCTGCTAAATTATGAAAAGCTTTTCCTGAGAATTTCCGACTGTATGAAATAAAATAAACGACGATACCAAATGAACGGAACAACTTTGCGTAATTAAAACAAAAACTGTTATAAAAAAGCGTGCCATCACGGATAGGAAAACAAAGTTTAGGTCAGTACTTGTTAGTGATGCCCCGATACCGCAGAAATATCTATACCAACCAGTATGGCATCGGGTATAGGAACTGGAAATCTTGCTGGTCTGCGGCTTGATTTTGAAACGTTTTGTATAATCGAAACTCTTAATTTTAACATAAATAATACGTTTTATTAGTTGTTATTAACAAATTACTAAAGCTGATTTCTAATATAAACAATGTTACCAATACTATATCGGCCGATTTGACATTTTAATATATTTTCGAGTTTCTCAAATACAGTAATCTGCCAGTTATCTACATATATAAAAACGAATGTATGTTGTCTGTCCTTCATGCATTACCACACCATTTATCCGATTGCCATGAAACTTCGGGAAGTTGTTTAATACACTCCCGCGAAGGTTTCTGGCATATGTGAAGACCACCATTTCCCCCTTCCAAAAATATCTTTATATATGGATTAAGGCTTTTATGTCCAACAGATGGCGCTAATTCCGACGACCTAAGTTTGCTTTTCTATCAGGCATTATGCTTTTCTGTGAGAATGGACTAAAGCAGATCATTTTCTATCTATCTATATAAATAAAATATAACGTTTGTTTGTTCCTACTGATTCCTTTGAAAGTTTGACACCACGTTGCATTCGAATACGCACATGTTTTTATATAATATACATGTCGAAATTCCCCCTACTGGGGGGAGATGGACAGGATTAAGGCTTACCATGAAGAACTTGGCTTCTATTATACTATTTTAGATGCGGTTTTTTGCGTTTTTGATTGCGTTTTAATCGGTTACGTCAATATACACTAAAAAGGGATTTTTCGATATTCCCTTGCGAGGGAGAGAGATAGGATTAAGGCTTACTGTGAAGAACTCGACTTTTATTATACTATTTTCGATGCGTGTTTGATTGCGTTTTAATAGGGTACGTCAAGAGAATGTACACTAAGAAGGGATTTTTTGAAAATTCCCCCCACGGGGGAAGTGTTATACATTTATAATATACATTTTGAGCCATAACAACGCGTGGCCGTGTCTGCTAGTTTAGAAATAGTAATCTGAACTATAGGCACACTACACATACGTTCTGAAAATGAAATTTGATGTAATAAATTCATTTTCAGACGTATGTATGTGTATGTAATTTTCATTTTCGTTAATATTTACTATGTAAGTTTAACTTCATCGAAAATAGCGTAAGATTGGTTTCGGCTGGAAAATCCAATTTCGGTCGGATATTACCTGTCCGCAAAATGTAACGATAAACGATATGCAGGTAATGACAAGTATCAATATCTACTTGTAGGACATGCTCGTGCATTCTTCTCAAGACAAATTCAATTACAATGGTACTCTGCCATTTCCACAAACGTTTCGATAAAGATCCGCCAAAAAATCGGATCAGCTATCGTTGGTACCATCGATTTGAACAGACTGTGTGTGATTAAAAGGGAAAAGCACAGAAAACCACGTGTTGATACACGTGGTTGTCCCATTGAAAATGTTGACAATCAACAAATTGCCAAGAGCAAAAACAGTAACTTGAAAAGATATTGTTTTTGCTCTTGGCGTACAAGAGAAGGATCAGATTGCATTTGTTAGACTGTTTATATGATCAAATTTAACTTTATTCATTATGGATAGCCTAAACTGCATTGGATAGTAGAATAAAAGAATCCGGATCCAAAGAATATGAAAATACAAAATCAGATTTAAACTTAGAATTCTTGTAGAAACAGGATTCTATAATGTCAACAATAAAGGAGTATACTATAAATAATAATTAACTAAAAATTTGATCATCACTAAATCTACTGTGGCACTGACTATTAAGTAATACAGTCGGGTTTGAACTGATAAAAAAAAAAAAACACATAATTTTGCAATTTATAATGTAATTCTTGCTTTCCTGTTTAATGCAAAATGTGTAGCTTTAATCTTACAGGATTTTCAGTTTTTACATTTTACTGTTAATATTGCCAAATGATCAGTTTGGCTATTTTAAAACTAGCAAATAATTACATATAAATCAATTTGGCTATAGGTAGACAGTTATGCTACCTAGTGACAATAAATTTAATAATTAGAAATAAGTCTTAACTCAAAATAGAGAGTGGCAGCCTGCAGACCACACAGGGCCAGTTAGTAGCAACAATTGGTGGAATATTTCCTAAAATCCTAACAGATTGCCAGATCTGCCTGAAAGACTCTCTTTGCTTTATATTGTTCATTATATTTTTCATTGGCAAGAGATCTTACTGGACCATAAAATCTGATATTATAGAAACTAGATATTAAATTCCAATGAAATGTATAAATTATATACATAATTATCCATATAACATTGTTTATGCATGCTGTCAAATTCGACAATAAAAAAAATTGAAAATATTTTATATTAGGATGACTGTAGTGACGTGATTAAGAATATTCTAGTATAAACTCATTGATATATATAGATAAATAAAAGTTATTAGGTAGAAAGTACATTTAGGCTGAAAATGATAAAAGAATACCTGCTGGATAATAACAAAGGTACATCCCTTATTTATTAACTGCATAAAATGTAGCATTATTGGAGTAATTTTTCATGTGTATAAAAAACAAGAAGAAAAAGTAAACTAATAAAAACTAAATATGCAATAAGATACCAATAGCCAATAAAAACATGGAGACAACACAGAATCAAGAGAAATATGGAAAAAAGAAAGAACTAAAACTGCAAAGTGAATCAACAATTCTGTTACATTTTGCAATTTTAAAATATTTAGCAAAAATTAAAATCTAAATATAAAAATGATTTTATATCTACAAAGCAAAGTTTATCATCTGAATAGATCTAGACAGAATATATTTGTGTATGTCAAATCATTTCTGTAAATTGTTGCTTAAGTAAATGCATTTTATTTTTTTTTGTGAAATTTTTCTGTTAACTCTCATATTAAAATTATGAACAAACATTATATAATTATATTTTAAAATATTGTGAATTTTTATATAAATCATATTAACTGATTTTAGTAGTTAACACCCATTTGAATTTGGACGAATGTAATATATACCTCTACATCACATTCAATAAAATAAAATTTGAGTCCATAACTACAATACTATAAATAAAAATGGACTTACGATTTTAAACTAAATTCCACAGAATAACAAACAGCTTTGAAATACAAAATATGAATGATTTGCAATTAAAAATTAGCCATGTCATTTAACATCTCTATTCATTTACATAACACAGCGATTCAGAGACAAAGTTTTGTACTGCTTATATTCATATAACAATAATTTTAAAAATTTTCAAAAAATAATAATTTTATATTTAATTCTGAAGTAATTCAATGAAGTTTTAATAGGTTATTTTGATTTTTACAATTTCTATTAAGAATAATGCAATAACGATTGTAATTAGTAAGAAAACACTGTATATTTCTTATATTCAAATACATAGCTCCGTTCAGATCACAGAGAAAGGCCAAGTTGGGTTAAACTAAAGTTTTATAATGGAAATACAATGTGAAAATAGAAAATTCTACAATTATTTTCCTATTAAAATTTCCTTTCCTTTAATTTTCCATTCAAATTTTTTGATCAATTTCAATTTAACCCATACAAAATGATTTTCTTAACTTATTTGTATATGTATACACTAGAAAGCTTCGTCCCCACACATACCACTTGTTCAAAAATTACAAAGATTTATTGATTTCTGCTGATTTATTGAAGTTTATATATATATATAAACTTCATAGAAACATATATATATATATATTTTTGGTGACAATTTTAAGCTAAGTATTTTATACATGTAGAGTAGACTTTGATTTAAACATTTAAAAGAGAAATAAAAACTCTTGTCAAACACATTTATAATGTATTTATGAAAAAAATCAGAAGAACTTAAATGCAGAGAAACGATTGTTTATAATTCATCTACAAAGACACCTGATGAATTTTCAAATTGCAGAGCTATAATGGGATAATAGTGATTCCCACTATTATCCATCTGTCTGTCTACCCTTGCTTCCTTAATCTCAAGAATGGAGTTAGCTACACAAAAACTGAGACCATACACAAAACAGTTATTTTTAAATTAAAACACGATTAAGAATTGCAGCCTGTCTTGCTACATTATAGATCTTCCTTTAAAAATTATATTTTTCAGTATTAACATATTGGTATAAAACCATTTGAAAGGTTGAAATATTGTGTAAGAGTATCAAAAAAGTACTTCATTTGTGCTTCTTTTGGCTTGTTTGATAGAAAGCCCACCAAGGAGGGAAATATTGTAATTTCTGAAATGCATCTGGGTAAAATAAAGTTGTTGACTGGCTAATACTTTTGAAATCTGTGGATGTGATAATTCCTAGAGAATAACAGTGTTTGAACCAGTTACATATTGATATTTGAAAAACAGAACAGAAGCAGAAAGATAACTTATTTCAACATTAAATTGTTTTAATTTTAATAAAATCCATTATAAAATGCAGAAAGCATTTAATCAGAAGCTTTCAAAAACCTTTACACAATTAAATTCTGGATGCCAATTTCTAAATGTAAAAACTTGAGCAATATTTATTTAGTTAAAACATTTCTCAAAGTCCCAGGAATTTGCAAAATTCAAGCTATTTCAAAATTACACACTACCCCAAGAGAAAACTAATAAAATAAGTAAAATTTTATAGTTAAGTATCAACTTTAATATTTTTATTTGTTTAAATTTCATTAGCCAAGGATATTTTTAAATTAATTCAAAATTTATGATTCATTTTATGTAAATATTCTTCCAATGTTATTTAAAATGCAAAGTTAATATGCATTTTTAAAATATTTTAACAAAGAAACTGTATCAAAAAGAAATATTTCTGATTAAATACTCAATAAAAAAACAAAATACAAAAAATTGTGAAAACTTCGGATTTGAACTTCAAAGCACAGTCTCACTTTGAACTTACTTTTGTGCGCTCTGCATTATCAGTTAAATATAATGAAATATTAGTGTTTGGGAAACAAATATAAGTGCCACACATTTCAACACCTGGCATTCTTTCTCATCTTTGTTTAGTTTCAACTAAATAAAGATGAGAAAAAATGCCAGGTGTTGAAATGTGTGGCACTTATTAGTGTTTGGGAAACAAACAAATTATACAACATGGTTTGGATTGTAAAGAATGAAATATATCATAACTTTATTTTGTTATTTGCAGAGTAATGAGAGCACTGAAAATTTAAATTGCCACACAGTTCCTAAATGTTGTCAGCCAAGTCTTTCATGTAGAAAGAATCGCCTATTGACATGTTTGAATCTGATCTGGACTTTTTTCTTAGATAACTTTGGTCTCTATTTCTAATTATACTGGTTAGATCTTTTGCGCACAGAAGGAAATCAACCAATAGTAATTCCATTTAGATTAATAAACTCACATCACCTATGATCTTGGTAAGATTAAATCCTATTTTTCATTCTATCATACAAATATAAATCAAGAATTTTACTAATGAACAAACAGTAGATTGTTATCAGCTATGATAATGCCACTACACTAAATTCCAATAACATATTTTTAATAGACAAAATGATTTTCCCTATATGCTTAGAACTTAGTGACTAAAGCAAAATTATCTGATCTAGATGCAAAATAAGATCATTTTATATTTAACAGCCAATTTATGTAATTTAAACTAATTCTCCAAATGATATCTTTGTCAAATTTAATTTTCAAGAAACAAAAACTGAGATCATCTACTCAAGTCACCATTTTAAATTACAAAAAGCTGATTACAATAATTTAAATTAAAAAATATACACAAATTAAGAAAAAAAAATAACAAAAGCAGACCATGAAAATTTTCATTTGTGATTTAGTCAAAACAACTGCACCAAACAAAACAATTATCTTTTAGCATGAACCAATGAAGAAAACAAAATATTTTTTGGCTATGCTCCATAGTTTTTGGATAAATTTAAAACCATAACAAAAACATCAGAAAGACTCGAGCAACAGTTTAGTATTGTTTCTGCAAACAGCTCAACTATTTAATAGCCTAATTTTGCAACTCTTTTAGAAACTTTATTCTCATTTGTATCCTGAACAGAAAATTCAATCATTATGGCTATACTATCTAAATCCATATTTGCATTTATTAAAAAGAAATAAGTTCCAAAATAGTAACTAATTTTATCCCTTTAATTCCTTAATTAATATAAAAACTACAGATATACTCATCTATTTTTATAAATCACAAATATAATTTTCTATCGAAAATTAAACTATGTAAAACTGATAAGTTCGTATGCATGGAACAGTTTTGTCAAATATTTGTTATCAAAAATAATTCGGAGCACGACAAACACTTTCACAGCAATATTTTGAAACAAGAGTATGTTAACTCCCCATACAATTGTTTGGACCTTATTCATTCGACAGAAAAAAAAAAATTGCTCAAATCACACATTTTTAATTTTGTAAAGCATCATTCCATATCCTATTTAAATAAAAATCTCTGAAGAACTTAAAAAGGTATTTGAAAATGTGGAAAAATTTCATAGCCAATCACAGTTATATATCTGAATTGAGTTTAAGAATGCTAATACATGCACAGTTGGTACTATAACACAGCCGCCACATTTTACTACTTTGAAATCATTTGTAAGAAAAGAAAACTGTTACCATATGTATGTTTTCCTTATTCTCTTTATAAGGAGGATAAGGAATAAGGAATACATTTATATTTTTCTAAATCATCCAAATATTTATTTTTAAATAATTTTAATACATACTCTTTTTTTATGAAAAACTCTTACATGATCAATCAAGAATGACTTCAAATATCAAAAATAACTATAAACAACATTTGAAAAATCTATTGTAGATGTTAACTTTCTGCCTACCATATTTAATACAAACAAATTACACTGTTTTAACAAGTAACTATAAAAAAGTTACCAAAATGAAAAATAAAACATGCACAGTTTGCATTTAGAATCATACTTAAAAGGAGATTCAAATTAATTAATTGCATAAAGAATTTCTTTGGACAGAGCATATAGTTCTTTCACATGGCCACACAATACAAAATCAATAAGAAAAACAAAATTTCCATTTCTAGTCAATGTATGCAAAATAATTGAAAAGGCCCAAAAGGTTCACGACAACACTTTAAAACTCAAAAAATGTATCGACGTTGCCAAAACTTCCGAAAGCTCGGTAATCTCGGCCAAGATTTACAGATTAGATAAAAAGGTTGTCTTTGTAAAAAACAGAGAAGATAAGAAGTTGAACCATAAAGTTTGCAGAACTAGATCTTCAACTTTAATGAAGACAATATAAATATAAATATACAATTAATATTAGAGTGTAGACCTATCACTACATAAGTGATAAGTGTACATAAGTACAGTACATAAATGTAGGTAGTTAGATGCAGCAAATAATTGTGTGTTAAAAAAAAAATTAGTAATAGTGTCAACCTGTGTACTTATTTTGTTTCATTAATTATTACTAGTTCAACATTTATAAATTTTTTAACATATTGTGTTTTAGTATAAGTTATTTTATTTTTGATTTGTATATAGATCATACAATAGAAAGACAATGATGGAAAATTAAAAACTGCAGCATCATATTTGCAAAAATAATACTGTTCATCAGTTACAATGTGAAAAAGTCTTGTTAATTTTGCATTTGGTGAAAGTGTATAATAATTGTACAACATTTGAAGAAAAAGTTCAAACTGACACACAAGACAATCAAATTACACAGCAATTTTATGTAACTAAATAAATTCCAAGTGACTATGTAGATATCACTGTGTGTTACATTTGATTTATATATATGTAAATTAAAAACACACATTTGATGCTATCATTGCATGTTCATGTGGGATTTTTGTTTGATGGCTCATTAATTTTTTTGTAAAAAATATTTATACAAGTCTTATTGTTGTTATGAAGTAAAACAAATTAAAATCATCTCAAATGATTAAAAATAACCATAAAAATTTGCATCATATTTAAATAATTAAAATAATTTAAAATCATACAGACCCGAGACAGCAACTCTGGCATTGCAACCGGAGACTCTGAGAGACGGAGTCCTAAATATTGATAAGAACACAAGTTTAGAAAAATAGGCAAGACATTAATCATTCCCCAAATTTTAAATATTTAAGATTTCTCGTACGCCTCTTCTCTGGCCCTCTTTTCGGCTGCCTTCCTCTGCTGCAACTTGGCCATGTACGCAGTCATCCTCTCGTTGGAAGTCAGGAGCGACTTGGCGGCCTCCAGACTCTGGATCGGATGCTTGCAGGCGGCCAACAGTTTCGTCGTTCCCTCTCTCATTTTGATTTCCAGATCTATTTTTTGTTCTAACTCATATTCCTATCAAAGAAAAGAAATTAAGACATTACAAAATTTCATCCTTCACCATATTAAGACAAAGAGAGTGACAGTCAAGTTACTAATTCTGCCTCAAACCTGTATTAGAAGACAGATGTTAACAATTGTTGACATATTAACTAGCTATAAATTTAATTTTGTCAAGTTTTCAAATCTCGAATGGCCTAGATTTTACATATTGAACGTTTTTATGATCAGAACCTTCTTCACAGTTGGTATTACCAACTGGAATTTTTGTCCATAGTCGAGTCAACCGGCTCTAAAACAATCCATTAGACAGTTTGCCACCAACTCAACAAACAAACCTAATTCGGCCACGTCCTAACCTTGCGAATGCAGTTAGAATTTTGTATTTCGAAGCCAAGTACAAATATATAAAGAAAAAGAATATAGAATAAAGCTATGAAAAATATGGCAAAGAAAGCAAGTCAACTTGACAAAAAATAATAATAATGTAACTTTCAATTTGTGAACTGTTTTTTTATTTAAAAATTACAAAAGCAAGATTCAAGAATAAAGTAAACCGCAGAAAAAATGTTTATTTGACACACAGTGGGAGGGGGAGAGACACTTCAGAAGAAAGCAAAGTGCATTTGTTTAAGTACACAAGTTACCAAATCTTTTTATTTCTCGAAATAAAAAAAAATAGTTTCAATAGTTTATGTCTTTATCCACTTAACAAAAGAGTCGTGGTGCATTAAAATATTTCTCGATAATAAAAAAACCGCGTAAAATAACGACTAGTTGTAACATTAACCCAAAGCAAAAACTTAACTTTGCATATTCCGAAAGGCGATTACTAACAAGTCGGTCTGGTCAGTTTTTATTAATATTTGACAATTCCAGAAACTTCCTTTTGTTACGAAGTTGCGACAGAAAAAGCTGTGACGCTATCGGAAAAAATCCCCGGCCGGTGATTCGATACATCATTATAGCAGTCGGTCAAGGTCACGAGTAGGAGAAGCCCACCCACCCGTTCCTATAGAGTTGAATGCACCTCAAAGTTCGAAATTCGCAGATAATTTATACTACCTTACATTTCTCTGTGGGTTTGAACTAGATAGCCAGCCGCACCCTCCGGAATCGTCATTACTATCATCATCAACACCGCGCAAGACTATGCGAAAAGGGGCTAAGAAAGCGAACTTGCACTAAACTAGGGGAGAAGATAGGAGAGAAAAATGTATATATAAAGTAATTTTCAAACGTTCGTCCCCATCTGCACCCTGACCCACTTAGTTCTTACGAAGTCTCCACGTCCGTGACCGTTTTTTTGGTCCGAATTTTGTAACGCAAGTTCTCGCGTTACCGGCCTTCCGTCGTAGATCTTCGAAAGCGACCGCAATATCAAAAAAAAAACATTAAAACGTATAAAAAAATACCGTCTAAATTCGGTAACGGTTAAGCTGGCAACCAAAATAAAAACAGACGAAACGGGAAGAGTGCCAATCCACCGGGCGCGTTCGAATTATGCAAATTTCCAAGACGGTTTTTCGAGTAATCCTCGAAATAAGTGAAATTCCAGGCGCCGCTCCACGTTTACTGCCGCCCTTTCCCGACCTCCCGCACCTCCTCCACGCGAAAAAAGTTCCAGAACAAAAACAGAATTACGATGCGGCTGACAATATGCCAAAAGATCCAGGAAATTGTCCTTGGAAGCTTTAAATTAACTTAGCATCTTCTTTATTTTCGTCAGCACGTCCGCGTTACTTCCTCCGTTACCCAGAAGAGATTCGAAAACCGGTAACTTCCGGTTTGCCGCCTCACCTCTCACCCGAAACTTCCGATTCTCTCCGTCACGCGATCCCGAAGCGCTCCAAAAGGGGCAAGGCGGAAATACTTAAAATAGACTCGACGTTTTGTTTTCGAGCATCTTTCTCGACGCGTATCAATAAACGGAGATTCCCGGATTTATATAAAGGAACGATTTGGCCATGCCTAACACGAGAGGAGAAAAAGATCGTCGTCTTCCTCCACGTCTTCGCCTTCGAGCTACGCAAACCCCGCGACACGCTCTCACCTGCAGGCTGTGGGCAATCTGCCTGATGAAGTACAGATCCAAATCTTGGATGACTCGCAGTCTGTTGGGTTTGACGACGATTTCCGGCCTCCTGCACGAGCCGTGATGAATGGGACCGAAACAAGAATAGTTCATCTCTGGTGCTTACCGCGCGAACACCCCCCAAAAAAACCACCTCCCGTTCGCATCGAAACGACTGGAGCCAATGAGCCGCACGCGGGGGTCGCTCGACAGAAAACTTCGCTCCGCCGCGAGATTACGACGAGAGTTTGGTCGGGAGGGCGCGCGCGCTCGCGCCGGCACGTGCTCCTCCGTCACACTCCCCGAGCGGCGAGAAGACACCGTCCTCGACTTTCTCCGGTTAAGGCGAGGCTCCGTAACGTCTTTTTTAAAGACAATTTCGAACAGATGTTACGCCGGTGACGTCGGCGCGTGGGTCGACGACGGTGGACGCGCGAAGTGGACCCGGTCAGACTCAAGGACGACCACTCCGTCGTGTTTGCCAACTCGAGAAATTCCGTTAGGATTTTCTAAAGGGCCAGACCGGCGGCACCAAAAATCTCTCGACCAGGAGAATTTATAATCCGCAGGATAAATTTCGGCACAATTAATCCGGAAATCACCCGCGTGTAGCGCGCACAGCGCCAGCGCGGGTTCGCGATTGACAGCGGCTACTTAGAAGCGAAAAGTGTTTTTAGACGTTATAGAAAGCCGCCGACTATAAAAACACAAATTCGCTAGAAAAAAATAAATACACGAGAAGTATCAAGTGTTTGACGCAGAAGTATATTTACGCTCGTGTTTTTTCTCGGAAATTTCGGAAACGAGTAGGTGTTGGAACGGACGAGATGCGAACCCACGTTTTTCCGTCACGTGTCACCAGCAAGACGTTTTGGGTAACGCGTAATTCGCTCGATTTAAAGTTAAACTCCTGTAGAATAAAACAAATAATTTCTAAATTACACAAACTTCCAGGAATTACGCAAAAATCGAAGCAGTCTGATTCTTGGAAGTTACGTTATAAAACAAGCGAAAAAAGCAGATGATTGGCTTCGTGATCGGAATTAAACGGGACGAAAGACGGGGAAAACACGACGATTTGTCTAAGTCTCTTCCATAAATAATGTTTTTGTTTTTTTAAGGAAGGCGGATGGACGAATCGACAGCCGTTTTTTTCCGTCGGAGAAGCAGACAATTAGATTTCTGCTAGAGGCGTCGAAGCTGCCAAAATGTTTCTATATTTAACGGCGAATAAAAGGCGCAGAATCCTGCGAGGTTAACAACCTGTTACTTAAGAGAGGGAGTAAAAAGTGCCGCATTTCCCGCTTAAAAAAAAAACATTTTAAAAAATAAGATTATTTTTGAACCTTTTTTTCGTGCGGCGACACCAAACATCGTCGCAGCCGTTCGACTTCGTGTCTTACCGGCCAATTTTAGTGAAAAAGTTCTCGCGCGTGAATACACTTTGGAAGAAAACGAGAATTAAGCTGGATTCTACAGTCGAAACGACTCTAGAATCGTCCGAATTTCGAAATTCTGGAATAACTAGGCGCAGAAACGAGTCTTTCCACGCGACTTTGAAACGGTCGACTATATTAAAGACTGTTCGAACTTCAAATTATAAGCTGCTTCACCATCTTCGAACATAAAGAAGAATTGTAAGCAATGGAGCAACCCTTCGATTTTATCTTTTGGCAAACTCCAATGACTTTATATAAATAGACTACTCGATAATCTGCAATTCCATCGATCGGATCTAACCTCGGAAAATGCAATGGAAAAAAGGACGGGATAACTCGCTGGCATATTCTAGAAATTGTAGATTAATAAAACGTTTGGAACCGTCTTAAGTCCTTCGGGATTTCCGAGAAGTACAGACTCTGCTAGGGATCGTCTTTAAGAATGACGAATGACGGTAAAATCCCGCACGAATGGAAGAGCCAAAGAGAAATACGGACGAGATGTGGAAATCCGGACTTAATTTAACCGAAAGAAGATTTAAACGGTTTGGAACAAAATTTGACAGCTGTCACGTGATAGCCAGGGCGCCCGTGTGAACGACTACCCGTTTTTCCAAGGGGTCGTCGCCGAAAACCGGTCGCACGACCTTGATCTCGGTGATGAATCAGACGGTTCTCGTGTAAATCTAGCTTTATTTGGGAAGGAGATTGTCTCCCCGGTAACCTGTACTCCCGACGACCTCGTCGGTGTGTCCAGAATTAACTAAGAGGATGAAAACTCGCTCGACTATAGGCCCACTCTAAGAATGCACCGTGATTACGAACTTAGCCGAATCCGTTTCCAAAGAGGATGGGAAACTTACCCACCGATATCTATTTCGAATCCTTAGCCAAAAATCCTATAGAATGGCGAAAAAAAATATATAAGTAAGACGACGATCGAATTAAAAGGTGTAGGATAATCACGGACGAGAAGTCGATGGTGATGGCCCGTTAAAATGAATATAACGTCTACAATTTCCGTGGGAATACGAACTATTAAAGTATCGATAACCATAGATTCTCGGCGGATAATGAGTATGGATTGCTAACTCCATGACGTACGAGATAACGATGGTTTTCATTTTCCTACAAAGAGAGCGAGAAAAAAACACGAAAAATGAAGCATGTTTTTGTATTTATACTGTTTTAGAAAATGCTTTGTTGAGCCGTACACAATTTAAGTTACGCGCGAAATTGTATTTGTCAAAGAAAACTCGAGAAATACGAGACGAATACGGAAATATTGGCCGCAACAAAAAAAATTTTTAAATGCGGTTTATGCCTTAGTGTCATTCGCAAAAAGAGGTAACCTTAAACGCCAATTGCCGTGCAATAAATAAATATTGTTCTGCAGAAAATTTTGTAATAGGTTAATAAACTCCCACTTAAAAAATAAATAAAAATGCGATGGTAGATCGGCATTTTTGACTTCAGAAAATCGATCGTACTCCACTACGAGTTGGCCAAACCTGGTATGCGGCAACGCATATTAATAAGGATTCTCACCCACACTCGAGAATCCGAACCTTAAACCAATATTTCTGAACGAGAGAAAAATATATTGAGGAAAGAGGCGATTTCTCTTTCACGCTACAAAAAACTGGCCACAAAGATTCCCTTTCGAAATTAAAGAAATCCGAGTTCCAAAATTGATGGGAATCATATTTTCGTGAACACGATCATTGACGTGACAGACGTCTCGGTGGAGATTCCGAAACCAGATCGACTATAAATAACAGACGGGAACATACAAAAAATTGAATTAAATCCATCAGATCGATCATCTTTAAGTTGTTTACTATCACGAAAAGTCGAATCCTCAAAAAGAGTTACGAGTCGACGAGCAAGAAAGCGCAAAAAAAAATCCAAAACCAGAAAATGTTTTTGGATTTGATGGTTAAATTTTTCTAATTATCCTTCGAGTTCACAACTACCGAACCTATGGAATAAACCTATTTAGCGTGGGCAAAGTGGATTTAACCCACGTTATTAAGCACGGGATCCGAGTAAAGGAAGTCGAAAAGATCACGCCAAGTATCTTCGGAAATCCAGCGCCAAAATTTCGACTACCGCAATCCGCGCCATCTGCCGACAACGAAGTAAATTAGCCGAGTTACTTCGACGATGGTATCAGTTAACACAGATAGATAGGACGCAGCGTTATTTTACAAGTCGTTAACAACGCGGTCACGTAAAATAACCATGGAAAAAAGGTTCCTCCGCACTCGAACATAATTAAAAATCTTGTAAATGGCCTATTAAACCCGAAGACACTTCCTTATTCTTCCAAGAAAAAAAATCATTTATAAATTCGAGTTGTGTGCACCACTCGTGTTGGCGCGAAGGGCGGAAAAAAGCAGACGGACCAGTATGGGACGAGCGCTAAAACAGATCTAATCGAATTTTAAATCCGTTAGAAGCGGGGAAAAAGGCGAAACGACTTAAATTCGGTCGACACCCACCGGTGGGTGGTTCGAGAAAAAGACGCTTCTACGGGGTCATCGCGTGACCTCAAACCCGACTACGTACACGCGTGCTAACATCTTGGAAATTTACTCAACTTTTCCGTTCTAATTTGGTAGAAAAAGCGACTACTAGTACTTTCGTCGACGCAAACGACGTTAACCATACGCTTCACACTCGAGCGTATCTTTTTCCTTGGGGATAAATTTACTTCGGTCCTCATTTGCATATCTTCATTTTCCTCGTGAATGTAGCGAATCGAGATTTCTCTATAAATATAAAACTAGCACGAGTGCCGAATGTCCGTCGTAGAACGTTTCATCAAGATAACGCGAAAACCGGCTGCCTGAAAACTAGGATTCTACGCCAAATTGTTTAAGGGAATAATGAAACTCCGACGAAGTTTAAACATTTTTGAAACGTTTAATCGTCACTCGATCCAGAACTTCGGGCTGCCGTCGCGAGAATAAAGCAGCGTCATTAACGCCTACGCGTGTAGGAAGAGGTTGGGGTGCCAGTCGTTAATTACACCTCGCGCCAATCGGCTGGAAAATTGATGAGGAAAAACAAAATGCAAAATATTTTATTAAAAATATCAGAATATAGAATGAATTTTGGTTATTTTTAACTACTTATAACCACCGAGCGATAAGAAATCGAGATTTAAAAAAGCGCAACACGGGAAAGAAGACACGACACAGTTAATGCCTACGAAAATGGGAAGAAATCCGACAAAATCTCGAGCAAATTGCCGGAAAAAAAGACACCATCCCGATGAAAAATACATGACAACGCGTATTACTTATAATTGCACATAATACTCTCGGTAGGATCTAATCGAGATCGAAACACCGTGTCAATAATTAATGTTTATTGTATCACGGTGGATGCTGACGAAGACGGAGGAGGAAACCGAGCGGAAGCGATAATACTTCGTACAGATGCCCAAAACAAACAAAAATCTACAATTAAGAATTCGATTCTACCGTTGAAAAAAGTCCCGTCTCGCTCGATCCGAGATCAAATCCTCCGTCGGATCACCCACAACCGCTCGAAGAATCGAGATGTAAAAAAATTTGATCAGGGGTTCGAGTTATTCGGACGTTTTTCGCAAAGAGCAGAACCAGGTGAAATCTCCACTGGCGAAAATTTGATCCGAGGACTCGTTCCCATCGCCGATTTTCCCAGGGATTAACGAGAAATTATTATTCACAAAGGCGATTTTACTTAATTCTTACTCACCTTAGTATTTACATAACAGAATCGTACGCTGCTACTCCAAACGGCGTAGATATAGCGCTGCATCTGTTCGATCGCTTCCCACCTCTCGACTAGATGTAAGCAAACAACCGATGACAGGTAGGAAGCAAGTTAGCGCGGAGGGGGAGCAGATGTAGGCAACAGGTAGAGGGGAAGGTACTCTCGAACGCCTGCCGCAAATAGAGCGAGTAAAGAGCGAGTTCCTTTTTTTCCTTCTACTAAATTAAGGGGGAGGGCGGAAGAATTTCGACGATGCCCTTTACCGGGAATTTCGCATTACTCCGGTACAAACTGCGCGTGAAGGGGGAGGCAGACCGAGTGCAATACCGTGTGACGTCGTCGACGACGACGTCTCTCCTCGTCATCGTACGATCCGCCGATTTTAAAGATGGCGGCCGACTTACGGGTGGAGATAATCACGAGTGCGAAAAGGAATGCCACGTTGTTTCTGCGTGACGCGAACTTGACCCAAATTCCATTAATCGAATTTCACTATCCCGAAAAAATCCGGATTAACCGGGCCCTCGGCTGCATTTTATAATAAGAGAAAACGAGAAGACTTTAAATGGAAAATTGGGAACATTTTCAACCAGTAAAATGTGTAGCCGAATTCTATTTTTCTTCCTCGTTCCCGAAATCTCGCGCTCAATACCCAACAATTTATGGCTCGTTTCGGCTATTTACATCGCATTTAAGCATTATTATAATTACGGCAATGGTGTTATGTATGTAGAGCGTGTATTTGTTGTTGACGTCATTAAGGTGTAAGCGAGCTTTGGTACGCCACGCGAGACGGTCCTCCCATTTGGCATGCTTGATACGTATATGTAAACACGAGATAAATTTCCAGAATATGCTACTATCGTCGTCTTTGAACAATTTTTTTATAAATATTATAACAAACGCAATGTCGAGGTGACGTAACAAAATTATCACGCAAAATCGCGGTTGATGAGTCACGTTTTTTTCGTAAGGGCGGATTACTTTTAGGATTTCGAATCCAAAATACACCCGAAAATCATTAATTTTAACAAGAAAATCGTTATTCGTTAACTCGTTATTTTACTTATACACCGAGAAATAAGCGCTCAATTGAAATTTTATTACCACAGTAAGTAAAATAACTACTCTCTCCCCAAAAAAACGCTTGTTACATTTAAATGGAAGCAACTAGGAAGTAGTAATTACTGTAGGAATTTTTTAACGCAATTATTGCCCAATAGAGTGGCCACACAGTACAAATTGCGTTACACTATTGAGACAACGGGCGAGTTTTTAAGCTACAAATTACAATATGCCACCTTATAAAACCGGATAAATAGGACGTTTCTGCTGTCTAAAAACCGTTATAACTAAAAATTTGAATGCCACACGTCACAAATTCGACGTACTTCACGTGGGTGGCGTGTACCAAACCCTGTGGAAAAATGGGAGACGAGCACATCCGTTGCACAACTACTTAAAAAGTAACCGCCCAAATTAATTCGTCACAAAAATACTTTATTCCAGAAAAACAGTTTCATAACGGCTATTTTTAGACTTATTATTTTATGTAACCGCTTTATCGCTCTTATTAGAGAATTTCTTAATTTTTATTACGTATCTGTGCCTTATAAACAACTAAAAACTTGTTTCTGCGCCAAAGACGACAAAACACGCCCCGAGATTACAGAAACAGTTATTCACACGGCATTAATATTTGACAATTCCGAACAATTTATGCTAATTAGCACGCTCCGTAACGATTTACGGCACCGTTCCTCGATCGGTAAGTGGTACCCCTGGCAATTACGTACAGTACGTCTATCGGAGTGTCGGTAGTTAAAAAAAATAAACAGTTTGGAAGACTGAAAAGATGGGTGAAAAGTCGGAGAAAAGCGAAAGAGAAATTCGAATCCTGGATTGTGTGCCACGAAAATGAACTTCGAATCGCTCGATTGTCACGCGATTCAAATGTGTCAGTATGAAGTTTTAGAGCGTGAAACCTTCCCCACTTTTCAAGGTCGCCCACGAAACTTTCTGTACTAATTCGAAAGAAACAATACACCGCAATAAAGAAGAGAGTCGTCCAACCGGGATAATCCAATTTTAATTATAGTTTTTACCTTTAAAGTGCCGACTTTTCCCGAAAGGAAAACGGTTACGCATCGAGTAACGAACTCTTCCTAATGATAAAAAAAAATGAAATGATTTTCTGGCCCGTGACCTTCTCCTTAAACACGTCAACCGCACGCATACTTTCCAGGCAAATTTGCAAATCTCTGACGCGCGATAATTGCCGAACGATGGTAATTTTATGTAAACGAAGCGTCAAGGAGCGACAAGAAGCTCGGAAGAGGAAAAAATATTTTGAAATATCGATAATTGAACCGAGAAAAACCTTTAAATTATGTACCCAACCGGCGCGCTTCCTAGGCTAGAAAGGGAGGATTCGAGCCGTTAAACGGGGAGGAGACGGCTGTAGTTCGCCCTAATTTTCGCAATTTTGGGACCGAAACACCGCGATTTTTTCGTAGAATCGATCAAAAAACACGAAGGGTGAAGAATTACGCTAGAGAACACCAAACGGCTGTCGGCAGTTAGGCAATTTAGCCTCTCACCTGGGAGCAGGAAGCCGTGGCACTATCGTGACGAGAATCATCATCGTCCGGTGATTTAGACATGGAGATGATCTCCGAAATTCCACCATTTCGACATCTTCTAACGGAGCTCCTCCTACATTATTCCGCAGAAGGCCCTACACCCATCGATCCGAAAAAGAATCGATACGACGCTAGATGGCGCCTCCAAGATTTATGACATACGCAAGTACGCGAGCTCATCGAATATATTTTTTACCTTAAAATGCAAAATAGTCAAATTTTTTTCGTATTTCTGGCTTTTCGACCTCCTTTTATTACGAAATATTTAACTTTTGGCTAAAATGGACCTATTCGAAAACTCTGGAGAGCAAAAATCGGACGACGCGACGATAGCGATTCCGCGCGACGGCCGCATAGGTCGGCGCGGCGTCAAAACTTCCAAACGACAAACGATCTCCGACTAAATACTAACGATTCCCATTAAATAATTTGAAAATTTTAGACATATTTGGTGTTTTAAACAGAATGAAATAATAAAATTTATGACTCGACCGAAGCGACGCGACTAGTGCCGCCGCACCGCAAACCAGAGCTTCGATGAATACAAATTTCTGCATTTTTTATTCGGAAAAAACCTTATTAAACATTTACGTAAATACAAAATATTACTTTATTTTGTATTTAGGTAAGTGTTTTGTAAGTGTATTAAATATTAAAAATAATGCGTTATTTGATACTTCTTACCGTATTTAATTAAAAGGGCGGATGGGCCAGACCGGATGCGGCTGGCATAAAAAAAACCGAATTATTAGCTAAAAGCAAGCGTGAAATATCTTCGTAGCTATACACAACTCGATGATATTTATATTAAGTTTTAAATTACGCCTTTTAGACGATAATTTCGTTAAAAACTAACGTTTCTTCGAAATCTTGCAAGCGCCAGGCGACGTGACGCGCTGGAGAATATCCCAAAATGACGGCGCGCTACCTAACGGCTTGAATTGGATAACTTTTTTTTTTTAAATTTAAACTTTGAAAAGTTAATTTTAAGTTATTTTTACTTAATTTGAAGCTTTAAATTGTTTTTCGGCAAATTTTAAAGTTGTAAAGGACGAATTTTATCGTTTTTTGTTTAATTTAAATTAATTGACATTAATTAATGGGGGAGAGAAACCGACCAAACGACCGTTGGCTTCAACGGACGCAGACGATATTTAAATTTATTTGAAATTACAAAGCATTTACCTTAAAAGTGGTTCTTCTGATGCACGCCGCATTCCATCTTTTCTTCTTTTTCTCGCTTAAAAATCTCAAATAATCGAAATTGTTTTCAAAATTCTGAAATTGAATCGTCCGCCTTCTCAAAGTGGGAGCCATTCCTACTCCGCTTTCGTGCGACTTCTGGTGACTAATTCCGCAATTATTAAACCTTTTTTTTTAAAAAAAAACTTTTATCCGTTATTGTTTTAAAATTTATTTTATATAAAAGTGCAAATTAATTTTATTTTAGTATTAATTAAAATTATTATATGATTTATTTTCGAGATAGTATCGTATAATTAATTTAAATCGCGTTTCTTCATCGGTCGCCATATTGAATTTTTAATCGGAAAATAATTATTATTCCTGTATATATTAATTAAAAATATTTTAAATTATTCTTTGTGTTTTGCATTACTTATGGGATTTGAGATGATTTCCTACATTTTTCTATTATGATACGAAAAAGCGCTTTTGATTTACTGAAGAACTCGTTAATATCTTTCAATGTATCAAAGAGCGGCCGTAATTATATCTCTACCGACGTGTTTTTCCAATACAAATTCCGAATAAATTCTTCCTCGTTCGATGCGCGAAAAGATATTACTTTACTCTTTCTTCCCCGTGGGCAGTAAAAAAACTTTTTTAGCCAGCCCATTACGGGTTTGCCGAAACAAAAGCTTTTTTAGTGGGCCGGCTAGGTGGTGAGAATTGAGACCCGACGTATCCGGACAGATTACCCCTGAAAAATTCCTTGGGATTTTTGATTCCTGGTTCCCCGGAGTAGGCTGCCATCTTAACTGCTCATCTCCAACTTCTTCCAGAAAGTTTACTTTGCATTTTTAGTAACCATTTTTTGCTATTTTAATTGTTAAAAATTACCCGAAATTGACTGAATTGAGGTATGGACCGATTTCTTAATGCCTCGGAAGGCAATTGGCACGATTCTCGGGTGTTTTGATATGCGGAATAGAAAATCTGCCATTTTCTTTAACACTAAAAAAGGAACCGTTTTAGAGATGGTATTTTCCCTGTTTGCCATTCAATGGCTTGCAGGATCTCTTGCAACCGATACACTGATTTGCACATCTTGAAGTAAATCAGAATCGTGATGCTTATACAGTGGTGCCTCATATAACGTACTTAATCCGTTCCAGGTGCACGTCCGTTAAGTGAAACGTCCGTTATACGAAACGCGTTTTCCCGTAAAAATACATGTTAAAACATCTAATTCGTTCCGCAGCATAAAAAAAATGAACATGGGGTGCGTTCTTTTATTCCTCCGCGTAACTCTGCGCGAGCGACATCCGTTTAAAAATTCCTGCGGAACGCGTTCCTAAATTCCGGTGGGAGTGCACGTCTCCGAACGGCAAAAACGGCCGCTTGTAGCAGTAGTTTACGGTGGAAAGCAACATGGCGTCCTCCATGGCTCAGATAGTTTCGTTTCCGGGCCCATTATGTGTTTTTATGAATGAGAATTTAGAAATTGTGAAAGCGCGAGTTAGCGCACGCGGTGATGTAACTGTCTTTAAGAATTTTTTCGAGGCTATTTTGAATGCTCTTTCAACAAATAATCCATTTTATGGTTAAATTTTACAATTGGGACCCTTCTTTTGCCTTTTAAAGCTCATATTTTAGAATTATAGATTTCTCCATCACGATACTATCGATAGTGCGGGCGCCGCCATCTTTCTTTCTTTCACCGTCGTGCCTAAATGCCTACAAATAGCAGCACACTCCTGTAGTAGCGGAGACGCAGAGCGACAGCTATTAAAAACGCACCCATGGAGCAGTCACCAATTATGCTGGAAAGTCCGTTGTTCGCAGCCAGTCCGTTGCTCGAGTCACGTAACGGCCAAACAGAAAGTCCGTTGTTCGCAGCGTCCGTTATACGAGGCACCACTGTATATATATATTACTGTTTCTGCTCTGTGGACACTAAGATCTTTTTAATCGTACCCATCGTAGGTGTGGTCAGGTATACATTGTGGTCACCCAGGCAATGAGGGAGGAGGCCTAACATATCTGGGATGGACCACCCAAAAAATTTTTCATTGCCTATTTGGATTTGATTCCACATCTCCAGAACACTAGACTGATTACCTTAACTGCTCCGGTCAGCAACCCTAGCGAAATAGTACTATTATTACGGGATATTATAAACTGATTCTGTATAATGCAAGTTTATTGATTAAACGATATATAAAATGTGATCAATTTTACTTCAAAAAGCCCCTTTTTATTAATAATTTTAACACAGTTTAGTATAATAAAAGGAGACAAATAAATAATCGAGATGATTCGGTCGGTATTGAACAATCTCTGCCCAGAATTTATTGGATATCTTTTCCTTCAAAACGAAAGAAAAAAATGATTTTTATGTATTGTGTCGGTGCTTTGAGGTAAATTCGTATGTCATTGTATAAAAGGTTCTTACAGATGTTTAAACCTTAAACGAATTAGATCTTTGTCTTGTGAGAATGGTTGTTCGTCTGTTATCTTGTTTCTGTCTTCGTTTTGAAACAGCCAATTTGTATAAAATTTAAGATTGGAATACTTGGATTATATGCATAGCTTTATACTTATCAATAGTACATGAAGGGAGAACTAGCGGCACTATGATTTGATCCCCAGTTAATTGACATTGAATTTGTATCAAGTTTTTCTTTTTGAGGCAAACTAGTTTCTGCATTTCAATTTTACTTTGTGTTGGTAATTTTTTAAGACGAAACTGATCAAACAGCAGCAGTTACATAAAAATTAAATTTGGTAAGATGGTGACGGGAACATTTCCGCTTTCGTTGAAGTTGTTTCATTTGGATACTTGCTTGAGCAAAAATCGTGGGTGCTCCATTACAACAATGCACCATCTCGTGCTTCCCGACTGTTTTGACTATTTGTAGCATAGAACAAAGTCACTCTCCATCTCCATTTGCCGTACTCACTAGACTTTGTCCCGTACAACTTGTTCCCAAAACTGCAAAATTTGTTAAAAGGAGGCGGTTTTCAAACTATTGCAGGAAAGAAACTTGGAGACTGATCTAACAAAGTAAGAGTAAATCCAAAAACTGCATACGAGGGACTTATCCAGAAGTATAAATGGCATTGGTAGTGGTGCCTAGTTTAATTGCTACAGATTACCAACCAGACTTTCAATACTGTAATCTGATGGAGCTAGCAAACTCACGACAGTTTCATGTGTGAGGCAATATATCATTATGATAGAACATCCGACACCTCTAGATCAGAGTGCTTACAGAAATTTTACAACGACCAGAGTTCAAATCTAGATCCCTCATAGTTGCACACTATGAGGGATCTAGATTTGTAATTGTATGGCGATCAAAATTCTGAACTTTCCAGATTTTTCTAAAACTTGGATGATTATGCCAATACTAAAAGTATGTGAGCAAAGAACAATTTGATTGTATTACAAGGCGCACTATCATCTGATACAATAGTCTCATGTAAATGTGCTTCAAGTATTTGGTCATACAATGCAATTGGTCTTTCATGTTTGCATTTTTTAATCCTGGTAGTCCACCTATTGCTGTTTTGGCTTCTAACCAATCAGAGGAATGAAAATACGTCATATTTAATGTCAATTTCTTAATTAATATTGCAACCAAGAAACATCATTTTAAAATATTTAAATCTGAATAGTCCTCAAGAGAAAAATACATCTTACACACCTTAATTTAAAACAGTTTACAAATGAGAGATTTTTCAAGCGTCAGAGTTGGACAAATTAACAGTAGCTTAAAAGGGTTAGTTGGAGGGCAACGAATGAGTATCATTATAAATCCTTCCGAGTGTAGAAGGGAACAAGTTTGTCGTCTAATTTTTATCCACCTGCCATTTAACAACAATTAACGTTTCTCATCACTTGGTGGATTTCTTGATCTTTGGTTGGTTGGGCCACTTAAATTACGTAGGAGGCAAATGAGCACGATACCAAGAGGATTGATTAGAGAGACTTACTGGTCTGGGAGTGGGAGGTTTAAAGGACGAGGTTGTCGTTAGGATTGTTGGCTTACGAGAGTATTGAACTTGGTAGGATTTGAGAGAAACTCCAAGACTATGTAAGTTGGAGAAAGCGAAAAGATTCCCCTCTCAAAGATTGGCCATAGAAAAATGACAATGGGTGTAACTGGTAGGTAAGTAGGATGTGGCGCAGAGGATAAATAAATATTCCTGTGACTAGTTCAGTTGACCTCAAACTTCCATTTCTTGCAAGTTCCCCTGGAGATGAATGGTCTTATCTGAACTATAGTGGTAATAATCCAATGTGTAAATACAAGTATATTGTGTAAATTTGCAAATAAACAACACTGCAAGTAGTTTAAACCTACAGTTCTTCTAGAGTTACCATAACCATTGTGCAGATGAGTAAACTTTCACACCTCACACACTGTAAGAAATGATACTTTATTTAATACAAAGTGAAGTTTAAAATACAAATAACTAAACTAAAACACAAATGTAATAATTTTATATGACAAATGACTGTAATTTATAAATGCAGCATTTAGTTTGTGATGTTTATTTAGGTTTAGTTTCTTGATCTGTAACGTGTCTACAATATATGGCATCCGGAGGAATCTCCTTGGGAGGATCTTGCTCGTAGAGAAAAGATGACGCGATGGCCAGGACGGTTCCGTCCTGACTGAACGCCAACGAAGATATGCTAGTGGGATATCTGTGAAACTGGCAGAGCCGTTTCTTATTGAATCCGTCCCAGATGTTCACGTAACCGTCGGATCCACCCGTGGCAAAAGTGTTATATACATTGTGGAAACTGATGGCGTTGACCGGATAGATCTGTTCTATGCCATTACTTTCTTTGATTCTGTGACACTTGAAAGCGTATTTCTTCTTCTGCACTTCGGGACTGGGATCCAAATACTCGACGGCAACGCGACCTGAACGATAAAGCTTTTATTAAAGTATTTGTATTTCTACAACATTAAAACACATGATAGAATGAAAAACCATAATCACAGTGTGTTATAAAAGATTATATTCTGGATCATGTGCACAAATTAGAGAAATTTTGGTTAGTTTATTGTTTATCATAGATAGAATTAAACTTATAGCTTATTTTATTTATTAGAAAGTTTCTTAAAAAGGAGTTTGAGAGAAAGACAAGTTTTTTAAAATTCTTCCTGCCCTATGGACACTAAAACCCATAACGCTACTTACATTTTAGTAGATAATTTACATAATTACAACAATAAATCATTTTTAGTAGTTCCAGCAGCCATCAACTAAATTTTCAATATTAACATCTACATCCTTCACTGTGTACTGTAGAAACAGTGTGAATTTTATAACAATGTATAATAGAATCATTTGCAATTTATTGTTTCCATACGATAAAACCTGTTATAACAATTTTCCTATATCTATATTACAAAAATCACAAACAGGTAATATTATTCAGCAGCCCTACTTCTAAATTCTTCTGATACGGCATTAAAACAAAAAACTAGTCCATTTGCTATAATTCCATGCATGCTTCTGCAAGAAATAGTTTGCAAAAGCAGTAATCTTTGCTAACAATTGTCTCTGAGACTAAATTTATGGGTGTGTTTCCTAGTAAAGCTGCTTTACTTCAGCTGTTGGAAGGTGCCTTAAGCAATTTTTGCTTTTGTAGGAAATTTCTACACCTTGGCTACTCGGCATTTGGTTTGGTTCTTTGCGTACGTTATTTTGTATGAATAAAATGCTTAGTCAGAAATGACGCAGAATTGTCGCAGAGACTATAAAATATCGGAAGCAGCCGATCAAGAAAATTTGATATTGCCTAGAAATATAATTATCTACATAATAAATGACGAAAATATAATGTGTGCATTCATCATTACTAATAAATCTTAATCTTCTATTCTATTCTGACACAAAATCTTATGTGAAAAATTGCATTTTTAATTTTTCCAATAACCAGTTTAAAACACATTTTTGAATGTCACAATTTTCATTTGAGGTAAAGTACATAACATGCTTATATTATATGGTGTCAGTGATCTTAAGTTTTGTCTTCGGCATTTGTGAACCTTGCTGCAGTAGTGCTACAGTGGCTAACTTAAAGTGGAAATAGCTTAACTGTCTTTTAACAAAGCAGCTTTACTAGGAAACATGCTCCATAATAATTGACAAATGTTAACATTTTTATTAGGACACTGCCACTGCTTCTAGAATGAGACAGATAAGGTGAAAGGATACATTTTGTAACATATGAGGTTGTCTCTTTGCTTCTTCATTTCAATGTACAAAGTTACAGTGAACAGACTATGTTTGTTTTAATACTGTATCATCTTATTACCTGACCACTCCATTGTGTGCCTGGCCAAACCCATAATGGGCTGGCTAAAAAAAACTCCTCTTAGTGCTCACAGGGCAGAAGGAGAAGGAGTAAAAAAAAAAAAGAATACTTTTGAGATGGTGGCACCCAGTAATGAATTAAGTTGCTAACATTTTCAGACAAAAGTAAGGAAATTATGATTAAAGTTTCCCCGATCCACCACATAATGTTACAAAATAGTAAGTAGATCTGAAAATGAACTTTGAATACATAACATCAAAATGCCAAATTATATTTTTCATTAATTTTCAATGCAATTTGGCCGTGAATCTTTTTTTGTCTGTTTTTGTACGAGTTCCATTAAACTCTTACACACTCTTAACGTAAATAGTCCTTTATCAGTGTGAAAACTTCTATGCCATCATCATTTATATCTTTAAATAACAAAGTCCTTGTGTTGGCTATTTAGAGTTTGGTCACCTACATTTAATGTGCTCTGGATTAGTTTTAATGTCTGGTTATATCATAAAATCTGCATTGAATCTTACTCTGAATGCATCCATAGTATGTCATTACGGTTTATAATTATCATAATTAATTAAATACTCTACCTTCTATCGAGCTAAGGACGTAACCTTGTTTATTTGGAAAACAACGGATGCAACGGGTTTGATATTTCAAGCTGGACTCTCTTCTCTGTTGAACGTAGCCGACGTTTCTCAAGTCCCATACGAGAACTCTCCTTCCTGCCGTGCCAACTATTAATTTATCTTTACATACAGCCATAGTATATACCTGAAATTTTTTAATATTTAAGATATCTTAATATGTATCTAAATTAACATATATATACATTATAATTACAATAAAATGTCAGTATTATGAAATTGTAGGATCAACAAAATAATTTCTTATAATGAATTTCATTACACTGAAATATAGAAAACAGTATCACTGACAACAAAAGAAAACTAATTTTTTTACCTATTTCACTACAATGATCTCTCATTCATAAAGGGTTAAACTTTTATAATGTAAACATTATAAAAGTTCAACTCTTTATGAAGTTCCCTGAAATTTAAATTACAATGACAACTGTTAAATTGAAATATTTTTCATTGAAATGTTACATGCATTAAGATGCACAGTAAATTGGTAGAGGATTGAAAAGAAATTTGTTATACAGTAGAGAGTCGAAAATCGGAATCAATTGGGGACTGGGGTTGTTCTGATTAGTCATTTGTTCCGATTACCCATTATGTACGAAAAAATACATTAACCTGTCCGATGTTCAAATTTTTCTCCATTGTGTGTCGCTTCGTGTTGAATTTTTCTCCGTTGCGTGTCGCTTCGCGTTGAATTTTCGTCGATTTTAAGCCTAACAAAAATTTTTATAATAATAATTGAGGCTATTGTATCGTTAAAAATTATTTCTTTATTTTGTACAAACAAAATAAATATATTGAAATATATAAAAACATGAAAATTATACTTTAGAAGTAAATCTAGTATCAAAAACATTCGATTCAGCATAACACAGTCCAACTGAAAATCGTTCCGATTACCAGCCATTCCGATTAACGACTCTCTACTGTACTGATAATTTTGTTGTATCAGCATTTGTTACAGTAACATTTTACAGTACTTTACTTTTAAATAAAAGTACTTCATAAAGAGAGACTTTTAATTTAAAATAAACAAATCACATATCTTTGCTCTCATATCCATAAATTTTAGATTCAATTACTAAATAAATATAAAATTCTGATGCATTGAAAATTTGCAAATTATTTGGCTAATAAAATTCATAATTTGCAAGTTCTCCAAATGTATTTTCCTCCAGTTCCTTGCATAAAGTTTATATTCTAATTAACAAATTAAACAACCTTCTGTATACTGATTCTGGTAACTAACTAGATTGCAACTTGTACTCTCAGAATCCAAGAATTTGTTTACTCCAACTTGTTTAATTCTTAAGATATTATAATGGTATTGTACTGTCCTACAATATTCTCCACGTCAAACTCTAAATTTGTTGTGCTTATATAAACCACCGTATTGCTTCAATATTTCCCATATTTATTTTTCTAGGTAATAAACTAGCTGACCCGGCCACGCGTTGTAGTGGCTCAAAATGTATCATTATAAATGTATAACACTTCCCCCGTGGGGGGAATTTCAAAAAATCCTTCTTAGTGTACATTCTCTTGACGTACCCTATTAAAATGCAATCAAAAACACATCTAAAATAGTATAATAAAAACCGAATTATTCACTTAATCCTGTCCCCCTCCCCCACAAGGAAATATCGAAAAATCCCTTTTTAGTGTATATTCTGTTGACGTAACCGATTAAAACGCAATTAAAAACGCAAAACACCGCATCTAAAATAGTATAATAGAAGCCGAGTTCTTCACGGTAAGCCTTAATCCTGTCCATCTCCCCCCAGTGGGGGGAATTTCGACATGTATATTATATAAAAACACGTGCATATTCGAATGCAATGTTGTGTCAAAATTTCAAAGGAATCGGTAGGAACAAACAAACGTTATATTTTATTTATATAGATAGATAGAAAATGATCTGCTTTAGTCCATTCTCACAGAAAAGCAAACTTAGGTTCATCAGAATTAGTGCCATCTGTTGGACATAAAAGCCTTAATCCATATATAAAGATATTTTTGGAAGGGGGGAAATGGTGGTTGTCACATATGCCATAAACCTTTGCAGGAGTGTAATAAACAACTTCCCAAAATTTCATGGCAATCGAATAAATGGTGTAGTAATGCATGAAGGACAGACAAGCAGACAGACATTCATTTTTATATATATATAGATAATGAAGACTTTTTACATTTAGATTTAAAAAAAAACTGTAAAAAAGCTATATATCATTTTATATAATTATTTTATGTATTTTATGAAACCATGTCCTTTTACACCAGGATTATGGACAGGAAGAGAAAATACAAGTTGACCAAAGAGGGGCATAGCCCGAAATGCGTACAAAAAAGATGTACCGTATCAACTCAACTAAATAAAGATAATTGAAGAAAAACTTGCCAGGTGTCTTAGAAATACACTATAAAACTAGTGTTTAATAATTCAGTAATTATTTTGTGTAATTATATCATTTTCTTATATATTGTCAATTTATCATATGTTTTATCCTTTTACTTCACCTTAATTTATTGTTATTTTTAATTTTTAATGTGTACAGTACTATTATTATTGTTATATATGGAGGATGTTTTCCCTTGCCTTATGACATCACCTCAATTGTGTATATAAATGGATAAATGACTTTTCTAGTGGTGTGCTCCTAATTTGAGAATTATAAGATTAAATAGCAGTGAACATTTTTTAATTTAACAAATAAAATTCATAAAATATAATTAATTGGAATTTCATTAATTTTATTGCTTGATGATGATACTAAGAAACCAACATGCTACGAAATTTTTTTAATATGTTTCCAGTCCAGTACAAAACTGCATTTTGTAATACTAAAAAATGCATTTATATTAATGACAATCAATCAACATTTCAGATAACTCTAATTTAGAAATATGAAAGAACTGCATTTAAAAATTCATACTTTTTCAGATTGTGTTAATGATCCAGCACTGCACGGAGTCCTTGGATCCCACAGCTTAACTGTCTGATCCCAGCTACCGGTGACGGCCACGTTCACGTCGGGACAAAATTCGACACATTTTATTGGTGCGTCGTGATTTCCCACAATAGTTTCTGAAAAACAAAGACCAATAAAATGTCAAACCAAGAAAGATTACTAAGGAACAAAGACAGATTGATTGTAATAAATTAATGGAATATACAAGAAAATGTAGCAAATAAAATTATAGTAAATTAAATAAGAAATTTAATTACCTAACTATTAATTAAAAGGAATGTGATTAACTAATACTGTTGTAAATAAATAAAATATTTTGTGTTTTTGCCAAACAATTTGGATTTTGATGGTCTAAACTGTTATAAGGCATTTAGTTACAGTAGCAAACACTTGATAAAATTTGTTCAGAAACAGATAAAAATAGCAAATAAATAAATAATTATAAACAAGAAATTAAAATACTAATTAGAAAAATACTTTAATATTGATCATAGAAACAAAAAACCATTGTAAATAAAGGTTTGCATTTATTTAATCAAAAAGTTTTAAAAGTAAAAACATTTCTATGACGTAATTTAACAATACTTCAAGCAGTTACGTCTTAACGGGTTGTTATAGAGACAGGAGATCCATTGAAAGCACGAAAAAATGAATTAAAAAATATTACTAGTTGATCTTTATGCAATAATTTCTGTAATAATAAGCTAAAAATTTAGATAAAGTACTGAAATACTAAGTTTATACTGTAATACAGATGTACACAGAGGAGAGAATTCTGTTTCCAAAATACTGTATATTCATGCATGAAAATGTTTCAATACTTTGAAAATAAAGCTTTTCCAGAAAATGTATCTGCTGTCATATATATGTATATATATATATGTCTGTATATAACAGCAGAGAAATTTTGGTTCTAATTGTTTAATTTATTGGTTCTAGAATGTTAACTGTATGGTCTATGTCTGTACAGTTAACATTATAGACCAATAAATTAAATAAAAAGAAAACTAAATTAAGAAGTTTACGTTAAATGTTATAAGTTACGTTAGACATTGTTTGATTCTTTTCAAAATGAGGAGATATATTTATTGGGTGACTTTAATGGTAGAATTGGAACTTTGAATGAAATGGAGTGGAAAAGTAGTGTTTTATCCTTGTTGGATTATAGTGTTTACCAGAGTTTGGAAGACAAATGTTTCAACAAGATTGGATTGAAGTCAGTGGAATTATGCCAAGCAAAAGGTCTGATGATTGTGAATGGTTGAGTTAAGAAGGATGTACAGGGAAAATATACTTTTATTTCACATTTGGGCAAAAGTGTAATTGATTATTTGTGTATAAATGGTTTGGCAGCTGAGAATTTAAAGCATTTTAGTACAGATAAATGAATTGAATCTGATCATATGATGCTACATCTAGAAATTTCTGCCAAAGAGCTGGGAAAAAAGGGCTATGCTAGACAACTGGTCCAGTTTAATAGTCATTGGAAAAAGGAATGGCGTGAGGCATTTGTAAGTGAAATACAAGATATTTGTTGGGACAGGCAATTTGATGATAGAACAAGTGAATTAAATGAATTTACTGTCATGGTGTCCAGTATAGTGGAGAAATTTAGACACAGTGGAAAAGGAATTAAGTGCTTCTCTAGGTACAATTCAGGGTGGTTTCACAATGAGTGTCTGGAACAAAAGGTTAATTTGAAAAATAAGCTGAGGAAATAGAGGAGACTTAGAAAGGACTGGAGATTAGAAGAATATATGTTATTGAAGCAAAATTTCAGAATGCTTTGTAAAAGTAAAAAACAGGAATATCTGACTAGTTTTAATCAACTCCTTTCAAACTGTAAGTTTAGCCAAATGTTCTGTAAACTGGAAGGTAGGAGTAAATTCTGTATTTCAGAAGAGATTAAAACTGATTTATTTATGCACTTCAAAAGTTTATTGTTCAGTGATAATCTAGTCAATGAAATTGTTGTTTAGAGATGATATCTGTAAGTTATCTAGATATGAATACTTTTCATGAAGAATTAGATTCTGTTTTGAGAGAGGCAAGGTCAGGTAAAGCAGCTGCCCAGGTATTCTAATGGAATGTTGGAAGTTGGCAGATGAGCGACTACGGCAGAAACTGTTGAACATTTTTAACAAAGTTTTAGTAACCAGAATTTACCCTGGCAACTGGAAAATGGCAAGAATTTTCCCCATTTTCATATCAGGAGATGTAAACAATAAAAGTAATTATAGAGAAATAGTGCTGTTGAACACTGTTAGTATAATCTTCTCGATAATCCTGTGTAAAAGACTGTTGTTATGAGTAGAGAGTGAGCAAATCTTGTCAGAGATGGAAGCGGGTTTCCGCAAAGGGTATTCTACAGTGGACCATGTATTTGTTTTGTGGAATTTTTTAAAAAAAAGGCTTGCAAAAAACAAAAAAAAAAAAAAAAAGTTGAAAAGTGTATACTTGTTTTGTGGATTTTAGGGCTGCATTCGACTCAGTGAATCATCTGATATTTTGGAGGAGACTTTCTGATTTGAGGTTAAGTTACAAAATAATATATCTACTAAGATCGATGTACACGAATACATCGGCATTTACGTTGGTTAATGGAACTTCTTTAGAATCCTTCTGCCATAACAAAGGAGTTTGGCAGGGATGTTTGTTGAGTCATTACTGTTTTCTCAATATATTAATGGTTTGGTTAATAGATTGAATGAAATTTCAAAGTTTAATGGATTATGGTTAGGAAATAATACCTACATTAAGGCTCTATTGTATGCAGATGATGTGGTAATTGTGGCTGACAGCCCATTAGAATTGCAGTTGGCAACTGATGGTCTGCTGAGCTTTTCAAATGATATAGACTTGCAAATTAATATTAAAAAACCTAAGATAATGATCTTTCAAAATGGTAATAAAAGATCAAGCAAACTTAAATGATTTTTGGATAAAAGAGTGATTGAAATAGCTGAAAAATACAAGTATCTGGGTATTTTTCTCCACATTTCAGGTTATTTGATTCAACAGTTAAATCTGTTATGTCTTATGGCACTCAGGTCTGGGGTTTGGCCAATGTTAATAACTTTGAGTTAATTCATAGAGAATTTTTGAAGAAAATGTTGGGCCTCAGATTTCATGCACCAAATGTTGCTTTTTATGAGAAACTGGATGGGTACCGTTGAAAATCTTTTTTATAAAAGTAGTTCTAAGGTACTATGTAAGAATACTGGAATTACCTAGGGACAGACTACCCAGAATCAGTATGGAAAGAATGTGAATGAATGGTGGTCAGATTTCAAACACTGGTTGGAGTGACTGGGATTTGGTGATATGGTTATTGAGAAACAAGTTGATAGATGGAAAGAACGAATACCGTCCATAGTTTTGAGATGTATAGAATTGGAACTACAAGAGATGAGGAATGTGTTGAATAATCTGGGTTGTTACACTATTATAGTAAGGTAAAGCTTGATTTTGGCATGGCAGACTATCTAAGGGATGGTGGACTCTCTATTGTGGCAAAAAAACAAATAGCAAGGTTGAGGCTGAATTGTGTTATATCAAGAAGTGGTTCTTTGGTGTGTATAATTTGTAATCAATTATATAGCTGTAGCGACTGGTGTTATCACATGTTCTGTAAATGTGAAAATAACATGTACGGTGAGTACATAAGATTGTTGTCTGGTAATTCTTGTTCAAAATTCTTGGATCTGTTAAAATTTAACAAGTTGTTAAAGAAACTAGATGTTTTAAGCTAAAAGAAGTTTTGTTTTATCTTCCCCCCTTTGATGTTATATTCATTTATATGTCAAATAAATTTATTATTATAAGAGCATAAATTGAAATGTAACTTTGTTACCTGTGCTGGAATTAAAATCAAACAGTTTTACTTGCTGATCTAATCCACCACTCCAAGCATGAACTGCATCCTAACAAAAATTTTCATAAAATTGAGATTAAAAAAAATATGCACAAAAAGTTAAATAACTACAAGGTGTGATAATAAAGTTTGAAAAATGGAAATGTTACTGTTGAGTTTTATGCATAATATTTGATTTGCGCAGCTGAGGTAGTGAAGGAGTTTCTGGCTATGCATGAATTGAGCCGAATCATCCTTACTCAACTGATTTGGCTCTAGCTGACTTTTTTGTTTCCAAAATTGAAATTGTCAATGAAGAGAGAGAAATTTGTAGACATTCCAGACATCCAGGCAAATGTGACATCCATCATGAAGGCGATAACGAAAGATTTTTTTATACCCTTTCAAGTATTTATACGAACGTTGTCAAAAATGCATTATATCATACGATGATTACTTTGGACATCAACAGAATTTTGTTTTCCTTATGCAATGCACTCTGTTTTTTTGATCATACACCAAACTTTATTGTCGCGCCTTGTATTAGATTATTTTTAGCAAAACAATGCATAAATTTTAACAAAAATATTTATCAATATCAGTTACAAATGACGTAATGAACTTGTTTTGAATTGTACAGCAATAAATAATTAAAATTAAATGAAATAAATTATATAATTTACATACTTTTTTTTCATATTATGCATTCAATCTTTAAATAAAAAATTTTCCAAAATTAAATTTCTACATTAATTTATGTAAACCAATGTAATTTGAAATAATGAAGTGTCATCTTAAGAATTATTGCAAATACCAATTTTCCAGCTGCATGTATCTTATAAATTTAAAGGACATTAATTTACAAAAGCATTTTATAATTCAACTTTATATTGTAGCCTTTTAAACACATGTTTTTATTGTTCCCCGTTCTAGGTCAAATTTTAAAACTCAGCCTCTGTCATAACGCACTATTTTATTAGTTCTATTAATACGCAAAATTTTGTTCAAATCTATCGAGTCATAACTTAGCAAAATGTGTTTCGGTGATTTGTCGATTTGAACTGCTGCACTTCAAAATCCATACTATAATATCACATAAAATGAAATTATTACAAACCTGAAGATAGTAAATAAAAATTGTGAACATACTGTAAGCCATAATCAATGTAAATATGTAACAAATCTACTCTAACTTGAAAAATTAATCATAATATTAACTAAATATACAATTCCAACTTTCAATATCAAATAATCTAAATTATTTTTATCTACCTGAAAACAGCAATCCAGTACGGCCGAGGAATGTAAATATTTTAATCTCATATTATTAGTTATTACATCGTATAATCTCACTGTACGATCCCACGACGATGCCAAGAGAAACTGATTGGAGTTCGGTCCGAATTTTACGGCGGATATGCAATCTGAAGGTGCATTTTCCAATTTGAATTCGTTCGGCGAATCGGACAATGTCATTTTTATTTTCGAAACTATATTCAAAATAAACAAATATGTATATATATTTAGAAAATTATGAATTATTACTTGTACAGTAAATATGTTCAAAGAAAAATCAAATTTGTATTCAATATTAGTTATAACCATGCTATTGATCTCATCAATTTTATAACTTAATTTTTGTATAAAATTTAAAATTTTATATAAACAAAGGTAGATATTATTATAATAAATAACACTAATATGGATTAAATTATATAGAAATATTTTTCTACAAACAAATTAAACAATTAATTTTCAGTTATACTTCATTGAAAATTCCAATTATACAGTATATACCAGGCATGGGCAAATGCAGCTCTTTTTGAGTTACATGCGGCTCTTGCTGAAAGTGCTATACTTCCCAGCCTTACCATACTATCTGCCACGAAAGTACAGAACTGCGGCTCCCATGCATTTTGCAAAACCTACATTTTGGCTCCCAATGAACTCTTGCTTGCCCACCTCTGGTATATACAGTGGAAATGTGGAAAATACAATTTGCAGGTCTTGTACACAATGCCATACTTTAATGTCGTTATAAATTTCTCACGGCACGGTAAATTTTCAGACATTCTGTATTTAATTATTATGTTATGTTTTAAACATATTACAAATATTTCTTCAAATCATAAAAAAAATAATTACAATTTTGAGGTTACAAAAGAAATAATAATAATTTTTCCAAATTATTACAGTATCTTTGTATTTAAGTATGTATATATGATAAAAGTATGACAATTATCAATATTACATGTTTTTGAAAACAGTATTATTTCATATGTTTTCTTTCCTTAAAATTTTCTACAGACTGATTGCCAATGGCTTATACTGGCACTGGTCTAGTCTATATTAAAACTTCAAAACATGATTTTTTTAGCAAATTTTTTGAACTGTTTATTTCAAGAAATGTTCTAATTAATACAATGTATTAATTAGAGCATTGTAAAATGTATTTTAATTAATACTAATTATAATACATTTTAAGGTTAATTCATGCAAACTTTATACAAGGTATTGCATATGTTTATCCCAGTGGAAAAATACTGTAATTTTTAAACAGTTTGTTAGAAACAACTCACATTCGAGAGTTTGATACAAAGACGGTTGGAACACGAGAAGCATCCAACGACCCCAAACAAGTATCGGTACTCGAGTGATAGCTCCAGAAAAGGCTAGGGGCAGCATTGATTCATCCCCATATAAACCAGAGTTTAAACCATCTAGACTATGCAATAACTGCCATCATTGGTCCCAAGCAGGAATGAGAAAGGAAGAGAATCGAATGCAGGGCCAATAACCCCACTCCATAAAAACCGTGACCACTGAAAAAACAATAAAAAGACTCTGACAAAACCATTTATGCCTGCAAAACACGAAAAGATGCAGAGAAAATTACTCGGAAACTTGATGCTGTCTTCAAAAAATACTTAGAATTACACATTGCGACCATATTGCAAACAAGAAAGTTCTCAGAAGCATCCCACACAAACTATAGGACATCATTACAGAACATAGAATGCATTTTGTAGCGCATGTACTTTGTTTGCCAAAGGAACGCACATGAAATAAAAAGAAAACAGAGCAGAATGTGAATGACCCAAACAAGGTTAACATTCTGTGGGACGATGCCAAAACCCTCACGACCGTTTGCATCGGCAGTGCCACTTGGCACAGGAGGACTCAAGACTGAGACCCCACAAAATGGGGACGACTAAAAATATAGTTTTTTCGTCTTCGACAGAAC